>NC_072408.2:122349500-123683000 GCF_028858775.2 Pan troglodytes
AGAAATGTAAGCAGCCCACATGGCATGAGTTGATGTACAAATATTATTTATCTTTCTCTCCTCCTCAGCAAATATTTATGGACCACTTGAAATGTTCATAAGCTGGGTGCCATATGAAGAAAAGTTGAAGCAGCTTAGCATTCGTGTTGGGCCCCATGGCTCTGCCAATTTCTGGCTGTGTGTCTGGGCCAAGTGACTTCACCTCTCTGAACCTCACCTTTGATGGATGATGGCAATGAAACCCACTTGTTAGGTTGGTCATGACCATGTCTGCTATTTGCACCATCGCGTTTCCCATCCCTGGCCAGAGCTAGGAATGTATCAGTTGACTCAATCTGTGTGAGGGCCTCAAAGGGTGAATGAAAATTTTCTAGGACAGAGAAAAGAGGATAGGTGTTTCTAGTGGAGAGGATAGGATGAGAAAAATCACAGAGGCAAATGTACCTGGTATCATAAAGAAATGCTGATGGGTCTGGCATCTTTAAGGCTGCAATTTGTTATCCTTTTTGGGGGAAGCTGAGAGATGGACTTTTGCAAAATCAGATAAAGCTGTCAGGACCTTCCCAGAGGTAGACACACAAGGTTTAGGTGTAGACTTTTAAGAAAAGTTGTCAAAGAAAAAATACAAGTGATTCAAACACCTACATGTTCAGGGGCAGGGGAGACAATGAAAAAACATAGTGTTTCAGAGAACCTATATGTAATGCTTCTTCCGAAAATGTAATAATTTGGGGAATTCTTTAAATTTTTTCCTCTAAATTCTTTAAATTTTACTGGCTGCAATGAAATGCAACCATGGGTGAGATTTCTCAGAAGAAAAACATACCATTGGTTCATGTAGATAAGGAAAGCCATTTGGGCTGGCCTACCCTTGTTGAAATATAGGACTCACAGTGGCCTGGTCATGCTGCCTCTTTGTCGTGTTTGTCCCCTCTCGTTGCATTTGCAGAATTCATAGCTGTCCCTAGGTACTCTGCCTGGATAGGAAAAAAGATCACCGTCCACTATGGATTTAAGTACAAAACTGCAGCCTTTGTTGTGATGACCAAGTAAGGACCACCAATCCTACTGACCACTTCCGTGCTTCTCTGAGTTGAACAGAATACATTTGACCAATAAGGCTAGTTAAGAGTCCCACAATGAATGGTTGAAGCTGGAAGCAACATTAAGCTGGAAAGTGAGAAGGTAGTTCATGTGCTAATGGCAATTAATTTATGTATATATTTGTACTAATAATGTCAAATTAGACTGTGGTGGGCTAGCATGGAGTCACAACTGGCATTCAAATTGGTTACATCCTTGTGAACTGATTGTATTTCAAGATTCGAGCAATGATCAGCAAATAAACTTTTTCTACAATTTCTTGTATGCAAGCAGGACAGTTTTTACTTTATTAAAAAAAAAAAAAAGATTTCCCACCCCCACCCCCCCGCCCCGCCCAAGGGCTTTGCCTTCCCCCCAGGAGTGTCCCAGGTTGAGGTTTTGAATCCAAGGACTATAACATGAGGCAGGAAGGATGGGCTGGAACTGTTTGCTGAGGACTTAGGCTTCATGGTGAAGGTGCAAGACCATGGGAGGTTTATATGGGGACAGCAGCCAGTAGTTGGGCTAGAATCTCTCTCCCTCTCTCTCTCAGTCTCTCTCTCTTTCTCAACCCATTTCTGTGGGCCTGAATGAAACCCAGAGTCCCTGATTGAACTTTATGGCTGATTATTTAAAAATACAATTTTACGGTCTTAAAATATCCCAACAATTAGGAACACTAAAACCTGGAAACCTACAAGCATCATAGCCACACGCTCTTGTAGCGAGTGTTCATTATTTCAGTATGTGTATTAATTTCCTGTGGCTGCCATAACAAAGTACCACAACCTGGGTGGCTTAAAACAACAGATATTTATTCTCTCACAGTTTTGGTGGCCAGAAGTCCAAAATCAAGGTAATGGCAGGAACAGTTCCTTCCAGAGGCTTGGAGGAAGAATCTGTTCCATGCCTCTCTCCCAGTTTCTGTGGCTCCCAGCAATCCTTGACGTTCTTGGACTTGTAGATGCATCACTCCAAGCTCTGCCTCTGTGTTTACATTACCTTATTTTCTTTCTTAGTACTTTCTTTCTTTCTTTTTCTTTTTTGAGACAGAGTCTCACTCTGTCGCCCAGGCTGGAGTACAGTGGCACAGTCCCAACTCATTGCAACCTCCACCTCCTGGGTTCAAGCGATTCTCCTGCCTCAGCCTCCGGAGTAGCTGGGATTACAGGCCTGCACCACCATGCTCAGCTAATTTTTGTATTTTTAGTAGAGAGGGGGTTTAACCATGTTGGCCAGGCTGGTCTTGAATTCCTGACCTCAGGTGATCCACCCACCTTGGCCTTCCAAAGTGCTGGGATTACAGGCGTGAGCCACCATGCCTGTCACTTTATTTTCTATGTATCTTACTGTGTCCAAATCTCCCTCCTCTTTCTCTTATAAAAACACTAGTCAATGGATTTAGGGCCTACTCTAAATGGATGACTTCATCTCAAGATCCATTTGCAAAAATCTCATTCCCAAATAAGGTCACATGCTGAGGTTCTAGGTGAATGTGAATTTTGGCGGGTGAGAGGACACAATTTAACCCACTATGGATGTATCCTTTCAGAAATTACATTACATAGACCTGCCTTTGTAGAGCAGATTTAAAAAAAGAAAGAAAGAAATTACATTACAGACAGAACTTAATATGTCTCATATTTAGTTCTTTACCAAAAAGATCATATTACACATCATGTCAAAGTCACACCGCTAGGAAGTGATAGAATCCAGACTCAAACTCATGCTTAGGGACCTGCATTCTCAGCGGCTGTGCTCCCCTGTCATTGTGTGCCATGAGAGGTTCTCTTCCTCCCTTTTTGCTGGCCTCTTAGGTTGTGTCCAGTTTGGGCTCTAACATACAATGCTTTATGAATATCCCATACCTATAACTTTGTCCCGGTGTGTACTTTTGTTACATAAACTCCTAATGGTGCAATTGCTGGGTCAAAGGGTTTCACTCCTTAATGCCAGGTTCTGCAGGGCTAATTAAAACCCTATTGGTTGATCGGGGGGCCTCCCCCCAGCCCCATCAGTCACCCAATCCTCAGCCCCCTTTTCCACAGAAGGAGGCAAAGGGAACTAATTTCCCACTTCCTGCAGCTGACAGAAGGCAGTCAGTATTTATGCCACAGACTGGGCTCAGGCAGAGGTCTTGTTTCCAGGAGAGAACAGGCTTCAGATTTGGACAATCTCAGCTCAAATCTTTGCTATGCCTCTCACTAGCTGTGTGACCCTGGGTGAGTCACTCAACACCTCTGAGCTTTTATATCATTATGTATGGCTCAGCGCGTTGGCTCACGCCTGCAATCCCATAATCCCAGAATTTTCGGAGGCCGAAGTGGGCAGATTACTTGAGGTCGGGAGTTTGAGACCAGCCTGACCAACATGGTGAAACCCCAGCATTACTAAAAATACAAAAATTAGCCAGGCATGGCAGCGCACACCTGTAATCCCAGCTACTCAGGAGGCTGAGGCCCAAGAATCACTTGAACCTCGGAGGTGGAGGTTGTAGTGGGCCGAGATCTGCACTCTAGCCTGGGTGACAGAGTAAAACTCAATCAAAAAACAAAACAAAACAAAAAACAAAACAGCAGAAAAAAAAGAAAGAAAGGAGGTCAAAATGTGTACCTACAGAATTGTTGGGACACTTGGAAAGAATGGATATAAAGTCCACAATGCAGTGTCCAACACTCAGGCTATTGTTTTTTTTTTTTTCTGCTCTTATATTTACTTGAGGATAATACATTTTTTCCCCAGGCCTCCCCACCCTTTCCTCTAACATTTGATGGAGAATGCTGAACCAGGCGCATGGGAGGAGACGCGCCAGGCTCTAGAACTGCCTTCCATGTGAATGCCTTTGGGTCCATTCAAACCCTTTCAAATTGAGACTCTCCACTTGAGATTCAACAGCTGAGGAGGTCAACTCACTGACAATGACGGGCAAAGAGGACATTTATCTGGCTTAGCCTCAGCATAGCTGTCAGGAAGCTAAAGGTTTCTCTCTCTCCCAGAGCTGGAATATTATGTTATCATTATCATTATCATGATAATTTTGACAGTGGTGATGGCATCAGGGAGCCGTTCTCACACTCACGCAGATAAAGGCATCACGGACCCAGTCTTGTAACTCTAGAGGAGCACTGTCCCCTCTGAGATTCCATTATTGGACTGGAGCCTGCAGTAGAAACATGTCTAATATTTACTTCATACCATAGAGGCTGCTTATTAAGCATCTGCTATGTGCCGAGCCTCATGCAAGATGCTAGACACTCAGCAAGCAAGACAGACAAAAACCCTTCCCTGGCACAGCTTAGAGACTGGCCAGGAGAAACAGACACAAGATAAGGGTTTGGTTATCTCGTGACAACCATCATGACAGTCATCATGAAGACAAAATGTGATTTCTGCTACAAAGAGAACAGTGTGTTGTGTTTGAGAATAAAATAGCAAAATGTAGCAAAATGTGATTTCTGCTGCAAAGAGAATAGTGTGTTGTGTTTGAGAATAAAATAAAGGGAAGGAGAATAGCAAAGGATAAGATCTGGGGATGCCCAGTGGATTGAAGGAGGCCTTAGAAAGCTGTGTGACGTTGGGCTAAGTCCTTACATCTCTTAGTCTGTTCCCTGCTATTTATTTACTTATTTATTATAGAGACTGGATCTCCCTCTGTCACCAAGCTGGAGTGCAGTGCAGTGGGATGATCACAGCTCATTGCAGCCTCAAACTCAAGTGATCCTTCCACCTCCGCCTCCTAAGTAACTGAGATTACAGTGTGTCTTTACAAAAAACTGAAACAATTAGCCAACACATCTGACTAATTTTTTAAGTTTTTTGTAAAGACAGGGTCGCCCTTTGTGGCCCAAACTGGACTCAAACTTCTGGTTTCGAGTGATTCTCCTACCTCGGGCCTCCCAAAGTACTGGAATTACTGGTGTGAGCCACTGCTCCCAGCACCCCGCAGTTTAAATGAGAGGATACATTAGTTGTATCCTGAGTTGCTGGGGTGGGAAATGACATCTCTTATGCAATGGTACCAGCACAGAGCCCACCCTATGGTTGCCTTTAAGTGGGACTAATTCCACTACATTGTCTGATTCTGGATTTAGGCTTCCAAACCCCTAATCCCTTGGAACATTACAGTCTGTGCTGAACACTTGGGGAAAACAAAAGGAACCCCAATTTCCTATAGCCTCAGGTAAGTGTTTCAGAGTTTGGAAAGTTCCCAAGTGGGCTTTCCAGAGCAAACCTTAACTTTGGAAAGAGATTCTACCTGACTTTTCTTTTTTTCCTTAAATATTATATCCCAGCAACATGAGTGAAACAGTCCTTATTGCTTTTGTATTGTTGAATTCACTGTTGCTATGGCGACTGCTAATGATAGCGATGATGGTAATGATGATATTGAAGCCTGTCTGCCCAACGAATCTATTAAGCCTTCCCATATAGCATTTGTTACTATCATCTGCACGCTGCAGGCCTTAAAAAGGTTTTCATACTGCATATAGCATATGTAGAGGGTAATGCACTCCCAATTCCTTATTCTGTACAACATGTCAGTCTGAAATGACCTAAGTCAATGTTATTTGTAGAAACTTGTAAGTCACTTGAGGGAATCACTTAAAAAGAGAGAGGGAGGCAAAAATATTAACATAGATTTAGTAGATAGTCACAAGAATATGATCTACCAAGGGAAAGTGTTAGAAATTGTTGTTAATAAGCCTTTGTAGAAGAGACAGAATAAACATAAATCTACAGGAAAAATAAAACAAATCTATCGTAATGTGTAGCGAATACATGAGTGGGTTCTTGTGGGCTAGAATAACATCTCTCATGATGGTGTCATGCTGAGATGAGAAAAAGGACTGTGTCACCAGCAACATAGATGGACGTGAAGGTGATCCATCAGGGGTACTAGGTGAGGCCTGAAAAAGCATCCTCAGTGATGAAAAAGACACCACTGTGAAGATGCGTGGGAAGAGTTCGAAGGAACAGTTTTTTGAAACGTGATGGGGGTGGGGGATGGCAAGGAAGTGATATTTGTAAATTAATGTATTGTGTTACATAGTAAGAAATTTATTTATTTATTTAATTTTTTATTTTTATTTTTATTTTTTGAAACTGAGTCTCACTCTGTTACCCAGGCTGGAGTGCAGTGGCATAATCTCGGCTCACTGCAACATTTGCCTCCCAGGTTCAAGCGATTCTCATGCCTCAGCCTCCTGAGTAGCTGGGATTACAGGCGTGTGCCACCACGCCTGGCTAATTTTTGTGTTTTTAGTAGAGATGGGGTTTCAGCATTTTGGCCAGGTTGGTCTTGAACTCCTGGGCTCAAGCGATCCACCCTCTTCGGCCTTCCAAAATGATAGGATTACAGGTGTCAGCCACCATGCCCAGCCACGTAGTAAGAAATTTAAAATATAGTTTCTATAACTAATTAATAGATTAAATATTGCAAGACATTTGATTATTTCATCTTCTCATCCTTATAAACTGGGACATTTATTGTTTAAAAAATTGTAATTTCTTTAGGAAAATAGGTTGAGGCCTAATTGGCATCATCTACTTCATTTTTAAAGTCTAGGCAGAGCTGGGCATGCAGTGGGTAATAGTGAAGAGAATGAATGAATGAATGAATGAATGAATGAGTGAATGAATGGAAAATTTGACCACTCCCTGTAAGACACATCACCTCAAAGAGACTCAACTCCTAGCCATAGAGGAGATTCACTTTCATTTGGAATTAACTTAATCTTTGCATGTAGTTCTTGCCTTTCCCAGAATTTAGCACCCTAAATAGTCAAGAGGAAGCCAACTGGTCCCTCAGCCACAAGGCACTTGAACCTCAACTCCTCCAGAGCAGAGCAATCCAAGCTAGATGAATTCCGCCCCCATCAAAGGAGCTTGGGGTTGTGCACAGACAAGGGTTTGGGGTGGGATTCTTGAAATCCTTTCTTTTTGGGAGAAACAAGTGCAACTCAAGTCTGGGACTGTCGTTTCAGATTCCCTTGATGACTTAGCATTGAGGCCTCAAAGGATGATGGAGCAAAGCAAGAGATAGAAAGGGAGGGAGAAGGTGAAAACTTTCACAGGAAGGTAACTGGTAATAATCCAAGCTACTACTATGCACAGAGGCCTCACCTGTGCCAGGCACTGTGCCCAAGACTTTACCTGCACCATCTGGCCAAGACCATTAGCTTCATCCAATGGCAGAGCCAAGCTGTTGGGCAACACAGATCAAGGCCACACAGCCAGCCCAGGGAGGAGCAGGGGGTGCACCAGATCTACCTGTTTGCCAAGTCTGAGCTTTTAACAATAGTATTCAAACTGCTTCTAAAATTTTGAACTGGCAACTGCAACAGCAATAACAAAATCAGTGAAACTAGCTAACCCATAGACTTACTGTAAGTCAGGTACTGTTCTCAAATGCTTTACATGCACTGGAAACACTATCATTATCCTCACTGTACAGATCAGGAAACTGAGGCACAAAGCGGTTAAGTTGCCCAATTCAGCCAGGAGCTAGGAACTTTCTCAGGACTGTCCCACTTTTAGTACTGAAAGCTAAGACCCTTCAGTCTCATGCTAACTAGGACAGTTGGTCGCCCAAGCCAGGAATAGGCCCCAGTCAGTGTGGCACCGAAGGACATGCTGTTAACCAGCTCCTGACCCTGCTCCAGGAAGTGGCTAGGTGTAACTGTGATGTGCATGCGGTTTGCAGTCAGGACAAGTGCCAGGCTAGAGTCCAGACTTTGCTTTGTATTAGTTGGAGAGCCTCTAAAGCGTAGTTTTCCTTATCTGTAAAAATGGGAATAGTAGAATCTGTTTCATTGTGTTATTTGAAAGGCTCCCAGCAAGGTCATCCCTGCCGGGCCCAGGGCTGGACACAGGGTGGATGCCCAGCAATGATTAGATTGCATGGTCACCCCCATCATGGTAAGAAAGATAATCGCATGTTACTCTGGATGAAACAATGTCAGCACAGGCAGGCAGGTGTGTTGAGAAAGGATTAATCTAAGCAACTGCTGAGGCAAAGGGAAGGGGAGCTGGTGTGACCCTTATGTCATACCAGATGCTGCCATCTCCCCTTCCAGATGCCAGATATCCTGGCGGGGCAGGCCCAGCTGCGTTGGAAAGGAGGCATCTGTGTTTCCCACTCGATCCTGTCTCCGAGGCTTCAGCATCAGTCTTAACCTCCAGAGCCCAAGGAAAGCTCCCCTGGCTTCCTCCCTCTTCCCTCTGCTATTTGTGGTCCTTGTGGTGTTCTAGGGACCAGTGATACTATTCTTATCCATCATATATTCTCTTCCCAAACAACAGGAATAGGATGTTCAGCCCATCAAACCCCCGATTGTCTCACTCTCTCCCAGAATTGTAGGATGGAGAACCCTGCACAGCCTCAACATTCCATTGCTAACTCAACCAGCATCTACAACAAATTCTGCATTTCTTCACCTCTCATGCTATTCTGATTCCAACTCTGTTGAAAGCCGTCACTCAGTCATTCAACAAACGCTTAGGGAGGCACAATGAGTAAGTGTGTGCTCCCAAGCCAGGCTGCTCAAGGTCATGATGGCAGCTTCACTACTTACCAGCTGCTAGATCTGGGAGTCAAGTTCATTAGCCTCTCTGTACCTCAGTGGCCACATCTGAAAATGGGCTCAAAAATAATACTCATCAGATCATGTTGTATAAATCCTGGGAACAATGCCAGGTGAATAGTAAGTGCTTAATAAATGACACTAATCATTATTAGTTTTATTATAAATATTAATGTTACTATGTGTTGCACTTTCTAGAAGCAACCCTTTTATTATATCCTTGTTTCTGGGCCATGATGAATGTAAACACCCCCTAGGGAAAAAATATTACAAGCAGATGAGTATTAAGATTGAGAATCCAGAGGTGGTATAAACACAACTTCCTCTTGCTGTCATTGTCCACCCTGCCCAGAGCTAGCTACAAGAGCATGTGACCAGTGCATTGGCACAGGGCCCTGCACTAGGAAGGCCCCATGCTTGAGGCTCATACCTTATGGCTAATGCTGAATCGAATGGTCTGTGTAAATCAAGTCTAGTGGACAAGGGAGCACACATGGTGCCTTGGATCCTGGGCTCATGAACTATCCCACCTCCCACCACCTCATCCTTTCCTGGGGTGGCTCCTTGGCCATCCTCTCCTCTGATTTCACCTCCACGTTCTCCTCCCTGCCCTGCCCAGCAGTCACTTTAACTTCCACTCACAATGGGGCCTGAGTATGGAGAGTCAGGGTAGGAGCATGCACCTTGCTGCATGTCCACCTGGATCATGGTGACTGCCATCTCACTCTGGGCTGGCAGTACCACCCTCTGCCAAGCTGGAGACTGGCCAGAGGCTGCAATTCAATAGGGACAAGCCTCTCGTTTACACTGATTCAGGTATCTAGCACATCCTGGTGCAGAAGTTGCAGTACCCTTGAGGGTTACCCTTCCATCATGAGTTGGGGCTAATGGAAAGCAAGGATGGCAGGAGGGAAGAGAAGATGGCAGGAGGACCTAGCAGCCATCAGACCTGAATGAGCTTGTGCACACCCTGCATGGCAGGGTAGGGTTCCTGGATGCCTGGGAGAGCACGTACCGACCTAAGAATACCGTGCCTGAGAAGCATGCCCTTGAACTGGCTCTGTCCCTAGTATGACCCTCTGTTCCTCCTTCCAACCTTCCCAAGTCTGGCTTATGTTGATCTCTTCTGGCCAGCTTCAGGCACCCTCCTGGAAGAAGCTACAGTGCACAAATTGGGCAATTTTGGTGATTCTGCATCAGAGTGAAATGCCAGGTGCTCTGGTATCTGCATGTAAAACTGGCTTTGCAGAATCAAAATATGAATTCTAAAAAAAATTATTCTAATAATGTAACTTTTTTTTCTTTAGATAGAATGCATTTTCCTAGAATACCATCATGAGTCAAGAGAAAGACCACAGAAGAAAGGAAGTGGCTTTATATTTTTGTAACTTCAATGGCCCTTTTCCCTGCTTTTTGAGCAGGGACTCTGCATTTTCATTTTGCGCTGAGTACCACAAATTATGTAGCCAGTCCTGCATCCACCATACTGAGGAATTTTGAGGTGCAATTTTGCTGGCAGAATTTATACCTCCTCTCAGTGTTAACAAATATTCCCTTTCACGTAGAAGCAAAACGAGGAAAGAAAATGAAAAATGAGAGCAAGCAATGAGAAAGGAAGAAAACCTCTTCCTACCACCAACATCATCCCGCTGCAGCCACGGCTGGGAAATGGACTGTAACACCTGGACAAGTCAATTTACCTCTCGGAGGCTCAGTTTCCTCACGTGTCAAGTGGGCACGAGTATACGGTCTTTCTCATAGACTCTTCAAAGGATTTAGTGAGGTAGTGCTGAACTGGACGCTGTGCTTGGTATAAGTGCTAAATCAGTGGTATTTCTAGCCTTTACACTGTAATGGTAATAACGGCAACAAGAAGAAGCAAATCTAGTTGTCGTAACGGTATAAACAGGTGCTAGGAGCCGATGAAAATTATTTTCTCTCCAGGCTCAACTTGTGAACGGATTCTTCTGCTCGTGAGGGATACAGGACCTTCCCTTATCTTTCTCTCATACCTTTTCTGTTGTTATTTCTTTTCTAGGTCACTTCCTTTCCTGTGCAGCATTTGTCGCCCCACAGTTTCCTGGCCCCAGCTAGTCTGGGTCACTTCTGTCTCAGGCTGTACCACTCAAATCCTGGCTTACAATTACAGCAACATTCGCCAAGCCCACATTTCATCACATACCTTGGAGAGGCCAATGGCTGTGTTTTATGTCATTTCTGTATGATTATTACAACAACAAAGAAAGATACCATGAGAATACACCTGAATTTATGAATTAAGGCAAGGGATATTCACCAGGGTCAGGCACTGAGCTCTTGTTTATGGAAGACATTGACTCAGCAAATCCTTTTTATGGCTTCAGTAAAGAGCAAAACTGCAGTTCAGCTTTCAAGACTGCAAACTCTCAACTAGGAATGAATTTTCATCCTCCCTTCACATTTGTCCAGTCAGAAGACCAGGGTACTCAAGGCTCCCTCCTCCAATTCCTCTTCTTCCCTCGACAACTCAGAACCAGCCACGCTCACGTAACTAAAAATACATATGTCAAAGTGCCCAGAGGGGTGGACTCTCATTCACTGCTGGCGAGAGTATAAATTGATTCGACTTTTAGCGAGAGTAATGTGGGAGAGTAATTATTATGAATAGATTTGTTCAATTTCTGAGAGAGCGATTTGCCAGAATAGTTATCATAAGCCTCAACAATATCCAGACTCCTATAGATCCGACAATTTTGTAGCTAAGAAAATAATCTGAAAGAGAGGCAAGGGTGAATACACAACAATGTTCATTGTAATATTATGCTTAAGAGTTAAGAAGCAGAAACAATTGAATTGCTGATATCATGGACGTGCTGAGTCCATGTTCTGGTTATCTCTTGCTATACTAAAAAAAAAAAATCCTCAAACTTACTGACTTAAAACAGTAAAAATTATAAATATTTTGAAACGAATCTTCCATGTGTGCAGGGTTGTATGGGAATGCCTCCTTCTGGTTCTCAGTAACTTGGTCCTCAGATGGAGTGACCCACAAAACTAAGGGCTGGAACCGCCTGAAGCCCTGGTCTCTTGACATAGTATTTCCGATATGGTGGCCTGAGGGTACTCTGACTTCTTCAGTGTGGCTCAGGACTTCATGAATTGTTTTAGAAAAAATGAATTGTTTCATTTTCTTCTTTATATTTTCTGAGTTGTCTAAGATTTTCACAGGCCATATTGGGCTGTGTTTGGCTCCCATGTGACTTTAAGAACGTTCATGTTCAAATCATCACTTCCAGCTTCTATGAAGAGCTCTGGCCACCTACAGAGCAGGAGGCTGGTGCAGTACTGACAAATCGACCCCTGTAGAGGGGTATAGACTCCTCAGTTTGTCTTGCCCCAGCTGGCTTGCCTTCCTGTATTTACAATCCCTGTCTGCCCTCTGGGGGCATTCGAGTTTGCAAGCCCCTAGTCCATATTTAGAACTGAAAAGCAAGAATGACAGCATCGTGGGACAAATCTAGGGGAAAGCACATTGAGACAATTTGTGGAGAGAAAAATGGTGTCTTGGAAAAAAAGGGTACAATAGACACTCACCGGGGCTACTTGAGAGTGGAGAGGAGGAGGAGAGTGATGATTAAAAAACTACCTACTAGGTACTGTGCTTATTACACGAGTGACAAAATAATCTGTACACCCACCCACCCCCAACACACAATTTATGTGTAGAGCAAACCTACACATCTTCCCCTGAAACTAAAATAAAAGTTAAAAAAATAAAATTAGCAATATTATCCTCTGAATTACTTCTGCCAGAAGCCCAAAAATCCACAAATAGACCCACTGTTCCATACGGAAAATCTACTACCTACTCTTAATAGTCCCCAATTTTAGGTTGTAATAAGACCAGTATTTTGCTGAATCTCTACTCTTTATCTTAGTCAAAGCCAATTTATTCAAAGACTATCAGAAAACAAGATTTCAAAATAATTCTAAAGGCCTACATGTCATTATAGAAGTGTATGACTTTCCATGGGCCCTGAGACTTGAAATTGATAAATGTTTGTATTCATTTTCCAATGAAAACTGTGGATTATATTAATACATCTTAAAAATACATGCAGTGTTCTGGAACCATTGTATAAAATATAATCTATTGGGAATATAAATATTTTCATAAATTCTATTATGAATGTAGTTTTTTTTTTTTCTAATGGTGTCTTGGATGTGAAACATCCATGATTTCCCTACACCTTGTGTAAGCTGGTCCTAATTCAAGTCAAGTCTCCCTCACAACCCCAGAGGATCTTTCCCACCTCACTCTTTCTCCCCAAAGCATATGGTAGGTAGCACATGGTAATGGGCCACTGGCATCACCAGCAATGCAAACAAGTCCAGAGAAAGGTTGAAGAGCCAGTGGAAGGGACAGAAATATGAGAAGAAGAAAGATGGAGATTCTGACTCCAAGTAGGTGCCTTGGGTTGGGAAGAGGGAGAAAAACAACAAAATCATCAGTAAAAGAAAAGGGTGAGAAATGGCCATTTCATGCCTTCTAGCAAGCAAGGTGAACCCTGGCCACCCTAACCACTCCCACCCTTGCTCATTTGCTAGCAACATGTGTTGCAGACACCCAGAGGAAGCCTGCAAGCCTCCTTCCAAGTTACAGTTAACCCTTGAACAACATGTGAGGTTGGGGTGCTGACACTAAACACTGCATATAACTTTTAACTCCCCCAAAACTTAATGACTAATAGCCTACTGTTGACCAGAAGCCTTACTGAGAACAGAAACAGCTGGTTTTGTTAACACATATTTTGTATGTTATATGTATTATATACTGTATTCTTACAATCAAGTAAGCTAGAGAAAAGAAAATGTTATTTTAAAAAATCATAAAGGGGCCAGACGTGGTGGCTCATGCCTGTAATCCCAGCACTTTGACAGGCCAAGATGGGAGGGTCACTTGAGGCTAGGAGTTTGAGACCAGCGTGGACAACATAGTGAGACCTCGGTCTCTACAAAGAAAATGTAAAAAATTAGCCGAGTGCAGCGGTGCATGCCTGTGGTCCCAGCTACTTTGGAGGCTGAGATGGGAGTATAGCTTGAGCTATACTGCAGTGAGCCATGATCTCACCACTGTGCTCCAACCTGGGTGACAGAGCAAGACCATGCCTCAAAAAAAGAAAAAGGGAAAGAAAATCATAAGGAAGAGAAAATACATTTAGAGCACTGTACTGTATTCATCATTACCATAAGTTTATGTCATCTGTTTATAAGATGAATCGTCTGTCTGAAATGGCGGGCAATTGCAGCGGCAGACCGCAATCTAAGATACATAACAAGCAATTCAGCTTTTTCTTGTAACGTCATGACCTTCCTCTGCTTCTTATGAGCACTTCCAGCATCACTAGTGGCACTTCATATGGGTCCCACTGTGTTTGTCAAGGTTTATGGTATTGCACTAAACATAAGGAAAAATACGTGAGAACCGGGAGAGATCACTTTTTATTGCAATCTGCAATTTACTGGAGAGAGGCACTGCTCACTTGGAGATGACGATTAGTGTTGCATAGCATTTTAGGTGGATACTTACAACACTTGAGCTCATTGCAATAGCAACAGAGGTGGCTACAAAATTATCCCAGTAGCAAAGTATGGGCTACAGTTAATTTTATGCAGTTATGACTTAATACTGTATCTTTATCTTTGTTTATATTTCTCTTGACTGTGAATGGCACCTTGTATGTTCTTTTTGTTTGCATAAGTTTTGATAAATTTTAACTTTTTGTAATAAACATTTATATTTTATGGTAGTAAATGATAAAATAGACTAGTATCTACATATATTGTATGCATTGTTAACATATCTAACTTTTTCTTAATTTCTTTGATACTTAGGCTATGCAATTTTTCCGTGAGTTTTTTCAAGTGGCAACAAGTCTCCAACATGTTTTTCAATATACTTATTGAAAATAATCAGTGTATAAATGGACCCATGATGTTCAAATCCATGTTTTTCAAAGGTCAACTATCTAGTCTTTTGAGTAACAACTTCATGATATTTACTATATGTACAAATCACCTACACCATTTTCTATTCAATATTCATCTTTGTATTGATTTTAAGTTGAATTCTTTTTAAACTGAGTTTTGTTTTATGCACTCCCTCTGAGAAATCATGGCATTCATGGGTACTGTGCTACACACACACACACACACACACACACACACGCACACACAATGAGGTGCTGGGTCTAGCCTGTACAGGCACAGGAAAGCCACTGTCAAGTTTTCAGAACTTTTGGTAGCTGTTTATTAACTGCAGCCATCATGAAAAATTAAATTATATGAACTTACAATTAAGTTATTCCAAAGAAAAAATGATAAATACTTAAAACTCACTGCTTTCTGATTATTTTATATTATTCTATTATCACTACACTTGAGGTTATTTTCATCTATTGTGTTTGTGTGGTGGAAATACTATATAATAATTTGCTCATCCACATTTCTTCCAAACTCTGCCTTTTGTGACATCACAGTGGCAGCCTGACATCTACTATGGTGGCAATATTTACACCATGGAACTTAGCAATTGCTATAGTTCACGATGTTTTCCCCTGGAGAGCTAATTGTTGAGCATTTACCAGCACACTGCACCTTTGTGTCATTAGTAAAAACACAGTATGTGTTAGGATAATGTAGTAATATACATATATTTCAGAGTAAGCAGAACAAGATTAGCTGCAGACCAAGCCTGGCTGCAAATTTAAATATATGCATACATTTGAATATATGCATATATTTAAACACAGCAATATATTTAACTATATATTCAAATATATGTGCATATTTCTACAGTCTCTAAGAAGATCTTAGGTGCCACAGTCGGAGGATATGCAGTATTTTAACACTCACTAGCCCAACGGTCACTTGCTAGGGAAACTGAGACCCAGAAGAGATAGGTGAGTTTCTTGAGACCACGTGATGAGTTCAAGGCCATCCCCAGCTTCCCTGCATTTCCCTCTGCTCAATGCTGCCTCCCTCTGTGGCTGATGTCAAGTCTCATCACTGAAGCACAGTGTTCAGAAACCAGCAGAACAAGAGGGAGCAGCTCGAATGGAGGAGGCGGGGGTTGGGGGCTTGGGGGAGGAGCTAGGGGGCTAAACGGGTTATTAGAAATTCACACAATTAATTAGACAATGCTGGGGACACAGCCGTCTGGATAACCCATTGATAAGGATGGCAGGGGGCCTATTCCCCAGGCCCCTTGCGGGTTACCGCAAGCAAAGCTCCATGATCCACCTCCCCCTCAATATCCAGCCCAAACCCGCTTAAATACTTGATGCAAAATTAAAGCCTGTTCCAACTTTTATGAACACTGTACCAGTGTCTGCTGGTGCTGGGCGCCCACCACCCCCACCATTTCCCAAGGAGCCCCCGCCTCTGTCCTGCGCAGCCTCGTCCTCCATCAAGCAGAGTGCATTAGGACAATTAGCACCAGCCCACTGGCGCCAATTAGCAACCAATAGTGTCTATATTATGGAGAGGGGGCAGCAGGGGCGCCTGTGTCTCCAGCCGGCCTTCACACTCAATTACATTAAGTGGAGGCTCCGAGCTGCGGTCGGTGGGCAGTTGCTGGAGTAATTGTGTCTTCTCAGTTGCTGCAGGCGATCTTCTCCCGGCTCCCTGATCCCCGGACTGACTCCTCTCCTTGTCCGCTTACATCAGTATACACTCTTTCAAAAGGGAAGGGTGGGGGAGGGACGGAGGGGGAGAGGCGGCTACAGCGCCCAGAGAGGCAGGAAGAAAGTCATGGAGCTAAATCATGACATGAATCATTCATTCAGTCAACAAATACTCACGGAGTGTCTACTGTGTGCCTGACCTGTTTCTATAGTCAGGACCGGCTTCGTCATTGGCAGGGCTCAATGCAAAATGAAACCGGGAGACTCACTGCCCAAAACTTATTTAGTAGTTCAAAGTGGTGGCAACAGAGAGCACTGAGCCAAGTACAGGGTCCTTCTAGGCAGGCGTCCTTCTGAGCACAGGGGTCCTGTGTGACCACACAGGTCATGCATTTGGAAGGTGGATCTATCTGGGGCTTTGGGGTAGAGAAATGAACAAATCTGAACAAAAACATCTGCCAGTGAGGACTTCCCACCTTAATGGAAGGAGACAGTCGGTAAGTGATCAACAGAACAGATTAGGAGATTAGCTAGGTCTTTAAAAGGTGATGGATGCTATAGGAAAATGAAAAAAGTAGAACAGAGTAAGAGGGGTCAGGAGGTCCAAAGGGAGTGGGGCAAGGTACAGGATTAAGCTGAGTAATTGGAATATGTCTCATTGAGATTGGAGTAGAGGTTTGAAGGAGGTGAGAGAATGTGCCCTCTTCTTCTGGGAAAAGAGCCTTGTCGGTCAGGAAACAGCCAGTGCAAAGGCCCTGTGGCAGAGATCTATTTGCCATGTTTAAAAAGTGGCAAAGAGGCCAGTGTGGCTGGAGCAATGTAAGCAAGGAGGAGACCAGAAGGTAAAGGAGACCCCAAGAAATAAGAGAACTGGGGAGTGGATTGCATAGGGCCTCGATGACCATTGTGAAGATGTTGGCCTTTATTCTGAGTCACTCAGGAGCCACTGGAGAGCTATGAGCAAAGGAATGAATGATCAGTTATTTTTATTTTTATTTTTATTTTTAGAGACAGGGTCTCACTGTGGTGCCCAGGTTAGAGTGCAGTAGCACGATCATGGCTCACTGCAACCTTGACCTCCCAGGCTCAAGCAGTCCTCCCGCTTCAGTCTTCTAAATAGCTGGAACTACAGGTGTGCTCCACCTTGCCTGGCTAATTTTTGACATTTTTGTAGAAATGGGGTCTTGCTATGTTGCCCAGGCTCGTCTCAAATTTCTGGGCTCAGGCAATCCTCCCACCTCAGCCTCCCAAGGTGCTTGGATTACAGGTGCAAGCTGCTACACCTGGCCTCATACCTCCTCATTTAAATGATGACTCTGAAAGCTATGTAGGGGCCAGAGGTGGGGCAATAAACATGGACACAGGGAAGCCCACGAAGCATCTAAAACAGGGGTTGGCAAACATTTTCTGGAAAGGGCCACATAGTAAATATTTTAGGCTTTGTGAACGATATGATCTCTGTCACAAATGCCCGGTACTGTTACTATAACACGAAATCAGCCATATTCAGTGTGTGAATGAATGGGCAGGGCTGCATCCAAATGAAACTTCATGGATGCTGAAATTGGGGTTTCATATAATTGTTCTGTGTCATGAAATATCATTTTTCTTTTGCTTTTTTCCCAACCACTGAAAAATGTAAAAGCCATTCTTAATGTATGGCTGTGCAACAAAAGGGCAGCAAGCTAGATTTTTCCCAGGGGCTAGAGGTTACTGATCCCTGCTCTATGAAGTAACCCAGGGGAGAACAGGGTGGAAACAGGGAACAACACTCAAGTGGGGAGAGGGTAGATCCTGGATCTATTTTATGGTATAGCCAATAGGTCGACAGTGGCGTGTAAGAAAGAGATGCCAAAGATGACTCCCAAGGTTTGGGGTCTGAGCAACCAGAAAGATAGATTAACATCCATCCAACTGGAGAAGGCAGCAGGAGGTACCAATATAGGGAGGTGTGGGAGAGGATGATAATAGCCATAATAGCTATTGATTGCTTATGTAATTGGGCATTTAAGATGTGCTCAGCTCTTTATGAACACTGTTTCATTTAATCCTTACATAAACATATTTTGTAAGTTTGACTCCATTGACATCTCAGCCCATTTCATAGATGTGAACACTGAGTCTTATAAGAGCAAAGTATTTCTCTAAGATCTTCAGCTGGTAAGTTGCAGAAACAGGGGTTTCCCACTCAGGAGCCTGGGCTCTGCCGTATTACGCAACCCACACCGCTTTGGACATCTTACTCGAAGCAAGAAACTTTCAAACAGAAAGCAGAAGCCTTCCCAGGCCCAAGTTTTGGTTTTGGCGTTAACTTCAGTATTGGTTCAGGAGTGTATGTTTCAACAAGCCCCTCCTCTTCCCCGTGCCTCAGTCTCCCTTGTCTTTTCAATGCGGCTCTGGGACCAGGAACTTCTCCAGGTTATTCTCTCATCTAACACATGCTGACATCATGATTACTCAGTTCCAAGCCAGGCAACCTGGGCAGGGAAGGTCCAACGGCCTTAGGAAAGAGTTAATTCTCTGTGAAATTACTGGGAATTATTTACATCTTTACATGGTGTTTTATATCTTTAAGTGCTTTCTGATTGCTTAGAAGCTAATCCCAGGTGGAGGCCAGAGGCCTAGGAGAAAGCCCTTGTCAAGTTGAAGCTGGAATCTGGAGGAGCTGAAGGAGTTGGCAGGCCTGACGCAGGCATCTGCTGGAAACGCAGTCTTCCCCACCCACCTCCCGCAGGCTCCCTCTCCCGAACCCCCAAAAACTGTTACCCAGTTACCTTACCACTGGCCTCCAGCCTCAGTAGCAACTAGGCGGGTGCCACATACCCCGTGTGTACCTGACCACATAAGGAGACAAGTGAACAGCAGCAAAGTACCTCTTGCCCTTGGGAAGCATGCACTCTGGCTAGGGAATATGGGACTAACATATCCTAAAATCAGTTTCCAGGAGCTGCTATTGGTGGCCTAATGTAAAAAGTGGCCACGGAGCCATTCGGCATGTCATTCTTACTCTGGAGATACCCAGTGGTGGACGGCCACGTTTCTGCCAGCATGGGACTTTCTGCTAGTCTGTGCAATGGGTGGGCAAAAGACTCCAACTACATCTTTCTGGAAAGTGGACTTAAGCTCAGTTTTGAAGGGATTCCTTCATGGGCCAGCTCTTTCGCTGAGCTCCTTTGCTGAGCCAGCCAGGGTGCCCAGGTCTCTGCTACGCTGGAGAGTTGGAGGTCAACAGGAGTGTGCCTGTCCTTAGGAAGGATAGAGGGAAATACATTTATTAAGTGCAAAAGTAATTCCGGTTTTTACCATTACTTTTCAAGGCCAAAATTGCAATTACTTTGCACCAACCCAGTAATTCATGGCCCTCCCCAAGAGAAACTGTAAAAGAAAACTGAAAGTTGACTCAGCTAGAATTTGTAGCTAGAACGTCAGCAACATTGGAGTATCTTTTGTGGGTCGAGGGGAGTGTGGCATGTAGGAAATAATAGGGAGGTTGAAAGGTCTTCAAGAATGGGATGTCCAGTCTCATATATCTCCACACCTAGATATTATTATATTCTTTCCTGGTGCCTGTGAGCATGTCTTCAACTCTCCAGACCCTCAGTCTCTCATCTGTAAAATGGAGATGAGAATCTCTCCTCCGAATGGGCCGTTTGGATGAGGGAATAAAATAACAAAAGTGAGCAATAGTAGTCATTGCACCAATAGGAAGAGCTAACATTTAATGAGCACCTAGTACATGCCAGGAACTCTGCAATACTTCCCATGAGCTGTGTCATCAACTCTTCTCAGCCACCTTTTGAAGCAAGATTTTGTACCATCCCTGTTTTGCAGATGAAGAAACTGAGACGTAGCATAGTAAATGATTTGCCAAAGTTACTTGCCCAGTTAGTAAGGGCCACAGCCAGTATACGAACCCAAACCTGATGTAAGAATACCGCAAAAGAAAGCACCTGAGTTTTTAAAAATCTCTTTTGGATAAACTCCTCATGATCTGTATTGACAGCCATCATCCTGACAAATGACGCCTTTCTCATCTGCTTTTGCTGCAGGAGTAAGTGTAGCCTTTTGGAGAAATCAGTCAAAGCTTCTTTTCGCTTCTCAGTGAATTTGGGGCAGACAGAAAACAATCTCCATCCAGCATATTGTGGATATATGTCAGCTGTGTTAGCTTTGGTCCTCCAAGATGTAGTTGCCAAAAAGATATGAAACTTACAAGGACATTTTTAGTGGAAAGATATGTGAGGGAAAACTGGGGAGGAGCTGGAAAGGTTGGGAGAGCTGTCAGGCTACAAATAAGTCCACTCTTGAGTGAAAGGGAAAGAGAAGGGAAGCTGAATAGCAGAGTGCTAGGCTCCCATGTCATCTAAGGAAGCTTCCTCAAGATTGTCATGGAGTTCTCCAGCCCGAGTCGGCCATCAGAGCAGTCCCAGGTCTCCCACAAATGCACCTGTCTAAGACTTCCTGCAGCTGGGAGCCATAGTGAGAAGCATGGTCTCCCTATGAATGCAGCCTTGGATTTCAGAGCAGCTGCCTGGCTCTCCCATGGTACAGGATCTACAAAACGCATTACCCTGACCGCTGCACCTGTCACTCCCTGCAGATGCCACATGTTTGAACACTCACAAGGAAACACAGAGAGCCAGAAGACAGTGAAATGAACGGGCTGTCATGTCCCCCAGCTACCACGGATTGGCTCAGTGAAGAGAGGCTGTGGTCACCTCTGCATGGTTTCCTGGTACAAACACAAATTTCCTTTCCTCTGGCTGCATTCCTAAAATTAATTAAATCTTGGCTCAAGAAGGCTTCTTCATGCCAGCAAGGTAGGCACCCAAGTAGGCCATGATTGGTCCCTTCTGACCATTTATCGAAGGGCAGCCTTCCAAAACTCAAGGCCAGATAAGTGATGGAGCAAGTGAGCCACACCCACCAACTTACCACCAGACCTCAATTTTTCCACATGAGAAATGGAATTTTTGCAACCAAAAGCACACAGGAATTAGTGTCTAACAGAAAGCACTCAGTCCCAGCATCCCTGCCTACCCATTCCCAACCCCAAAGACTGGATCGCTGTGCGCATTTCTTTTCTTTTTGTTTTTCCTTTTTTTTTTTTTCTTTGAGACGGAGTCTCGCTCTGTCACCCAAGCTGGAGTGCAATGGCGCAATCTTGGCTCTCACCGCAACCTCTGCCTCCTGGGTTCAAGTGATTCTCCTGCCTCAGCCTCCTGAGTAGCTGGGATTACAGGTGCCCACCACCACGCTCGCCTTGCACATTTCTTTTGTAGGATATATGGCCACTGCTGAAAGACAGTTTGTGCAATTATTTGTTAAGGATCAAGTGGTGAAGATGTAGGCCTCTAGCGTGCTCCTGCCTGAGTTGGTATCCCAGCTGTGTCACTTAATCAGTCTGTGCCTCAGTGTCCTCTCCTGCCAAATGAGCATAATAGTAGCACCAGCCTTCTAGGGCTGTTGTGAAGATTAAATGGATTCACATAGATGAAGCCCAGGGATCTGATGGGTACATTGTAAGATACATTAGAAGGAAACAGTAGCTGTTAGCTTTTTAAAATGGTTACTGTCTCCCGTTTGGAGATGGGGCTATTGAAAGGGAAAGACAGAGAAGTCAAATAGGCAGCCCGTGATGAAATCTGCATAGGAATTCAGGTCTCTGTGGCTGGCATTTGACCTTCTCAGATTCTGGGTGGATCTTGGAGGTGTGCATGTTCCCGTGTTCATTTCTCATTGTACTCTTTTATGCTCAGGGCCTCTCCATTTTCAAACTACAGGATCTGATCTCAGGGCTCTGGATTACCCAGAGGAAGGACAGGCTGAATGGGCACCTCCTTCTCCATGGGAAGAAGCCATGGATGCCTCATCCTCTGGCCCAGCCTAGGCTGGGAACCCTCCAGACCTGCCCCATTTAGAGCCCCCAGGGGCCCCAGGCTCCTCCCTGCTCACATCTTCCTGCTAAGTCTTGGTCAAACTTATCTCCTCTGCCCTGTATTTTAATTTTTCAAAGTCCAGGTTTTTTCTCTGTCTTTCTCTCATTATTTAAGGCTCGGACTGACCTTTCCCCCTCCACTGCCTTCCTTTCACTCAGCTTCCTATCCAAATACAAGCTTCCCACACACCCACAGACTCTGTGTTCTCAAGTCTGGACTCCCACACTTGTTCAGCTCATAACCAGCACGAGTACACATCCCATATAGGTATCTACTCTGCACCAATAGGCATACTGCATGCACCGTGTGCACATCTCCATGATCACCCATGCTGGCAATGTGTGCTAAACCTGTGCATGCCTGCCGAGCACACCCACAGAGTGAACACACATGGGCACACACATGCACATACATAAGAATGTCACTATAGTAGCTAACATTAATTGAATGTTTACTACATGCTAGGGACTTTTCTATGAAATACCTTCTCTAGTCCTCACCACAACTCATGAAAGAGGTAGGATAATCATCTCCATTTTACAGATGAGGAAACTGAGGCTCAGAAAGGTTAAGTAACTTGCCCAAGATCACACAGCTAGAAAGTGACAGAGGTGAGATATGAACTCAGACTCTCTAACACAGAGTCAGCAGATTATGGCCCAGGGTCCAAATATGACCAATCACCTGTTTTTGTAAATAAAACTTTATTAGAAAACAGCCCCGGTCCATTCATGTATATATTGTCTGCCTCTGCTTATGCTACAAGGGCAGGGTTGAAGAATAGTGACAGAGACTAGATGGTTCACAAAGCCAAACGTATTTGCTATCTTGCACTTAATAGAAGAAGTCTGCTGAACCCTGGTCTAATTCCAGAGTCTTCCTCTTATTCACTGTACCTGATGGTAGTTTTCCTGGTAGAATACTGATACACAGTTTCCATTTGAACTAAACTTGCAGTTAAAAAGAGGGGTGGGGAGAGTTGTTCTAGCCCCGCTCTCTTTTGCTTTATAGATGAGAAGACTGAATGCAGAGAAGCTCAAGGTCAAAAGCAAGGTCAGCCTGTACTGAGTATGAGCACACACACATCCCATGTTCTATTTCTTGTGCTCAGTCTGCAAAGCTGGAACATGTTCCTAATTCCCACCCACTCTGGCTGAGTGCTCACATGGAATGCACGTGTGCCCACGAGCTCACGTTTACATCTGAGTGTAGGTGCCCTGGCACATACCACCCCCCCCCACACACAGTGGCCTCTGTAACATGCCCACACACTCAGCTTGCAGATAGACACCCTATCACGCTGCTCTGCACTGTGAAAAGCTACCCTGCCCACAGGCAACCGCTATAACGTACAGACAAGATGCCTCCTTCCTGTTCACTCAACAAGCACACACAATCGATGGGATAGAATGCTGGCATGTGTCCTCCCCCAACAAAGCTTAGGGTGGTGCAAAGAGGCAGGGGCTGGTGATCGGGGCATCCAATTGGTAGCCCCACATCTGCCTCGGGTTTCTCAGGGCCCCCAGTCTTCCCATGTGTAAAATAAAAGGGGTCAGCCACCGCTTCACATTTTTTAGGTAAATTCATTTAAAGGTGAAATTCACAACATAGTTCTTACTGGAAAACCAGTATCACTTGTCAAAAAAGTAACTACAAAAAAAGCAGCAAGTCAAAAAAGTGACAAGACAATGCATAGAATGGGAGAAATTATTTGCAAATCATGCATCTGATGAGGGAATTGTATCAGAAGATATAGAGATCTCTTACAACTAACTCAGTAATACAAAGGACAAAGACCCCAATTTAAAAAATGGGCAGGCTGGGTGCGATGGCTCAAGCCTGTAATCCCAGCACTTTGGGAGGCCGAGGCAGACAGATCATGAGGTCAGGAGATCGAGACCAAGCTGGCTAACACGGTGAAACCCCGTCTCTACTAAAAATACAAAAAAAGTTAGCCGGGCGTGGTGGCGGGCAACTGTAGTCCCAGTTACTTGGGAAGCTGAGGCAGGAGAATGGGGTGAACCTGGGAGGTGGAGCTTGCAGTGAGCCGAGATCGCACCACTGCACTCCAGCCTGTGCAACAGAGCGAGACTCCGTCTCAAAAAAAAAAAAAAAAAGGCAAAGGACCTGAATAGATATCTTTCCGAAGAGATTATACAAATGGCCAATAATCACATGAAAAGAGGCTCGGCCATTAGGAAAATGCGAACCAAAACCACAAGGGAAGAACATTTCATATCCATTAAGAGGGCTGTGATCAAAAAGACAAAGAAAAAGTTTAGGGAGAATGTGGAAAAGTTAGAGACCTGCTCTACCACTGGTGAGAATGGAAAATGGTACAGCCACCGTGGAAAACTGTCCGTTTCTCAAATGGTGATGCCCCAGCAATTCCTCTCCTAGCATATACCCCAAGATAAATAAAAACATACATTCACACACACAAATTAATTGTACACAAATGGTCATAGCAGCATTATTCATAATAGCAAAAAAAAGTAGAAAGCCAAATGTCATTAGCTGAATAAACAGAACGTGGTTTATTCATGCAATGGGATATGATTTCACCATAAAATGGACTGAGGCACGGACACATGCCCCAACATGGATTAACCTTGAAAAAATGACGCTAAGTGAAAGAAGCCTTGTATTATTCCATTCACGTGAAATGTCCAGAATGGGAAACCTACAGACACAGAAGGAAAGTAGATAGTAGATTAGTGCTTGCCCAGGGTTGCAGGAGATGGGGGCAGTGGGGGTGATGGCAGAGAGGCATGAGATTTCTTTTAAGGATGGCGAAAATATTCTAAAATCGATTGTGGTGATAGATGTACAGCTCTGTGAATATACTAAAAACCACTGGATTATACACCTTATGCGGGTGAGTTGTATGCTATGTGAATTTCAATAAAGCTGTTAAAAAATAAATGTAATGAAATCAAGTGCATTATTAAATTCTAGTTGGATACAGTTGCCCACCTAAGGTGTTTCACCTGTGGCTGTTCTCATTTTATTAAAAAGAGAGATTAGCAGCAATGGGGAAAATGTTAAAGACATACTCCAAGATGGGGAAACTTTCTTTTTAGTCCAACCGGATAGATTGAAGGAAAGTTGAAAAGAGGATAATCTCTACGCAATACAGAGTATTTAATTCTGGTCCTCAGCTCATCAAATCCTATCTCAGGTAACCCGGTAGTACCTGCCCCATCTTTAGAATCATTGAAGATAGCTGTAGCCTCTTACCTTGGCTTTTCGCTCCTGCCCTTGTCCCCTTTCAGCCTGTTATTAGCAAGGCTGGCAGGGTGATTGTGTTAAATATTAAGAAGCAATAGTTACATCACACCCCTCCTTTGCTCAAAACCCTCCCATGGCTCCCATCTCACTCAGAGTAAAAGCCAAATTCTTACGATGGCCACAGGGCCCCATATGCTCTTGTCACCATGTCTCCCTAACTCTCTGACCTATACTTACCTTCTGTTCATCCTTCTGAGCCCATGGGCTTCCTCACTGCTCCTTAAACACACTCTCTACCTGACCACTCTGGGGCTTTGCAATGCCATTCCCTCTGCTCAGATGCTCTTCCCCCAGGCAACGTGCATGGCTCACTTTCTCACTTCCTTTGAGTCTCTGTTCCAGTGTCAACTTAGCAGGGAGGCCATGTCTGACCACCCTATTCTCTACTCCATTTCCAGCCTCACGCAGTTTTACCCCCTTCCCTGCTTTACTTTTCTGCCTAGTCCATATCACGAGCATATTATTTATGCATCTGTTGATGACTTCTTTCCACCAGGGTGTCAGCTCCATGAGGTCGGGGACCTTGCCTGTTATATTCACTTCTATCTCCTAAAACAGCGGCTGGCACAGAGTATGTGTTTTAAACATATACATTCAATGAATGAGTGAAAGGCTGAGTGATTGGAAAATCGTAGACTAGGTGACACTTCAGTATCCCTCTAAGCCTAATAGTCTATAATTTAATTCTTGGTAATGGAATGTGATTCAACAATTAGAGCTAGGAGTCTGGACACCCATCCTGTAGGGTCCCGTGATTTTTTCCAAATCGCTCATATGGTCTTCCCTATGAAGACCATATTCCTTTCAATTCCCCAATAGGGGTGAACTCTTCCTGCCCAGACCTGCGGAAGATTGCTTAGATGACATTACATATGTTTTATTGAGCTCTCTGGGTGTCACATCCTCTGCACACATCTCTCAAAGAAGACTAACAATATTAATAATAAAAAGCAACAGTAATACACCGTGATTGAGCACTGACCACATGCCAGGTTCCATTGCAAGCATTTGGCATAATTTATTTAATTCACACAACACCAAAGGATAGGTAGTAGTATTCTCCCCACTTCATGGATGAGGAGACTGAGGCACAGAGAGGGGGAAAGTAGTGCCCAAAGACACACAGTTGGTAGGAGGAGGAACCAGGATTTGAACTCTGGTTATCTGATTCCAGCGATCACATGTCTAACTTCTCATAACACTGGAAGGTGCTATTATTGCCCTAGGAGAAAACTGTAGCTAAAAAATAAATAACCGATCGGATATTTAAAGCCAGGTCTTTCCAACTCAAGTGGTTGTAAGGAGAAGGAAGAGGAGGTGGAGAAGAGGAACGCTGTTCCTAGTGCTTAATGTGTCCCAGACCCTATTGTAGAGGCTTCAGGTGCGTTGTTTTGTTTGAATTTCAGAGCAAGTCAATGCAGAGGAGAACACTGAGGCTCAGAGAAGTTCAGTAACTTGGCCAAGGTCACACTTCCCTATTTCCACTTTTGGACTAGTAGTCAAGCACTTATCCCCCAAAGCCTCCAAGAAAAGGCTGTTGGACCAAGATGCCCCAGTTGGACAAGGTCTTGGCCAAACATCCATCTCCAAAGGCCCGGGAGAAGAAGCTGGTGGGCAGAGCTGCCCCAATTCAATCCAGTTGAACTTCCATCTGCCTTTGCAAGGACTCAGGGCTCGAGGGCAAAACACTGGTAAGCTCCTGAAGCTGGGGCAAGGACAAAAGAGAGCTAATTAAGACTGAAAGCAAGACAAGGACCCCAAGCACTGCCTCCTTTTACTTTAGAGAGACCAGATAGTCTTACGTTTCAGTCATTTATTTGCAGACATCTATAATGGCATCTTCAAGAGACCTGTGTGCACCTTGTCTGAGTTGAAGTACACACCCTGAAGAGGAGCCAGTTATGAAGGACCAAATGCACATATTAAAATTAAACATCACACGATTCTCAAAGTATTGGTTATTAATGCCCAGTGGCCTCACTTGCGCGGGGATCCACATTATTTCTGTGCACATTTGGAAGACACATTATCATGGCAAACTGCCAGGCTGAGATGAACTGTGGGTTCAACCAATCACCAAATGGTTCATTCATTTATCCCTGAGACAATTTCCTCAGAGAGGAAAAGGCACTTGCCTAAGGTCACACTGCTGGTAAGTGGCAAAGCCGAGGTGTAAACTCAGGCAACCTGTCTCTAAGCACCTCACATAGGCGGTGCTTCAGTCTGTTTGTGTGCACTCAGACACTTCCAGTGAAATTTTGGCATGAAAAGGTACAGCAATTGCGAGGTGAGCTAAAGGCGGTTATTTTCCCTCTGCTGAAGCACGAAGATTCATCGCTGATTCTATGAGTTGGTCTTTGCTGCTCTTGGTAAGAATGACCTCTCAACCTGTGTAGGGAAGGTGGGCATCACTGAGTCACTGAGATGCTGGAAGATTCACTTTTTTAAGAGCATGAATGAAAGGCAGTTATTCAGATGATCAAAAACGCTTCACAAAAGGATTCTGTGCCGGTGTCTCTCAATAGCAAACTTCCTTCCTCTTGTCTTAGAAATTCATTCACTTATTCATTTAGCAAATGTTTATCAAGCCTCTAATGTATGTCTGGAACTCTTATAGGCACTTGTTCATAACTGTGAACAAGACAGATAAAATCCCTGCCCCCAAGGGGCTTATATCCTAATGAGGGAGACAGATAACGTGGTAGGCTGAGAACTAGTGCCCCGAAAGATATCCACTTTTGAATCCCTGGAACTTGTGAATGTTAAATATTTTTTACCATGTTTTACCCCACATGGTAAAATAGAAATAAAAATAAAAGCATGTTTGCAAATGGGATGAAGTTATGGGTCTTGAATTAGGAATGATCCTAAACACATTAATTATAAGAGGGAGGCTGGCCAGGTGCAGTGGCTCATGCCTGTAATCCCAGTACTTTAGGAGGCCGAGGGGGGTGGATCACTTAAGCCTGGGAGTTCGAGGCCAGCTTAGGCAACATGGTGAAACTCTGTCTCTATAGAAAATACAAAAATTAGCCAGGTGTGGTGGTACATACCTATAGTCCCAGCTACTTGGGAGGCTGAGGCAGGAGGATTACTTGAGCCCAGGAGGTTGAGGCTGCACAGTGAGCCATGATCATGCTGCTACACTCCAGCTTGGGAGACAGAGCAAGACCCTGTCTAAAAAAAAAAAAAAAAAAGGGAGGGGAAAGAAAAAAATAGGGAGGCAGAGGGAGATTTGACACACATTGAGGAGGAAGTGCTGTGAAGATGGAGCAGAGAGAGATTACAAGCCACCACTGCCAAGATTGGAGTAACGCTAACACAAGCTGAGGATACCAGGTATGATTATCAATTCCATTTTACAGATGAAGAAACTGAGTCTCAGAGAGGAAAAGGAACTTGCCTAAAGTCACACTTTTGGCAAGTGGCAAAGCTGAGATGTAAACCCAAGCAGCCTGTCTCTAAGCACCACACACAGGTAGTATCTCAGTCTGTTTGTCCCTCACCAATTAGAACCTTCCTCCAGGAGTTGAAAGAGACATGGAACTAATTCTCCCCTGGAGCCTCCCGAGGGAGTACGGCCCTGCCGACACCTTGACTTCAGCCCAGTGCTACCGATTTCAAACTTCCTACGCCCTGAACTAGGAGAGAATACATTCCTGTTGTTTTAAGCCACCAAGTTGTTCGTAATTTGTTACAGCAGCCATTAAGTGAACAAATGTAGATCATTAAAAAAATCCGATGCATAAACAGTACCGTGCCAGGTGCTGTGCAAATGGGACTGAATGCTCAACGGAACTTTTCAGAGGCATCCCCTGCATCCAGTGGGGCTCTTCCGTAATGGAAAGTCCAATGACCAGGAAAGGCTTCACTTCCTGGCTCCACTTTCCTTCTGCTGAAACACAAAGATTCATCACTGATTCTATGAGTTGGCCTTTGCTGCTCTTGGTGTGCTCCCTGTAAGCACAATCCCAAGGCCCGATGGAGCCTTCTCCCTGCATCCTGTTTAAGCCCAGCAACTTCCCTCGCCAATTAGAGGCTTCCCCTTCAGCCGGTCTGGCTTTCCCCACACCTGCCGAGGGAAGCACGTGTCGGCCATTAGCGTCTCTTCATGCCACCGCTTCATGTCACTTCATTGTTCCCCAGTTGGCAACAGCTCTGCAGAAATGACCCCATTTGGAAATGTTTGTGGGAGTCTGAGCAAAAGATCTACACAGCCCTCTTCTGGGGAAACACGAGGGTTATCAGAACTACCTTTTCTCAAATACCCATTTCATGCCAGAGCTCCATCTCCTCACTGCTCAAGATGTGGCCCGTGCACCTCCACATCAGCATCCGCTGGGGGCTGAGGACCACACCTCTCATTCCCTGCCCAGACCTGCCAATTCTGATGCTGCATTTTTAGTGTCTTTTGTTTGTTTGGTTTGAGACAGGATCTCACTCTGTCACTCAGGCTGGAGTGCAGTGGTGCAATCATGGCTCACTGGAGCTTTAACCTCCCAGGCCCAAGCAATCTTCCCATGTCAGCCTCCTATGTAGCTAGGACCACAGGCAGGTGCCAACATGCCAGGCTATTTGAAGATGTATTTTAATAAGATTTCTGGGTGACTCATGTGCTAGTAAGAGTAGGAGCTTTCCCAAACTACCACTAGAGATAAGGCCAGAGACTGGGAGTCCTGGTTTCCATTATCAAAGTGGCTGATAGTCCTGATTTGCCTGGCTGTACGGAGCTCAAAGCAATATTCCTAAGGCCCAGGATATCTCAATTTTGCTTGTTTTCAGTGTCCTGGGTCACTGGGAGTCTTTACTGTCCCCAGGATCCACTTCCCAATTTTCCAGTAACTTTCCTTACTTAGGGATCAAGTCAAGTCCACCCCTAATATGTGAGGTCTCAAGGTGTAGAGGCCATGAGGGTGCACCTTGCAGACCTCTAACTACAGGAGGTGAAGTTGACTGAGGACCCCAGCACTGAACTATGACATTCATCACTGTTTTGCTCAGGAGGGGCTGCATTTCCCATGGCTGCCCCTAGCCAGTGACTGACAACAGCAGGGACACTAAGGCAGGTTTGTTCCTGATACACATGGGACTTTATGGATGGTGGACTTTGGCTTGAGGATCCACCTTCCTCCCCCCATGGCTTTGCTGAATCTCCTTAGGCTGCACCATGGTCTAGAACACTTCCACCCTGCCTTCCTTCCCTCTCTCCTTTACTCTGGGGGTCAGACCTGCATGGCTCACCCAGCCTTCTGCAGCTGGCTCCCGCTTTATTTCCTCCCGTAAGTATTTCTCTTAATAAAATGCGTGCACATTTAGTCCTACCTTGGTATGGGATTCTTGGAGGACCCAGTTACATACAGGGCAGGAGGACAAACTAAGTCCCACAAGGTCCCAAGGTTTCTCCCCACCTCTCCAAGCCCAAGGTGGGCAACCTCTGTTCATAAGATGCCCCTAGCATGCATCTCCCCTGACTCAGCCTTTATGTTCCTTGAAGGAAGCTGAGGCCAGGGGAACAGCTTTGAATTTAGATTTCTCAGGCTTCCAGAGTTTCCCGTGGGAACATGAAGCGTCAGGAAAGGAGCGCAGCTTCTTTCCACCCCAGTTTTCCCTATCCCCAGGACTCAAGTGCACTCAAGGGGTCTCCTGGTTTCTACATCCAAACTGCACCCATATCCCACCACCCCCTTAACAACTGTCCCTCGTGTCTAGGACCAGAAGCCTCAGCCTCTGCTGGGAGGACAGATGCAGGGAGGTGTATGCAGAGCCTGGAATAAGGCCTGGAACTATTGAAGTACGGAAGTCAGGGATTCCACTACCCAGAGGAAAGTCTTCCCTTAGGCCCCATGGACTTCCCATCCTGTGGGAAGGGACATAGCCCAACGAGGCCAGAGTGGAGTCCCCCAAGACTAGGTCTAACAATTCATTGTATTCAGCTGTTCCCCACCCTTAGTCCCTGAAGCCAGCATGGGCCCCACCCCAGCTCCCGGGGCAGACATATCACCTAGATATTAGCCACAGTGGTTGGTTCTTGGATGGCCAGCTGACCTAATGAGCCTCACAAAACCTCTCAGTGAGAAAGCTAGGAGAGAAGCATGTGTTCCACGTGCTGACCTTGGGCTTGGGGAGACAGAGATTCCCAGAGCACTGCTGCCATCTTTTCCCCTTACAAGATGGCCTGTAGCTCCCAGAGGCGGCTGTAGGGAGTCCAGGAATGAAGCCAACACAGCAGAAGGCAGAGCCAAGAGAGGGGGGAAAAGAAACAGAAGCAATTGCAGCCAGTACCAATCTGAACCCTCAGCTTCCTTCAGTTACACAGGTTCATCCACCACTCAAAACAGAATAAACCCAAAGACATATATATGGCCTCTACCTTGAACTCCAGTCTTATTAAGAACAAGAGTGAGCGGCTTCATGCAAGCTCTGTTCTCACTCCTAAAAAACCCAAAAGCTCACCAAAGAAGAGATATATTTGCCAACTAAGCCCATGAAAAGATGCTGACCATTATTAATCATTAGGGAATTCGAATTAAAACCGTAATGAAATAGCACTACTTATCCACCAGAAAGGATAAAATTTTAAACCAGAAAAAGAAAATGAAAGAAACTGGCAATATGGAATACTGGCAATGATGTGAAACAACTAGAACTTTCATACACTGAAAGTAAGAATGCAAAATCGTACAGCCCTTTGGAAACACAGTTTGGCAGTTTCTTTTGTAGCAAACATACTCTTACTAGGTTACCCAGTAATGCTATTCCAAGGTATTAACCCAAAAGAAATGAAACATACACCTACAAGAAGACTTATATGTGAATGTTCACAACAGCATCCTTCATAATCACCAAAAACCGAAAATAGCCTAAATGTCTCTCGATAGGTGAATAAATAGACCAAATATGGAACAACCATACTGATATGATTTGGATCTGTGTCCCCACCCAAATCTCATGTTCGAATGTAATCCCCAGTGTTGGAGGTGGAGCCTGATGGGAGATGATTGGATTGTGGGGGTGGATTTCCTCCTTGGTACTGTCATCAAGATAGTGAGTAAGTTCTTGAGAGATCTGGTTGTTTAAAGGCATATAGCACCTCCCCCCTTGCTCTCTTCCTCCTGTTCCGGCCATGTAAAATGCTGGCTTACTCTTTGCCTTCTGCCATGATTGTAAGTTTCCTGAGGCCTCCCCAGAAGCCAAGCAGATACCACCATGCTTCCTGTACAGCCTGTGGAACTGTGAACCAATTAAACTTATTTTCTTTATAAATTATCCAGTCTCAAGTATTTCTCTATGGCAATGCAAGAACTGACTACCACAGTGAAATATTACTTGGCAATCAAAAGGAGCAAACTACTGTATACACAACATGGGTGAATCTCAAAAGCACTATGCACAATGAAAAAGGTCAGACACAGGAAGCTACACATGGAATGAATCCCTTAAACGACATTCTGGACAAGTCAAAACTATAGGGACAGAAATCAGATCAGTGGCTGGCAGGGGTTGGGGTGAGGGAAGAAGAAAGAAGAAACCTTTCGGAGTGATTGAGGGGTTCTATAGCTTGGTTGTGGTGGTGGTTACATGCCCATAAATATTCATGAGGAATCATTGAACTGTACATTGAAAAAGGGCATATTGTATTTCACTGAATGTAAATTATATGTCAACAAACGTGACTTCATATATATATTGATACGTTTGGATATTTGTCCCCTCCAAATCTCATGTTGAAATATAATCCCCAACGTTGGAAGTGGGGCCTGATGGGAGGTGTTTGGATCATGGGGGTGGATCCTTCATGAATGGCCTAATGACATCTCTTTGGTGATGAGTGAGTTCACGCAAGATCTGGTTGTTTAAAAGTGTATGCACCTCCCTCTCTTTCTTGCTTCCATGCTCAGTGTGTGACATGCTGGCTCCCTGTCACCTTCTACCATGATTGCAAGCTTCCTGAGGCCTTCACCAGAAGCTGAGCAGATGTTGCCGTCATGCTTCTCATTCAGCCTACAGAACCGTGAGCCAAGTAAACCTCCTCTCCTTGTAAATTACCCAGCCTCAGGTATTTCTTTATAGAAATGGAAGAACAGTCTAACACATACGCCAAGTGAATACCAGTGCTTATCATGTGTTCCAAATCCTTTACCTGAATTAGCTCTTCTAACCCTCCTAACAACCCTACAAGGTGTGAGCTATTATTATTACCATTTTACTGATGAGAAAACAAACAGAGAGAGAAGGAGTTACCTGCCAAACATCACCCAGCTAGCAAGTGGTAGGCTTGGGACTCAAACCCAAAAAGTGTGATGCAGAGCCCATGCCCATCCCCACTGTACCACAGTTTGCAAATGGGGGCACGGAGGCCAAATCATTTGCTACATTCACCAACGAGGTCAGAGAAGGGAGAATGGGAGCAAATAGGGTTTAGAAAAAGAAAAACCTTGTTCCAGGCCCAAACATGCTGATTTTCCCACAGTTGCTGCTCCAATTCTTCTGGCTAATTCTTCAATGCCAGCCAACTCCCTCTGGGCCCCTAACTCGAAAGCCCAGCAAGATTCTGCGAGAGAAAATGACTGCTTCCTAAAAGCACCCAGTGGATTTCCCTGACACATCTTGTCGGCACTCAGAATGCCCACGACAGCTTCTCCTGAAATATTTTCCAGGTGAGCTCTCTGACTGCCCCAGACTCTCAGACTTGCCTCTGATTACTCCTGTTCCCTCACGGCTGGAATCGCCTGTTGACAAGACCTCTCACTCCTTCCAAGCCCAGATCTGACCTTCCCCAGTTTCTTAGATCAAATGCAGAAGCAGGTGCTTAAGGAGGGTGACTGGATGGTGTTAAAAGCTGATTTCTCCTCCTCTTAACATGCGAGTTGGAAGGTGGTGACCAGAGGGGAAACATTTAGAGGCAATGTTCCTCCAGGTGCCATTTCCACACAGTGGGCCTGGAGCAAAGGCTGCTCCAACAGCAGGAAGAAAACCCACTGGGGCTGCCCGCTGGGGCTCTGGGCCTGACACAGGGGCACATTGGATAGATATTGCCAGGTCTGGAACTTTGTAAGGGGTTGCAAACATCTGTGCTGCAATGTTCTTCCCAGCTCAACTAGAAAGATGTACCAGACTTCACACAAAGCCTCCCCCAGGAAGTAGTTGAAATGCAGTTTCCACAGACCCTTAAAAGTGGCAGAGTAAGAACATCTGCCAAAACAGGAAAAATGTTTAACAACTTGACAAGGAATTTTTAAAAATCTGCCCCAGGGTTTGTCTACTGTAAATCTGTTAAAGCAGGGTTTTAGCCCAGGGATAGGAAGGTGTTGGGAATCTTGGTTCTAATTCCATTTTGAACTTGCCTATTCTCAAACCTCTTTGTCATTCCTGTGTTCTACTTTCTTCTGACTATCAGAGCAAACTGGTTGCCTGTTGAGGGCGACCTGTGACTGACTGGTTGTGACTGTTGTAGGTTAAGAGGGATTCTGAGTCATGCATGGACTCAGTGAGAAAGAGTGTTGTGATTGATTAGTGATGTCTGCCAGGACTGAGGCAATAGGGAATGATAACGGGCAAGCCACCTACTTCCCATCTCTATTATACACAAAAAGGAAATGGTAAAAGGAGGAAGACATCAGAAAAAAAGTATCAAAACTAAATGCAATTTAGTTTACTAAAAACCACCAGATACCTTTTAGAACCTGTTTCTGACAAGCATAGCCCCAGCTACTGACTCCAGTGCCACCCCAGAGAGTCCACTAAACACTCAACACCTGCAAAGCATGAAGCATGTGGTCTTCTTCTGAGAAGAACACAGTTCCTTCTGCATAATGATGTCATTATTGTATTCTGTGATCCCACTACCCTGGCCACAGTCGATTGGTTAAAACAGTTGGAAACTTTAGGCCACAGGCACCTGTTTGGGTAAATAAAGTTTTACTGGAACACAGCAACACTCATTGGTTTGTGTATTATCTATGGTTACTTTTGTGCTACAACAATGGAACTGAGTCACTGTGACAGAGACTGCATGGCCTGCAAAGCTGAAAATTTTTATTCTCTGGCCCTTTTCATTAAAGTTTGCCAACCCTTGTATTAAAGAGTTGCCATTCAATGTAAATGTAATTGAAAAGAGGGGTTCATAATAAAAGTCAGCCATCTATAAGTTATCTTGAGGATAGTCACTGTCATGCCATATTGGCTGATGACAAATTATTTCCGTCATCAGATTCTCTCTCTTTCCCTCTCTCTCTGAGGGAGATACAGGGTGAATCAAGGTTACTAGAACTACTGCTGGATCCAGAATGGAAGTGAAACACTGGTCTTGTTTCCCATGAGTCTTGCTCTATAGCCTAGTCTTGGAAACACTGTGTTATTCCCTATGCTTTCATACTTGCCTGCATTTTTATAAAATAAACTCTCATGACCTAAGGGTAGGAGAGTTAGGGGATTTCACTTCTCATGCCACTTCTGGTAGTGCCTGTCCAGTACAGTGTCTGCAAACATGAAGCCTGGACAGGAAAGAGTACCATGATGGATCAGTGATGTCTGCCATGGGTCATGGAAGGAGAGGAGAGATAGTAATGTGTGATGTGTATTTAACAGCTAGGGCTTAAGTTAATCTTTGGTGCCTTCTCTTTGCAACGTAAGAGTCTATCTTCTATATCCACCTTATTACCACCTTCTCTCATCTTCCTTGGAAGTTAGATTTAAAATATATCATTCTGTTTGTGAATATGCACCCTTGTGCCATTTTCTCCAGAGAGTTTCATATGTAATCTTTATTTCCTCAGTCAAACAACAAACATCTCCTCAAACATGCTTAATTTCTCTTATTTTAAAAGACTCCTGGCCAGGCATGGTGGCACACACCTGTAATCCCAGCACTTTGGGAGGAAAGTGGGCAGATCACCTGCGATAAGGAGTTTGAGGCCAGCCTGGCCAACATGGCAAAAACCCGTCACTACGAATAATACAAAAAATTAGTTGGGCTTGGTGGCACATGCCTGTAGTCCCAGCTACCTGGGAGGCTGAGGGAGGAGAAACACTTGAGCCCTGGAGGCAGAAGTTGCAGTGAGCTGAGATTGCGCCACTGCACTCCAGCCTCGGCAACCGAGCAAGATTCCATCTGAAAAAAAAAAAAAAAAAAAAAAGACTCCAGCAGCAGGTGCCAAGCTCAGCACATAATACTCATTTAATGAATCCATGACGCTTCTAATTTGGGGATTGAAGGTGCCAGCTTTCCTCTTTGAGCTCTGATTCTCCATTTATTCACATCAACTTTGAGGAAGACATACCGTTTAGTTCATCTAAAAGTTTCCCTTAACAACTCAATCCCCTTTATTCTTGTGCAGTGCCATGGACGTCCTATGCCCCACAAGTCCAGCTGGCTTGGCTGGGATCCACCTGGCTGCAGAGTCACTGTGTGTCCGGGTGCAGTGACTATCCACGAGAAGTTGGACTTGCCCTTTGTTTCCAAGTTCTAATCCTGACCCCTGCCTGCTTCCTTCTTGGCTTCTCTCCACCTCTAAGCTTACGTCACTCTCCAAGGCCTCCTCCCACCCACTCTGTGACCTTTCTCTCTAAAATATGGCCTACAGAGTCTCTATATAACAAAGGCTCATTTGGCTGGTGACAATCATTCCAAGCCTTCCCAGGACTTTCCAGCCTCCAGATCCGAAGAAGGTTATGTTAACTTAAATACCCACAGGTCTCTGACTCATGTCCCTTACCTGTGGAATTGCAGAATCATTTCCTACTCACCTGCCCTTACCTTCCCTAGTTACTGCTTAGATTGGCCAGGGGTAGCCCTCATTTAGTAAGTTTATTCATGATCTTCTTGGTGCATGCTTTGTTTTTTGTTGTTGTTGTTATTGTTGTTTTGTTTTGTTTTGTTTTGTTTTGAGTCAGAGTCTTGCTCTGTCACCCAGGCTGGAGTGCAGGGCCATGATCTCAGCTCACTGCAACCTCCGCCTCCCGGGTTCAAGCGATTCTTGTACCTCAGCCCTGCAAGTAGCTGACACTACAGGCACCTGCCATCACACCTGGCTAATTTTCGTATTTTTTGTAGAGATGGGGTTTCACCATGTTGGCCATGCTGGTCTCAAACTCCTGACCTCAAGTGATTTGCCCACCTCAGCCTCCCAAAGTGCTAGGATTACAGGTGTGAGCCACTGCACCCAGCCATGGTGCATGCCTTTTGTCACCCAGGGCCCTAAAACAGAACTGCCTGGACCCTAGTCTTATACAAATCTCCATGACAAAAACTGCTTCTCATTTCCCCTTAACTCTCCTTCTACACAGAAGAAATGCAGTCGGCTCTCAGGAAGGCAGTCTAGAGCACGGTTAAGAGGACGACGTTGCACTAGACAGGTGGATTTAAATTCAGATTTCCACTCTTTCCTGGCCACTCAGATGTTAACTAAACTCCCTATGCCTCAGTTTCCACATGTGTAAAGTGGAATATTGATACGGTAATCATTAACTTATAGAATTGTGTAGGTGTATTCATTCTCTAGGGTTATTGCAAGAAATGACCACACACTGGATAGCTTAAAATAATCGAAATCCATTCTCTCATTGTTCTGGAGGCCAGAAGTGGGAAATTGAAGTGTCCACAGGGCTCATTTCTTCTGAAGGCTGGCAGGGAGGATCTGTTCCCTGCTCCCGTCTTACCTTCTGGTGGCTGACAGTGGTGACAGTAGTCCTTGGAACTCCTCGGTTTATAGACACATTACCCCAAACTTTGCCTCCATTTTCTTTTTTTTTTTTTTTTTTTCTGCCCCAGTCAATGAAAGGGACACTTTATTGATCCCCAGGGCCATGAGGCCCTGTGGGGAAGTGGGGAAGGAAGAGCCTTATTTGACCTTCTTCTTGGGGCACAGGTTGTTGGCGTGGCCGCATTTCTTCTTGCAGCAGTTGACAGCACGGGGGTGAGCACAGCACTGGCACAGATCATCTTGTCACAGTTGTATTTCTGGGCAAGCCAATGGAGGGAAGGCTTAATAATGCCACCTCACAGGCGCAGCACCAGGTGAAGGGTGGACTCTTTCTGGATGTTCTAGTCTGAGAGACTGTGGCCATCCTCCAGCTGTTGGCCCAAAAATATCAGACACTGCTGGTCAGGCAGGATGCCCTCCTTGTCTTGGATTTTAGCTTTGACATTCTCAATGGTGTCACTGGGCCCCACCTCGAGGGTGATGGTCTTGCCCGTGAGGGTGTTCATAAAGATCTGCATCTCTGAGTCTGCAGCTCAGCCGCCTCACTGAAGAGAAAGAGCGCCTCCATTTTCACATCACCTTCCTCCATGTGTATCTCTCCTCTGTGTGCCTCTTACAAGGACTCTTGTCCCTTAGGGCCTACCCTGATAATCTAGTGTGTTCTCATCTTTGAGATTCTTAATTATATCTACAAGACCTTTCTTTCTTAAAAAATTTTATTTTTAATTTATTTTTTATTTCCATATTTTATTTTCCATAAAAAAATTTCCATATTTTTTATTTCCAGTCCATTGGGAACAGGTGGTGTTTGGTTACATGAGTAGGTTCTTTAGTGGTGATTTGTGAGATTTTGGTGCACGCATCACTCGAGCAGAAAAACTAAACCCAATTTGTAGCCTTTTATCCCTCACCACCTTCCCACCCTTTCCCCTGAATCCCCACAGTCCATTGTGTCATTCTTATGCCTTTGCATCCTTGTAGCTTAGCTCCCACTTACCAGTGAGAATATGATTAGGTTACTCCAGGTTACTAAGAATGCCATTAAGTCATTCCTTTCTATGGTGGTATTCTATCATATATATATAACAGTTTCTTTACCCACTCATTGACTGATGAGCATTAGAGCTGGTTCCACATTTTTACAATTGTGAATCGTGCTGCTATAAACACGTGTGTGCAAGTATCTTTTTCATATAATGACTTCTTTTTCTCTGAGTAGATACCCAGTAGTGGGATTGCTGGATCAAAGGGTAGTTCTACTTTTAGTTCTTTAAGGAATTGCCATACTGTTTTCCATAGCTCTTGTATTAGTTTACATTCCCGCCAGCAGTGTAGAAGTATTCCCTTTCCACTGCATCCACAGCAACATCTATTAATTTTGATTTTTTGTGTATCTGCAAGACCCTTCTTACAAATAATGTCACATTCACAGATTGTAGATGTTAGGATGTAGACATATCATTTTGGGGAGCACAGTTCAACCCAGGACAGTAGGATTATAAGAGATGGTGCATATACTGTGCTTAGCACCATGCCTGGCACATAGCAAATAGTTTTGTTCTTATCATTCTTTAAAGGGCCAGAGCTAGGCTCTAGATTTAAAAACAAATATCTCTGATCTTCTCCATTTCCCTTCTCTCTCTCTCTCTCTCTCTCTCTCTCTCTCTCCCTCTGTCTGCTTAGTTTGAAATCTGCCAGAAGTTGAGCCTGAAACAAGGACTTGGATACAAGTAGTTTTATTGGTGGTGGGGGTAACATGGCGGGGGAGGGTCGGAGTGGGGAGGTCAAGGTGACCTCAGGACTCAGGTGCAAGGGAATGGACAGAGTGAGCCGAGGAAGAAGGAAAAGCCAATATGAGGCTATTTTTGTTTGTTTGTTTTTTGTTTTTTGACAGAGTCTCACCCCGTCACCAAGCTGGAGTGCAGTGGCACAATCTCAGCTCGCTGCCACCTCTGCCTCCCCGGTTCAAGCGATTCTCCTGTCTCAGCCTCCCAAGTAGCTGGGACTACAGGCATGCTCCACCACACCTAGCTAATTTTTGTATTTTTAGTAGAGATGGGGTTTCACCATGTTGGCCAGGATGGTCTCGATCTCTTGACCTCATGTTCCACCCGCCTCAGCCTCCCAAAGTGCTGGGATTACAGGTGTGAGCCACCACACCCGGCTGAGGCTACTTCGTATATGAAGCAGCTGTGTAGACAATGGGATAGAAATACCGTCGGAAGCTGTGAGAAGTGTACGGAATACATCCCAGAAATGTCCCGTTGATGGATCAAGGTGAGGCATTTAGACCCTAACTCCACCTGCTACCGGTTGAGGGTCACCCCCAGTGACTCCTGCTCATGGCCTCGGCAGCTTCCTACAGCTTCACAGAGGCCATGGTGCGCACTTGGATAGCGTACTGTCGATTTGAGTCTGAGCTTGCAGGAACCTCTGCCCGGCAGCTGCAGCTGCATTCAGAGGTGAGCAGGTATGATAAGGAACACCTTAAATCAGCTTAAGGGGGTATGATAAGGAACACCTTAAATCTCCTTGACTCCTCACTAGAAGCCAATGCATAGATATCTTCCATGATAGGCTTATTTTTTTTTCATGTTGTCACAGGTTGAATTGTGTCCCCTAAAAAGATACATTGAAGTCTTAACTCCCATACCAGTGCATGTGATTGTATTTGGAAATAGGGTCTTTGCAGATGGAGTCAAGTTAAGATGAGGTCCTCAGAGTGGCCCCTGCTCCAGTATGATGGGGGTGCCTTAATAAGAGGAAGAGAAATGGCAGAGGCTGCCATGCACAGGGGAAAAATGTGAAGACACACAGGACAGGGTCCGCATGATGATGGAGGCAGAGACTGGACTGACGCATCTACAAGCTAAGGAATGCCAAAGATTGCCAGCAACCAGGAGATGCTAAGAGAAAGACATGGAGCACATTCTCTCCTAGAGCCTTCAGAGAGAACACGGCCCCGCTAACACCTTGATTTGTAACTTCTAGCCTTCAGAACTGCAAGAGTATCCATTTCTCTTGTTTTAAGTCACCCAGTCTGTGGTGCTTGGCTATGGTAGTCCTAGGAAATGAATAAACATGCTCATTAATTCATTCTAGCAATGCCTGGGTGTGTTTTATGGGATGGAAAGGGCTCGCAAGTTCATTACTTAAACCAATCTTTGAGCCTCATTTTGGCTCAAATAGAACCCACTGACCATGGGAGTGTTCAGGGGGGATCTGGGTTGGAAACATGTGTCCTCTTCCAAATTGCTATGCAGCTCACCCACACCATCTGCCAGCATTCTTCACCCCCTCCCCTACTGCAGACCTGTTCCCGAGATAGCTCTGCTCCCAACATCCCTGAGAGTAATATCTTGACCAACTCAGGGACCACCTTATAAAAGACTCAAGACTTCACTTGCCAGGTACAATCGCATCCATTTGCACTTCTTTAAACTGCATGCTATTCAGCTTCCCTTCCATCATCACAGTGGACTCCACTTTGAATCCTCCCAGGCTAGAATTGTAGAGTGCATGGGCCCTTGGGATTATCAACGCTCATCCTTCCCACTTTACTCTTAGAGAAATGTTATAACTTTACCACCTATCACCCTAGGCCTGAGTCCTGCTCCAGGGTGGAATAGGAGTTCTGGCTTTCTCCTCCCAAACCATCTGTTCATTCTGACCTTGGTCACATTCCCTTTTTTGCGGGGGAGTGGTGCTGGGAGCATAGCATCTTCATGCCATCTCTTCTGCTTGTGCCTGGATTGTAGCCTTAAAGATTTTATCCAGAATGTAATGTAGGCAGGAAATTCCCACCAATACCAAGGGGCTAATGACAGCCATTGTGTTTCCTTATGAAAAGCAAGGGTCAGCACCTTTAATTGGAGAATAAATTACGAATTTGTCTTCAGTGTGTTTCTCACAGTTTCTCCTACTGTGCTGGGTGTACTAAAGACAGACGACACCCTACCCCAAAGTCAGTGTAGAAATGCAGACAAGCTTGAGAACATGAAATAGAAGATAAGAACAGAGAGAACGGGGGAGCAGAGGGAAGAAGAAGAGAAAAGAAATCTTCAAGAACACTTAGAAAACTATCTGCTGGTTAAATTCCAGGCTTTGAAATGCAAAGAATGGCATGTTCCAGTAGCTTTTTATAGACCTATGCTCTACAATATTAGAAACAAGCACAGCGGACACATAATTTCATGGTTACATCCCGATTTGGTTATTTTTGCCAGTGCAGCTAAGGGATACCCTGATCAGTAAAATCCAGATAATTTCCAAAGCTGTTGCATCAAATCCTTTGGCTTAGTCCTTTCTGCAAAACACAGGATCACTCCCTGACATTGCCAGAAAACTGTTACTGCAGACTGGCATTTCACCTTCTTTAAATGATTCTGACCACTTTCCCCAAATACAGAGGTGTTTCCAAAGTAGGAAGAACAGATAAATGTGCCAGGCACAGCATGCCTGTAGTCCCAGCTACTCAAGAGGCTGAGGCAGGAGGATTGTTTGAGATCAGGAGTTTGAGACTAGCCTGAGCAATGTAGCAAGACCGCATCTCAAAAAAAAGTTATAAAAAATTATAAAACATAGACTACACTCCATCTTCACCCACCTCCAAAACACACAAAGGAATTCTTGTTTTCATGGTGCATGCCTGGGTCATTTCTGCAGGTGATTCATTAAAACACCTGGTTTGGAGTCATAAATTGTACACCCGTTAAGTATACATATGTTAGTTACTGCTGTGTAACAAACTAACCCAGAACTTGGTGGCTCAAAGCAACAACCATCTTACTTGAGTCTAGTTGTCTAGTTGTCTAGAGACAAGTTGTCTAGTTCTACTGATGTGGGCTAGGTACAGCTGTCTTACTCATGCATCTGTGGTCAGCGGGTAGGTTGGCTGGGGGCTGGCTGGTTTAGGATGTCCTCAGCTGGGATGACTCATACCTTTCCAGTAGAGGGTGTTGTCATGGTGGTGACTAGCAGAAAAAAAAAAAAAAAAAAAAAAAAAACGACAAAACAAAACACAGTTTCCAGTGTCTGAAGTGAGTTTGTTACCACCCCATTGTCCAAAACAGGTCACATGCTCAAGCCACAAACTGTGTAGGAGGGCACTACCAAAGGTTATAGGCACAGGGAGACATCAAAATGAGATGCATGTCTCCAACCAATTTACTAGAGGGTAGAAACTGCACAGGTAGCTATTCAACAATAGTATGCTAGCTACATACAGAAAACAAAATGAAAAGTTTGGAAAATTATCTGATCATCCCCTTGATCAGTCATCAGAAAACATTTTAGTAAAGAGCTAGGTAGTAAAATTGCAGGCTTGCAGAATGTGCAGTCTCTGTCACAGCCACTCAAGTGTGCCAGTGTAGCATGAAAGCAGCTATGGAACACATAAATGAATGAGTGTGGCTGTGTTCCAATAAAACTTTATTTGCAAAAACAGGGAGCTGGCCCATGATCTTGGTCATCATTCATGAAACTGACATTTGCTGGGGCCAGACTATGGGCCAGGCACTGTGGATGTGAAGATGAATAAAACATGTCCCAATGAGCTTTCAGCCTAATATGGAGACTGGCATACTGTAAGAGCTCAACAAATACGCAGTGAGTTAACATTAATGGGAAGATAGGTAATAAAGAAACACAATGGAAAGGAATGTTGCTGGGGCCATAGAAGTCTAGACAGGGTGCAAGGGATAGGAAGAAAGAGGCTTCCAGGAAGAGGTTACGTTTGAAGACTGTGTAGGCGTTCTCACAAGCATATCTAGGGTAGAGTTTGGAATTCCAGGCTGAGGGAACGGAGAGATTAGAGACCAGGTGATGAAAAAGAACTTGGCGAATATTTAAGCGGGGCTGGACCAAAGGGTGTTTCATTTAGCTTTCAATTTTTTTGGCTGGGTCTAGATTCTTTTAAGCCTAAATTATTCGAAGGTTCAAATTTCCGCAATCCTTGGGGAATACCCAGTACCTGAGGTATTATGACAGCATGTCTTTTCGCCCTACCAAATTTAAAGAAGCGATATGGCGCATAGAGAATGAACCAGATTAGGAATCAGAACTGGGCTCTAATTTCCCTCACTCCTCTCATTGCTCCCTGGATAACCATGACCATTTCACATGCCTCTTTATGCCTCAATTCCCCTAACTACAAAACGGGGGAAATAATGTCTCATAAGATCGCTGTAAGAATTCCAAGAAATATCTACGATGTGCTTAAACACACTGCCTGGTTGGGGATAAACACTCAGAAATGCTAGCTAGCTATCCTCATCTTCATTGTTATCATTGTTGATCATCATTGCCATCTTCATTTACTCTTCTCTCTACCCAATCCGTCCTTGAAACTCCCTACCCCAGACACTGAAGCCTCCAGAGATGAACCCAGAACTGGCTCCAGAAACAAGTCCCCCACCCCCTGCTGTTTGTTGGGTGGGGTGAGTTGGGGGGCGCTGTCTGAGTCTCTGTTGTGTGCACAGCCAGCGAAGATGCCTAGAGCAGGGTTGGAGACAGGCAGTGGCGGAGGCTGCGAGTTGCTCGCCAACAAACAAAAGTTGCCTTTCATCTGATCCAGTGCTCCCGAAGAGGAATCACTTCCTCCTGCCTGGGCGTTTATGAAAGCCGACAGCAGAGGCGAGAAAACAGCCAGCTCTTTCTGCGCGTGATAAAACCATTACAATCAATTTAGGCAGCTCGCAGGCGCGCAGACAGACTCTGTGTCGACTGGATTCTGTTACCGGGAGTGGGGTGAGGGGAGCTGGGGCGGGGTGGGGGGCGCGAGGGGGGCCTTCTGGGAGACTGGAGCATTCGGCCTTCCGCGGATGGGCCCCATTACGGCTGCAGGCTGGCGCCACTGCTGCGGGGGCTCGCTACCCAATGAAAGTGTCATCCAACTGGAAGATGGGGGGGCTACCAGTGTTAGCTTAACTCCTGCGGTCTCGCAGACTAATTGCTCACGGTGGAAACACGCCTCAAAGTGCTTTGGCCTCGTCAATAATAGGGTATCAGATGCTTTCCATTCCACAGCGCATTGATCTGTTTCCTCCCCAGGCCTCCTCCTGGCTCCGCTCCCTGGCGTCCCCCCACCGGTGCTGCCCTGGCTTCTACCTCTGATGACTCTTCTTCCTTTTTTTTTTTTTTTATAAGTGTTTTCTAAGCGTGTATTTAGCATGAGTGGTGCCTAAGTGCTAATTGTTACACCACAGATTGATTGGCGACGAGATGGCTTGCCAAGTTCCTCCAGTCTCCCGGGGGGAGGAGGGCGGGGAGGAGGGCGGGGCGGAGGGAGGAAGGGTGGGGAGGGCTTAGGGTGGGGGTGGCAGCGGTTGTCGGAGGGAGGAGGAGAGGGGAATCCTTGATACTTCTGAGTTGCCTCTGAATCTATGTCTTTCTGGGTTGGAAACTCGTGCCTGCCGTCCGGGAGATTCAGTGAGGAGGCAACCTCTACTGATACTTTGTTATTTGAGAAAATGGCATTGCTTTCTTTGCCAGTGCTGAATAAACCCTGGAACAGGCCGCAGCTGATGGAATCAAGCAGGGAGGATAAGTAGTGGGGTCAAACGTCCTTGCTGTCCCGGGCAGGGAGCACGTTGTTTTAGCCATGGCACCCCCTCAACAACCCCCAGTCCAGGTCTAGGTTAGGGTCCCTGCCAAATGCCCTGAGAAATAGAAGTCTGTACTTAGCCCATCATCCCTTTTTGGAGTTACTTATTATCTGGTGCTTTCCACTGACCTGTTTTCCACAATGGTGGGAACCTAACGCGGAGCTTGTCAGGTTCATGTTGCCCCCAAAACATTTATTCTCATTCATCCAGACCACTGGGTTTTGAGGTCTTTGGAAAATGGGGTTAGCTGAGCCTGTCAAGATTCCCGCAGGTGGGATTCCTTTGACACCTAAAATCCTTCCAAAGGCAATGCTGGATGCTTCCTTATAAGGCATAGAAACTCTGTCTTGGCAATGAATACGCTGAAACACTTGCACCTGACAGGTGAACCTAAAATTTTTGGGTGTGTGCCTACTTAAAATGAGACAGCATGGAGTCTATTAATCCAGTTGTGAAATCCAGCCAGTTTTGGAGAGCAGCTTCTGACCCACTTGGAAACTCTATCCTCCAGGTGGAAAGTGGGGGGCCTAAGAGACATAGGCGGTGAGGTGCACTTGGAAGGCAGACAGCCTGAGCTCCACCTCTCATCCATCTGGTGACACTGGACAAGGCACTTAACTTCTTAGTGCCTCAGTTGGCTCACTTGTAAAACAGGGATAATGGCAATGCCCAACCCATATCAGGAGGGCAAAATGAAAAGCCATCTGGTGATTAATAAATATTCCATCAGCAGTGGCTGGTACAATCACTGCTTTGTAATCTTTCTTCTTCGTTCTGAAATACTCAGCATTGTATAGTCTTGCTGCTCAAAGTATGCTCCGTGAGCAGTGACTTCAGCTCATCTGGAAACTTTTTAGAAGTGCAGAATCTCAGATACTGCCCCAGACCTACTGAATGGGAATCTGCATTTTCACAAGATTCCCCAGGAGATTTGGGAGCACACTGAAGTTTGGGAAGTACCAACTTATACATACTAGAACCCCTTCTTCCCCAATCCAGAGCATAGTAAATGCACAACTTATATTTGGACTTCTTGGGGAGGGCAAGCATGACATTTAACAGCTACCCCAGGATGAGACAACTTCACTTGCTTTACAGTGGACATGACCATGAGCTCTCATTGGAGTTTTACCCTTTGGCCAACCAAGAGCTACAGGTATCTAAGGCTTGGTTTTGCAACTTTCTCTTGGGACAAGCATCCTTGGCATTTTCCTAAGAGATTGGCTGGCTTCCTGGGAAATGACAGCTCTGGACAATTCTTCCCTGAAAATACGCAGCAGAGTCATAGTTTACCTGCAGCCTTCCCCAGTTGATGGAGTATCCAGGCAGGCAGTAGAATAGGATGGTTCAGAATATTGGTTATGGGAACAGCCCTGAGTTCAAGTGCAGAGAACAGCTTGTGGGACATAAACCCATTAATCCACCTCTATCCATTCTGTGCCCGCCCTGGGACCTCTGCATGTGCAGCCTTTGCTGGTCTCTGCCTCTTTCTCGTTATTCAAATTTGAACTAAATGTTATCTCCACAGAGACACCTCCCTTTCTGACCTCCTAAAGCAATCATCCTCTATGTAATGACCCTATTTCTTCTTCTAAAGCTCTTACCAGTGGCAGAAGTTACCTCATTTGTTTCTGTGTTCCTAATCTGTGTCCTCCCATCCACCAATTAGAACATAACTCCTTGGGGACAGTAGTTCTGTCCTTGTTACCAGTGAGACCACAGTGCCTAGAACAGCAGGTAGTACAAAGTAGATGCTCCAGAAATTATTGTGGACTGACTCCTTCAAGTTTCTCATCTGTAAAATGGAGATAAAAGAGTGACTTATTTGCTTAGAATGGAAGTGAGGTGACCACGTAAAGCCCATAGATCAAGAACATATACCAGGCCAGTGCTCAATATATAGAAGTGGTTATTTGTAGCGCAATAGTGGTATAATTTAATACTGAAAACAAGCTCAAAGAGATATTTGCTTACCTCTATCTTTGACATAAATACTATTACTATTTCTACTACCACAACCAATAATAATAATCTAACAAGACAGTCACACATGTGAAAGCCAAGCCCACTCTTATCTCAAACTGGTATTTTGGTGTCTGCATATGTTTGCTTGGGGACAGAAGTTAAAATACACAGAGACGTGAATTCCGCAGTACCAAATAAATAGTTGGTGAATTAACAAATGAATTGTACTTTCCAACTACCTGCCCTTGGGCAGGCTACTGCGCCTGTGCAAGCCTCAGCTTCCTCATCATGTCATTTGGGGTAATAATAGCTATTCCATGGAGTTGTGGTTGTAGTGAAGATAGACAGAGACAATGTGTTTGAAAGCAGTGGTTTGGTATATAGAACTCCTTCAGCAAATATTGTCTTTTCTAATTTTATTCTCTCTCCAGCGCCTGTGGTGGAACCATACTTGGAAGTATTTGCCTCATTTTATAGACAAGGGAATGATATTCAGAGAGGTTTGAAAGCTTTTCCAAGTTTCTCTCCCTCCTTCTCCCCCTCTTCCTCCCTCCCTCCTTCCCTCATCCCCTTCTCTTTCATACACACACTCTTCTTAATTAGGGAAATAATGAAAACTCAAAAACTTTTTTTAATCCCAGATCATTCCCAACAAGAAAAGGCAACAAGACTCCAACCCAGTTCCAGCCATTAGCTTTGAAATTTTCTAAGTCTATAGCAATGATATTGGTTAACACCAGAGGGTTTTTTGTTTTGTTTTTTTGAGATGGAGTTTCTCTCTTCTTGCCCAGGCTGGAGTGCAGTGGCGAAATCTCGGCTCACTGCAGCCTCTGCTTCACGGGTTCAAATGATTCTCCTCCCTCAGTCTCCGAGTAGCTGGGATTACAGGCGCCCACCACCACACCCGGCTAATTTTTTGTATTTTTAGTAGAAACGGGGTTTCGCCATATTGGGCAGGTTGGTCTCAAACTCCTGACCTCAGGTGATCTGCCCACCTCGGCCTCCCAAAGTGCTGGAGTTACAGGTGTGAGCCACCGCGCCCGGCCTGAAAGTCACTTTAAGACCTATAAACAAATCCTGGAAAAATAATTATTATCTGGGAAGGACTGCTGATCATGTTGTCTTAGGTCACTGGTTTTCAGACCATTTCTTTAGCTTTAGCGCTATTAGGTGATGCACGTTCTTAATCATATGGAGCCACAAATGATGATAATTATGACGACAATGATGAAGACGATAGCTAAAATTCTGAGCAGTCACTATATGCCAGGAACTCTATGTAACATTCAAGACGCATTTTCTCATTTCACTCTCAGAGTAACCCTATAGCATAAGTATTATTTCTGTCTGCCTTTTACCAGTGAGGAAGCTGAGTCTTCAAGAAAGAAAGTCGCTTCTACAAGGTCATGGAATTAGTAACTGGCCAGCCCTAGACATGAAGCCAGGTCTGTTTAACATCCATCATGACACAGTGACTTCTGATCATGTCCAGTAGAAACCTCTGAAGAATCTTGGGCAACAGATTTGGTCTCTGGTGAACCCAGTTTAAAAATCACTAATCTCAGTCCTTTCTAAATCCAAGAATCTATAATGTTAGTTTGTTGGGTATTTGAGTCTCATCATCCCCTCTGGTGTTCATTGTAAAAGCTGAAAGAGGAAATGAAGAACTAACCAAGAAAGACATAAGAACACAAGCCCTATTGCTATTTCTTCTCCAGTGCCCCTTTGGCCACAACTTAGAGGGTAATTAGCCTCCCATTGCAGGCAGGCTGCATTTTGGAGAAAATTCCTAGGTTCAAATCCTAACTCCACTGTTCTAATTGCTGTGTGACTTTGGGCAAGTACTTTGATGTCTGTCAGCCTCAGTTTCCTCATCTGAAAAATGGAGATAATGATACCAACCCCACTGAGTCATTATTGGATTAAATGAGATGGTCCATTTAATTGTTAGCCCACTACCTGGCTTACGGTAAGCACTCCAAAAAAAAAAAAAAAAAAAAAAAAACTACATGAGTGAGAGATTACCTCTTTATTCTATGGTTGGCAAGGTAAAAGACAGATTTTTCTGAACTTTTCTTTAGTATCTAAAATGTGTGACTATATTTGTGCTTTAAAAATTTTCCATAACAGCTGAGTAACTTTTTTTTTCAAATTAAATCTTAAACAGAGACCATATAAAAGTAAGACAGGGTGGAGAGCCATTCTATTTGAAGTAGCAGCCCTTCTGTCAATAACCCCTTTAACACAACCACAGAAGCCTTGGATTCTTGTGACCCAGTTTAAAAACCATTAAGCTACCCAACTGCATGTGTCCTGTGCTCAAGAGCAAAGCCCCTTTCCTCCTCCCCACCTGCTCCATAAGGAGACTGAATAGAAGGCCCTATGGCTCCAAAATCATGTTGCTGTTGTGGTTATTGTTGTTTCTTTCTTCTGTTTCTAGAAATTTCTAGTAGAATTTTATGATAAGGTATAATTTAGGCCAATCTTATTTATTATGCAACCAGTCTGAATAAATGAATGGATGCATAGGTAAATAAGTGACAAATTGATGAGTAAATGGAAGTGTGAATGAATGGATAGGTGGGTGGGTGGGTGGGTGGATGGATGGATAGACGGGAAGGTGGTGGATGGATGGGTGGATGGATGGATGGATGAATAGATGGAATGGGTTGATAAATGTGAGGTTGAATACAATGGGGAAGTATGGGATGAATGGATGGATGAACGGGATGACAAACATGGATGGGCTGGGATGGGATAGGATGGGTGGTAGCCAGGTGGAGTAATGAATGAATAAGTGCAAAACTGAGATAGAGGTATAAGTGGGTGGGTGACTGTGATGATGGGCAAATGGATGGACAGGTGGGTGATTGAGTAAGTAAATGGATGAGTGTATGGGTAGATGGATGTACGAATGGATGTATGGATGAAGGATAGATGGATGGACAATGGATAAATGGACAGATAGATGATGGATGGATGGGCAATGCATAGATGGGTGAGTGTATAGATGGATGAACAAATGGTTCAGCAGAGGGATGAGTACTAACAGTTTAACCTGTCCACGCGAGCACTGATAGTGCACTCTGTTACAGTAGAAATAAAAGTCTGACTGAGAGGGAGTGAGTGACAGGAGAGAGACTAAGTAGTGGCCACGGGGCTCAGTGATAGGTGCCACCTTTAGTGCTCAGTGACCTAAGACAACATGATCAGCAGTCCTTCCCAGGTGCTGGGAAGCACCTTTTCCAGGATCATGATGTCATCTAATCCTTACCACTGCACCAGAGGGAAAGAAATCCTATTCCATTTTGCAGAAGAGGAGATTGGGGTTTAGAGAATTTCAATCAACTTGCCCAAGGCTGTGCAGCGATTAAGTGGCAAACCCAGGTCCCTGTTACACCACCATCATACTTTCTGCATAGAGATTCTCCACCTGTAGATAATTTTCCAGAAATGTAAAAGAAGGTTATTAAAAGCAACATAGCTAAAGGAAAAAAAGGAACAGCAGAGAGGAAAAGGAAAAGGCTTAAGGGTATGAAAAGACTAACATTTATTGGGCACCCATGTATACCAGACTCTGTGCTTTATATATGCTTTCTGGCTAACTTTGACAGCCCATTAGGTTGAGATTCTTAACTTCATTTTGTAATCAGTAAATTGAGGCTCAGTGTGGTTAAAGAACGCTGCTGCCAGAGTCCTATTCTAATTTGTCAGGGATTTGAACCCTCATCAGGTTGGGATTGGAACTTGACGAAGCTGCCTTGAAGATCCGCCCTTTTGCTATCAATTTCACGAGATGGAATTTCTAAAAATAAAGGAAGAAGAGGAGAAGAGAGAGGAAAGGAAAGAATATATACAAATATCCAAATATGGAAGATAAGGAAAAGAAACATGACCAAAAGGAGGAAAAGAGAGGAAACCAATTTTATACAAAGAGAAATAAAGGGAAGATGAAGAAGAAAAGAAAAGGTGAAAGAAGACAAAGGACCCTTTTCTTGATCCGCTCTTGTCCAGAGAAACCGCAGCACAAATTGCAATGGACGGTTCCCCCTCTCGCAAAGTGCCTTTTAGCTTGCGCGCCTGCCTCTGAGGGCCGGGGCGAGAGAGACGGCTGGCGTCGGCTGCAACGAGTCTGAAGGCGCTGGCAAGAAAATCCCAAGGAAAGCTCAGTGTCTGGGGTCATCCGATTAAAGGAGGCAATGAGGCTGCAAATGGAGGAGACAGGGGGAAGGGGAGAGAGGAGGGGGATGGCGAGGGGGGCCGCCGACCCCCATGACCTTCTGCCTGCACTAACCTGATATAACAAATAGTCCTGGAAAACAAAATAGTATTAACCCTTGGAGCCAGGTCAACCCCTTCTGCATTTGGCTGGGCCTGTTGGACTCTGCTTCCTAGAAGGTTTAACTCTTTCATGGTGTCCTTTCATCGCCACGTTATTGCCCCACTCTCAAATTCATCCAGATTCACCCGATTAGATGCCCATGGGAGGTGCGGAGGTCCCCGTGTAGTCAATGCAGACACAGAGGAAGTGTCTCCCGCTCATCAAAAACTGGGCAAGAGCTTCTGGAGAGAAAAATGATCTCTAAATTTTTCATCAAGTCTGAGATTGTATATTGACTCGATTCTATTAAAACAGCCATCTTTCTTCCTATTCTCCCTCCCTAGTCTGAAAGTTAGATTAATATAAAGCCTTGCTAAGTGTGGTTCATGGACAGGTAATATCAGCGTTACCTGGAAGCTTGCCAGAAATGTAGGATCTCAGGACCCCACCCGAGACCCGCTGAACCAGAATCTACATTTTAATAACACCCCTAGATAAATGGTATGCAAATTTCAGTTTCAGAAGCACCCATAAACCCATTATCCAGCTTAAGAAATAGCTTTCCTTGGCTGGGCACCATGGCTCACGCCTACAAGCGTGTAGTACATACAGCACTTTGGGAGGCCAAGGCAGGCGGATCACTTGAGGTCAGGAGTTCAAGATCAACCTGGGCTACGTGGAGAAACCCTGTCTCTACTAAAAATACAAAAATTAGCCAGGTGTGGTGGCACACGCTTGTAATCCCAGCTACTCAGGAGGCTAAGGCAGGAGAATCATTTGAACCTGGGAGCCAGAGGCTGCAATGAGCTGAGATCGTACCACTGAACTCCAGCCTGGGTGACAGAGTGAATGAGACTCTGTCTCAAAAAAAAAAAAAAAAAAAAAAGAGAAGGAAAAAAAAAAGAAAAGATAAAGAATAGAAGAATAGCTAGAAATAGGTTTCTTCTTTAGAACATCTGCCTGAATCAGAAATTGAACACACACACACCTCAAACACAACAATGGCAGTCTTTTTGTTGTTTGTTTTTGAGATGGAGTCTTGTTCTGTCACCCAGGCTGGAGTGCAGTAGTGCAGTCTCAGCTCACTGCAATCTCTGCCTCCCAGGTTCAAGCGATTCTCCTTCCTCAGCCTCCCAAGTAGCTAGGACTATAGGCATGTGCCACCATACCTGGCTAATTTTTGTATTTTTAGTAGAGACAAGGTTTCACAATATTGGCTTGGCTGGTCTCGAACTCCTGACCTCAGGTGATCCACCAGCCTTGGCCTCCCAAAGTTCTGGGATTACAGACGTGAGCCACTGTGCTCAGCCAATGGCATTCTAACTTGACCAAATTGTTAGGAGTTTTGATGTTTAGGAGAGGGTCAAAGAAGTAATCATGTTAATTGATCAAGTACTATAACTAGAGTGAGTATTAAACTTGGTGGTTTCTGTAGAGTAGACAGCAGTTGTTTTTGTCATTCCAGCCTCACTTCCCCTGTTATTCTGGTAAAAGTGTCCCCCTTCTTTGAGGCTACTCCTGCTCACTCACTCCAAGTGGTTCTGATGGGACCGTCACCCTGACCTCTGATTGGATGACTCAAGTCAGACAATTAGAATCCTTCCCTAGGATTTTGTATGCTGTGTGGCCAAGTAGGCTGGAATATGTGGAGCCTGGGATTCCTGTAGCCAGTCACTTCTCCACCTGGCTGAATGGTCCACAAATGGATAGAAGGCCCATCTTCTGGTAGAGAGAAAAGGAAAAACACAGAAGAAAGCCAAACCCAGGAATAAGGAGATAGGGAGAACATGGGCCACCCTTTGGGTCCCTACAGCTTCTGAGGTAAGCCCCACTCTGGACTCCTGAATATGTGTGTTCAATAAATCCCCTTTAGGGCCCAGGGTAACCTGAGGAGGCTTTTGTTTTTTGCATCTGAAATAGTCCAGACTCTGAGCCATCAGCTTACTCTGTGACCTTGAATTTCTTGGACTCAGCCACCTCATTCAAGCTGCTTGCAGCCCTGCCATGATTTTCTGTTCTTCTGAACTATTAACCGCTATGGTGAAGCTGCCTTGGCATACAGACCATCCTCCAAATTCCAGGGCCTTGGAGGTCTCTGCTGCAACACCTCCTTCCTGGGGAGATTCTGCCTGACTCCCAACTTCCAGATTGCCTGACGGTCACTCCCATAACACTGCCATTTGCAATACTCGTGATGATGAAAACCTCTCCCTGCAAAACTACAAGCTGCCTTGAAGATCCGTCCTTTGGCTTTCAATTTCACGAGATGGAATTTCTAAAAATAAAGGAAGAAGAGGAGAAGAAAGAGAGAGGGAAGGAAAGAATATATACAAATATCCAAATAAGGAAGATAAGGAAAAGAATCAGAAATTGAACACACACGCACCTCAAACACAACAGTGGCACTGGTTGTGTCTATCTTGGTTGCCATTAAATGCCCAGGGTCCTGCCCAGAGGAGACACTTCATAACTCCTTCTTGAGCCAATAAATTCTAAATATGTAGAGTTGTCTACATTAGCAATGGATGGAGAAGCCAGAGAGAAGTGGGTGGGGGGAGAGAATACGTCTTCTAAACTTTCTCTTCTGGGCAGTGCGTGATAAGCAAAATCTTTAACAACCAGTATGGCATGGGAACTAATGAACTGAAATGGAATCTAGCCATATACAACCCACATGAACAAAATGTTTCTAGAGATTATGTCCCTCTGTCTGGATTCCAACATGAAGGGCTCAGAGTACTAGGAGTGATTTCAGACCCTGAGGGGTACTCAGACTATGGGTTGAATCCCCCTTCTGCCAATATCCACTCTATTTTCCCTCTCCAAGCAAAATCTTCACTTCAGCACCTTATGTTCAGAAATGCCATGTGCAAAAATCAGTCTGCTATTGGATTCTGGAGCTGGAAAGGTTCCTTGTTGAGTCCAAACCCTTTATTTCACAATATGCTTAATAGGTTCAGAGGATGATATAACTTGCCAAAGCCAAGTAATAGCAAAATGAGAACCAGAACCCACCCCTTCTAATTTTTTCTATTATACTACCCTAGGAGGATGGACAAAGGATATTAACTCCATTTGAAATGAGTCCAGAGAGCCAACAGGGCTTGCTTGATGACTCGCAGTGGTTAGGGCAGAGTGAGAGCAGGGATCCAGGTTTCCTGACTCCACAGGCCATCTGTAAGCACTTCTCTTATACTTTCTTCTCTTTTTTATCAGTCTTTGTCTTTTTCCCTCAATCTTCCCTCCCTGATCATTTCCTGCTTCTCTCTTTATCTTTCTTCTTCAGACACTGCTTAAACCCTCTGAGAGTCAAATACCAGAGACTCTGCCTGCCTCTGGCAACATGGACAACTAATACTGGTAATGATGAAGATAACAATGATGCCAGGGGTGGTTATTTACTGAGCTCTTGCTCAGCACCAGGCACTATGCTGAGGGCCTCCATAGATTATCTCATTTAACCTACAAAGCAACCTTATGGAATAATATTATGTGCTCATGCACAAACAGCTATTTATTAGATGTCCACCATGCCAAACATTGGGCTAGGAGCCGATAACAGGTTAGTGAGTTAGTTCTCTGTTGTTGCAAAGCAGATATTCCCAAGACTTAGTGGCTTAAAATAATAGCCATTTATTTTCTCACATTATCTCTGTGGACTAGGAACTCAGGAGTTGCTTAGCTGAGCAATTCTGGCTCAGGATCTTTCAGGAGGTGGCAGTCAAAATATCAGCCAGGGTTGCGGTCCTCTGAAGGTTGGATCTGGGGGATTGGCTTCCACCATGGGACACTCTCATGGTGGACAAGGTGATGCTAGCTGATGGCGGGAGGCCTCAGTTCCTCATAAGTGGACTTCTCACTAGGGTTGCTTGAGCGTCCTCAAAATATGGCATCTGGCTTACCTCAGAGAAAATCTCTTAGTCCATTTTGTGTTGCTATAAAGGAATAACTGAGGCTGGGTAATTTATAAACAAAAGATGATTATTTGGCACACAGCTTTGAAGGCTGCACAAGAAGCATGGTGCAGTATCCACTCAGCTGCTGGTGAGGGCTTTGATGTTACATCAAAACATGGCAGAGAAGGTCAAAGGGAAAGTGGGAACGTGCAAAGAGAACCCAAACCCAAGGGGTATCCTGGCTTTAAAAATACCCACTCTCTTATAAATGAATCCATTCCCAAGAGAACTAATCCAGTCTCACCAGAGCATAAACTCAGTCACCACTGCAAGAACAGTATCAAGCCATTCACGAGGAATCCCTCCTCGTGATCCAAATATCTCCCCCTAAGCCCCACCTCCAACACCGCCACACTGGGGATCAAACTTCAACATGAGATGTGGTGGGGATGAACTAGATCCAAATCATAGTAGCATGTGACCCAAGGGAGGGCAGGTTGAAGCCACAGTGTCTTTTGCGACTCAGGATCAGCAGGTACCAAGATAATTTCCACAATATCCTATTGGTGACCCAGATCAGCCCTACTCTGTGTGGGAAGGGACTTCATGAGGACATGGATACCAGAAGATGGTATTATTGAGGGACATCTTTGAGGGTGGCCACCAGAGTCAGTGAATGGCCAGGTGCAGTGTCTGAAACCTATAATCCCAGCACTTTGGGAGGCTGAGGCAGGAGGATTGCTTGAGGCTAAGAGTTTGAAATGAGCCTGGGCAACAGAGTGAGACCTGATATCTACCAAAAAATAGAAAAACTAGCAGGGCATGGTGGCTTGCACCCGTAGTCTCAGCTGCTCCAGGAGGCTGAGGTGGGAAGATTGCTTAAGCTTGGGAGTTCAAGACCTGTCTGGGTAACATAGTGAGACCCTGTCTCTACAAAGAATAAAAATTAAAAAAGACACACAAATGATATTCGTGGTGCTCACTATCTATTGGACCATCGTGACATTTTAACATTAAGGAAATGAAAGGCCACAGATAATGAACAATTGACAATTGATTCAAGGTCCATATGTAAGAGTGTAAGAGTGGAGAAGTGAAGCTGCCCCCACCTGATACCCTAACAAGCATTCCCCATCCCCACCACTGGGCAGCCAGGCTTCTGGAGTGAAGCGAGCCACTGCGATTGCAGCTTGGCAGGATCCAGCACCCAAGACTTGGCCAACCTCCAGCAAGCTCACCCCTCCTGCCCTCTCCTTGGATCATTTATTCCAGGAGCCCTGCTATAAATATCCACTTAGTGAAATGCCTTGCTCCTCAGGCAACCTCTTCCCTGCTCCCTGGCCACCTGCACCCTGCTCAAGCAATGCCAACTTGCAATCAGTCTGCAATCTGAGTCTGCTTTGCACACCCAGCACCAACTGGCTGCCCAGGCTAGTCTGCGGGAGCATGCTGGCATGCCCCCAAGGTTGCTATTGTAAGTTAATGGCACAGCAATTGGTTGTCAAAAACACTAATTGACATTAAATAGGTGATGTTATCCAATAACTTACAGGCTGCTCCAATTCTATATTTTCTTCCTTTCTTTCTCCATTCCTTCTAATGCCCTGCAGTACCCACAGAGGTCAGGAGTCACCTGGACATAGGCAAGAGCTTAGGGCCAGAGGACAAGTACACTCCAATTGTCACTGCCTCCCATCCACAGCACAGATAAGCCCAAGACTGATGGCCTGGCAAGAAAAGCAGGGCTGGGGCTGTACTCAGCTTTCTCCTTCTGGGCTTCCTTAAGTGTCTCTAACCTGAGGATCCAGGAGGTTCTGGGAGAGTCAAAGATGGAAAGGTTGGGAGTTCTGTCTTCTATGTGCAAGTTAGGATTCAAGCTGTGTTTGCTCTCTCTGTGCAATGCATCACTGAAAAGAAACCATTGTATTTCTTTAGCACTGGGTGCTACCTAAAGTCATTTTTTACTTTTCATGCTTTCTCTGCTTAATGGCTAATAATAAGTAATTGCTTATAATTATTGAATATAATTGATGGAAGTCAGATACTGAGCTAAGCCCTTGTATTCATTATTTATTCCAGGGGATCTTTCTACCTGTTGCAACCACGAACCTCAGGCTCAGAAAGGGGATGTTATTTGCCCAAGGATACACAGCCAGGAAGCCCAGAGCAGAGGTTTGCATGCAGGCAGCCAGCTTCCCAGTCCAAGACCTTCTCCCCTGAACCACACTGAGAGGTGGTGGCAACCCAAGGACATCCCTGTGGTGGGAATGGTGGAAGACCACCGTGTTCATTTTCGTTCATGTCCTTCCAGGACTGAGTGAAGGAAAACCTTATACCCTCTTACTATGGAACTCAAGTCTTGCTCCTCAAGGAAGACAAGTGCTTTTCTCTCCAGATCCATCTTTTTCTTTGCTCCAGGTTCAGGGACTTGGAGGTTTGGCATTCACCGCACCACAATGCAAAGCCAGGGTGGCTTCTGGAGAAGTCAGATGTTAAGGGACTTTAAGACAAACCCCAATGGAGTTTGAGAAGGAAGACCCAAATTTGTAGTTTTCTTGGTTCAGTCTACAGCTTCCACAACCCATCTGCTGGTTCCAGGTTTGAGAAAAACTCTCAAGAGTCAGAGTCAGGGTCAGCATCAAGGGAACGAGACCTTGTAAAGGTACCGACAGCACCTTGTCCCAGACATCATGCACTTACTCTATGCATAATGTCAGGAACTCTACATGGTTTACTTCTGGCTCTCTCAGCAATCCTGCAAGGGAGGCCGTATCATACCTATTTCATACATGAGAAAGCTGAGCCTCAGAAACGACTAGTTCCGTGGCTTCACGATGGGTACCACCAAGGGTTTGGTGAGGGAATTGGGGGATGGGGGCGGTGCCAGGCCAACAGGTCCCCCATCCACTCTTCAGTCTGAGCAATGCCCATAAACTCGACTGACCTTTTTGGACAAAAGCTTGCATGGTAAAAATTTAAAGATTAGAAAGCTCACTCTGATTAAAACCATAAGTCTGTAACTCCATCCCAGGGCAGGGAATGGCTACCTTGTTCGGGTTAGATTACCAATGCCCACCAAATAACAAATACTCATCGAACATTAAGTCACCTAGAAATGCCAGATCTTTCATTTATATTATTTCATCTGCCAGTGACCCAAGAAGCCATCTCTTATAGCCCCCAGTTTGCAGAGGCTGAACCTCAGAGAGATGAAGTTCTTACTAAAGGTCATAGAGTTATTAGCAAGTAACAGAGTCAGAGAAAGTCTATTCAAGGCCATGAGTGATAGGCCAAATCATGGCCCTCCAAAAATGTCTGCATCCTCATCCAGGCAACATGTGCATACACTGGGTCATATGGCGAAAGAGATTTTGCAGATGTGATTAAGTTAAGGATCTTAAAATGGGGCAATTACCCTGGATTATCCCCATGAAATTGCAAGGGTCCATCAAAAAGTCAGAGAAGGAGGTGTGACCATAAAACCAGAGAGAGAGGTGAGGATGCTGCACTGCTGGCCTTGAAGGTGGAGGAAGGGGCCACAAGCAGAGGCATGCAGGCTGCCTCTAGAAACTGGAAAAGGCAAGGAATGGATTCTCCTCTAGAGCTTCCAGAAGGAAAGCGGCCCTGCTGACACCTTGGTTTTAACCCAGTGACACCCATTTTAGACTTCTGTCCTCTAGAACCGCAAGATAATCATTGCATGTTGCTTTGAGCCACTAAATTTGTAGTAAATTGTTATTAATAACAGCAGCCATAGGAAATTAACGCACCAGGTCACACTCTTAACAGCCCGAAGTGCAATGCCCCTGCTTGCATTTTATTGTCACTGAGTCATTTAAAACCCTGGAGCACCAAACAAGTTCTTTTTTCCCTGCTAGAGCAAGATACTAGAAGGCATTCTCAATATCCATCACCTCCATTGAGAGGTGGGGTTAAGTGGCGTCAGTAGCTTTGGATGTAGGAACAGCTGGGGTAAGAAAAGTAATATAATCCACATTTCAGCCTTGTCAGCAGGACTGCTTCTATCCCCAGTCTCAGTGTCCAAGGAGTAGATGGAAGGGAGAATTCCACGTTGTCCCAGTTGCCTCCACGGGATTACTCCGAGGCTACCTGGGGTCTTTGCCCACCTCCTCAGAGTCCCCAGACGGAGAGGCGCCTTGCCACCCTGTCATCTGGGTCCCCTGGTGAATGGAGCCTGGCGTCAGGCCTTAATGGGGTAATGAGTTGAAGGCGTCGGAAACAATGAGTTCAGCTTGTTAAAAGGACTGGGCTGGCACCATGAGGACAGAGGGACCACAGCTGGAGACAGAGAAATGGGTCTTTGGGGGCCTGGTGGTGCCTCTGTGGGCCCCAAGGGGGCAGGGTGGCTGGGCTACCACTGGCCCTGTGCCTCTTAAAACCCATTACTTGCTGCCTTTGGCTTGGGAGCTGGGAGCTGAGCGTTTCATCAGTGCAGATTGGACCCAGCGGATCAATGGCTCAGTCTATGGGCTTTTCCTCCCCCTCCCCTCTGCCTGTCCCCCTTCCTTAACTAGATGTGGGCGCCAGACCCACAACAGGTCCTCAGCAGTTGTCAGTCAAGGGCTATGAAATATTCATCTTGTTTAATCTTCTTCAGGGACCTGCCCGGAGCCCTGATGGGGGCAGAGTAGTCTTGATAAACTTGTAAAGACTGGAGAGAGGGGAGGGGAGGGAAGGGAAAAAGAGGGGAGGGAGCTGAGGGCAGAGATACGGCAGAAGTCCACTGAAAAGCAGCCAGGGCCCCTCTTCCTGATGCTTTCTCCAAAGACATGCATTCAACCAGCATTTCTGGAGCACCCACTGAGCACCCAAAGTTGCTGAACGCATTTGCATCCGTGATCTCGGTGCTCCCAAACCTTGGCTGGTGATGCATCTACCTTTCCATTTTCACAATATTCATGTATCACCTGAAATATCAGTATTTTTTTCTTTAGCCTCACATTAAGTAGTAACATCAGTGAAATCACAGTGCTGGTTATATATTTTTGAAAAAATACATTTATATATTGTAAATAATATACAAATATGATAAACCTAGAAATGTATGTATAAAATGCATTCGGTTTTTAAAAATTGCCTAGATACAGGTTCCGTCCTGGAGCACATATCTTAATTACTCTTCACAACATCTCCAAGAAGAAGGCATTATTGCTTCCAATTACAGAGAGGAAACTGTGGCTCAGAGAGTTGCAGTGACTTGCCAAGGTCACACAGCAAGTAAGGGACCCATCCTGAGTTCAAACCCAGGTATTTAAACTATAAACACAAAAATAGCTTTTTGAAAAAAAAAATCACTAGTTTTCAGGACATTTAGGTAAAACTAATTAACTAGAACTTCTACCTTCTGCTTTGCACTTTTTAGTAAATTGCGACCCTTTGTTTTGATGTGAAATTATACAGCTTTTTAAAGTGTGTGTGTGTGTGTGTGTGTGTGTGTGTGTGTGTGTGTGTGTGTGTGTGTGAAACAGGGTCTGTCACCAGGCTGGAATGCAATAGCTCACTGCAACCTCGACCTCCTAGGTTCAAGGGATCCTCCCATCTCAGCCTCCTGAGTAGCTAAGACTCCAAGTGATGCCCCCATGCCCAGCTAATTTATAACGTATTTTTCATAGAGACAGGTTCTCACCACATTACCCAGGCTAGTCTCGAACTCCTGGGCTCAAGTGATCCTCCTGCTTCGGCCTCCCAACACGCTGGGATTACAGATATGAGCCACCACACTTGGCCTCATGCAGGTTTTGATTGGAGAAGCCCTTTCTATGTCAATATCCTGCAGAGTTTCAGGAAGTGAAAAGTCTCAATGACTATTTCTAAGCGAGTACACAAGCAGCCAAGAAACCTGGGACACTCAAATTCTTTGTTCCCCCCCCCACCACACCCCATCATTGGCTTGATCATCCTGTTCTGCACAGTGTAATCCCCCTAGCATTCCCTCTGCAGTTTGACCATCGTGCCTCACTCTCCATGGTCTAAGCCAAAGCTGTCTGTCTCACCTGGGCACCTGCAGCAGCCTCTTGAACCTGACCCAGCTTCCTTATCTAGACGTGAGCACCAGGCCCATCACAGGTGCAGCATTCTCTCTGTGCATTCTCCCCATGATGGCCAGAGTGACTTCTAAATGTAAGCCGAGTCACAGCACCCTTCAACTTAAAGCATTCAAATAGGGTCCCATCCCATTTAGAATGAAATCTGAACTCCTGCCTGGGTCTAGGGCAGCAGCCCTGTCCTCCCCACTGACATCACCTCTTGACTCCCGGCACCCCTATCCCTCATTGACCTTGCGGGAGACCCACTCTACTTCCATCAAACACTGCAGGCCCCACTCCTGCTCTGGGACCCTGCACTAACCCTTCCCTCTGTCTGGAAGGCATTTCCCCGAGACTGTCCCACCACCAGCTCGCTAGTCTTCCCTCTGAATACCCTAATCCCGAAACTCCTCCCCAACCTGGTATCAGATAATGTACCACACCAGGCTTTATCTGAGAGTCAGGAGAGGAAATTCCAATGACTGTTTCTTCCACTGACCTTGGGCAATTTTTTTTTTTTTTTTTTTTTTTTTTTTGAGACGGAGTCTTGCTCTGTCCTCCAGGCTGGAGTGCAGTGGCATGATCTTGGCTCACTGCAACCTCCACCTCCCAGGTTCCAGCGATTCTCCCGCCTCAGCCTCCTGAGTAGCTGGAATTGCAGATGCGCGCCACTACACCTGGCTAATTTTTGTATTTTTAGTAGAAACGGGGTTTCACCATATTGGCCAAGCTGGTCTCAAACTCCTGACCTAGTGATCCGCCCGCCTGGGCCTCCCTAAGTTCTGGGATTACAGGTGTGAGCCACTGCACCAGGCCTGACCTTGGGCATTCTTTTTGTCCTTGGTTCTCAGTTTCCTCCCCTTTAAAAGGAGGTGATTGAACCTCCATAAGTTCAATGAATTAGTCCGAATTCTCCAGGAAGCAGACTAAGACAGGATTAAACATTCAGGGGTTTTATTAGAGGAAGTGCCAATGAGAAGGAAAATAAAGAGGAAGCCTGACCAGGCTGGAAGAGTTATCAGACCTTGAGTGAAGGGGAGAGGGGAGCAGAAGGTTTGGGGGGAGAGTCTTAACACAAGGACAATGATGATGGGGCATCCTCACACCCAGGTCAGCCATGCAGGGAGGCCTGGGTCTCCCAGGAATCGGCAGGCCCGCCTTAGAGCCCCTACGCGTACACTCATTGGCTGGGAGCTTCCCTGGAGGCACGGCCTTGGCTCAGCCCTGTAGCTGGGGCTAAGGTAGGTGCATTACTTATGGTCTCCAGAAGGGGGTCCACAAGGTGTGTACTGGTGGCCTCCACTGTCCCAGATGGTCCCATGGAAACAGTAACCTTAAGGCGCACTACAAATTATTGCTCTGTGTCACCTTCTTCCTCTGTAAAACAAGGATAACAATGCTAAATGGCCTGCCTCCCATACCCGTGAGGCTTGAATCCAGGTACTGCATTATAAAGACAAGGTGTTACGCTTGCCAGGACGTGAGCCCCCTTGGTGCAGGGATAGTTTTTTAGTCTTTGCCTCTCCACAAGAGCAGGACGAATTGCAGGCTACTGACAGATAGGACAGCACGGTGTTCTCCATAGCGGGACAAATGCAGGCTACTCAGAGAGGAAGGACAGCATGGTGGTTAAGAATCCAACCTGCCGTGTGCATTGCTGCTGGGAATGTAAAAAGGTGCAGCCGCTGAGGAAACCAGTGTGGAGGTTCCTCAAAAACTTAAACATGGAATTATCACTTGACCCAATAATTACTTTTAACTAAACACCCCAAAGAAGAGAATGTAGGGATTCGAACAGATACTTGTACAGAAATGTTTGTAGCGGCATGATTCACAATAGCCAAAAGGTGGAAACAGCCCATATGTTCATCAACCGATGCATGGATGAACAAAATGTGGTCTATACACACAATGGAATATTATGCAGCCTTGAAAAGGAAAGAAATTCTGATATATGTTACAACACGGATAAACCTTGAGGATGTAATGCTAAGTGAAATAAGCCAGGCACATAACGATGAAGACTGTATGATTCCACTTATAAGAGGTCCCTTATAAATTCAGAGAGACAGAAAGTAGAATGGTCGTTACCAGGGAATAGGGGCGAGGGGAATGGGAAGTGCGTGTTTAATGGATACAGAGTTTAAATTTGGGGTGATGAAAAAGTTCTGGAGATGGATAGCGGCACCTGGAGGGGCACAGCAATGTGAATGCACTTCATGTCACTGAATTGTACACTTAAGATATTTAAAATAGAAAATCTTATGTTATGTCAGTTTTACCAGAATTTAAAAAAAAATACAGAATGAGGCCCTCAGAGTCAGCCCACCTAACTCAAATCTCAACCTTACCATTTCACCCAGGAGTCAACCAAGGCAGGTGGCTGCTCCTCACCGTGCCTCCATTTCCCCATCTGTAAAAGGCGGGGAGTGATATCCTGGGTCATAAATAAGATGATGTCTATGGAATGCTTAGCGGACCATTCCAGGTGTCAGTGTGCGATCAATAAATGTGTTCCATGATGCTAATCAGGAGTGGGGAGGACCACATGGATGGTCCCAGGTGTTCAGGTGGCCTTGGGCATTGTAGTGGACTGCAAATGCTCTCTAACCCTTCCAACCACAGTGATTGACATTCTTCCCCACAACTACACAGACAGCTCCTGGTAAGTGGAAATTTTCCAACTGTTGGAGCAGTCCCTTCCCCAGAACTCCAAGAAAATAAGGTCTGGCCTGGCCACACGTGGCATGTCTGCCCCCGGGGCTGGGCTGAGAGGTCAGCCTGACCTCATGTGATTGCTCCCTGCCACTTCCTCCCCGCCTGCCAGCCCCCCACCCACAAACCCTTTACAGATCTCTGGAATAAGTGAGGCTCTGTTAGGCCGAGACCTTCAGGTGCCGCCACCCCAACTGCTGAGTCTGCCAGCCCTCCAGGCAGGTGGGCCTGAGTGCTGGTAAGCACCAGCACTTCCTCCAGCCTTGATGGGGTCAGGGATGGCAGCTAATTGGAGGATGCTGAGCTGATGCCTGTCTCCGGCTTCCTGCCACCTTGCCTGGGGAGGTCACTCACTGTGGGCAATATCCCTCCACCACCTACCCCCAGCAGCTGCAATGCAGACAGGAGTTTATTACTCAATGCAAGTGCTGCAAGTGCTCCCCCAGCGCATGGCGTCCTGTCCCATCCTTGCCATTGCACTCTAGCTCCTTAATGATCTCCAAATCTCTCATGCTAAACCTGTAATAATAGACTCCAACTTTTCAGTACCTAGTCTGTGCCAATTACTTTAAATACTAGCTGCTATAACAAGCAATCCCCCAACTCAGTAGCTTATCTATGGGGCAGCAAGGATGTGCTCTACTTCCTCAGGGACCCAGGCTCCTTCTCACTCGAGTCTTTGCCATCCTCCAGGGCAGCAGTTCTCAGACTTGGGCATGCATCGAAAACCCCCGGAGGGCTGGTTAAAGCACAGATTGCAGGGCCCCACTCACCCCTAGAGTTTCTGATTCAGTAGTTCTTGGGCTGGAACATAGAATTTGCATTTCTGACATGTACCTGGGAGATGCTGCTGATCCAGGGGGCCACATTTTGAGAATCAGGGCTCTAGGGCATTATATCCCTGGATATTTGCATCTAGCTGATAGGGGAGGGAAGCAAGGGCATGGAGAATTATGTAGGAGTTTGTTAAGAGGCAGGCCCACCTTCCATTGGCCAGAACTCCATCACACGACCCTCACTTAACTGCAAGGGAGGCTGGGAAATGTAGTCTATATGTGTACCTGGGAAAAGAGGAGAACCAAGGCTACTGTGAGCCCTATGGCACCCACTGCCACGAACACTTTCAAATAATCCTCGTGACACCTAATAAGAGAAGCAGCATTTTTACCCACACTTGACATAAGGGAAAACAAGGTCAGAGAGATTATGTTGCCTGCCCAAGACCACAGGGCTAGTGGAAGGCAGAGCTGGAGTTCGAACCCAGGTCTACCTGATTCTAAGACTTAAACAGGAAGCACACAAGTCTGGGCACAAGTCTTTACTATGTGCCATGATGATGCTTGGTCCACAGTTTTGCATCTCTTTTCAGTGCTCACATAAACCCCATGAGCTCAGCAGTGTGTCCACACTTTACAGATGTGCAAACCGAGACTCCAAGAGAGGAAATGGCTGTGTGTGATCACAAAGCTGGCTGGTATGAGGCAGAGCCAGATCACACCGTTATGCAGCACGGCAAGCAGCAGGTAGGGCCTGGCCTGCAGGGTGAGTGGGCTGCCAGGATGAAAGATTTGAGAGGCTCCAGGACTTGATATCCAGGAGGTGGCAGATGATGGAGGAACTAACCCCAGGGAATACGGAAAGTCACTCCCCGTGTGGGCGTGTTCGCTGGAGGGAGGGGGCCTTAAGTAGGAACCAGAGTGAGGGTGTCTATGATCCCAAGGAGGCCAGGCTGGGGCTCATGGGGAAGCAGAAAAGGAAGTCTGGAGAGAAGATGAGTCCTGACCGTGGTTATGAGGAATGTGGCTGGTTTTAGCAGATTCAGTAAAAGTAGAAATTTGCAAAGTATGTGTGATGATTGCCATGATGCAGATGGGGAAACCAAGGCTTAGCAAAGCAAGTTTTTGGCCAAGGTTGCACAATCGTGAGCTGCAGCATCTGCCTGCAGCCCCAGCTCTCAGTTCAGCAGCTTCATCCCTGCTGACTGGGCAACTGTTTCCCACCGTTCCTTCACAGCAGGCTTGCCAAGTTGGCACCTGACAGTCAACAGCAGCATTCAGCCAGTCAGACAGAGAGACAGGCCTGAGTTCACATCTGGCTCTGCTACCTCCTCGCCCTGCAGATATTGACATGTGACTTAAATCTGAGTCTCAGTTGCCTCATCTGTAAAATGGGGTTTAATACTAGTGCCCACTTCAGAAGAAAAATAAAATAAGTAACTTAATGAGCTCATGCCTTCAGCAGTTCTTTCAACTGTCATTTGTTGAGTCCCTACTATGCGCCAGCACTATTCTAGGTTTGGAACTAAGCTAAGTCCCCACCCTCTTGGAGCTTACAGAAACAGACATCAAACAAAATAAGTAAGTCAATATCTAGGATGTTCATTGAGGCATGGTGGGGCGCCAAAACAAAATAGGGTTAAGGGGGTCCTGACTTTGATGGAGTTTGGGTGTTTCTTTGTTACAGGTGGTCAGGGCAGGATGAGGAAGGGATACAAGGGCTGAAGACAGACGAGAGACAGTGAGAAAGCAATGGCATTTCTGAGTGGCAGTAACAGCTCTCTAGAGGGGATTGGGCAGGAATTCAAAGTAAGAGAATCAGCACAGTAGAGGGCTGTGGTGTCACTCAGGGTTCTCCAGAGAAACCGAATCAAGAGGAGATTTATTTTAAGGATTTGATTCACCAATTGTGGCGGCTGGCAAAGTCCAAAGTCCACAGGACAGGCTGGAACTCAGGCAGGAGCTGATGCCCCGGTCTTGAAGCAGAATTTCTTCTTCTTCTCCAGAAACCTGTTCTCGCTCTTATAGTCTTCAACTGATTGGATGAGGTCCACCCAGATTACTGAGGAGTCTCCTTTACTTCAAGTCAGCTGATTGTCAATGCTCACCACATATCATAGCAACAACTACATACATGTGCTGTTGAATATCTGGGTGCTATAGCCTAGCAAGTCGGTGCAGCGAACTCACCATCATGGTGGTCCCCCAGCAATTTGCAGCCCCAGAAAAGGACAGAGGAGTGAGGAAGGTCAGATGGGTTAGGTTTTCTCCAGGCACTCTAAGGGTGGAAGGGAAGGCAAGTACAGCAAAAGTATAAGCAAGGAGACTCCAACTTCTGGGTCTTAGAAATGGTGGGTTGAGGTGGAAAGTGAAGAAGTGAAAGATAGGAAGAAACCAAGACACTAGAATCCCCTGTGAGGTCAGGAATTGTGGGAGGTGGCATTTCAGAGAGGGTGTGCTGGAAAGATGGTGGTCATCAGACTTCAGGATTAACGGGGTTGCAGTTTTGGTAGCAACAGGATTTGGGCATAAGCGTGGTAGAGAGAGGTAGAGACCCTGGCTTCTGAGAAATCACAGTAAGCGCTTTGTGCAGCTCGCATTGCTGTGTGACCTCAGACAAGCTGCTTTTCCTCTCTGGGCCTCAGTTTCTCCATTCTGTGAATGGGAGGATGGCCAAGCCACTACACAGTCTGGCATGACATCAGACAAAAAACACGTCATCTAGAGCTGTGTTATCCACTAGTGGAATCACCAGCTTAGGTGGCTATAGAGCGCTTGAAATGAGTTGGACTGAACTGAGATGCCCTGTAAGTGTAAAACATACCAGATTTCAAAGACTTGGTACACACACACACACACACACACAGAGAGAGAGAGAGAGAGAGAGAGAGAGAGAGAATGTAGAATATCCCATTAATACTTTTATATTGATTATATGGTAGTCTGGGTGCACATATGATAATAAGTGGCCTGTAATCTCAGCACTTTGGGAGGCTAAGGCAGGAGGATTGCTTGAGCCCAGGAGTTTGAGACCAGCTAGGGCAACACAGTAAGACCCCATCTCTACAAAAAATAAAAAATTAGCCAGGCATAGTGGCAGGTGCCTGTAGTCTCAGCTACTTGGGAGGCTGAGGCAAAAGGATTGCTTGAGCCCGGGAGGTTGAGGCTGCAGTGAGCTGGAATCACACCACTGCACTCCAGCCTGGGCAACAGAGTGAGACCCTGTCTCAAAAAATAAAAATAAGTAAAAAATTAATACTTCGTATAAACTGGGTTAAATTGATTATATTATTAAAGCACATTTTAGTTTTTTTTTAACTTTGCTTTTAAATATGGCTACTAGAAAATTAAAAATTATGCAGGAGGTTCACATTATATTTCTAAGCAACAGCACTGTTCTAGAACAGGGGTTTGTAAACTGCAGCCCTTGGGCCAAATTTGACACACTGCCTATTTTTATATAACCTATGAGCTACAAATAGTTTGAATATTTTAAAGGCTTGAGAAACAAATCAAAAAAGAAAACTATTTTATGGCATGTGAAAATGATATGAAATTTAAAATTCAGTGTCCACAAATAAAGTTTTATTGGAACACAGCCTGGCCCATTCAATGCACGTTGTCTGTGGCTGCTTTCGTATTGTATCAGCAGAGTTGAGAAATTGGGACAGTGTGGCCAGCAAAGCTGAAAATATTGACTCTCTGGACCTTTAGAGGAAAAAGTTTGCTGACTTCTGTTCAAAGCGTTATTTATCCACCTATACTGTGCTTCCGGCCCTGGTGTAGAATATACACAATGCAGATTCCTTAGCTCCAGCCCCCAGGTGTGGGTTTGGTTCAATGAATCTGCATTTTGTTAAGTAGCTGAGAGCATTGTTCAGATCCCTACACTGCTCCAAGCCAAGTGCTAAGCCTTTATGAGCATCACTTCATGTATTCCTGGTGAGTCAGACACTGGAAAATCCCCATTGTACAGAGGAGGAAACTGAGGCTCAAAGAGGGGAGAGGCTTGACCTCACACACAACGCAGGAGGTGCGTGGTGATCCCCTCTGCTGTTGTGCAGAGGAATGTGCCCACCCATCTCCTCTGACGCCTGGGCCTTTGTGCTGGGCCGGAATGTCTTCCTGCCTTTCTCTAGTTGTGTTTTCCCCGGATCCTGTGGGCTGAGCTTTATCCCAGGGGGCTGCCTCCAGAAGGGCTGTGTGTGGCGTTCCGGCGAGGGGGAGGAGGGGGCAGAGCCGCGGGCTCCAGGCCAAGCTGTGATTTAATAAGCAGACACTTAGGGCCCTGATGCTGGGCCCAGCCCGTTTGGGACAGCCCTCTCCGCTAATTGTCCATTGGCTGCCGCCGTCCTGCCGGCATCTCCCGGCTCATTAGGAAAGGGAAGGGGGGTAATCTGGGAAGAGCCTCCTTGAGCTCCAACGGCTGCAGAGATTTTTATCACACTAGACAGCACAGTTGCGTTCATTCCTCCCAAGGAGGATCAAAACAAGGCTGGTCCAGTCCTGGGAGTCACACTCCAGCTGTGGCTTAGAAAGGACACAGGATTTGAGTTCAAATCCCACCCCTGTCACTGTAGAGCTGTGTGATTTGAGCAATTGACCAAACTTCTCTGTGTCTTAGTTTCCTCATCTCTAAAATGCAAATAATAATATGCAAATAAAAACCTCATCTCTACAATGCAAATAATATAAAAGGCAAATAGCCCTAACAGGGTTGCTGTAGGGGTTAAGTTACTACAGTCAGTGCCATATGCATTTGCTTCTCCTATTGCTTCAAAGTGTCATCAGACTGAAAAAAAAGGCAGAACATGGAAAAGGGCTTGACCTGTGTCAAGGAGCTCAATAAAGGGGGTTAGTTTGAGTTATTGCCATTTCTTTGGGGGTTGTTAGAAGATGTAGGAGAGCCTAGCTGGCTGCTCCCCAAAAACCCAGTTAGCTTCCTTCCCCTTGGCACCCAACAAGATCACATTTCCCAGCCTCCTTTGAAGTTAGGGGAGACCATGAGTGTGAATTCTGGGCAATGAAGTTGGGCAGCCTTGAGGTGTGCCACTTCCAAGCCCAGCTGCCCTAACAAAAGTGTCTTTCTCAGGAGCTCCATGCTCTTTTCACAATCCCCATTTGCCATCTGGATTGAGAAGATGCTAAAGAATAAAAGGAAGCAGAGCCCAGTATGGAAGGCACCTGGGACCCTGAAAGACTGCATGGAGCAGGGTCTTCCCGACCCCTGCTCTGCCACCAAGCAAGCAACAAACTTGTTTTGAATTAAACCATGGACATTTTGAAGATTTTTGTTGTGGTGGTGGTTTTAGCAACTAGTCTATCCTGAGTAATAGAGAGGACAAAATTGTCCCAGACTGAGAAGAAGAACAAATCGTTAGTTTCTGTAGACAGCCATTGTCATATTCTAGGAAACCTGAAACCATGTCAGAAGACACTCAAACAGCCCTGTGGAGAGGCCCATGTAGTGAGCAACTGAGGTCTCCTGCCAACAGCCATGGGAGTAAGCTTGGAAACAGATGCCTCAGCCTCAGTCAAGCCTTCAGATGAGATCACAGCCCTGGCCAACATCTTGACTGCAACTTCATGAGAGAACCTGCCAGATCCACCCAACTAATCCTTATCTAAAACCCTACCCCACTGTAAAATAGTAGGTATTTGTTGCTTTAAGTCACTAAGTTTTGGGATGACATGTTATGCAGAAGTAGATAACCGATACACTGCATTGTGGAGCAGGTTCCCACAGTGGCCAACTGGAAACTGAATCCTATGGAGAACTCTGAAAGACTGCATAGAACATGCTTTAAAGTTATGTTCCCTGAGTGGGGAAGAAGACAAGTATTTATTCTCTAACACCCATCCACTGTTGATAAAGGACTGCTCCTGGGGTGTTGATTCCCCAGCATTTCTACCCTGCCCTTCACTGAGTCCAAGAGAAAGCCCTCAGATGGAGAGTCTCAGATGTTTGCATTGGCACCATAGGCATGTACTTGACAAGTGCAAAGAGAATATTGGTGAGGTATAGCAAGATCTGATACAGTATCATGTGTCCCAGATTTTCCAGATGTAATCAGATTCCCAAATTTCTTCTTTTTCCATAAAGGTGAGGCACTAAAGCTATATAAGTAAAGAGGCTTCTTTTATGTGCCTTTTGAAGATGTTTCATAAAAATAAACCAGCAAATGAGAAGAATCCAGGGCTGGGAAGAGTGGAAGGTTTTTTGTTTGCTAATTCTCTTAATAAACTTACTAAGTAGTGCCATAAAAGCAGAATACAAAATAGCACCTTATACTGACATTGAATGTGCCACAGTACAATTAAAAAATGGGGCCTTGCAAAATGGCATTTTTATATTGCCTCATAAAATATCTAATATCGAACTTTGTAAATTACATCAATGCCTTTGAACAAACATTGAGTTCTTTTTAATAAATAAAATGTTCAAAATTATTTCCTGGAAGTGCATTTTAGACATTAATAACTGGCTTCAAATGAAATTCTGTTTCATAGCGATAAGCAAATGTAATTGCTGCAAACTAAAACAGTCTGTAAGGCTTACCTGCTCCAGAAAGGAAACAAAATATTGAGCTAATGTAACCATCAAGATATATAACCTGCTACTCTTTGAATAAACCAAATTCCATCCCTAAACACAGAGAGCTCAGAAATTCAGACCCAAGGACATAAATATAAGGTATTTCCTGGAATTAGTTTCATATGCTTTATATATTGCAGTTATCAATTGATCTGACACAATATCTGAGCCAGTTTAAAAATTACATATTGTGCATCAGAAAAATATACATTTTCATGACATCTGGTACCCTGTGTTATAAAAGTATATACTCATTTATTTTAACTAAAAGAAGCACTATTTCCACATCATTAAAAATAATAGTAAGTTCAGTAGTATAAATCTCCACTCCATTCCTTACACCAGAGGTCAGTAAACTCCAGCCTGAGAGGCCAAGTCCAGTCCACCACTTACTTTCATATGTCCACAATCTAAGATTGGTTTTACATTTTTAAATGGTGGGAGGAGTTCAAAAGAAGAAGAGTATTTGGTGATATGTAAAAATTATAGGAAATTCAAATTTGGGTGTCCATAGATAAAATTTGATTGGCCACTCAGCCATGTCCATTTACTTACGTATCATCTATGGCTGCCTTCACACTACAATCACAAAGCTAAGTAGTTGTGACAAAGATCTTATGACTTGCAAAGCCTAAAATGTTTACTATCTGGTCCTTCACAGAAAAAGTTTGTTGACCTTTACTCCACACCACCCCTATCTCCTCTCTAAGGAGTTAAAAAGGGAAGCTGTTAGGAACTCAAAATACTTAAAAGGGTAAACAGCAGTATTGGTTTTAGCCACCATTTACTACCTCAGGGTCTCCTTGAAGCCTGCAGTGGCCTAAGGAAGAAGATAGGAATGGCCATGGGATAAACTATATCCATGGAAACCCCCAACCTGAGTTATTTACAATCAGACAAGCATAATGTGTCTTTTCTTTCTCCCCAGAGTTGATGTGTCTGACTGAGCAAACTACATAAATTACTTTGACTATCAACTTCATTTAAGCCTCTGGAGATACAGATATCAACAAGCAGGAAGAATAAACATGGCATTAATAGGTAGGGTGGGAAGCTTGTACAATGCAAATCCTTTGGCCTTCACTGTTTATTACAATCAGATTTCTAAGCTTGATAGAGCTAGTTTGGCCCTAATTCACCTGAGATCACTTTTTGAAATGATGCTATTCAACTTTCTTTCAAAAAACTTTATTTTTTAAGTTAGAAAACCTCTTAGAGTTTATTATTGAAAATGTACAAGACAGCTGGGCGTGGTGGCTCATGTCTGTAATGCCAGCACTTTGGGAGGCCGAGGCAGGCAGATCACAAGGTCAGGAGATCGAGACCATCCTGGCTGACACAGTGAAACCCCATCTCTACTAAAAAAAAAAAAAAAATACAAAAAAATTAGCCAGGCATGGTGGTGGGCACCTGTAGTCCCAACTACTTGGGAGGCAGAGACAGAAGAATGGCATGAACCCAGGAGGTGGAGCTTGCAGTGAGCCGAGATCGCGCCACTGCACTCCAGCCTGGGTGACAGAGCAAGACTCCGTCTCAAAAAAAAAAGAAAAAGAAAACATACAAGACAACACAGATAGATTAAAATTACACTTGTTCCCCAAGATAGAGTACTGCTAATATTTTGTTGTCTTGTCTTCTAGGTACCCGAGATTGGGTAACTTATAAACAAGAGATGTTTATTTGAGTCAAAGTTTTGGAGGCTGGAAAATCCCAAATAAAGGGGCAGATCCAGTGGGGACTTCTTGCTGCATCATAACATGGTAGAAGACATCACATGGCAGGGGATTGTGTGCTCGACAGAGAGAGAGAAAATGGGGACCAGATTATTATTTTGCCAGGAGCCCACTCACTTGATAACTAACGCACTCCATTGATAACAGTATTAACTCATTCGGGTGGAGTCCTTATGACCTAATCATCTCTTAAAGTCCCTACCTCCCAAACCATTACCTTGGCAATTACACTTCAGCATGAGTTTTGGAGAAGACATTCAAACTACAGCAGTATCTTTTAATGCATTCATGTGCTTTCTAACCTGACATGGACACTCTATGTCAATTAGCACTACAGCATTTCACAAATGCCTGCATATAGAACCCTTTAATTTAATTATTCCCCTATTCAGACATTTTAGTTGTTTTCATTTTTTAATCATAAATAATGCACGAATGAACATCTTTAGAGCTAAATTGGCTCTTAGACACATCCATGAAGATTTTCTTAGAAAACATTTGGGAAAGTAATATTGCTGTCTCTAAGTGGACACATACTGTAAAGACTTTTTATCTATGTTATAAACCTTCTTTTGGGTAAGGTTCTTTCTTCCTATATTACATGATGGTGGGTGTTTCTCACACACACACACACACACACACACACACACACACACTTATTCAACACATTTTCTGAGGACCTACTTTATGCCAAGCATTTTCTAGGTAATGGGAATGTAAGTAAAGGAATGTAGCAAAGAACCAGACAAACGTCTCTGCCATCACAAAGTTTATATGATGGTGGAAGAGAGAGACAATAAATACAGTATGTAGTATGTTAAATGGTAATAAATGCTAAAGAGGAAACACAGAGGAAAAAGAAGAGGCTTATGAGTTGTGGGGGTAGAAAAGGGGTGGGAATATTAAATGGGACCATCAGAGAAGATCTCACTGAGAAGAGGATATTTGTGCAAAGCCCTGAGGGAGTAAGGACTCTACAAGAATATCTGATGAAAGAGCATTCCAGACAGAAAGAACAGCAGGTGCAAAGTCCCCAAGGCAGGACCATGCCTGGAGGATTCAAGGGGCAACAAGGGTGCCCATGTGGCTGGAACAGAGAGAGAGAGAAGTATGAGATGGGGTCAGAGATGATGGCAGGCCATAATAAAAACTAGGTTTTTACAGTGAGTGAGATGGGAATCATTGGGTGATTTGGAGCAAAAAGTGACACAATTTTATATTTTAACAAAATAAATCTGGCCTCTGTGTTGAAAATAGAACTTTAGGGCAACACAGGTGAGGGCAGAAAGGCTAGTTAGGAGGCTGCTGGAATAATCCAGGGGGGAAATGGCATGAGTTTCCCAGGTGATAGCAGTGGAAGAAGTTAGTGGTATATTCTAAAGACACATCACCTATAGATGCATAGATATGGATGGATGGATGGATGGATGGATGGATGGATGGATGGATGTACCGGTGGATGGATAATGGATGGATGGATGATGGATGGATGGATGAATGGGTGCTGGATGGAGAATGGATGAATAGGATAGGATAGCATATTGTAATGTATAACACATAAGTGAACATATCAAAATTTGAGGGAGGGCCAATGAGATTCTGCAGTTAGTCTAGAAAAGGTAGAAATAGCATATTCCTTTCCTCAGGAAATTTACCATTCTAGAGTGACTCCCCCAACAATCCTGAAGGTAGATATTATCATGCCCAATTTATAGAGGAGGAAACTGAGATTCAGAGAAGTTTCCACCCTCCCCCCCGCAATGTCAAACAACTAGTAAGTGGCAACACCAATATTCCGAAATTCTATCTCATTCCAAATCTTCGGGGCAAATACTGTAACCTGAGAAATGGGAAACATGTCCCTTCACCCCAAAGAAACATACAGGGCAAAAGAAGGAAACATTTACAGAGGAGAAGAACTAAAAAAGAATCAAAAGTAGGCAGTTTGTTTATAAGTACAGGAGATGGAAGTGGAGGCAAGCAGTTCATAAAAAGAGTCAGCTGAGAGAGACGAATAAAGATCTTTCCGTCTAAGATGACCTGATATGAGTAGAGACTGCATCCGTAGGCGTCATGCTCTTTCTCCAAGGCTGCAGTTATTTATCTGCTTGAGCTCTTGTTTTTTCCCTTGCTTTAAAGTGAAATGCGCAAACACTCCCACTTCAAAGGGAAAAATCCTCATAAATGTCATTTTACTGCCGGCCTAGAAGAATAGCATCAACAGATCCTGAAAGCAGGGTGGGTGCAGGGACCCCAGGCATGTCTGTGACTAAGAAGGAAAATGGTCACTGGTTGCTGCGATAGCAGAGAAGCCAGCCTTGAATGAACTCAGCTGAGTACATGCCTATAGCAGCTAAGATCACGGCTAAGACCATGACACTGCCTTAGTTCAAATCCAAAATACGTCTCTTTTTAGTCAGACAAGTCCCTCAACAACGCTGGGCCTTGGTTTCTTCATCTGTAAAATGGAGTGATTTCAAAGTTATTTTTAGGGTTTTAAAAAGTTCAATGTGATATACCTAGCACAGTGCCTGGCAAGTACGTCTTTAGCAGATGTTAGCTGTTGTCTTTGGGTATCTCTTGCATGGACAGATCTGGGTCTGAGTGTTATGGTGCTTCTTGTGGCAGAAAGTGAGTGGTGTCTTCTCATATATGTGGGCATTCCAGATGTGAATTATCAGGTAAGATGCAGGTCCCCAGGTAAGAAATAGGAACTTGGAAAGCAGGCTGTAGAAACTGGGCCAACACTACTGACTAGAGACCCAAGAGTTATTCCTCCTCCCTTCTCCCTGGCTACCATCCTCTGTAGAGGCTAGAAAGCTAAACATGGTCAGCCTCCCTTGCAGCTATGGGACTAGTCCTGTTCAGGAAACAGAAATGAAAGCCCGCAAGGGAGAATTTTGGAAACATTATAATTTGATAAAAAGAGACAGCCTTAACCTGGACCTTCCCATTTTCCCTTTTCTTCTTTCCCCTCTGGCAATGCAGGAAGTAACCATCTTGTGGCCATGAGGGAGAGCCCAAGAGAATCCCAGGAGCTCTCAAAAGAAAACTATTGGCTTACTGAGCCAATGCCAACAATCTACTGCCTACTCACAAGGACTTCTGATATGTGGGTGATTTAAGCCTCTGTCATTAGGTTTTCCATGATTTGCAGTCATTTGCATTTTTAGCTAACACAAACACAAGAGGGAAAAGTCCTTCCTTTCCTTAGGCCCAGTTCCCCCGAATCTCAACTTCAAGCAGCCTAGATGTCATCAGGAATACCTCCAGCTTGTTGGAAAACATTGGCTTCTGCTTCATCAATAGCCAGGAAATAGGCAGAAAGACACCCTAAAGACACTTCAAGCCAAAGAGGAATGTAACTTAGCTAGTGGGACAAATCATCTATTACTTCTCAATGCCCTCTCAGTTTATTTCCCTTGTGCCATCCCAGAGCTTTTAGGGAGATGCTATTTGACATCCTGTCCTGGTCTCAGATTTGCTACGGGGAATTAGAAGGAGGGCTGCAAGTCTGCCTAGGTTAGATCATTGAATGGAGAATGAGGACTGGCCAAGGGAAATTGGTATCTTGGGGGAAAGAAAATCAGAGCTTTAAGATTTCCTCCCTTCTTTCACACTGTGGAGTCAAGACTGATTTTGTTCAGGGCCCAGGAAGTTCCTAACAGCTACAGCAGAGTTTTCCAAACAGTTTCCTTCTTCAAGGTCTCAGCTTAAAAAGGAAGTTCACAGATAATTGACACCTCAACCCTATTTACATTGCTTGTTCAATCTAGTTCATTCTCCCCAAAAACTAAAGCACATGTCTACATCAGATGAGTTTCTTAATGCTTATCCTACAGATAAAATACATTCTGCCATTACAGTCCTTAATCATTTATTCATGCATGTGTGGGCTGATTGATTGATGAACTGATTGATTCTTTAACATTTGTTGAGCACCTACTGTAGGCCAAATTCTGCATGGAATGGAATTTTAAGTATGACAAGTGGCACATGCCGGCCTTTGTATGGAAACAACATCCTGGGTTTCATCCACTTCCTATGATAAACCTTCTTCAAAACTCATCTAGGGAAACTTTCTCCCAATCTATACATTCCATAATTTATCGCCTGGTTGATATTTTTATTGGTTTTGCTCCAAGAGAGTCTAGTTGCAGTTGTTCAAACAGTTTTGCTTAGTCAGCCTGCAAATGAATTTTTAAAAATATCTTGGCAAGTGTACAACTTGCATTGGAGAATTCTGCATGACTTTATTGTGCTTTTACAGAGAGTAGGAGTATATAGAATGGAATATATCACAAAACCTTTGTAGTAGTTTTGGAAGATGGGGGACAAATTGCTTTGCTCAGGACATATAACCACACTACCACCTGGTGGTAATGTTGTACCTGAAACCCTTGAATAAAGGTGGCCCTGAGCCCAAATTTTTGGTGAAATTTATGAATTGGAGAGAGATTTTTCATGTATGAAATTAAAAGGGCCAAGCATCCATGTAAAACCATATCTCAGAAATCTGATGAAAATTCAGATCAATACTTCCCAGTTATCATCTTTAACTGTCATATTTATGGTGAATCATAACTGTTCTCAGAAGCAAAGTGCTTTTCATGTGCCTGACTTGAGATAACATTACTATTGCTTCCATTTCACAGCTGAGAAAACTGAGGCTCAAAGAGGCCACGGAACTGCCCAGGGTTTATAGTTAGCAAAATAGGGAAGCCAGGACTCAAACCCACATTTTCTGATGCTGAAACACACACTATGCATTTAGGAAGGGTATCATTATACTTTTGGGTGCTGTTTAAATTGAAAACGCATGAATCAATGACATAACAGAGCACATTGGCATCAAGGCAAGTAAATAGAATAAAGAAAACAATAGGTAGTGTGTCTGTATCTGTGTTGACTGATTATACATAGGACAAATAGCCTTGTCTTAGGTTAGGCCAGATGCCCTAGAAGCAGAGCCTGGGAAAAGGATTAGGTGCCAGTGATTTATTGAGTGCCCTTAAGAGAAACCTATACTGGTATGGAAGAAACAAGATAGAAAAGTGGAAGAAGTCAGGCAATGATGTGGTTTCAGGTAAAATCTAGCCTCATCCTGATCTGACCAGGAGCCCTGGGGTGTTAATGGCACTGCACACCTTGAGATGAGGAGACTTGACTTTTGTACCCCAGCATATGCCAGTCACTGACTATGGGCTGCCATGGAAGGGAATGTAAAACTCTCAGTTTCCTGCAGGCAAAGTGGCTCCAGTCGCTTCAAAGCAATTCTCTGAAGAAGGGTTGGAGGTATGAGCAGTTAGCAGCACCCTACACAACAGCTGGGTGATGCAAAGACTCAGTTGCCAAAGAGGATCCCAGGGGATCAGGTAAGGCACCAACAGCATCCCTACAGATCCCCAAATCTGCAAAAGGGAGCCACAATGAGATGACTGTCAGTGTAGCCTAATTTCTCCAGGAAACAGCCTATCCACACCACCAGGAAGAAAGGCCTCTGCCCTGTTTCTAAGCACTGTTCAATTCACACAATCTTTCCTAATAGGGTCAGAGAGAATATGATATTTCAGTTGGGAATGGAATTGAAAAAAATTATTCAGGTGGGTTCATAAGTAAGGGTGGGACAGGAATACAAATTGGAAATAATCACATGTCCAATTCTAGAAAAATGACTAGGTAAATTATAACACAGCCACATGGCAGAATATCATGCCTTCATTAACAATGAAGGTCATACTAAGAATTGGTGATTGTCACCTTTCATCTGGCTTGTTTCCATCTGAACTCCTGGCTTCTATCTATGTCTCCTACAGCCTATGTATTAGTCCGGGTTCTCCAGAAGGACATAACTAATAGGATCTATGTATATATGAGACAGAGTTTATTAGGGAGAATTAACCCACACCATCACAAGGTGAAGTCCCATGATAGACTCTCTGTAAACTGGGGAAGAAATAAGCCAGTAGTAGCTCAGTCTGAGTCCAAAAGCCTCAAAAAGAGAAAAGCCAACAGTGCAGACTTCAGTCTGTGGCCCAAGGCCCAAGAGCCCCCTGGCAAATCACTGATATAAATCCAAGAGTCCAAAGGCTGAAGAACCTGGAGTCTGATGTCCAAGGGCAGGAAGAGCGGAAGGAAGCATCCAGCTTGGGAGAAAGATGAAAGCCAGAACACTTAGCAAGCAAGGTCATCCCACCTTCTTTTGCCTGCTTTGTTCCAGCTGTACTCACAGCCGATTGGATGGTGCTCACCCACACTGAGGATGGGTATTCCTCGCCAACTCCACTGACTCAAATGTCAATTTCCTCTGGCAGCACCCTTACAGACACACCCAGAAACAATACTTTTACCAGCTATCTAGGCATCCTTCAATCCAATCAAGTTGACACCTAATATTAATCATCACAGCCTATGATAAACACAACAGCTAGAGATCAGTTTTAAAATCACAGATCAATTCACATGATGCTTATGCTTTCAAAACTTTCTGACAGCTTCTCATCGTACTTTTAATGAAAGTCACAGTCCTCACCCTAGCTCACAGGGCCGTACAAGCCCTCAGAAATCTGCTCCCTGCTATCTTTCTCACACCAACTCCTACCACTCTCCCCATCCCCGGCCACTCCCTTCTAGCCACTGTGGCCTCCATGAGGTGCCTCAAATGCACCCGCACACACTCACCCCGGGGCCTTTGCACAGTGGTTCCCTCTGCCTGGATGTTCTTTTTGCTGACTCCCTCACCTCCTTCAGTTCTAGGCCCAGGTGCCAGTTTCTCATTAAGGCCTTCTCCAACTACCCTGTTTACAATTTAAACACATACACACACACACACACACACACACACACACACACACACACACACAGAGGCACTCTTTCCTCCTTTCCTGCTTTATTTTTCTTCATCGCATCTAGTATTACCATCTCACACCTATATATTTTATGCATTTGTTTTGTGTACTATTTCTCTGAACTAGAAAGTAAGATCTGAGAAGGCAGGTATTTGGGTTCATGCCATTCACTTCTGTGTCCCCAGCATCTAGGACAATTACACAGTAGGTGCTCCAAAAGTATACGCTGATTGAGTGAATGAAGAAATAAATGACTAATGGAGACACTGCACTTGCTTAATAGAAAAATACACTTGTTATGAAAGCAGAATGCACAAATATATACACTCAGAATGAGTTTACTTACACAAAATAAATATACGTCTTGCAGAAGAAAGAGACCGGAAGGAAATTCAGCATCATGTGGACAGTGGTTAAATTTAGTGGCAGTAGTATTAATAATTATTATATTCTTCTCAGTACTTTTCTGCAGGGACCAATTTTCTACTGTGGCCACGTGTAAAATATTTTAGCTGAGGGGAAATGCTTGGTTTGGTCTTGTTTTTTAAAAAATGAAAGTTGAAACATGAAAGAGTTTTGATGGATTAATCAGTTTAATGATCATTTCCACAGCACAAAAGACAGGCAACATATTAAATGCCTGCTGCGTATGTCATCCTGTGGCGAGACATGAAGGAAGATACAGTCCTACATTATCCTGTGTTTCGGCCCAATGCCTGGCTTGTCCCACGTGCTCATTAAGAGTTTAAGAATGGAAAGAAGAGTGGAAAGGAAAGAGAAAGGAAGAGATGGAGGAAGAAGGAAAGGAGAGAGAAAGAAGCAGAAAGGGAAGAAGTGAGAAAGGGAGGCAAGAAAGGGGAGAAAGGGGAGGGGAAGGAAGGGGAGGGGAAGGAAGGGGAGGGGAAGGAAGGGGAGGGGAAGGGAAGGGAAGGAGAGGGGAGGGGGGAAGGAAGGAGAGGGGGAGGAGGGAGGGAGGGGGGAGGGGGGAGGGAAGGAGAGGGGGAGGAGGGAGGGAGGGGGAGGGGGGAGGGAAGGAGGGGGGAGGGAAGGGGGCGGGGAGGGGGAGGGGGAGGGAAGGGGGAGGGGAGGGGGAGGGGAGGGGGAGGGGGAGGGGAGGGGGAGGGAAGGGGAGGGGGGAGAGGGGAGGGGAGGGGGGAGAGGGGAGGGGAGGGGGGAGAGGGGAGGGGAGGGGGGAGAGGGGAGGGGAGGGGGAGGGGAGGGGGAGGGGAGAGGGGATGGGAGGGGGGAGGGGAGAGGGGAGGGGAGGAGGGAGGGGAGGGGAGGAGGGAAGGAAAGAATATGAGAGAGGGAGAGAGGAGGGAGGAAACCTATATACATCAAAATCTCATCCTCTATCATGATGGAGTCTGAAGGCTTCTCCCCCAGTTCCTGGCTGGGGTGGGGCCGCCTAGGGAGGCCAGTTCTTAGGCTGAGGCAATCATCTGTTGGGCAAACACTATGTGTCAGACCCCAGATAACTTGGGGTCCAACCATGCACAAGTGCCTTCAATTCTCTGAGGCTTTGAGCTCCACTGCACAATGGGATGTTCACATCAGCACCCCTTTTAATGTCTCTTAGTCCACATAATGAACTGATGAGATAGGCATTATTCACCCCAATTTAAACATGCAACACTGAGGTGACAAGAGAGGATACAGCCCCTGTCCAAAGTCATACACACAACTATTAAATAGCAGAGACAGATTTGATCCTATTCTCCAAAGCCTTTTATTTTCCCTAACTATGCATGCTTCCTTGGAAAGGGCATTTGAGTGTGAAAGCAGATCTTGGAAAGAGGGGAGTCTCTAAGGCTAAGAAACAAGCGTGCTGGACCTTGGGCCATTTAGGCACTGGTTCTCTGTGCTCTGATGGTAAGCAGACATCTTTGCATCTCCACACCCCCCGGGAGTGAAATCTTCTGTGTTCAAGAGACTGTAGTTCACCCAAGGTCAGGGTAATTGTGCATGATTAATGGTTGTCTCTTCGTGAAAGACCCACACAAAAGCTCCAAACCAACTTAGTCGTAATTTCATACTTCTCCCAGTCCACTTAGAAGAACGGGGTTTTATTTCCTGTGTGCACAGCCACGAAATCAGAATCTTCAGCTCAGGAAAAGAGCTTTTAAACCTCTGATTCACAGACCGTGTTTTGCCAAGGCCAGGGCCAGACAGCAAGGAATGTGTCTGGCCCCTTTAGGTAAGAAGGAAAAGGGAGGTTATAATAGAAAGAAGGGGGAATTGTCAATTGCTCACCATGCACCAAGCATCATCCCATGTTTGTTAGATGAGTTAACTCCCTCAATCCTCAAATCCAATCTGTGATTATCTCCATTTTACTAAGGAAACTGAGGCACAGAGAGGATAAGTAGTTTAGGTCACATGGCTACAGTTAGGGAGCCAGGATTTGAACCTTGATCATCTGGCTCCAGAACCAGATGTTAAGGAAGCCCTGTCCAGCTTCATGTTTTAGATAGACTCCAAATCTTCACTGTGGTCGTAAGTCAAATCAACTTGATTGACAACTCAGTGTAAAGTGGTTTCTTTACAAGCAACGACCCTATGCCCATCAAAACTAGAGTTGTCACCCTTCCAATGGCTCATGTCGTATCGCCTACCTGTCCCCACCCCAAGATCCATCCAAACTGCCCCTTTGGTGTCAGCCATGCCCAGTGACCTTCTATTTCCCCATGGGCGTGGTGCTTTTGCATCTCTCCACACCTTTGCACCTGTTGTGCCCCCTGCCTGGAATGCCGGTCTTGTCCAGCGTTTGCCTACTTAGTTTTGTCGAGCCTTTGCCTACTTGGCCAAATCCGGCTCACCTTTCGTGACTCAAGTTGAGCATCTCCCCCAACAAATAGTGACGAGTGGATGAAGCAAAACATTAAATCCAAGTTCACTAACTGGCATCCCATGGTCCAGATGTGTTCTTCAACAGAATGTGGTTTGGCCACATGGTGCTTTTAGCAGTTTGAATTCATTGCTATAATTTTTAAAGTAGGAGATATCACCTTAAAAAAATTTGGAGTTCTGGAGGTTCTTGAAAAGCCGGACGATCTGGTGACTGGACCTAAAACCTTGTATAGCCACAACTGGCTGGAGCTGGGCAGTGGCTGTCCCCTTTGGTGGATGGGATACAGGCTCTCCAGACCACCAGAGCCCCCTCCACCCCCATCGCTGCCTACCTTATTCATGTATCACCCTATGTTAGGGTTCTCTAGAGGGACAGAACTAATAGGACAGATGTATATATAAAGAGGAGTTTATTAAGGAGTATTAACTCACACCATCACAAGGTAAGGTCCCACAATAGGCCATCTGCAAGCTGAGGATCAAGGAAGCCAGTCCGAGTCCCAAAGCTGAAGAACTCGGAGTCTGATGTTCGAGGGCAGGAAGCATCCAGCATGGGAGAAAGATGCAGGCCAGAAGACTAAACCAGTCTAGTCTTTCCACATTCTTCTGCCTGCTTTTTATTCTGGCCACACTGGCAGCTGATTAGATGGTGCCCACCCAGACTGAGGGTGGGTCTGCCTTTCCCAGTCCACTAATTCAAATGTTAATCTCCTTTGGCAACACCCTCAGAGACACACCCAGGAAAAATACTTTGCATCCTTCAGTCCAATCAAGTTGACACTCAATATTAACCATCACACACCCCCATCTTGCCCGTGTAGGTCTTGGAGTTTTTAAGACTTGCTCTATAGGACAGTCTGCAAAATAGAAGTTTGGAAGCACAGAAAGGGAGTCTCTGCTCTGAATTGCCCCTTTCCATTGTGGTGCCTGCCTGGCCTTGCCCTCTGCAGGACATATTATATAACAAATCAGGCCACTGGCTCCAGAAGTGTGTGATAGGAAAAACCATATCCCATTCATTTGTTTATTTCACAAATATTTTTTGGAGGACTCACGACGTGCAAGGAATTCTGTCTAATTGGCATGCATTTCAGGGAAGCTGCCAGAAGTCACCTCTAACCCTCTAACTTTTTATCTTTTCTCCTGAAACCTTTAAAATGCAACTTCGCCATGCTGTATCCAAGTTTCTAAGGCTTAGAAATTTCATCTCTTGCAAATGGACCATTAAAGACCCCCTCCCTGCCTCCTCTTGGCAACTCCTTTAGTGGTTGATGTGGCTCTTTGAGTGTGTCTTTCAGATGCTCTGGGTCTCGGCTAATCTACAGCTCGCTTTCATGTGTGCTTAGTTACAGACAATGAGGGGAAGCAGCCCAGGACTGTGCCTCCTAGTCAGGCTCATTACAGCGTCCTCGGCCTGTGTAGAAGATGCGGACACCTTGCCCCAAACCCAGCCTGGCAACTTTTATTGGAGCTTAGGCTTTAACTGGGGATTATAAAGAGCTGGAGGTTTTATGGGAGACAGCTGGAATGCCAATCCCTATAGGTGGCTGCAGCCAGAGTCTCCAAAAAGGAAACAGTGGGTTTCCAGGCAGACCAGTTCAGCCTCCTCATGCCCAGGGGAGGAAGGAAGGAGGTGACTGCCAGCTGCCCTCTGATCTTTGAACCTGGGCCTGTCAGCTTCACAGGGGAGCAGTAAAGCATTCAGTCAACCCGAGGATCCCTGTTCTCTCCACCTGGGATACCTCACCCAGCCCCGACCTCCACTGTCCTGAGTGCAATAGCCCCACACCCTTGCCTGTCTGTTCTCACCGATGGGTAAGGCTGTTCATGAACAAGGACACCGCACAGCAGGATTGTGGCGGGTCTTCCAGTAGAATCATACTGTATTTTCCTGATTCTTCTCTGGCTAGTGATTCCAGAAACCCAGACCACAGGTGGTTGCCATGGCAACTGGGCTCAGAATTTTTGTTTTTGTTTTTGTTTTTTTTTTTAACTATGTTCTATATCCAAGAGAAGGAGGGCACATTTGGGGAAGGGGGGGGGATGGTGGAGGAAGCTCCATCAGATTTACCTTCCTGCTTCTGGCCTTTTATCTCAGGCTGAGACCACAGCCACTGTGAGAGGACCAGGGAGTAATTCCTGGAGGGATTCGGCAGGGCGCAATCAGAGGGCCTTTGGGGGGTTTCCGAGGCCTCCCCTCTCCATTTCCTTCCTAATTGTGACATCATGAACGCCCTAACAAGTTAGGCATGTGGAAGGCTCCAATTCCTGCCTGCCCTCTCCCTTCCCCCACCGCCTCTCCCAGCTACAGATACTGACCCAGACCTGCAGAAAGACAGAAGGACATCCAGTCTGGAGACCTAGGCTGTGTGACCCTAGGAAATACACTTTGCTTCTCTGGGCCTCAGTTTTCCCATCTGTAAAGTGGAGTAGGTGGACCAGAAAAAAAAAAAAAAGACAATTAGGTTTTCTCTCAGCTGCCATTTCTCAACTATTGGTAGAGGCTGTCTGAAAGCACTCTGTCGAGAAGTCAGTTAGCAAATATCCGTGTTCTACTTTGCCATTTTTATAAAACACATCCACAGCTTCATCTGCAGGCTGCGGTTTTGGCTTTTTTGAGGTAGGAAACAAAAGTTGCTGCAAAGCAGTCTAAAGGAAGAATCCTTCCAAATCATCAAGATCATTTTCCTCCTCATCTCTTAAATTTTCTCATCCACACCTAATTCAATGGCAAGTGTTTTTAGCAACTCAAATCCAATTGGGTGTTCTAAAGCATGCAGTTTCGTTTTTATGAATGCAATTCTTCTTTTACACACTCATTTTTATTGGCTGATATGAAATTTTATTAAATCGCATGATTACAATAACAAGAAGGGGTAGATTCAGCTTTGTGGGATCTGAAGCTTACACAATTTGGAAGCTCTTTCAGAGGAAAAAAAAGAAAATTATAAACATAAATTTACCTACAAAACATAGATGCTTATTTAGAATGAGAAAATGTCACAATATGAATCACAAGTTTCTGCTTTTTTAAAAATGAAAATACTACAAATATCACAAAATCCAGAAGGTGATCATAATATTTGTATTAATTAACTACCTCTCACATCACTAAAATATTTTTTATCCTACAACTTCTGGCTACAGACTCTTAATCATTTCTTCTTTACTCAGTAATTTGGGAATAATACATTCTAGAGGAAGAGTAGAATAATTCAGTATTTTCTTAAGCACAGTTGATTAAATGGTTTTTATATTTGAAATACATAAAATACGCAACTTCATGTACAGAAATAATCACCATTGGTATACTGCTTCAGGGTGTGCCCAGGACCCACAGAAATGGATAAATTCTATTTTACATGATTCCCATTCAATAAAAAAAGGAATATGGGGTATGTATACCTGGTAAAGCTGTACTTACAAGCAAATTTCTGCTAGAAAGGAACTTCTATTTTGACGAGTTGTCATTCTAATGGAATCCTCTTACAGTTTTGTGGGTTTGATGACTGAGCATTCTGATTCTCTACAGTTCAGAGTTTCTCTTCCACAACCCACATAACTCTGGTGCCAGGCAACACAAAACATATTCATATTGTGACATGTTCTCTGACTCTGCACCTGAGTATCACAACATCATAAGTAGGCATAGTAAGAGGAGGAACAGTTCTAGAACCCATTCCTACACTGGGATGGCTAGAAACAACTACATAAAGAAATGACTTTAATTCACACGAATATATCGCATTAAAGCCAGTCTAAATATATTCCTAAATCAGCTTTATTTTAACAGTCGTTCTAGTGGCCCCTGACATTTGGGAGGAATGCAAAGAGACTTGTTTTAACCAATACAATTTAAATATTTTATTTTGAAAAATGTTGAAAAACATCATGAGATATATCTGATAATGGACTTTATCCAAAATATATGAAGAACTCTTAAAACTCAACCACAAGAAAATGAACAACCTGATTTTAAAAAATGGGGAAAAGACCTAAAGAGACACCTTGCCAAAGAAGACACACAGATGCCAAGTAAGCAAGTGAAAAGATGTTTCACATCCTAGGTCATTAGGGAACTGCAAATAAAACAACAATGGGATACCACAGAACACCTATTAGAATGGTCAAAATCCAAAACACTGACAACACCAAATGCTGACGAGGATGTGGAGCAATAAGAACTCATATTCATTGCTGGTGAGAATGCAAAATGGTGCAGCCACTTTGCAAGACAGTTTGGCAGTTTCTTAAAAAAGCTAAACATACTCTTACCATAAAATCCAGAAATCATACTCCTTGATATTTACCCAAATGTATTGACAACTTATATCCACACAAAAGCCTGGACATGGATGTGTAAGCAGCTTTATTCATAACTGCCCAGACTTGGAAGTAACCACTTACCTTCAGTAGGTAAGTGGATAATCTATAGTATATCCAGACAGTGGAATATGATTCAGCCCTAAAAGAAATGAGTTATCCAGCCATGAAAAGACATGGTGGAAACTTAAATGCATATTACTATATGAAAGAAGCCAATCTGCAAAGGCTATGTACTGCATGAATCCGACTATATGACACTCTGGACAAAGCAAAACTATGGAAAGAGTAAAAGATCGGTTGTTTCCAGGGGTGAAGAGGGAGAGAGGAATGAACAGGCAGAGCACAGGAAATGTTTTTAGAGTAGGGAAACTATTCTGTATGATACTACAATGGTGGATACATGTCATCATACATCTGTGCAAACCTATAGGATGACAACATCAAGAGTGACATCCTAATGTAAACTATGGACTCAGGTGATGATGTGTCCATGTGTGTCCCTCAATTGTAACATGTGTGGGGAGCATGTTGATGATAAGAAAGGCTGTGCAAGTGTGGGGACAGGGTTGTGGGATATCTGTATCTTCCTATCAACATTTTTGGGAACGTAAACCTACTCTACAAATAAAGTTTATTAATTAAAAGAAAAATTTTTAACATAACATGACCTCCTGAGCACATTGCTAGAGCTCCTCCCAGGGCCCTGGGAGGGGTCAGTGCATGTGAGGTCCTGGAGCTTAAATGTCATTAGGTTATTTTTTTAGAACAAGTATAATTGAGTCAAAGAGGTCTGGGAACCAAGAAGGTTGACGTTTGGTAAATACACACCTCAAGATGAAAGAGAACCTGCACACTTCTCTTTCATCTTGAGGTGCATATTTACCGAAGCGTGCAACAAGCTTTGCACAGCAGTTAGTCTACTTGCAGAGGGGATAGAGAAGGCCAACTCTTCATTGAACAGAGGATAGTAAAGAGAGGTTCTACTGTAATTACCAATATTTGCTGAGCTTCTACTACATATCAGACGGTGTGCTAAGTGTCTTATAGAACAACATCATGATACCTGTATTCTTATTACCAACTTAGAGATTTAAAAAGCTGAAAAATGAAATGAGTTACTAGAGGCCTTACAGACACAATGAAGCTGGGATCCAAAGGTGTGCCTGGCTCCATGGAGTCATGCTGCCTTAATCCAGGGCTTCAGGCAATATATTTAACCATTTATCTTTTTTATATCATGGTGTAATGGTGTAATAGTACCAGCCTTGATGTCCTCTGAGGTCATGCATGTCAAAATTAAAATGAGATCATGGAACAACAGCACCTTTTAACTGTGAGATGCTGCATGTAATTTTCAGGATCCAGGAAGAATAGAGAAATCACTAAAGGTCTTTTGAACAGAAGGAGTTTAATACAGGGAGTTGACTACCTAGATCATGGAAGGGCTGATAAGCCAACAGGAAAGGCTGAAGGAAACCAAAGGATGGAGAATAAGGATTCCCCTTTGGCTGGAGGGACAACAAGAGAAGGTGATTTTGCCAGAGCCAGGAGCTGGGGTATCCAGTGGGTGCTACAGCCCTGGCAGGGGCTGCCCACACAGTTGAGATAAGGGAAGAAAGGGGCTATCCAAAAGGAGATAAACACAGGGAGAAAAGACAGCAGCTGCTGGTAATGCCCCCAGAAGCAGAGAGAGGGGTAGAAATGCCCTGACTTCTCCCCTTCCCCCACCCTCCAGCACTTCTCCCATTGGCCAACCCTTTACAGGAGACTGGGAAACAGCTCCCTGTGATAAAGAACAGCACAGCATGGAAAGTACAGGAAGTGGATTGAAAGCAAACTTGCTATTAACCACACCACACATACACAAGATACTATTATTATCAGAGAGAGCTACAGGCTCCTGACTGACAGAGGAGGGAGGCTAGACATGGGTTTCTAAAATAACAATCCATTTCTCTTCTCCCCCAGGCCTAGAACAAATAGGTTAAAATAAAGTGAAAAAAACTCAGCCAGAAGTTTCTACATTTCTGAATAAAATCTTGACTGTATAAAACAGTTGGGGTGGAGGAGTTGCTAAGGAAAAGGGGGATAGACAGATTCTACATTTTATTCTGCCTGCAAGCTGCGAAAAGATAGCAATCCAAGGGCAGGGTTTATTTCCATCATAAAAATAGAGGGAGGCCTCAGGACTGATGGAAGTGACCTGCCCTCTCATCAGGGGCCTCTGGTGAGGAGGCGCATAGGAGCTCAACCCTAGAGACCAAGAATGACAGCATCCCTCCGGCACTCTTGATCCATCAGAAACTGACAGCCCTACTGTCCAGCAGTGAGCTGGCCAGCAGCTGCTGTGGCTGCATCCTGCTGGAGGGTGTTGATGAGAAGGAGAAAACAGCCCCAGCCAGAAGCCACCGATCCCACTTCTCTCTTCATTGATGTCCTCCCCTGGATTCTGTCTTGGGAGGCAAATGCAGTTCCAGAGAAGCACTCCTGGCCTCATGACTTCTAAGCATCATTTCTCCATCAGGCCTGGTATTTGCAAATGGCTCCTAAGTCCAGGGCTATCTGTCCCCTTTGCTGTTGGAGCCCCCAGCACCTTACGGTTCAAGGCATAGGCCACGTCCAGCTCCTTTGGGGTATGTGTTCTCACTCCCGTAGGACTGGAACACTCCTACAACTCCTTTTTGTCAAGGTAGCACTGGCTCACCTCCCAGTTCTCAGTAAATATCACTCCCTCAGGTGACTCCTCTCTGACCACCCTCCTAACAGAAATGATCTATGCTTCATAGCACTCTTTACTTGCCTTATTTATTACACTCTATTGTTACTACTCATGTAATTACTTAGACCAGGGGTTGGCAAACTATAACCAGCAGGCCAATCCAATCCAGTGCCAGTTTGTGCAGTAAAGTTTTATTGGAACACAAGCATGCTCATTCATTTACATATTGTCTATGACTGCTTCCATACTACAATGATGGAGTTTAGTAGTTGCAACAAAGACCTCATGGCTGACAGAGCCTAAAGTATTTACTATCCGGCCTTAAGTATAATAATAATAATAAAAGAAAATATTCGCTGACCCCCAACCACAGTTATAAAAAGTTTCTTGATCATTCATCCCTGTGAGCAAAATATTTTTGCTTACTCTCCCTCCTAAAACAGTATGTGGATGTATATTTTAATTACATTTTTAAATTGTGTATATTTTAATTGTATGTTTAAATTATATACATGCACTACTTAGTAATACTCCTCACACAGGATGAAACATACTCAATAGTAGAAATGTTTAAAGATTGAATTGAATATATACATAGAAGCTCTAATATTTTCTCCCTATGCTCAAGCATCATTGGTCCAAGATGGTGCCTAAAGCATAGGGGAGGGGTCTTAAAAATGTTTATTAGCTTAATAAAAGCCCTCTCTGAGGCTGCAGATCTTCCCAGACTGAATGAGCAACCCTCTTGAGCCTTTGCAAGCCCTATAGATTAAATTAGAGCCATCAAGCATAGCAATCCTCTCAAGACTGAGATGTCTCATTCGGTTTTCCCACAGTGTCCATTGCCCTGTGAGCTCCATGAAGGCAGGGATTTTTTGTCTCTTGTGTTCATTGTCATATGCTCAACACATAGTGCCTAGAACATAGTGAGAATGTAATAAATACGTGTTGTCAGACTGAATGAATGAAAAAGCATACCTCCCACACCAAGAAAATAAGTGACATTTTCTTCCATTTCTATCTTCTTCCTGAAAGACTCTCAGGTCAATAGGCACTCTGTTTTTGCATTGTGGATTTTTTTTTTATTTATTAAAGGGTAGGCCTGGGCATGGTGGCGCATGCCTGCAATCCCAGCACTTTGGGAGGCCGAGGCTTGAGGTCAGGAGTTTGAGACAATCCTGGCCTGGCCAACATGGTAAAACCCCGTCTCTACTAAGAATACAAAAATTAGCTGGGCATGGTGGCACACGCCTGTTGTTCTAGCTATCCAGGAGGCTGAGGCAGGGGAATCACTTGAACCCAGGAGGTGAAGTTTGCATTGAACTGAGATCGAGCCACTGCACTCCAGCCTGGGCAACAGAGTGAGACTCTGTCTCAAAAAAAAAAAAAAAAAATTAATTAAAGAATGTATATATCCACACACCCCCAAGTTTTTTTTTTCTTTTTGTTTTTAATAATTTTAACTTTTATTTTAGATGCAGTGGGTACATGTGCAGGTTTGTTACCTGGGTATATTGCATGATGCTGAGGTTTAGGATACAAATGATCCCATCACCCAAGTAGCAAAGCACAGTACCCAACAGTTGGTTTTTCAACCCTTGCCTCCTCCCTCCCTCCCACCTCTAGTAGTGCCCGGTGTGTATTGTTACCATCTTTATGTCCATGGGTACTCAGTGTTTAGGTCCCATTTATAAGTGAGAAAATGCTGCCTTTGGTTTTCTGTTCCTATGTTAATTCACTTAGGATAATGGCCTCCAGCTGTATCCATGTTGCTGCAAAGAACACGATTTCATTCTTTTTCATGGCTGCGTAGTATTCCATGATGTATACATACCACATTTTCTTTATCCAGTCCACTGTTGATGAGCACCTTGGTTGATTCTGGTTTTGTTATTGTGAATAGTGCTGCAATGAACATATAAGTGCATGTCTTTTTGGTAGAATGATTTATTTTCTTTTGTATATATACCCAGTAATGGGATTGCTGGGCCAAAACTATCAACAGAAAAAACAGACAACCTACAGAATGGGAGAAAATATTCATGAACTATGCATCCAACAAAACTCTAATATCAAGAATCTATAAGAAATTTAAATAATTTAACAAGCAAAAACCAAATAACCCCATTAAAATGTGGGCACAAAACATGCACAGACACTTCTCGCAATAACACATATAAATGGTCAACAAACATATGAAAAAGTGCTCAATATCAGTCATCATCAGAGAAATACAAATCAAAACCACAAAGAAATACCATCTCACACCAGTCAGAATGGCTAGTATTCAAAAGTCAAAGAACAAATGTTGGCCAGGCTGCAGAGAAAAGGGAATGCTTATGCACCGTTGGTGGGAATGCAAATTAGCTCAGCCACTGTGGAAAGCAGTTTGGAAATTTCCTTCATAACTGTTATGTCAGCCTCGCTTTCTGATCTATCCTACAAGCTGAGTGCAGGCCTCTCTTAAGGCTCTCACCCATAGGGCCAACTGTCTACTGTGCTTCTTTACTTTGGATGTTTCACAAGGCACATCAGACTCAAAGAGTCTGACACACAGCTTTGTCTCACCCAAATACTTCTCACTCAAATACTTCTCTCCCACCCTGTCACAGAGAACATGCCACCAATAGAACCAGCTCAAGTTGAAAACCTGGGGGCTCACCATGATTTCCTGTCCCACTTCACTGCTCCAGCGCCCTTCTAGGTCAACCTCCAAATAATCACCATCTCAATGCTGTGGACTCCACCTCTATGTCCCTCTCATCCAAATTCTCCTCTGCCTCCGCACGTCCACTGCCCAAGTCCAAGGCACTATCCTCTTCCTCCTAGATCCCTGCAACAGCTGCATCACTAGTTTCCTGGCCTCTTGCCTCCTACTCACTAGCAAATCTTTTTCCCCACAGAGAAAATCCAGGGGATTCTTCTAATAGGTACATCTGAAATGAAATTTTAACTCCCTCTCTACTGGCTTCAGTATAGCATCCAAACTCCTTAGAGTTATGGGATAAGCCCTGCTGGCCCTGGTTTCTGCTCTCTGCAAAGCTACAGATGCTGAAGATGCAAGAGACTGGAATATGGAAAACTGACATTTGCCACGTGACTGCATCGCACTGAGTACAGTGCTGGGTGCTTCATGCTTATTCCCATCCTGACATGTCCCCTATAATTGATCTATAAGTTTATCTATCATCCCTAGGTTGGTCTCAGGCTCATAGCATTTTTTTTTATTCTTTAATATGTTTATTTCAGAAAATAGAATGTCAACCATGTCTGTTCCATTAAAGGACCAAACTAATTTCTTTGAAGTCAATCACAATTTTTGTTTCTTAATCAGCAGAGTGTGGGCCATTTGTTCTATGGACCCCACCTTCTAGGTGTTTTATCTCTAAGGTGTTTTAACCTGTATTAGCTGATAGTACCCATAAGCAAAACTCCAGGTCTTTAAAAACCATACTGAATTCCTTAGAATTAGGTTTGGTTGCATGTGATGAAACACCCAAAATATTAGTTTAAGAAAACTAGAAGTTCATGTCTGTGTCTCCTAAAGTAAGTCCAGAGACAAGCAATCCAGCATGATATGGCAGTTTAATAATCAGGAGACCCAAGCTGCTTTTTTTCTTGTTGTGCCACCTTTCTTAACGTCCTGCCTCATAGTCTAAAATAGCTGTTGGGCTCTAGCCCTCATGTCTGCATTCCAACCATATGGAGCAGCAAGAGAAGAAGCAAGGGGTTTTTTCCAGCTGTCTTTTTAAGGACATTAACCATACAACACCACCACTTAAATTTCAGTGGGCAGAACATGGCCACACTTTGCTGGAAGGAAGTCTGGGAAATCTCTTCATTCCAGCTATCCATTGTCCAGCTAAAGATGGAGGTTCTGTTACTAAGACAGACAGAGAAAACAGGCATGGCCACATTAACACCAATCTACCCCAGGTGTTCAGCTATTCCACGTTGCCCCAAGCCAGGATATCTCTATAACCATCACACAAAAACAAACAGAGACCAAATTTAAGTTAAAGATTGCACAATGCACAATCAGGCAACTCTGTTTATTCATCCATCCATTTGTTCGCTCTTTCAACAAATATTTATGTAGCATCTGTTTTAAGCTGGGCACAGGGCAAGATACAAGATACAAGAACTGAAAAAGAATATGAAGCAAGAAATGAGTTGTCCTGCTTGATCCACACAGATGTAATGAGAATCCAGTGATAATGGGGTTGGTGTATAAACTGTTAATGGATGACGTTATTGGAGCCTGAATGTTGGTCGTCTAGAGCAAATGCCCTTGCTTTACCATGCAGGCCTTTACTGCTTTGTTTCTTATATAAATAAACCCTCAAAGGACAAAACAGAGTTTCTAATCTCAAGAAAATGTGTGTATGTATACTTTAGAAGTAAAAAATTTTTAAAATTTTAAAAAGTTTCTAATCTCAAGAAAATGTGTGTATGTATGCTTTAGAAGAAAAAAAAGGCAATTTCAGTGAAAGAAAAAAGAATATGAAGTTTGAATTCTTCACAAGCTTACTCCGGAGGTTATTTTAAATGAAACAACGTATCACTTAATGAATAAGTATCATTACATGTACCATCATGTATCACAAGAAAGCACCAAGAATCCAAGAATAGAACAATGTAGACCAGCAGTTCCAGTAAAGCCTGCTTTAGTCACAGATGTGAGGTTGCAGAACTCTTCCCAGCTCTTCAGACTGGGCCACCTAGAGCTCATCTTACCAAGTAAACTTCAGAGTGTGGCCTGCTCTGCCCCCTCCCCGAGTCATGTCCAAGGTCAGAATCCAGCCAGGGGCCTCAAACAGGCAGAAATATTTATGCCAACTCCAGAATACCAAGCCTAAGAGACAGAGCTGATGCCACTTGAAAGGAATCAGGGCGGAATCTCTGGAGATTAAGAAAATGACAGTGACCAAGTTGCAAAGGGGAAGGGGGTGAGAACAAGTGGAGATTAAAGCAGCCGGGCCATTTGTTATTTTGATTTATGCTTTTTTTTTTATTTTAAAGGGAATTAAAGAACATGAATTAAGACTTCGTTAGATGCCGACAACTTCAGGAAGATTAATCCATCTTCCATTTGCATTAAGACTCACAATCTCTCCAATCTCTCCAGGCCTAGGGTGAAGGAAAGGGAAAGCTATGGATACGTTTCTGTCTTCCCCACCCTGCACCCCCTACCTCTCCCCTCTGGCCACTTTCCCTTTCATGTCTTTGTTTGACATATAGGAAAGAATCATGAGGTGTTGAGTATCATTAACTTCCAAACACCTATGAAATCAGTAGGGAAGTGCAAACATTGTGGACCCCGACCGTCTCTGCAAATGATCTATCCTAAAGTCCTCCCCTTTGGAGATGAAAAGAAATAGTTTGGCAGACTGACAGTCTCGGGGAGAGAGGCCTGAATGAACAGGCAGGGGACACGCAGAATAAATGAAAATATGATTGACTTCTTACCTCATTCCGGCTCACACATGGTTCTGAGCATTTAATAAACAGGTTGACACTCCGAGTTCCCCTCATTAGGTGAACGTGGAGACCCTGACTGTTATAAATCAGAAGGGCAGGTTATCAAAGCTTGTGATCTTTAACTGTGTCAGGGCGCCCTCGTGTCTGCTGAAATGGAGGCAGCAACCTGCAAGCTGCAAAGAATTAGCCACTATACCACGATTTAATACACATGCACCCAGGAGGAGGTGGGAGGCTGGCGCTACAGGCAGTTTTTCCAGGTACCCAGCACATGTGGCTGGCCCTCGGGCACAGTTTACCTGGGGCTGAATGGTACCTGGGGATAAAGGCGAGGGATGACCCTGTGATGGATCAAGAAATAGACCTGTGTTTAGTTAGACTAGGATCAATGGAGGAAAAATCACTATGGAATGTTAGAATTCCCAAGCCAGAGTGGGCTTTAGGAAAACCCTCTCATCTGGTGATTTCCCAGACTAACTTCACATCAAAATCTAATGGGGCTGGGCGCCATGGTGGCTCATGCCTATAATCCCAGCACTTTGGGAGGCCTAGGTGGGTGGATCACCTGAGGTTAGGAGTTCAAGACCAGCCTGGCAACAATGGTGAAACCGTGTCTCTACAGAAAGTACAAAAATTAGCTGGGCATGGTGACAGGTGCCTGTAATCCCAGCTGCTCAGGAGGCTGAGGCAAGAGAACCGCTTGAACTCAGGAGGCACAGGCTGCAGTGAGCCCAGATCACACCACTGCACTCCAGCCTAGGTGACAGAGCAAGACTCTGTCTCAAAAAATATATACATATATATGTATTTTATATATATGTATTATATATGTGTATATATATGTATGTATATATATGTGTATGTGTATATATATGTGTGTGTATATATATAATGGAAAACTGATAATTTCTAATAAGGTTGAAAAGACTTCTACCCTGTGACCCTGAAATTACATCTCATGAGAAATGAATGCATATGCCCACAAAAATACTTGTATACAAATACTCACAGTGAGTTAGTTCATAAGAGCTCAAAACTGGAAACAGACCAAATATCCCCCCACAGGAGAATGGATACAAACACACAGTGGCACGTCCATGCAATGGAATACTATTCAGCAATAAAAAAGAAGCAGGCACTGCTGATCTGTGTAACAACATGAATGAATCCCATGGACCTGATGTTGAATGAAAGAATCTAGGCTTAGGAAAGTACATGCTGTGTGATTCCATTTCTATGAAATTCAAAGACAGACAAAGCTGATCTTGCCTGGTAATAAAAGTCAGGACAATAGTAGGACAGAGGGGCAGGATTTGGGGCACAAGGAAACTTTCTGGGGAGGTGGGAATGACCTATATCTGAATCTGGATGATAGTTACAGGAGTGAATACATTTGCAAAAATTCAACAACTGGTACATTTGATATTTGCATATCTTGCTATATATATAAATCATACCCCAGTAGAGTAAAACAAATCAATGAAACAAGTAAAAACAAATAAATAAATAAATGCAGAGTCTAGAGCCTTTGCACATGCTATTCCCTTGGCTTGGAATATCATGTCCCCACCCCCTGATATTTAAGAGGCTAGCCCCATCCTATCATTCAGGTCTTAGCTTAACTCTCTCCTCCACAGAGAACTCTGCCATTAATTGCTGCATCATTTGGGTTTTCGGCTTGTTTTTATACTCCTAATCATGCTCAGAAATTTTCTTGTGTGTACTCTGCCTCTCCATCCACCCCTATCACCAATAGACTGTGAGTGCCTAAGCACAGGGGTCTTATTGATTGTGTTCACTGCCTGTGCTGTGTCTCCATTCACCCCATTGCGCAAGTTGTTCACCACTCTCCACCTGCTCTCAGCTTCAGAGCTGCCTTGTTACAGTGCAGCAGTGCACTCCCTGAACTTCTGACTTCTGGGTGAGTCTTGGCCAACGGGAAATCTCAACAGGAAATTGAAAGGAAAGAGGAGTGGGAGAATGGGGTGACACATCCTTCTCTGTGGCATCCCCACAAGCTGACTGCATCTCCAGGTCAGTGGTTCTCAATCAAGTGTAATGTTGCCCCGCAAGGGACATTTGGCAATGTCTGGAGAAATATTTGGTTGCCACAACTGGGGGTGATGGTGCTGCTGGTATCTGGTGGTTACAGGACAGGGACTACGATGTACAGGACAGCCCCCACAACAATTACCCAAGCCCAAATGTCAACAGTGCCAAGGTTAAGAAACTGCTCTCGGTGAAGGTCATGGTTCTTCTAAGGAGGCATCTCCATAACTGTCCTTCCAGGGTCAGGTGAACATTCCCCCCGACTCCATCAGGTCCAGAGACGGTAAAAGCCCCACTGTTGCTATCCTTGCTGCTTCCCCTATATCCTGCCCACACCTTTGTATTAGTCCCTCTGTGAAAACTCCTCAAATTACCCTGATTGGAGTGCACTATTCTATTTCTTGATGGAACGCTCACAAGCAGGCCATTTCATCTCCAGCAGCTACATGCTTAGTAAATATAAATAAATATTTGTTTAAGTAATTAATGGATAAGAGTCTCCTAGAAGATCAGGATTTAAAAGTCAAAGATAAATCTTAGAACTTATATATTTTTACAGCTTTATTGAAGTATAATTGATACAGAAAAAAACTGCACATACTTAATGTATACAATTTGATGGGTTTGGACATGTGTATACAGCCATGATGTCATCACCACAATCAAGGTAATAAGTATATTTATCACCTCCAATGGTGTCCTTGTATCCCTTTGTAGTATGTGTTTGTGCATGTGTGTGTGTGTTAAGAACACTTAACATGAAATTCATCCTCTTAAAACAAATTTTTAAGTGCACACCATATCATTAACTGTACATTAACTATTGTACGGCATATCCCTAGAACTTATTCATCTTGCATAACTGCAACTTTATACTCATTGAACAAACTCTCCACTTCCCCCTCCTCCCATCCTGTGACAACCACCCTTCTATTTCTGCTTCTGTAAGTTGGATTATTTTAAATACCTCTTGTAAGTGGAATCATGCCATATTTGTCCTTCTGTGACCGGAACTTAATATTTTTTAAAAGAGTCTTCAGGTGATTCTAGAACAAGTCCCACATGTGTGCAGGGGGAAACTGACACCCAGAGAGGGGAAAGTACTTTTTCAGGATCACACCATTGTGAGAAGCAGCCTGGGTCCAGAAAGCACCCATTCTTGACATTGATCATTAATTCCATTACCTTTTGCTGCTTTCCCTCAAATTATTTTCCCCATAACATCGCTGAGGCCTTTAGACATAATGCATATTCCAAAGTTCACACCTCCTGCATTTTAAAGGACATTCAATCTGTGCGATTCTAATCCATCCACTCACACACAGCTCTGAATGTCCAGGGCTGGAGGGACAGTCCCACAGAGGGGCCAAGGGCCTGAGGACAACAGATATTTCTGATTCAGTCCGAGGTTCTGCCACATCCAAGCTCCCAAGCTTCATGACCTACTAAGACTCAGCTCCCTTGTCTGGAAATTGAAGATGATAGTGCTTACATCTTAGATTTGTTAAAGGCCTCCATGAGATGACGGTTATAAAGTGTGTGTCACAGAGCTGGGCATGTCGTGAGGTCGCAGAGAGTGTTGGTTATGGCTAAGACGCCCTTCAAGTCCAATTTTTTCTGTATTTTGTCTGCCAGAATCCTCAAAATGTCCAATGTGACTGAGCCAAGACATCTTGAGTCCCCAAAAATAAGAGATTTTGCTTGCATTTCTCTCTATATCCTTGGCTAAATTATGGACCAGATAGAAGCCAGTTCCAAGCCACTAAGACCCAGACTGTAGATTTAAATTGCTAACAATAGGTTTAGACTTGCCAATGAAAAAATCCACATTCTCGTGTAAGCTTAAGAGAACAAAGCTTCTTCTAGGTTTTTTTAAAAAGAGTGGAATTAGGATCTCATGTCTTTGTCTTTTCTCTTTACACCCAGATTAAAGTCTTTAATACTAAGGGAACTTTCTGATTTTCCACATAGAAAGAACGAATTCTGTAAGTCAGAATATTTTAAATACCTCTTATAAGTAGAATCATGCCATATTTGTCCTTCTGTCACCAGAACTTACATTTTTAAAAATATTCCCCAGGTGATCTTTTAAAAGTTTCCCCAGGTGGGCCAGGCATGGTGGCTTGCACCTGTAACCCCAACAGTTTGGGAGGCCAAGGTGAGTGAATCACTTGAGCCCAGGATTTGAGACCAGCCTGGGCAACAGAGTGAGACCTCATCTCTACAAAAAAATACAAAATATTAGCCAGGCATGCTAGCACACACCTGTGGTCCCAGCTACTTACTCGGGAGGCTGAGGTGAGATCACTTGAGCCTGGGAGGTCAAGGCTGCAGTGAGCTATGATTGTGCCACTGCACTCCAGCCTTGATGACACAGTGAGACCCTGTCTCCAAAAATAAAAATTAAAAATAGAATAAATTGGTTGAGAATGGAAGAGGTAAGAAGATTCATGCCTCTCTTCCTCCATAACTTGCAGAGCTGAACATTGATTAGTCTGAGAGAGAACAAAAATGTTTGCTTCTAGCAATATGGCTTATAAGTCAGACTCAAGAAAGGTCTAAAGAGATGAAGAGAATAAGGGCATTTTCTCTTTAATAGAGACTTTAAATGCAATGGCTCCAGCGTGTCCTCAGTATATTCTGAGATGTGGGCTCTTCACCTGTAAAATGGGGCCATATCAATACCTACCTCATGATGTTGCTGTAAAAATTGACTGCAACCAACAGTGTAAAAGTGTTCCTATTTCTCCACATCCTCTCCAGCATCTGTTGTTTCCTGACTTTTTAATGATCACCATTCTAACTGGCGTGAGATGGTATCTCATCATGGCTTTGATTTGTATTTCTCTAATGACCAGTGATGGTGAGCTTTTTTTCATGTTTGTTGGCCGCATAAATGTCTTCTTTTGAGAAGTGTCTGTTCATATCCTTCACCCACTTTTTGATGGGGTTGTTTGTTTTTTCTTGTAAATGTGTTGAAGTTCCTTGTAGATTTTGGATATTACCACCATGGCACATGTGTACCTATGTAACAAACCTGCACGCTCTGCACATGTATCCCAGAACCTAAAGTATAATTTAAAAAATTAGAAAAATAAATGGACTGCTATACACAATTGTAGTATTACTTACTGTCTACAAGTTTGTGTGCTGCCTTTTTCAGTTAACACTCTCATCGTGATTGCCTCTCAGAAAAAATGACTTAATTTTTTTCTTCAAATTATATAGTCAATGTTACTTTAGAAAATGTGAGCAGTATTTCTAAGAATACTGAAGAAAGTAAGTTACCCGAAACCTCTGCATCCTAAGATAGTTACCATTAGCATTTGGGGAATGGTTTTTCATGCATCTCTTTATGCGTTTTATGCTGCTTTTAAAAATCCAACCTCATGTTTGGATCAGCTGTAAATTGGTGGAATTTGGTCCCAGCTATGGCACTTGGATATGTGATTTAACCTTTCTGGGCCTTGGTACCTTCATCTATAAAAGAGTACATTCACTTTCTGGGGCTGCTATAAGAAATTGCCACAAACTGGGTGGCTTAAAACAACAGAAATCTGTTCTCTTTCAGTTCTGGAAGCCAAAAAAGTCCTAAATCAAGTTGAAAGTCGGGGCTTTTCCAGAGGAGGAGGCTCCAGAGGCTCTGAAGGAGGATCTGTTTTGCACCTCTCTCCTAGCTTCTGGTGACCGCTGGCAACCCCTAGCGTTCCTTAGCTTCTAGACACATCACTCCAGTCTCTGCCTCTGTCTTCGCATGGCCTTCACCTCCATGTCTGTGTCTTCTCTTCTTATAAAGACACTCATCATTGGATTTAGGGCTTGTTCAGATAATCCAGAATGATCTCATCTCAAGATCCCTAATTTAATTACATCTGCAAAGACTCTTTTAAAATAAGCAAACATTCATAGGTTCCGGGTGGATATATCTTTTTTGCAGGGAGTTGGGGGCACCATTTGACCTCCTGCAAATGGAGATAAGAATAGTTACCTCCAATAGTTACTTTGACAAACAAGTTGGATGGGATAATGCATATGCAATTCCTGGCATATGATTAATGATCAATGAATGCTGTGTATTAATAATCTTATCTGAAGGAGGACATTGCTCCTTCAGCTCCTTTCTGGAGGAATAAAGTAAGATATAAATAAACAAACACAAATGAATAAATCTGAAGTTCAGATGGGTGCCAAAAATGTAATTTTCTTGGTTCTCTGTGAGCTTTCTCTAGTGTTTTAAAGTAGAGAGTTTTCGTATATGTAGGCTCTAATTTTTTTCTATAAATTTCCTTTAGTTTTTCTCTTCATTCTGGCTTTTCTTCCTACTGTCACAGCTCAGTGGGTTGGCCATTTTACCCAGAAAAAAAATAAAGCTTCAGAAGGTATAATAGATTCAATCAAATCAGTTAGATGAATTACATTTTACTTAGAATGAAAAACCTACCATTCATTTCAACATGTAGCTTTTCATGCTTTCATGACATTGAGGTTAAATAGAAATTCTTTACAGCTTCGTTATTTCAAAGCATAGGGTTGTTCTGATTTTTTTAAACCTGATAAATGAAAATCAAGACTTATGAAAGAGCAGAGAAAAAGAAAGCAACTGTTCACAAAAAGATTTGTCCTTGACCAAAAGATGCTCCTAGTGCATTTTTGATGACTTGGCCTACAAGAAGTGAGTAACAATAGAGTGAGAAAAGTAATTGAGAGGCCAGAGAAGCAGGTTTTATTCTGGGATATATTATTCTCTACCAGTGTAGCATGTTGGTAAATTGACCTCTCTGTCCCTTTGTTTCCCTCTTATAGAATAAGGGAGGGTTGGAAGGGGTTACCACTGAGGTCTCTTTCAGCTCTGATCTTCTAGAGCTCATAAGTCAAATGTTAACATTGCTCAAATCAAAAAGTTAACTTGAATCCCTTCATCAGTGGCTAAGGGAGCATTAGAATTGAGTTCAGTAAGTTTTCTGCACTCAAAATATATAATGGCATTTGTTGACTTGGAAACTTCCAGGTCTTTTGACCTAAGAACAGGGTGTTCTGGAGTGAATGAGCAAGACAGGAAATCAACCACCTTACACATGAAGCCGAATAACAGTCTTGAGACAACACATTCAGACTTGTCCCGAGGCTGTGTGCCCACTTGTCCAGTGGCAGAACCCAAGGTGAAAGTCCAAGAAGAAAATAGGAAGATGGACATTCATGGATAGAAGATTTGGCTTTCCACATGAAGGAGGAATAGCTCAGGCAAGGATTGGATTTTAAAATTCCTGGTCCCTCCCACCAAGTCTTATAACAGAATGGTGTTTGGTGAGCACTCAGCTGACTCACTGACTGCCAGTTGTTCAGGAGGGGTAAGGGAGCAGAGGGGAGGGTATCTCCTGGAGAGCACTGGCCACCAAAGGAAGCTCCATGAATTCAGGGGGCAGGAGAAAATGTGGAGAGGAGATGGCTCCATTGTGGATCTGCCTGCCTGGCCCCCACACCCTGTTCCCCCACAATCAGCCACCGACTTCATTCATTCTGGGCCTTTGTTTCATCACAGTCATCATCTTCATCACCCTCTTCCTCCTCTTCTCCTCCTCTCCTCCTCTTCCCCTCCTCCTCGTCCTCCTTCTTCCTCCTCCCCTCCTCCTCCTTCCTCATCCTTCGTCTTCTTCCTCCTCCTCTTCCTTTTCTCCTCCTCCTCTTCCTCCTCCTCCTTCTTCCTCCTCCTCCTCTTCCTTTTCTCCTCCTCCTCTTCCTCCTCCTCCTCCTCTTCTTCTCCTTCTTCTTCCTTCTCTTCTTCTTCTTCCTCCTCCATCTTCCCCCCTCCTCCTCAATACTATCATCATCATCACCATTTCTTCCAGTGTTTATTCTATATATATTTCTGCCAATATGCTAAGTACTTAACAACTGTACATGTACTTTCTCTTAACCATCACAGCAATTTAAGGATTCACTACTCACTACTTGTCCTGGTCTGGTTTCCTCCCCCAGAACAGGTCTTGAGATGAGGATTTGTGTGTAAGTGGTTTATTTGGGGATAACCCCAGGAAGTCTTGGAGGGAATAAAAGGCAGGAGCGCAGATATAAAGGGTGCCTTGCTGAGCAGTTACCGTGGTGGGTAACTGGGGCCCGGTCTTGCCATAGGCCCCTGAAGGGCTGTGAGAACACACCTCAGAGTTGGCCCAGGGAGGAAATGGGGTGGATAAATAAGGGGTATTTATTTACCACACCCCATTCCTCATTGGTTGACATTGCTTCTGGGGGCATCAACTCTCTGATACTTCTGACCATCCTGGGCTGAGCACATATCTGCAGTTAGACAGCCCTTGGGCAGAGGACTAAATGTCAGCATTTTGGGAACTGTCAATCTAAGCTGTAGTTGGCTTCAGAGGTTAGAGGGGGCACAGGGTTATAGGCAGGGCACCAAATAGCATCTATATGATTATTATTCCAATCTTAGAGGAGAAGAAATAAAAGCTTAGAGAGGTGAAGTAACTGACTTAGATCACAGAGCCCATAATGGTGGAGATGGGATTTGAACCTGGGTCTATGGATTCAAGAACCTGAGCTATTAATTCCAATGCTCCCCAGCCCCATCCATTAAAGGTGGGAATTAGTTCTAAACTGCCTTCCACCTACAGCTCACCATCTCTGGTTCCAGCTAACAAGGTTTAGAGTTGAGGGAGAGGAGTTTTTACATTCATGTCTGTCACCCCTCTCTGCTGTCTCTATGACAAGTTCAGTAGAGAGGTGGGAGGGGGTTCAAACATGAGGCTGGTGTCCCTGGCAATCATGAAACTTCCACCTTCCACATCAGCTGGCTGTTCATCCCTCTCCCACACCAATCAATGAGGCTTGAGGCTCTGAAAGTCTGGAGAAATCATTTAAACATTCTGACCCTCAGCTTCCTCAACTAGACTGTGGAAGAAATGATGAGTACCCACTTCATAAGGTTGTTGACAGAATTAAATGAGATAATGAATAATAAGAGCTTAGCATAGCATCTGGCATATAATAAGTGCTTGTTAGTTTATTATTTCTATCATGCGTTATTAATTATTATAATTACCTGGGAATCTGATCTTCCACCTACAAATACTTTGTTTCTAAAATGAAAATCAGGACATTACCTATGACAGAGTCTAACAACAAAAGGCAATAAGGAAAATAAGACAAATTCACACTTAATTTCCCTTGATGGTCTACCATACCGGGGAAGCTACAAGCTGACCTGTATATGCGTCTTTATGGAAGGGGAGAAGGATGTGTGTGGAAGCCTACAGCCATCTGGCCAGGCCCCTCTGTTGCCTGACGTCAACGTTTGACTTGTTATGGCCCTGTGATGGCCCTGCTTTTCTCCTTGCCCCCATAAAGTCTGTTCTCAAGGCAGCAGCCACCAGAGTAGTCCTGTTAAAACATTAAGGCAGATCCTATCACGCTTCTGTTCAAAATAAAACAATGGTTTCCTTTCCTCCCAGAGAACAGCTAAGCCTTGACGATGGCCACAAAAGCCTCCATGCTGCAGAGTCTGAACACTTCCTTTATCTCCTGCCTCCCCTCTGGGCCCTGTCTCCAGCTCCCCCGACTCCATACTGATTTCCTTGGTGGTTCTGACCGCCCAGTGCATACCCAGGGTATTTCCACTGGCTGTTGTCTCCTTCTGGGATCTTCTTCCTCCATAACCAAATGGCTTACTTCCTTGCCTCCTTCAAGTCTTTGTCAGATGTCACCTTCTCAATAAGGACTTCCCCAACCACACCATTTAAATTACAACAATCTCCCATCCCCATCGCACCAGTGAGACTCAACTCCCCTTCACCTACTCTATATATGTGTTGACCATCAACAGACTATCATTTACCTATTTAGTATTAAATAGTTCGCAGTTTACAGTCTTGTCTCTGTCCCTATAGAACTGTTCTCCCTTTAGAACAGTTATTCTTGCTCCCTATAGAGTGGCATCTGCAGACATATCTTGGGGGCAAAAAGAGAAATTTTTTGCTCTACTGGAATCTAGTAGGTAGAGGCCAGTGACACTGCTACACATCCCACAATGCACAGGACAGCCCCCACGACAAAAAATTCTCCAGCCCAAAATGTCAGTAGTGCTGAGGTTGAGGAATTGTGCTATAGAATGAAACTTCCCAAGGACAGGGCTTTTTGGTTGATTTTCTACATTTTGCTATATTTCAGCATCTAGAACAGGACCTGGCACATAGTAATCACTCAATAAATATTTGGGGGATGAATCATCCTTAGAAACGGTCCCCAGAGGGAAGACTTTCAGAGTCTGGAGATCTCAAAAACATGCCAAATTCCTTTTAAAATCAGCAGCAGAACAAATACACGGACACGGATCGGACAGTGGGAAAGACCCAGTTCCTTGTTTGTAAAGGAATCGTTTCCACCGGAAAGAAAGAAAGATGTCCTCCAACGGCCCCACCCGGAACTCGCACATTGTGTTCTAAGTTTAACACATCTTGTGCTCTCTCTGCTGAAACCCTTGGCTCCAACCCATAATATCTCTGAATCCAGGAAACCATTATGACTGGTCAGGGTCAAAGGTTGCTCCTATTGTAACCCACTTCCTCCATCAGAGTTTTAAATTTGGAAAACGTTCTTATTGCTATTGTATGGAATGTCAGCTCTCAGATAACCTCAGAATTATTTTTATTTGTCTACCATGACCACCCCACCACACACCAAAAAAAAAAAAAAGGTTTAAAAAAACCCCGCAGAATGGGAGGGGGCTTTCCTCAACATACTGTTAACAGAGAAAGAATCAGATAAGAGCCAGCTGATATTTTCAGCCTTTAACTGAATAAAGGGAAGGAGAAGTAGTTAAATTCCCAAAGGGCCCCCAAAATTAAATTCCAATATACTTTTTAAGATCGCTAGGATAGGAAAATGATCAGAACCCTAAGAGTGTAGCAATTTTAGATATTAGCAAGCGCTTAAAACTTTAAGGAGGTTGTTCTAATAGTCTAGGACATTTCTGGAACTTATTGCCCACTTTTTATTTTTACATGAGGAAGAATTATAGTACCTATAAATATGCCCTGGAATTGTAATGAGGACAGCAGAGATATCTCTATATTTGACCAGGAAAAGAAGAAGATCCAAAGGGAATTTGGGTGATGAGGAATGCCAGATCTTGGAACTATATACAGTAATTAAATGGCAAAAGGAAGATTGTCTTGGCCAACAGTCCGGAAAGATTGGGCACCTTGCCATTTTTAAGGAAAAGGCATGTTAGAGGAAAGAGTAGCTGGAAGGTCTTTGAGGCACTTACAAAGTCAGAAAAAAAAGTTATTTCAGTCAGTTCTGCAAATATTCAGAGCCTTTCCTCTGTTTAAGGCCCAATGCTAAGTGCTGGCAGTACAGACAGGAGACGCTAGAGTGTGATGCCAGATGCATGGGCTTTGGGTTTTGATGGCTGCTCTACCACTTACTTGCTGTGAGCCTGAGAAGCATACTTAACCTCACTAAGACTTGGTTTCCCCAACTGAAGAATAGGATGGAAAATAATCATTACCTCATGGGGTTGTTGTGAGGATGCTGTTTGACAGAGTCTCCAGCATGTTGAAAGTATTGAGTAGTAAATATTAGCATTATTAGAAGAGAAGGTTTTTCTTAAAACGTTCAGATTCTAATGGGGCAAACATCATCATAATTAAGAGAGCAGCTATAATTTATTGTGCATCTGCTATATGCCAGGTTCTGTACTATCTCATTGAATCCCTGCAATGCTATCTCATTGAATCCCTGAAACAATCTTTGATAGACATAAGCACTGCCCAACCATATGTCTGGTTCTCCTTCGGCCCTTAGGGCAACTGCACAATCCAATACTCTTCGCATTTAGGTTGAGCCATGTGATTAATTCTGGCCAATATAGTGTGGGTTAAAATTATGCCTGTCACTGCCTTGCCGGAACATTTAATTGCCCATGTATGACCCTGACGCTCATAATCTTCTCCTTGCCACCATGGCAAGTGCCATGCCAGTTAGTGGGGTCTTGGTCATCATTGAGCCCTTGCTGCCTAGAGAGTCATATTTGCCCACTAACATACCCTGTACTGGCACCTTTCCCTTCTCTTCTCATTTTCTCACTTCTGTATCAGTACTTCCTGGTGGAATCACTTCCCCCAAAGCTTCTTGTACTCAAATTCCAGTTGCTTGTCCCTAAGGTAGTCATCTTCACCACTGAAGACAGACCTTTAAAATCCCATCTGGAATTATCTAGAGACGAACTAAACTCTCCATCAGGTTAAAAAAAAAAAAAAAAAAAAGTGGGTGTTGCTCCAACTCCTTAATCTCATTTATTTTGAACCATCTTTTGTCTATGTGAATATTGCTCTTAGTCCTACAGTGAGAATAACAGAGAAGAGGCCCCTGCTAATGTGCAAAGAACACGTAGCATGAGGAGGAAATAACCCTGTATTGCTCTAAGCCATTGAGATTTAGGGATAGGTCATTACTATAGCATGACTTAGCTTCTACAGGCTCTCATACAACCCTATACAATAAGCACCATACTCATCACCACTCCACAGGCAAGGGACATAAGCTCAGAAAGGTTAAATGATCTGCCCACTTTCTAAGTCTCACACCTAGCAAGCCCTGGGGGCAGAATTTACACCCATTTCTGTCTGAGTTCAAAGTTCACGCCCAAAACTGCTATACCATACAGATAAAAGGATCATTCATTTGCACTTAAATAAAGATTTGTAAATTATAAAACATTAAATAACATGAAGAATTTGTTGCCAGTATAGAATGTTGGAAGACTACTCAAGCAAAACCGTGCCTTCTCCTGAGAATTGAAAACAGGGCTTTAAAAACAGGCTAAAATAGGCTGACACATCTGATAGAGATAAAATGACCAAGTATAGCAACCAGAACCGAAACGACACTCAATACACATTACTATGTGGACAACAGGATGAGAGAGAGGGAGGAAGCAGGGAGAAACTTCATTTTCTGTTGCCATGTTCCACATTGTCATGAGACTAGGGCAGATGAAGAGAATCTCTGGTTACTGGGGTTGGGAAGCCTTTATTCTTCATCTCCTTCATCTGTTCAGAATGATTTCATGAGCTAATTAGCCCAAGGGTAGCCCTCAACCAATGATGAATATAAGGCAGATGATAAGTGCTCAGGTCTCCTGCCTCTCAACTCAGAGATGAGACAACACTGAAGGATGTTCTATACAATCTCCCAGAAGTCCCTAGCGTATGATTACCAGATTAAGCAAATAAAAATACAGTAAGCCAGTTAAAATTAAATTTCAGATAAACAATGATCAAGTTTTAGGATAGGTATGCCCTATGCAATATGTGGGACACACACTAAAAAATTACTTGTTTAGGCAGGGCACAGTGGTTCACGCCTGTAATCCCAGCGCTTTGGGAGACCAAGGCAGGCAGGTCACGAGGTCAGGAGTTCGAGACCAGCCTAGCCAACATGGTGAAATCCCGTCTCTACTAAAAATGCAAAAATTAGGTAGGCATGGTGGTGGGCGCCTGTAATTCCAGCTACCTGGGAGGCTGAGGCAGGAGAATTGCTTGAACCCAGAAGGCAGAGGTGGCAGTGGGCTGAGATCATGCCACTGTACTCCACCCTAGGTGAAAGAGTGAAACTCCATCTCAAAAAAAAAAAAAAAATGCTTGTTTATATACATTTAAATTTAACTCGAGCCTTGTGTTTTATCTGCCAACCCAGAATCAGTGGGATAGAGCCCCAGTTGCTCCGGGTTGTAACTTGCTTGTTAATACATTATTTTCACTTCCTTACTGCCCTACCAGTGATTCCTAGAATCACTTCCCAACTAAACTATTGGTCCTCAAATTCTAGATGCTTCTAGAAAAACTCAACTTGAGACAGAGACCTTAAGCCACTAATGGTAGAGGTACGGAAGTTTCCCTATCAAAGACTCTGGAATGTATCCAGTCAAGAGCTAAGTTAACTGGCAATTATTTCTTAATTACGGCATCAAAAGCACAGGCAACAAATCCAAAAATAGACAAGGGGGACTACATCAAACTAAAAGCTTCTCTATAGCAAAGGAGACAATCAACAGAGTGAAAACTTAACCTATGGAATGGGAGAAAATATTTGCAAGCCATATATCCGATAAGGGGTTAATATTCAAAATATATAAGGAACTCCTACAACTTGACAGCAAAAAAACAAACAAGCATTGAATAACCCAATTTAAAAAATGAGCAAGGAACCAGGTGCGGTGGCTCATGCCTGTAATCCCAGCATTTTGGGAGGCTGAGGTGGGTGGATAGCTTGAGGCCAGGAGTTTGAGACCAGCCTGGGCAACATGGTGAAATCCTGTCTCTACCAAAATTACAAAAATTAGCCAAGAGTAGTGGTGCGTGCCTGTAATCCCAGCTACTGGGGAAGCTAAGGCAGAAGAATCGCTTGAACCCAGGAAGTGGAGGTTGCATTGAACTGAGATCACACCACTGCACTCCAGCCTGGGTGACAGAGAGAGACTCTGCCTCACAAAAAAAAAAAAAAGGCAAGGGACCTGAATACAAATTTTGCCAAAGAAGAGACATAAATGACCAACAGGTATATGTAAATATGTTCAGCATCTCTAATCATCTAAGAAGTGCAAATTAAAACCACAATGTGACATCACTTCATACCTGTTAAGATGGTTATTATCAAAAATAATAATTTTAAAAACAAAAACATGGAGAAGTTGGAACACTTGTGCACTGTTGGTGGGAATGTAAAATGGTGTAGTCATTATGGAAAATAATATCAAGTTTCCTCAAAAAATTAAAAATGGAACTACCATACAACCCAGCAATCCCACTTCTAAATATTTATCCAAAAGGACTGAAAACAGGATCTCAAAGAAATATTTTCACACCCATGTTCACTGCATTATTACTCACAGTAGCACAGAGGTGGAAACATTAATGAATAATTTGATAAAGTGTGGTATATACATACAATGAAATATCATTCAACCTTTAAAAAGAAAGAAATCCTGCCATATGCTACAACATGGATGAAGCTTGAGGACATTATGCTGAGTGAAATAAGCCAGGCACAGAAGGACAAATGTTTCATTATTCCACTTATATGCAGTATATAAAATAGTCCACCTCATAGAAGCAGAAAGTCAAATGGGGAATGCTAGGGGCTGAGATAAGGGAGAAATGAGGAGTTATTGTTCAAAAGGTATAGAGTTCTGGTTATGCAAAATTAAAAAGTTCTAGAGATCTGCTTCACAACAAGGTACATCCTTTAACCATACTATACTGTACACTTCAAAATTTGTTAAGAATGTAGATAACGTAGGGTTTTTTTAAACCACAATTTAAAAAAGAAAAAAAAAATTGCTAAGCCCATTACCAGGTCACCAAACTGAGTATTGTTCCATCTCATAATTTCAACCCATGTTGAAATTTTTCTGGTCCTTGAGAACACCCATGTTGGTCTCATGACTGGGTATCAGGATGTTGACAATGGTGTTAAGATTCACTGGGCTCCCTCTTCATCAAGGGTGCACAAACTCATCTTTCAGGGAATAATTCATTCCACAGGAGGGGACACCAATGGGTAGAAGCTTATGTGAAAGTATGAAAATGGACTCCCAGCTTCTGCTCTAAGTTGGAACCAAGCTGCCTAATAAAAGGAAGCGCTAGACTTTCACCTCAGCCTTTTCATGCTGTTTCATGTTGGCCAGGAACACAGGCTCTGGGCTGTGGAATCGAGGGTGAGGCATGGCTTGCTGCTTCCAAACTATGTGACCTGAGCAAGTGACTTCACCTTGCTAAACCTCAGTTTCCTCATCTGTCAAACAATGACAATAATAACTACCATACAGGACAGTTGGGGACATTCAGTGACGTGATGTAAACAAGGCATTTAACACATCTGGTAGGCAATCACTAATCACTAATCAGGTTGCTAATCATTATTGGCTGCAACTATTGTGATTATCATGCTATCCTGTGGTTGAATATGTTTTACACAACCCCAGGCTGTCATAGCTTATGCATTCTGTGTCCAAGGCAGACACTGAAAGTGATGCCCATAATGTGTCAAAGGGTTTAAACTGACTTCTGCTAGTATGAGTCTGTGGCTCTGAGCAATTTGCATAGCGTTGTCCTTCAGGAACAAGTTCCAGAGCCAGGAGTAGAGGTGACCACTTTTTAATAGTTCATCCAACAATATTTACTGAGCCTGTGGTGCAGCAGTGAGTGCCTCTTAAGATGGAACATGACTTCCTCACTTTAGTGCAGTCCCCAATCCAGCCCAGCATACTTATTCTCCACTTGCCTGTCTCCTATAAGCATTTTCAATGACTTCTGACCTAATACTGTTGTATTTTCTTCAGTGTTTTTAAAGAGGTATGCTTTTCCCCAAATCCTTGAATAATACACATAAATGATGCTTCATGGTTTTATGTATTCCTGGTATTCTATATACACCCACTGGGAGCTCACATATCTCAGTTTGAAGGCGCAGCTAAAGGCAATTTTCTGTCTGCACAATTGACTCTGATAAGAGATACATGGTACTCTTCCTTCTAGGGAATACAAAGGCATCCCAATTTTCAACAACAGAGAAGAATTCAAGGGACTGTCGTTTCCCAGGTCACTGTAAGAAACAGTTTTAAAACTATAAAGCTAATCCTCACCCCAAAAAAATCTCAAATCAGGTGATTTTTAAAATTTCAAATCCATCCTAAACATGTATCAACTCTTTACTATCAGTCCACTCCTAAATGATGACAAAGTAAAGCTTTCAACTTTTAATGGCTTTTTGTTTTTGATATTCCTTTTTTTTCTCCTTAACCCAAATCACATCTTGCTTGGCAAAGACTTTTTATTATTTTTTATTTTCTTGATTCATAGGTCCTTAATGAAAGCAAAATTCAACCTTATATTGGTCTTGTATGAATTAGGGACCATGTAAACAGTACTTAACAGTTCTAATTGAAGGTCAGTAAATCCCCAAGAGATTAAATGAATCCTGCAGGGAGCCGTGTAAATCTCCCTCTCTTTTATGGCAGAACAGCCAAGCCCCCAGACTGCCTTGTGCAAGGCTTAATAAATATGGTATGCATCTAATCAAAACCATTTTGCACCCAAAGAGGTTAGGGGTGTAAATCACAATTACTCTTGGCACTAAACCCTTGGCCCAGAGAGGCCCAAGGTTGCCAAATACCATCAGGAGCTGACTTCTAGGACTTAGCTAGCTGTCTGGCATGGGTTTCCTGAGTGTCCAGCCTGCTTCTCAGCAGGGGAATCCAGATGGGAGTATAAAACCTGAAAAGGATAGTAATTTCAAAGGACCCTCTTGCTCTCTCTGGTTTCTTTACTCCTTGCCAGCTCTGGCTTGATCAAAAAGAAATTATAAATTCATAGATGTCAATGCCTAGATCTGCCCTTGAAGTGCCATGAATTCATTCATCATGTCCAGACATGCACCATTTTAAAAGAAAATGGTGTAAAGTCCGAAGTACTTAGCTGTAAAAATCCCAAGTGAAGAGCACACTTAAACTCACGAATGTCAAGAAGGGGACCTGAGCTTTTGTACTTGCATCTGAATATCCAAATGAGGATCGTGTTAGTCTCCAGCACAGCTGGACATTACAGTTATCCATGAATAAGAGGACATAATGAAGGAAATTGTAAGAACAAAACGTGGTCTGTGATCTTGGGAACTGGAGGAACCAGAGCCAGAGCAACTGTTCAAGAATTTTTCAAAAATTCAGAGTGAGCACCATCCTAGATCTGTTACATCCATTAAGTCTGATCCTTGGATCATCCCTTTCAGTAGGCATTCTTCTCTTCTTTTCACACATAGATAAACTGAGGCTCAGAGAAGAGAAATCACATCTTCAATTCACTCAACTGTTCAAAGTCTGGGGTTTAAAGCCAGGTCGGTCCACTCCAACTCCAGAGACTCTTCCCTGTCCTTCTGACATGCTGCTTCTTATAAGAACAGGACAAGAAACATACTCAGACCATCTCCAGAAAGGCTCATGCGAAAGGGAAGCGATATCCAACTTCTTTTTTTTTTTTAATTATTATACTTTCAGTTTTAGGGTACATGTGCACAACGTGCAGGTTTGTTACATATGTATACATGTGCCATGTTGGTGTGCTGCACCCATTAACTCATCATTTAGCATTAGGTATATCTCCTAATGCTATCCCTTCCCCCTCCCCCCACCCCACAACAGTCCCCGGTGTGTGATGTTCCCCTTCCTGTGTCCATGTCAAAAAAAAGGCAGGGGTTGCAATCCTAGTCTCTCATAAAACAGACTTTAAACCAACAAAGATCAAAAGAGACAAAGCAGGCCATTACATAATGGTAAAGGGATCAATTCAACAAGAAGAGCTAACTATCCTAAATATATATGCACCCAATACAGGAGCATCCGGATTCATAAAGCAAGTCCTTAGTGACCTACAAAGAGACTTAGACTCCCACACAATAATAATGGGAGACTTTAACACCCCACTGTCAACATTAGACAGATCAACGAGACAGAAAGTTAACAAGGATACCCAGGAATTGAACTCAGCTCTGCACCAAGCAGACCTAATAGACATCTACAGAACTCTCCACCCCAAATCAACAGAATGTACATTCTTTTCAGCACCACACCACACCTACTCCAAAACTGACCACATAGTTGGAAGTAAAGCACTCCTCAGCAAATGTAAAAGAACAGAAATTATAACAAACTGTCTCTCAGGCCACAGTGCAATCAAACTAGAACTCAGGATTAAGAAACTCACTCAAAACCGCTCAACTACATGGAAACTGAACAACCGGCTCCTGAATGACTACTGGGTAAATAATGAAATGAAGGCAGAAATAAAGATGTTCTTTGAAACCAACGAGAACAAAGACACAACATACCAGAATCTCTGGGACACATTCAAAGCAGTGTGTAGAGGGAAATTTATAGCACTAAATGCCCACAAGAGAAAGCAGGAAAGATCTAAAACTGACACCCTAACATCACAATTAAAAGAACTAGAAAAGCAAGAGCAAACACATTCAAAAGCTAGCAGAAGGCAAGAAATAACTAAGATCAGAGCAGAAATGAAGGAAATAGAGACACAAAAAACCCTTCAAAAAATTAATGAATCCAGGAGCTAGTTTTTTGAAAAGATCAACAAAATTGATAGACCGCTAGCAAGACTAATAAAGAAGAAAAGAGAGAAGAATCAAATAGATGCGATATCCAACTTCTAAGGAATAGCTCTTCAAAGGCAGAGGACAAAGCCAAGAAAGAGAGCTTTAGAATAAGACCAAGTAGCTCAGCAATGTCCACTAGTCAGGACCCTAAGTCCTTCTCAAGATATGCTTCAAGGGCTACTACCAATCAGGGTGGCCCTTGGAATAATGCCTATTTACCATCCCAGATGTAGCCACCAAATGGAGATCAGCAGGATGTTCATTTCCATTTTGGCAAGTCGTTGCCCTGGCCATGAGCCCCCTGGCCATGCTGAATAGGAGCTCTCTACTCCCCTTCTTGATGTCTAACCTGAAAGTTGCTTAACATGTTCCTGGATGACCCTGGATTTCCTCTGAAGTGGCCTCCCATGACTTGGAGCCGTATCTTCTCTCCTTCACATAAATTGTCCCTAACGACCTTGGAGCTCACTGGCAATGGCTTCTTCCTTCAGTACCTTGGAACTCACTCACATGTATGGCCACATCTTTCATTTTATACTCTTTTCCCTTCCTCCTTCAGCACTTTTGGAGTAGCTAGCCTTTGAGTGCTTTATTGGTACATGAATGCGTCACTCTGGTTCACCAGGATGAAGAACACTCAGGCTGCCATAGAGAAAAGAGGGTTTATTTTCAGGTGAATGGAAACTTCAGGTTTACCAATAGAAACCTAACAGAGCCCTGGTTTTATCCAGGTATCCACTCCATCCTCATCTCCAAAGGTGGAAGTGGCTTGGTCTAAATCAATAAGCATCTTTTATTAGTTCAGGGGTAGCACATTATCTAAGCTGGATCAATCTAACTGGTGTGAAGAACTTTTTTTGCATGTGAGTATAGAACAGTTACTTCTCTCTCAACCTCTACTACCAGGTGTGACCAAGGAAGCCCATTGTGCTGTGGCTGTTGGTTGTCATGTTGTGACCATGTGGAGAAGCAGCCAGCCTGAGGATGGAGCTACAGATAAAGATGATGGAGTAAATAAATCACTGAGTTCAACAGACGTCATTGAGTCGCTCACCAATCCATGCCTGGAGTCCCCTCTACCTCTGGACTCCTATGACATGACTATACAACTTTAGTTATTGCCTGAGTTTGAGTGGGAGTTCTTTGTTACTCCCAGCCAAAAGCATCCTAACTGATATTTAAGCATCCTTACGGTCAGAAGTGAGAACTGAAAGAGATTTCACGGCTCAAGAACTGGCCACTCCCTCTGCCTCTTCCTCCCTCAGAACCTGCCTACTCCACTCTCCTCTCTTCCCCATCCCTTTTGACTCCCAAATGCTCTCCACAGTCCCCATCTAAATTTAGCCTTCAATAGGCCATTTTTGCTGTAGGTCTCTCCATCAGCCCTCAGCCAGCCTATGTTTAGATCACCATTGATCAGAGACTGCAAGCTACCTCTCAGAAACCATCCCTCCCTCTTCCTTTAGTAATATAACCCATACATTTTAGCTGGGCACATGGCCACCCACAAAAAAAACATGAAAATAAAAAATAAAAGTAAACATAAAAAATAAAATAAAAATAAAAACGTTTATTTTTTCACCTTCCTTTCCTTTGAATCTAAGTCATGGACATTGTAACTAGGTTCTGACCAATGGGAAGTTAAGTGATTGGTCATACCCTAAAGGGAAGACCCTGCCTTCTACACCTTCTTTCTCCCATTCCATTGCATAGAATGCAGAGTCAATGGCTGGAACTAGAGGAGCCATCTTAGATCACAAGATGGACGCCAGGTGCTAATATAGACAAATGAGACAGAAGGAGCTAGGGACTGGAACCTGTCACTGTGTGACAGACGTGCCAAATGGGCTGCTTATGCTTGATGTGTTACAAAAAATAGAAATCAACTTCTCAGTTTCCTTAGGTCACTATTATTTTGCCCTTTGTTGTACTTGCTAGGCCTTATCCTAATTAATATTCCACCTTTAATCAATTAGTGACAACCCCTGTGCAAAGACCAGCCTGTGTCTGCTCACCTCACAGGGAGCTAAAGACAGGGTAGTTTTAGTGATAGAAGGGTATTGAGTGTGTCAGAAATTTGTCCAACATGTCTAATACTGTGAGGAGTAGCCTTTTCTCACTCTGATTTCATTATCTTTCTCTTTGCTTCTATATGACTCTTCTCCAACCATAGGGGTGTCATCCATCTCTCTCTCTCCCTCTCTCTCTCTCTTTTATTCTTCCTGCTAATTTGTGTTTATCCTTTCTTCTTTCACTGTCATTACCCTTTTCACTTAGCCATATTTGTAACCCAAATAAACCCATAATCCCATGTGGCCCAGTTTCTAAAGTCAGAAAACAAAGTAAAAGTATCCAAATCTCTACTTGCTCTCTCAGGAAAACCTCAAGCAAGGAGGAGATGGTATGTTGAGAATGTACAATAAACATCTTTAGAATTCTGTCCCCATTTTTTTTCTCTCTCAATACCCTCCATTCAGATGTCAACCTCACCGAGGGAAACCATCTCTCTCCCCTTTTTAAATATCAGTCTCTGAAACTCTGCCTTCACAGACTTTCTGTTGTTTTTCGTCTGAGCTAATCTTGAGGATTTCTGTTATGTAGATTAAAAATCCTTTATGACTTCTTTGTTTCTTCATTTCACCCATTATCCAGATTCTCCACAGCACTGGAGAGTCCAGGGTTTAATTTAGCAATTGACTCGGAAAGGGAAAAGTGAACATTATGACTAGTCACACACTAATACTTTTGTTCATGTGAGGTGTTTGCCTTAGGTCTGGTTCTCTTGGAGAGAGATTTGCATACAGGGGCTTCATTGGGAAGCGTTCACAGGAGTCACACAAGGAAGTCAGTGAGGGAAACAGGATTGGGCCCAGGGAGAACTTGGGCTGTGATGCAATTGTACTAAAGGTCTCAGTCAATCCTCTATGGAGCTTAAGAGCTGGGATGGCCCATCAGAGCTGCTTTGAATAGTCACTGCATGTAGATTTCCCCCAGAGACTGAGCAAGCCACTTCCTTCACTCAAGGGCAGTTCCTGCAGAGGGACTCAGCTGTGAGCCATAAACATCGAATACTCTCTGGGGTTGAGGGAATGAGTCCTGTGGTTCTGAAGGTGGGTGGGGGGGGTGGCATTGGGTGGCACACTACAGCATCCACTACAATCTTCACTTATTCATTCAACAAATACTTACTGTGCACCTACCCTGTGATAGAAGATGTACACCTTTCTCTAACTTGCCCTGCTTTCAACCCTTTCCCTGCTGCCATCCCTTCCTTGTTCCTTCCTCCTCCATCTCCCTCTCCACCCACTACGGTTTGCCTGGAGCTAGAGCTTCAAGAATGGGCTGGCACCTTAATTGCTTCTCTCTCCTCTGTGACATCAATTGGAGGTGACATTTCCCGGGCACGGAGCTGCATCCCTGTGGCTGCATATTCCCCCTGTCACAGGAGATCACCGAAGCTGTCACAAGTGGAAAGCTAGAAGCCATCGGAGGAGCAGGGGGGCACAGAGATCCCAGGCAGCATTCAAAGGGTTGGTGAGACACACTTCCCAGAGCGGGTTCCAGAGGCACTTTCTGCCCCGCTGATCTCTGCCTGAGGAGAGTCGATGGGATCTGACATTTCAGGGGTTACCCGACTGAGCTACGCCAACTAGGTCTCTCACCCAAAGCAAGGGGAAAAGGGCTGGATCCTGGGTGGCAAGCCAGTCCCCAAGGAAAGAATGGAGCGATGCAAATGAGAAAAAGGAACTCAAGCAGAAAGGCTCTTTTGTGGCTTCTAGTGGCAAGCCGACCTGCATTTGCTTGTTCTGTCCCTTAGAGATGCCTCAGTTTCCTCAGCCATAAAATGGGCGGTTGTGAGGATTAAATACGAAGTATAAAAATCTGTTGGATCAAGTAAGCCAAAAACATAGGGGCATTTAAAAATTTTCCTTCTTTTGATTCCTCCAGTTTCCCTGGTTACCTGTAGCCAGTCCATCAGCAAACTGTGTCAGCTTCATCTCCAAAATATGTCCCAAAAATGACCACCTGCCCCACCTTCACTGCTCCCAAGCCACTATCATCCACACCCGGGACAATTTCACTTGGCGTCTACATAGTCTTTCTGCTTCCATTCTTGCCTTTCCAGTCTATTCTCCACACAGCAGTCAGGACTAGTTTGCAAAACAGAAATCAGGTCACATCATTCCCCTGTTTAACATCCTTCAGGAGGCTTTCTCTGTACGTGAAACAAAAAGGCCCTTCATTTTCTGGCCCTGACCCCTCTCCAGGTTCTTTTCCAACCTAACTTCTTTCCTTCGTTCACTAAGCTTCAACCCCCATCCCCAACCCCACTGCCTTTGTCGAACATGACAAGTTTGTTCCCGTGTCAGAGCCTTTGTATGTGCTGTTCCCTGTGCCTGGACTGCTCTTCCCCTGAGCTCACTGGATTGAATGCTTTGGCAACTTCAGATCTCTGCTCAGATGTCAACTCTTCAACGAGGTCATCCATGAGTGCACAACAGTGCCATCCTTTTCTTTTTTGCTTTTTTTTTTTTTTTTTTTTTTTGGCAGAGTCTTGCTTTGCTCTGTCAGCCAGGCTGTAGTGCTGTGGTGCAATCACAGCTCACTGCAGCCTCAACCTCCTGGGCTCAAGCAATCCTCCCACCTCAGCCTCCCGAGTAGCTGGAACTATAGGCACGTACCACTGTGCTCTGCTAACTGTTTTATGTTTTGTAGAGATGGGTTCTCACTATGTTACCCAAGCTGGTCTTGAACTACTGGGCTCAAGGGATCCTTCTGCCTTGGTTTCCCAAAGTGCTGGGATTACAAGCATGAGCCACCATACCTGGCCTCCAGTACCATCCTTGATTGAGTTCTCCTCCCCTCTCCTCCCCCTCCTCTGCCTCCTCTTCTTCCTCTTCTCTTTCTCCTCTCCTCTCTTCTCTCTTCTTTTGTCTCTCCTGTCCTCTCTTCTCTTCTCTTCTTTCTCTCTCCTTTCTTCTCTCCTCTCCTCTCTTTCTCTCTTGTCTCTCCTCTCCTCTCTTTTCTTCTCCTCTCTCCTTTCTCTCTCCTTTCTCCTCTCCTCTTCTCTTCTCTCTTCCCCCTTACCCCACAGCTACTATTTAGTTTCGGCATCTCATCCCTGCCAATATTTTCTGGCCCACGGTCACTTCTCTGAGCTCTGTCCACCTGCGATCTGCATGTCTCGTGCACCGCTGTATTCCTCAAACCTAGCACAGTGCTCGGGACTGAGTAGATGCTTGAAAAATATTTGTTGGGCATGTGAAGAATGCATGTGGCTGGCACATGGTAAATAGACTGTAACCATCTCACAACTGTCACTACTAGAAAGAGAAAGTCTTCTAGTGTGGTGCCAAATCTTAAGGCATCTATAGGTGTGCCTGTGTCAGTGCCACCCTTAATGGAGATGAAACTGGCAGCTGGAAATGTCTTGTTCCACCCTCAACAGTTTCCCAGAGCTGCTTTTAAAATTATTATTCAGACTGACAAAGGCCAAACAGGTGCTGGGAATATCCCAATCCATCTCAATTTCAGTTTGTCACCCAAGATTCATGAGCTCGCAGAGCTCGAAGTGCCCCAGAGACTGTCCTGTCCAGGCCTCTCATTTTTCAGATGGGAATATTGACACTCAGAGAAGTTAATCACATCACTGATTTTTTAATACAGGAGCCACTGTTCTGGACCTGTCACCCTCGGCTGGGCTCTGGCTCTTGCTCTCCTGTTCTTTGCTTGGCTATCTGCATGACTGGCTTTTCATATGCCATTCTTGTGAGAGCTTAAATGTCAGTCCCATCGGGAATGACTTTTTGCGCCCTCCCATGGATTTCTCATAAACTCCATTCTATGAGTGTCTTTTTCATGTTTGAGGAATTGCTTACCTAATTATCCACCCTCCCTTCCCAATAGATTCAACTCCATGACGACAAGAAGACATCTGCCTTAGGCACCATTGTATTCTCAGCACCCACACATAGTAGGTGTTCCACAAACACATGCTGGGTGAAAACAAGCGTAAGCCTGCATTGCAATGGGAAAATTTCTAATTTCTCAAATCATTTGTTCATGGGTGCAAGACAAGTCTACTTTCAAGTCTGGCTTCTCCCACGCTGCATTTCCTTAGCTCTCCTGGCATCAGCTGGATTTTATTATTAATAATAAAAACAGCCTATGATTTATGAGGCACCATGGAGCCCAGGCTGACTAGTGAGCTTACACTTTGCACATAAAAATCAAGCCTGCTACCTGAACCCCAGTGTCTCACAAGTAAGGGAAAAACGAACTAAATTAGGCATTTGTGGACCGAGATGCTTTGGTTTCCTTCTGCCAGCAGGACCAGCTCAGCTTCAGTGGGTGAGCAAGTTCCTCCTGCCATGCCCCTGCTCTCCTCTCCAGGCTACCATCCCAGGTTTGCCAAGGACAAGTCTCTGGAACCCGTGGGTATTCCCATAAGCCAGAAAATCCCAGCACTGGCAGCTAGAGAGAGACCTCAGAGATGAACTAGATTAGAGGTCACTTTTGGCCTGCAGGATTGCTTTGCTTGGCCCATGTCATGCTGTAATAAATTTGAATCCATGGCGGATATTCAAAAATTTGATTTTACATAAAAAATCTCAATTTCTCTCTTCTCTTGAAAATTAAACTCTGGCAACATTGGGCTGGAATTCCTGTCTGGCAATAATTTTCAGGAGCTGAGTGATGGCTGTGTGCTTTAGGGGGACCAGGGACCCCATTTTCCCCAGGTACCATTTCTCCTTGGTATGCTACCACCCTAGGCTCACTTCACTCATGTGCACGAATTGCCTGGCTTGGAAGAGCTTACCACCCATGAAGAGCCAGTTTTTCATCTCATAGATAGGGACACTAAGGTTTTCAGGGGGAAATTGAGTTATCTGAGATCACCCACAAGTTAATGACACAGCCAGGCCGAGAACCCAGGTCTCCTGGCCTTTAATCTAGGACTCTTGACCCCAGATTGCACTTGCAATGATGCTCCTGGTCAGGCCACTCTATTAATTTCCTAGGGCTATTGTAATGTTACCATGAACTAGGTGGCTTACGACAACAGAAACTTATTCTCTCAGTTCTGGAGGCAAGAAGTCCAAAATCAAGGTTTCAGCAGGGTCACACCCCCTCTGAAAGCTATAGGGGAGGATCCTTCCTTCCTTGCCTTTTCCAGTTTCCACCTGCCACCTGGTGGCTCCAGGTGTTCCTTGGCTTGTGGCTGCATCACTCCAATCTCTGTTTCCATCTTAATGCCCTTCTCTCTGTTTCTCTGTGTGTTTGTGTGTCTGTCTGTCTAATCAACCTCTGCCTCACTCTTCTAAGGGCACTTGTCATTGAACTTAGGGCACAAGGTACTCCAAGATAATATCATCTGGAGATCTTTAATTTATGTCTGCAAAGACACTTTTTCCAAATAAGGTCACATTCACAGGTTCTGGGGGTTAGGACATGGACGTATCTTTTTGCAGGCCACTATTCAACCCACTACAGCCACTAAGCCAAAAGAGTTCTGTAAAGGAGCCCCCATGGAAAAGAACTCAGCCTAGAATAAATTTTAATTGGCCAGCAGTTCCAGTGCATGCCATTCTGAGACCTTGGGTTGCATAAGAAGCTACAGGACAAACATGGAAGTTCCAAATGACCCTCACAGTGACCTCCCAGAAGGAAAGACCTCTGAGAAAGAAGACATAGTAATAATAACTACCATTATTTATATTACAATAATAATCATGATAATAATAACAGCAACAGTAATAATAGATATAGGCATTATTTCATTTAAACTTCTCAAAAACACAATGAGAAAATGAGTATCATTGCCCTTATTACCTGAATGAGGAAACTGGAGGCTCAGAGAGGTTAGAGCACTTGACCAACGTATCACTGCAAGTCAGTGGTAGAACCAGGATCTAACCCAGGTCATTCTGACTCCAAATAATGCTTTTTATCAGCACCTGACCTAAACATGGACCTAAGTCGTAGGGAGTAGAGAGGTGTCCAAATGTGCACACACAGACTGAATCCCATCATCCTGGACCTGCCTTTAAAATGTTTTCTACATCAGCCTCCAGTCATTAAAAATCAGTTCCTTCCAAGAAAACGGTATTTTTATGCGGGTGCACTTAACATCCTTTGGGAGGCAAGGTCACTTGGGATGGGAGGCCTTAAACTCCAATGGTGGCGAAGAAATCATGCAAAGGTGTATTAGCCCTTCAAGAACCCAGACTGCATGTGTGACATCAAATGAATTTCTCACCTGCCTGGCATCTGCCATTTTCAAGAAAAGGCCAGAGGTCATCCTTCAAGTTGCTGGGAGTCTTTATACCCTGGGTTCTTAACTACTCAAAGTGTTCTGGACTTCCCCCAAAATATCTGTGTTCTTCACAGCTTTTGGTTCTGCGATCCAGGAGCCATGACCTATAAACTCCTCATCCTCTTTTACTATTTAATCAGATCTTTTAAAACATGACAAAAGGATTCCTACCCAAGAAAATGATAAATGAAAGGATGCACATAGCCAAGGGGTTTGAAGATAAAGGCAGGGCACATGAGGGCACACCTTCAAATTTAACAAATGAAATTTCAAGAAAGGACAGAGATAATGAAGAAGACAAAATTGTCAAAGAAATAATAAAATATTTAAAGCCTCTCATTCACAAATCTTCAGATTAAAAGGATCTACTAAATGCCCAGTCCACAAATTTAAAAATACCTATTCCTAAATGCATTACCATAAAATTTCAGAACACTAAGCATAAAGAGAATACCTCTAAAGAGATACTAAAAAGGAGTGTGAAGTTACCATAATATAAACTTTTAGTATCTCTTTATCTAAAAATGTAAACTGTGGCACTAATATAAAGAAAATAGACACATCAATAAACAAATTTAAAAGCCAGATGGTTTGATAAAAGTTATTAGGACGCTTCATTACTATTAGGTTACACTATTAGGAAAAATTAATAATAGGCTTAACTAAGAAGCTAACACTTGATTAGACTAAGCTTGTGTCAGGCACTAAACTTTATATGACTTAACTAAATTAATCATCTCACTCACTGTGTGAAGTAGTATTATTATTACCAGGTTAGAGATAGGAAACTGAACCACAGAGAGGTTAAGTGGCTTCGGTAAGGTCAGACAGCTAAATTACAGGTGGACTAAACAGTTCATATGAATAATCTAAATATGAACAAAGTTCCTATTAATGGGAAAGATCAAGCATAAAGTCAGTGGCAAAGACCATAATGTGGAATATTAATGAATACGACTATATGAAGAAATCAAAACCCATCCGATCATCATAAAGCAAAGCCAAGCGGCAGCAACAACAACAAAAAACCATCAGTTAAGGTGGAAAAAAACTTAGAAAATTGAGGGACTATATTTGTAAGTTATGATAGTGATAAGCTTTGGCTGTATCCCCACCCAAATCTCAACTTGAATTGTATCTCCCAGAATTCCCAAGTCCCAAGCCTAAGGACTTGCTTCCCTTTGTCCCAGCTGCTCCACTCGTGGCTGAAAGGGGACAATGTAGAGCTTAGGCTGTGGTTTCAGAGGGTGGAAGCCCCAAGGCTTGGCGGCTTCAACATGGTGTTGAGCCTGTGGGTGCACAGAAGTCAAGAATTGAGGTTTTGGAACCTCTGCCTAGATTTCAGAAGATGTATGGAAAGGCCTGGATGCCCAGGCAAAAGTTGGCTGAAGGGGCGGGGCCCTCATTGAGAACCTCTGCTAGGGCAGTGCAGAAGGGAAATGTGGGGTTGGAGCACCCACACAGAGTCCCTACTAGGGAACGGCCTAGCAGAGCTATGAGAAGAGGGCCATCGTCCTCCAGACCCCAGAATGGTAGATCCACCAACAGTTTGCACCACGTGCTTGGAAAAGCTGCAGACACTCTGTGCCAGCACGTGAAAGCAGATAGGAGGGAGCCTGTACCCTGCAAAGCTACAGGGGCAAAGCTGCCCAAGACCATGGGAACCCCACCTTTTACATCAGCGTAACCTGAATGTGAAACCTGGAGTCAAAGGGACATCATTTTGGAGCTTTAAAATTTGACTGCCCTGCTGGATTTTGGACTTGCATGGGCCCAGTAACCCCTTTGTTTTGGCCAATTTCTCCCATTTGGAATGGCTGTATTTACCTAATACTTGTACCCCCATTGTATCTAGAAAGTAACTAGGTTCCTTTTGACTTTACAGGCTCATAGGTGAAAGGGATTTGCCTTGTCTCAGATGAGACTTTGAGCTGTGGACTTTTGGCTTAACACTGAAATAAGACTTTGGGGTGCTGTTGGGAAGGCATGATTGGTTTTGAAATGTGAGGACATGAGGTTTGGAGGGACCAGGGGCAGAATGATATGGTTTGGCTGTGTCCCCACCAAAATCTCAACTTGAAATTTATCTCCCCGAATTCCCAAGTGTTGTGGGAGGGACCCAGGGGGAGGTAATTGAATCACAAGGGCTGGTCTTTCCTGTGCTATTCTCATGATAGTGAATAAGTCTCATGAGATCTGATGGGTTTAGTAGGGGTTTCTGCTGTTGCTTCTTCCTCATTTTTCTCTTGCTGCCGCCATGTAAGAAGTGCCTTTTGCCTCCTGCCATGTTTCTGAGGCCTCCCCAGCCATATAGAGCTGTAAGTCCGATTAAACCTCTTTTTGCTCCCAGTTTCAGGTATGTCTCTATCAGCAGCATGAAAATAAACTAATACAGATAGCAAAGGTTTAATTTAAAAGGCCTAAGCTATAACGATCTCTATAAATCAGTAAAAAGGGTAGACACACTAACAAGTCAGAAAGTACATCAACCAATCAATTCATGAAAGCAAAACTATAAAAGCTAAAAAGCATATGAAAAAAGTTAAACTATTGTAAATAAGGAAATGCAACAAAAATATACTTATTTTTTCTTCTCAAAATTGTCAAAGATTTAGGCCTGATAATGGCTAGCAATAGGGAAGGGCAGAGCATGTGGTCTTCTCCCATACTACTAGTAGGAGTATGAACTAGTATAACAAATGTGAATTGGCTAACCTCACAGTGGCAATTTAGCAAATACTTTTACCAATCAAGTCATCAGTTCCTCTCCTAAAACTTTAACCTAAGGAAAGAATCAAAGACACACAGATTTATGTCTAAGATCATCATTGCAGAATTACAGGTAAAATAGAAAGAACTTAAACATCCAACAACAAAGATTCAATTAAATAAAGTTATATGTAATTTTACAATGGATTATTCTTCAACTGTGAATATCATGTCTTTGAAAAATTTGTAAAATATTTCAAGATCAGAGAAGTTAGAAAATAATATGTTGCTAAATGAAAAAAAATATGGATGGTATTAATTATAATTCCATGTTGGTGTGTATGTATGTGTGCATGTGTGTGTGTAAATGTGTGTGTCCAAAGAAAGAAAAACTAAAATGATATAAAGTCAGACATTACCAATATAACAGTAATTATCTCTAAGAGTTGGGATTAGCTGTTTATTCGTCTTCGTGCTTTTCTACATTTGCCAAATTTTCTTCAATGAACATGTAGGTAGTTGTCATTCCTACTGACCATATATTTTTAGCTCCCCAGCTTCTAGGCACATAGGAAGAGTCCACTTTCTGGCCTCCTTCTGTTTGGGTAAGGCCATGTGACTAGTTTTGGCCAATGAGTTGTGAGTATAAATGACATGTGTCACTTCTGAGCTGTAGCATTTAAATGACATGCTATCTTACATGGCAAGCAGAGAAGAATTTATTGCCCCAAGGTGGACATATAGTATAAAAGAAAAATAAACATATTTGTCTTTGTTTGCTTTCAAGATCACTGAGATTTGGGAGTTGTTTGTTACCACAGCACAACCTAGCTTACCCTGACTGAAAAAAAAAAGTGTTTTGTTTTTGTTTTTTTTGAGACAGAGTCTTACTCTGTCACCCAGGCTGGAGTGCAGTGGTGCAATCTTGCCTCATTGCAACCTCCGCCTCTAGGGCTCAAGTGATTCTTGTGCCTCAGCCTACTAAGTAGCTGGGATTATAGGCACATGACACCACGCCTGGCTAATTTTTGTATTTTTAATAAAGACGGGGTTTCACCATGTTGGCCAGGTTGGTCTCGAACTCCTGACCTCAAGAGATCCACCCACCTCAGCCTCCCAAAGTGCTGGGACTACAGGTATGAGCCACTGTGCCTGGCCATGTATTGTTTTTATATACAAAAAAAGAGGAATATTCCAATAAGAACAATTTATGCACTGCTGATCTTAAAGACACCTTAGGCGCCAGGTGCAGAGGTTCATGCCTGTAATCCTAGCACTTTAGGAGGCCAAGGCAAGCAGATCACTTAAGCTCACGAGTTCCAGAACAGCCTGGGCAACATGGTAAAGCCCTGTCTCTACAACAAAATTACAAAAAATTAGCTGGGTGTGGTGGCATGCACCTGTAGTCCCAGCTTCTCAGGAGGCTGAGGTGGGAGAATCACCTGAGCCCAGGGAGCTGAGGCTGTAGTGCATTCTAGCCTGGGTGATGGAGTGAGGCCTTGTCTCAAAAAAAAAAAAAAAAAAAAAAAAAGACACTTTAGGATCTTGAAACATTTAAATGTTTTCACTATAAAAGAAAAATTTTCCTTATCCCAGACTAACTGTTCATAAAGGTTCACCTGCTTAATATGCCTAGAATTCCTCCACTGAGGCTGGTATGGGTGGCAGTGCAGTACAGGGACAGCAGCCCCAACTCTAAAGGGAAATGAGACCTGGGTTTGAAACCTTGTTGTGCCATTTACAAGTTGTGCAAACCTGAGCCAACACCTTCATCCCTCTGGGCCTCAGATCTTCACAGGCATATCTGGGGATCTGGTCCTTTCTGTAAGAATTGGTAAGAAGATGGAATGATATGTACAAGGGATAACTACATAATTTATTGTCCAAAGGGTGGCACTTTGAGAAGTGAATGTTGTTACTCTTCTGGGACAATGGATGTACACAGTAAAATGTCTTGGGAAAACCTGGACATAAAGTCATCCTAGATTAGAAGTTCTCTATCTTGGTTGTACAATAGAATCACCTGGAAAACTCTGGCTCCCACCCTCAGAGATCCTCATGTAATTGATCTAGGGTATGCCTGGGCATTATGAACTTCAAAACTCTTTGAGTGACTCTGACATTCAGCCATAGTGGAGAACCACCATCCTTAACATACATGAAGCCAAGCTCATGGTGAGTTCTATCAGTGTTAATTGTCATTACTATTATTATCACATGTTATTATTACTGGAGAGAATGACATGTATAATGCTGAGCCTATTTTAAAGATTTTGTTAGCTATTACTATAATTAACAATCATAATTTTAAAAGAGAACATTCCAGTGGGTGGTATCTTGCCAATTACTATGGGCTTGGCTTAGAATAGTGGGATTTGATTGAGGTGATTTTGCCCCAGGAGATATCTAGCAATGACTGAAGACTTTTTTTTTTTTAAGAACAAAGGTCTTACTCTGCTGCCAAGGTTGGAGTGCAGTGGCACAATCATGGCTCTCTGCAGCCTCAAATACAGGGGCTCAAGCAATCCTCCTTCCTCAGCCCCCTGAGTAACTGGGACCACAGACACGTGCTGCTATATGCAGCTATTTTTTAAATGTATTTATGTATTTTTTATTATTATTAATTTTTTTGCAGAAACAAGATCTTTCTATGCTCCCAGGCTGGTCTCAAACTCCTGGCCTCAAGCAATCCTCCCACCTTGGCCTCTCCAAGTGCTGGGATTACAGGTGTGAGCCACATGCCCAGCTTGGAGACATTTTTTAATTGTCAAAATTGGCAGGTATAGGGAGAGTGACGCTCCTGGCATCTAGAGAATAAAAATCAGTGATGCTGCTAAAAATCCTACAATTCCCAGGGCAGCGCCCCACAATAAAGTATTATTACCTGGCCCAAAATGACAATAGCACCAAGAGAGAACCCTTGCTTTAGAAGTTGAAATAGAGAGAGACTCTTGAACTAAAAAGTCATGTCAGAAACTCAGGAACAGCCTTTGTAGTCTTGCCCTTGTGTTACCATTGCCCTTTGCCAGCTCGCAGAGGAGAAACAAGCCCCTGCGGCCTGTCCTGGGTTGCACGGTCAGCATCCCACTTAAAACTCCTCATGGATCCAGATCATCACACACAAGGTATGTACTCAAGATTGCCTTTCAACTTGGAGAAGCTCTTCAAAAGTCTTGGCATCCTCCAGTGCTGGAAGTGTTTATAAGAGACTTCCCCAGGAAAGAAAGGCCACGCAGGGAAAAGCAGAAACAGGTTTCATTCTGTGGCTAACTTCCACCAGGCACCTCAAAGAGGTTCACTAGCACCTTAGTCATGGAAAAGGAACATTTGAGAGAAGGGAAGGGGGAAAAGCTGAATTTGTGCCGTTGCAAAGAGGCCTGCACTGAGGGTCAGGCCAGGCTGTGGTCTGCTGAAAGAGAAGGAAGGGAGGGAGAAAAGAAGCAAGGGAGCAAGGAGAGAGCAAGCAGGGGGAGGGAGGATAGATAGATGAATGAAAAGATAGATGACTGGGAGGGTAGATGGACTAATGTATGAATGGGTCAGTGGGGAGGTAGACGAATAAATGAATTGATGGCTGCAAGGATGGATGGATGGATGGGTGGATGGATGCATGGAAAATTGAATGAGAAAAAGGAAGGAAAGATGAATGAATGAATGAATCAATCAATCAATCAATAATATATGGGAGGGTGGATGGATATGTGGGTAGGTAGTTGATGAGTGGATGAATGGGTGGATTCATCTCAATCAAAGCCATTATATCTCCAGATAAGACTGCAAATTGGTGACTCCTTGCTACATATGGCAGCTAGCATGCTTTTTTGCCTTTACTGGGCTCAATCAGTACTTTTACACAAGGCTGTTTGTCTTGGCTACACACTAGAATCACCTGGGAAACTTACAAAACTCCTGCTGCTCAGGTGCCATCCCCCATACCAGTCATATTCACCATCTCCGGGGATGGCACCCTGCATTAGTGTTTTCCAAAAATCCACACTTGATTCACATGGCAGCCAAGCTTGAGGATCAGTTTAAATTCAAAAGAAAATGAAACTAGGTTACTGTGCTTCATCAAAACACCTGTAGCTGCTTAACCCTTGTCTCATGGTCCTTTTCATCCACTGAAGTTACTTGCCTAGCCTTGGTATCTAAATTTGTCTCCACAAACTTTGATGTCAAACTTGGATTGATATCTGCCCCTGTCAAAAGACTATGTGACCTTGGCCAAGTGGTTTAGCTGCCCTATGCCTCAGTTTCTCCATCTACAAAATGGGACCCATGACAGTAAGGGTAAACAGCTTATAGAGTTTCACAAGAAGTAAATAAAATAATGTCTTACACTTTGTAAGCACTTGACCAGTGAGAACTACTATGACTGCTATTATGAATACAATACCTCTCAATTCATAGATATCATTCCTAATCATAAATAGCATATATTGATCTGCCTTTTGTGCAAGGAATTATTTTAACAGATTTTATATGTATTAACTAATTTAATCCTTGTAAAACCTCCATGAGTTAGGTATTGTGATTATTCCCATTTTTCAGATGAGGAAACTGAGGCATAGAGAGGATGAGACATATCAGATGAGAGTGCATATCAGACACTAGCTATGAATGAATAAACGGCTGCAAGGATTGATGAATGGGTGGATAGATGAATGGATAGGGATGGATGGATAGATGGACGGATGGGTGGATGAGTGCCTGGATGAGTGGTTGGATGGATGGGTGGATGGTGGGTGGTTAGGTAATAAATTAAGAGAAAAGAAAGAATGATGAATCAATGAATGAATGAATGAACCAACGAATGATATATGGGAGGATGGATGGGTATGTGGGTGTCACCAGCTAGTCTTAGTGAAGTGGTGACTTGAGCCCATGTCTGGCTATTGTTCCTAACCAAACTATTCTCTCCTCTTCACTTCACCACCTCTGCCTCACCGCATAGAACTCACACAGTCCACCCGTCATTGTTCCAATGGGAAAGAGTCTCACCACTAGATAGCTAAACGATGGCTATTTGTCCGACTTCAAATCCTGAGATCTCCCCTGCTGTGCTCTGTGTTGGTATCCTTTGAAGTGAACACAGACCACTTATGTCTTTAAGGATTTCTCTAATTTTCAGAGCTTTCATTAACTTTTAAATGCTTCTAAGAGGTAGTCTCTAGTGAGAAGTCATTCATTCATTCACTCATGCAAGGAATAGTTACGAAGCACACACTCTGTGCTAGATACTGTGCTGGGTTCTGAGGGCACATTGTGAGTGAAAAGCACGTATCCCTTCTCTTAGAGGAGGCTGGTGGTCGACCAGGAGTCAGTGGAACACATTGCAAGGCTGGGATATGGGCTGTAGGGGAGTGAGTTGTAGAAATCCAAGAGCAGAGAGATAGTCCTCCAAAGCACCAGCCTTCTACTCTTGATCAACCACCCCTACATCACAACTACACCAGTGTTCACCGCAACTCTGACACGTGGCACCTTCTGCTCAAGGCTGGCAGTCCCCACATAGGCCTCATACCCAATCCACTGCAGAGGGAAAGAAAGAGGGGTTCTCTGGCATCTTTATTTTTCCTTTAGGAAATGTATGAAATTGCCTTTACGAAATTGCCAAAACAACATAAAAGAAAAAAAGAAAAGAAAACCACCTTTAGTTGCACTACCAAACCTAACTGCCTTAGGGCCATTCCCTCCCAACCTTTGCTCACCGTATATTTGGTCTCATGGTGCTGGGGAAAAATCAGACACGCCAGATTTCTTTTGTCTTGAGATGTATCTGTTGTATCGATTTAGCAGTGTTACTTCCCTCTCCAAGCCTCTGGTTTCTCCTTTGCAGAACAGAGCCAATATTCTCTTCCTATCTTGCAGGAGTGTTTCATAGAAAGTTTGAAAGAAAATACGTATTTGTTCAATTTCTGGTGCATAGCAGGCATGCTATACATGCCTTCAGTTATTCCCAATTTTAGAGGTTTAGAGGAAAGCATAGCCAAGCCTGGGTCCACGTCCTAGTTTCTCTACTTGCCAGCTGTGGGACTTTGGGTGAAACAACCTCCCTGAGTCCCAAATTCCACATCTGTGTCCTGGGGATGACAGTGCCTATCTCCACATTATTGTGAGAACTAAATGAAATAAGCCTGGTATGCAATAGGCTCTTTAAAACTAGCAGGCGTTATTATGGTTGTTATTATTACTGTTAATATTATTTCATGCAAATATTTACATCTCAACATTTAATGCCAGCAAAAGAGCCATATATCATTCAAATCACCATGAACCGATCCAGGCCCTGGGGTCCTATGGCTCATTCAAGAGGGAGGACCTCTAAGAGAAAGAGTATAAATAGATCTCATTTTTGCAAATTTTTTAAGAATAATGACCACGGGAACATTTTGCAAGGTCCCAACTCAGGGCCCGAGAATAGGCTCTTGCAAATGTGAGGTCCTCAAACTTAGGCTTCATTAGCTTTAAGGGAAGTCTGCTTCTGACCTGAGGTTTTTTTTTTTTTTTTTTTTTTTTTTTGGTGGGGAGCAGAGGGGTGTTGCAGGCTTGAGGAACAAAAGAGCCCCGACTGTGGGTCTTTTCCTTTACAACTTTGCCAGTCTGTTATTAAACAGCCTATCAAGAGTCCCTCACTCTCACCCCTTAGGTTTTCACTGGTATTAGGCAAGAGGTACCCACTCTGCCTCCCTCTTTTCCTTCCTCCCCCACCCCAAGCACCCCCCCACACCCCCAGCCCTCCTGCCATTCCCTGAGACTTGACTGGCTCCGAAGTTTCCAGACAGAGGAGCTAAACATGTTATCCGACAGACTAGCAAGACACAAAAGGCGGCAGGAATCAAATAAAAGGAAAACGCAGCAGCCACAGGTCAGTCCTGTATAAATATTTATGCTGGAGGAAAAGTTGGTGCCTGAGTAATGACCTTGTGGCTGGTATTAATAGAGATAATGTGTGTCTCTAGAACATGCCGCCAGAAAGAGAAAGGGGGTGGGTGAGGGGGAGGGGGAGGTAGAGCCAGAGCAAGAGCTGGGGAGGCTATAAATCTTCGTGCCAAGCCCAAGCCCCAGCTGACCTTTATACCTCTCTCCCCCTTTCCCTCCAGCGACACGCTCCCCTTGACCCCTCCCAGTCTGCATCTTCAAATCCATTTTCCCTCCTTGGCCATCACGTCTCCAGGCAGGCGCTTACTCTCTGGGTATCAGCCATCTGGTGGGGATGAGTGGTGTCGATTCGGGTGGCTTGGTACCATACTGGGTACACCCTTGGGTATTTAATAAAGGTTCAGGGCCATGAATTGACTGAGCCATGCATGGAAGGAACCCAGCCTCTGTTGCCTCCAAGACAGGCCCGATTTTGTCTTTTAATGGCTTCCTTGTCTTCCTCGCCCTTCTCCAATCCAACCAGACTCCACTCTGTTGCAGCTAAGAGGAACTTCCCAAATGCAAATCTGACTCCTGCCAAAATGCCCTCAGTAGCTCCTGTGGTCTTGAGATCAAATCCAAACTCCTTAACACAGCCTGTAAAAGGCTTCGTGGCCTGGGTCCTGCTCACCTTTTCAACTTATTTCTCACACTCTCTATCCCTCGATGACTGCCCTCCCCAGCAATACTAAATTGATCCCTTTCATATCCAGATCATTGCACAGTTTCTTCCCCCTACCATGCCTTCTATGTGCTTCCTTAATTCTTTGTTTGTTTGTTTTGTTTTTTGAGACAGGATTTCCCTCTGTCGTCCAGGCTGCACTGCATCTGTGGGATTATGGCTCACTGCAGCCTCCACCTCTCAGGCTCGAGAAATCTTCCCACCTCAGCCTCCTGAGTAGCTGGGACTACAGGCATGAGCCACCACACCTGGATAATTTTTAATTTTTTGTAGAGATGAGGTCTCACTATGTTGCTCAGGCTGACCTCAAACTCCTGGGCTTAAGCAATCCTCCAGCCTCTGACTCCCGAAGTGCTGGGATTATAGGTGTGAGCCACCACACCTGGCCTCTCTATGCTTCTTAATGTGGCTATTTTGTCTGCATCTCATAGGTTTCTCTGGGGTCACACTCCTTCCTCCAGGAAGCCTTCCTTGCATTAGCTGCTCCTTTTCTCTGCTCCCATGGCACCCTGTGCCTCTCACCATTACTCCCCCTATCCTGCTGAAGAGGCACTGTCATTTCACTTGCTGCTGCCATTCCTTCAAGACTCTGGGTACCATAAGAGCAACAAGCTGACATCAATTGCTACATCCACACACCTAACACAAAGCCAGGCAGAGAGTAGGTGCTCAGGAAATGTTTGTCAAATGAGCCACAGGGACAGGACCATACTCTCTTTCTGCTGGGCTCAGACTTCCCCTTCTTGGACACAAGAAAGCAGAAGCCCTAACATCTGGAAAAGGCCCCACCTTCATCCAGGACTTGGGAACCCAGGATTTCTCTCCTTTCTTCAACTGCTGGGTGGAACTCCCATTCAGAGGCAGGTTTCCCAAGGTTGGGCAGGAGACAGCCCCCTTCTGCACACTAAATAAAGGAAAGAAATGGCAAAGAAGAGAAAAGCCAGCTGTGTTCAAAGGGCTTCAAAGGCATCATTCCAACATGAAGATACCAACACAAGGATCTGGATCTTAAGACGTAAAAGAAGATGGAGTTCAAGCCACAACTTCTTGGAAGCCGAAGAGGTCTCCCAGGGCAGGGAGCCACAGAGTGAGACTTTCCTGGAGGAAACTTGAGGCCTGGAGCCACTGCACCCTCCGCCCCTTCCTGAAACAAATTCTGATTTCAGATTTTTAGTACTTCTCTGCCTGAAACCATAGTGGAAGAATCTGTCCTTTGAACGCCCTGGTCTCTGCGCTCCTGGGCTGATTAAGGTCTGTCTGTACTATGTAAGGCCGGAAGAAGCCGAGCAGCATCGAGCACCTCTGCATGCCTGCCCTGAGCACACGTTGTTTCCTTTCATCTTCAAGATGCCCCCGGAGCATAGGAAACATTGTGCCCATTTTCCACATGAGGCAGCTGAGGCTGGTAAGGATCACAGCCTAAATTCAACCCCGGATGGTGTAACACCAAGTCCAAGAAGCTCTTTCTTCTCAAGTATCCTGCCCTGCCATTTAGAATATGCATGCCCCATTGGACACCACCTCTGACTGTCACCCCACCTCTTTATTCCGTCTCCCCAGTCCCAACCACCATAAAACCACATACCAAGCTGATGGTCCATACTTCTTGTATCCTTAGACCTGGCCGGTCTGACTAGGCCCATTGACTGTGACATGGGATAAAAAGCAAAGCTAGAGGCTGCAGGGTGAGCCCCTGAAGAAGGACACTTCCCCACTGTGTGACCTTAAATACTTCTCTGAAGAAGGCTGCAAAGGCAAGGAGATGCTTGTACGCCTATGCTCATTACAGCAGGATTCACAATAGCCAAGAGGTGGAAACAGCCCAAATGTCCATCAACTGATGAATAGATAAACAAAATGTGGTCTATCCATACAATGGACTATTATTCAGCCTTGAAAGAAAGGAAAGTCTGCTATATGCAACAACACAGATAAAACTTGAAAGTATTGTGCTAACAGAAAGAAACGGACATTGAAAGGTCAAATCATATGATTCCACTTATATGAGACACCTAGAGTAGTAAAATTCATAGACATAGAAAGTAAAACAGTCGTTGCCAAGGGCTAGAGGGAGGGGGAAAAGGAGAGTTATTATTTAGCAGGTACAAAATTTCAGTTTGGGAAGATGAAAAAGCTCTGGAGATGAATCGTGGTGATTGGTTGCACAACAATATGAACTGAATTGTATGCTTAAAAATAGTTAAAATGATAGACTTTATATCTGTTACCACAATTTTTTAAAAAAGCAATGGGAGGAGAGGCAAGAAGTAAATCAGGATACAAGAAAATGGCCAGGCAGTGTGGCTCACACCTGTAATCCCAGCACTTTGAGAGGCCAAAGCAGCAGGCCAGCTGGAGGCCAGGAGTTCAAGACCAGCCTGGGCAACATAGTGAGACCCCATCTTTGTAGAAAATTTAAAAAATTAGCCAAGCATGGCAGCGCACTCCTGTAGTGCCAGCTACTCTGGAGGCTGAGGTGGGAGATTGCTTGAGACCAGGAGTTCAAAGCTGCAGTGAGCTATGATCACACCACTGCACTCCAGCCTGGGTGATGGAGCAAGATACTGTCTCAGAAGAAAAAAAAGAATAGAAGAACAAGAAGGCACCTGGCAGTGGAAGTAGGAAGAAGGAAGGCTAGTTGGGGGACTTAGGGAGGCAGGACAACCTCAGGTTACTAAATCTTCCACTGTCATTTGCACGAGACAGGGTGCTTAGCAAATTCCTGCATGGAAAACTCTCCTCTAGAAGCATATAGAATATAGGTAATAATTGCCCTTCTCTTGTACACCTGAGTTCAGAATGATTGGCCTCACCACAAGTAGGCCAAGAATATCCAATCAATTACTGCTCCAAATGCCTTCACTAATTTAGGGCTCAAAAAAGGAAAAGATTATAAAAGTAATTTGGTGGTTTCAAATGTATTTTCCCCTCGAAAACAGCCTTAAAAAGAGCAAAACCACAGCAATTTTTTGCGAAATGAAATTTAGCCACTACTTGTTTTTAATGTAGATATATTTTCAATTTTAATAAAACTCAAAGCATCCAGAATGCATTATTAATATGTCATGGCTTCAGCTCCTGGGACGAAATGTTTTCAGCCCCTCCAGAGTTTGCAGTGCAAATCTTGAATACCGGCACAATCATCAGGTGTAGAGAGCAAAGTGAAACTGACCCTCCTGATTATAGGTTCACACCAAGTCCACCCAAAAATGGCCTTGTGACACCTGATATGACTCACTTTTCTACCACTCTAATTAATGCTTTACTTCCTCACAATGCTTTCTGGAATCAGGCTTGGGGACAGTATGTGATCCCAGGGATGCAGTGAGTAACACGAGCAGCAATGACATTGACCTCCTATGACTCATCATCTACACAGGTGTAACAGGGAGGGTCCTTTGTAGACTCTCATCTTACAAGGACTCTGACATCATGTGACATGGAGACCTTATGCCCTGGCACCCCTGGAGTGGGGTGGGGAATCCCACATCTGTAAAATCGGCCACTCCCCATGGTGTCAGCCATCCAGCTCCCCTGTCATAGTCCCTTCACACTCTGTGATGGTGTCAAAAGGCATGTGTTCATGTTTAATTCCATCAAGACCCAGAATTCTGCCTAAGGCTCCTCTGTCTCCTCCACATAGCCACCGAATAGGCTTTGGAAGACAGGAGGTCAAGAATTATTTTTCACTGAAGTAGTACGTACGCTCTTTGTCTCCATGTCATGCCAAGAATATACAGATGCAGAGCTCAGGAAGCCCAGAATTTGGGCTTTGACGATCACTGTGTCAAGCCCCCTCCTGCTATCTCAAAGCAAAAAGGGGGTGAGGACATGCAGGGGCTACAGATGGAACCAGAATAGATTAGGATACAAAGCAACTTCTCAACTCCTCAGTCTCCTCTCCTATCCCTTCTCTTTTGTCCCTTCTTTCTTTGTCCTTCTTCCTCCCATCCCTCTCCCCTCCACCCCTTTCTCTCCTCCCCTTCTTCTCTCCTCACCCTTCCTCTCCCCCTCTGTGTCTGCTCCTAATCTGCTCCATCACCCTCAACTCTATAACATTCCTGTTCTCAGAATATTGCCCCAACTTGGCTCCTGTCTGCCCCAGTCCCACCTCAACCTCTTGCCCTTCCTCACATTTGGGTTCGCTTAGTTTATCTTCCTAAGAGATCATCTGATTGCCCAGTCTCACCCCTACTCATGGGCAAACCTACTATTGGCTGCCCTTGATCAGGTGCCCACCTCTCATCCAATAAATTATGGCTAGGGTGAATGAAGGGAGCAGGATCATGTGATACACAACATGGCCACCTACATAACGAAAACTCAGGCCAGGAAAGTTTCGTTTAGGAGGCAGTGTGGGCAGAGCAAGCTTGCTCCATACATCCTGCATTGTACAATTGAGGACCATTTCTCAATAACGGAAGCAACTTGGAGAGAGAGGTTGAATGGCATCATGAAAATAAAACAAGACTTAGAATTAAAGACTAAAGGTCAACTCTTGGCTCTACCCCTTAACGAGTCATTTACCCTCTATGACCCTTAATTTCTCCATCTGTTAAATGGAGAAAATCAAGCATGTCCTGACTACCTCTCTGGCATGTTCTGTGAAGCAAATTCGCTTATTGATAAGAAAGTGTTCTGTAAGCTGTAAAGTACTACATACATAGACACACACACACACAAATACATACACACATCCCAATGTATAGCTGTATATATATATACACATCATACATGTTATTTATATGTAAAATTATTTGTAATTATATAGACAGTTATTTCCCAAGGTCACCTAGCTACTTATTAGAAGCATGTTATCCAACCTGACTTTGCTAATTTGTGCATCAAACTGCTACCTATTCGGTACTATGCTCACTACCTGGGTACTATACCCATGTAACAAACCTGCACATGTACCCCCTGTATCTAAAATAAAAGTTGATTCTCAAAAAATACTAACTTGATTCTACCTAGAATTAAGCATTGTTTATCTTTACGGGGGGGGGGGGGGGAGTGAGGGATGTATAAGACAAATTTTCCAAAAGGAGAGGGAAGAGAATCTGTTTCAGGACCCTTGTCCATGGCAGGCCCTTATGATATGCTATCTCACTTACTCCTCACAGCTCTGTGAGAGCTCTATGTTACCATTCTTTATTTGATGAGATCACACAGCAAATAAGTGAGTACATTCAGATTCAAACCCCAGGCAGGTTGACTCCATCCCACCAATCCCCCCTCCTACCAGTAGGTTTGCAAGGAGGTGTCTTCAACGCTTTCCTCTCCTGGTTCACTTTGCTTCTCTCCCTCCATTCTCTCAGCCCTTCCTGGGACCATCAATACTTAATGCTTTACGCTATCACATTTGTAGCTGTGAAGGATCCAATTGTGTGGTTGATCTATAATGTAAGGTTAATGTCTAATTAGCTCGTTTAACATTTCTTTTGTGGATAATTCATGATAGGTCATTAACAAAAGCCAGGGCAAGTGGAGGGGCATGTTTGTTGCCATAAATCAGTGACCTAAAAACATCATAGAAAGAAGAAAATGCATGTATTATTGAGGTCAAACGAAGAGCCAGGTCTGCATATGGCTTCTCAATACCCTTCTGACCCTGAGGTCAAGGGACCAAGTGCAAGGCATGAGAGGTATTTGCTATTAGTAGAAATGGACTGCCCAGGGCCTAATGGGGACACATATCTCCTGGTCAATACAATGGCTATACAGCTCATGGTTAAACTTATGATCCCCACATGGAAAAGGCTTCTTCAACCACCAAATAATGCACACCTCCCACACCAGTAAGTAGCTACCAGTTATTAAGCACCTACTATGTGTCAAGCTAAAGCATGTGTCTGGGATGTGTGTGTGTCTGTGTGTGTGTGTGCATGTGTGTGTTCCATGTATAAGATAGTTATTGCTGCATGACAAACTGCCCCAAACTCAGTGACTTTTCTTAAGTCTGTGTCTTGGCTGGTTGCTGCTGTTGATCTGGGTTAGTTCATCTGATCTCAGCTGGATTCTCTCATGCATCTGTGTTCAGCTGCTAGGTTGGCTAGGGCCTGCTTGTGTAGTATGGCTTCATTCACATGTCCCACTATTGAATGGTGACAGGGGTGACTGGATCACATGTCTCTCATAATGAAGTCAGGTTTCCATGAGGTAGATTAGAAGCATGTAAAACCTCATGAAGCTGAGGCTTGGAACTGGCATGCTGTCACATTGGCAGCATTTTACGGCCCCTTTTAATGGCCACCATTTTATTGGCTTGTGTAAGTCACAAGCCCAGCTTAGATTCAGCTTAGGCAGAGCAATTGACCCTATCTTTTGATGGAATTAGCTGCAAAATCACTGCAAGGGTGCATAATGGATGAAGAATTGCAGCTTTTTTTTTTTTGCAATTATTCTACCACAATCCATGTATTCCTTATAACAAACCATTTATCCATTCTTCCAATATTTATTGAACACCTACCATGTGTCAAAAGCTGTTCCAGATGCTGAGGAAATAATCAGTAAATAAGAGAAAGTCCCTACTCACACAGAACTTAACATCTAGTGGTGAATAAGAGACAAAGACTGAACAGGTGAATAAATACATATATAAGATACTCTTAAATAATATTAAATGCTATAATGAAAATATAACAGAGTGACTGCCTATTAGGTACGTGGCTAGAGGTGATTTTTGACGTTGTGGTCAAGGACAGCCTCTCTGGGGAGGGAACATTTGGCCTGAAACCTGAGTGATGAGAAGAAATCAGCCTGCAGAACTGGGAACAGCACATTTTAGCAAAAGGAGGAGCAGGTACAAAGGTCCTGAGGCAGGATTGCCTCAAGAAATAGGAAAATGGCCAGTGTGGCTGGAACACAGTAGGTGAGAGGAAGAGGAGCATCAGGCGAAGCCCAGGAGGTATGCAGATCCTTGGAGGGAGGTAGGATTACTTTTAAAGAAAACAAACTCAGAGGCGAAGTAATTTCCCAAAGGAGGTCGTAAAAATAGCTAATGAGTGACAGAACTAGGATTCAAAACTGGGACCCTCTGAATTCCAAGTCCATGTTCCTTCCACTTTCCCATTCTGCCTCCTGGGATAAACATCAAGCTGGGGCTTTTTCATGTAGGCAAACAAGATCGCAAGCAGGAATGTCTAACGTCAGAGTCTCTCATGGAATTTAGCAACAGCCAAAGCTGGACGCTGAAGCTCAGTCCAAGCTAATCTCGCCTTTGGCTGGTTCTGCCCCATGCTGCTCCTTGGGCAGCCGACAGACAAACCCACACACCACAGGGCCCCAGGACAAGTTGGTCACAGCGGCATCTCAGCTGTCTTCCCAGAGTGTATCCTTTCTCACTGGTTCCATATTTACCAGGAGGCCCTATTCTTCTCCCTATCTTGGGTCTTTCTTGGGGAGGGCATTTTTTTTTAAACTTGTTAGTTCAGGGGTATAAGTGCAGGTTTGTTACATAGGTAAACTTGTGTCATGGGGATTTGTTGTACAAATTATTTCATCACTCAGGTATTAAGCCTAGTACCCATTAGTTATTTTTCCTGAACCCCTCCCTCCTCCCACTTTCCACCCTCCAATAGGCCCCAGTGTATGTTGTTCCTGGGCAGGACATTTTTACCTCCTAACTATCTATATTCCACCAGGAATCTCTAAGACTTTTGTTGTAGAATCTCTGCCTGTACCTGGAAAAGAAAAGCAAGATGGACAGATATCTGCTGATAAATCCCATACAAGATCAGGAAGCCCCAGTTCAAGAATTCAGTTGTCTTACTTGTTGGCTAAACCCATGCAAAGCTTTGCATTGATTAAAATATGACATCCATTTATGCCAAATATTTTCATAAAGCACTTCCTATGTGGTGTCAGGGACTGGTGTAGGCAGTGGGGATAGAGCAGAAAAAAAACCACTAAATAGTACGGAGCTTGCATGCTTTGCAAGAGAAGATCAACAATGAGCAGACTAAATGCATGGTATGTAAAGTGGTCATGAATGCAGTGGTTGATAATGAAGCCAGGCAAAGGGGGAGAATTCTTAGGGAGGGGTAAGAGTGATCAGGGAAGGCCTTTTGGATGACATGCTAGTTGTGTAGGAATTGAAAATGAGGGACTGAGCCACAAGGCCAGTTAAGGCAATAGCAGGAGTGTACCTGGACTACTCTGGAGCCCTAGGGAAACCAGGGTGGCTGGAACAGAATGTGCAAGTGAGGAGTGGCCAAAAATGATATTAGAGAGATCACAGGTCAAATCTTGTAGAGCTTGGTAAGCTACTGTAAAGAAACTTTCACTCGGAACGAGAGGGGGGCTCCTGGGAAGTTCTGAGCAGAGGAGGGACGTGATGTGACATGTTTTCAAAGTGTCTTTCTGACTGCTATGGTAAGCAGAGGCTGCAGGGGTGGAGGCTGGGGGAAACAGAGATCCATGAGGATCCAGATACCATTGCTCTGCTGAGTGGCAATGGTGGCTCAAATTTGGGGTGTAGCAAATAAGAAGTGAGCAAGACAGGGCCAGGCACAGTGGCTCACGCCTGTAATCCCAGCACTTTGGGAGGCCGAGGCGGGCAGGTCACTTGAGGCCAGGAATTCAAGACCAGCCTGGTCAACATGGTAAAACCCTGTCTCTACTAAAAATACAAAAATTAGCCAGTCGTGGTGGTGGACACCTGTAATCCCAGCTACTTGGGAGACTCAGATATGAGAACTGCATGAGCCTGGAGGGCAGAGGTTGCAGTGAGCCGAGATTGCACCACTGCACTCCAGCATGAGCAACAGGGCAAAAGTGAGCAAGACGGGTCATCAACAAATAATTGCACAGTGGATAATTTAATTGAAAATTGTGAACAGAACCACAACAGAGAGGTACAGGATGCTGTAAGAAAGCATAACAAGGAAACTGGTAGTCCGTTCTTTTGGAGGGGGGATGGTTTCAGGCAGGGAAGGCTTCCCAGAAGCAGCAGCATAGAAGCTGCAACTTGAAGCTGGAATTGGTTATGTGAAAACGAAGAGAAGAATATCTCAAGTAGAAGGAAGAGCATATTCAAAGGCCCTGGGGCAGGAAGCAGAGGGTCCCGTATGGCCAATCGAATGCTCATAGAAGATGCTCTCCTTCTGTGATGTGCTGCCCTGTTTGCTTGCTGCTGAAATAATTAATGAGTCAGACACTTCACAGCAAGATGACCATACTGGCTCCACATTGCTGTTACTGCTGTTTTCCTCACTCCTTGGTAGATAGTTTGGAAGGATCCAGACCTCCCCACCTAGTAAATGAATGATAAGGACAGATCAGACCGGCTAGGTTGCAGCGAGATTAACAATGTGAGTTTGACCTGTCCAGAGTTGAGTGCCCCTCATTGAGAAGAACCTGAGAAACCCTCCTTTGTCCCAAATCCCTCATAGACAACTCAGCTGCTTTACTGAACTAAGCAGGTGTGGGGGAGATGCCAGGATGGCCCCTCCAAAGGGGAATCAAGATTAAGCACATAAGCTGGCCTTTTAAAAGCTTAGCAGGCCTTTCCAATTGGATCCCAAATGGACCACACTTGAGAAATTAAATAAACAGCATTTGTCAAGGGCTTTTGTGGGCTCCCAGCTGTATTTATTTATAGGTTGGTCTGTTATTTATGGGCACTCGTGCTCCGTATAAAAGCTTTGTCGGACAGAAGTGGTGGGGAGGAGGCAGAGTGCTTTAATGCTTACTTGGACACTTAAGTATTCGCTCCAAGGAGCTCAAACAATGAGCATTTGCTGCTTTTGTCCCACAGAAGCTGGGTGCTAGTGTACAATAAGATGGCATTCCTAGAAATGCTGGACCACCGAGCACACCCCCAAAAGAAAGAGTCAGGAGTCCCTTTGGAGACCTCTGAGGGCCAGTTCCCAAAGAACAGTTGAAAATTTCAGATCAGCCACATCTTTGACTCACTGTGACTTCCAACACACAGCTGATAAGGCCCAATAGTTATGTTTTCAGAAACATACCCACAACTCCTGGCACAAAGTGGAGGCTCCGTAGATGTTGGTGAATGAAGGAATGAAGAAATGCAAGAATAAATGACTATTTGCTGTCCTCATAGCTATGAAACCGGAAAATAAGAGACCTCAAGATGTCACATGGAATATATTGATCAAAAAGCAACCTAGTAATACATACCTAGGACCTTAACATTTCCACGGCTTGGATTTAGTGGTTGTCTCCTAAGAATTCATCCAAAAGAAAAATCCAAGCATTAAGAAGAGGGGAGGGGAGGGGAGGGGAGGGAAGGGAAGGGAAGGGAAGGGAAGGGAAGGGAAGTGGAGAGGAGGGAAGGGAAGGGAAAGGGAGGGGAAAGGGAAGGGAAAGGGAGGGGAAAGGGAGGGAAGAGGAAGGGGAGGAGAGGGAAAAGGGAGGGGAGAGGGGAGGGGAGGGAAGGGAAGGGAAGGGAAAGGGAAGGGAAAGGGAGGGAAGAGGAAGGGGAGGAGAGGGAAAAGGGAGGGGAGAGGGGAGGGGAAGGGGATGGGAGGGGAAGGGGATGGGAGGGGAAGGGGAGGGGAGGGGAAGGGGAGGGGAAGGGAGGGGAAGGGGAGGGGAGGGGATGTGAAGGGGAGGGGAGAGAGGAGGGGAGGGGAGAGAGGAGGGGAGGGGATGTGAAGGGGAGGGGAGAGGGGAGGGGATGTGAAGGGGAGGGGAGGGGAGGAGATGTGAAAGGGAGGGGAGGGGATGTGAAGGGGAGGGGAGGGGAGGAGATGTGAAGGGGAGGGGAGGGGAGGGGAAGGGAGGGGGAGGGGAAGGGAGGGGGAGGGGAGGGGGAAGGGGAGGGGAGGGGGAAGGGAGGGGGAGGGGGAAGGGGAGGGGAGGGGGAAGGGGAGGGGAGGGGAGGGGGAAGGGGAGGGGAGGGGGAAGGGGAGGGGAAGGGAAGGGGAAGGGGAGGGGAAGGGAAGGGGAGGGGAGGGGAGGGGAGGGGAGGGGGAGGGGGAGGGGAGGGGGAAGGGGAGGGGAAGGGAAGGGGAAGGGGAGGGGAAGGGAAGGGGAGGGGAGGGGAGGGGAGGGGGAGGGGGAGGGGAGGGGAGGGGAAGGGGAGGGGGAGGGGAGGGGAGGGGAGGGGAAGGGGAGGGGAGGGGAAGGGGAGGGGAGTGGAGGGGAGGGGAAGGGGAGGGGAGGGGAGGGGAGGGGAAGGGGATGGGGAGGGGAGGGGAAGTGGAGGGGATGGGGAGGGGAGGGGAGGGGGAGGGGAGGGGACAGGGAGGGGAGGGGAGGGGATGGGGAGGGGAGGGGAGGGGAGGGGAGGGGAGGTGGGGAGGGGAGGGGAGGGGAGGGGAGAGGAGGGAAAAAACATGCCAAAATAAAAGGTGTTCATTGCTTTGTTCTTTGTAATAGTGAAGAATTAGAAAACATGGAATATCAACATTACAGGAATTATTAATTACCTGCTTTGATAAACTATTAAAAATTTGTTCATAAACACTGGGTGTGGTGGCTCACGCTTGTAATCCCAGCACTTTGGGAGAACGAGGAAGGCAGATCACGAGGTCAGGGGTTTGAGACCAGCCTGGCCAACATGGTGAAACCCTATCTCTACTAAAGATACAAAAATTTAGTTGGATGCACCTGTAATCTCAGCTACTCGGGAGGCTGAGGCAGGAGAATCACTTGAACCCAGGAGGTGGATGTTGCAGTGAGCCGAGATGGCACCACTGCACTCCAGCCTGGGCAACAGGGCAAGACTCCATCTTAAAAAAAATAAATAAATAAGACAGAAATGCTCATGTTAAAATATTACATGAGATATGCAGTATAAAATATTACCTTAATGGTATTATTAAACTTAGGTGTGTGTTTTCAACCATTAGAGAAAAAACACTGAAATAAAAACACTCCAAAACATTAAGTGTGGTTATGTTTGGACAAAAGAGCTATGAGTAATGTTTTCTTATGTCTTTTATTTTTCCAAATGTTCAAGTTTTTATTAAAAATCACAAAGGATGTTGATGATTAAAAAATAATCAATTCACTATTTAATCAATAAATTGCATTCTCCCACCTCAAGGAAAAACTCTCTTTACAGCATACAAAGAAAGATAATCCACTGGGGTATTTTTATTAACACTATTACAAAATATTTTTTAATGTCCTATACATGTACAACTGTTTTGCCATCATGGAAGCAAAAGAAATGTCCACACAAAAAATTAAAATATCAGATCACCAATTAATCATTTTGGCTTCTTTTAAGTGCAATGAACAAAAATATGTGTTCTCTTTCTATGTGTGTCTTTTTTCTCCCTGCCTTTGTATACATCAGCCTCCAAGCCATATGAAAGCTTCGTACCCATCCCCACTATCTTCCCTCTTCCAGGAATTGTGGTCTTTCTTTGTTCATTTGCTCCTTTTCTTGTAACTGAGAGCTATAAACCTTCTTTGTACCCATCACTTGCCCACAGCCTTAGTACTTTCTGCATGAACTCAGATAAGATGGCAGGGCAAATGGAAACCACAGACTCAGAATCATGTGGACTTGAGTTCAAATCCCAACTCTGTCACTTCCAAGCTGCACGACCTGGGGCGAGTCATTTAATTGCTCCATCTGTCAGTTTCCAAGCTTGATAATGGCCAAAAGGAGATCATCATAAAAACAAAGTAAGAGTTGCAAAAGTAATGATTAACACATCTTAGCCACCTAGAGCATCCCAGACATTACGCTAAGAGCTTTACGTGCACGAAGTCATTTATGTCTCACCATAAGCCAATGAGGTAGATGCTTTTTTCCCATTTTACAGATAAAAAGGCAGATCCATAAGTAACAGTGATCATTCACAGGGTGCGCATCTTATAGTTAGATCCTGTTCTGATTCCATCCTAACAACAACTTGCCTACTGGTTCATTATTATACTCATTTTCTAGATAAGGTCACTGAGGCTCAGAAGGACAAAGGGTTTGAGCATATTCTCCTGGCTTATAGGTAACGAAGGCAGGACTCTCATTTTGCCATCTCTCTCCCAACTTCTAAGTTATATGTGCACTTGGTAGACACTTGACAACTGGTGTGATCCAGGACAAGGAGAGGAAGCACGTGCTGCCCAGACCGCTGTGGCTCAGCCCTTCACAGAGCTGGGTAACCTTGGCTCCTGACAATTACCCTACCATCAAACCAGGGGTCTGGTTACAGGGAAAAGCTTTGAAGCAGGACAAGCTCAAGGGACATGGACATTGCTCAAGCCACTGCCACATCTCTGTAGTAATGGCTACTGTCTGACCAGATGCAATCAATACCCTTCTGCCCTTCCCACACAGATGGGAGGTCATAAAAAGAAATCTCCAAGGAGACGAATAAAAGTTGGTGCCCAAAGTCTAGCCTGGGATGAAAAGTTGTTTTAGTCCAGAGCAAATTAAACATCAGCCCTGTCCTTTGAGGCATCAGCAAGGCAACAAAGTGTGGGATGCGGGGATGTTACATGGAATCCTTTAGAATGGGTTCACCTGAGGAGTTTGCCTATTTCACCTGGATTATTGCAACTCGTATTGAATTGTAGATGTTCTATGAGTGAGGACCAGACCGTAGCAACCCGGGCTATTTGGGGTGAAAAGGAAAGTGGGGAGCCAGAGTTTCACATGTGTGAATTATTTGGGTTTGAAATGATCATATTCTGCTGGGCATGGAGGAGAGGCCGGGGCAGTTGGTTCCCATTAAGCTTAGTAGCCTGAGGATTCCCTGCATGCAGATGCATTCCGGCCCCAGCACCATCCCAGAGGCCAGAGCGCCAGGGCCCCAGTGCAGCCTGAGAATGTCCCTCCAGCTGCTGACGCAGGGGACCCCAATGTTTCCACTGGGCCTCTAGAGAAAGAAGTAGCCAGAAAGCCTTGGGACACCAAAGCTTCCATCCCTCCCATTTTCCAAGGCCCCTAATTAGGCATTTACATGACAGACCAATTAAGTCCCTGAAAGAGTGGTTACAGGCTATTGGGTAATTAGTGACGTTTTTAAAATACATTTTTAACCACACAAAACCATGTTTATACAATGTTAAGGAACTGGCTTCAAACCACAGGAGTGAAAAAAAAAACTTTAGCAAAGGCAGAAAAAGTCTGGCTCTGGAGGGCAAAGGGCAGTTGTGTTCCCTTTGATGTTCAGAGCATGGGTTTGGTTGATCTGCCCAAGAGTTGATGGTCAGTTTTTCTGACTTCCGGAATCTGAGGGCCTACTACGTACCAGGCATTGCCCGGCGAGTATGTACCAGGCATTGCCTGGTAAGTTGAAGATACAAGACGGATCATAAATCAGTCTTTTAACTTGAGAAACTCACAATTCTCAGTTGCACTGTGGCAGTTTTTATATTGCTATCTTCATTCATGCGTACACTTAGTAATCCATTCAACAAACATCAACTGAGCACCTACTGTGTGCCCAGCAAGGAAATATAAAGATAAGAAAAGGCGTGCTCTCCTCTTGAGGAGTTCCCAGTTCGGAATCCTCTTGGGACTCTGTTTGTTATTAGCATCTTTGTGCAGTCATGTCTATATTCAATGAATGTGCCAAGCTCCTCTCTAGACTCAGGATTCAAAGTAGAGGGAGATCTAGATTTTTCCTAAACTCACAGCCCTTATGGATTTTGTTTTTGCATTTCTTTCTTCAATTCATTCATTTACTCATTTATTCACAAATACGCTGAGCTCTTACTCTGTAATAGACACAGGGCTAAGTCCTGACATTCAGAAATAAATAAGATCTGGTCCCACCCTGGGCTCAGAGAAAGATGCATGTGTTCTGTGGGACTCTTCGCAATAGCAAAGACTTGGAACCAACCTAAATGTCCATCGGTGACAGACTGGATTAAGAAAATGTGGCACATATACACCATGGAATACTATGCAGCCATAAAAAAGGATGAGTTCATTTCCTTTGTAGGGACATGGATGAAGCTGGAAACCATCACTCTGAGCAAACTGTCACAAGGACAGAAAACCAAACACCACATCTTCTCACTCATAGATGGGAAATAAACAATGAGAACACTTGGAACCAGGGTGGGGAACATCACACACCGGGGCCTGTCGTGGGGTGGGGGTAGGGGGAAGGGATAGCATTAGGAGAAATACCTAATGTAAATGACGAGTTAATGGGTGTAGCACACCAACATGGCACATGTATACATATGTAACAAACCTGCATGTTGTGCACATGTACCCTAGAACTTAAAGAATAATAAACAAACAAACAAACAAATAGATAGATAGATAGATAGATAGATAGATAGATAGATAGATAGATAGATAGATAAATGTTGCATGCGTCCATGGTGTCAGCAGAGTGAGCAGCTGACAGGTGAGTTGCCAGGTGAGCTCCATGGTGAGGCAGCCCCAGAGGAGAGAAATAAGCCCTGAGTGGTCAACTATTGACTGGAAATTGCTAAGTCACGAGTTTAAACAAAGATCCATGAGGGTGGCCAGGCATGGTGGCTCACGCCTTTAATCTCAGCACTTTGGGAGGCTGAGGCAGGCGGATCACCTGAGGTCAGGAGTTCGAGACCAGCCTGGCCAACATGATGAAACCCTGTCTCTGCTAAAAATACAAAAATTAGCTGGACGTGGTGGCGGGCACCTGTAATCCCAGCTACTCAGGAGGCTGAGGCAGGAGAATCACTCAAACCTGGGAGGTGGAGGTTGCAGTCAGCTGAGATCACACCATTGCACTCCAGCCTGGGCGACAAGAACGAAACCCTCTCTAAAAAAAAAAATATATATATATATATATATACATCTCCACAGGGAGAAAGATATGGAGTTGTGGACAAAAAAGGGTCTGAGATGGAGGCAGGCAAAAGAGGAACAATGGAGAGGGCTGATTCTAGTCCCTGCTTTGACATTAAATGAACCTGGAACCTTAAGCAAGCCACTTACTGCCTTTAGCCCTCGGTTTTCCGTCTGTAAAATGGAGAGCTCACCATCTACTGCATAGATTAATAATGATGACAGTAATAGCAACAATGTCCTATTAATATATGTAATATTGTTAATATTAACTATAATCACTGACATTTTTAAGCACTGTTCATCCAGGTACCCTTCCAAATTCTTTACATGCACTAGTCATTTAACCCTTATATAACCCAAATGAGCCGGTGCTACTACTTAGCCCCATTTTGAAGATAAGGAAAGCAAGACCCAGAGAGGGTAAGTAACTTGCCCAAGAACACAAAGCTAGTAAGCACCTTCAGGATGCATGTTCTCAGTCCCTGTGAAATGAGATCATGTCTAGAACATGGAAACACCATGCTGACACATGCAACTGCTCAGCAAAGGTTACTGGAACTCAAAGCTGGAAGGACTAAAAATCACTAATATGTATATTTTGCAGAGGGTGGCCAGATCTCCAACTGAATTCATTTTCCGTTGCTGTGTAACAAATTACTACAAATTTGGCAGCTTAAAACAACACACGTTTATTATCTTACAGTTTCCGTGGGTCAGGAGTCCAGGCGGAGTTTAGCTGGGTCCTCTGGCTCAGAGTCTCACAAGGATGCAATCAGCACACTGGCCAGGCTGCATTCCTTTCTGGAGGTTCCAGGTCTTCTTTTAAAGTTCACATAGCTGTCTGCAGAATTTGGTTTCTTGCAGATGTAAGAATGAGGTCCTCACGTCCTCGAGGGTACCTGCAGTTCCCTGCCATGTGGCAGTTCACATCATACCAGCTTGCATCTTCAAGGCCTGCAGAGTCCTTGGCTCCAGTCTGCTGGGACAGAGTCTCACGCAACATAACATAGTCACGGGAGTGATACTCCATCCCCTTTGTCATAGTCTACTGGTTAGAAGAAAGCCACAGGTGCTGCCCACATACAAGGGCAGAGGATTGTACAAGGACATAACTTGGGGGGGATGGTCACTTTCGAGCCAACCCACTACACAACTAGGGTAGTAAGTGTTAGAGTGTAATTGGATTGTTTGCAACTCAATGGATAAATGCTTGAGGGGATGGATACTCCATTCTTCATGAGCTTCTTGCTTCACATTGAACACCTGTATCAAAACATCTCATGTATCCCATAAATATACGTACCTGCTATGCACCCACAAAAATTAAAAATAAAATAAAAAATAGAGATCCAGGCAAGCAGTGCCTGCTAAACCACATAGAAAGAGAGAGAGAGAAAAAAAAAACCCTACCTAGGGGATTGGTGGAGATTGGTGGGCCCACCTCTATCTGGGGTTTCTCTGGCCTCCCCAATTTGATCAGGAATATTTCATGTCCTTTTTGGTGTTTCCATAGCTCTCTGTACTTCTGGGAGCCTCAGGGCTATAGTTTTTTCATCCAAAAAATGAGGGTCATGTCCTCATTTGCAGGATTGTAGAAATAATTTAATGACATAGATACGTATTTGCCTTATTGAGCACTTACTATGTGCTGAGCTCAGGTCAAGGGCTCTGTATGGATTGTCTCATTTCATCCCACAACAACCCTGTAAGTCCATCACTATTATTGACTCCATTTTGCACAGGCAAAAACTGAGGCTCAGAGAGGTCAAGTCTCCTGCCAAGGTCACACAACTAGTAATGGTGGAAACAAAATTCAAGCACAGGGAGTCTGTGCTCTTCACTGTAGTACTAGACAAATTCCCTTGTTTAACAGAGGCAGTGGTACATTGGAATCCCTTAGTAAATAGTAGGTGTGATTTTAACCATTTATCATGTATCATTATTTACATTGTCATTACATACTTATCTTACATCAGGGCTCATCACACTGTATGACAGAGCATCCCGTTTAATTCTCTTCCCCTACTGGACACAGAGGAGGTCTTTTTTTCTTACTCGTTATTCTCCTAATGCCCAACACAATGCCTGCACACAGTGGCACTCAGTAAATGTTTATTGAATGGGATTGACCTGTGCTATGGATTTGCAAAGGACTTTCACAACAGTGGGGTAGACAGGAAGCAGCTACTATGACCCCATTTTACAGACAGGAAGCAGATATCCTGAATGAACCCAACTTGCTTACTCTGGCTTAGTCTTGCACAGCTAATAATCAGAGCTGAACTCAGTTCTTCTGTCTCTGCCTAAGACTGCATGTGCATCCCACAGTGACAGTGATGGTAAAAGATGTTACAACCATGATAACCATTTATTGAGCAGGGCTAGACTCTATGCTAAGAAAGGTACCTGCCATATTTTGAAGCCCATTTTATAGATTAAAAAGCAAGACTAAAGATTAAATCACTTGCTCAAAGTCTCCCTGGTAGATTTCAAAATGGTCAAAATCTTTCAGTCCTCCCTGGATTCACATACTTTGCAGTGGCACTTTGCAGCTATCTCCCATCAAGAAGTGGAGTTTGTTTCCCAACCTCTCAAATCAGAGCTGATCTTGGATTTGATTTGGCCAACAGAATAAAGCAGAAGTGATGATATGCTAGTGCTAAGTCCAGGTCTCAAGAAATCTTGCAAACTCACTCTTCTCTCTCTTGCATTCTCTCTCTCTCTCACTTGCTCTCATTCTCGCTCTAACACTCTCTTTCTCTCTCTCTCTTCTGCCACTTGAGCGGCTATGTGCATGGAAATAAGGCCTAACTAACCTGCTGGAGGAGAAGAGGCCTCATGGAGCAAAGGTGACAGGCAGGGCTGAGCTATCTTAGACCAGCCAGCCCCAAGCTGACCCAGAAGCTGTCTGAAAACACATGAAAAACCCCAGTGAAGACTTGCCTAACCCAGCAGAGCCAGCCAGTCAATCCACAGATGCATCAGTGAAATAAATGTTTGCTGTTGTAACCATCAAGTTTTGGAGTGGTTTGTTACACAGCAATAGCTAACTGATACAGTCATGCGGCTACTCAATGGCAGATTTAAATCCCATTTCCATCTAACTCCAGAGCTCTCTTATTTTTCAATTCGTACCTTTCAGTCCTCATGCGAGACTCAAGTCCCAAAGCCTTGCCCAACATGCACATGCAGTGCTGTGTGGTGTCCTGTGTCAGTGACTCTGCCTCCTTGGCCAAACAGTCATGGGCCAGCTCCAGAGCAGACTTCAGCCTTTTACCAACAGCTCATCTGACACATGGCCTGAAATGCCTCACTCACTCCTCCCCACCCATTCAAACCCTTTGCATTCTTGAAGGTCCAGTTCCAATGCCATCTCCATCCTCAGACTATCATAGCATCTCCATTTACCATGCCTGCAACATTCAACACCACCTGCATCTACTTTCCTGTGATTAGTTTGTGTGCCCATATTTTATTTCTCTGCTTTGATTATATTTCTCCAGATATTACATAGAGTAGACCCTCAACTATTTCATTCCATTAACAAGTAGTTGTTGTAAACCCAGCACCGTTCTAGCTACTGGAAATAAGCCTGTGGACCAGATATGCAAGGTCCTTATCCCCAGTAGGGAGACCATGTCATGAACTAGTAGACACATAAGAAAATTCTACAGAGTAAATGGTGAAGTCTCATCTCCTAAACAGGAGATGAATTGACGCAATACTAGAGGGAAGGACTTCTTTAAATAGGGTGGTCAAGGAGGCATCTCTGAAGCAGGGGCATATGAGCAGAGACCTAAAGCAATCAAAGGCATCAGCCATAAGAAGAACTCTTGAAACAAAGTTCCAGGCAGAGGGAACAGCAAATGCCAAGTCCCCAAGGCCCTGAGGACAGCTCTTCAAGGAAAAGAAAGCAGGTAATCACAGCGACAGCAGAGTGAGCCCAAGGAGGTGAGGTGGAAGATGAAGTCAGAGAGATAGACACAGACCAGGCCATGAAGCCACTGGGGAAGGGTTTAAGCTCATTCCAAGTTGAGTTGGGTCAACGGAGCACTTCCCTCTTGGGAGCTCATGAACTGAACCACATGCAGCCACAGGAGCGCATCAACCCTATCTTTTTTGAGTATCATAGTCTCTTCCCAGCCTGGATCAATTATGCCACTGATCTCATCACTCCTGACTTCAAAAGGGGGAAAAAAAGACAGAGAATTTACAAAGAACGATAAACCCAGTTTGTAGCAGGCCACAAGCCCATAAACTTTTACCAGCCTTTCCACTGCCCAGCATACACCACTCCCTGCCTTGCCATCAAAATACTGCCTTTATGCACAGCCAGCACAATAAAAAATAATTTTATGGAATAATATACCATCTAGGAGAAAAATCCTGGAAATAATATTTGCCTCAATGACTCAATCTAATTTGGGATGATCAAGGCTATTATTGGGGATGCCAGGTGACAGTTACAAGTTGCTGTTTATCAATGTTTGAAGAGCCCCAGCTTTGCCATTGACTTACTGTGTGGCCTGAGGCCAATCCTTGTTCCTTCTAGCCTCAGTTTTCCCTACTTTAAAGGATAGATTTAGACAATCTATAAAGGGCTGTCTGTTCTACATATCTAGAAGTACACGAGTACTTCTTAAGGATTCCCTAAGACTGTACTGGGTAACACTGTCATTGGCAAGCATGAGGAGGAACAGTATTTGCACACACCGCAGGTGGTCTTATGAATTGGTACGACTTTTGTGGATGACATTTGGTCACTATGCATCAAAAACCTTTTAAAAATAGCACAAACATTTGGATTCGGGAAATGTCCCGTGCCAGAATACAAAGGTATAGTTCAATGGTTCCTAAGAGAAAGCAAGTTTGCTTGGTCCCCGCAAAAAGGACACTTGGCAATATCTGGAGACACTGAAGGGGGTGCTATTGGCATCCAGTAAGTAGAGGCCAGGGATGCTGCTGAGTATCCTACAAAACGCAGGACAGCGCCCACAACCAAGAACCATCTGGCTCAAAATGTCAAGAGGGCCACAGTTGAGAAATCCTGGTAGAGATAAAGAACATTCCTCACCCCAATATTGTTTCCAGAGATGTAAAATAAAATTACAAAAATGGAACCAAAATACCTTAGTGCAAAATAAGAAGGAATGCATTAAATAATGTGCATCACACACGAAAAAGATTCAATGCAGTTATGAAAAAATGAGCAGTTCTGTGGCCAAGAGCCCAAGCTCTGGAGACAGACTGCTGCCTGGGTTCAAGTCTCACGTCAACCACTAAGTACATGAATGACTTTGGACAAGTCTCTTTACCTTTCTGAGTCTCAGTTTACTCATCTGAGAAATGAATATGGAAGCCCTGGCTCTCTCACAGGGTTGTTGGGAGACTCTAAACATCACATGGGTGAATCTGGCACATAGTAGGTTCAGTTCATTCCTGGCCTCTACATGCATTTGGGTTTGCAACCCCAGAAAATAACAGAAAACAGCCATTCCTGCTGAAAGGAGCCAGAAGCCAACTGAGCATGATGACTTCAGACTCTGCCATTGACACTGAACTATAATTATGTGGTGAGAGCATGAGACGAAGGCTTGATTTCACATTTTCTTAGAGGTGCCCCTTGCTGAGTATCTGACATACATTATCTCATTTCCACCTCACGACAACCCTATGAGACAGATGTAAGCATCATCCCTACTTTAAATGTGGAGAAACTGAGGATCAGAGAGGTAGGTAAGCTGTCCAAGGTCACTCACTGATAAGGAAGTGGTGCTGGTGAGATTCCACACCAGGTCTGTCTGATGCTGAAGCACAGGTCCTCAGCCCTACATTGGATGACATTCCTAAAAGGCTTATTGAACACAGGTTTAAATAGGCTCTCTGTAGAAGAGTTTACCAAGTCACATGTGGATAGAGTGACTGATTCATTCCAAGACTTTTAGTCTTGAAAGTCTTTCATCCTGGGAAACCCGTCAGTCCTAGGTACACCAGGATGATGGTTAACTTTCCTTGGGGTCAAGATGATGGTTCCAGCTCTGATTCCCTCAATGCACCTAGGCCTGGTGAGGGAGAGTTTATGAGTATGAATGTGCAGCTTTTCTAGAACTTAGAAACTTCTCTGACGTGGAGAAAATGAGGCAACAGAGAGAGAGGCAGAAGCGCTGGCCAAAGTGTCAAAAACTCTGGCTCTGCTACAAATTCACTGCTTAAACCTGGAATCCAGCCATGTGCTTCTCTTATCCACTAAAAATAAATGGGATGGGGTTAACTTTCTCTGAAAGTCTTTCATCTATCATGCCAATATCTAGCCTTCCACGTATCCATCCATAATATAGTATTGTGGTTGGCTGCCCAGATTTGAATACCTGCTCTGACTTTCTAGCTGTGTAACCTTAGGTAAGTTACTCACCTCTTTGAGCTTCAGTCCCCTCATCTGTAAAGTAGAGATAAAAATGGGAATCCACTTCACAGTACACGGAAGCTATTTATAATGGGGCTTTGGCATTTGGAAAATGTTCTGTAAATATCGGTTGATATTATATCAATGCTCTTTGTAAATAAATTTATTTCACTTAGTAAATATTAACTGAATACAGTCGATGTGACACCAGAGACAGAATGAACAAAATCCTCACAGCCCTTGCCTCTTTCACATGAAAAAGCCCAATTTCAAAATCCAGATGAATTAACGACCAACTCCTTCCCTTCTGAAGTTGAGATTAAAGAGAGTGAGAGAGGCAAAGAAAGAGGGAGAGGCCGAGCTCTCCCTAGTGCACAAGCCAAAACATACATCCTGCTCTGCATGGCCAGCCATAAATCCATTGCTCGGTGAGGGTTCTTCCCAGCTAGCATGGCGACCGTTCGGAATATGCAGTATTCCTCCACAACTGGCTGTAATTACCAGCCAGATAATTACCCGGCCAACCCACTTCCCTTGCATATCTCTCAGCAAGCAGGGAACAGCACAAGAAAAGAAAGAAAGAAAAAAAAAAACCTTCCTCTGTTCTTGTGAGTCTTGTGAGCCTCCGAGCCTCCTAGCTAGGCCAACTTCAGGAGGTCGCTGCCAAAAGCACTCCCTCGGGAATACACTGGGTTGCCGAGCTGAGCGTGCCAATGCCTTAAATTGTTTTATGTTTTTTGTCTCTATGAATTAGAAACCATTAAGAGAAGGCCACCCAAGGAAACCAAGCACAAAATATATTTGGTTACAGATGGATGGGAGAAGTTTGTTCTTGCTTTTTTTTTTTTTTTTTTTTTTTTGCCTTTTTCTTCCCCCTGAAGAGAGCAAGTACAATTTTTTTTTCTTTTTTGAATGGCTGATACTTTTGGAGCCAGGTTCTTGGAGCCCAAAGAGTGTAAAGAGCACATCCTCCTGGGTGTGGAGGAGATGTTCCTTCTATAAACATCCTTGCCAAAGCAGCTGGGCTTGGCCCTGGATACTCCTCTCATATACATAGTCAAGGCAACCTTGGGAAGCATGAAAATCCTGGTGAATCAGCTGCAAATACTGGCAAGGGAAAGATGCACTGCTGAGGCAGTAGCTGCATCTGTATGAGCTTCTGCTCAGATCCCCAACCAGCACCACCCCCATGTGACCAATGACTCACCACCATTCCAATTCTCAGTTAAGCAAGTGGATTCTGGAGTAAGTAACCTGAGTGCAAAATCCTGCATCTTCCTCTTACCATGTGAGCAAGTTATGCAACCTCTCTGTGCCTCAGTTTTCTCATCTGTAAAATGGGGAGAATAAGGGTACTACCTCATGCGGTTGATGTCAGGATTAAATGAGGTGATGTTTAGCGAAGTACATAGCACCTATATGTGACCAATAAGTGTTACCTACTATTAAAAGTTACTTAACTCCCCTGTTAAATGAGCTATAGCTCAGTTTGCATAGCATTAAAATGGGGATTCTTTGGGGATTTGTTGTAAGGATTAATTTAATGACATTTTATAGATCTGATCCCAATTCCAAAATAAATATTTTGGGCCCAGAACTGTACTGAATAGTCTATGTACATTATCTTATTAGATCCTTATATTAATTTGGAAAACTCAGCATTATTTGTCTATTGAGAAAATTAAGCCTCAGATAAGTCACGAGTTTGAAATTTCTCTCACGCCAAATTTGTCAGATTAGAAAGATTAGATGTCAGATTGCACCTACAAAGACAGATGACGTAAAGTAAGGTTGGATGTAAGTAAGTCTCCCCCTAGGATGGGAGTGTACAAGTGCTTATTAGGGATCATTCTTGCTTTTCTTTCCTTCCATATTCTCTGAACAAACCTTGTGTCTAATTTGGCTTCCTTGTCTCAGGATTGGGAAAGCCAAAATAGCAGACTTAAGTTTGTGATAAGAAAGAATAATTATGCACCATCAATTACCCAATTAGAGTCTGGTTGCTACCTCAGTCTTATGGAAATGTGGTGAAGATATTATCACTTGCCCAGATTCTCATCAACTTGTTTACACTGATCAAATCAAGTTTCTGGGGTATATTAACCCCACAAATGAACTTCTGCCACTATCATTATCGCCACCATCACCATGAGATCTCTACCATTATCACCAACACCATTACCACCACCACTACTATGATCTCCACCACCATTACTCCACACCACTTTCCACCATCACCATAACCATCGCCACAATCACTATCACCCCACCATCACTACTTTGCTAATTCTACCATGATCAGAACCACCATCTCCTCCCCAACCTCCACCTCCCTCACCAGCATCATCATCACCATCTCTACCCACCACCACCATAGTATCTCCACCATCACCACCATCCCCACTACACTATGACCATCACCATCACCACCACAACCATCATCTCCACCACCATATCACCCCAGGAGTCCTTAGCTGAACAAAATCTAAATTTTGGAGACAAGAAAGAGTTTAATTTAGAAGTTGGGCAATTGGGTGCATTAGCAAGAGTACATCACACTCAGTGTGTGACCCCATACATCTTCCCCTGAAGTAGCGAGCTTTTCTTCCAATCCGCAGCTCCCTTTGCATTATCTGAGCTTGAGTTTCAGCCAAACCAGATGTCAGTTAAAGACAATAGATAACAGATGCTACCCAGAAAGATGTCTACAGGAAGAACATGTGTCTTAGAGTGAAACATGGATTTGAACCTAGCTCTACCACTTACCATCTCAACACCCACAGGCAAGAGCCTAAACTCCTCTAACACTCAGTTTCCTCATCTGTAAAATATGGATAATAATTCCTGCCTTAGCAGATTTGAGTTGCAATTACATGAGTACCATGGCCAAACACCATGTTTAGCATATATTAGACTCTCAATAAATACTTAATCATATTATTAAACCAAGATGTCTAAAGAGCCTTATTCTCTACACACTCCCACTGAATACAGTTTCATTAGAAGCAAAATAGCAGCTCACTATCCTGGAGCCAACAAGAAAGAAGTTAATTCTGGAGAAATTAAAACATTTGAAACATTTAAAATGAAGATCTCTTGTTTTTATTGTAAAAGAAACATGCTGTAAATTACAACACAGTCAGATGTACAAAGGAGATGCACCTTATTAGAAATGCAATCTCCCAAGAAGGGGTCATTTGGTGTGATGGAGAACACACAAACTCACAGTGTAATTCATTTGAGTTGACAAGCCCAAACTGGTACAGGTTGAGTATTCCGTATCTGAAATGCTTGGAACCAGAAGCATTTTGGATTTTGAAATTTTCTTTAGATTTTGGAATATTTGTACTATGCTTACCAGTTCAGCATCCCTAATTTGAAAATCCAAAACCCAAAATGCTCCAATGAGAATGTCCTTGGAGCGTAACGTGGGTGCTCAAAAAGTTTCAGATTTTGGAGCATTCTGGGTTTTGGATTTTCGAATTAGGGATGCTCAACCTGTATGAGTAAAAAGCTCTCTTCTATCCTCAGTCTTGCTTCTTGTTTTATTTCTCTCAGATTTTTTTTCCTCTCTGTGTCAAAAAAGAAAAGCTCATGGCTTCATCAAGGAAGTGAAATTCTCATTTTCCTAGACAGTTCCTACAGAGCATGGAGTTTATTGCCATGTAATCAAAGGACTCCACCTGGAGCTCAAACACGGGTAGATGATGTGACAAGAAGATAGAAACAGAGCTGGAAGTTTGAGCTACCTTCCTTCCTACCCGCACAATGAGAAGATCATCCGGATGCTCTAACAGGGCTTTGCTAACTACAGGTTCAATGTACCTAGAGGAAAAAAGAGGCAAAAACTAATCAGGGAAGATAAACCAGAAGGCTGCTAAGTTTTCATCAGTCAATGGCTAACAGACAAAAAGAGAAAAATGTCCTGAGTTGTTCATATAGTACTCAATACAAAAGTACTCAATACAAAAAACTGACCTTTATTCTAAGATTCTGTTCTTTCTATATTTATTGTTATTAAAAATTCTCTTTGGCAATGGAACAAGAGCAATTCATGCCAGCCAGTCTTTCTTCTCCTTCCCCTACCAGCTATAAAGATCACTTTTCCCAATGTCTTTCCTTCTTTATCCAGAGAACGAGTTCTGCCTTTGTTAGATAATTGGACTAGGGTGCAGGAAGGAGCTTTCTTGATGCTGAACCAGAGGAAGGGAGGAACAGACCACTGCTACCAGAAAGAAAAGTGGGGAAAGGACTGAGAAGGTGGGAGGGTAAGCCAATCTGCATGGCAAACAGCTAGAAACACACGGGGAAGGAAGGGGGAGAAAGTTAAAGCCCTGCAGAAGGGGGTTGAGAAGATTTGGAAAGTTTAGGTGCAAAAACTTGGGGAGATAAGAAGAGAGAAAATGGGTTTTAAGAATTGGTCATGGACCAGGCGTGGTGGCTCACGCCTGTAATCTCAGCACTTTGGGATGCCCAGGTGGGTGGATCACAAGGTCAGGAGTTAGAGATCAGCCTGGCCAATATGGTGAAACCCTGTCTCTACTAAAAATACAGAAAAAATTAGCTGGGCGTGATGGTGCATGCCTGTAATCCCAGCTACTCAGGAGGCTGAGGCAGGAGAACTGCTTGAGACAAGGAGGCGGAGGTTGCAGTGAGCCGAGATCGTGCCATTGCACTCCAGCCTGGGCGACAGAGCTAGACTGCATCTCAAAAAAAAAAAAAAAAAAAAAAAGAATTGGTCATTATGTCATTTAAAAACTAAGATGACTTTAGATGGGAAGATACTCTGTAGATGCTACTTCTTTGAAAGCAGCTTCACCTCAGAACTAAAACTTTTGAGCCACAGTTTTAATCAAGTGCCACATTTACAAACTGATAGTAATTGCAGATAGCAATTTTTAAAATGTTACCTAACTTGGCAAACAAAAGAGTTGGCAAACTTTTGTCAGTCTCCCAACCCAACGAGTTTTAGAATTGCTTTCAAATTTTACAAAGCATTGCTTTGGCACACAAAGTTGACTTTTCTCCAGGGACCATTCCTTTTATTCTGGTTATAATGGGATCTCTTCCTAGAAGCAAGCAGGAGGATAAACCACCTTCTGAGTTTCGTTAATATAAACAGTCTCTTAATTTTAAAAAGCTGATTATTGACTTATAAAAGTCTACAGGATCCCAGGTTTTGAAGTAATGGAAATGAACATTTAATGTTTGCAAGTAACTTCCACAGGCCAGGCACAGGCTAAGGTACTTTGTGTGCCTTACTTAGGGAAACAGAGAAGGAGGGCATGAGACCTTCATAAAGGGGGAATTATGTTTGATGGAATACAGAGGAGGGAGGAAGAGAAAGGGGTCCAGGATGACTCCTGAATTTTTGTTCTGATCTACTGAATTGACAATGGGACATTCCTTACGCTAAGGGACATTACGGAAGAGAAAATTTGGGAAGTGGGGAAAAAATAAGTTAGATTTGAGACCTGTAGGATCCCCAGTGCCTGACAGATAGCCAAGTGCCAATGTCCAGGAAGCTTTGGGATAGGTGGATTTGAAGAAAAGATACAGAATAAGAGATCTGAATTTAGACATCAACCCTAAAGATAGTCCCAGACAAGACTTAAATTGGTATTGAGATTTACCCGACATCCCACCACCCTCTCTTCTTGTTCAAGTTTGGAAATCTTGTTCATTTTCAAGGGTTACTCCTAATCTCTTGTCATTTAACTCTCAGCGAACAATCTTTTTTAAAAAAAAAAACTTTTAGATACAGGGGGTACATGTATTTCATTATTTTTATTTTTGAGACAGGGTCTCACTTTGTCACCCAGGTTGGAGTGCAGTGGCACAATCTCGGCTCACTGTAGCCTTTACCTCCCAGATTCAAGTGATCCTCCCACCTCAGCCCCCCAAGTAGCTGGGACTACAGGTATGTGCCACCACAACCGGCTAATTTTTCTATTTTTTGTAGAAACAGGGTTTTGCCATGTTACCCAGGCTGGTCTCAAACTCCTGAGCTAAAGTGATTCACCCTGCTCAGCCTCCCAAAGTGCTAGGATTACAGGCATGAGCCAGGTACATGTATTTTAGATACAAGTTGTACATGTGCAGGTTTGTTACATGGGAATATTGCATCATGCTGAGGATTGGGGTATGGATCCTGTCACCCAGGTAGGGAGAACACTATTTGATACATGGTTTTTCAACCAACGCCCCCCTCCTTAGCTTCCTCATCCATCTAGTAGTCTGCAATGTCTCTTGTTCCCATGTTTATGTCCATGGGTGCTCAATGTTTAGCTCCCACTTGTAAGTGAGAACATGCGGTATTTGGTTTTCTATTCCTCACTTAATTTGCTTAGGATTATGACCTCTAGCTCCATCCATGTTGCTGCAAAGAACATGATTTTGTTCTTTTCATGGCTGTGTAGTATTCTGTGGTATATGTGTGCCACATTTTCTTTATCTAACTTACCATTGATGGGCACCTGGGTTGAGTCCACGGCTTTATTATTGTGAACAGTGCTGCGATAAACATATGAGTGCAGGTGTCTTTTTGGTAGAATGATTTATTTTCTTTTGGGTATATACCCAGTAATGGAATTGCTGGGTCAAATGGTAGCTCTGTTTTAGGTTCTATGGGAAATCTCCAGACTGCTTTCCACAGTGGCTGGACTAATTTACATTCCCACCAACAGCGTATAAGGTCTCCCTTTTATCCACAGCCTTTCTAGCATCTTTTTTTATAATGGAGTCTCACTCTGTTGCCCAGGTTGGAGTGCAGTGGCACGATCTTGGCTCACTGCAAGTCCACCTCCCGGGTTCACGCCATTCTCTCGCCTCAGCCTCCAGAGTAGCTGGGACTACAGGCACCCGCCACCACGCCCGGCTAATAGTTTGTATTTTTAGTAGAGACAGAGTTTCACCGTGTTAGCCAGGATTGTCTCAATCCTCTGACCCCGTAATCCACCCACCTTGGCCTCCCAAAGTGCTGGGATTACAGGCGTGAGCCACTGCGCCTGGCTACTAGTATCTTAATAATAATAGTTATAACCAATGTCTCTACAGGAACCATGGTTTTTAAAGCAGCTTTACCTTCCAGATCCCATTTTCTATAAGATTATTTGGGTTGAAAATGACAGAGAGTCAATTCATAACCAATTCATTAAGCAAACATGGAATGCCTTGGGTGGTGTGTCTGTTCAGGTCCTCCAGGAAGCAGAAGCCAAAATACAATTAGACAGTCAAGAGACTTATTGGAGGAGTTGCCTGTGAAGAATAAAGGAAGCAGGAGGAGGCTGGGAGAGCATTTAGACTATGACCCAGGTCTGACACCTGGGAAAGGAGACAGGGACAAAAGGAGGATTGGAAAGAAGAAGCCTCAGACTATAGCGCAGATAAAAAAAAAAAAAAAAAGTCTCAGTAAAGCCAATAGGAAGCCCAAGGGCAAAGACCTCTTACCCCATTAGATGAGTCCCACTTTGGAGCGAAATAATCCTGCTCTAGAACCTGTACCATGCTCAGTCATTGGCTGGGCTGAGAGCAGCCCAGGGAGAATGTGGCTTCAAAGTGAACATCTGGCAGATCTAAAGCTACAGCTGTTGGAGATGTCCACTAGGCTGCTACTCACAGCAGAGAGAACTGAGCAGCACATGTTCATGAGTGCCCCAAGTAGCTGAGGCAGTCACAGCTGAATCCAAAGTTCACCTTAGAATAAATCATTAGATTTTCCTCCCGCCCCACCCCATCTCTCATATCTTCTTTCCTGCACAACTGCTTAATATTTCTTCTGGGCTCAATTAATAATAATAATTTGTTGATGGATAAGTGTCTCTTTATGGAAACTCAGCCACATGAGCTCATCAGCATTCAAGATTTAGATCCTGGTGAATTCTATGACATTTCCTGCCACCCCTTTCATATAATCAAAGATGGCCCTCAACAACACTAAGCATACATTATTCCTAGAGAAGCTCAACATTTTTTTAGATGGGGTCTTGCTCTGTTGCCCAGGCTGGAGTACAGTGGCACAGTCTCAGCTCACTGCAACCTCCACCTCCCGGGTTCAAGCGATTCTCCTGCCTCAGTCTCCCTAGTGGCTGGGATTACAGGTTCCTGCCATCATGTCTGGCAAATTTTTTGTATTTTTAGTAGAGACAGGGTTTCACCCAGTAGGCCAGGCTGGTCTCGAACTCCTGACCTCTGGTGATCTGCCCCCCTTGGACTCACAAAGCACTGAGATTACAGGCATGAGCCACTGTGCCCAGCCGAAGCTCATCATTTCTAAAGGAAATAAATCCACTCCTTCCCACCATCCATCCTGATCTCAGCAAAGGATTCACATGTTCACCCCTGAACCAATCCATCACCTGCAAGGGGAAAGGGATGCTCTGGGTAGAAAGGTTGAATAAGAGAAAAAGGGTCCCCTGATTTAAAGTCCCACCTCCAGAATGACATGGAGCAGAAAAGGGCAGTCCAAAGGGCAGGACAGCCAATAACAGTAACAGATGTTGCCTGGCCCCGTGCCACACAACTATAGTCCCAGCTACTCAGGAGGATGAGCAGGAGGATTGCTTGAGCCCAGGAGTTCCGGGTTGTCATGCACTATGCTGATGGTGTGTTTGCACTAAGTTCAGCATCAATATGGTGACCTCCTGGGAGTGGGGGACCACCAGGTTTCCTAAGGAGGAGTGAACCAGCCAGGCTGGAAACGGAGCAGGTCAGACCTCCTGTGCTGATCAGTACTGGATTGCACCTGTGAATAGCCACTGCATTCCAGCCTGGGTAACACAGCAAGACCCCATATCTCAATAAAAAATAAAAATTAAAAATTAACAGATGTCCACTATCACCCTCAAGACAAGCTGGAAAAGAGGGAGATTCTTCTGCTGGGAAGAGAACTCACAGATCAGGCTAGGTGAGCATCATTTTATTTTATGGACCACCAGTTGAAGGTTATTTTGACCCAAAGTCCTAAGGTTGGATTTTGTCAAGCACTGGGTTAGATAAAAGGGGGGAAAATTATCAAAATAAAACTGATTATATTCTTTTTAGAACAATAAATAGATAACAGTGAGAAATGTTAGGAAGGGAGGGGAATCCCAAAATTAAACTTCAACAGTAGTAAGTACTATTGACAAATGATATATTTTCCAAATGAAAGACATGAACTATGGAATTCTCATCCCGGGTCTGCTACCTTTGAATTGCATGTTTCAGCTTGAGGCTTCTACAACATAATACCATAGACTGGGTGGCTTCTAAACAACATAAATTTATTTCCCGCTGTTCCAGAGGCTGGGAAATCCAAATCAAAATGCCAGCAGATTTGCTGCCTGGCGAGAGGGCCTGCTTTCTGGTTCATAAATGGCCATCTTCTCACTGTGTCCTCACATGGTAGAAAAAACTGGCGAGAGAACTCTCTGGGGTCTCCTAGAAGAGCACTAATCCTATTTATGGGAGCTCTACCCTCATGACCTAATCACCTCCTGAAGGCCCCACCTCCTAATACTATCACATTTGGGGCTAAGATCCCAACCTATGAATTTGGAGGGAACACAGACATTCAGTCTACAGCACTGAACAACCCTGAGCGATAACCTCCTTGCTTTCTTATATCAAAATAAATGAGGGAGGAAGGGAGAATCTATTTATAGTAAGATCATTATAAGAATTCTTTGAGATCATAAGTTAAGCACCCAGCACAGTGCCTGAAACTTAGTGCTGAATATATTTGTGTCTAATATTATTAAACTTGAAAGATTCCATGCACTTCAGCTACCATTGGCTTCCAGCTCTCTAATACCAGTCAGCCATGCCAGCAAAAAAAAAAAAAAAAAAAAAAAAAAAAACCCTTTGCTTCATAATCCAATAATCCCATGGAGCCCTAAGAAGGGAAGGAAAGTGTTCCAAGCCCAACGGGCTATTTTTGGAGATGAAACATCATCCCATTATTTGCAGAAGAAAAAAAGGGAATGGGTCAGAGAGTGGTTCTTCATGTTATCCTATGCCTACAGTTAATTGTGCCTGGGGGAAGGTTCCTTTAGAGAGCGAGAGCGAGCAAGCAAGAGAGAGAGAGAGAGAGATGTTTCAACATCCTAGAATACAAAGCACCTTTACAATTGTCCTTGGTTTATTGCATCTCTGAGGCTGTCTTTTAGCTCCAACCACAGTCTGTTTTGGGTCCGCCCAAGTTTCTGCTCATGTAGATACAAGGGCCTGGCACAGGCCTGGAGAGGAGAAAGGGCCCAGAGATTCTCATGTGCCCTCCTCTTAGGCTGGCCCCTTCTTGAGGCCATGAGGACACTCCAAGTTTCTTGAGAGTCCTTCCTATCAGGCTTTGTTTATCTTTTAGAGGCTCATCTGGCCAATCTAGATAATTCAGAGATTTGAAAAAAGGATGCAGGTATAAAAAAGGGCTCTTCTTTGGAGATCTTGGTTTGCAGGCATGTTGGCTGCCAGAAGGTGGTGAGATACTGGCTTTCTCTTTGGTGAGATGAAATAAAGCAAATGGCAAAGGAGAAAGCGTTCCCTGAAAAAATATTGATGGGAGGAATGCACTTTTAACTTTAGCAGGTGGGTAGTGAGTGCTGTGCCTAAGCTTCCCACATGGAACCTACACAGGGAGGGGCCTGGCATGCTCAGTCCAACTTCTTCATGGTCATCTTCAGTGAAATGAGAAGTTGGCATGACTTTTGAAAAGAGCTTAGGTCAAGACCACAGTCTCTAAGCTTGTACCATGAAAACACACAACTAGAACGCTAGTATTGGGTGATTATTGTGTGTTAGACTATGTACCTCATTCAAATTAAACTTGCTAGGAGAAAATTACAGAATGCTTCTGTCACTCCATAAGTGCAACAGTATCAAAGTACTCATTGTGCATTGTAAGAGTAATCAAAGTAGCCCCAAACAGCAATGCTAAGAAGGCAGTAGTATTATTATGATTACCATTTTCTAAATAAAAGTGAAGTTCTAATAAAAAGAAGGAAAATGACCCATCGACTCCACTCCTAGCTATGTACCCAACAGAAGGACTGCATATGCTGCAAACATATGAGAATGAGAATGTTTATAGCCTCTTTATTCAAACTAACCACTCAGAATGGTACAAACACCTATCAAAAGGAGAATGGATTGTATTAATGGGCTAATGGATTGTGGTGTATTCGTGCAAAAATACTATGTCAAGATAAGAAATGAACTAGTGCTACACACAACATGGATGAATCTCACAAATTACTAGGTTGAGTGAAAGAAGCCAGACACAAAAGGGTATATTCTGCATGATTCCATTTATGTGAATTTCAAGGACAGGCAAAACTAGTCAATAGAAGATAGAAGTCAAGGCAGTGATTACCTCTTGCTGTGGGTATATATACACTAGGAAGCAACATGAGGGAACATTATGGGGTACCATAGCTTAATCTAGTTGATGGTGATATAGACACACACACACATACATACACATACACACACACACACAATCACCTAACATTAATGCACTTTACTTTTTGTGTTTCACCTGAATAAATTAGTAAGGAACAAAAGAAAGAAGGAAGGTGGGAGGGAGGGAGCAAAGAAACTTGCACAAAGTCTTCCAGCTAGCAAATGGCAGAAATGAAATGTGATCCCAGGTCTGCCTGGGTTTGCAGAACACTAACTACTGGGATATACCATATACCAGCTGGGTTTATGTTGACTATTGAGTAAACATTTGTTGATGGATGAGTGTCTCTTTATGGAAACTCAGCCACATGAGCTCACCAGCATTCAAGATTTAGATCCTGGTGAATTCTCTATGACCTTTCCTGCCACCCCTTTCAATATCTTTCACGGTTCTTAGTGGGGAAAATTTAGCTACAGCAAGGATATAATGAGCTGTTACTGCAAGCTGAAGTTCCGTGGTGAATCTGGCCTCTTGTTCTTAGGCCATCATCAAGGGAATGTGGACAAGAAGAACAGAGACAGGTATTGATCCTTGTTCATTATTTAAACGCATATGGCGGCAGGGAGCTTTGCTCAATAAAACCCTGACAGAGATGCCTCAGGCCTGAGTGATGACCCTAACAACATCCACGGGTGCCTTACGGGGCCTGAGACTCAGTTTCCCCAACTAAAAAGAAAGAGTATTGATTGGCCCATCTGGTCAATCCAGATGGCTTCAGGGACTATTTTGTTTACTCTTACAATGTGCAATGAGTGCTTTGATATTTTTGTACTCGTGGAATGGGGGAAGCAGTCTGTAATTGTCTCCTACTAAGATTAATTTTAAAAACAGTATCTAAAATATTACAAATTTTTTAAATTTTCAGGTTGTTCAGAGTGGTTAGACATCTCAAACCTGGCAAGACAGACTTTTGTTTTCACGCTCAGCCACTGCTTGCCAACAGTGTGAGCTTGGGAAAATTGCCTTACCTCTCTGAGCCTCAGTTTCCACTTCTAAAACTGGAGATTGGATTCATATATACCTCATAGGGCTGTTGCAAGTATTAGATGAGTTAGAACGATTAACACAGTGCCTGATACAGGCTACTCTTTCAATAAATATGCTATTCTAATATCAATAATTATGATAATGATTAATGATGATCAGAACAACTAGTATTATATACCCTGGAGTCACTAGCAGTAACCAAACTAAGTAGCATTTTCAACTAGCATTTCAACCCTAACAATGACTTCTGACAAATCACCCAGTCTTTTCCATTCTTCATTTTCCCACCTAGTCTCTTGGACTAGATGACCTATAAAGGCTCTTTTAACTCTAAAACTGGGATTCTGTAAAGTAAGGTCTTGAGGATACTTCATCTGTGTGCCCAAATTTGGAGCTGTGGCTTTGCAGAGCAGGCTCCTGGAGTCTCATTTCTATGAGGACTCTATAGATTGGGAGAGGGGAGTTGGTAAAGAGAATTCCTTCCGTGACTGATAAAGAAGTCCTGGGACTCTGGAAAAATCTTTTCACCAAAGTTTTCCCCCTAACGCTTATGGTAATTACACAAGTGGGCAATGTGCTCTCAGAAGTTGAGGCCACTCATTCATTCATTCCATATGCATTTGAGGTGTCTCTCAAGCCAGTGAGGCTGTACATGTCCATTTTCAGTTATAATGAGGCAAGGGAGTAGCAGGAAGCTCCAGGCGGATCCCCTGAGTTCCACACACCTGAGCTCTGCACATTGAGTTTCCTGCCCCCATTGTGTAAACAAAACCCTACCTTCTTCTACAGATTAGGGTCAATAATTCCTCTTGGTATGATGATTCCTTACTGGCTTATTTCTGGACCTAGGAAATCCAAAGCACCCTGGCTACATCTGTAGCCTGTTGTTCAATGTGACATTTGTTCTGCCCTTAAAAGTGTGTCCCCTTGGGCACCAGGACTTCCAACCTGGAAGAACCCAGAGTAGAGGGAGCAGGAAACACAAAACACCCCCAACAGGTCACTAGGAATGATACTAAGTGAGGCCATTCCTGCTTCCACTCCCTGGATACTGGACACATAGTTTTTTCTATTGAGGACACAGCACCATGTAGCGGTCTCCGATCTAATGCATACCCTGTATCCTGAAAGGGGGCTCCCATCCATCCACAGTGTTGCATCCAAGTTGGTGTTTCAGCTACATCTTTAGAGGGCTGTTTCAGAACTCTATGAAGCTAGCTTTTTCTAGAGTGTGCGGTATGTTTTACAACTAATAGTTATAAATTTGTGTCCACTAGTCACGTGCTCTGTTGCACGGAATTCCATGCGTATAGATTGGGCATTCTACAAGCACCCAGATAATGGTGTCGGCTGAAGATCTATGGGCAGGAAAGCAAACCCATACCTGGATTCAGTGTCTATCCTGATGAACTGCTGCTCCTTCCAGGATAAAAAAGGGCCTAATATAATCAACTTTCCACCAAGTTGCTGACTTTTCTCCTCAAGGAACAGTGCCATACAGGGCTCAGTGTTGGTCTCTGTTGCTCACCCATTGGACATTCAGAGGCAGCACTAGATCAGCCATGAGAAAGAGTCCATTTTATTGGGTTTCTATGAATGCCAACTGACCAAGTCTTTTTGTCTACTTGTGTTTTCAGTACTTTTGTATGCTTTCTATAGTATGTATTTATATGTGTACAAACATCTTCACACATTATACCGACTCCCTTAGTTCTATCCACATGCTTATAGCCAAGACCTCCTTGCCTTTGAACTTTCAGCCATTTTCCCAGGCCCTTGACCAGGCAGCCAGGCCATTAGCTATTGCCCAGGAATCTATACATATTCTCACCTCAACTCACTTTTCCTTCTATATAAAATAAATAATAGGGTTCACCTGTCACAACTGCCAATCAGGAATATTTTCCCTATTCACTTCTCTTTCAAAGCAGCCCCTGAATGTGGCTGTAATGCTGCACTATACATTTCCAGCTTACACCTGCATACGAAGTTTACTCATCCATAACCAAGTTTGCAGCCAGATTATGCTGACATTTAACCCTAGGTATTGGCCTGGCAGCCAGAAGAGAAGGTGGGTGAAGCTCCCAAGAGGGTGGCATATGTTACCCTGGCGAGAGTGTGTCATTGCCATTCAAAGACCCCTCACCATCCACCAAATGTGACAAGAATATCTGAGCCTCACACATCCCTATTGTGGCTGAGAAGATGAAATGAGGATTCTTCCTGTTCACAGCTTACAGCTTCATTCCTCTTTTGAATGTTGTGGGAAGAAGATGATGGTTCCTAGATATAAGGGCAAGATCTCTGCAGCATCTCCTAGGGGAGAATTTCAGGCATTTACTAGAAGGGACAGTCCAACTCTTCAAGCTCTGGAGGTTCATGGAAGTCTCGAGAGCCAAAATATTCATGGGAATTCATCTAGATGTCCCTACACCATATGTCAGAATCTGATATTTTTCCACCCGGGGCCCAGATCTTATAACAGATCAGCCATGGCTAAGCATTTAAACCTTTCTGGAGCTCTGTGACTATCAGGTCCTGAGTCTACTTTTCAGCTGTGTTCACTCCCTCATTTCAGGTAGTAAGATCTTTGTAAGGTATCAAAAAAGCCTCTTTGGCTCTCACACTTACCCTTTAATTTCTTGATATTGGCCATCAGATTCTCATTATTCCTCTGTAAGGCATCAATATAACTCAGCAATAACCAGCCAACTCCACTGTCTTTAAATGCATTGCTTCCTTCCCCCTGTGTCTTTCAAATATCTGAACCACTATACCTGCAAGTTTGTTCTCCTCCAACAGGGTATTTTTCTGGGTCACCATCAGTTATATCTTCAGCAATTAGGCTTCCACCTCACATCAGGGACTATCAGTGACAACATCTTGGATCGCTTGGGATGGAGTCTTCTTTGCCTGTTGGTCTGTGAGTGGGCCAGTCCCAAATCCTCAAAATCTTACCCTCTGCTTTCTTGGATCCCTCTTGGTAGCACCTGGGTTAGTTTGGATACTCTAAAAAGCAGACGCTAAGACAAGATTACACCTGCAAGAGATTTACTGGGGGTAATACCTGGGAAAGATGAAGAGAAGGAAGCAGGAATAAGCAGGAAGAGCCATCAGACCATGATGAAGATCCAATACCCACAGAAAGAGATAGTAAAGGAAGGAGTATTGGGTGGGAAGAACCTTGGACTGTAGCTTAGTTCTAAAAATCTTTTAGCCAGGCCAATGAGAGAAGTCCTTAAGCCAAAAGTTCCCTCTTAAAGAAGTTCCACATCCTCTGGAAAGGAACCTGCATCAGCACCCCTAAATAACTCAGTTACTGGCTGGGGAAGCATCGACTCTGCAAATCTGGTAGTGCATCCAGGAGGAAGGCAGCTGGGACTATCAATCAACAAAGTGTCTCATTACAGGAGATCTGAGTGGCACATTTTCATGGTCACCAGACTGATAAACTCCAACTGACCTGAAATACCTACCATGTGTGCAAAAATGTGCTAGACACTGAAACCATAATGGTCATTAAGGTAGACATGGTTTATGTTCACAAAATCAAATGGAAAACATTAACATATGTGTAACATATGAAAATTATGTCACAAATATAATAACAAACTGTTATATATTAATGCATTAAATGTAAATATATTACCCTGAGATAACATATCATATGTACCTATATTAAAATATAATTTCCAGCCAAAATAACTGTTCAAAAAGAGCACAATATCATCTATGTTAGTACATTCTATGATGTTCACACAATGACAAAATCACCTAACAATGCATTTATCAGAAAGTATCCCCATTGTTAAGTGACACATTACTGCATTGGGAGGGTGGCATTTGGAGTTTATTTCAGTCCTGACTTTTTTGTTTTCAGTGCCTTTGAGATACCCAAGTGAAAATGTTTGGAACACATCTGGTTATATACCCTGGAGCTCAAAGGAGTTGCCTGTGAGACAGATACTTATTTGAGAACCACGACAGATACATATTTGAGAACCACTAGTATTTAGATGGCATTAAACCCATGGGGCTGGATAAAGTCACCTAGGGAGAGAATATAGGGCAACAAGAGAAGAGGGCCTATGGCTAAGCCTAGAGATCCTCAGATACAGGTTGAATACTCCTTATTCAAAATGCTTGGGACCAGAAGTGTTTTGGATCAGTTTTTTTTTTCTTCAGAATATGGAATATTTGCATTACTCTTTCCACTCCAACATCTTTAATCCAAAACTCCAAAACCCAAGATGTTCCAGTGAGCATTTCTTTTGAGCATCATGTCACCACTCAAAAAGCTTTGCATTTTGGAGCATTTCAGATTTTGGGTTTTCAAACTAGGGATGCTCAATCTGTTATTTCACAGCTGTTGAATGTATTTAATGACTGTTTTTCCTTTTTTCAGGACCACACATAAGGAGGAGGATAAGGCAAAGAGATAGAGAAGAAACAGCCAGAGAGGTAGGATAAGGGTAAAATGGGAGATTAATAGGAGATAATGAAGTTACTCAAGTCAAGTGATATAGTTTGGATCTGTGTCCCCTCCCAAATCTCATGTTAAAATGTAATCCCTAATCCTGGAGGTGGAGACTGCTGAGAGGTCATTGGATCATGGGGTCAGATTTCTCCCTTTGCTGCTGTTCTCATGATAGAGTTCTCATAAGATCTGGTTGTTTAAAAGTGTGTAGCACCTCCCTCTCTCTCTCTTCTTCCTCCTCCAGCCATGTAAGACATGCCTGCTTCTCCTTTGCCTTCCACCATGATGGAAAGTTTCCTGAGGTCTCCCCAGAAGCCACTATGTTTCCTGTGTAGCCTGCAGAACCAATTAAATCTCTTTTCTGTTTAACTACCCAGTCTCAGGTATTTCTTTACAGCAATGTGAGAACGGAGTAATACATGAAGTGATGAAGCATGTCAGGAGAGGAGAGTACTCAAATTCTGTCAAATGCTGCTAAGAAATGACATAACGAGCAGTGAAAACACGCATTGGATAGTCAAATACAGTGAGTACTCCAACATCCCCACTGGATTCAGCAGCATCATGGAGATCTTCAAGCACTGTCTGGAGGCAGGTTTGAGTGGCCAGATGGAGATGTAAGCCAGACTGGAGGGGATTAAGATTGGGAGGTAAGAAAATAGAGGCAGTGAGTATACAGAACTTGATCTAAAACTTGTCATTTAAAGCAACATCTACACCCTTGATTGTATGGGTATGAGGAAGTATGCATTATGCTTCCATTATTACATGCATGATTGTGAAAAAGGAAGTAGAGGTCTCAGAAGATTTTTCTGTGAGCTTTGAACCTTACATTCTGATGAGTTCAAATCCAGTGGAATGCACAGCTTTGAAGGAGTAAAGCTTAAGTACTCACATGCATACACACATTCACTCACACACACACGCACGAGCATACACACACATGTTAAGAGGCTTATATACAAGCTCATAATTCTTCCTGGACATCAAATGGTTCTTTATAGCCTCCATTTTGGTGACCTAAGTAGACTGAAAATTAAACAGAAACATAAGGATTAAATTCCCCTGGAAGTACTAGGGCTTTGAGGAAAAATAAGGAGAAAGAAAGAAATGCCTGGATGGTCACGCTGTGGTTTCTCCTTTCCTTCATGATTCCAAGACTTTGCAAATGCCGTTGTAGAGAGCCTGCCAAACCTATGTGACATCAGCCAACATATCCCACCAACACCCTACCCTAAAGCGTCTTCTCCACGCCATCCTCTGTGTGCGAGAAGGAAGTGGGATGACAGATCAGTGTTCTCATGTATTAATGAGTGGAAGCAGAGCCTCACAGACTAGCTGGCTTCTTAGAGAAAAGAATTCAGACACGATACCCTTTGTTTTAATCTGAGAGCCATGTATTTATGACAAATTGGGAGTGAACAAGCCTGGATAGGGACCGTGCCATCTTGCAATTCTCTGGTGTTTTGCAGTAAGCCATGGCTGTAGAAAGCTGTTTTTTCAGTCTGGCTAGGATCCATTTTACCTGTCAGTTGGCATGAACCTTTCCCACCAATATACATATGAAGCAGACCCTGCCAGTCAGAGCATTCCATTAGCAATTGGTCCAAAGATGAGCACATGACAACTGACAGCCAATCAGAGAAGTGAGAGGCTTAATTCCAAGTCTTTTGTTGGAACTACCAGGGGAGGGGGTGGGGGAAGGAGTTCTTTTCTGTTTTACTTCAGGCTAGGAGAATAGCACACAAAACTGGAATGGTTAGTATCATCTTTTCATATTATTACAAAGGGAAAACCTCCAGATAATAGAGCCCATACAGGGAAAAGTAGGACCCAAGAGGCAACAGGATAAAATGAAGTCCTGAATGTACAATTTCAGCCCTTGTATGAAGCCATACCTAAATTTAAATCTACTGCTGTCTTTTTTCAGTAACTTGAGCCTATAAATTTATTTTCATTTAATCCTGTTGCATTGGAATTCTGTAGTTTTCAACTGAGAGACCTTCTTGAGCCAGCCTTATTTCAGGTGCCTATATTATGAGATATCATTTGGGAAATTATCCTATCTTCAATTTACCCATGGATAAATGACAGCAGGGATTGTTCCCATCTGAGCAGTGCTTCACACATTCTAGAATGCCCTTACCAAGGGTGACTATTCAAAGTGGCCATTTTAGTTGTTATAGCCAACATCTGCTGACATCTGTTCCAACAGGTTCATCCCCATTCCATCTAGATTGCTAAATATTTTTAGTATCACCTCTGCTTTCAACTACATGATTGCATTTACATTGCAAATCCAAGCGGGAGCCAACCAAAGACTAATGCCACAAAGCTCATTTTATAGATAAGCAAGATGAAACTCAGAAGTGACTTCCTCAAGCAAATAAAAGGCCAAAACTGGTTTGAAATTGGGAATTCGGTTTCAAGGCTCTGCACCTCACTGTGTTCTACACAGAACGCAACTTATATTTTTTCCCTTACTATGTATCATAAAAGGGACTAAGGGATTTATATGCATTGAACAGACACAGCAGACTCCAAGAGGTAGGTTTTATTGGAGCCTTCATTTCACATATAAGGAAGCTAACATTCAGTGACGTTAAGGTCACTTTCATAGGAAATGACAAAAACAGGATTTGAACTCAGATCTCCCTGCTCTAAAAAATGATGTGGCTCCTACGCTCAAGAATCTAGTTGTAGAGACAGGATATGTAAACCTTTATTAACCATAGGCTAAAAAATATATTGGATATAATTATACTCAGGTAATATATACTATATGAGATCAGGACAAAGAGCAGTTAACCGAGTTTGAGCCATCAGGAAAAGCTAGCATACAGGATTTCAAATTAACTCCAGAAACATTTTGTGATTTTATAATTCTGTGGCTACTTTGTAGAAACTTGATGAGCTATACTAAAAGTCTTGAAGAATGAATGGGGCTTAGTTATACAGAGACAAGGGAATCCTGGGCAAAATGGCCAATACTCAAAGGCATCTAAACATGGTAAAAACCTAGAATGTTCAAGAAAGAAAACCAATCTGCCTAGGTTAGGATTGGTAAATCAGCTTTGTTTAACATGCCAAGCCCCATCATTGAGAGTGGCTGCCTGGAGTACTGTATTAAAGACAATGGTGAGCTACTGAGGAGTCTGGAAGAAGAGTTCTGAGATTGCTTGTTGATGTCTGCCATGGACATGGGATGGGAACCTGAGAGCCCAAGTGCCACGTATTTGCCATCATAAGATTGCGGAGTATAAGATACATTAAACGATGAGTAAGGAAGAAGGCTGAAGAACTATCTTAGGGTAAAGAACACAGAATTATTTTCTGTGATATGGAGTTCAGACTTGATTTACTTGATTTAACAGACAAGAAGGAGTGATTGTGAGTTCTTGAACAGAGGTGGCTCTAAATAAAATTAGAATAACTAGAAGGCAGCCAAATGAAATTTGGTTCCTGATCATTCACAACAGCTTCTGGACTGACCTTCTTTTCAGAGAGTTGGTCATCAGGTATCAAAGCAATGCTTTAAAAGGAAGAAACAAATGATTTATATATTCACTGTTGGGTTAAAGCTCAAGTTGGAAGCAAGCACCTGGCCTTCACCATAGATGCTGGATTAGCTAATAAAATCCCAGATATCACTGGCACAACCCTGACATCCTCCCAATGGTCATTAGGCCATCTCAATTGTATTCTTGAATATAGTGTTTCACAGGCAGAAATTATGTCACTGAAGATTTAGATCTGGCCCAATCTCATCACAGGTCATCATCCTGTGACACTGTTATCATTCTCATCCTCATCATCACTCAGATTTATTGAGCATATAGTATGTGCTAGGGTAAGCCTTACTTTACATTTTTATCTCAGTTTATCCTCATAACAACCCTGAGTAGGAGTAGCATGCCCATTTGACAGATGAGTAAAATGAACCTTCGAGAGGTAATGTAAATTGACCACGGTGGAACTAAAGATACAAACTGAGGTCTGTCTGCTGCCAAGGCTGTGCTCTTTACCATTATTGTCACTTAGGCCATGGCTGTGCACATGCAGGCTCCAGCAAATACTATCCCCACTTACATCATAGCATGCAAACCACAGACAAGCCCATGTGAGTGCCTGTTGGGACTGTGAATGCTGCCCCACTCCTTTCCCAGATAACAACAGAGCCACAAGAACCTGGCAATTAATTTTTATGTTAACCACACACCCCAAAATACCTACTGTCAAGAAAGAGGCTTGGGAGTGTCTCATCCCCAAAACATCATTTCCAGGGTTCATAGTAATATTTCCAAAGCATTAAATACAGTTCTGAAATTGGGGCACAGGGGACCTCACAGATTTTGATTTCATAGATTGTGCTCGAGGTTAAACCCCTACTTTCCCAAGATCTGGCCACAACCCCTTCTGGAAACCTGGGCTTTATTTTAATTTTCTGAAACATCTAAAACTCCCAGAACATGTAAGGGCAATTCTCTGCCCTTATATGCTCTGTTTAGGAGGGTGACAACAACAAAAACAAAACCTCCAGATACAACTAACGCCATATTTCAAATACATCTCTGAGAAGTTGGAAGGTAACCAGAAACTCTCCCATTCTGATTTTCTGGTTCAAGAAGCCTTTGTTTATTTAACTGAGACATAATAAGTCAATTTTCTTTTACCTTTAACCTCTTAAAACACTCTGTGGTTTTTGTAGATTTCCTTTTCACATGTACAATGACATCAGCTTCTGTTTTTATTACATATAAAAGTTGCCCACTCTCCATCAAGCCCATTTTTGTAAGAATCCATTTCAGGGTATTTAAAAAACTGAGTAGAACATCTCCCCAAAAGCTAAAGAAGTTTTCTTTCTTTCCCCTCATGTTTACTTGAATCTGTACAATGGAATCATTGTAAAATGTTATGAAAGTGTGACTCCCCAAAACATTTATTTGAAAAATGAAGATTCCTATGGTCCAGTTTGTAGTGCCTCATCACTGCATCAGTCAGGATAAGTTGAGTTTTACTGCAGTAACAAACAACCCCCAGTCTTAGGCCCTTAAAACAGCAGAGCTCAATTTCTCATTTGCACTACGTTTCTTTTACACATCATCTAGGGGTCTGTCCACCATGTCCTCACTCTGGTACAAGGCTAACAGAGCAGCCAACATTTAGAAACTTCCTTATTACTATGGTAGAAAGACAGAATGCTGTTAATTGCATGCTAGCTCTTAAAACTTCCACCCAGAAGTGACACATCACTTCTACTCACATTTAGTGCCAAAGTAAGTCACCTGGCCACGGCCCCTCCTCATTCCAAACTGCATGAAAATCCAATTCTTTGCAGAACAAAGTCAGAAAATATTGAATAGCCCTCATGACTTCTGCTATCGCCACATCACACTATCTGGGAGGAAGGTGTGCATAACAGTAGTGATGAAAGCTCATCTTTATTGAGTGTCTACTAAGTACAAATAAGAGATTAAAGGTTTTGCATGTACCGTCTCCTTTAATCCTATGACAACTTTAAGGATGAGGAACAAGAGAGGGACAAGGAAGTTTAGTCACTTGTTCAACATCATCCAGCTAGTAAAGGGTTGTGCTGGGACTTGAATCCAGGTATTCCAGTTTCAGACTGTTTGCTCCTAACGGTTCACCAAAAATGCCTCCCAATGCTACTATTGCTACTGCCACTAATACTCCTCTTAGCTCAATTTTTCTCATCTATACAATGAAAATAATAATCCCTACTTATGATACTTGCGGGTTACCTGAGAAAATAAAGCAAAAATGCTTCCTAATGTAGGGTTTTGCCACATACTATCTGGTTTGATCCACACAATTATCATGTAAGGTGAATTGGTAAAAATTTATTAACCCAATTTTATAAGGGAGAAAACAGACTCAACAGGCTACTTAATGTGTCCAAGGTAACAAGTGAGTAGGGGCAAAGCTAGGATTCATGTCTTCTGAATTACAAAACAATGCTGTTCACAATACAACCTATCTTGTCCCCCAGAACAACTCAAAATCAAGGATTCTAGAAACCAAAACCAATCAGTTTTGATCAATGGTCCTGACACTCCACAGCACTATAGAAGCACATAGAGGGAGACATCCCAAAGCAATTTCTTAGATTTATTCCCAAACACTCAGAAAGGTTACCATAATTTTTGGTGGGAAAAATAACAGAACCAATAACTGTTAGAACTGATTTTATCCTGAGCTGTATCTAGGAGAGGCAGCATTCTTACTGCCACCCTCTAATCGCACACACCCAAGGCAGACATTACTAGCCAATCAGAACAGTTCCCTACTAAGACCAGATACAGCTTGAAAATTCTCCTCAACACTATAACCCAGGCAGCCACCAAAGTCAGTCATGGCTGGGACTCAAGAAGAAACATTTTGCCATCTGTTCTGATTATCTATTGCTGCACAACACACTACCCCAAGACTTCATGGCTTGAAACATTATTTTCATTTTTCACTATTTTCTGGGTCAGGGATTTGGACAGGGCTCAGCTGGACAATTCTCAATATGTGGTTTACTAAGGGCCACTCAGTTGTATTTAGCCAATGGCTGAAAGTTCAGGGGGTTCCAAATGGCTTCAGTGGGGGACTTCTAGAAGGCTGGGCTCAGCTGGGCCACCTCCCATTCCATGTGGTCTCAGAGCCTCTCCATGCGGAATCTTCAGCACAGTAGTCTGACTTATATAGCTGCTCAGGGTTTCGAGAGTGAGCAGGAAGTGTAATCTTCTAGCCTTTAACTCCCAAACCCAATGTCACTTCCTCCATATTTTACTGGTCAAGCAGTCACAGAGCCCACGCAGATTCAAGGGGCAGAGACATAGACCTCACCTCTCCATGGAAGGCATGTGAGAAAAAAATGTGTGGCCATTATTAAGCAAACTTTGTCTTTACTCTAGAACAAACACAATGGAACAGATGGACTTCCCTTCAAGAAAGATCTTCTAAAGAACCTTCTGCAACTTTAAGTCTTCCCAACTCCCTCTGTCATAAAAACTAAAATGAAGCCCACTGCCTTCTAAGAATAATTGCTTTTCTTGATTGAGCATTTACTAAATGCCAGGCATTAGGCAAAATGCTTCACATGCATTACCTTACAAACACTACACAACAGCCTTGAAAAGCAGAAATTCATATCCTCAGTTTACTGGTAAGAAAGCTGAGGCTTCCCAGTTTAAGTACCTTGACCAAAGTTACACAGACAGGATGCAAAATTTTCTTTGTGTGGTTCCAAAGCTTTTAACTTCCCTGTTCCTTAGACAAGGATTACCACTGCAAAGTGATTTTATGGACAAGTCTATGCTGCTATCTGACTGTCACCACACTTCTTCCTTATAACAAGCAAGACCCATAGCCAGGGACTGGCCAGACCCTCAAGCCACAAGATCTTCCTGTGACAAGCACCAGCTTTGAGAAGCATCTTGTGTGGGGCAGAGTCCCAGTGAGAAAAACTTTCTGAATTCCTTCCTGGAAATAACAGCCAGGTTGGAGTCCCTAAGAATCAGAGTCTGCAACACTGTCAAATGGAACTCTCTGAGGTCATGGAAACATCTATGTCTGCACTATCCAATATGGTAGACACTAGCCACATAGAGATATTGCATGCTGGAAATGTGGCTGGAGCAATGGAGGAACTGACTTTTAAACTGTATTAAGTAGCCATATGTGGCTAGTGGCTACCATATTGGACCACACAGGTCTAGAGGGTTCAAATTCAAGTGTTCACTCCCTCAACCCCAGAGCTGTTTTACCAGCTGACTCCACCAAGCCACTTCTCTTCAACCAAGTAAGGATCCATTTGGACAGGCTTTCCAGATGGCATGCCAATAGCCTGTAGTCCATAAATAAAAAGAAACAGAAATTTCTATTTATTTATAAGGGCCATCCTGTTCCTGTTCCTGAGTCACAATCATCCCTATTGCATTAGGCCAAGTCAGCCTCACTGCTTTGTCACCTGGCTGGCCCTTGAAGGTGTGATTTTGAGAATGCCATTCCACATACTCTATCTCATACAATTTTTTGTCTCAGATCCATAACATTCCTTATTAAAGTCTCCGGCAGCTGATAGCTTTATCCCTTCTGCCCTGCAGTAAAGTTCCCATCTCTCTTTCCAAATTTCCTTTCTGTTAAGAGCCTACCTTGTCTAATTTAACTCCTGTAGCCTTAGATAATGAAAAGATGTAGGTGAAAAAGGAACTCAAACTTCCTAGATATGGAAGGTGGCTCCATCAGATGGCAGGGTTTAAATGTTACCTCCCTTATGAGTTAGACAAAGGCATTCATAGTTTTTGCCCTCTTTGAATTTAAAATTTTTTGTGCTGCCACAGGGGGAAAAAAAGGTATGATATTGGTATTCCCCTTATACAGTTGATTTCATGGGAATTTGATGGTTCCAAGGCTTTTCTAACAGTCACAAAATTACTTTTGATAAGTGTTTTGACAGGTGCCCTCCCCTAACCCTCCAGCAAGTGTTTTTAACCTGAGATCTGCAAAACCCCAAGAGGCCAGGGTTGAAACTCAATGGCTCTGTGATTTTTTTTATCCAAAAAAAAAAAACAAAAAAAAAAACAAAAAAACAAAAAACAAAAAACTATATCTTTATTTTTCTTAACCTCTAACCAAAATTAGCATTTCCGTCAATAATGAAGGTAGATAGCAAATCACAATGGTATTAATGGTCCCTGTGAATTTGCCATCCATAGAAACCATAAATATTTTTATATTGCATTTCAATTGTCAGAGAAACCTCAAAATAACATGTGCGCTCATCACCATTTTGAGTTATCCTAATCATCAGATGAATTAGACTAGACCTAGTTACTTGATGAATTAACTTAAAAACACATATTTTTATAACTTATAGTTGTGGCATTGTGGCTTCTTTAATCTTACTACAGCATTTAAATATAGTCATGCATTGCTTAATGATGGGGATCTGTTCTGAAAAATGTGTCTAGGCAGTTGTGACATTGTGCAAACATCACAGAGTACGCTGACACAAACCTAGACGGGAGAGCCTACTACACACCTAGGCTGTAGAGTATAGCCTATTGCTCCTAGGCTACAAACCTGTACAGCATGTTACTGTACTGAATACTATAGGCAATTGTAACACAAAAGGGAAGTATTTGTATATCTAAACATAGAAAAGGAATTTTTATACTGTAATAAAATTACAGTATAAAAGGAATAAATAAGAGGAATTTTATACTGTAATAAAATTACAGTATAAAAGATGTATGATTTATAATCCTTTGGGTATATACCCAGTAATGGGATTGCTGGGTCAAATGGTATCTCTAGTTCTAGACTGGACAAAGAAAATGTGGCATATATACACCATGGAATACTATGCAGCCATAAAAAAGGATGAGTTCACGTCCTTTGCAGGGACATGGATGAAGCTGGAAACCATCATTCTCAGCAAACTATCACAAGAACAGAAAATCAAACACTGCATGTTCTCACTCATAAGTGGGAGTTGAACAATGAGAACACACGGACACAGGGAGGGGAACATCACACACCAGGGCCTGTCAGGGGGTGAGGGGCTAGGGGAGGGATAGCATTAGGAGAAATACCTCATGTAGTGATGGGTTGATGGGTGCAGCAAACCACCATGGCACGTGTATACCTATGTAACAAAACTGCACGTTCTGCACATGTACCCCAGAACTTAAAGTAAAATAAAAAAAATTTTTTTGAGATATAAACTTATATACCTGTATAGGGTGCTTACCATGAATGGAGCTTGCAGGACTGGAAGTTGCTCTGGGTGAGTCAGTGAGTGAGTGGTGAGTGAATGTGAAGGCCTAGGATATTACCGTGCTCTACTGCAGACCTTATAAACACGGTACACTTAGGCTATGCTAAATTTATTTTTAAATTTCTCCTTTCTTAAATAATAAATTAACCTTAGCTTATTAGATGACCAACACAGTATATTTGGTCCATTGTTGACTGAAGGTCTTTATGCAGCACATGATTGTATAATTGATATCCTTTGTAATTCTATGTATATGCTATGCATTTAGAAATCGTTTCTCCAAACTACAAAAGGGGTTCATCATACATCGAAAGTTAAGAGTCCTGCCATATAGTAAAGATTTTCTTATGCTCTGCCTCCCCACTCATAAACCACCCTTGCTTGGTCCACACTCTTTGTTCTGCCTCTCTTCCAAGAAGTGAGTGGTCTACAAAGGCCCTAATGACTGCAGCCATGGGATCTGGTCAACTCCAGTTTAGCTCCCCCAGTCAGCTGTTACTTATGTTCCTACTTTGTCCCAGGCTCTGTGCTAGGGACATATAAATATCTATGTATATATTATCTTTAATCTTCACTAGATGGCACACGTTATCTACATTTTCTAAAACTAGGAGTTTAAAGTTCAGAGAGACAAAGAAATGTACCTAAGTGCAGATGCCAAGTAGTTGTGCAGCTGATGTTCCCTAAATTTGCCCATTTGATCTTTGCAGCATTGGCGAATTGGCAGCAGCATAATCACATGGGCCTAAAATTAAAAAGGGAAATGGCTCCGCTTTCTCCATCCCCTACCATTAGAATCCGCTTAAACCCAACCCGAAGGGATAAAGAAAGAACTCCATACAAACAGCACTCACTTGGGACCACCTCTCTTAAGTCAGATTTTTTTATACCCACCTTCTTGGATAAGGTATCCCAACTCAGCCAGTTATCCAGATGTCAAAGTCAGAAACCTAAGAATTATTCTTGACATCTCCCTCTTCCTTAGCCCTCACATGCTCTATCCCAAGTCTTTGCCATCTACTTCATTTCTGACATCCACTCACTTCCCCCTCATCCACTTAATCCAAGCTACCACGCTCCTATGCCTGGACTATTGCAATGTCCTTTCCCCAAAACTGGCCTTCCAGCTTCCATTCATGTTCCAGTCTACTCTCCACCCCACCACTCAAGTGCTCTATCTGATCACGTCAGATACTTAGTGTGGTTATGTGATAAATGTCTGAGCCCCTGGATTCTACTGTGCCTGAAGCCAGATACCTTTGGGTGTTTCCATTATATAAGCCCAAAGTTTCCCTCTACTTAAGCCGTTTGTATTTAGCTCTCTGTCCCCTGCAACAAATATAGCCTAGCTAATACTTACCTCTTTCCCCCATCTCCCTGATCACTCCTTAGTTATCATTGCACCCCATGAGGCTTGTCCAATGCTTTGTACATATTAGGCACACAATAAATGTTTGCTAAAGTGAGTTGATCTGAATGGTATTCAGAGTCTTATTCTAGATAGAAATGGGGTCTTGAAAGAGAAAGGCCTTGGCCATGTCCTTGAAAAGCCCACAAAAAGTCACTGCACAAAGATGTAAAAGGCAAACCTAACTGTTGACAACAAAATTCTGTCACCAGTTCTCTTCTACTCCATGAAGTGGGTTTTAAGAGCAACATAGAGAGTTTTCATCACGCCCTTAAATGTGGTTTTGCTTACTTCCCAAGCCCTAGAAAACACTCTCATCTCCTGGGCCTCTTCTGTTTTCAAGTCCAGACTGAAAAAAAAAAGTGCATGTAGAAAAATCCTATAATTACCAGATCTGATTTTCATTTGAACTTTTCCTCTCTGACATCACTTCAAAGATCTTTGGTGATGGCAGCCAGTAAGGCTGTGATGTGTGTCTGTGATAGAGAATGTACCAGTGTGTGTGTGTGTGTGTCAATGTGTGTGAGTTTGTGTGTGGGGGGGGAGGTATTTGTGTGTGTGTATGTATGTTTGAGTGTGTGAATGAAAATGTATAGGATTTGAGTGTGCTTGCGTGTGTGTTTGAGTGTGTGTGTGAATCGATGTGGTATGTATGTAAATGTGACATGGGGTAGATGGATGGTATGCATATGAGTGAGTGTGAGTGCATGTGTGCAAATAAATCTGAGGCTGTGAACAGATGTGGGAATGTGCATGTGTCTGTGTGTATGTGTCACTGTGTGTGTATGTGCATTTGTGTGTAAGGGTATTTAAAAAGATGTGGTGTCAGGAGATAGGAAAAAGAAGAGGATACTTTGAGAGAGAAACATATGCTGTGAGAGTGAACATTAAGTCACAGGGACCAGAGATGGAGAGAGACCTCAGCTCCTCAGGCAAGGGACATCCAGGTGGGAAGCAGAGTTGTGAGGAGACACTGAAGGTAAGGCAGCTTAGAGAGTTGTGCCTTCTGGGGCCCCAGTAAATCTGTGAAGAGAACAATTGGATGTTAGAAGCTCAGAACAGGATGTTTATTTGCGATGGATGGAAAAGCTTCTAAGGAAAAGTCTGCTTAGGGTGGCAGTGGATGGGGTTTTGGAAGGCAGATGTCTGTCCTACCAAATCAGAATAATGATGACCAGGAAGTCCAGAGCCAGGCATTGTGGGTTTGAATCTAGGCTCCGCTGCATCATCCTGGGTTAGTTAATTAACCTTTCCTTGCTTCAGTTTTCTTATCTGTAAAATGGGAAACATAGACTTTGTCTCACAGAGCTGTTAATGATGATGAAATGAGTTAATTAATATATTTAAAGAGCTTAGAATAACGTCTGGCTATTTAAGTGTTCATTACTGTCATCCGCTCCTTCACCATCATCTGCACTTCCCCATCATTAAGCAAACTGCTGACTACAAATACAATAAGCATGTTATCTAGGTTTGTTGATTGAATGAATGAGTGAACGTGAATGAAAGAAGCAGTTTTGCACTGATAAGCCACTTCCCCTCCTGAAGCCTTGGTACTTACTATTTCCTCTGCCCCGAGCACTAGCACACATTTTTCTGACTCCTTGCACCCTATATTGTACCCATCTATCTGGCCTCCAGTGAAATTTCATTTGCTTCAGGGAAACTACCTGACCTCCCCTGCTTTCCCAGACACACGTGTCCCCAAGAATCCTTGCACCTCTCCTTCCCCTGTAAATACTTACTCAACATCTGTTTTTACTACTTGTCTGGACGTGTATGAGGGCAAGGGCTTTGTCTCTTCTGTTCCCTGCAGTAAACACAGTGCACAGAACAATGCCTGGCACGTGGCAGATGCTCAATGCACATTTAATTATTTAGTTAGGTAATCTTAGAGCAGTGCTACTCAAACTTTAATATGCACATGAATCAACTAAGGACTGTGTTAAAAATCTGGGACTCTGGCTGGGGGCAGTGGCTCATGCCTGTAATCCCAGCACTTTGGGAGGCCAAGGTGGGCGGATCACGAGATCACGAGATCGAGACCATCCTGGCTAACACGGTGAAACCCTGTCTGTACTAAAAAAATTACAAAAAATTAGCCAGGCATGGTGGCGGGTGCCTGTAGTCCCAGCTACTCAGGAGGCTGAGGCAGGAGAATGGTGTGAACCTGGGAGGCAGAGCTTGCAGTGAGCCGAGATCGCGCCACTGCACTCCAGCCTGGTGACAGAGCGAGACTCCATCTCAAAAAAAAAAAAAAAATCTGGGACTCTGTGTGTCTAACAAGTTCCCAGGTAGTGCTGATGCTGCTGGTCCACTCTAAGTAAAAAGTGTCCTAGAATATCCACTTATTTGAGGATTTGGAAAATATAATTATGGAAGCAACCTAAGTGTCCATCAATGGACAAATGGATAAAGAAATGGTAATAGATAATAGATAAGTAGATGATAGATAGCTATTCCATTTCATTATTATTCAGCCTTTAAAAAGAAGAAAATCCTGCCATTTGTGACAACATGGATGAAACTTGAGGACACTCTGCTAAGTGAAATAAGCCAGACACAGAAAGACAAACATTACATGATCTCACTTATAGGTGGAAAGTACAAAAAAGTTGGACTTATTGAAACAGAAGGTAGAAGCATGCTTACTATGGGCCGAGGAACGGGGAAAACGGGGAGATGTTGGTCAAAGGGTACAAACTTTTGGCTATAACATGAATATGCTCTGAAGATCCAATGTACGGCATGATGACTATAGTTAGTAATAATGTATTGTGTACTTAAAATTTGCTAAGAAAATAGATCTTAAGTGTTTTCACCACACACACAAAATTGGTGACTGTGAGGTGATGGATATGTTAATAAGCTTGGTTGTAATTATTTCACAATGCACACATATATTAAAATGCCACATTGGACACCATAAATATATACAATTTTTATCTGTCAAGAACAAAATTTTTTCTTATAAAAAAAGAAAATATAATGATTTTATGCCATATAAACATGGCTGTACTATGGAGCAGAATGCAATGTTTACCTGAGTTTTTAATATAAAGCCCAAGATACTGAAAACACATAAACAAGCACACCCCCAAGCCCAGTTTCCTGTAATCTGGCTGACACTTGCTCCTAAAAGATTACAAACAGCTGCAGCCCTTTGAATCGCTTTGTGCCTCAGTTTCCTCATTTGCCAGATTAATATGACTTCGGAGTCAAGAGACCTTGATGAAAACCTGTACTACATCACTAGCTAGTTGTGAGACCTGGGGGGAGTCACTTCACTGCTCTGAGCTTCAGTTTCTCCATCTGTAAAATGGGGGTGGTACTTACTTGACGAAGCTGTGAGAAGTACTCACATGAGGTCGTTACCCAGCATCGAGCACGTGGTAAACACTCACCAAATGTTGACTGGATATGAGTCTCATTTCCCCCACCCATCCATAAAGATAAACCATTAAGATTTTATACACGTCAAGGAAGCTGGAGTTATATGAAAACACTTCCCCAGTGTTATAGAATGTTATGATTGCCAAGGTAAACTGATTTACAGAAACCAGAGCAGAACAAAGGCCAAAGGGAAGCAAGTTGCCTCTGAAATACAAACCAGGGAAAAGAGGTGCGCACAAGCGGAAGAGCCGGGCTTTGAGACAGACACAAACAGTCTTGTTTGGGCGAAGAAAAAGGCTAATGTGAAATTATTTTTAAGCTTTAAATGAACTGGTTTCTTTCCCCCTGAATTCAATTCAGAGAGAAAAGAGCAGTCAGATATAATCAAGGACTGACAGAGAGCAAATTATTTGTTCTGGTAAACACACATCTCTCCAAACTCGCTTGAAACATTTTCTGCTTTCTAAAGAAGCTCTTATGAATGCAGAGCCACAAAGAATCACCAGGCGAGTGTCTGTTCCGAAAGGCAACAGTGGCACTTCCAAGAAAAGGCAGCCCATCCCTGGGTGCATCGGAGCCCAAGGCCCCTGGCTGCGTGTCATGGAGAGTGGGCTCCGAGGGGCTTTGTAGCTGCTGCCACTTAATGTGCTAATGGAGATGGCACCACATGAGACACCAGCCACAGATGGGGCCCCTCCAGCAAAGGAAGGCATGGCGAGGTGGCAGGGGTGAGCCGAGGCTTCTCTCCAGAGGCAGAGGAGGGGCACTCATTGCTGGAGTTTCTGTCTGTCTTTTTCGTCTTTTGATGCATAAATGTTCAGCTGAGGTCATGAGGTTGGGAAAGCGTGGGGATGCAGATGAGTGCTGTCCAATAGAAATATAACACCAGACACATTTGTAATTTAAAATTTTCTAAGGCCAAGCATGGTGGCTCATACCTGTAATCCCAGCACTTTGGGAAGCCAAGGCAGGAAAATCAATTGAGGCCAGGAGTTCAAGACCAGCCTGAGAAACATAGCAAGACCTCATCTCTACAAATAATTTAAAAAACAAATTAGCTGGGCATGGTGATGTGTGCCTGTGGTCCTACCTACTCGAAGGGCTGAGGCAGGAGGATCACTTGAGCCCTAGTAGTTGAGGCTGCAGTGAGGGAGGATGCACTCCAGCCTGGCTGACAGAGCAAGAGCCCATCTCAAGTAATTAGTTATAATAATAATAATAATAATAATAATAATAATATAAAATGTTTTAATACCCACATTGAAAGAGTAAAAAACAAACAAACAAAAAGTGACATTCGGGCCAGGCGCAGTGGCTCACACCTGTAATCCCAGCACTTTGGGAGGCTGAAGCAGGTAGATTTCTTGAGCCCAGGAGTTCAGGACCAGCCTAAGCATCATGGCGAAACCCCATCTTTATCAAAAAAAATACAAAAATTAACCAGGTGTGGTGGCATGCTCCTGTAGTCCCAGCTACTTGGGAGGCTGAGACAGGAGGATTGCTTGAGCCTGGGAGGTGGAAGCTGCGGTGATCTTAGATGGCGCCACTGCACTCCAGCCTGGGCAACAGAATGAGACCCCGTCTCAACAACAACATCAACAACAACAAAAGTGACATTCATTTTGATAGTATTTTACTTAACCCAATATACCCTAAACACTAGCATTTTTCCATGTAATCAATGTAAAATTATTAATGAGATATTTTACATCCTTTTTCTTCATACTAAGTCTTCGATATCCAGTAGGTACTTCACACTTACAGCACATGTCATGCTGATCGTTAATAGCCAAGATGGCGAGCAGCTACCATACTGGAAAGCACAGCTCTCCATGGTGCCATTCAGTGATCATTCCAAGGACTTACATTTTATTTTCCTTTGAATAATAATAAAGTCTAAGTTTCAGAGGAGAGGTACTTTTCAGGAAGCTGGGAAGGAGTACTTCATTACATCTTTGGAGCTATTTGATGTTCCACACTGGGGAAGGAAGTCTCTTTCTGTCTCTCTCTCTATGCCTCCCTCTCTCTTGTTCTGTTTCTCTCACCCTGTTTTCTGTTTCTCTCTGCCTCTTTTCTCACTCTGTCTCTCTCTTTCTGCTTCTCTGTCTTCATCTCCCTACCTCTGCTTCTCTTAAAATTAATTACTTTCTTATTACGAAAGCAACAGAAATTATTGTAGAAAATTTCCCACATATAAATAAGAAAATTGAAGAGATCTCAATCCACCCTCCTCAAGATAACCACTTGGTCATGATTAGCACCTTACAATACCTCCTTTTAGACATTTTGTGTTTGTCTCCAATGCACATTAATGACTCTGGAAGTAGCTTGCCTGGATATGAGTCTCAGCGCCTCCAGCCCATGACCCAGAACTTGAGTAACTTATTTCCTCTTGGCAACTTGGTATTCTCTGCCTTAAAATAAGGACGATAATGGTCCCTTCTACACCAGTGAGGTTGTCATGATGTCTATATGAGCGGATACTGGTAAAGCAATTAGCCCACAGGCAGGTACTTGGTAATAGCTTAATAATCATTAGCTAGTCCGCACACATGAAGAGAGATGCTACTGCTGCTGTACCTAGTATTTCCTAACTTGCTTTTCCCGTTAACAATATATTGAAATAAACTACGTTGCCATTGCCCATAAATCCTTATCTATAGTGTCATTTTTGGTGGCTGGAAGCAGCAGCCTGTTCTTCCCACTCCCTAAACCCCATGCCTGTATGGGTATTTAGCAGGACAAACCAGAAGAGCAATAATTCCACGAAATCAAGACCCGTGTCTTTTTTTTTTTTTTTTTTTTTTTTTTTTTTTTTTTTTTTTTTTGAGACAGGGACTTACTCTGTCCTCCAGGCTGGAGTGCAGTGGTGTCATCACAGGTCACTACAGCCTTGAACTCTCGGGCTCAAGCAAACCTCCTCCCTCAGACTCCCAAGTAGCTGGGACCACAGGTGTGTGCAACTACAGCTGGCTAATTTTTTTTCAGTTCCAATGTCTATCTCATTCATTCCTGGTCTCTGTTCATAGCAGAGTCAGAAGCAGCTCATACTCTCAATAAATGTAGTTTAGATGGATGGGTGGGTCGGAGGATGGATGGATGGATGGATGGATTAGAGGACACAAGGGTCAAGCCCCAAGTGTCCTCTGATGGGAAGGCTGGATCTCAGATTTGGGCCCCAGTCATTAGGATACAAGCCAGGGCAGGGACCATGAGGTCCAGAGTTTTGAAGGCCACAGCTGAGGAGTTTTTCTTCAGTATATTAGAATAAGCTGTCTGGTGGAGATAGTGACTCTAAACTCTGGACAAACTAACAAATAAAAACCTACCAGAGGCATTGGAGAATGAGCAATGGCAGGGAGATTTTGGAATGAAGGTGAGACTTGGAAGAAGGGAATGATATAGGATGAGTTCCATATTGTTGCAGCTTTCACCTTAATATAGGCCTATAAAAAATATCCTCACATAAAATGGCTGGATCTCCAATAGAAAACTCACCTTCTTTCTGACCTATGAAACCAGAAGGTAGAGCCCAGGGGGGGCCCAACCACCAGAAAATGAGGGAAGAATCTTAGGAAAGTAAAGCAAGAGAAATGGAGTCCCAAATTCTATCTATAATTTCTTCCCAAGACACCAGCTGATTCCTGAACCACACCTGCATGGAACAGACTTAAAGTAGTTTCCTGCTAAGGCTGGAAGTAAATGAGCTGCCACAGTCCTCAACTGAGACACACTGCAGACTGTGTCTAATCAAGTCAACTGCCTGCCAAAACAAAAACTTCATCATTCTTTGGAAGAATACAGCAAAATTCAGAGTCTCCAAACACATCAGTCACAATGTTGAGGACATACTCCAAAGTTACTTAATATATAAAAAACTTGGGAAATGTAATCCATTATCAAGAGAAAAGACAAGCAGAAGAAGCCCACTTCAAGGTATCTCACATGTTGTAAATATCACATGAGGATCCTAAAGTGATTATTATAACTTTCTCAATGAGCTAAAGGAAAGTATGCTCATAATGAATAAATAGATTAAACCTCTCAGCAGACAAATATAAAATATATCAAAGAAACATAAGGAAATTTTAGAAGAAAAAATGCAATATTTGAAATAAATGTTACAGCTGAGGGCAGAGAGACAAAATGAAGGTCATGGTAAGGTTGATGGCCAGCAGTTCCACTGAGAAGGAAGCACAAGGGAAGGGGCATTAAAGTGCAGCCCTGAGGAGTTAACACCTACAATATGTACCAGAAGGACTTGTTTAAGAATGAGCAAAATATCTGTATACAGGCTCAGGTCAGAGTTTCTCCTACAGACTGAAACAAAGAGGGGCTGGGACCAAAAGACAATGTTTTAAGAAATAATAATATTAAGAGTCATTCACTGGGCACTGAATTACATTATCTTATTTCATTTCTATAACAAACCTAGGAGGTTACTTATAATTATATCCTATTTTTATCTGGCAAGCCTGAGACCAAATGTTAATCAACTCATCCAAAACAACACATTTGTATTAAGTTTTCTATTTCTCAGTGATAAATTATCACACACTTAGTAGCTTAAAACAACATACATCTACTATCTCACAGTTTCTGCAGGTCAGGTATCTAGGCATGACCTAGCTAGGTCCTCTGCTTTGGGTTTCTGGAGGTTATAACCAAGATTTCAACCAGGTTGTGTTCTCATCTGCAGGCTTGACTTCGGAAGAATCTACTCCCACACTCACTCAGATTACTTCCAAAATTCATTTTCTTAATGCTATAGAACTGAGAGTTCCAGCTATGGAAACTGGCTGTTAGCTGGAGGCTTCCCTAAGCTTTCAGAGGCCACTTGCAGTTCCTAGAAGCTGCTCAAAGTTCCTTGACATTGGGGTCTTCCCACCATGTCTGCTTACTTCATTGAGCCAGAAAGAAAAATCTCTAGTGCAAGTCTGCTGACGAGAAGTATCTTATACAATGCAATGTCATCAGGGGAGAGATATGCCATCACCTTTGTCATATTCTATTGGCTAGAAGAAAGTTACAGGTCCCACTTACACCCAAGAGGAAAAGGTTACACAAAGATGTGAACACCAAGAGTCAGGATTACCTTAAAGAGGCTGTCCACAGCTGGAGGAGAGCAATGTGAGACAAGCATGAAAAGCTAACCCGAGACAGATGAAATGATCAGTAGATAACTATAACATTACTCTAAAGATGACTTATCCTTAGGATAAAATATTGCTGGAAAAATATAAGGAATGGTTGATATACAACACTTTATAAGTTAATGTTTCATGCTTAATTTGAAAAAATAAATGAGACAAAGGAACTAAAAACAAATTTAACATCTAATTCTATGGATTGAGTATTTAAAAATAATTTTTTTTCATTTTCATAAACAAAGAAAGATCAGCCTGGATGACAACAGCAACAGGTTGCACGGAAACTTTTGAGAGAAAAATCCTAAGCCATTGATTTGGTCCTCTTTTACAACTTTTCATGACATTATCACTTCTAAGACCACCTCATGAATCCTTTAAAGGAATTTTTCATAATGAGCATGTCCTTGAAACCTCTGTAACAACTGGGTATTAGGACCTCAAATACTATTCACTCATTATCTTGCAGGCCAATTGAATAAGTCACTCTGATCGCTCATGAATGGGCAGTGAATCCTATCATTCATTCTCCGCCTACATGTTGGTACTATCAATCTCTTTATCCTTCTCTGTCCTTCTTTGTGCCCCTCAAACTTAAATTGTGCAACTAAGTCACTAAGAGAACATATTTTTAAAAAATACAAATTCCAAGCCCACCTTTTAATAACTTCTATTGTAGTTTCCCTGGTGTGCTGCCCAGAAATCTTCATTTCACCAAGCACTCCCTTCCCAGATGATAGTGATGCAACTGGAGAGCTGATGCTGTCTCTGAAACATTGGTCTAAGACAGCACCATCCAACAGAAACTTCTGCCATGACAGAAAAGTTCTATATCTGTGCTGTTCAACACAGTAGCCACACTGCCATTTGTGGCTAGACTACTTGAAATGGGGCTAGTGGAGCTGAGAAACTGAATTTTTAATTAGCTCTAATTCTACTTAATCTAAATTTAAACAGCCACATAGGGCTAATGGTATTGGACAGCATAGCACTTTCATTTATAAGTTTCAGGCCAGGAACTCCTAGTTCAAGAAAGTGTTGACTTTGTTTCTAGATCTTTGTGTGCTTGATTCTTCATTCTCCCCTATAATTAAGTCAGTCTGGAGGTGTATATTTGGAGGGAGATAGGTAGATATAGATAGATACACTTTTTTCCTAAAAGTGGAGCTTACCAGTAATTATCATTTAGTGCCATGCTCATCAAAGAATCTCTTGCTCGATATTTAACCATCCTCACAAAACTAGCCAGATCCAGCTCTTGGTTTACAACAACAGTCGGCAAAGGCGAGACACAGATGCCAAAAAATAAATAAATAAATAAATAAATAAAACCTTTCCCCTCCTTGCTCCTTGTGCTTCCAGTAATTTGTGTGCAAGAATCTCTCACAGACCCCAGCTGCCCCCGAGCTCACTGAGGTCATTGGAAATGAGTTTAGAGAAGACGACGACAATGGTCAGAAGGGTGAGAAGAATTGTTTACTGTGTGACCTGGAGTGAGACCCTCTCAACTAGCGGCCTCAGTCTCCCCATCTGTAAAATGGAGGTGCCTGAACTAAATGAGCTGAAGGACTCTTTCAGTTTTAAAATTCTTATTTAAAATAACACAATTTTAGATCAGAAAGCTGAGCTTTCTAAAAAATAAATAAAAATAATAACAGAATTTATCTGCACTGAGCTGACCATGATATTTTATATACTTGTTAAGTGAATAAAACAAGTTCCCCATTTTTGGAAAAAATATACATATATATACACTATATATATGTGCATATACATACACACAGCTGATACTAATATGGAAAGATACACACACAAAGAAAAGATTTGAAAGTGTACACACCAAAGCTTGACAAAGGTAACAACCTCTGGGTAGTACCAATCAATGTCTCTTAGTCTTGACAACCTAGGACTCCATCGTTAGGTAATCAAACCTAGTCCCCCTTCTTCTATCAGTCCATGTGATTTGGATGGAATTGACTCTATCTCCAGCTCCAGTGATGGACATGTGACCTAAGCCTGGCCAAAAGAGAACAGCATCTCTCAAGCGGTCCAGGTTGGGCACCTGACACAAGCCAGAGCCTTGCCCAGACCTGTGAGCCAAGAGCTCTTTTTCCTCTGGGAATAGGTAAGTCTGAAGGCTCCCAGGGCCGCCTAGCAAGAGGCTGCCTAAGAACTACCCTATGCAGAAGAAGCAGAGCTGAAAGATGAAGAGAAGCAGAGGCTTATGGTCTGTTTTGAAGCTGTGGACCCAGTTGTATGTGAGGGTAGGTATACCCTAGACTTTTCAGCTTAGTAAATCAATAGATTCCTTTTTCATAGTGAAGCCCCATGGAGTTGCAGTCACTTGCAACCTTCATTAGTACAGAGGTTGGAATTGGCTGGGTATGATAAGAGAACCTCTACCATTTATTTCAGGGGCTTCTATTTTTGTTGATTTTTTTTTTTTTTTTTTTTTTTTAGACGGAGTCTCGCTTTGTTGCCAGGATGGAGTGCAGTGGCATGATCTTGGCTCACTGCAACCTCTGCCTCCTGGGTTCAAGCGATTCTCCTGCCTCAGCCTCCAGAGTAGCTGGGACTACAGGCACGCACCACCATGCCCAGCTAATTTTTGTATTTTTAGTAGAGACAGGGTTTCACCATGTTGGCCAGGATGGTTTCAATCCCTTGACCTCGTGATCCGCCTGCCTTGGCCTCCCAAAGTGCTTTTTGTCGAATTTTTTTTAACAATAAACATGAATTTATAATTTTAAAATGAATTGATGTTCTTAATCTTGATAATAACTTGAATGTTTCAAGCTGCTGCTGTGGACCAAACACGAAACTAAGCAATTTCCACACATTAAATCATTTAATACTCACTCTCATCCTCTAAGATAGGTAGTTATTAATATTATGCTCATTTTATAGATAGGGAGACCAAGGCTGAAAAAGGCTAAGCAATTATTTAAGGGCACACGGGTGAAAAACAGGGGAGACTGGACTGGAACCCAAGTATGTCAGTCTTTAAAGACACATTTTTATTGCTTCTTTATTTCTGTTTGGTGTTTAGAAGAACTGGAGCTCTTATAAAGATCTGTTTTGCCCACTGGAATACAAGCTCCCATAAGGGCAAGGGCGTGACTGCCTTGTTCATTACTAAACACCCAGCACCCACCACAGTGTTCAGCACAGAGGAGCTCCACAAACAATTGCTGAATGAGCAAATGAATTAATGAATGAGATGTGATATCTGAGACTTGACGAGGCCAAGGCGTATGGAAAGCTCATGGAAACACCCATTTCAGGCCAACATCTAAAGCATTCCTTCCACCTTCATCAGGGATGTATCTCAACAGCTCAGACATGCTTTCCAGTTGAAAACATTCATTTAATTAGCAGGCATTTTCCAAAACGGATGTGCCTTTCTCAATCACTGTGTCTGCCATGGACATTTGCTGAAAAGGTCCCCCCATCCCCCCAAACATCAAAGCATGTGCTCCACAGACCTTTCTCCCCCAATTACTTCCACTGGGGAAGGACAGCCATGCGGACGAGAAATCGGTCACTACACGCAAGATGTTCTCTCTTTGTAAAAAAGATGCTTGTGGTGTACGCTACTCTTTGAAAGAGAAAAAAAAAAATCTGTGTCTTTAAAAATGTTTCTTTTGCTGCTGCTCACTGGGAACTGCCAAGAATCATTTTTCATTGAGATCTGGCTTCCCCTCCCAGAAACAGAACCAAGAATAACCTATAAGATACTGTTTCATTGGGTTTGTTTTATTTCTTCCTGATTTTTGCAGCTACTGGGATGGGCATTCTGGCCCTTGTGCTTTGCTTTGGTTTAATCATTACAAGTCAGCTATGAATAAGAGACTATGCAACCTTTTTTCTCTTGAGTCTCTGCATCCCAGAGCCTGGGACAGCATTAGCTATGGATGGAGGTGGCACTGATATTTTAGAAAGATGATGTTCCTTATGAAAACACAATTCTCCAAATCTACTGAGCCATAGCTGGAGTTGGCTGAGTCAAACCCTCACCCTAAACCCTTCCATAGCTCTCCATTGCCATCTAGATAATGAACAGTTGGCCTTAGCACGGCATCTTGGCTTCCCCACCTTACCACCAATGCCTGTGCATGTGTTCTTCTCTCTACCTGAAAGATCCTTTTTTCCCCCCATTCCCTTCACCTGGTTAAATCTACTCAGTGTCAGGTCTCAGCTTAAATGTCACATCCTCCAAGAAGCCTCCTTTGCTCCTTCTCTCCACCTTCCTCTAGAAGAATTGAATTCAGTACCTTTTTGGTGCAATTACAGCCTACCCCTGTCCCTCAGCACTGATGGCACTATTATAAATGCCCACTCACTGCTTCATCACCCCTACCAGATCTGAATCCTTTACATGCCGATCTTAGAGTCTGGCACATAATAAGCCCTCAGTGAGTAGTTGTTGCATGAACAGGGTAAATATATAAATGGGAGCAGGGTAGAGGAGGAAATGTCCAGGTAGGAAGAAGCTGAATTTTCCTCCTTAGAATGGTTGGGTTGCAGGGTACTGAACATTATAATGAAGGCAGTCATAGTCCAACCCTTACTCCCAACCCCAGGGTGCACAGAAGAATCAATCTCTCCAAGTATTGTTCCAACAAGGAAATCAACTTGTTCCTACAAAGTAATTCCAGCCAAACAGGTCTGCTCGTAGTTCTCCAAGCAAGCTAACTTTGCCTCAGAGCTTTAACCAACCAATGTGGCTTCCAAGACAAGAGACTTGGAAGGAAACTTCAAAGTCACAGAGAAGGTTGGGGTGAGGACAGAAGGCAAAAGAAAAACAAATAAGAAGGCAGAAATTCTTGGACAGGAGGGCCCTCTGACCCTGGCTTAGGCCTCCAGTTGTAATCCCGTGTGGCAGTTTCCAAAGAACTAGGACTGAGATGGTGGGGGAAAGTGAAAGAGAGCCAGAAAAATTGGAAGAGTCTTTTCCCTCCAAATTTTGAGCCTGAGAAAACTCCATTTTACCCTTGGCTAACTGTATCCCATATGGCACTTCATCAGGTAAGCAGGACTTTTTTTTTTTTTTTTTTTTTTAAGAGACAGGATCTCACTCTGTCACCCAGGCTGGAGTGTGGTGGTACAATAACAGTTCACTGCAGCCTCAACATTGTGGGGTCAGTCAATCCTCCTGCCTCAGTCTCTTGTGTAACTAGAACTACAGGCATACACTACCTTGTTCAGCTAATTTTTTTTTTTTTTTTTTTTTTTTTTTGGTAGCAATGATGTCTCACTGTGTTGCTCAGGTTGGTCCCAAACTCCTGGCCTCAAGCAATTCTCCTGCCTGAATTTCCCAAAGTGCTGGGATTACAGGCATGAACCACCATGCCTGGCCTAAGCAGGCTTGGATATCCTTCTGTTCTATGAGACTTGTGGTGCAAAGTTCACTGCCATACAAGAATTGTTGGGTCTGATACGGTGGCTCACACCTGTAATCCCAGCACTTTGGGAGGCCGAGACAGGCGGATCGCTTGAGGTCAGGTGTTCGAGACCAGCCTGGCCAACATGGTGAAGCCCTGTCTCTACTAAAAATATAAAAATTAGCCAGGCATGGTGGTGCATGCCTGTAATTCCAGCTACTGGGGAGGCTGAGGCAGAAGAATTGCTTGAACCTAGGAGGCAGAGGTTGCAATGACCTGAGATTGCGCCACTGCACTCCAGCCTGGGTGACAAAGTGAGACTGTCTTAAAAGAAAAAGAATTGTTGGCTTCTCTCAGCCTCCACCCAAATGGCATCTCCTTAGGACAGTAAGTTTTCACTTCCCATTTCTCAATACCCCAAATATCTCTCTCCCCTGGGACACTGCTCCAGGAAAGGTCAAGGGGACTTTTGGTTCAATGGATTTTCTTCATTAACAGAGAGCCCTTTCTTGCCTCAGAATGTATACTTGAAAACCATGCTTAAATGTCCTAGTTTGAGGCTCACTCTGCCAGGTGTTTAAACTCTAGCTTTATCTTTCAGGCTATGTGATCTTGGGCAAATGACCTAACCTCTCTGAGACTGTTTCCTCACCTATAAAGTGGGAGAACAGACCTCTCTCATGAATTTTGATGAAGATGAAATGAGATGATAAATGTAGAACACCAAGCACAGTTTCTGGTTCCAACTAAGGACCTATGATCCACAATTATTATTTCTGTACTGGGATGAATTCATTTCTTGAGTAAGGGCTTGGATTCTACCGCCAGCTTTTCTAACTCAGATTTTGTAATTCTAAAATAGTATGTTGAATAAACAAAAATAGATTTTTCTGTCTTATATAAAATTAGAGCTGCAGAAAATGCAAAAGAGACAAAGAACTGGTTTACTTAGACTCCAGGATGTATCATAAAAAGTTTTGTTATTTCTGTTGTTAATACATTCCTGATAGCCACTCGTTTCCTGGTTATTTGCCTTTTTGGCTCTGATTGGCCAGGTTCCAGTACATTGAGGTTTTCACTGCACTTGGAAGCTGTGTTTTGAAGACCTTGAAGCCTCTATGAAAATGAAAACTTCTTTTTCCCTTTTCTCCCCAAACTTTGGTGGCCAAATACCATCACCCCACACCCCCCAATTTCGAGGACTCTTCCCACTTTAGATGCTTTGTAGCAGTGCTTCTATAATCATCCATTGTCCCAGAACTTAAAGCCTTTTGGCCTCTGAACTAATTCCCATCCTTGCCTCTCACACTGAGAAGTGGTCAAGAAAAAATTTTGGTTCGTGCATCCCCAGTTTTAGTTCAGATAATTTGACTCTATCTTCATAATATATGTCACTTTTGCTTTCAACCATTATCCTCATCATTCAACATCATATTCATCTGTCAATTGCCTTCCCATTTCTAACAATGTCATGTCTAACAATGCCCTGTACATGCACACAACTGCACAAACACACAACCACACATGATCATCTCCCTTTTCTCCCACTACCACTGGCATTCCTATTGTGATGGTTTATATTCAGCAGAAATTTTTGTGAAAAGGTTTGAGGAAAACTTTTTTAATGTCTTCCATTACCACGGGGCATGTGAAGGTGTTGTAATTATACCACTAACCAAAGAATTCATTTCTTTCCTGAATCCCTGAAAGAATCTGAATAATCTGAGAACGTAATAGTTTTTTTCCTGCCCAGTGTGGCAGGGCAAAATACACCCATACCAAGATAAATGGTTCCTTTCTAGCTTTAGCAAAAGGTTCTTAAGAGCCGGCCAGCCCAGCAACCACCAAATACAGCTCCTTGACTTGATTACCTTCTTCCTTCTCTATATTTCTTGATAGTATCTTCAACTATCCAAAAGCAGGCCCAAAGTGCCTGTCCCTACCCTAGTCTGAACGTCCAAGAACAGCACAGCAACCAAATCAGGTCCAAAACTGGTAAGCAGAGGCTGGAGTGCCATCTGCTGACTATTTTTATAAGACATCTTCCTGCTTAGCCCACACCACTAAATGCCCACACCACCCCCATTTCAAGGCTGCCAAAAGAATCTAATGGTATAGCTTCAGGCATAGGAATGCATGAATTTTTTACTATATTAATATCTCATTATTCCATTATTGGGAATAGGCATTTAGAAACAAAGCCTTCTTTTCACTTTTTTTTTTTTTTATTTAAAGGCAAAATGAAAAATCTGGGAAAGACTGACTCTTTTATAATTGCTTTTATTATTGATGTTTTTGTTATTACTATTACAGTGTTATGTTAATAGATAATAATAATAGCAACTCTTTGAAACTCCAATTTTGCACACTTTTAATCTGGATCTCCAAATCAGCATATCACAGTTTGCAAAAAGATTTATGATCCTCTGAGAGCTTACGAGACCATAACAGAACAAAGGCAAAAAATAAAATAAAATAAAATAGAAGAAACTGAAATGAATGAGTGCGCTGCCAAAGGAGCAAGAATTCAGCTCATTCAGGTATATTTCAAGATCAGGTTGATAGGCGTTTCCCATGAAAATAAGTATTTCTACTTAAGATCAAATGGACTCATTTCTTTTTTTCCAGGCTATTACATTTTTTGTTGTCCTTTAAAAACCAGAGGAAACACTGGGAGTTCTCCTTTTTAAATAATTGTGCCACCTCTTAGAGAGAAAATGGAAAATCCCATAGTTAGATGTCCTTCTTTAGGGTTTATTTTGCCTCTATTACTTCAGGTTTCAAATTAGACAGTAAATTTGCCAAAATCAATAGAGAGAAGAAAGATGTCTTTCTTTAGAAGAACGGATGACATGTTTTTATTTGTAATATTCTCAGGAAGTATGTCGATAACATGCAAAAATCAAATACTCTCTTTCCAACTGCACCATGTAGGAGTTTTCCTAGATGGCCATCTACGTAAATTTTGACAAATATATGAAAAGTAATACACATTGCATATATACACGTGCATGTTTTGATCTGTTTTCCTCAAAAGTACCCACCCTGAAGAAGATACATTCACTAGTCGGATGTGTATAAGCTTTCTACACTGAACAAGTCTTTGGGATTCTAATAGTTTCTTTTGTTTGTACTTTGCTCAGACTTTCAGAGGCATCTACAAATTCCAGATCTTTCTTCAAGGGGAGGACTTGGTTAATATTTCCTAGTATTTTCAGCCCCTTCGTTGATTTCCTTCCTTTCTAGTATTTTTAGTTCCTGAGATAAAACCTCATTTATAATAAAGTCAAAATCCCTGGAAAACATTTCGTCAATGAAACATCCAGCTTTGCTATTCATTATTTCATTGAATGAATGTTTTTTCCTTGAAACCTGATGGCCCAACTCTGATTATTTAAAGGCAGACACAAAACTAGAATTGTGTCTAGTTTTTTAATGTTTAATACGTAAAACTCTTCTTTAAAATATTTGTACTTTGCCATAAAATGGCCTATTCAAAGGCACAAATTTGCTAGGACCAAATCATTCAATTTAGGAATAATCGTATGTCAGCACCAGACCCAATGTTGGCAGATCCTATTTAATTTATCTCTCAGCCTCTTTTTTTTTTTTTTTTTTTTTATCATTGCAGGTTATTCATGATCCCTAGTCTAAAATGTTGAAATTTCAAGGCATGACTGAAAACATTTTAAATGAAGACTAGTCAAATAAGAAGCACTATTTCTTTATAGGGTCCTTTCATTATTTCCCCCAGAAATTTGGGGAGGTTTCTGCAATCACCATACATTCGAAATACCAGCTGCTAATTTCCACATAATTTTCTGCCCTGTTTAAAAAAGATTTTTTTGTTGTTTGGATTTAGTGGGGTTAGGATTGAGAGAGCGTGTGTGTTTGCACGCTCGCAAGCAGAAAGATAGAGAAAAAGAGAGCGCACATAAGTAGTTTTGCTTTGAAGTCCCTACATAATTACTGTTAAGATCTATCAAAATGTACCGAGACAGCTCTCCTTGCTGAAATCTGATGAACAAAAAGGCAAGCAACGTCCAGGAAGACTGTAAAAGAATGGATCAAATTAAGAGCAAGAACAAATGCAACCAAGGTAGACTGAAAGATGTTGTGGTTTCTGTTGTTGTTTATGTGTAGGGAGGAATTAGAAATGAGAAGGAAAGACAGACGGGGGAAGAAAGCAAGGGAGAGAGAAGTTGAAGGAAGGGAAAATGGAAAAGAAACAGGAAAACATTTATGGGAAGATGATAAAGAGAAAAGGAAGGAAAGAAGGGAGGGAAGGAGAGAAGGAAGGGAAGAAGAAAGAAAGAGAAACATTTACAGAGTTGTGGGCAGGAGAGCTGTTTTTATCTTTGTGTGTTTTCTAATTCAAAGCTGTATGTCCTTGGTGCCAAAATTAAACGTTACATATGGAACACAGAAAGAAAAGGGGGAAAAGAGTGGGTTTCCCTTTTTCATTTCCCTTGTTGGAATACTGGTTTGGAACATCTAAAGAGAAAATGGTTGCAACGTTGCAGAATTTTTCTTCTTCAGTAATGATCAAACTAGCAGCTGCTTTCAGCAAAAGTTCTTAATGTCACAGTGCCCCCTGGAGTATTGCCTAGAAGGGACCCTAACGTCAACCTTTTAACTTCCCTTCCTCACTCTACTTGTTTTTCTTACAATGGGGGGAGGAAGGGATAGGAAAAATTTTAAACAATCTCAGAAGCTTTTGAAGAGCTGCCACTGGCCAGGGGAAAGGGGGATTTCGAGAAATAACTTCCGACTTATTTCAGATAGTTAGGAGAAGGGGGAAAGGGGAATAAGACCTTTCTCTTCATTTTTTTCTCCCCCCCTTACCCCCTTAATCCTATTTTAGTTGAGGTCTGACCTTGGAAATTTCCAAAGGACTTTAATCTCCTGTACTTCAAATTGCTAAAGGGAGCTGAAAGAAAGAGTGCTGCATGTGGGTAAAGGTGGTTTAAAATGGTTTATTTATGAATGGTTTAGGCTTTCCTGAGAGTAAGAATGTTAACTAGTTCGTTAGGCACTCTCTGTAAATGTAAACCTTTTTCAAAAAATTTATTTCCTCCTTTTTTTTCCTTCAGACAAAATGCATTCAATCATTAAACCTCAGCGGAGAAAAATGATCTTAAGCCTCCTGCCCCTGGGCAGATCTGACACACTCAAACGTTAATATTCTCAGATAGCTTGGAAATGCCATTTGGTGCTTTCTATAACTACACTGCTCTTCCCCAATCCCCCGCTGCCCTCTGCAACTTCTACCAGAGAAAACAAATTACCTTCATCTTGAAAGGGGGGGAGGTAGGTAGAAAACAAGAGAATGAATTGTTTTTATAAATATTTTAGAGATATAAAAGAAATCCAGGCACTGAATACGTTATGCAGATCTCAAATTAGGGGAGGTACAAACTGATTGAAATCATTAAGTATTTCATTTTTCAGATGAAAGGCTCTCATTTTGCATTGCCATGTAGAGTTCTGATGTAATTCGAAGTGTCATTTTGGAGGGGTTTTGGTGATTACGACTTTTTCATTTCTCTCATTAAAGGGCCGATTTTCCTGATGTGGGTTGTAACTTCGTTCCAATCTGAAATTTCACCCACCCCTTCTCCCCGCCCAAAAAAAGGTCTATATTTAGGACTGATTTTCGAAAGAATAACACATCCAGTTGTATACATATTTTTTAACTGTTTTTGATTGTATTGAATTACGAAATGCAGAAACCACTTTGCCATCATTCTCAAAAGTCCATTTTAAATCACGAGATACGTCAAGGTATAATTACTCATATTTAAAACATTCTGTAATTATAAGAAGAAAGAATAGAAAAATGGCTTTAATAAAAGGCTATTGGAAGCAATTGACTCTCAGCAAATGTTGGTCTTTTATAAAGTTCATAATTTCCCAGTAAATTATTTTTGGTTACTAAACATCTTAAACATGAAGGATCTTAAAAGAATTCCTCATCTGCCACCACACATACATGCACAGAAAAAAATAATAAAGTTTTCTAAAAGTGCGTTTTTAAAAGACCTCAGAAACGGAAATATTTCTCAGGAAATGTCGAACACAAATGTCTATGTAATATCTACATGAAACAATAAATCAAAATCAGTTTTTTTCATCTGACAAAACACAATAAACGGGTTTAGCATATTGTTTGAAGCATTTTTTTTAGCTTTCCAAAAGACCAATAATAGATGATGCCCTATTGGGAAAGATAACATGTGTTTTCTTGTAGCTTGGTGGGAAAAATATTTTTTGCTCTTTGTAAAGGAAATTAGATATATATTTGGGGGAAAAGAATATAATGTTTCACTGTGATACGGTCCAACAAAAACCCAGGAAATTCAAAGTTCAACTGATGCTTGGCTAAAAATTCACACCATTGTGCCCCTTTACTGATGGCAGATTTCGAAGCCCAGAATGTATGGGTGAACCTCAAGTTTCCTAACTTCAGCCTCTTATGTCTAAACATCAAATTGTTATTTAACTATTAGCTGGTGTTAGACTGCCTGCCATTTTTTTTCTTTTGTTTTCCCTTGGATATTTTGTATCTTTGCTGATCTTTCCAGCACATCACCTGAAACGTATATACTGCATTTTAATCCCAATGGCTGATGCTATCTCTGGATAAGCTGAATTTCTTTTTCAATGGGAAGGGTATTGAATGAGAGAGAAGAATCACAGAATCGCAGGGTGTTTGAGCTGAGAGAAACTGGGGATACACAGAAAGTAAGAGAAAACACAGATGGAATGAAAAGCTGGAGAACTGGGATAGAAGGGGACCCAGAATTGTCAGTGGATTTCTTTTGGTCTATGCCTAGAAATACATTAACTGTTAGGGAGTCTTCCCTTCAGGAAAGTCTCAGTTCCAGAATCAAATTATAGGAGCCAACACACTGTCAAATATTTAAACCTCTAGTTCCACACCATTTGTAGATTTCGAGATCATTACTTTACTACTAGATTGTTAATTACAATGAAGTAATGGCAGCCTGGGCTTGTAGATTTTATGGATGCCGCTTCTGTGTGAGTGATTGTTAATACTAAAAGCTTAAACTTTAACTGCATTTTAAGCATCTGGGACTGGAGCGAAAGCGGGAGCTGTGAGTAAATGCTTTCAGCAGGTATGTAGTTAGTTATTAAAATGGCCTTTGAAGCTCTCTTTTGGTGTATTTCTGCATATTTTAAGGGTCCAGGCAAAAAAAAAAACACTTTTTTTTTAATGCACTTAATTTGGATTTCATTGAATTTTCTTCATGCACTGATGTTAGGATATTTTGACAAATGTAATTCCCCAACCCCTCTGTATGAAAGAAAAGAAACTCTTTCTTGAAGAGATTTAGAAAGGGGAAGAAAAATCCTTTTTAAAAGGCTTAAGGGTAAGGAGGGGTAAAGCGAATAAGTGGTAAGGGAGGCTTTATTTTCTAAAGCTCAAATTCCAAAGAAGAAGGACAGTCTACGTAAGAACTGAAACTAATTTACCTGAACCCTTTGTCACTGCCTGGCTCTTGACTATTAAATGATTCTTTTCAGTAGCCAATAAAACCAAATCAAAAGCATGTTTTGGATGGAGGGGTGGTGCCAGGCAATTCCCCCCAAATGAAAAGCCAAACTATGCTGTGTTTGTTTTGGTTTTCCCCTAAGAGGATTTTCAGAGAAGGGGCTGGGGTTTGGGCCACCCTCCTTGGCCCCACTCCTAAGGGGGAATATAGGGGACTGTTGCGTTCTCGTCCACGAAGCTAAACTGCCCATTGGTATTACCCAAAAAGGAAAGAGAAAGTGCCTGCCCTGCAGTCAGGTCTACAAACCCTGATGTTTTGTCTTTGTTTCCCTCTCAAAGGCTGTTTTAAGATCCCTGCCAATGCAAAGAGTTGGGGAACTGTTTGTCACTTTTCAGAAAACAGCTCAGCCTTTCTGGGCCTTAATATCCCTACCTTTAAACAGCACCAATATTCACTGCCTTCTGTCTTCGAAGATGCTAGAGATGTTGTTTTCAAAGATTTGGGAATCCTTAAAAGCAAATAGCTACATAAAAATAGAGAGATTAAAAAAAATGACAGCCCACTTCTTTCCATTCCTGATGCCCGGTTTGGTTTGAATACGTAAGAATTCTGTAACAGTGCCTAATAATGATTACTAATAATAAAAGTATCTAACACAGAGTGGGCCTTCAATATTGAATATTTAACCTTAGTAGAGGTATTAGCCTTTCAAACTCTTCCCAACTTTAAACTGGAAGGGATTTTTTGCCCTATTTTATCAAGTAGTGGAAGACATGAAGATAAGACAGTTCGATAATTACAGTCCCCGGACTTTCCATGCTTGAACAAGGATTTGAGACCTTATTTCAAGTCTCTTTTCCAGACAATGAAATGCACCCAATTGAAAAATGGGTGAACTAAAGCTTTTCTCTGCTCTCCCGTCCAAATTAGATTGGTTACTCAATTTGACTGAGTGCTTAGAAATTAGTCACTAAGCCAACTAATTAATAATTTGACTGGGGGGGAAAAGTCAATTTCTCAGCCGCACACAGGCACAAGTCTGAGGGCTTCCTGAGGCACCTCGCCACATGCCTCCAGCAATACCTTGCCGCATTGAAAATCTGCAGGCTGAGTTAAAAAGGGAATCCTGGGTTCAGTTCACTTTATATTAGGCCTTTACTTCTAGTGGAATAGCATAGTAGAGGAATATGATGTGCAGAGAAAAAAGCAGGGAGAGAGAGTTAATACAAAATAGAATAATATATTGTATATATTGTATGTAATATATATTTATAAACTACATTGCAAAAAAATAATAATATGGTCTTATAATCATGATGTAGTAAGTATTTATTATGTGCCAGGTATTATGCTAAGTAAGCACTCTGAATACATTATCTTATTTAATCCTGTGATCACACAATGAGGTAGGTACTATGATCCCCATCTTACAGGTAAGGAAACTGAGGCCCAGAGAGCTGAACCACTTACCAACCAAGAAAAAACAGCCAGATTTTGAAACCAGATTCACGGATCCCAAATCCTGCTTTCCAATTCTTCTCTACAAACACGGGGAAAATTAACCAAGGGACTCATTGCCAATTTTCCTCCTGCCCAGAGGAAAACTGACATCCCGGACTAACCCTAATTTGGTATGTGGCCAGGGACAAGGCATAGTGAGCCTCAGGTTCCCATGGACAGAACCAGGAAGGTCCTCTAGCAGTGGCTTCATAAAATAGCCTTATCATTTAATGCATCTGGTTCTACCAAGAAACATGTTTTTTAAGAAAATATCACATTAATTAAGAAAATATCTGGTTGTATTCAGAAGATGGCAAAACTTGAAAAGACACTAGGATTTTTTTTAATGTAGAGTGAACCTTAAGTGAACATTTAGACAGCCTTCGTGATTTAGTTGTTAAGAACAAAAACCAGCCTAGGTTTGATTCAAGCTCTATAACTTCCTGGGAAAGTGGGGCTTCACCTCACTGAGCCTCACTTTCCTCATCTGTAAGACTGGAATAATAGTATTAACACATACATACATACCTCATAGAGTTGTTGTGGGGATTAAGTGAGAAGATGCTTATATTGCGAACAGCAGAGTGCCTAGCACACAGCAAATGCTTAGTAAGTGGTACCTAGAATAAGGATGATGGTAATGGAGTTGATGATGAGGATGATGGTGATGTTGATGGTGATGATGGCATGATAATGTTGGTGAAAATGGTGATGATGGGAATGATGATGATTATATATGATGATTGGGGTGATAATGGTGATAGTGGTGTTCTTAGCAAAAGGGTTGATGGTAATGGTGTTAATTTACTCAGTTTACAGATGAGACAATTGAAGCCCCAAAGTCATATGCTAATAACCAGCTGAGCGGAGACTAGAAATCTATTTCCTGGTGCTGGCCCATTGCCTTTTCCATTGCCCCATGCTAAAAATAAGTGGAGTAGGATTTAGCTGAAGGAAGCTGGGAACTGCAGGTCAGAGCTGAGAACCAGCAGCTTCAGCCTTTTCTCCTCCACCCCCAGCTCATTTTACAATGCCAGAGAAATCACTTTGTCCTCACCAGACCTCATACCCTGCCTTTTATGGACGATGCCACCATCTGATGTTTAACTGAGAGGTAAGGGGAGAAGGTGAGTTGAGGAAAGCTACTTTTTAACCAATAAGTAGCTCCCAGTGATTTGAATGCAGCTGATCTCACACTGCATTTTGAGAAATTCTCCCTGGAGGAATTGATTTACTTTCTGGTTTCAGCCCAAGAGATAAAAATAATCCATTGAATTTGTCAATTTCATTTTCCAGATGGGGCTAAGTGGTCCCTCAAGGGGCTTGTGATGAACCATGTGAGAAACCAGAGTTGAAGGAAAAGAACAGAATGAGAGAGAGGAAAAAAAAAAAACATAGATGCTACATGCCAAGCAGTAGCAGCAGAATTGACATTTTAGGTCAGCATAGATTCCCAAAGAGCACTGAATTTTCCTAATAATGAGAGAAATTGGTTTTAGGATTCAAAGGAACCTCACCATCAGGGGACAGTTGCCCCAGGAGTCCAAGGCTAACAAATAGGAAGAACAGGCAATACATTTCCCCTGAGGTATCCATGGCAGACATTGCTAACAGATAGTGACATTCTCCACCAAACCCAAAGCAGCCTCCCAGTGTCTCTGAATCCTAGAGCTCCAAGCAGCCATGAGCAATCAATCAGAGTAGACACAGAGATGAAAACTATTTTCTACTTGGCATGTGAGTGCAAGACCAGTAAGTGATTCATAAGGTCTTGAACCAAACAAATAATAATAATAATAATAATAGACTAGATCGGGGAGGGGTTATCATGTCAGGTAAAAAAACACATAGGAGCTCCAAGGATTTAGGCTTCCCAGGCTGGTCACATCCCAAATATCGTAGGTGATAACTCATTCATTTATTATTTACTTATCCATTCACTTGCTCATTCATTCATTCACTCATTCACTCTCTCACTCATTCACTTTCTCATTCCCTTGGTCATCCATTTTTAAATTCGACAAATATTTACAAATCGACAAATCCTGGATGCTGGAAGTGTAAAAATGAATGAGACAGACCCAACTTCTATCTACGTGGAGCTTATAGCCTGAGAATATTTTTTCTTAAAAAAAACACTAAATTTAACAATTACACAAATAATTGTTTTCAGTTGTGATCATTGCAAGGAAAAGTAGAAGTACTAGATACTTTGAGAGCATAGATCAGGGATTTGGCTTAGTTCAGCAGGGAAAGATGGAGGTAGAAATCAGGGCAAACTTCCCAGAGAAAGGAACATTTGAGCTGAACACTGAAGGATGAGGAGTTCACGAGGCAAAGAAGGGAAGAGGGTTTTCCAGGTGGAAGGAAAGACTTCTGCAAAGGCCTGGAGGTGGTAGAAGGACAGCACATTGCGGAAAGTAAGAGAAGGTCAGAGGGATGGGAGCCCAGAGAGTGAGGAGAGGAATAATGTGAGATGATGCTACAGAGGTGGGCAGGTAGCAGTGTCCCCTTTCAAATACGAGCCCAAGAGTGACCCACATCTGCTAAAAATACTTCAGTGACTGTCCCTTGCCCGCAAAAGAAACTCCAAACGTCTTACCATGCTCTGGTCCTACTCACCTCTCCAGCCTTACCCAACGCCAGCCTTTCTCACGGAAGACACAACCTAGACTAAACGTCCAGGTTCTTGAAGAGAAAACACTCAACTGTAAGCCCTGTAAGAGCAGAAATGAAGTCTGCTGCATTTCCTGCTGCATCCTTAGTGCCCAGGGTCCTTGGTACAATGCCAGGCATAGAAGATGAACTTGAGAAATACTGTAAATGTAAAGATGAGTGATTTTTTGACCCCACCCTTGGCACAGTGCCTAGAACATGGCATTGTATGTTTAAATACTAAAAGAGAAGAGGAACAAAGAAGGGAGGGATGGAAAGAAGGAATAAAGGCAACAAAGAAAGGAAGGGAAGAAAGAAGGGAAGGAAGGGAGGAAGGGAGGAAGGGAAGAAGGAAGGGAAGGGAGGGAGGAAGGGAAGGGAGGGAGGAAGGGAAGGGAGGGAGGGGAGGGGAAAGAAAACTACCCATATAGGTATCGGGGAGAGGAATACGCCAAAAACCAAGGTTTTTGAAGCTCTAATTCCCGTACAAAAAGACCCAGTCATCCTGAAGTTTTCAAGAACAAAGTATTTTTAAAAAAAAGAGAGAGAGAGATTTGTATTCACCAGCCTGGAAATACAGGGGCCAGTAGCAAGGAGAAGGAGGCCTGACTCTCTGTGAGATGGGTGGGGCCCATTTGGACGCTTCAAGCCAAAAAGCATTTTTGTGGCCTCATAATTTCTGAATGCTCTTAGGGAGGCTAACTGGCTCCAGGCTCAGTCTCCTGCAAAAACTCGTCTTTGCAATTCCTCAGTTCAACCTCATGTAAACGGGTCAAGCTATCTGTTGGGCCTCAGTTTCTCCATCTGTAAAATGAAGTAATTAGATTAGATCATCTCTAATCTAACCTTAACACTGAGTCAAGCCTCTCTTAGGTACTCTTCTCAGAGTGTCACATCAGCCCTAAAAATAATAATTATGATGATATAATAATAGTAATTATTATACTAGCTACCACTTTTTGAAACACTTTTTATTTCGTCTTCACAACTATCATATTAGGACACCTATGATCTCTATTTTACACATGAGGAAATTGAAGTTCAGAGAGGTTATGTACTTTGCTCAAAGCAGTGCAGCCAGTAACGAGAAAAGTTGGAATTTGATCTCAGACATGTCTGAGCCCAAACTCATGCTCCTCAAACCTCTATCCACAGCTCTAGCAGGTCCTGACAGAGCCAGTGTTTACAGAGCACAAACACAAGCACAGATCCCCTAGTTCTTGCAGGAGGCAGGGAGAAAACAGGAAGGGAAATGTTTGCAGTGATAACATCGTTATTGTTGTCTGCCCAGCCTCCCTTCTACCGTTTTTGTTTGTTTGTTTGTTTGTTTTTTCTGGTAAAAGGGCCCCTCCCACATAAAACAGGGTTTTGGAGAATGTAGTTCCCCAGCTCCATGTGGTTCTAACGGAACCACCAATCACAGAACCCCACAGTGGCAACAATCACGTGTGACATGGATCACATGACCAAAGCCTGCACAATCATGGTACAGTACGCCATCTCCTGGCTGCGGTGATTGGTTCAAGTAGTGGACATGTGACCCAAGACAGGCCAATCAGAGCCCTTCCATGGTCTGAAGTGGATAGGAAGGGGGTCCTCTTTCCTCTAAGGATGGTAAGCTGAGATGATAGAAACTTAGAGTTTCCTGTGACCTTGTCCCACTGCCATGTGACTCACTGCCATGGAAAAGAAGTACCCACTGGAGGGGAGAATATGATCGACAGAGAAGCTGCGATTAGAGATGGAGAAAACGAGCCCTCATCTCATGGGTGGGCTGCTGAAACCAGTTCTATACCTGTCATTTCCAGGTATTAAGCCAATAAGGGTTTGAACTTGGATTCTATCATTTGCAATCAACAGAGCTCCAAGAGACTTTTGACCAGCATTCCACAATTGCTGCCATATCCCATCACACACACATACATACTATCTACTACTTAGAAATTTTAAAGAGATCTGAAAAGGGGTATTAGGGAGAAAACAGGTGAGGGAGAAGCACTGAGAGAAAATAGGCCCAAAATTGCCACTTGCTTCCCATCTTGTCCCAGTTGGGTCTCTGACTCATATGGTGGCTCACGCATTGATACCATATGAGCTTGAATGTCTCCAGAAATAAATGGCTACGCTTTACCAAACAGTTACTACCTTTTTCTACTTCAGCTCATTTAAAACCCCAAATAATCTCAAAACAGAATAGATATGTCCATTTTTCAGGGAGAGAAAATTGTGGCATACAGGAATTAAGTTGCCACACAACTAGTATGTGACAGAGTCTGGAGTTTTGAACCCAGATCTGTGTCACCTAAATTTTTTTTTTTTTTTTTTTTTTTTTTTTTTTTTTTTTTGAGACGGAGTCTTGCTCTGTTGCCAGGCTGGAGTGCAGTGGCACAATCTTGGCTCACTGCAACCTCCACCTCGCAGGTTCAAGCAATTCTCCTGCCTCAGCCTCCCGCGTAGCTGGGACTACAGGCACGCACCACCATGCCCAACTAATTTTTGTATTTTTATTAGAGATGGGGTTTCAGCACATTAGCCAGTATCGTCTCGATCTCTTCACCTCGTGATCCGCCCGCCTCGGCCTCCCCAAGTGCTGGGATTACAGGCGTGAGCCACTGCGTTTTGCCAGTTCTCTTCCTTTATTAAAACTACATCAGATGGTCTCCATCAATGACACGTAAGTTTGGATGCCAGTACTTTGATATGTCAAGGGGGTTGCCTGAGCCCAGAAGGTCTGGAATTGATCCTAAGACATCCTGATACACGATGTTTCTTTTCAGGCTTGTAGGTAAAGCTTGATCCTAAAAGAAAACATCCCCAGGACAGTGGCTGCCGATGTTCAGCAAGCTGCCTTCATTTCCAGGAACCAGTGCCTCTGTGCATAGAGGGCAGGCAGTTAGCAACATTCAGCCACTTGCTATTACAAAGGCGAAGATATGAAAATGAGGGTGTCTGATGGATGTGGTATAAAGCAGGACAGAGGCCTTTGAAAGCAGAGAGAATGAGGAAAATGACAGATAATATTCTTGTCACTTGCACTGCTTTGAATCCCCAATCTAAAAGCACTTTTCAACATACTCTCAGCGTTACTTTTCATCCTGGGGGAGAAAGACAGAGTTTCTGATGACCCTGACTTCCAGATTGGTTCTAGGTTGGTTTCTTGGTCAAGAAAAACAATAAAGCAGAAATTAGGAGTCAGTTGACTGTTCTGTTGTTCTCATAGCAATCTGTGCTTAAGCTATTTATTCCAACAATATTTCTTGAACATTTGCTATATGCCAGACACTCTTCTAGGCACAGCTGTGAATGAGACAGGCTTTCTCAAAGTCATCTTTCTGAACCACAGATCTGATCATGTCACGCTCCTTGTCTCCCTTCAGTGACTCCTCATTGCCCACAAGATCAGTTCCAAAGAACTCAACATGGTAGCCAAGGCCATTCATTGTTGGGTCTCTTCAATTTAATCTCTTACTTTTACTTGTTTCCCATTCCCATCCCTTCTGATCCATGCTGTAGTTGCACCAAAATTCTGTTTCCCCAGCCCCCAGGCATTTAAGCCTGCTGTCCTTCTTCCTTGGAGTGGTCTTATTGACAATACCATTATTGTCCTCTTGCCCACTCATTGCCTGCTTAACTTACTCATGTCACTTCTCCAGGAATCCTTCTTGATTCCCACCTTCTCCAACAGTGTAAAGCATCTATAAATGATATTGTTGTTTTGTCAAATTCACATATCTTTTCCTCTTCTCTAGTAATAGAAAACCCCTGCTCCTTTGGAGAATGCATTCAATGGAATTCAAGTGGGGCTCTTCTAGGCTTTCTAGGCCATGCACAGGTGACTTGAGCCTCGACTGTCCCTGAGCTGACTATCACCAAGACCTCACTGTTCTCTAAGTGCCACAAGAGAAGGACATAGAATGCCTGTATGCTTCACTGATCTTACCACAGCACCTGAAACAGGTGGATAATCCACCAGGTGGAATATCTACAAATATATTTTGAATAAATAATCTAAATAGTGCTTTAAAATGTGATAAGGCTAAAAGCAGCTGAGGTTTCTCCCACTAAAAATCCTTATTTCCGTTCTCAGAGGACCAAATTTCAAGTTAGAGTGACCTGGGTTCAAATCCTAGCTTTGCCACCTAAGAACTTAGTGGTCTTGGGCAAGTGGCTTAACCTCTCCAAGGTTCAGATGAGAAGACCTATGCAAGATGCTTACAGCAGGTGCTGGCACACAGTAAGAATCAGTAAATGTTGGCAGCCTGAGGTCTTATTTAAATTAAGGAAATAATACCCTGGATAGCAGATAACCGCATGGAGTGGTGGGAAGTGCGCTGCCCCAGGAGAATGGAGACTTTGATGGGTTACCCAGCTCTGTGGTTTACCAGCAACATGCCTTTGAGCAAGTCATCCCCTTTCCTGAACCTCCAATTCCTTATGTATAGAATGCAGATAATGACATCTGCTGAGCCTGACTTGTGGGGTTGTTATGAGGCTGCAAATGAGATTGTGCTCCTGAGGATTTAAAAAGCACAAAATACTGAATATGTGACTTTTTTTTTACTGTAATTACTATGATCCTTCTAGCAGTCTCAATCTAAATTCTTATATTTTGTTCTTCTCAGCTACAGACATGAGCATTTGGTTTCTGGATCATTGATCTATGAGTCAGGATAGGTTTGCTGCTGTAACAAACATCCACAGTATCTAATAACCTAACACAATGGAAGCTCGTGTCATGGTGTACTCTGGTGGGGGTGGGGGCAGGGGGACCCTGCTCCCTATAGACTTTCAGAGACCCAGGCCCCCTATCTTGGCATTCTCAGCATCTGCAACACTTGGCTTCCAAGGTTTCCGTGAAAAGTGGAGAGAGTAACTAGTAAAGGGCTCAGCAAATTACAACCTGTGGGCCAAATCCAGTGCACCATCTCTTTATTGGTGTAAATAAAGTTTTATTGGAATATAGCCATGCTCATCCATTTACATATTGTCTATGGCTTCATTTGTGCTACTGTGGCAGAGTTGAGTAGTTGGGACAGAGACTTCATGGCCCAAAAAGCCAAAAATACTTACTATTATTACAGAAAACGTTTGCTGGCTCTTGAACTGGAAGACCATGCTAGGGTTTTATGGCCCAGTCTGGAAAGGAGCATACATCACTTTTGTTCACATCTTGTTGGCCAGAACTCAAGGACATGGTCTCAGCTGCAGAGAAGGCTGGGAAATGTAGTCTTCTTGTGTGGCAAGAGGAAAATGAGGCAGAGTTTGGCGGTCTCGTGGTATTGTCTCTGCCATGATGTTATTATATTAAACAAATACATTTTGAGGCCGGGCACAGTGGCTCACGCCTGTAATTCCAGCACTTTGGGAGGCCAAGGCAGGGGTATCATTTGAGGTCAGGAGTTTGAGACCAGCCTGGCCAACGTGGTGAAATCCCATCTCTATTAAAAATACAAAAATTAGCAGGGCATTTTGGCAGGTACTTGTAATCCCAGCTACTTGGGAGGCTGAGGCACAAAAATCGTTTGAACCTGGGAGGCAGAGGTTGCAGTGAGCCAAGATCGTGCCACTGCACTCCAGCCTGGGCAATAGAGCGAGACACTGTCTCAAAACAAACAAACAACAAATATGTTTTAAGCACCTAAATTACAAGGCATTTTAGGGGGCCCTGAGGCTGAAAAGATGAATCAGACAGGAATACATTACCAAGGAGCTCACCTCAACTTAAGGAGGTAGACAGATAATGAGGCAATGACGATAATAGTGACAATAACAGTCAAAAATCATCAAGGATTTATCACACGGTGGACACTTGCTAAGCTTAATGTGCATCATCTCATTTAATTGGCACAAAAACTCTAAGTTCAGATCTATTATCCTCATTTTCAAATGAAGAAACTGAGTCACACAGTTGGTGATTGAGTAAAAAGAAAAAAAAGGCCAGATTCAAACCCAGATCTGTCTGACTCCAATGCCTGAACTCTTGAGTGCTTTGCTAAATAGCTGCTCTACTTACAATTCTCAATGGTACTGCTAGGAAGGACATGCGTAAGATACTGTGGGAAGGGCTTCTGTGACTGTCAGGGGTCCCAGCAAGAAGCAGGTGGCACCTTGAAAATAGTTTATCAGAAGAAGGTTTAATGAGCAGACTCTTTGCAGAGATGTGCCAGGGTTAAGGGAACAAAGAAGGTTTGGTGATGCATCCATGGACTAGCTGTAGTTCAGAGCTGTTGCCACCCGTGGGCTTAAAACGGTGTGGGTTGGAATGGTGTCACCAGAGCCTGGTAAATGCTGGATCTCTAGAAGTGGGGCCCCTTGACAGGCAGCCATTGCACAGTAAGGCAGGGAGTGGAAAGTTGATTGAATAAACACCTCGGCCTTCTCTCCCTCACCCTCCAGTCACCTGCTGGTGCCTCCTATTGGCCAAAGCCAACAGGAAGTGAACACTGAGCAGTGCAGAGGACAACAAAAGGAATAATCAACACAGTACCTAAACTAATCTTTACAATGGCTTTCAAAGAAGTCCCAGAGAAATTGTATATGCCTTTGGAAATTGACGTATGAGCACAAATATCACAGTCATGGACCCATTACAACATCCTCACCAATGTCACTAACCTACAGGAAATTTTCCTTTGTATTACAAATGAGGTATGTATTGAATGGAAGGGCAGGGCAGCTAACTGCTTGCAATATCTTACCCATGTGACAGCTTTCATCTTTTTGTTTTGTTTTGTTTTTTAAGAGTAAACTGGAAAGCTAGGAACAGAAGTGGAGTTGGGGACCAGCCTGTTTCCCACTTTGTGATATGCTGTTTATCCTGAGAAATTGACAAACATCCAACTTCAGCCTCAGATTGAGAAACTTTTAGAGTGGCCATTCCTCCTGAATTTTCAACTCACGTCCACCTAATTGCTGCTCACCTTCCCAGGGTCTGTCCAGTCACGAACAGTTTCAGAATGTGGCTTTTTCATCCCAGCTGCTTCCACAATTCTAGGGCCCTTTTTCCTCTTCAGAAGATTGACAACTGGACATCCATTGCCCATTTGAAAAGAACCTACCTACAATGGCCTTTGACCAAGCAGGCCTGCATTCAGAACTAAATAGTCAACGAAAGGGCACATTTTCCAACCTCAACCCAGCTAGCTAAGAGTTTCCTATGATACCTTGAAGAGCATCACTTTGCCACAGCCTCTACCCTTCTCTGTATCTATGGGCTAGCCTGGGTTGAAACTGCTAAAATAAAAGACAAAGGAATGCTTCCTCATTATTTCCACTTTGTGTGGTTTGAAATGCTTACCTTTGGCCAGGCGTGGTGGCTCATACCTGTAATCCCAGCACTTTGGGAGGCCAAGGCAGGTGGATCACAAGGTCAGGAGATTGAGAACATCCTGGCCAACATGGTGAAACCCCATCTCTACTAAAAATACAAAAAAAAAAAAATAGCCAGGCATGGTGGCGGATGCCTGTAGTCCCAGCTACTCAGGAGGCTGAGACAGGAGAATCACTTAAGCCCGGGAGGCAGAGGTTGCAGTGAGCAGAGGTTGCAGTGAGCCAAGATCCCACCATTGCACTCCAGCCTGGGTAACAGAGCAAGACTCCACCTCAAAAAAAAAAAAAAAAAAATGCTTATCTTTGCCATATTCTTCTCATGGAATTCGATTTAGTGAAGTGTTTTAATTACCTAGAAGCTCTGAAACATTGGTGGAGTTCCCTAGAGTGAGCATGATTATTCCTGAATTGGATGACTGAAAGTAAGGTTAATTTTAGGAGAAAAAAAAACTGCCTGACTTCCTTTCTGTCAAACCCAATCAGTTTCTTTCACCAGCCAAAATGCAGCATTGAATGTATCTGAACACCATTCCTTGGTGCCCGCCTGTGATCTGAAGTTCTGCTGATCAGGCAGAACTGCCTGGTGGGTAAGAGCATGAACTTTAGAATCAGAAAAACCAGCTATGTGACCCTGAAGAAGCTACCTGGATTCTTAGAGTTAGTTTTCTAACAGGTAAAATGGGGTCCGTGGTTGCCCTAGTTGGTATCCTGATTGTTCTCATTGGTGTTCTCCTGAAAGCAGAGCCTTAGTCATGAACCTGTGTACAGGTAATTTACTTGGAAGGTGATATCAAGAAGGAAGAGTGAGCAAGTGACAAGGAAAAATGCCATTTTATGACTGTATTTTCAAGATCATTGCCCTAGGCAACAGGGTCTTGATTTTGCAGGGACCTCCAGAGAAGTGCACGAAATGCCTCCCAGGTCTATGCCCATGGAGAATGGGAGGTTAGAGTATTTATTCAGCTAGTCCCTGCACTCCTAGACAGAGCTTGGCTGCCATCTAGCAGGCTCAGTGTTAGAAATGACCTAGGACAAATGCAGAAACAGCAAGTCCCTGAGACTGCCAGCTTAAGGTGAGTCTAAGTTCATGGGGGAACTATCCACTGCTGCTGAGGCTGAAACCAGAGTTGACTGGTAATGTGTACCATGGCATCTGTGACATGTGCCTAGAATTCTAAAACATAAATGAGATGAGCACAGCTCCTGGCAGATTGTAAGCACCCAGTAAATAACAGCTGCAAGTGGTAGTACTAAGTAACTTGGCAATTCCACAAGTATTACTACATGGTCAGCCAATCTAACAAATGGGTTTCCTCCTTTCATGTGCCAACTCTGATCCATTGGGATTGGCTGCTCTATTGTGGGAAGGATTCTGAGACACTATCTGAGCTCAGTGGGAAGAAGTACAGTGATGGACTATTGATGTCTGCTGTGAGAGTGGGATGGAGAGCAGTGGTACATAGGTTGCAAATCTTGTATGGCCAGTTTTTAGAATACGCTATTTCAGCTGGGTGTGGTGCCACTTTGGGAGGCTGAGGCAGGTGGATCACTTGAGGTCAGGAGTTCGAGACCAGTCTGGCCAACATGGTGAAACCCTGTCTCTACAGAAAATACAAAAATCAGCCAGGCCTGGTGCACGTGCCTATAATCCCAGCTACTTGGGAGGGTGAGGCAGGAGAACCAATTGAACTCAGGAGGCAGAGGTTGCAGTTAGCCGAGATCATGCCACTGCACCCCAGCCTGGGCGACAGAGCAAGACTCCATCTCAAAAAAATAAATAAATAAAATGAAATAAAATAGAATGTGCTGTTTATTTCTGCAAGTTTTTCACGTCATACCTAGAGGGTAAGCATCTTCATCTGTAAAATGAGGACAATAACATGCCTGACCTTCCTGTTTCGCAGGCAGACTTTGAAATCCTAAGTTTGAAAGTGTTTGGAAGGATACAGGCTGCACATTAATGTGAGAGCTTTTTAGTCAGCTCTCTCCTCCCCACTTCATGGTGTTCTTCTGAAAACACCTTGGGGGTAAAGTGGCTCCCTAAGCAGACAAACCTGGTTCTCTTCATCTACTTGAAGGTACTGAAGGATACTGATTCATGGCTCACAGACTCTTGCATGTGGCAATGGACCTTGTCAGTAAGTTGTTTTTCTCTGCCCATCACCCTTTAACTTTTCTCATAGTAAAATAGTCCCTGAATTCCTTTGTGGACCCTCCATATAATCAGTCCATATGGTTTGGAAAGGCTTAATGACCCTACTCTTGCTCCAGAAACAATACTTTTATTGGTCTTTCTAAGCCAAGTCAGCAAACTATAGCCTATGGGTCAGTCATGTTTTTACAAATATAGTTTTATTCAAAGATAGCAATGCCAATTCATTTAATTATTTTCTATGACTTTTTTCATACACTAACAGCAGAGTTTTGTCATTGCAATAGAGATCACATGGTTCACAGCCTAAAATATTATCTGGCCCTTTAAGAAAAATATGCCAATCCCTGGTCTGTTAGTCATACTGCCCATTTCCTGGATACCATGATTGGTTCATAGATAAAATTTAACCCAAATCAGGCCAATGAAGCTCAAAGTTCTCTTTCCTTTGAACATGAGGCTGAGAGGATGTGAGGTCTGGAGCCCTTACTGCCATTTTGCAGTTATGAGGAAGGATTCATCTCTCTTCCTTCAGGGATCAAGTAGAGGAGGCAAGACCTACACAATTGACATACACAATGGAAACCATAGAGTAACTAAAATATAAGGCTTTGGAAAGATACTGCAGAGATAAACAATGTTTAGAGGAAGCTTCAGGGAGGTAGTATGATTGAGGCTGGACCTAAGAACTAGCAGAATTTGAACATAAGGAAAAAAAGAAAAGGATGTATCAGGTTGGCAGGGAGGCATAGCATGAACAAAGACATGGGTGGGAGTGAGTAGAGAAGATTGGTGGTGTTATAAGGAGTGCCTTACTGGGGAGAAAACTATTCAAATCAGGGGCATTTGAAGCCACATTCAACCACTATGGAGACCCTTCTTTCAAGCTTCAGGCTAAAAAGATATTCCCAGAAGCTTGAATGATAGAAATTGAAGAGATTCATAGACATAAAATACTAACAATAGCAATGACAATTGTGACACAGCAGCTCATCATCCCGGGTGCTCATGGGTTTTTCTCTGAGGGTGGACTGCAGTCCCCAGCTGGAGGAGTCACTGGACCTGCACTAAGCACCAGGCTTTGTGCTAACTGGATTCCTCAACAGTCCTCTGAGGCACTCCCTGTTCTTATACCCATTTCACAGAGGCAGAAACCAAGGCTTCGACAAGTTCAATGATGACCCCACAGCCACGCAGCTGGCACATGGCAGGTTTCTGGACCAAGCTCACTACCACCACTTCTCAGCAACGTCACTGCCTTTCCCTCCTAGCCCCCTTGTTGCTGGTATGTGAAGGAAGTCATGGAAACACCTACATTTCTAGAATGTGCTCCCTCCTCTGCACCCTTCTGTGCCTCTGTGGCTTATGTTATCATGGGGGGCTAGTGATGACATTCTATTTACCTGGCTACAGCTCAGTCCTTGTGTGGAAATTTCCATGCTGGAGGCATTTCTCTGATAAGGTGAGAGAGGATTAAGGGGACACTGCAGCATTCCCAGGGGGACAGACGGCACCCAAATGCCCGTTCAGGCCTCCGATGCCCATTCCTGAACCATCATTCCCAGAATAGAATCCAGACTCGTCACTATGGCCCAAGATTCCATTCAACCTTGGAATCCAGACTCATGAGAACCGTCTCTTATTCCCTCCTCTACCCTCTAGGATTCCTTCCTCCTTCCCTATTCCTTTTTTTTTTTTTTTTTTTTTTAATATTAGAGACAGGGTCTTGCTCTGTCACCTGGCTGGAATGCAGTGGGGCAATCATAGCTTACTGCAGCTTCCAACTCCTGAGCTTAAGCTATCCTCCTACTTTATCCTCCTGTGTAGCCGCGACTACAGGCATGTGCCACCGTGCACGGCTAATTTTATTAGCCTGTATAAAAGCTGCAGAATTGCAGGTGCTTCCTGCTGACCATGACATTTCTTATTAGCTGTGCATGGTGACACATGCCTACAGTGGCACTTTTCATGTTTAATTCCTCACTTATCAAGCTCCATCTGCTGGAGCTATGAACCCAGCCAATGAGAGGTCATGCTATGTTGCCCAGGCTGGTCTCGAACTCCTGGGCTCAACCAATTCTCCCACCTTGGCCTCCCAAAGTGCTGGAATTACAGGAGTGAGTCATCATCATGCCCAGACCCCCATTCCCATTCTTGAGCCCTTGAAGAAGGCTCAGTCAGGGGCTCCCCAGGAGGCAGCATTCTCTTTTCTCAGGAGCCCAACCCAAGACGGCCACTACCTGCCTGGAGATTACTCAGATGAGACTCATGCCTTAACCCTTGCTCTGAGGTCTTGGTCAGCAGGAAGTACCTGCAATTCTGCAGCTTTTATACGGGCTTATTATCTCTTGTTGGCAGGATTCACCGCTCCAGCAGATGGAGCTTGATAAGTGAGGAATTAGATATGGAAAGCCCCACTTGGCTGGGGGAACAGAAGGAGGAGCTGACTGCATTTGCTCCCACCTGTCCGCTGTGCCTCTGTTTCTCAACGCTATATCTTCATTTTTCCACATCAGATATGATTGTGAAAATTCAAATATAAAGAAAATAAAAATGTCCACATAATCCCTTCTCCCATCCATATCCATAGTTACCAGTTTGATGTATTCTTCCAGCCTTTTAAAGACATTTTTAGATAAACTAGATTATACTACACATATTACTTTGTTAACTAAATTTTTCACTTGCATATAAAACAGGCATGTCTCCATAGCAATATAAAAATATTGACATAATTTTTTGAACAGTCACCCATTTATTCTATTGTTTAGATATACCATAATTTATTTACCCCATTTCCAGTAACAGACATTAAGGTTGCCTTCAGTTTTTCAGTATTATAAACAACACAGCAGTGGACATCTTTCCCCATACATCTTTGCACCCCTATCCTCAGTTTTATTTCTTTGTTTTTGTTTTGGAGTCCATTCCTGGAAGCCATGACTGCAAGGTCAAATGGGGCTCACATGTTTAATTAAGGCTTTCCTCTAAATCTAATTCTCAATTTTTTTGTCCCACCAGCAGTATGTAAAAATGCCAGTTATTCCACATCATTGGCCTTTATGTAAGGATGCAGCACTGAAGGTTTTATTTTTACCTTTTTAGTCTTAAATAAAAAGTTGTACAAAAAACAGTACAGAAAGTTCCAGTATACTCTTCATCCACCTTCCCCTTGTGTTGACATCTTATATAACCATAGGATGATTATGAAAACCAGGAAATTAACAGTGGTACAGGACTATCAATTAATCTACACAGTGTATTTGGATTTTACCCATTTTTTACTAATTTTTTTCTCTATTCTGGGATCCAATTCAGAATCCCATCTGACATTTAGTTAACATGTTTCCTTAATCCCTTCCAATACATAACAATTGCACTTTCTTTCTTTGCCTTTTTATGGCACTTTAAAAGAGGACTGCCCAGTTACGTGGCAGAATGGTCCTCAATTTGGATTTGTTGACTTTTCTTATGATTGGATTGGGGTCATGCATCGTGGACAAGAACATGACAGAAACGACATTGTGTCCTTCTCAGTGCATTGTGTCCAGAAGCTAAAGATGTTACAATGTCTAATTACTGGTGATGCTAACTTTGGTTACTTAGTGTCATTTGCCAGGTTTCTCCACTGTAAATTACTATTTATGCTTTCGTACTTAATACATGTCTTGGGGGAAGGTAGTATAGTCGGGATCATGCAAATATCCTATTTCTCCTTCAACTTTGGCCCACTTGTCTCAGTATCCATCCACAGATCTTGTCAAATGCAGCATCTTTTAAAAATTGGACAAATAAATTTTTTAAGTTATACTTTAAGTTTTAGGGTACATGTGCACAACGTACAGGTTTGTTACATAATATTTTTTAAAAGTGGATAAAACATGCCAGATTAAACTAAGCAGTAGACAGTAAGTAGATTAATTTACTAGCAGACTAGGCACAAGCATGGACACTCACCCTAGAAGACATTATTTTCTTTATGGTGAGCACTGCAATGACCCACCCCAGCTGGGAGGTTACCCATTATGGGGCCAATAACATGGCAGTCTAGCAGGAATACATGGGAAAGGGCTGGCAAGCCAAAGCACTCACCATCTTTCTTTTTCTTTCCTTTTTCTTTTTCCCTCTTTTTCTTTTTCTTATCTGTTTCCTTTTCCTTTCACTTTCATTCTTTTCCTTTTTTTCTTTCCTTCTTTTTCATTTCCTTTTTGCCTTCCCTTCCTCCCTCCTCCTTATCCTTCCTTCTTTCCTTTTTTTCTTCTTTGTTTTATGTGCTTTTCAACATTTACTGCACACCTCTTTTGTACCAAACCTATATTAAGCATTAACACTATGCATGGTGGCTCACACCTGTAGTCCCAGCAATTTGGGGGGCTGAAGCAGGAGGATTGCTTGAGCCCAGAAGTTCGAGACCAATGTGGGCAATATAGCAAGACCCTGTCTCTACAACAATAAAAATTTAAAGAATAGCCAGGCATGGTGGTGCACACCTATAGTCCTAGCTATTTGGGAGGCTGAGGCCAGAAGATCACTTGAGCCCAGGAGTTCAAAGTTGCAGTGAGCTATGATTGTCCCACTGCACTCCAGCCTGGGAAACAAAGCGAGACTTCGACTCTACAAAAAAGAAAATGGTCACAATATATTTCGCCAAGGATAGAAAAGGAATACTAACAGAGCATGCAATGACATGACAGCAGGAAAATTACAGCTGGGAGGATCTGTGAGCATGGAGCACTTCCTGTTTATGCTGGAGCCCCAATAACTGTTACCTGTACATTTTGATGGTATATCCAATCAGTGAAATAGTTTTACTACGCACCCACACTACACATATGCTTAGTTTATAAATGATATATTTGTGCAAACCCACAATCCTTTATTCAAAACTCTTGGGCCCAGAGGTGCTTCAGAAATGAGAATTGTTTTGGATTTTAGGAAGAGAAGCTGGTGTGTATATTGAATATTAGTTAACATCCCCATGGAGATATGGGTTAGCACTCTAAACACACACAGAGAAAGAGACAAATATGATCACTTACACTAAAGAGAATAAATACTCTCAATGTCCTCATATCTATTCAGATCAGGTATTGCCAAATAAGTGTATCTCAAACTTACTACAAAAACTTAACTTTCAGCGGTTTATAGATTTTAGGTTTACAGACAATGGATTGTGGACCTGTGCTTCTGTTATTGGTTAATGTCCCAAAGTATGCTATGTACTGTAGGTAAGATTTATCTTTAGGAATTGTGGATATAAACCCATATTTCAAATGGTCTTCTTGATAATTTTTAAGATTTTGACCAGGCCTTAAACTAGGCATTAGAGACATGTCAGCTCTGCCATGTTATTTGTTTGCATTTATGTATCTTCCTGGTTTTATTTCTTCTTTGTTTGTAAGTACTTTCTTGTTTGCAATAGTATCTTTTTAAATGACTTTCAATACTCAGTAATTTTACAGGCATCTTTTCTAAGTTATGATGCCATAGGTTGTTTAGCTGTGGGCACTAAATGCATATCAGCACCCATCAGCTGACATTAGCTCCAGAGGTGACAACCAGCTGAGGAAACACTTTAGAGATGTGATCCCCCTCCCCAACTCTCCTTCCCAAACCAGGCAAGTAGGCAGAGCTTGCAAGGAGGGGGCTCAGCAGGCTCATGTTCAAATCCTGGCTCCACTGCTTGTTAGCAATGTGATCTTGGGTGACTTACTTCACCCCCTGTGCCTCAGTTTTACCGTCTGTAAAATGGGGATAGCAGGAGTACCTACCTCAGTGGGTTGTTGCTAGGACTCAGTGAGATCGTGGCCAGAACACCTGGCAGAGAGTAAGTGCTCAATGCACAACAGCAGACACTACTATTGTCATGCACTTTATCCAGTTGTTTCTGACTGCTTCTGAGGAATGCTTCCTCCACCTTTAGTGTCTTCTTAAGTCACGTTAAGGGCTACCCAGCAAAACCCACTTGATTTAGAGAAGAGCAAACTGAAGTTCCAAGAAGGTGAGTCATTATGGGGAGATGGCAGAAGGGGAAGGTGATGGTTTCCATGCCATTACCTTTTCCACTGATGAATTCTGAATACCAGCAAAATTCAATCAGAACACTTCATAGATTCTACTCTCCATCTGCCTTAGTCAGAACTGTTTTTGTGGAAGTAACAGAAGTCCAACTCAAACTGGCTTAAGCAAAAAAAGCAGAACCTATTAGCTCAATTACCTGAAAAGTCTAGGAGCAGACAAGATTCAGGCATGGCTGGATCCAGGGGCTCAAGTGAAATCATTAGATTATGATACCTCCTCCACTGCCCCCTTATCTTGGAGTCCTATTTTTATTCATCCTCAAGAAAATTCTCTCTGCAGCTCTTATAGTAGCTCTAGCCTTATGTCCTCTCAGATCCAACTCTTCTAAACAGAGAGCACTTCTTTGCCAACAGTTCCACAGGTCCTAGGATGGAATCTCAGTAGACTGGGATGTTAAGTTATGACTGGCCCTATAAAGCAGGCCTCACAGCAAAGATGTAGATAAGGAGACATGATCCCAGTGCTGTGTTCAAGGCCTAGAATGTCAGGGCTTGTTGATGTGGCTTCTGAGTTACAGAATTACTGCCTTATGTGTAATAAATCCTGATCCTGACTGCTGACTTGGTAGACTATAAAAGACAGCAAGTCTGTTCTTCTCAACTTTGACACGGCAAACATCTCAGTCTACTGAGGCCACCAAATGGCCACATGTGCCTCAATGAGATCATGAGGAGGAAGTGGGATCCACCTGCAGGCTTCACCACCTCCAGGTTTTCCTCTTTATCCCTTTATATTGCTTATTAGCTGCTTTAGTTGTGAAACAAAAAGCAAAAGCCACTAAAGTTCAAAGGATTTACTCTTGTCCATCGTCAAACCTGAACTAGACCCTGGACTAAACCTAGGTCTGAACTCACCGGGGTTGGGTCGCATGCTCTTCTCTGAACCAATCACTAAGGGATGGAGTGCTCTGATTGGTCATGTGCTAGTCCCTGGAGTACAGAAGTGGTATGTATCCTACCTGAACCCCCAGACCTAAGACTTAGGTTTTCCTTAAAAAAAAAAATAATAAAAATAACATGATAGATGCTGGAACCAAAAAAGAACAGGTTCCAGTGTTCCATCTCTGCCAAAACCATCAATTATTTCCAAGCATCTCAGTCCCCAACTCCATAACCAAGGAGTGGCTGCTGTCTCAAAAAGGACAGAGTCGCAGCCACAAAAAAAGAACAAAATCATGTCCTTTGCAGCAACGTGGATGCAGCTGGAGGTCATTATCCTAAGTGAATTAATACAGAGACAGAAAACCAAATACCACATGTTCTTACTTATGGGTGGGAGCTGAACATTGAATACTCATGGACATAAAGATGGCAGCAATAGACACTAGGGACTACCGGGAGAAGGAGATGGGACAAGGGCTGAAAAACTGTTGGGTACTATGTTCCCTACCTGGGTGATGGGGTCATTCATACCCCAAATGTCAGCATCATGCAATATACCCATGAAACAAATCTGCACATGTATCCTTTGAATCTAAAATGTTGGAATTATTTTTTAAAAGAATAAATCTTTTTTGAATCTAAAATAAATGTTGAAGTTATTTTTCAAAAAAATAGTGTTAGTTGTAGGTGTCCATTAACAGGTTGAGGTAGTTATATCTATTCCTAGTTTGCTGACAGTTTTTTTAATCATAAATGAATGTTAAATTGTAAGTTATTTTTTGCATCTTGTTGGCATTCTAATTTTTCTCTTTCATTTCTTTCATGCTTTCATGTGGTGAATGACACTGATATATGTTTTTAATATTAAGCTGCCCTTGCATTATTGGGATAAACTGTCTTTGGCCATAATGTATTATTATCTGTTACTGGGCTTGACTTGCTAATAACTGTTAAGAATTTTAGTGTCTGTTTTCACATAGAATTATAACATAGTTTTTTCTTGTAATTATTTTCTGATGTCAGAATAATGTTGGCCTCCTGGGAAGTATTAGAGAGTGGTCCCATCTTCCAAATTTCTGAAAGAATTTGTAGTACTTATTCCTTAGATGTTTGACAAAGTTCACCAATGAAGCCATTTTGGACGTGGAATTTTCTGTTTGGGAGAAATTTTAATTATAAATTCAATTATAGAGGGCTCAGCCATGTTCTATATTTTTCTTAAATTTGTTTGTTAATATGTATCTTTCAAGGAATTTGTCCTTGTAAGGTTGTAAGCTGTCTCAACACAAAATGTTTCAGATATTTCCTTGTTATCATTTTAAAAGAAACTATAGTGATATCTCCCCTTCATTAATAATTTTCCCCCATTTTCATTGATTAATTTACCTAGAGATATATGAATTTTATTGTTCATTACAGAAAATTTATTTTTCTCCATTGTTTTTCTGGTGTTTAAAAATAATTTCATTGATTTCTGCTGTCTGTTATTATTTCCTTTATTCTATATATTTTGGGTTTAATTTATTCTGTTTTAAATTTAGGATGGGCCTATCTTCTTTCCTAACTGAAATATTTAATGCTATTAATTTCCCCATAACCATTTCTTTAGCTGTATCCCACATGTTTTGAGATACTGTGTTCTCATTTTCATTCAGTTCAAATATTTTCTAATTTCTTTTGGGATTTCTTCGATTCATGTGTTATTAGTATGTTATTTCCAAATTTAAAATAAATTTTAGGTATCATTTGTGATTGATTTCCATTAAACCCACTCTTACCAAAAGGGAAAGAAAAGGACAGTAATTTTATCATCATCAAGTCCATCACCATTACCAGTGCTTGACTTGTGACAGCATTCAGCTGGGTTGTTCAGAAACAGACTTACTAGACAGGATCCTGGCATCCAGGAGATCTGTACTGAAGACAACTATGCCTAATCAACTCTGATCACTTGGTGATGCTCTATAGTGCTGTATCCAGATTGAAGCTCAGTGCGGAAGAGTGCAACAATTGATTAGTAATGTCTGCCCTGGGCACAGGCAAGAGGAATATGGCCGTGTTTGTGGTGTATTTACTATCAACAGTTATCTCAACACCTTCCTACTCTACATACCAAAACCCAGGTCAAGGCAATAAATATTTGAATACCCATTGTGAATCACTCTGGGATGGGGGACGAGGAGCCATACAAAATGAAGTAGATACACGATTTGTTCTATTCCAGAGCTTACTTTTAACTGAGAAGACCACGTATTCAGGAAAGCATCTGGATGTAGGAGTCTTGGCCTCAAACATTCCCAATGACTCTTGCCTACTTCCTCCATGTTTAATTGTCTCCAGCTCCCAGGAACATCTTGAGCCTTGCCTTGGGCCTATCTCTGTTCTTGCCTGTGGATTGGGGGTACTCTTTATAAGGTATTAAGGACAGATAAGCCCCAAGTAGAGTCTCTCTTTTGATGTAATCAGAAAACTTGAAAGAACACTGACAAAGAGAAAGGACATTGTGTGTCCAGAAGTCAGTTCCCTCTTATGTCTGAATCTTCAGAACAGGCACATTCTCTGCCTCCTCTTGTTTCTGGAAATCCCCAGGACAGAAGCCACTCAAGGAGAGGGTCTCATGGATGATACAAACAGATGTACACATGTAGAGGAGAGTCTGCTTTGGCCGCCCTTATACAGCCTGACCATGTACACAAGTCACTGGGACAGTGTTAAAATGTGGAGTCTAATTCACCAGGTCTGGGATGGGGCCTGAGGTTCTGCATCTCTAACAAGCTTCCAGGGGGTGCTGGTGTACGGACCTCACTTTGGGGATCAAGGGGCTCTGTCACCAATGATAGAATGCACGGTGCAGACTAGGTGCTGCAGGAAGACAGAGACTGGGACTTGGGAGAAGGGAGGGGGCGCTGCATAGCACAAGAGGGCACAGTGAAGGAAAGGGCAGGAAGGGAAAGGAGAAGCTTTCTGAGCATCTGTTTGGAAGTGCCAGCCTACAGCCCAGCACATGCCATAAAAAATAAATAAAATAGAAAGTTCCTTTCTTCCTTCCCTCCTCCTTAATCCTCGTGACCTCAAGGAGTAAGTGGAATAACTGTTTCCACCCTCCCCCCACCCGACACACATTTCACATAGGGAAACAGACTCAGAAGGACGGGTAAAGAGTCAAGCCTGGAATGGCAGAAGCCAGCTCCTGCCTGCCTATTTCCACTCCTTAGAGCTTGCAACCTGGAACCTGAAAAGAGCCTGCAGGGGATGTGTTGATGTTTGCAAAACCGGCATAAGGGCCTTTGTCCAAAGGCCTCCAGTTTCCCAAATAATGAGGCCAGTTGGAAGCTGTTAACACAGATGGGAACCAGCCAGCAGCAGGTGAACAGCCACTCAACCTATCAGCACTGCTTTAACCTATAACATGCTCCTGGCTTCTGCACCCCCATTTCAGGGGGCCTGAGCCCCAGGTGCACCTGCCAGCCAAGGAATGGTGTCCAGGCAAGAAGTGTGGGTCTCCACCACTCTGAATTGGTTTCCACATTCTCCCATTTCCAGGAGCCCCTTGGGAGAACAGTTTCTCTGGGTTAATATATAGTGCTAATGATGGGTAGCTGGCGGGAAAGAGTAAGGTCTACTTGATCCAGGGCTTGGAATGAAGCCAGGATCTCTCTGGCTGTAGATTCTCTCTCTCCTTCCAGGTTAGTGTGCAGTGTGGGGAGATTAAGATGTATAGTCTGCAAATGAACTAACCTTTTCCAGGCCTCTTTAATGAGGCTTCCTATAATAGGGCCATTTCTCTTTCGTATGTATGTGTACATATTCATTCCCATACACACACACACACACACTCCTTAACATAATCCATATGGAAATAAAAATCTCTCTGTTGCTCTATATTTTTAAGTGGACCCTATAACAGGTAAAACTTTTTTCTCCAAATGAAAATCCACGGTTCAACAACATGCATTTCCAGCAAATCAAAAAGGTAGTTCCAGCCAGCTGGCTAGGCTCCCTCTTAAAACTCAAGGGTAAGGGCAGCAAGTAACCAAATGGACCAACAGTCCTTCTACGGCATAACGGCAACCCAGCACAAGGCAAAGTCAAGTCCTCACGAAACATCAATTCTGGGACTCTCTCTGGACAAACGAACATGAGCAGCCTCAAACCCTAGATCCTTGTAGATAGGGAATCTGAATTCTATGTCATTTAGACTTTCACCTACCTAAAGGGATGTATAAGAATGTTTTCATACTGCTTTAAAGAACTGCCTGAGATGGGGTAATTTATAAAGGAAAGAGGTTGAATTGACTCACGGTTCAGCCTGGCTGGGGAGGCCTCAGGAAACTTACAATCATAACAGAAGATGAAGGGGAAGCAAAGCACCTTCTTCACAAGACAGCAGAGAGCAGTGCTGCGTGAAGAGGAAGAGCCCCTTATAAACCATCAGATCTCGTGAGAACTCACTCACTATCAAGAGAACAGCATGGGGGAAACCGCCCTCATGATTCAATTGCCTCCACCTGGTCTCTCCCTTGACACATGGGGATGATGGGGATTATAATTCAAGATGAGATTTAGGTGGAGACCCAAAACCTAACCATATCTGGGAGAGAATTCTAGCTTCCGATAACATTAAGCATCTTCTAACTTTAAAATGTACAGGGGGAAAAGGCAGATTCTCAAACCGTCCTTCTAATGCTTGATTTCTCAACAGCCATCACAATAATCTATGTCAGGGCTGCGAACAGGAACCCCCTGAGGATGTCAGCTATTTCAACTTCATCCAGGATCTGAGACCCTTCTGACTTTAACCCTCCTAAAGAGTAGGGACATTCTCAGGCCTCTCTCAGAGCGTCTGAACTCAAGACATCAAGCGATGAGCAGTTGCTGAAAATTGAATTTTCTGACCGCAAGGTAATAAAACTAGAAATTACTTTTTAAAAAGTATTTTGAAAAACCTCGACCACTTAGAAATTGAAAGGCACTCTCCCAAATAATTTGAGACAAAGGGAAAGTCAAACCCAACAATTACAACAAAGAAAATAACAATAATAAGAATACTGCATACTTTTTAAATCGCAGGGTACGTGCCCAAAGCTGTAATTAGAAGCAAAATCATAGTATTAAATGCTACTATTATTATATTTAAAAGAATAAATAAATGTAACTCAGGAAGTTAGAAAAGAATAACACAAAGCAAAGTTAAAAGGGTTATTAACAAAGGGAAAAGGAGAAATCATAAATTTGCATTATAAAAATTCAAAACGAAGATACAGACAAAGACCCAAGAGATTTAATCAAAAAAAAAATAAGCAAGATACACATAATTAGGAGGAAGAGAGTTGGTGAAATAACCGCTAGGATGGAAAAGATTAAAAAATAGCAAAGCCTCTTGATCATGTGCAAAAATCTACGTTAAAAAGTTTGCTGCATCCAGGTTAACATTTTAATTATAAAAATAGTTCTCCCTATTTCTAGATAAAGCATACTAGTAATAAATTAGAAAAACAACGTTTCCATGATAGAAAAATGTGAAAAAGACACGAATAGGCAATTCAGAATAGAATAAAAACATACAGGTAATTAACATTTAAGAAAATGCCCAACCACGTGGTAAATCAAGGAAATAAAAGTAGAAAAAACTGTGATGTTATTTTTCCCCCCAATCAAATTAGCAAAGTTTTGGCTTTGTGGTGGTTCTTGCTTTGAGTGGCTACATCCAGAAAGAATAGAGATGAGGTGAATTATTATAGATGCTCTCATACATGAGTGAGAGGAACATAAATTGGCAAATTAATTTATCCCTTCTGAAAAATGTTGTGTAAGCATCTCAGGTGAATGTCTAGCAACTTCCCTTAAAGGGAGATACTCGATAAACACTATGAAGCAGGACCTGATTTCTACAGATTTGAGAGTTCCAAGCTACCAAGAGAGTCAACTTGAGGCCAGGAGTTTGAGACCAGCCTGGCCAACATGGTGAAATCCCGTCTCTACTAAAAATACAAAAATTAGCCGGGCATGGTGGTGCACTTCTGTAGTCCCAGCTACTTGGGAGGCTGAGTCAGGAGGATCCCTTGAACTCGGGAGGTGGAGGTTGCAGTGAGCCAAGATCATGCCACTGAACTCCAGCCTGGGCGAGAGTGAGACTCCATCTCAAAAGATAAGAAAAAGAAAAAGAAAACAAGGTCTTTAGAAAGATAATTAAGTTAGAGTGAGATCATTAGGGTGGGCCCTAATCCAATGCAACTGGTGTCCTTACAAGAAGAGACAATTTGGACATAGACAGGTACAGAGGAAAGGCCTTGGGAACACACAGGGAGAAGGTGGCCACCTGCAGGCCAAGGAGAGAGGCTTTAGAAGAAATCAACCCTGCCACAGTTTGATCCTGGACTTCCAACCTCCAGAACTGGGAGATACATCATTCCTGTTGTTTAAGCCATCTAGTCTGTAGTACCTTATAATGGCAGCTCTGGCAAACAAACACTCTAGGTGTGTTGATAATTTGTTAGATTTAAAAAAGCCAAGTTATAAAAGAGGACTTAAGATATAAGATTCGTGTGATTAAATCATACATCCAGTGTGTATGTGCATGTGTGCGTGAAAGTGTATTCCCACAGAGGATAATGTTTGGAATGTTATAGACCAAAATGTTCAGAGCGCCCTTTCTCTGGATTGGGGGGATTACAGGTGATTTGAGGGAGTAAGGTTGTAGTTTGTGTTCTTTCTAATCAACACTACTTGATCAGTGACCATATATTTACTGTGACATTCAAAAATATTTTTTTTTATTTTTTTATGTTTCTTTCTATTCTTTATTAATGTCATGAAGTAAATCACTAGTGGATGATGTCTTTTAACTTTGTTTTCCTAGTTACCTATTTTGTGTTGTTATTTTGTCTTTTTTTTCTTTTTCTTTTATTTTTTATTATTATACTTTAAGTTCTAGGGTGCATGTGCACAACGTGCAGGTTTGTTACATATGTATACATGTGCCATGTTGGTGTGCTGCACCCATTAACTCATCATTTACATTAGGTATATCTCCTAATGTCATCCCTCCCCGCTCCCCCAACCCCTTCCTGTGTCCAAGTGTTCTCATTGTTCATTTCCCACCTATGAGTGAGAACATGCAGTGTTTGGTTTTTTTTGTCCTTGCAATAGTTTGCTGAGAATGATTGTTTCCAGCTTTATCCATGTCCCTACAAAGGACATGAACTCATCCTTTTTTATGGCTGCATAGTATTCCAAGGTGTATATGTGCCACATTTTCTTAATCTAGTCTATCATTGATGGACATTTGGGTTGGTTCCAAGTCTTTGCTACTGTGAATAGTGTCACAATAAACATATTTAAAATGGCATGTACATATCTAATAATAATCATAGAACGCCCACATATGATACCATGTGCCAGGCACTTACTGTTCTATCTATTTGAACTCATTTAATCCTCACCATCACCCCACAAGGCAGGGACTATCTCCATTTTCCAGATGAGGAAACTGAGGTAGAGACAGGTTATGTAACCTGCCCAACATTACACAAAGCTGACAAATAGCAGGGCCGGGCCACCAAACCAGTTGGTCTGGCGTCATGTCCATGATCTTAGCCACAAAGCTACCCTGCCCCACTCTAGAAGCCTGGTGAATTCATTGGTTTACTAAGAGTTTATCTGAACAAATTTGGTTGAGTGTGAGATTTGATACAAGCATGCATGAGCACACACAAACATACTCAGCAACATTTAGCTGATCTTCGTGGTTCATCAGAGTACTAGAGTCCTTTCCATTTAAGGTTCACAATTTAATTGGATTCAAGACCCCATACCTGACAGGGTGACACCGCTCTCGTTAATATATGGAGGAAGATCTCAGATGCTCCACTTTCCTGAGTTCCAGGGAGCTGACCTGTATGCTCTTGAGCAGGGGCAGGGTAAGCAACCCATTCATATTTTATAAGTTTGTTTAATGGAGCCTTATTTTTTGGGCTATGTATTTTTAAAGACTGCGTAGCTTAGATTGATGGAGTCGCTACACTGATTCTCCTCTTACAAGCCAGAGGGCTGGAGGAAGCTCAGCCCTTCTGGGGCCCAGGAGGGACAAGAAAGAGTCGCAAATGGACAGAGCTACCTAAATGCCCATCAGTAGGGACCCGGTAAAATAAATTATGTTCATCCCCATAATGGAATCCATGCAGCTGCTAAAAACAATGTACTAGAGCTATAGGTACTTTCAAGGAAAGGTGTCCATGATAGATCATTAAGGAAAAAAAGGCAAGTCAAAGGTCATTAGAAATAAATAATATGATGCTATTTGGTGATAGAAAATTGTATGTGGGGGGTGTGTGTGTGTGTGTGTGTGTGTGTGTGTGTGTGTGTGTTATAATAACTAAGGATTTGGAAAGTGGTTGAACAGACTAGCGTTCACATCCCAGCTCCCTTACTAACTAGGTGAGTGACCTCAGGTTTTCTTAACCCCTCTAAGCCCCAGTAGCCTCATCTGTAAAATAAGGGGACACCTAGTTCCCATCCCGTGCATAATATAGCCTGAGGACAAAAAGAGATCATGCATGGAAAGCATTTTCATGTGCTTGGCACGTATTAAGCACTCAAAACATGCTCGTTCCTCTTCTTCTTGGTGCATAAAAAAGGTGCGTAAGAATATTTGCCCATCTCTCCCACTGTTCATTCCTGGAAATTGGTGAAAGAAGACTCACTGTTCACATCACACATTTACACCATATTTAAATTTCTACAGTGTGCCTGTTTGACGTTGTCATTAAACATCACATTGTAAAATTCTGTAAAATGTGCACATTGTAGAATTTTAATTGTCATTAAAATACAATAAGGTGGACTTTTTTAATAAAGGAAGCTGACTGTCCTTTCAAAAGGAAACATATGAATTCTGAAATGTCCAACAGTCTCATTTCCTATGAGCTAGCTGGACATCGCCACACTCCTGGGGCAGGTATCCTGGGTGGGATGGAGGATAGCTGAGTGAGTCTTTCTGAATCTCTTCGGTGGGAATTGATGAGGGTATTTGCATATTCCCAAGATATATTGCATTGGCAATAAAGTCCACCCTAAATTAATCCATACCTGCCCCTATTTCAGCTCAATTCAAGCCTTCTAAACAGATGAGGCTGGGACAAGTCAGCAAACGTAAAACCATTCAGGGGCCGTGAGAAGAGATGTAATGGTGAACAACAGCAACAACTTCCTGAGCACTTACAACTGTCCAGCACTGTGCTAGATACTTCTTCTGTGTCATCTCATTTCCTATTTTACAGAAACTCTTTAAGATAAGTAGTGACTGGTGCCCTTTTTACAAAGGAGGCAACTGAGGCTCAGAGAGTTGGTGATACTTGCTCAAGGTCGCACAACACACAAAAAAAGCCAGAGTTTGATTCCAAGTCTACCTGGTCACAAAATCTAATCTTCCCTGGGGGACACAGTAACAACCTGTGTATTCTGTCATAGGGAAGAGGGGATGGACTCTTAGCATGGGAAATTAAAGACATAAATATTCCCTGCTATCTAAATAATTGTACAAATTCGGTTATATTTGTGACTCCCCCTCTCCTTGAAATTTTCAAGATAGTCCCAGTTCAGTATTTCCCAAATTGTTTCTGGGATACCGTTTTGTTTTGTATGATACTAGTAAGTGTTCTGTAAAGAAAGGGGTTCTAAGGTCTAGTAATTCTAGGGAACTTAAGTTCTAGGAGTTTAAGCACATTTGACTTCCCAAGAAGGTGCTATTGAGCCTAGCATTGCCCAAACTTATTTGGTCATAGAACCCTTTTCTTGGGAAGCATATGCCAGAACAGAATTTGCTTAGACAAATGCTAACCTAAATAAACATGCTTTTATTTTTCTTGCTTGCCTTTCCAAGCACATTCAAAATAGCACAAAAGTGTTTAGATCTAAAACTGCAGGAAAAAGTTTCCAAGTCTTTCCCCAAATCATCCCTATGCCTCCAGAAATACACAATATCTTATATACACCTGGATATAAGACCATGCCAAGTATAAGACGTCCCTAAATACAAGGAGAGCCCAGGCAAAAGAATTTTTGACCAACATGAATTTACAAACTTCTAGGGAATAGATGAAAGAGTCAAATACTTATCATGTGAAATTTATCAATTTGATGTATTTTTTCATTACATGCAGTGTAAAATAATGTTGATGTAGAAAATCTACTTTCTCCCATTCTACATCTCAAGATCCCTTTCTTCCCTTTTATTGATATACAATAATTTACATATTTATGAGGTACAAGTGAGTGTTTGTTGCATGCAAAGAATGTGTAACAATCAAGTCAGGGTAATTGGGGTATCCATCACACTGTGTGTTTATTATTTTTATGTGCTGGTATCACTTCAACTCCTCTCTTCTAGCTACTTTGAAATACACATATTATTGTTGCTAAGTATAGTCATCCTAGTCTACTGTCAAACATTAGAACTTAGTCCTTCTATCTAGCCGTATATTTGTACCCATAGCAGACATCTCTTCATCTCCACTATCCCCCACACCCTTTCCAATCTCTGCTATGAATCATTCTATTCTCTACATCCATGAGATCAAGTTTTTTAGCTCCCGCATATGAATGAGAACATGCAGTATTTGTCTTTCTGTACCTGGCCTATTTCACTTAACATAATGACCTCCAATTCCATCCATGTTCTGCAAATGACATGATTTCATTCTTTTTAGTGGCTGAATAGTAGTCCATTGTGTATATATTTTCTTTATCCATTAAGTTATCTGGAGGCTTCTATCACATTTTCTTTATCCATTCATCCATTGGTGGGTATGTAGGTTGATTCCATATCTTTGCTACCGTGAATAGTGCTGCAATAAACATGCGACTGCAGGTATCCCTTTGATATACTAATTTCTTTGTTCTTTGAATAGACCAGTAGTGGGATCGATGAGTCATATGGTAGTTCTATTTCCAGTTTTTTGAGAAATCCCCATACTGTTTTTCAGGGAACAATTTGATTCCAATTCTTTGCCTGCATCTTTTTCTTAAGAAAGCCACTTTTCGTACTCTCTTATACAGCATTTCAGTGCATGTCATAGTTGCTTCTGCCCAAGTTATTTGGAAACACAACCATTTTAAACCCATGCATTGTACTGTCATTGAAAACGTTATCCCAGACTGCAAGTACCAATACTCATAACATGGGTCCAGCTGGGCCAGTTATGATTTTCCCCGTTCTTCCTCTAGGTGTTTGTGATCTCCGCAACATAACTACTTACAGAGTTGTTCATAAAGTGAGCCTTGGAAGTCTGGTTTACATGACATCAAACACTGGCAGGTCTGAGTCATAGTTCCTGAAATTAGTCTTAAGTCCTGTTGATTCTAATAGACGAATGCTAGATGCTTCCAGAGAACTAGCTTTGATATTGAAGTTATTCCCAAATAGGACTTCACTGGTATAAATAAAATAATTGTGGGAGTGCCCTGTAAGCTGAGAGACTTTGCAGGGACCGAAATATTAGCAACTCCTTCTCTCCTGTAGGATAATCTCCTGTAGGAAGGGCCTCCTGTGCTTTCTGGACAGCTACAGTATTTATAAAGGGAAGACTTCACTTCTAAGAGGATGACTCTGCTCCATCAGCAATGAGCAGGTTAAGCTAAGCACAAGCTTTGCACTCAAGCTCGGGAAGGAATCAGACCTGATGTGGCACGGGCCTCTTTCTGCCTAGGACCAGGAAGAGTGAGGGCAAGAAAGGAAAAATTATTGATGTAGGGAAAACACTCAATTGCAACCTCATGAGTAAATGGGCCATTTATCCCCCAGTCCGGAGTTCCTTGAAAAGGTGACCGTCCATCAATCCCTCCTCTGAGCTGCCCCTTGATGAGCTGTTCTATCAATGGGCTAATTTAGCTGATTACAGAGGAATTTGAGAGGAATGGGCCGCCAGAGCCTGGGTCTGGGCCAGCAATGCATTAACTCAGCCAGTGTCTCCATCGCCCTCCACTTGGGACCGATAGGGGCGTCTTATTCCTGAAAACATGTCCCATGATGTGCTTTTGTTAAACTCAGCTCCAGCTTATCAGGTGCTAGGGTGGAAAACCTACTGCTATGGGGCATGGACTGTTCTGTCCTCTGAGTCCTTGGTGGGGGAGGATGACCTCTGGGACCAGTGCCAGGCTATTCTCGGCTCCTGGTCAGCAGCATGTAGACACCCAGCCCTCTAGGAAGGGAATGCAGAAGAGATGGAGAGGCCTAGGCTGAACCATCGTTGCTCCTTTACTCCCCTGACTTTTGACAGCATACAAGGCTTGGAAAATGCCCCACCCTTCTCCAACACTGGAGGGCTAACTCACATTCAGGTGAAATGGATGGACAATCATAATGGGAATCTCTCTACTCCCCCAAAAAACAATTGCCTTCAAAAATCTCCCCCAATTTCTTCTAAAAGCTCCTGCAACTCCAATTGTTTGGATTAAAGTGCTTCCCTATTTAGATATTCCACTGAAAACATTGTACTGTTAGCAATTTACACTTTAGTACAAATTAGTCTGTCCACTCTATCTAACACTCTGGGAACAGGGTATAGAATGGTAAGTTTCAAAGACATAAGTTGATCCACAGGAAAGGAGGGCTGAAGGGTGCTACAAGTTAGAGAGCACACAGACATTCAATTCTCTGCACAGATGGAGCACAGCAGGTTCAATGGAAGGAAAGGAAAGTACTCAAAGAGGAGGAAAGAGGACCCAGGTAACACGCTTTTTGCATGCTCAGTTTTGCTGACAGGGACCCCAAATCTAGAAAATCATGAATCTTCCAGCTCAAGTTCCCATTTAAAAAATAAGGGAGCAGCTTTATTGAGGTGTCTATAAGGTGATTTGGAGTACCATCAGTCATCTTCATTAAGAAGAATTTGAAGCCATCCTACCCCCTTTTAGTGCATTTTCCTCAAGTGACTGTGTTGGGATACAAACAATCCCATTTGTTTATTTCTCCAACTTAAAACCCAAGCCCATTTATATTAAGCAGTCTTTTGAGTGAAAGGAACCAAATTGAAACAGCTTGAGCAAAAGAGAAAATGCATTGGCTCGGGTAGCTTTCGAGTTTAAAGGTCCAGGTTTCAGTCATGGCTTGATCTAGGGGCTCAAATGATGTTATCAACAATCTGTTTCTTTTCAGCTCCCAGGTCTTCTCTCCACTCTTTGTCGATTTCATACGCAGACAGGCTCTCCATTTGTGCTTCCCAAAAAGGCTGCTAGGAGCTCCAGACTCCCATTCAGCCGGCTTAGAAACCTGATAGAGAATAACTCTTTTCCTAAAAGCTTCAGCCGAAGCCCAGAGCTGATTCTCACTGGACCCATTTGTGTTTCACACTCATCCCTCAATCCATCACTGGGGCTCAGGGATGGATTACACAGACTGATGTGACCCAGCCTCATGCCCAGCTCTGCATCTAACGGGAGGTCAGCCCCCAACCCCAAGCCATTGACTTGAGAGTAGAAAGAGGGTCTTCCAATGAAAAATCAAAGAGCTGCTTCCAGATGAAGAAGCGGGAGATCCAGGGCAGGGACACAACAGGGTCCCTTTAAGGCTCATAAATAGATTAGTGCAATAAAGTGTACTGGGTTCCCACATGGGGAATTCTAGAGTCCAGTAGGAGTGAATACAGAGGCAGGAATAATTTCAGTGATTCCCATAGACCTTATCAAGACCGGCTAATCTCCCTGTATAGTTTGAGCCCATTTCCTGATGTCCTGAAATCTATTAATCATTTTGGGTTCCCATCTCAGCTGGCCTAACCAGGGCTTAAATGGCCTACCAAAGACTGCAGCTAACGAGAAGAGATTTGGCCACATAGGAAGTGTGTGGGGTTGGGTTCCAGGAAAATGGGTTTCTTTCTTCATCTTAAGGAGTAACTCTACAAAAGCTGAGTGGCTTCTCTAAGCCTCTCGCTCAATTCAACCCACATTTACAGAGCAACATAGAGTGGTGGGTAAGAGCTTCTTTGGGATCAAAGCTGTGTTGAGATTGGCGGCTCTTCTGTGTGACATGGGGCTACTGACTGAACGTCTCTGAACCTGTTTTCTCATTCATAAAATGAGGTTGAAGAGCCTCTACCATATAGACTCGTTCTAAGGATTAGATTAACAATATGTTCAACATTAACTGAGCACCTACTCTCTGCCAGGATCTCTGGAGCTCATCTCCTAGCAGGGGAAACAGAGAGTAGACATTAAGAAATAGCAAGTTATTTTGAATGTTAAAAGTTAAGTGCTGGCCGGACGCGGTGGCTCACACCTGTAATCCCAGCACTTTGGGAGGCCGAGGCGGGTGGATCACGAGGTCAGGAGTTCGAGACCAGCCTGGCTAACACGGTGAAATCCTGTCTCTACTAAAAATTAGCTGGGCGTGGTGGCGGGCGCCTGTAGTCCCTGCTGCTCAGGAGGCTGAGGCAGGAGAATGGCGTGAACCCGGGAGGCAGAGCTTGCAGTGAGCCGAGATTCCACCACTGCACTGCAGCCTGGGCAACAGAGCGAGACTCTGTCTCAAAAAAAAAAAAAAAAAAAAAAAAGTAGTTAGGTGCTATTGGAGGGCAATAGAAATGGTGGAAAGGCTGGGCATGGTGGCTCATGCCTATAATCCCAGCACTTTGGGAGGGAGGCCAAGGCAGGTGGATCGTGAGGTCAGGAGTTCGAGACCAGCCTGGCCAGCATGGTGATACCCTGTCTCTACTAAAAATACAAAAATTAGCCAGACATGGTGGCATGCACCTGTAATCCCTGCTACTTGAGAGGCTGAGGTAAGAGAATCACTTGAACCCGGGAGGCAGAGGTTGCAGTGAGCCGAGATCACACCATTGCACTCCAACCTGGGTGACAGAGTGAGACTCCGTCTCAAAAAAAAAAAAAGAAAAGAAAAGAAAAGAAAAGAAATGGTAGAAATAAGGAATAAGGATGGAGGAGAGGAAAGTTGCCATGTTGAATTGATTGGGGTGAGTTTCACCAAGAAGATGAATCTGAGCAGAGACACGAAGAGAGTGAAGAAGTGAGGAGGTGGGGAAGAGCGTTCCCGTCAGAGAGAACAGCCAGTGCAAAGGTCCTGAGGTAGGAACATGTTGTCTGGTACAGTCAACTGCAGCGAGGAAGCCACTGTGGCTGGAGAAGAGTGACCAAGGAGGTGGACAGGGAAGAAATAAGGATGCAGTTCCCATAGGGCCTTGTGACCACTGTCAGGACATGAACATGGGACATGCTTAGTGTGGCCTGGCCCAGAGAAGACTCCAAGAAGTGGAAGAATGGCAACGAAGGTGATGGTGAACATGCAAACAATATGATGTGCTGTCCAGCACTCCAGCAATAACATCCAGGCTAACACAGGCGTACCCTCACCTTCCTGAGCTGTTCTGAGGATGGCAATATGAACATAAGCCATTTGCACTTTGAACCCATGCTGAGAAAATTACTCCATAAACATAGGGTGTTTCCTGCCATCACAAGTCTTTATCATGTGTCTGACACCATTATCACCAAAAGGTCACCAGGTGGCACCCATTAGCAGGGCTAACACTTCTTCTGCTTAAGCGGCCCAGTTTTTCACTTCCTCCTGATATCAGCAGAAATAACCCTGAATCCAACCTATCTGCCCCATGAATAGTGTGTGTTCCGCACTCATGGCCTTTTGCTCAAACCGAGTGGGCCATTGCCTGGGTAATGTGTTGTATACTTATCCAAATTATCTGAATATTATTGACACCAACTGACAAGGCTCCAGGCTACCAGTATTGACATCATCAAACCAGCCACCTATCTCATCTTGACTCTTGACTCCTGGAAGCTACCACAAAGTGTAGCTAATTCTTCTCAGACGGCTATTGCCCCAGCTGAGTGGTACCATAACACCGTTTCTCCAAAGAGACATTTCCCAGACTTTTCCAGCACACAGACAGACTGCAAATGAGGTTGTCGAGGCATCCTGGAAGAATGCCTTCACCCATTCCCTCTGAACTGGCTCAATGGGCCTCTTGCTTCACCTAAACTCATTTTCCAAATCCATTACACGGGGAAGGCTCATTCTGAAATTTAAGTCTGATACTGTTGAAGTATCCCATGTCTTCCTAATTCCCTTGGGAGGTCCAGATTCCTTAGAGCTCCAACAAAGCTTAGGCTTTTCCTGCCTCTCCAGCATCATCTTCTCCAGCCCCCATTCACCTCCAGCCAGGCTGAGAACCAGGGGCCTCCTGTACATGCATGTCCTTACTGTACATGCTGTTCCCCGAGCCTGGCAAGCTCCCACGTGTCCTTCAACTTACCCTCCTCCACCTCCTCCACAAATCCTCAGTTTACCCCCAAATCTAGCTTGGAGTCCCAGCCACAAGCACCCTGAGCATCCTGTCTATAACTCCCTTGCCACTTCCGTCGCATATATTGTATTGTGTTTTGAGGTGTCTCTCTCATCTGCTGGACATGGTACCTCATTCATCCTTGAGTCTCCACCTTTGAGAAAAGAGTCTACTCATAGTAGATGCTCAATAACTACTTGTGGCTTGCACAGAAGAACCAGCGACCTGTTTGATTATATGTCATCCTCACTTTAGCCCCTGAAACAAGTGTAGACGTATAATTGCTAGCAGGCTGTAGCAGCCTGGTTCAGCAGACCTGGGTTTGGAACTCTGATCCACCTTTTATCAGCTGTGACATTGGGTAATTCAGTCTTTTGAGTATCAACTTTCCCATCTCTGAAAGTGGTAGTATGCACCACTTCTTATGTCTGTGGTGAGGATTAAATGAGAAATTCTAGTGCATATTCGATGAGGGTTAATCATTATTTTTTATATTCTCTGCAATCAACTAAATGGTTACCATGTCCAGAAAGCTAGGGATTCCTGTCTACGGATTCCCTGATGTATCCCAAATGCCCATCACAGTGCCTGGCACATAGCAAGTGCTCAATAAACATTTGCTGAAGAAATAAACAACCTGGTATTTCTAGACTGAGGGAGAAGCTCCCTGTATTCCTAGAATTTTTAGTTTCAGCTGTAGAATTCTCAAGATATCATTTCCCCATTCCCAGAGACACTGATTTGGCAGAGTTTGGGTGGAGCCCAGTGACCTGCCTGTGAATGGGTTTCCCATGATCACTCAGTTCTCCACCATTTAGGAACCTTGACACCAGATGATTCAAGTCTCATTACCTCCTCCTTGTCTCACCTCACCACTATCCCTTTCCAGTTGCAGTCATCTAAAAGCCCAATCTTGGTATCAGTAATGATCATTGTGCTAGGGCTAATATTATTTTCGTGAGGCACAGAAACCCAGCAAAGGCTTTTAAGTGAATACTTGGTAATAGAACAATCAAGTTAAAAGATCAGTGTGACACAGAGCATGAAATAGGAAAGTATCGTGGTCAATTGATTTGGACCACACTTACGGGTTTGTGAAATGAATTTCATTTTCTGGACCAAATGGAAGCCCTGCTTATAAATCACTGTCGGTCTTGGAGATTAATAAAGGAAACAGGCTTGATTAAGAATTCAGAGCATTGGTCCCATTGCAGATTTATAGACCCAGAGGTCTTGCCACAGAGATTTCAAGAGGCCCCACCTGTTAATTGTCATTTAGGAAGATTAACCCCAGGGCTTCTGGCTAAGAATTGAGGACAGGGCCTGAGCCCTGCCTGGGATGGAAGGTAGATTCTAGGAAATGCATTTCTCCATGCTTTTCTAACCCTCCCAGAAAGTTCACAACTCATGTGCCCTTTGATATAACATTGTGTAGAATTTTTCCTAGATTCTGGACAGATGGGAATTTTTATTTAAAACCCCTTCTGCATCTATCTCTACCAAAACTTGGCAGAGCAGAGTCGACTCAAGACTGGAAATTAAAAACAAGACAAATGCAACAGTGCGGGGGTAGTAAAGGCGTTAAATTAAATCAACTAAATGTAAAAGATCTCCATCCGTTCTCTGATGCTTGCATAACCCTGCACGTGGAGAGGTTTGCATCTAGTGCTGAGACGTTTGGCATTTGAGAATATTTTTGAAATTCCTCATCTGTCAGAAGCTGATGTTGGCCAGGCATGGTGGCTCACACCTCTAATCCCAGCACTTCGGGAGGACAAGGCAGGTGGATCACTTGAGGCCAAGAATTTGAAACCGGCCTGGCCAATATGGAGAAACCCTGTCTCTACTAAAAATACAAAAAATTACCTGGGCATGGTGGCACTCACCTGTAGTCCCAGCTACTTGAGAGGCTGAGGCACAAGAATCGCTTGAACCCAGGAGGTGGACGTTGCAGTGAGCCGAGATTGCACCACTGCTCTCTAGCCTGGGCAACAGAGTAAGACTCTGTCTAAAAAAAAAAAAAAGAAAGAAAGAAAACTGATGTTAAAGACCAAAAAGAGAGAGCAGAGCTTGTGAAGCCAGTGTTAGGAGAAGGGACAGGACCACTTTAACAAGTTTGTTGGGACAGAGCCAACTCATGTATTTTGGTGAAATGTCACGGTTTGGGACCCAGTATTTGCAAAAGTGTGCTCTGCAAACCAGAAGTTATGTTATTTTAGCATTCCACTCTGTAATATTATTGGCCCTGATGGTTTCAAATCCAGCACAAGTTAGAAGTCAGAATGGTGTTACTAATGTCCAGAAGGGAGCATGAGGTGGGGTTCGGAGGTGTCGCTAGTGTTCAGCAACTTGATCTGGATACATTCAGTTTGTGAAATTTTATCAAGCTTTACAATGAACATTTTCACTTTTCTGATCACCTATATTTCAATAAAAAAGTTAGAATTTTTGAAAGCAGCAAGAAAACGAATGGGTATATCTGATTATTCTGCAACATACTAGCATTGCTTGAAACTGAAAACACCAATTAGGAAGCCTTGTATAGCAATTCCTTTCTTCCCTCCTTCCCTTCCTTCCTTTCCTCCCTTCAACAAATCCTTTATGCCTACTCTGTTTATTCTACATGACTCTGTTTCACTTTCTTCAGAGCACTTGTCATTATCTAAAATTATCTTGTAATTTGTTTTGCTTACTGGTGTTGCACCTGTCCCCCCTCCCCATAGAATGCAACTTCATGAGGGAAGGTACCTGGTGTTTCTCATTCACCACTGTATACCCAGGGCCTAGCAAGTGCCTGGCACAGAGCAAATACTCAATGAACATCTGCTGGTTTCACAAACCAAAGAAATCAAGGCAGCATGCTAAGCCTTGGACTTTTTCCCAACGCGTACATCAATTGTGGTGCTTGGTTGCGTGGTCATTTTAAACCTGCAAAGATTACTGAACCTCTACAAAGCTCTGGAATTGTGGCAAAGAACAAAACAGAAAGTCCTATGCACCCTCCTAGAGCTTAGAGTTTAAAAAGCAATTAAGGTAACCGCTGATAAGACTTGTAAAAGGGAAAACATAAAGTGCTGCTGAAGATCGGGAAAAATGCACTTAGAAGTGAGACAGAGGCTGGGCATGGTAGCTCATGCTTGTAATCTCAACAGTTTGGGAGGCAGAGATGGGAAGATCACTTAAGGCCAGGAGTTGGAGACCAGCCCGGTCCACACAGCGAGACTCCATCTCTATTGAAAAAAAAATTTTTTTTAATTTGTTTTAAAAATAAGGGAGACAGAAAGAAGCACATGCATAGTAAAGAGCTGGGTCACCTTGATGGCAGGAGCTAGAATAGAAACCACAGACTAGCTTCTGAGCACCCTAAAGTCCCTCTCATCAGAAAGCTTTCCTGGGTTCCCTATATATTTGCAAGGCCACGTACCTCGACAAAGCCTAGGTCAGAATCTCTTAAAGGGTTATGGACTGAGCTGTGTCACCTCTAAATTCATATGTTGAAGCCCTAAACCCCCAATGTGACTGTTTCGAGATAGAGCCTTTAAGGGGGTGATTACGGTTAAACGGGGGTGTAAAGGTGGGGTCCTGATCTGATAGGACTGCTGTCCTTATAAGAAGAGGAAGACAAATGGCCAGGCGTGGTGGCTCACGCCTGTAATCCCAGCACTTTGGGAGGTCAAAGCAGGTGGATCACTTGAGCTCAGGAGTTCAAGACTAGCCTGGGCAACAGGGCCAAACCCCATCTCTACACATATATACACACACACACACACACAAGAAATTATCCGGGCGTGGTGGTGCATACCTGTAGTCCCAGCTACTTGGGGGGCTGAGGCAAGAGGATCACTTGAACCCATGAGGTCGAGGCTGAAGTGAGTCAAGATTATAGCACTGCACTCCAGTCTGAGGGAAAACATAAGATCTGTCTCAAAAAAAGAAGAAGGGGGGTGGGAGAGGAGGGGGGGAGAAAGAAGAAGGAGGAAGAGGAGGAGAAAGGAGGAGGAGGAGGAAGAGGAGGAGAAGGAAGGGGAGGAGGAGGCGTATCCATGGGCCATGAGAGGAAGGGGGGAGGAGGAGGAGGAGGAGGAGTATCCATGGGCCATGGGAGGAGGGGGGAGGAGGGGGAGGAGGAGGAGTATCCATGGGCCATGGGAGGAGGGGGAAGAGGGGGAGGAGGAAGAGGAGGAAGAGGAGGAAGAGGAGGAGGAGGAGGAGGAGGGGGAGGAGGGGGAGAGGAGGGGGAGGAGGATTATCCATGGGCCATGGGAGGAGGAGGATGGAGGAAGAGGAGGAAGAGGAGGGGGGGAGGATGAGGAAGAGGAGGAGGAGGGGGGAGGAAGAGGAAGAGGAGGAGGAAGGGGGAGGAGGAAGAGGAGGAGGAGGGGGGAGGAAGAGGAGAAGGAGGGGGGAGGAGGAGGAAGAGGAGGAGGAAGGGGGAGTAAGAGGAGGAGGAGGGGGGAGGGGGGAGGAGGAGGGGGGAGGACGGAGGAGGAGGAGGAGGAGATGACACTGGAGATCCACCTCTCTCTCTCTACGCACAAAGGAAAGGCTATGTGAGGACACAGCAGCAAGAAGATGCCATGTGAAAGCTGAGAAATGAGGCCTCACCGGAAAGCAGCCCTGCTGGCACCTTAATCTTGGACTTCTGTCCTCCAGAACTGTGAGAAAATAAATTTCTGTTGCTTTGTGGTATTTTGGCGTGGCAGCTCTAGCAGACTACTACACCGTGTATCTGATTTTGTGGCTTTTAATTACATGTATTAGCTGGGACTCTGCTAATGCTGTGGTACCACAAAGGTCTTCATGAGAACAGCTTTTATTCGCTCAGTAAGAATAATTCACCATCAGTATATTAGTAGATAGCCTATAAATTCTGCCAGAAACGAGAAATCAAAAGGCATTATTGGAAGTGGTTTAAATATTGCCCCTGTTACGTTGCTTACCATATCTTTATTCTGGGTCGTCTATTCATCCAACAAACATTTACTGAATGCCAACCATATACCCAGAAAAGAGCATTGACCAAGTCCTTCTCTCATGGGTCTGTGCCTGGCCAACAGGAAGACCAAGAGAAAGCAATTCAGGCAGAGGATACAAGTGCAAACTCCTGAGACAGAAATGAGATCATATAAAAGCCACTTTGGTCAAAACTTAGAATTATCACTGAGTTTCAAGGGTGGAGCATATGCTCAATAACTATTTGTTGCTTAAACATAATGTTTAATCATATCCCACACTCAACTTATCCTCTGGATCTGACACAGGTATACCAGAAGTCCTAGAGCCCTATAGTGGGCTAGATCCACAGATATGGGTTTGGATCCCTGCCCTACCTCTTGTCAGTATCAAGGGCTATTGAGGGTCTAGTATACTTGGAAAAGGAAGCCAACATTTAATGCCATTGGATACTATGTATTCAAACTTTCTTGTGTTATCCGATCTTGTTATCCAAAGTGTGGTCTTCAGACCAGCAGCAGCAGCATCAGCATCACCTGGAACCTTACTAAAAATGCAGAATCCAGGCCAGGTGCAGTGGCTTATGCCAGTAATCCCAGTATTTTGAGAAGCCGAGGTGGGAGGATCATTTGAGCTCAGAAGTTCAAGACCAGCCTAGGCAACATAACGAGACCCCCGTCTCTCCAAAAATTTTAAAAATTAGCCAGGCACAGTGACTCATGCCTGTAGTCCCAGCCACTTGAGAAGCTGAGATGGCAAGATCACTTGAGCCTGGGAGATGGAGGCTGCAGTGAGCAATGATTGCACCACTGAACTCCAGCCTGGATGGCAGAGTGAGACCCTGTCTTCAAACAGAGAGAGAGAGAGAGAGAGAAATGCAGAATTTCCGGCCCTACCCAGACCTACAGAACCTGAATTTTCTTTTTTTTTTTTTTTTTTTGTTTTGTTTTGTTTTGTTTAATTTGAAACGGAGTCTTGCTCTGTTGCCAGGCTGGAGTGCAGTGGCACGATCTTGGCTCACTGCAACCTCCACCTCCCAGGTTCAAGCGATTCTCCTGTCTCAGCCTCCAGAGTAGCTGGGACTACAGGCGCGCACCACCACACTAAGCAAATTTTTGTATTTTTAGTAGAGACGGGGTTTCACCATGTCGGCCAGGATGGTCTCGATCTCTCGACCTCGTGATCCGCCCACCTCGGCCTCCCAAAGTGCTGGGATTACAGGAGTGAGTCACCGCACCCAGCCCAGAATCTGAATTTTAGCGGATTCATGCAAACATGATAGGTTGAGGCTTGTTGCTCTAGAAAACACTTTATATTCATTATTTTATTTCATCCTTGGAAGAAAGACATTAAATGTGGACTCATGTCAAAAATATGACAATGTCATCTTCTCCCTCATCCTCGATTCATACCAACCTTTTTTAGTAGCCTCCGAGAAATACAATGACCATGTGGGCTGCAGAGACAAGATTCAGGAGAAAGATTTGGATCTGAAAAGAGCTGCTAATGCAGGAGGGCCTGGAAAGAAGGAAACTCAGAAGTGTTTGGTGTGCATTTTTTGCTTGGTTTGTCCCAGAAATCAGAGTCAACTAGGGACAGATTCCCCTGAGATAAACAAAGACCAACCAGCCCTCACTGAGTCATGGCTTGTGTGCTTTAAAGGGAGCAAGGGAGAGTGCTTTGGAATAAGCTCTTGTAATGTTTCAGAGAGCGGACAATTATGAGCATTGGTTACACACTGCTTCAGGGTCTCCAGGCCTTCCGGGCCAGGGGTCTGTCTCCCCTGGGGAATCAGACTGTGAATACTTGTGACTCAGTGTTATCTTTGGTAAGTAGGAAGCCCTAGGATTTGATTAGACCCAGCTGGTGCAGCAAAGGGTCATTTGTCCAGAAAATTAGGGCTGTCTTGCCTGCAAAGCTGTAAGTGGGAAAAGTGCAGGGTCAGTTGAAATGGTTTCAGTATCCATGGGCCAAATTAAAAGGCACAAAGCAGAGTATAATCTATAATTCAGGAGTCCAGAAAGAGCAGGACAACTACATCAGAGAGAAAAGCACACACATACAGGATGGGTTCCATTGCCTGAACGTCTTCAGGAAAATGATGATTATTATTTTGCACAGGAAGGAAAAATGCTTCCAAGAATTGAAGAAGGACGCTGTTCAGAAGTGCTCATAAGCTGGCATAAGAGACAGCACAGGAAGGGCCCGAGGATCTATTTTACAGATCGGTAAAGGTGCTGACAGCACAATCAATTACTCGGGCAATTTTCTAACTTTAGAGCATCATCGTAAAGGTAGATTTTTCCATCCCCACCCCTCAAATTCCTCCTCTCAGCATAGTCAATTTTGCTGACCCTCCAGCAGCAGACTGAAAGAGCAAAAAGATGAACCATACACTAGGGTGGCTCACAAAAATCCAGAAGCTTCCCCCTTGACCACCTCCTCCCCATCATTGGATTGGGATGAGGATCAATCAGGGAGGAAAATGCATATCCCACCTCCAAAGTCACAGGAGTGGAAAACCACACCCTAGGCAATATAGATTCACATACAGATTCCACTAAGAGTCGTCTAGACCAGGAGTCAGCAACTTTTTTTGTAAAGGGCCAGATAGTAAGTATTTTAGATGTTGCAAATCATCAGGTCTTTCCATTGCAACTCTTCAACTCTGCCATTGCAGGGTGAAAGCAGACATAGATGATATATAAGTGAATGTACATAAAGAGTTTCAATAAAACTTTATTGACAAAAACAAGTAGTGGGCCAGATTTGGCACACAGGCCAGAGTTTGCCAATCGCTGACCTAGAAAAATGTAGCCCTATCTTCTCATTGTGCAGGTGGATAAAGCAAGACTCAGGTGAGAGATGACTTGCCCAAGGTCACACACCTCAGTAAAGACAGAGCTCTAGGGGAGAGCCTAAAATGTTGACTCTATCTTCTAAAGCTCTCTCTACCATACCACATGGCCCCCCTGTTTCTTCTTTCCTGCGTTCTTCCCCTTCATTACTTGCTTAACACTGGGGGTACCATACACAAGCAAACAGTGCCTGTATGCACACAGCTTTCAGCCTACTGCTACGCTAAGAAACCATTTTTTAAATAAGCTTCAAGAATCAGCATTAAGTTTGTGTTGGTTTATAAATGTTAATATTCTAAAACCACTGCAATTAAATTATTAGAATGGTGCTGTCCTGAGGCATGCACTACCCTTAATATGTTTTCTTTTTGTAAATATGTAATTATTTGTGAATTATTCAAATAATTGTGTTCGTTGAAAGGAAACTTTTTTAATATAAATAAGGCATGGAAAAAGAAACTGCTCACTATCCCATTATTCAAAGATACTCACATTAGCAATCTGGTGTGATTTCTTCCACTTTTTCACATAGCTTTACATAGGCATGTATAGATATGAGTATATATGTGTGTGTGAACATACACGAGTGTGGTGTGTATTGGGGGCGCAACAAAAATGGGATCCTTCTCTATGAACCACTTTGCACAGGCATAACATTGCTTCTGTGTGAAATGCCTATTCATTCCTGTCAAACAACTTACAATAAATTTTTGGAACACGGCCTGCTCTTGAGTTGTCATTTGCCTACATTTCTCTCTTTTTTTTTTTTTTTTTTTTTTTTGAGACGGAGTCTCACTCTGTTGCCCAGGCTGGAGTGCAATGGCACGATCTCGGCTCACTGCAACCTCCGATTCCTGGGTTCAAGCAATTCTCCTGCCTCAGCCTCCTGAGTAGCTGGGACTACAGGCGCGTACCACCACGCCTGGCTAATTTTTTGTATTTTTAGTAGAGACGGGGTTTCACCGTGTTAGCCAGGATGGTCTCGAACTCCTGACCTCGTGATCCACCCACCTCGGCCTCCCAAAGTGCTGGGATTACAGGCGTGGGCCACCGTGCCCAGCCTTTGCCTAAATTTCTTAAGAGCCTTTGGGGCCTAAGATGAAATAGTGGTGGTGGTGGTTGGGATGAGGCAGGCATGACTTTGTTGGTCCAGATAGAAACATACCACTATTAGCAGAGAGCAATTCTTGCAAAGATCTAGACCCATGAGCAACCAATGATAAATAATCCATTGCAGGGAAATAATTTTGGCATGGGCCTCCGGGGAGTGGACTGGGATCTTTTTTTAACATTCTCCATCTCAATTTTATGAATCTGACAGGCAAGTAAAACATAAGACCCTCCTATATTGGGAGACTCAAGGTTGTGGCAACTGAAACCCCAGTGGTTTCTTCCTCTTTGAATGGTGCCTCATGTTGTATGAACCATCTGTGTCTTGATCCAATTCAAACAGGACCATTTTCTGAGGCTGGCAAAGGGAAGTTCTGTGATCTGTATTGATTAATTCTATCCAGCCATTTTGAAGCCCTGAGTATACACGTGTAATCCTGAGGATTTTCTCAGCTGTGGGCAACACAGGCCAACCCTGGATTACATAAGCAAAGCAGGACATTCGTGTAAGATGAATGAATAGGCTCATGAACCCTGAAGAAAGGACTCAGGAAAGACAGGAAGCAAGGCATTGTGTCAAGGGACGAGGAACCAATAGTGACATTCTTCTGGGCATGATTGTCTGGGTGAATCAGCTCCAACCCATTTTCAGTCTTTGCATCACTCTACTCAAGACTTCAATTTCCAGGAGTGTCCAGCTGATCTTCCTGGGTCTCATTCTCACCCCTTTACTAAGGAAGGAACAGCACCTTGATCGACATCCCCAGCTGGGGGCGAAAGTGCTCCCAAAACAAAACTAGAGTAATATTCCTAGAAGGAAAAATGCATGCTAAACAGGCAGAAATCACATATGTCTGCCACTGTAGGTAATATGCTAGGATAATAAGCTAAAATAGACTGAATCTCACACTGCACAGATACGTGGTTGGTTTTCCTTCCATAGCCTAGGCTCCCCTTCTTCCTTAGAACCATGATGCCTGGGGATGTGGCCGGGGACGGCGGTGGGTGGGGGGAAGCTGTGTTTCTCAGCTTCCGTTACAGCCAGGTGTAATCATGTAATTACATTCCAAGTTTCAGTCAAAGCAAAAGCAGCTTTGCTTTTTCTTCTGACTGAAATAAGAGTATGATGGCTTGAGCCAGAGCAGCCATCTTGAGCCACAAGGTAACTTTGGATGTGGAGGCCATCCATGGCAAAGCAGCAAGTTGATCTTGACTGTTTACCTCTGAACTTTTAAAAGGCAGAGAAATAAATATCTAGCTTATTTATGAAAACAAAATGTGGAGGTTTGTTACAACAATCTAATCCTAAATAATACAGGATCCATCTACAGCAACTGCTATTAAAGAGGAAAAGCAATGGGAGATCCGGGAAGCCAAAATCCTGAGCTGTATGGAGATGGAGAATCAGGGAAGGCTTCATGGAGTAGGCACTTGTGGAATGGAAAAGGGACAGGAGTGAGAAATGGGTCCATTAGTCCAGCCAATGAGGATGACTGGGGAAAGACAAAGAGTAGAAGGGTTTCATTGAATGTACGGGACCAAAACAGATCTTTCATGCACAGGAAACTCATCAAGATAACATCAGAAAGGAGGCTGAGTTGGTCTGGTTCTAGATAGTATTGAACTCTAAGAAAAAGAGTTGAAACTTTGTCCTGCTGGCCAGAGTTCAACAAATTTTGTCTGTAAAAGTTCAAATAGTAAATATTTTAGGTTTTGTGGGCCTCATACGGTCTCTGTCACAATGACTTCACTGTTGTCATCACAGTTAATACACAATATGTAAATGAATAGTCATCACTGCGATCCAACAAAACTTTATTTATAAAAACAGGCATCCAGACTATAGACCTTGGCTTGCTGACCCCTGCTATAGGCTTAGGGTCCCCAAGGTATGTCCCTTTGGCCACGTGTCCCTAGAAATGGTTCAACAGAAACATGGTTCTGTTAGCAAATGAGGTTGGGAAATGCCGCATTATTTATCCATCTCCTAGAGAGTCACAGTGCATCTTTGTATGGTAAAGGCTCTGACAAGTCCTGCAGCAAGGAAACCTACTAGACCTTGTTTAATCCCTGCACTTCCCTAGCTTATTTTAAAAGACCTCTTTAGTTTCAAAGAAGAGACTGTGGCAGCCTTGTATAAGTGATGGGACCCCACTAAACCAAAGGTTTCCAAAAGTGGGTCTGTGGAAACGTTTCCACTGGCTCCCTGTGAAATCATCAAAGTTACATCATCAGTCTAGTCAGTTTTTCAAAATGAGAAATTTATTTTATAGCTCTGTTCTTAATTTTAAAATTATATCCCTTCTGCTTTGATGTTGAATTTTTTATCTCCTATGAAGTGATGAATTTAAAGGAAGGTAGCCATTATTCTATTAGATGTACTTATTAGGTGAAATAAAAACCTGACAACTCTATGACAAGCCCAGATAATAGCTTTGTATTGATTTTTACTTGTGAAAATATAGCACATATACAGAAAAGAGCACAAAAAATATAGCTGTACAGCTGAACTATCACAAAATGAATGCCTGTGTAACCACAATTTAGGTCAAAAAATAAAATACTGCCAGCACCTCAGAAGCCCCTCTGCTAGCACTTCTCATCATCCCCTCCCGCTTCCCCAAAGGAAAACACCACCCTGATTTCCAACACAAAGTCCTGCCTTTATTTTTCTATTCCAAATGGATTGTAAGTGATGTATTCTTTCATACATGGGTGTTTCTGTGCAACATTTTTCTTTTCTTTTTTTTCTTTCTTTCCCCTTTCCTTTCTTCCTTCCTTCCTTCCTTTCTTCCTTCCTTCCTTCCTTTCGTTCCTTCATTCATTCTTTCTTTCGTTCTTTCTTTCGACAGGATCTCACTCCATTGCCCAGGCTGGAGTGCAGTGATGTGATTTTGGCTCATTGCACCCTCTGCCTCCCAGGCTCAGGTGATCCTCCCACCTCAGACTCCTAAGTAGCTGGGCCCACAGATGCATGCCACCACACGTGGCTAATTTTTGTATTTTTTGTAGAGACAGGGTTTTTTCCATGTTGCCCAGGCTAGTCTCGAACTCCTGGGCTCAAGCGATCTGCCCACCTCGGCCTCCCAAAGTGCTGGAATGACAGGCATGAGCCGCTGTACCTGGCCCCAATATATTTCTAACATTCCTCCCTGTTGTCGTATTTCACACAGATTAATTCATTTTTGATGATGCACAGTATTGCACTGCATGAAGGGCATTCTGGTTGCTGCCAGTTTGGAGCTGCTACAAAAGTGCCACTGAGAACATTTTGTCACTTGTGCACACATTTCTGTTGGATATATACATGCACATACACACCTAGGTGTGGATTTGCTGGATCATACACATGAATATCTATTTTGATTAGGTTAATTGTATGTTCAAGGACTCTCCCAATCAATGCCTATGGAATCAGCGAACACTTCCCCCTTTCATTCCTGAAAATGAGCTGGTTTGGACAATAAATTATAAAGCCGCCCTGTCTTTAGTGGAGAACACCAAACTGCTTTCCAAAGAGGTTGGGCCAATTATACTCTCACCAACACTTGTGAGAGTTTGAGTCACTCCACATCCTTGCCAACACTTAGTATGGATAGTCTTTTAATCCTAGAAACTCTGGTGCATGTCCTTAGTCTGATATTGTTCGTCTTTTCCATCTGAGCCATTCTGGTGTGTGTGGGTAGCATCTTATTGCGGCTTTAATGGGCATTTCTCTGACTCCTGATAGGATTGAGTGCCTTTTCATCTATTTATTAACCATTCAGATGTTCCCCTTTGGAAAATCCCCGTTCAAGTCTCTTGCATTTTTCTACTGAACTGTTCTCTCATTTTCTGATTTTGGGAGATCTTAAAATATTATTTACACAACCCCGTACCAGTCATAGGCAGTGCAGATATTTTTCCAGCTCTGTGAATTGCCTTTTCATTTTCTTAGTGTATTTATAAAAGTTCTTGCTGGTCTAGGACAAAAAACCAAACACCGCATGTTCTCACTCATAGGTGGGAAATGAACAATGAGAACACATGGACACAGGAAGGGGAACATCACACACCGGGGCCTGTTGTGGGGTGGGGGGAGGGGGGAGGGATAGCATTAGGAGATATACCTCATGTAAATGACGAGTTAATGGGTGCAGCACAACAACATGGCACATGTATACATATGTAACAAACCTGCACGTTGTGCACATGTACCCTAAAACTTAAAGTATAATTAAAAACAAAAAAAGTTCTTGCTGGTCTATGAAATCCAGTTGTCTCGGGTTCTTTTACTGATCTAAAAACAAGGACAGGATGATGCCCTATTCCTCTGTGTTTCCCTAGACTAGAGCTGTCTAACAGAACTTTCAGTGAATGATGTGGCTAGGGAGCACATAGGCACGTCTCAGTGAGTCAGAGCAACTGGTCTTTAATTTTAATTTAAATGAGCCACACGTGGCCAGTGGCTACCATATTGGACAGCACAGTTTCAGAGCCTGGTACACTGTAAACAATGAATGTGTCTGAGTAGGGAAATGGCTTGAGGAAAATGGCCTGTTTGGAAGAATAACCAATCTGAAGAATTCAGCTGAAACTCCTGGGCACAAACACAATAGGTTCTAAACTGTTCTACATTTATTCTTTCCTACCACCCCCAAAATTCAGTTTCCACACAGCAACAGAACAATGATATTAAAATTCAGATCCAATTATGGTTGCCCCTTGGTTAAAACCCTTCACTGGTTTCACATCGTCCTTCATATAAATGCCACGTTGTGTATTAGAGACGCCAGAATCTGGTTGCACCTGCTTCATCTTCCACCCTCCCCTCTCCCTGGTTCCACCTTCCCAAATGTGTCACGCTCCTTCCTCCGTTGGGGATTTTGCACATGCTAGCTCTTCTTCCTGGGTTTTGTTTCTTTTTCCCTCTCTCCTACTCTCCACTCCCTCCTCACCTGACTGGCACCTTCCCCTCTGCATTCGTTTGCTAGGGCTGCCATGACAAGGTACCACAATGGGAGTGGATAAAAACACAGTTCTGGAATGTGAAAGTCCAAGATCAAGATGTCACGCTCCTTTTGAAGGTGATTTGCTGGCAGTTTTTGGCACTCCTTGGCTTGTGGAAATACCAGCCTCATCTCTGCCTCCTGTTCTCATGTCCTTCTCCCTGTGTGTGTGTGTCTGTCTCTAAATTTCCCCTTTTTATAAAGATACCAGTCATATTATAGCAGGGGCCCATCCTACTCTACTCTAACCTCATCTTAACTAATTACATCAGCAACAACACTATTTCCAAATAAGGTCACATTCTGAGGTCTAGGGGTTAGGACTTTGACAAATGAATGCTGGGGAGAAGAGGATGGAATTGAACCCATAACAACAGTCTTCCGGTCTGAGATAAAATGTCACTTACAGAGACAGTTTTCCCCTACTTCCCAGACCAAGTGCCACCCCTCCCTCCCCCATCATTATACCTGTGCGTTGCCTTTGTGGCACTTCTCAGAGCTCAAATCAATTATTTGTTTTATGTTTGTCTTCCACCACCAGATTAGGTTTCATGGGGAAGTATCTGGAGGAAGTATCTCCAAGTACTGGCACACAGAGGGGCACAGAGTAGGACTTCTAACCATTTTCCACCAATGGACGGACCAGTCACAAACGAGCCACAAAGTGCCGTGTGATGTTTACCAGCTCAGATCCCAGAGGCAGACAAACTAGGTTCAAATCCCAGCTCTGCAACATCTTAGATGAACGATCTCGGGCACGTCACTGACTTTGTCCATGACTCAGTTTTCTCCTCTGAAAAATACCTCCTCCATCAGGTATCAAGTAAGTGAATACACAGGAAAAGTATAGATATCAGTACCTGGTGCAGAGCAAAAACCCAATGAGGTTAGTTAGCACTTCAGACAGGGAATGCCGAAATCAGCATCTTCCGTAACAACGCTCCCTTTCAAGACAATTCTCTCATTTCACAAGGTCATCGTCGTCAGTGTCCTTCCATCCCTGCGTTTTGCATTCTGGTGGGTTTGGCCATGCTTCTCATTGGAATGCAATTTCATGCGGTTTGGGACGAGACGTTGTTCCTTGAAACTTCCGCCCCATGGCTCTCTCGAGATTTCTTGGAGATAGAAAAGTAGATTTGGCTCTGTTCAGAACCTGTTTGAACATTCGTTGCACATACTTCAAAACCAAGACCTTTGGACTTCTCACCCATTTACTCTTGGCAAAAGGCAGCTTCCTGCTTCTGAGAAGTTAAGCTTTCAAGCTTAGGGAAAAAGGCTTTTTGGACAACAAACAGCCCTGTAAAAACAATATTTTGATGAGTTAAGTGTAAATGAATCAGAAACACATGGATTAAGCTTCTCTTGATGTACACATGGGTTTAATAATTATTGGGGGTGGGAGAGAAGGGAAATGGGGCTGGGAAAGCCGTGTCTTGGGTTTTATCAAATCTAAAATGTTTGAGAAGTAATTCAAGACATTCCACAGACCCCCAAGTGTAGCCAAATTTTCCGATTCCACTTCCAAGGAGCCACACAGGATCTTTCTAGTAACAACTGAGTGCTCTACAGTGCCAGGTTTTCATGGCTTCTGATTGGCTGGGTATAGAGCTATGATTTATGAGACCATTCAAAGATTTATATATTGCCATTATAACAAATTCCTTTCAAACGGAACAGTACCCAAATGCAGCTTTAAAAATATCTTTCCTGTTAGAAGCCTCCTTTCTATTCACAAAACTCTCCTTCTTTTCCTTTTCCCCAGCCCCTCCTTAAACCACAGATCCCCCCACGAGGTCTCAGACCAATGAAGACTGAGGGAATTAATTTTACCATGACTGAAACGTGTTTCACTTTGGATTGAGTTTTAAATGACTTGGGTCTATATAAACTGAGGGTCACAAGAAGGTTATAGCTAAAGGGCTTATAAGTTAGGTGAAGGGTGGAAGGGGTGGAATTTTATAAATGCTTATTGCTTTCATAAAAAGAAAAGTTAAGTTGTGTTCGTGCCGAACACAGTCAAACACTTAATATATCAGGGCACACTGTTTCCTAGAGGAAATGTTCCATACTGATTTGGTGGGCTTCCGTCTTCCTCCATTTCAATGACATCATCAGTGTTGGGCATCTGGTTAGGATAAGTAACTTCTTCCACATGTCACCATCCATGTGTCCTTCCCTAAAATAAATTTTGAATCACTCCAAGCTCTGAGGTATTCTAAATCACTTGGCTTAACAGGCAGCAGAATAGTGAGGTGAGAGGCAGTGGGAAGAAGAACTTCCTGATTTTCTGATTCATTGTCCCACAGGTCTTGCTTCAAGTGACATACTCACAAGTTCCACCCAGTATGGAGTACAGAGGTTATCAGAAGAAGAAATGACAGAGTTAAGCCCCCATGAGTTTCACAGCAGGCACATGACTGCAAAATTAGAATCAGAGAGTTGACTGTTTTAGCAAACACACAAGTGGTGGCAATGTAACATATGAAAGCCATTGCCCAAATGACCCAAGCCATCTGTATCAGTCAGCTATGCTACAATAATTCTGTATAACAAACAATCCCAAAATTCATTATAAGGACATTCATTTATTATCGTGTTCACAGATCTGTAAGTTGACTATAACCAGCTGAGCTAGGATGAGCTTAATGCTCTAGATTCTGACTCTGGGCTCCAGGCTATAAACTGGGTTTAGAGCTGTTTCAAGTGTCTTTCACCCTACCTGTACCAGCAGTCACCTAGATCATGTAGCTTGTTCTACATGTCACATTCTAGAGCCCAGGTCTACAATTCCTTCTCAGATACAAATATTGCTACTACACTACATTGCTTCTTGCTGTCTATATTACTTAAGTACTAAAATGTCTAATAAGTACATATATTCTCAGGTCTAGCTCTTACCATGATGTCATCAGCTCAAGATTGCATGACTTTTATAAAAATAGCAGCAGCTACTTGGACCTGTTCTTCACATGGTGCATCACCAGAGTACAAGAGGTCAAGGTCAACTACACAAGCACGTTCCAAGTCTCTGCTCATGTTGAAGTCTTGCTCACATCATATCTACTAGCACTCCCTTGGGCAAAACAAGTCCCATGGCAAGTATTAGAGTCAAGGGGCAGGAAAGTACCCCCACCCAATCATGAGGCCATGGCAGGGTTGTGGATGTGTAATATGTCTTCAAGGAACTCAAGAATTGAGACCAATTATTCAATCAAATCACCCCAAGTGTTTCTTGACCCTTTCTCTCCATCCATACCATATATCAAACCACCAACTCCTACTAATTCTACCTGCTTATCATATCTAATCCATCCATTTCTCCATCCCCTTACACTATCTTTTCTAAGCCCCCAACATCTCTCATATGGACCACTCCCATAGCACCCTCCCTGGTGGTGCCACTTCAAGCCATTTCCCACATTGTGACCAATGTGGCTTTCCTAAAAGGCATATCTGATAGTGCCTCTGCTCTACCTTTTGATGGGCTTCCCTTCACACTCAGGATAAAGTCCAGAAACCTTAACTTGATCCACAAGGTCTTATGTGAACCAGTCTGTCTACCTCTTTGTTCTTATTTCTTCCCTGTTCTCCCTCACTCTCTGCCTCAGTCACACTGTCTTCCCCAACAAGCCTCCAAAACACATATTCTCATCGTCCAAATGACCTTCTCTATTGATGGTATAGAAGGCTCTTCCTACCCTCTCCTTCCCTGGATAACTTCCTCCTATTTTTCACGTCTCTGCTGAAGAAATGTGTTTACAAAAAAGCCTCCCTTGATGCCATAAACCAAGGTAGATCCTGAATGGTTTTTAAACATGTCTGAAAAATGTCCATGTAGGAGTCTATTTCCCCTACCCTTAGACCTAAGAGGGACTTTGTGACTGTCCCCATGAGTAGAATACAGCAAAAGTGACATTGCATGCCCTCTGAGGCTGGGTTAGGAAACCATATCACTTCCACTGGTTTCTCTTGGGACACTCACCCTTGAAACCCAGTCTCTATGCTGTGAGGAAGCCCAGAACACATGGAGAGGCCCATGTGGAGGTAACTTAGGCCTCCCAGCCAACAGCCCCAGCTGAGCTCCCAGCTGACAGCAAGCACCATCTTGCCAGTCATATGAATAGGCCACTTTGGAAATAGATCCCCCAGCTCTTAGCCAACCCAACCAATGCCACGTGGAGAAGAGACAAGCCTTCCCCAGTGAGCCCAGCCCAAGCTGCAGATTTGTGAGCAATATTACTGCCATTGTTGTTTTAAGATTGTTGTCGTCCTAAGTCACAGTCTGGGGGCAGTTTGTGACTCAGCCTTAGCTAACAAGAACTGTGCCCCATTTATGGCTTTTAAGTCACTGTGATATCCTGTCACTCTAACCCATAAGCTATAAAGGCACAGACCATGTTGCTGCTGTAGCAATCTGTCCCTGTTACATAGCAGGTCCTCAGTACATATTTTTTGACCAATGACAGGGATCTGGGTTTTGGTAGGAAAAGCCAACCTTCTCTGGGAATGCAGGCTCATAAGCAAACACCCCACCTTCCCTTGCCTCTCTTTTCTCATCACAGTCACAAATGACACCTCCAAACCTACTTGTATTTTAAGTAAAGTATCTATAAGAGTTCCAGCAGGATACAGTACGCTCAGATTAGAATAATTTGAAAATAGTGTAGTTTTCTGTGGCTGCTGTAACAAATGACCTCAAACCCAGTGTCTTAAGAAACACGGAAATTTATACTTTCAGTCCTGGAGACCAGAAGTCTGAAATCAAGATGTCAACAGGGTCACACTGTCTCTGACGGCTCTAAGGGAAGGTCCTTCCTTGCCTCTCCAGCTTCCAACGGTTCCAGGCATTCCTTGACTGTGACTGCATCGCTCCAACCTCTGCCTCTATCTTCAAATGGCCTTTTCTCCTTTTCCTTATTTGTCTTTCCTTTGTCTCGTGTAAGGACACATGTCATAGGATTTGGGGCCCACCCAGGTATTCCAGGATGATCTTATCTCAAGATCCTTCACTACATCTGCAAGGACCCTGTTTCCACATTCATGGTTTCAGGGAGTAAGATGTGGACATGTATGTCTTTTGGGGTTTTTTTTAAATTTTTTTGTCTTTGTTTTGTTTTGTTTTGTTGAGACAGAGTCTCGCACTGTCACCCAGGCTGGAGTGCAGTGGCACAATCTCGGCTCACTGCAACCTCCACCTCCTGGGTTCAAGCAATTCTCCTGCCTCAGCCTCCCGAGTAGCTAGTATTACAGGCTCCCACCACCATGCCTGGCTAATTTTTTTGTATTTTTAGTAGAGACGGGGTTTCACCATGTTGGCCAGACTGGTCTCGAACTCCTGACCTCATGATCTGCCCGCCTCGGCCTCCCAAAGTGCTGGGATTACAGGTGTGAGCCACTGCTCCTGGCCTGACATGTCTTTTTGATACTATCATTCAACCCACTACCTAGGGCTAATTCAAGGGCTATTTTTAAATGCATGGGAAAGGTTGAGGGAGCCATAGTGAGGTACCCAGTCACAGTAGAACTCTTACCATCTCTAGAGCTGAAAGGAGGAGAATTGGGGGTTGTACCAGAACCACAGAAAGAGAGGTGTGTGGCAACTCTCCAGGAGACAGTGTCCCTCCAAGAAGAGGGCTTCGTGGAGAAAAGTAGTGACTTTGAGTCCAAGGACACAACCAGACCAAGGTAACCCAAGGAGAGAGTCAAGGAAGCAATCTCTCTTCCTCCTGTCTCCCCTCCACCAGGATGCCCTTGGTCAAGCCAAACCTAGAAGCCAGAGGGCAAGGGAGTCCACAGTACCATCTGCATGGGTCAGCTTCCTAGGCAGAGAGTAAAGGAAGATGGAGAGTGGAGCTGGAGGGGCAAGCAGAAAAGATCTGGAACAAACAATGTGCTCAGAAAAGAAAGGATAAGAGGATCCCACATGGACTTGCAAATATAATACAGAAGCTTCCAACCAGAATGGCATGGGCTCCCTATAAAGAGTCAAGAGACCTGGACCCTTGACCCTGCTGTGCCACACAGAAGCTGGACACCTGAAGTAAGTCACTTTTCTTCTCTCAGCCTTCCTTTCCTCTTTTGCAAAAGAGGGAAATCTAATGTGCCCTACTTGCCTCAGATGGCCTGAAGTTCAAACAAGGGAACAGGTGGGAAATTGTATGCTCTCCACAGAGGTATATTTTTATCTCTGCTGCTTTCCAACCCCTGGAAGAGAACAGAGAACCTAACACATAGTAGATGCTAACACGTATTTGTCTAAATAATTATGACATTGAAACCCAATCAATGTCTTCTAGGATCCCATGGGGGGTGGATTCACGGCCCCTTCCACCCAATAATGGGGTGAACTGTACAGACTAAAACCTTCTTGAGGTTATAGCCTCTTATAACCTGCCTTATAAGCATGCTGCCCATTCAGAATTGGTCATTTCATAAATTAAGTGGGTCCTGATGGTGGTAGTGGAGCTGCCAGTGATAGTCAGAAGCATACCATCTACTAAAAAAGGACAGAAACCCAAGTCAAATAGACTTAACCAAAGAGGAGGATGTATTGGTTCATAAAACAAAAAATTCCATGTCAGATCGAGCGAGTTAGAATAAGGACCCATCAGTTCAAACACGGAGCCAGTTCCTCTCTCTCCCTCTCCATTCTGTCTTGGAAACTGTTAGACTTGAACAGTGTTTGTACACATTTGGACGTCTGTACAAGGCCCTCTGATGCTCTAGAAACTTCCTTTCCATTAGCAACACAGTGAACACATGGCTTCCCCGCAGCCTGAGGGGGAAAGAGGGTCTCTTCTGGTCGCTTTCTCAGAGGGGAAAAGAGGCCTGTCTGTCAAAAATCCAAACAAATGTCTTCTTGCATTTCACAGGCCTGGATTGGTTCAGTACTCAACCCTGAGCCAATGCTTGTGGTCTGGGCTGGGGGCGTGGTGGAGGGAGATTTGTACATTGGCTTGCACTAGTTGGGTCTTGAAGCTGGGTGTTGGCGCAGTCCCACCCAAACCACATGGCTAAGAGAGATAAACCTGTCCAGAAAAATGCTAGGTAATGCTGCTAGGGAGAACAGATCGAATGCCGGTGAACATACACAGACCACTGCCTCACATTTGAGTTACAATTTCCGAAGCTCCTTTCTCACACATTGTCTCTGTGGACCCTTACAGAAGCTCTCTAAGGGACAGAATGAAGCCTTTTTGGCTCTAATATTTTCCACCACACTTACTAAGTGCATGCACATCTCTTTCCCTAACAGGAGTGATGCCAGGCAAGCCATTTCATTTTACCTCTGCATTCAGGGACATCGTGTTGGTAGCTTGAAGACAGCCATGCTGGGAATAGTTACACCATGGGAACTGCCAAACAGTACACAACAGGTAAGTTTTGTTCAGAAAGCTGATTTGCTGGCCCACTGAAGAGCTTCTGGTTCTGAGATTCTCCACAAAGTTCACCAAGGGGGTCAGAGAAGGATTTGTTTACCAGCCCCAGTCATCCTCCATTCAACCCCACAGTGGTCTTTCGAGAACAAGACTATGACATTTCATGACATTCTTTCATAGCTACCTATTACCTTCAAATTATCTTTCCAGATTCATTCCCTTACCCATCCTTTGAGCACTGGTTGTCAGTCATTTGCTATTCACAAAGCTCCAGCTGTTTTCTCACCTCTGTGACGGTGCACATGCTGTTTCCTCTGCTTGGAACACCCGTGTTTCCATCCTCCACGTGAGGGACCCTTCCTCCTCCACCAAGACTCAATGCAAAGGCTGCAGGCATTCTCCTCCTCCAGATAGAGCTGGCTGATCTGTCTTCTATGGTCCCACCACCTCTCCACCCCAGAACTGCCAAAATCTTGCTAGAATGTAATTACTCATCTACATATCTGTCACCTCCAGATGACTGCCTGCCTGGTTCACTGTTGTATTCTCAATGTCTAGCACAGAGCCCAGCCTACACTAGATAGTTCAAAACTAATTCTCAGATCAACAATGAATAAAACAAAGAAGTATTTAGCACCCACTATATGCCAGATACTGTACTAAGCATTGAAATTTGTGAGAGGGGTCAAGACATGGTCCTTGACCTCAAAGAGCTCAGATTATGCACATAAATAAGCAAGATTAAGACCTATGCTAAAATAAGCAAGATAGAGACCTAAGTTAATCATCATTGCATCCCTTCTACTTAGCACTTAATATGTGCTAAACAACTGTTTGTGGAAAGAACGATGGTTCAACACCCCCTTGACTTATTCAGGCCAGCAGAGGGGCATTCTTGACTCAGCTGTCATTTGTAATACACCATCATCACCAGACACTATTAAGCATCCGTGTAGTATAAACACAAAGCGAGTTACACAGACGCAGCCCCTGATGTCTGGGAGTCTGCATTAAACTAATGACATCAGCTCTCGGCAAACAGGAAAGAACAAACAAGCAGAGAAAGAAGTTGTGTGCTCCATGGTGAAATGGGAATGAGCAACCCAAGCTCGTGACGGGATCAGGGCACAGGGACATTGAGTACCAGGGACTCAGGCCAGCCGCCCTTTTTGGGTGGGATAAAGAGCATGCATCACCACTGCATTACCACTCTAAGGAGAAATGAAATGATGAAGACTTGAATACGAGGCGTGTAAGACTGAGAAATCATAATAGTAGTCATCATTGACATTTTCTTCACTATTGTCTGTGCACCAGGTACCATGCTGGCCACTGTATCTCTAGCAGGTCATTGAATCCTCACAATAGTCCTGAGGTCAATATTCACTTTATACAAATTAAAAACTGAGGTTCAAAAGAGGTAAGTCACTTGCCTAAAATTGCACAGCCAATAATAGGGAAGGCTGGGTTTCCAACTCAGATCTAATTCCTGAGCCTGATTTTTAGCCATAGCATTATACTACCTCAGAGAAGCTAGAAAAAGTGCAGGCAAGTTTTAACCCTCTTTTCCAAGAGGGAAAGAGTTTGGATGAAATATGCATAAGTGTTTGACAGGTGAGCCTCCCTACGGCCAGGATGCAGAACTGCTCCATCACCACAAAGAAATTCCCTCGTGTTACTCCCTGTAAGTCTCACCCTTCCTCAATAGGCAATTTGTTTTATAGCTGAGAAACCCAGCCAAGCAAACTGGGCTAGCACAGATCTCTCTTACATTTTTTGATCTGCTAATTTACTGTTGTGCTTCCTCCACGCAACTGGCTTGTAAATTGCACATCCTCATGAGGGGGTCATCTTAGCATTTCCCTTCCTCTCTCCTCTTCTCAAGCCTAAAATGCCAACATAAAGCCTTCCAACTGGGACAGGAGATAAGAAATGAGGAGGCAGCTGGGAGCATGAAATGGATCAGGGTGCAGAGGTAGGAACAGCCCATGGACATGCCTAGTGGCTGGACCAGTTGTGTGTGGTGGTGAGGCGGGAAAGGGTGAACCTCAATGCCAAGTCAACTTTCTTCTTTTTTAATTGGAAAATTGCAAACATATATTTGACACAGACTCAAATTCACACATGAAGAGAAGCCAGAGTCGAGAGCTGCAGGCCCCAGGTTCCAAACTGGTCAAAGAAAGCTCACTGTCATTGTAAATCTTCTACAGGAACACTCCTGGTATTGTGTGACCGTTAAAGGCATGGGCTTTGGAATTGGTCCTGTCTGGTATTAACTCTCTGTTTCAGTACTTGGTAGGGATGTTGCGGTGAGTTTGAGTAGTGCCCTGCCCACCCCCCTACCACCAAAAAAAATACATCCACCCAGAACCTCGGAATGTGACCTTATTGAGCCTAAGAGTCTTTGCAGAGATAATAAAGGTAAAGTTCTCTAGATGAGACCATCCAGGATTAAGTTGTGCCCTATATGCAGTGATAGATGTCCTCATAAGAGACAGAAAAAAGAAGACAGACACACAGGGAGGAAGCCCATGTGAAGACAGAGGCAGAGACGAGTGATGGAGTCACAAGCCGAGGAATGCCTGGAGCCGCCAGAAGCTGGAAGATGTTAGGAAGGATCCCCGCTAGGGCCTTCGGAGGGAGCACAGCCCCACCAGCACCTCAATTTCAGACATTTCACCTCTAGCACTGTGGGAGAATACATTTCTGTTGTTTTAGGCCACCAAGTTTGGCAGACCTAAAAACTAATAGGAGTGATGCCAGGCAAGCCATTTCATTTTACCTCTGTAAGACTATTTTCCCATCTTTAACATGTCTAAAATGGGTATGTATTAGGCTGTTCTCACATTGCTATAAAGAAATCTCTGAGACTGGATAATTCATGAAGAAAAGAGGTTTACTTGGCTCACCATTCTGCAGGCTGTACAGACAGCATGATGCTTGCATCTTCTCAGCTTCTGGGGAGGTCTCAGGAAGCTTACGGTCATGGCAGAAGGTGAAGGGGGAGCAGGCACCTCGCATAGCCAGAGCAGGAGCATGAGAGAGTGGGAGGAGGTGCCACACCCTTTTAAATAACCAGATCTCTTGAGAACTCACTCAAACATCAAGGGGATGGTGTTAAACCATTCATGAGAAATCCCCCCCCCCGCCCCGCCCCCACCACGATCCAATCATCTCCCACCAGGTCTCACCTTCAACACTGGGGATTACAATTGAACATGACAGTTGGGTGGGGACACACATTCAAACCACATCAGGGTGTCAGAATAATATCTGCCTTTCAGAGATGGCAGGAAGATTCAGGGCAGGCCTCTGTAAACAGTTGCTGCTATCATTGTAAATTTTATGAGCCCATCAATTACAGAAGGATGTCCATGAACAGACTCTCCCCATGCCCTGATAACAAATGTCAAGGGTGAGGAGAGAGAACATGGGGTGCAATGTGTCAATCTTGTGGACTGTAGCCCAGGACATCAGAGGTAGTAGGTAGGAAGGGTAAAAATGGTGAAACGCTGAGAGAGGGCAAAAGAAGAGTTCCTTCAAATGCTTCTGAGAGGGCCTGAGACCCAGCTGCACAGGTCTCTGGGCCTCAGTTTGTTTTACTACAAAGTGGGGATAATAAAACCTCCCTCGTCAGGCTGCTCTGAGGATAAAAGGAAATTCCATGTGGAAAGTGCTTACTACAATTTCTGATATTTATTCACTCACTCCATTGATAATTGTAGAACCCTTCTGTATGCTGGGCACCATGCTAGGCACATGGAAAGCACTCAATGAATGGTCCCCACTGTTTTTATTTTTGTTACTGCTTTTTTTTTTTTTTTTTTTTTTTTGAGACGGAGTCTGGCTTTATCACACAGGCTGAGGTGCAGTGGCGTGATCTTGGCTCACTGCAACCTCCACCTCCTGGGTTCAAGCAATTCTCCTGCCTCAGCCTCCCAAAGTAGCTGGGATTACAGGCACATGCCACCATGCCCAGCTAATTTTTGTATTTTTAGTAGAGACGGGGTTTTGCCACGTTGGCCACGCTGGTCTCGAACTCCTGGCCTCAAGTGATCTTCCTGCCTTGGCCTCCCAAAGTGCTAGGATTACAGGCATGAGCCACCACGACTGGCTTGTTATTAATATTGGGTGGGCTGAGAACATCTCTACTGACTGGGCTTCCCTGACTGTGAAAGAAGGATGAGAAGAGATCATCCTTTCTCCTCCCCATCAATCCCAGTCAGCTCACAGATGTTCTCTTTGGCATGTCCCTTAGGGGCATCCATCCATCATGGAAATATTTTTCGAGACCACAAGGAGGGGAACACTGTGGCCAACATTCCCCACCCCCAGGACCATGGGAATCTGCCCTGAGGACATGGCTCCGTGGCTTCCCAGAAATACAACAGGAGTTGAAGGCCGCATAAATCTAGCAAAGTGACTTCAAGCTATTCAAGCTGCTCAGCTAAGAAATAGGACACAGGGACGTCACAAGTTCCACTGTGCTTCTGGACCCCAATAAGAAAAATCACTCCATTTGTTCTTTCATTTGTTCATTCTTCCAATAAATATTTTTTGAGCTTCCTTCTGTGTCAGAAGCTGTTCTAGGCTCTGAGAATTCAAAGAGGAGAATAAACAGACGGTATCTCTTCCATCATAGCAATAATAGCTCAGTTGATCATACATATAAATATATTATTGCAAACTATAAATAAGTACCCCGAGGAGAAGTTACCCATTGTGATAAGAGTGTTCACAAAAAGATCTAACCATAGAGTTCAGGAGAGGGGACTGATCAGGGAAGAATTCCTTAAACTGAAGGCTGAAATACAATGAGTAGAAGTTTAAAAAGTCAGAGTGGGCATGGAGAAGGGTGCCAGGCAGTGGGAACAGCTTGTGCAAAGGCCCTGTGGTTGGAGGCTGAATTGCTGGAGGGCAGAAAGGAGAAAGGGCTTGTGGAGAACAAGGAATGAGATAGAACAAAGAGAGCAAGGGTGAGACTTGCAGGCTCTTCTAAACCTTGGAAAAGACCAATCTTTAATCACAGAGCAAACACTTACTGAGCACATCCTTGATGCCAGGTGCTGTGCCAAGTGTTTTGCATGATCGGCCTCTGTCAGTACTTGTCACAGACTTGTGAGGTTGTCACAGTGTACCTCAGCTCAATTTCACAGGTAAGAACCTGGGTCAAGGAGGTTTATTTACTTGCTCAAGCAGCAAAAGAAGTCCTTGCAAATATTTTAGCTCTGGGTTTTGGGGTTTTGTTTTGCTTGTTTGTTTCCTTAAGCAAAAGAAAGATAAGGAGAATTTTTGGAGTTTAGGGGGTTGGAGTAAGGTGGGGAAGGGGTCAGCATACATGACTTGAACACACTCCCCAGGAAAGTCAGATGGAACAGAATAATATTAACACTGCACATTTGAGTAGCACTTTCTCTTGTTTTGATAGTTCCCTCCAACTCTCAAGGTAATTATTATGATTATCTCATTTTCTTAAAGGGGTAAACTGAGGCAATGAAAAGCTGAATGCTGTGCTCTGAAACATAGAACTCATAAATTCTAAGAGCTAAAGCCAGAACATGAACTGCGTTTTATTTGACTCCTAAATCAGGGCTCCTTCTGCTCCCTCCAACTTCTACTCTGGGGCTATCAGCCTTCCTTGCCTTGAGTGTGTCATCCTGGTCACCATCTCATGCTAAGACTCTTCTCATAAACTCACAGGGATTAATCAGAAGAGGGCATTTTCAAGAAGAGCTTTAATAAACTCTAACCTGGTTTCTGTACCCTTAAATAGCAAAGGATAAAACACAATGGTTTAACATAATTCCTAATAAGGAATTTTATTTTTTTAACAGGAACTTTGTTATAGATCAGGATCCGTATTTTATCCTTGTCAGTCACACTTTTCACACCTGTAATCTTAGCCAAGTTTACCTCAACCTGAGTTTCAACTCCCTCATTTTGTCAAAGGGGGCATTATTGCACACCTACTCACCAAGACAGCTGTGAGACTTACAGAAAACAATCCGTGTGAAGTCCTTGGTGCATAGGAAATGCTATGTAAAGTGAGCCCTTACTACTCCTATCCCAATGATTATTTCTATTATTAGCAATTACTGTTCATACCTTGTTGGGCAGTGACCCCACAGTTAAGAATGATGAATGAGTTGTCCTCAAGAACTTTCCAACTAAAAAGGAGGGCCAAGTATTTTCACAAGACAAGGCATCAGGCCATGTTGGAAAGACCTTTAACAAACAAGCTTTGAAACAACAGATAATAAATGACCTGATGAACTCTTTGTTAATCAGGGGAGACAAATACATATGAACTTAAACCTGTGCAGTTGGCTGCTCACACGTGTTATAAGCTAACAGACAGACCTCTGCTGGGATATTTTGTATGCCCCACCCCCCCACCCAATAACATCCCAAGAATATAATATCCCCTTTGGTTAGCTCAGGTCCCCCAGCCATAAAAAGAAAAAGCGGGTTTGGCCGGGCACGATGGCTCACGCCTGTAATCCCAGCCCTTTGGGAGGCCAAGGTGGGCGGATCACCTGAGGTCAGGAATTCAAGACCAGCCTGGCCAACACAGCGAAACCCTGTCTCTACTAAAAATACAAAAATTAGTCAGGTGTGGTGGCACATGCCTGTAATCCCAGCTACTCCGGAGGCTGAGGCAGGAGAATTGCTTGAACCCAGGAGGCGGAGGTTGCAGTGAGCCGAGATTGCGCCATTGCACTCCAGCCTGGGCAACAAGAGTGAAACTGTGTCTCAAAAAAAAAAAAAAAAAGTGGGTTTACAGCTACATTTTATGGAGCACTGTTTTTTCCCATATATTTACATACATTTGCTTACATTATATCCCAATTAAGCATTCTGTCAACCCTCTATGATATTTATTCCTGTTACTTCCATTTTAGAGATGAGAACATTAAAGTTTGTTAAGTCACTTGTCCAAGTGACAAAACCAGGTTTTAAATTCTGGGCTGTTTGATTCAACACTCTTAGACCACTTTGCTCTACAGCCCCAATTATTGGCCTCCAAGCCCTCTCCAGCTCTAAAGATTGCACAGTTCTTGGGTATAAACCCATCCTTTGCACTGCTTCCGGAAAATCCTCTTGTAAACGTTATTCTTCCATATGTCAGCCTTGGCAGCCCCAGGCAGGGTCAGGGGACAGCCAGGCCAGAGAAGTTGAGTTTCACTAGCCATAAATCCTCTGTCTCCGACATGCCCCTTAACTGCTTATCTTTGGAAAACATGACCCAGCATAAGCCAGGGGAATGGCAGGCCGAGTCATGAAGCCACTGGCCAGGGAACACGAGGTATCCAGGGTTGTGTTCCCAACATCAGACTGTGCAATGTCAGCCATCCAACCCACTCTCCCTCCCCCTACAAAATGTTCTGGCCCAGAGAGATGTCACGGGAACATCACCATAGGTCTCTCATCTAGTCCCCAAGACATTCATTCTTGCCAGATACCCTCCCGGCCATTACCCTGCAGTTGTCCTTCACCCTCTGATGTGTTTCAGATGTGTAAATATGATATGAAAGCTCCGATTTCAAAGCCCCTGTGGACTGAGTCTTGGGCCTCTTGGGCCTTGGGTTCTGCACTAAGTGGCCTTTCCCATGGATGGATGGCTCCATCAGACATCCCTGCAGTGGGCCATCTTCCCAAAGGCCTTCATCTTTCTGACAGAAAGGGTACCAGAGTCCCCTCACCCCAGAGTGAGACAAGGGGAAGAAAGCTGGGGAAAGATTAAACTCTTGCTAACCTAGGGGGTGCACAATCAGAAAGCTCAAATGACCACACATTGGGTTGGAGGTGTAGGGGGAAGGAGAGTACCCAATAAACCTATAATTGTCAGAGACTGTTTCCTAAGAGCAACATCGGGGGCAGGGCTCCTCAAATCTGGCTGCACATCAACATCACATGGAGAGGGTTTTTAAAATACTGCTGCTTGGCCGGGTGCAATGGCTCATACCTGTAATCCCAGCACTTTGGGAGGCCAAGGAGGGTGGATCACAAGGTCAGGAGATCGAGACCATCCTGGCTAACATGGTGAAACCCTGTCTCTACCAAAAATACAAAAAACTAGCCAGGTGTTGTGGCAGGCACCTGTAGCCCAGCTACTCAGGAGGCTGAGGCAGGAGAATGGAGTGAACCCAGGAGGCAGAGGTTGCAGTGAGTCAAGATCGCGCCACTGCACTCCAGCCTGGGTGACAGAGCAAGACTCCATCGCAAAAAAAAAAAAAAATACTGCTGCTTGGACCAACCCCTAGAAATTCATATTTGATGAGCCAGAAGTTGGGCTCATTAAATGATGTTGGTAGTTGTTATTGTGTTTGTTCAAGTTCCTTAGGTGATTCCATTAGTTTTCTATTGTAACATAGCAAAGTACCCCACGTTTAGGGGCTTCAAAGAACACATAGTTATTATCTTACAGTTTCTGTGGGTCAGGAGCCCAGGAATGGCTTAGCTGGGGCCTCTGCTTCACGGTCTCATGAGGCTGTAATGAAGATGTTGGCCAGAGGTGGGATCTCATCTGAAAGCCCGACCGTGGATGGATCATCCACTTCCAAGCTTCTCAGGTTGTTGGCAAGAATCAGTTTCCTGCAGGTTGCAGGACTGACAGCCTCAGCTCCTTGCTGGCTGTTGGTTGGAGACTGCCCCCAGTTATTTTCCATGTGAGACTCCTCATTGTGGCAACCCTCTTCACCAAAACCAGCAAGGGAGAGAGGCAGCTAACAAGACAGAAGCTACAATCTTATGCAACATAATTATAGAAGAGCCATCTCATGCCCTTTGCCATGTGCTATTGGCTAGGGCAAGCCACAGGTCCAGCCAACACTCATGGTATAAATATCCAGTGGTGAGATCATTTCAGGCCATCTTAGGGCCTGTCTACCACAGGGAAACTAAGATGCAGCCAATGTCAAGAACCATTCATTTTGGGCAGTGGTTTTCAAATCTCTCAAATCAGACTGGCACTTCTCATGCTTTAAAAAGCATACAAATCTCCTGGGAATCTTGTTAAAATGCAGATCCTGGCTGGCACCTGAGACTGCATTTCTGACTAAGTCCTAGGTGATGCCAATCCACTGATTCTCAAATGACACTTTGAGTCGTGAGGATCTAGGGACTGTCATGGGGCCAAATCATTTTTTTTAAGGTTCAATTTCCACACTGTTGTCAGTGTCACTAGGGTTAGAGCATCCTCCTCAGATGTTACCAAGTATAAAGCTCTCTTTATCAGAACATTGGATTAACAAGAATCTCATATTTAATAATGCATCACTGAACACATGCACTACTTCTAGTCAAATGGGGTAGTAATAAAACCCTAATAATTTGTTTTTTGAGATATCTGTGTATCAATCAAGTTTATAAAATGTAAATCGGATCAGATTCCTCCTCTATGAAAAACCCACTTACAGCTCTTGTCTTACACAAAGTAGAATCCTTGCCATGGTTTATGTGGTCAGGCTCCTGGGATCTCTCTAACCTCATCTTCCTGTCATTCACTCTGCTTTGGCCACATGGGCCTCCTTGCTGTTCTCTAAATATGCCAAGCATGGCTAATCCCAGGGCCTTTGCACCTGCAGTCTCTTCTGCCTAGAATACCTTTGCTCCAATATTCACATGTATTGCATTCTCATGTCCCACCTGTCTCTGCTCAAATGTCACTTTATCATTTGATTGATACACACGTATCTCAAAAAAATTATTCGGATTGTAACCGAAATGCTGCTACAAAAACATGGTTATTACTATCTACCTATTATTGGCTTCAAATGAGATTAGGTTTACAAATAAAAGAAACAAACAGTGGGTTTCCAGTATGAGCCTTTTCAATCAAAAACTTTTAAGTCTCATACTTTCTTGATTCTAAAAAGTTTCTGAAATCCAATTATGTCTTAAAACTGATGCATACAGCCAGTGTATCGTATTTTTTGTTTCTCTAAAACATCAATAATAACTTGGTGCCAATTATTATTATTGCAGTAATCTCATAACTGGCCCTGCTTCCTCCACCTGTGCCCTCATAGTTTACTCTCCACACAATTACCAGAGTTGTCTTCATGAAATCGAAGTCAGATTAGATTGCTCCTTTATACAAAACCCACCCATTGATCTTGTCTTATACAGAGTAGAATCCTTACTGTGGTTGACATGATCAGGCTCCTGTGACCTCTGTGACCTCATCTTCCACCTCTCTTCCTGTCATTCACTCTGCTTTGGCCATATGGGGCTCCTTGCTGTTCTCTGAATATGCCAAGCATGACCCGCCCCAGGGCCTTTGCACATGCAGTCTCTTCTGCCTAGAACACCTTTGCTCCAATATGCTCATGTACTGCGTCCTCATGTCCCACATGTCTCTGCTCAAATGTCACTTCATCAGGGAGGCCTTCCATAGCTACCTTATTTATAAAAGCACTCCTGATCCTGCTTTAGTTGCCTTTGTAATACTTATCCTTTCTTTCTTGTCTGACTCCCTAAACCAGAAGGTACACTCCCAAAAGGTGGGGCTTTGTCCACCTTATTCACTGCTGTATCTTTGGCACTTAAATAGCATCCAGCCCATAGGTGTCACTTGAATATTTTTTGAAGGAATGATACATTGATGGTGTCCTTGAATTAAGAACCTATGATCTTTTGGGTTTTTTAAAGCCTTTTATAATGTGATTAGGTAAAAATGGCTGTCAACTGAATTTACAAATAAAGGATCTGAGGGTCAGAAAGATCAGGTCATTCACCCAGCTACCAAGCTGGTAAGTGGCAGAGCTGCCATGTGCATCCTTGTGGCTTGAAAGCCCCCAGGCCTTCCCACTACAACATTGAGGGCCAGATGTAAGGTCAGAAGGGACAACTCAGTCACAACTAAAGGGCAGAGTTGTTGTCCAGAGAACCAAGAGGGTTGGGAATCCCTAGGTCCCTGGCTATCTCCTCAGGAGCCTTAGCCACACTTGGCACCTGGAGGTAGGATACCAAATACCCAAACTAGATCTCAGGTGGAAACCAACACTGTTGCCATAGAAGATCCTCCAGGCCACAACCCAGAGAAGGGAGTGAGGAAGTCATTCACCCAGCTCTTCAGAACCTTGGGCAGAGAACTTTCCTCTGGGTGTGTCACCCACCACCATCACGGTCCCAGAATGGAGACAAATAGCTCCTAAGTTGTTTTGTAAAAGTTCATTTAAATTGACCTAGATGAAACCACCTGCCATTTTAATGCCATATAAAATCCAAAACCAAAAAACCATGCCATGCATTGCCTTCCAAAACCTCTTAACAGTTCCTGCCAAGACACACACCAGCAACTGCCAGGATTTATAGGGAGGCTCTACAGACCTGTGTTTAAATCCTGTCGCTGGCACCTACCAGCTGTGTGACCTTAGGCAACATACTTAGCTTCTCTGTGCCTCATACAAAATGAGGATAGTTCTAGTCCCATAGGATTGTTGAGAAGATACAATGAGATGGTCTATGTAAAGTGCTTGGTGCATACTAAGTACTCCATGAATATTAAGGCTTAATTTATTTTAAATCCATGAGGTGTATTATCCTTTACTGAGTTTCATTTGTGAATACTTACGGTGTGCAGGGCTTCCACTGACATTATTTCATTCCATGCTCACAGCCACTCACAGTCCGGCTCCATGAATAGCCTTCTGTCCCAAAACATCTTCTCCATAGGGGAGAAATAGTATCATTCCAGCATGCAATCAACATGAAAAATGCATTTATGAGATATTTTACATTCTGAGTCATTGGTAGGTCTTTGAAATTCGGTGTGTGTTTCACACTTCAGCACATCTCCATGTGGACTCCCCATGCTGCAAGTGCCCAATAGCCACACCTGGCTTGCGGCTATTACACTGTACTGGACAGCATGCAGTTTGTCCTGAATGCAAACTTTCGTAAGTGTTGTCTGAGATCCCAATGCTTCTCTCTCCAACAAGTCCTTCCCTCCACCAGGAAAGCTCCTGTCTGTCTGCAATCAGCCAGCTGCTCCCAATAAATTTGGAGAGCCACAGAAGGGCAGAGAGCTCCTCCTCATTCTACCTATGGAGGGCCCAGCCCAGGCACAGTCTCCACCAGGCAGTAAGAGGAGGGAGATGCTTGCATTGCCTTTTTAAGTGTCTGTCCTCTCCTCCTAGCTCAGCACCAAATGAGAAACACAAGCCTATGAAGCCAGCATCTCAGTATAAATACATAACCTTACACAGTGGCGTGGTGGGGATTGCAGCAAACCATGTTGCCCCATCTAAAAAATCCAACCCCAATCACCTTCTGTTGATTTGGTGCCAATTAGGACCATGCTATTAATGGAGCCGGACTATGAGTGGCTGTGAGCATGGAATGAGATAATGTCAGTGGAAGCCCTGCACACTGCAGGTATTCACAAATGATTCTCAATAAGGATAACACACCCCACGGATTTAAAATAAATTAAGCCTTAATATTTATGGAGTACCTAGTATGCACCAAGCACTTTACATAGACCATCTCATTGCATCCTCTCAACAATCCTATGGGACTAGAAGTCCAGTGTGGTAGACCAAATCCCACTTTTTCAAGTTAAGAAATTGAGATTGTTATATGAAATTTTCTGATGTTAGTGTTGGCTCAATAGTTTTTTTTTTAAAAAGTAGACTTTATGTTTTTAGAGAAGTTTTAGGTTCACAAAACTGGGAAGAAAGTACAGAGATTTCCCATACACCCTCTTCCTCCACACATGCACAGCATCCCTCATTACTAACATCCCTCACCAGACGGTGCAGGTGCTACCATCAATGAACCTGCATTGACAAATCACTACCAAACAAAGTCCACAGTTTGCATTAGAGTTCACTCTTGGTGTTGTACATTCTATGTGTTTGGACAAATGTGTAATGACATTGATATGGTTTGGCTGTGTCCCCACCCAAATCTCACCTTGAATTGTAATAATCCCCACGTGTCAAGGGCAGGGGCAGGTGGAGATAATTGAGTTACGGGGGCAGATTGCCCCATACTGTTCTCATGGTAGTAAGTCTCACGAGATCTGAAGGTTTTATAAATGGGAGTTCCCCTGCACCACTTCTCCTGCCTGCCGCCATGTAATACATCCCTTTGCTCTTCCTTCATCTTCTGCCATGATTGTGAGGCCTCCCCAGTGATGTGGAACGGTGACTCCATCAAATATCCTTTATAAATTACCCAGTCTTAGGTATGTCTTTATTAGCAGCATGAGAAACTAATATAGGCAGGTATCTCCCATTTTAGTATCATACAGAATAGTTTCACTGCACTAAAAATCCTCTATACACTACCTATTTATCCCTCCCTCCCCAAGCCCCTGGCAACCACTAATCTTTTCACTGCCTCCATCGTTTTGCCTCTTCCAGAATGTCACATAGTGGGAAGAATACAATACGCAGCCTTTCCAGACTGGCTTCTTTCACTTAATAATATGCATTTAAGTTTCCTCCATGTCTTTCATGTCTTGATAGCTCATTTCTTTCTAGTGCTAAATAATATTTTATTGTCTGGATGTACCAGTTTATTTATCCATTCACCTACTGAAGGACATCATGGTTGCTTCTAAGATTTGGCAATTATGAATAAAGCTGCTATAAACATCCGTGTGCAGGTTTTTGTGTGGACATAAGTTCTCAAGTCCTTTGAGTAAATATCAAGAAGCACAATAGCTGGATTGTATGGTCAAAGTATGTTTAGTTTTGTAAGGAACTGCCACACTGTCTTCCAAAGCAGCTGTACCACTTTGCATCCCTGCCAGCAATGCATGAGTGTTCCTGCTGCTCCACATCCTCACCAGCATTTGGTATTGCCAGTACTCTGGATATTGGCCATTCTAATAGGTGTGTAGCGGTATCTCACTGTCTTTCAAATATATTTTGTTAAATACCCAATGAGCTCCCCTCAAAGGGAAAAAGAAAAGACTTCTACTTTAACCAACACTTCTGTTCTAGGATGGTGAAACTGACAGTGTTGTTCAGAGTACATCTGCAAAGTAAGGTGCACAAGCTCCAAGGAAGTGCCAAATGATCCACTGGGAAGCAGGAAAATAATAGCACTTGGATTTGGGATTTGTGGTGTTCAAGTTCTGGTTTTGTGTATCCTGTGTATTTATAATGCAGCAGACACCATGGGGCCATATGTCACAAACCTTTGGCTCACCGCAGTTTTGGCTGCAACCACAGTAGATGTTTGCATTAAGCTGGGTTTGCTTTGACAATGCCCCACCCCAGACTCACTCAACTTTCTGCCTTGTGCCCCAGGGCTTTGGCTTTTTGTAGCGCTTGTTCCACCTGTGCAGCCCCAGAAGTGCAGGGACATGGACAGTCCCGGGAGGCAAAGCTCCACTGGTGGGAGGCAGAAGCAGGTAGATAAACACCTTAGCTTCCTGTTCTCTGGACAGAGAATTCCAGGAGACAAAAAATCAAGCCCAGTGTCCACAGTGACAACCCACTCAGTAACCCATTATTATATTGATTTGACTCTGTCCTGTATCTCTTACCCCAACTGCCTCACTCTTGCTACCTGGGACCACCTTCAATAAACTATCTGTACCTAAGCAATTGTCACAGGCCCTGTTATAAGAGGAATGTGAACCAAGACAGCATGCAATAAATTAATACAGTCATTCATGGATATAGTTAAACATAAATAGATGTACATGCATTGGCAGTACATGTGCAAAAACAAATTTACTGATGATGGTATAGAATAAAAAATGTGTAGATCATGCCTCTAGTGCATTCCACATGTGGAGATTAGAATGAGTCCCATGCAGGATGTTGTTGTTGTCGTTGTGTGAGTGTTGTGCTATACTTTGTCACAGGAGCATACAAATTGCCCTACCTGTGGCTGAACATTTTTAGAGGACATGGTTTCTGGCATATTTTTTGACAATAGACTATTTTTTAGAGGAGTTTTAGGTTTATAGAAAAATCACACAGAAAGTACAGAGGGTTCCCATATACTCCCCTCCCTATCTCACCTCCCACACCTCCCTGTTATTAATACCTTGCATTACTGTGGTGCAATTGTTGTGATTGATGAACCAATACTGATACATGTCCATAGTTTACTTTAGGGCCCACTCTTTGTGTTGTACAGTTCCGTGAGCTATGACAAAGTTTTTTTTTGCTGTTTTCTTGTTGTTCATTTTTTAAGAAACAGGGTCTCACGCTGTTTCTTACTTACTTACTTCTGTCACCTGGGCTGGAGTGCAGAGGCACAATCATAGCTCACTGCAGCCTCGAACTCCTGGATTCAAGTGATCCTCCCATCTGAGCCTCCCAAGTAGCTGAGACTAAAGGCATGCACCGCCACACCAGGCCAATTTTTTATTTTTTGTAGAGATGGGATCTCCCTATGTTGCCCAGGCTAGTCTCAAATTCCTGGCCTCAAGCCATCCTTCCCCCTTGGCCTCCCAAAGTGCCGGGATTATAGGCGCAAGCCACTGCACCCAGCCAGCTTTGACAAATGTGGAATGACAAGTATTCACCATTATGGTATCATACAGGATAATTTCACAGCCCTGAAAATCCCCTGTACTCTGCCTATTTACCCTTCTCTCCCTCCTCCCAACCCTCTGGCAACCACTATTCTTTCCATTGTCTTTATAGTTTTGCCTTTTCCAGAATGTCACATAGTTGGAACCATCCTATACGTAGGCTTTTCATCTTGATCTTTCCCACTTAGAAACATGCATTTAAATTTTCTCCATGGCTTCTCACGGCTTGCCATGTCACTTTTGATTGATGAATAACATTCCACTGTGTGGATGTCCTGCAGTTTGTTTATCCACTTACCTCTTGAAGGACATCTTGGTTACTTTGCCATTTTTCATTTTAGGCTTGTTGTCTTTGTCATCATGGGTTGCTATAACAAAATACCATAGACTGGGAGGCTTAAACAATAGACACTTATTTCTCATCTCATAGTTCTGGAGGCTGGGAAGTCCAAGATCAAGGTGCCAGTTGATCCAGTTCCTGGTGCAGAATCTTTTCCTGGCTTGTAGACAGCCATCTTCTTGTGTCCTTGCCTGGTAGAGAAAGGAAGCTCCAGTGTCTCTTTCTCTTCTTATAAAGGTACTAATACCCTCATGAAGGCCTATACTCATGACTTCACCTAAGCCTGATTATCTCCCAAATGCCTCATCTCCTAATCCCAGTACAAAGGGGGCTAGGGCTTCAGCATATGAGTTTTGAGGGTATGCAAACATTCAGTCCACAACACTTGTTTTTCCCAAGTCTCCTGGGGGCCAGGCCAGGCTTCCAGCCCATGGGGTCCCCAGCCAGAATCAGCCATACGCTCCCAGGAGGCATTGTACCCTCCCCATCCTGTCCAAGAAGGCCCCTCTGTCACTCATTCCAACAAACTTCCTGGAAGTCCCTCCTATCATTTTCCAGATAGACCCAAGTGTGTCTGAATGACTGTGGCAAAGCATCTCAAGCCCAACTTTAAAATAGCCACCAACACCACCCAGAAAGGGGAATGGGATGGAGAGATGTTCATGTTTCTGAGCTCCTTCTCCAAAAATCATGTTTTTCAAAGGCTATTGGGCTCTGATAAAATATAGAAAGCCATATGAATACACAATTAAAACATCAATAGTCAATTGAGGATCACATAGAGAAAATCATTAAAGAGTGTGACTTTGGTCACACACACCTCACCTACCAACAGGGCAGGCCCCAGCCTGGGTTCCCTCTGCCGTGTTAAACCCAGCTCGACTGCCTCCACCACCAGCATCATCCCAGCTTCCCAATATATAGGGTGACAGCTCCCTGTCTCCAAACCAAAGGGATCATTCAAACTCCAGACCACCATGACACAGTTACAGCTTTTTCTAGGCCCCATCTGGGGTTTCACATAGACCTTAGGAGGTTCTCTGTTGGTGTGTCAACATGTCCTATGACACCCTTGAGGACTTAGAAGGTCATAAAGTGTTAACTCTATAAGGATCTTTCTAGATCCTCTCTACCCAACTCTCTATTTTAGAGGAGAGTCCTCTGAAAGTCACATAGAAGAAATGACATGCAGTCACACAGTAAGTTAATAGCACAGGTTGAGCAAGAATTGATGCCCCAGACTCCTGGACAAGGATGATTTTCCTTCTTAATTTCCCCAACAATTAAGAAATAGAAAAGAACTGCTACCAACGTGCATTCTGAATCTCAGTTGTCAAGCTGTGTCATTGAGAAATCTTTTGGTTTAAGATAACAGGAAGTAAAATTAAACAATAAAGAGAAAAGGGAAGGATTCAGGTGTGGCTTGATCCAGGCGCTTAATGCTGTCATCAGGATTCTTCTCTGACTGCCTTACATAGTGTTGTCTTCATCCTAAAACTGGATATTCCTGAAGTCAACAAGAAAAATCCTAAACCTTACTCAGACTTGACCCTTTTTGTTACACACCCAATCTAATCCAATCGCCAGGAAGAGAGATGGAATTACTGGCCCAGTGTGATTTGGGCCTGTCAGAGTCCAACCCTGGAGCTAAATATGAGCTGTGTCCTTCCACTCTAGCAGCTGCTGCCCAGCAATGAAAAGAGGGAATCAATGCTAAGGGGGCTACCAAAGAGATCACCCTGCAGCCCTTCCCAAAGACTAAAGAATAGCCTGAAGGTCTACAGGCATTGAGCTCTCTGTATCTTCATAAAATATTGACATGTTCCTGTTTTGTCTGACTCCCTAGGGTGAGTTTGCCTAAATCTGTAGGCAGACCCTTCCATGGAAATAAACACCACTGGCTTTCAGAGAATCAGTCTCCCCAAGCTGCTGATAGGCCTGGAATTAATCACAAAATTCCAGTCCCTTATTTTGCTCTTGTGGGCAAATAATGCGAAATGCCATAGACTTTTTGTTGGTAACTCCAACAAAGGGCTCTTTCCACAACCAGCTTCTGATTCATGATTCCACAACTTTCTCAAGTGGAATGCACATTCCACTAAAATTCCAGGATGGCTAGGTGGATCGCCAGGCTCTCTGATCCAACTGAGAAGGTGAAATAAAAAAAAAAAAAAAAAGTGAGTCCCTCTCTCTTCTCTGTCTTGTTGCTCCTATAAAGGATTACTAAAATTTTTAAATAAATGCATCCTTTAAGCAAGTACATGGTTGTTGTGAAAACCTTAAGCAATAATATAGAAGCATAAAGAGTAAAGTAGTTCAAGTCCCCTTTTATCTCCCCTAGTCCCACCTCCTCTCCAGATTTGGACGCTGTCCACATTTTAGTATGTGTTCTTCCAGACATTCTCTTGTGCATTTATCTACAGCTGTATAGACACACATAAATATGCTCTTTTGGGTTTGGAGGTTTTTTTACTCACACAGTATTTTTAATATATATGTGCTTCTAAAAATATTTAAGAATGTGGTGGCTCATGCCTGTAATCCCAGCACTTTGGGAGGCTGAGGTGGGCAGATCACTTGAGGTCAGGAGATCGAGACCAGCCTGGCCAAAATGGTGAAACCCCGTCTCTAATAAAAATACAAAAAAAAAAAAAAAAAAGGCTGGACGTGGTGGCACATGCCTATAATCCCAGCTACTCGGGAGGCTGAGGCAGGAGAATTACTGGAACCCAGGAGGCAGAGGTTGCAGTGAGCCAAGATGGCGCCACTACACTCCAGCCTGGGGGACAGAGTGAGACTCAGTCTCAAAAAATAAAAAATAAAAAATAAAATTATACCTTGAAGATCTGCCCGCTGGAGATATACCTGTATCAGCCCATACACATCTACCTCATTCCTTTTAACAGTTGTATAGAACTCTCTTGTATGAATGGACGATGGTTCAGTTAATTCCAGTGCTGGGAATTCATATATATTAACTGATCTTAATCTCAGATAGTCTCTGTCTTTCATCCCTCCTTCTTTCCTCATCACTCCCTCTACATCCCACTAGCTTCTTGGCTCTTCCTCAAACACACCAGGCAGGGTCCTGCCTCAGGCCTTTGCGCTGGCGGTTCTCTGCCTGGAATGCCCAGATAGTCACACGTCTCTCTCCCTCACTTCCTAGTCTTTACTGGAGGACATTATGTTAAACGTCAGGACATTATGAAATAAGCCAGACACAGAAAGACAAATATTGCATGTTCTCACTCATATGTGGGAGCCAAAAAAAAAAAAATGAAAATTGAACTCATGGCAATAGAGAGTAGAATGATGGTTACCAGAGGCTGGGAAGGGTAGTGGGAGGGGGGTATTAAAAGGAGACGGTTAATGGGTAAAAAATAGATAGAAAGAATAAGATCTAGGCCGGGCGCGGTGGCTCATGCCTGTAATCCCAGTACTTTCGGAGGCCCAGGTAGGTGGATCATCTGAGGTTATGAGTTCGAGACCAGCCTGGCCAACCTGGGGAAACCCTATCTCTACTAAAAATACAAAAATTGGCTGGACAAAAAAAAAAAAAAAAAAATTGGCTGGGTGTGGAGGCACATGCCTGTAATCCCAGCTACTCAGGAGGCTGAGGCAGGAAAATCGCTTGAATCCAGGAGGCAGAGGTTGCAGTGAGCCGAGATCATGCCACTGCACTCCAGCCTGGCGACAGAGTGAGATTCCATCAGAGAGAGAGAGAAAGAGAGCAAGAGAGAAAGAGAGAGAGAGAGAGAGAGAGAGATCTGGTATTTAGTAGCATAATATGGTGACTATAGCTAATAATTTATTGGATATTTTTAAATAACTAAAAGAATAGAATGTTCTTAACACAAAGAAACTACTGATCACCACACATTGTATGCCTGTATCAAGACATTACATGTACCCCATAAATATGTACAACTATTATGTATCCATAATTAAAATTTTAAAAAATTAAATATTAAGATCCATAACAATAAAAACAAACAAAAATAACAAAAGCTACTACCTTTCCCTAGCCAGCTATCTAAAATCCCAAACTCTCCACCTAAATCTTCATTCCCCAATTCTGTTTTTTGTTGTTGTTGTTCTTCTTCCTCACCACTTAACACTAGCTCATATATTTTCTGTCACCCCTCAACCAGAATGTTATTGTCCACCAGGACAAGGGTTTTGTCTGTTTTGTTTATTGCTCTGTCCCCATTCTGGATCAGCACCTACACATACGAAGTGCTCAATAAACACCTGTGGAATAACTGAACAAATGATGGTGGTGTGTAATTAGTACTACTCTTAGTCCTGTCTTACTAAAGAGGAAACTGAGGCTCAGAGGGAGAATGAGGACATGTATGGTCATAAGTCTTAACACACCAAATGCAAGTATTTTATCCCTCAAAGCCATCAACTGGGCTGGGCACAGTGGCTCATACCTGTAATCCCAGCACTTTGGGAAGCCAACGCAGGAGGATTGCTTGAGTCCAGGAATTCAAGACCAGCCTGGGCAACATAGCAAGACCCCATTTCTACAAATAAATTTTTAAAATTAGCCAGGCCTGACGGTGAATGTTTGTACTCCCAGCTGCTTGAGGGTGGTAGGATTGCTTGACCGTGTGAGGTCGAGGCTGCAGTGAGCTGTGATAGAGCCACTGCACTCCAGCCTGGGCAGCAGAGCGAGACCCTGTCTCAAAAAAAAAAAAATCAACTGTAGTCTTAGTTGTTGCTTGAATTCTTTTGATTCACTCGTATAATAAATATTGGTTGAGTTTTTACAATGAGTTTGGCTCTCTAGGAGGTTTAGGTGACAACTCAGTTCCTGCCCTCAGAAGTTTAATTTGGTGGATGAATAAGACTAGAAAAATGAGTGACAATTCTGAGGCTATTCAGGGTCAAGTGAGCAGCATTAACAAGGCATAGGGGCTAGGAAGGCTCCCTGGAGGAGGTGGCATTTAAGGTGCAACCTGACTATGCACAAAGCAAAGTGTACTCCAGGAAGAAATTGATGTGCAGAGTCCTGGAGGCTAGGAAGAGAGAGGAATTAAGTACATACAGGCCTGGACTAGAGAAGGAAACTGATTGCATTTACCAAAAGGTCCTTTCCTCTACGATCCTTCTGTGTGTTGCCTGCTTGAAAAACCCAACCATTCCCAGCCACCATTAATAGGGAGAGCTGGGACATTTTGCTAGCGCTTAAACTGTCCCTGACACTTCCAAATGCTGGGGGCTCCTTCTGCTTTAATCCATGGAATTAGCTTCTGGCCTCACTGGCACCGTCCCTTGAATTGCTGGAGGGCAGAGGTCAAGGCATTAAGCAGGGTAGATTAATACCCGGCCATAAATCCCAGAAGCTGCATTTAAGCGGCAGTCATATTTCACACGGGATCACCCCAGCCATTGATTGGCCCATCTTTTGGAGTGTGTGTGTGTGTGTGTGTGTGTGTGTGTCCCGGGCCATGTTTACGAGCCTTGCTGAGCCCTCCTGGGCAGCGCCCCCCACATGTCGCCCTTTGATCAGGGAAATCCAATACCTGAGGTCTGGGCTTTATGGGCACATAAGTCTAGATTAAGAGAATTAACCACAGTGGATCACAACTAATAAAATGGTGCCTGGGCCCCACCACAGCGTGGCCCTGGTGGACAGGTAGGGGGCGGAAGGGACGGGGGAGAATGGCTGCTCAGCATCCCGCCCAGGGCCACCACTCCCCTGTCCAGCCCACAGCTGCGCTTGGCAAGGGTGTGTGTGTGTGTGTGTGTGTGTGTGTGTGTGTGTGTGAATGCGTGCTTTAATCTAAATTCTCTTGTACATTTCTTTTTCCTGTTCTACATTCTTTCTTTTATGTGACAACACAGATTCAACATTTCCTCAAAAAAGAGGGACTCCTAGGCGACCTGTTTGTTTCTTTCTGCATTCAGTCATTCATTCATCAAATATTTACAATGAACAGATGAAGTAGACAGTGTTGTGAGTTAAATATTATCCCCTGAAAAGATATGTTCAAGTCCTAACCGTCAGCACCTATGAATGTGAAATTATTTGGAAATAGTGTCTTTGCAGATATAATCCAGTTAATATAAAGTCATATTGGATTAGGGTGGGCTCTAAGTCCAATGATTGTTGTCCTTAAAAGAAGACAGAGAAAGGCACACAGGGCAGGGACCATGGGAAAACAGAGGCAGAGACTGGAGTGATGCTGTTGCAAGCAAAAAAAAAAAAAAAAAAACACCAAGAACTTCCCAAGAAGCTGAGGATGAGGACAAGGCATGGAGCAAATTTTCCCTCTGAGCTCCACAAAACAAACTAATGCTGTTGACATCTTGGTTTTGGAATTCTGGCTTCCTGAACTGTAAAAGAATAAATTTATGTGGTTTTAAGCTACCCAGTTTTTGATATTTAATTACTGCAGCTCTGGGAAACTAATACAGGCACTGCAGATGCAACCGAGAGCAAATCAGACTCTGCTTCAACCTTCAGGAGACTCCAGTCTTCCTGGAAGACAGACAGGGATGAGGCAGGTATAATTCAAAGTGATGAGTTCTGGAAAAGACAGAGCTCAGGGCCATCTGGAGGGCACAGGAGGACGACCTAGCATGGAGGTATCATGGAAGGCTTCCAGGAGGAAGTGAGATTTATGCTGAAGCCTAAAGATGATTGGAGTTGGCTAGGCAAAGGATGGGAGGGAACAGTGCTCAAGGCAGAGGGACTAGCCAAGGAGAGGGTTAAGAGGAGAGAGAAAATGCAGCCTTTGAGGAGATTAGAGAAACTCTAGCTGCTAGGAGTGGAAAAGAGGGATGAAGCTAAGAGAGATTTTCCAACTAGTCCATTTGAGCTGCTATAACAAAATACCTCAGACTGAGTGGCTTATAAAGAAAAAGAATTTATTTATTTTTGAGATTGAGTCTCACTCTGTTGCCCAGGCTGGAGTGCAGTGGCATGATCTCAGCTCACTGCAACCTCTGCCTCCCAGGTTCAGGCAATTCTCCTGCCTCAGCCTCCCAAGTAGGTGGGACCACAGGCATGAGCCATAACGCCTGGCTAATTTTTGTATTTTTAGTAGAGACGGGGTTTTACCATGTTGGCCAGGCTGGTCTTGAACTCTTGACCTCAGCTGATCCACCCACCTTGGCCTCCCAAAGTGCAAGGATTACAGGCATGAGCCGCCATACCTGGCTAAAAGAATTTACTTCTCACAGTTCTGGAGTCTGGGAAGTCCAAGATGAGGGCAGATTTGGTGTCTGGTGAGGACCACTTTCTGGCTTGTGGATGGCGCCTTCTCACTGTGTCCTCACGTGGTGGAAGGAACAAGGCACCTCCTGGGAATCCATTTTTCATAGGCACTTATCCCTTTCAAGAAGGCTCTACCTCCATTACTGAATCACCTCCCAAAAGCTTCACCTCCTAATACCATCACCTTGAGGGTAAGGATTTCAACATAGAAATTAGGGATGGGGCGCAAACATTCAGAGCATAGCAGTGAGGGTGGGTGGGTGCCCAGCTGCGGAGGACCCTGTAAGGAGTCCTCAGGGCTAAGGAGCTTGGGTTTATCCTACGAGTAGAGAGAAGCCACCAAGGAGGTGAGCGATGTAGCCGGGGCTGTGGTTAGAGGTTATTCTGACAGTGGTATTGTGTTAATTGCAGCACTGCTAAGTGAGGCTGGGATGCCTGAGGGTGAAGTCAACACCATGTAGGATTCTGCCTATTAAGGGCTCAGGGCTTCAAAGCCCCATTCCTATCATCCTTCACTCCTAAAATGTGGAAAGTTCTGTAAAAGGACTTCCTGTGCTCCCAAGCTGTGCATATGGCCTATGAGTTATCTCCCAGGCAGCACAGCCACCCAGGCAGAATGATGTCATCTCCACCACCGAGCCCGCGTGCCCGGCGCCGAGTTGGTGTTCAGCAAACACTCCTTGAGTAAATACTCTGTATGTGAGTCCGATGGGAGCATCTTTAGTTAGGACTTACTGGGACGTGATCCGGTTTGGTGATCTGCCCTCAAGCTGGACCAAGGGTGTCTGCAGCTCCACTAAGGCTACTGCCGAGTGTTTGCCAAATTTGCCTGCCTGGTACAAGTGCTGGACCTGCATCAAAGTTCAGTCGCTGCTTCTTAGAACATATTGTAGTCTTGCACACTGGTTTTTTGTTTTTTTGTTTTTTTTTTTTTTAAGACGGAGTCTCACCCTGTCACCCAGACTGGAGTGCGGTGGCATGATCTCGGCTCACTGCAACCTCCACCTCCCAGGGTCCAAATGATTCTCCTGCCTCAGCCTCCCGCGTAGCTGGGATTACAGGCGCCTGCCATCATACCCATACTGAATATGTATGAATCAATGGCTTGGATTTGGCCATCATACCCAGCTAATTTTTATATTTTTAGTAGAGATGGGGTTTCACCATGTTGGCCAGGCTGGTCCCAAACTCCTGACCTCATGATCCACCTGCCTCAGCCTCCCAAAGTGCTGGGATTACAGGCGTGAGCCACCACAACTGGCCTGCACACTCTTTAATGAGCTTGAAGACAAGTTCAAAATGGCATTCTGTCTGTAATAGCAGAGCTGAGACTGGTATGGAGTAATGCAAAGTAGAGTCATGGCCGGAATAGGGCAAGGGCACAAGAGCAAGCATTTATTGAGCACCTACTGTATGCACAGTATATCAAAGTGCTTTGCAGATGCCTTCCTTGTCTAATCCACCCAACAGGCCTGCAATGCAGGTGTTCTCATCATGCCCAATTTACAGAAAAGCAGGGTGGCTGCAAGGAGGCGACATGCTGAAGGTCCCACAGCTTGTGAGCAGTAGAGCTGTGCTGAAAGTTCAGGCTCTTCTTTCTCCCTTCTGAGTTTCAAACCCGAGGGTAGGCAAGGGAGGATCAAGGAGAAGAGATAAATCAGGCAGAGGTTTGGCCTCCATTTACTTTGGGAGGTTAGTGGAGGGAAGGGCGCCTTCACTCCCACATATCACTGGGACATGAGCACCATCCTGCTATCTACCCTGGCAGGGGTACAGGCTCCACACTCAGTGGGAAAACAAATCCCAGCCATTGATTCATACATATTCAGTCCTCTTTAAGGGATAGCCATGTCTGGGTTGGCAAAGCAGGAAACAGATCGACTCTTGAAGCTGAGTCTAATGCTTTAGACAATGACCCCACATTCAAGTGTGATCTACTGACAAAGGTCCTCCCTATACATGGTGAGCCCTTCCCCTTCCCCCTTCTCTCTTCCCACTGCACACACCATGACTGCAGGCTTTATTCAAACAATAAGAAAATTAAAGAGGTGTGACAGGCAGAATAACAACCCTCCAAAGACGTCCACTTCCTAATCCCCAGAACCTGTAAATATGCTGGGTGACAGGGCAAGGGGGTATTAAGGGAGCAGGTGAAACTGAGGTTGCTCATCAGTTGACCTCAACATATGGAGATGACTCTGGATTATCTGGATGGGACCGATGTAATCACAAGAGTCCATGCAGGCTGGGCATGGTGGCTCATGCCTGTAATCCCAGCACTTAGAGAAGGCCAGGTGGGAGGATCGCTTGAGCCCAGGAGTTCCAGACCAGCCTGGGCAAAATAGTGCAACTCTATCTCTTAAAAAATAAAATAAAAAATTAATTAGCCAGGCATGGTGGCACATGCCTGTAGTCCCAGCTACTCCAGACTATAATTGAGAGGATGAGGTGGGAGAATGGCTGAGGTGGGAGGATCACTTGAGCCAGAAAGGTTGAGGCTGCAGTGAGCTACGAAGCAAAATGCTGTCTCAAAAAAAAAAAAAAAAGAGTAAAGGGTGAGGCAGGAGAGTCAGTGGCAGAGTGAGATGATATCAGAAAGACTCGACCAGCCATTGCTGGCTTTGAAAATGAAAGAGGCCATGAATCAAGGAATGCGGGTAGCCTCCAGAAGCTGGAAAAGGCAAGGAAATTGATTCTTCCCTAGAGCTTCCAGAAGGAACAGAGCCCTGCTCACACCTTGACTTTAGCCCAGGGAGGCCCATTTCTGACCTGCAGAGCTGCAAGATAATAATATTTGGGGTCATTTTTACAGCAGGAGTAGGAAACGAATACTAGAGGGGAGGCTGGGATAGACATGGAGCCTATGAGTGATGAGTGTGGGCAAAAATGCATGTTGTCGGCCTAGATTTGGGCATGGTTCATTCATTCATTCATCCATTTACCCATCCTCATCAATAATGTCCCGTGTGCCCCTGGCATCATGCTGGGGATAATAATGGTGAACAGAGGACCTTGTGACATTTACATTCTATCCAGGGAAATGGTCGTTGAACAAATAATTGGATAACTAATAATGCAATTATTAGTTGATTGTGTACTAAGTCCATAAACTGAGAAAACATCGTCAAAAATACTGCACTAATCAGTCTGCAACAATGATGCCCATTCATGGGGCTGAGAGTCAGTGAGAATACTATCAAGTACGGGATGCTCACTCATTCATTCAAGCATTTACTGAGCACCTACTGTGTGCCAGGCAAGGTGCTGGGCTCTGGGGATACCTGGATAAACAAGACAGAGTCCCTGGTCTCATAGAGTTTAAAGTCCAGTGGGGGATACACATCAAACAGATATTCACACGGTTAAGTATCTCATTGTAATGTTGATACGTAAAGAAAGGGGACATGACCTAAATTGGGAAAAGCCAGGGAGGGCTTCTCAGAGGACGTGGTTGGACTGGGATGGAGGAAGAAGGGGACTGTACCTCAGCATGCACCTGGTGAGTCCACAGAGGGCCAATCACACAAGGCTCTGAAGATTAAAGGAAGGTTTTGGGGCTTTCTTCTCTGAGCAATGGGGATGCACAGAAAGGTTTCAAGCAAGAGGACACGATCAGATGTTCACCCTAAAACGATCGCTTTTCTGCTGGATTGGGAAAAGATGGGCAGGGAGGCCAGCATGGAGGACAGGAGATGAACAGGAGGCTATTGCCCTGGCCCAGGCAGCAGCACCTGGGGCTGGCTGGTGTGAGCAGTGCAGGGGAAGAAGGATGGTTCCAGGATGGGTCGCAAGACTCTGGCTTGGGCAATGTCATGGATTGAATTCTGTTCCTCAAAAAGATGTGTCCAAATCCTAACATCCAGGACCTCTGATTTTGACTTTATTTGGAGAAAAGGTCTTTGCTGATGTAATTGGTCAAGCTAGAATGAAGTCATGATGGGTTAAGGTGAACCCTCACCCAATGACTGTGTTCTTTTAGAAGAGGAGAGGACACAGCGACACACACAGTGGAGAAGAAGTCTATGTGAAGATGAAGGCAGAGATTAGAGAGATGCAATCACAAGTGGAGGGACGCCAAGCATTGCCGGGAGCCACAGAAGCTGCGAGAGGCAAGGAGGCATTCTTCCCTAGGGTTTTTGGTGGGGGCACGCCCTGACAACACCTTCATTTTAAACTTCCAGCCTCCAAAACTGTGAGGGTACATTTCTATTGTTTTAAGCCACCCAGTTTGTAGTGATGTGTTACAGCAGCCCAGGTTACCAAGACGGGCAACGACAGCTATCACCCACCTGCCCTGTCAAAGCCACCTCTCCCTGCACTGTTGCAGAAGCCTCCTGCATGGCCTCCCTGTGTCCAGCCTGGTCCCTCCACCATCTATTCTCCACCCAAAGCCAGTGGCATCCCGTGAAACCCGAGATCCCATTCCTCCTCTGCTCAACCTTCCATTTGTTCCCCATCTTTCTCAGGATCAAGGCCCAAGTTCTACCATGACATACAAGGCCCTCCATAAACTCTCTGGCTTCTTTTCCCTATGTTTTCCCTCCCCGAGTGATGCCCTGGAGTCTTTGCACTGGCCACTTCTACTCCCTGGAACCACCTCCGCAGGTATCCTCATGGCTCACTCCCTTCTTCCCACAAGGCCTCAAGTGTCTCTTTATCCAAGACACTTTCCCTGGCCTCCCACCATAAATCAGCAATGCCCATCCCCACAAATGGGTGTGACAGGCAGAATAACCACCCTCCAAAGATGTCCACAACTCAATCCTACTTTATCTTTCTCCATAACTCTCGTTTCCACGGAGCATGTTACCTGTTTACTTGTTCACTTAGTCACTGCCTGTCTCCCTCATTGTCCTATATATCCATTAGAGCAGGGACCACTGGCTTTGTTTGCCACTGCATTCTCAGCACCTGGAACAGGGCCTGGCACATAAGTATTTGTAAAATACATAAATAGCTTATTTACTGAGATGGGGAGCACTGAAAGAGGATCTTTTGGCAGGGGGACTAGTATGAGTTCATTTCAGTTAAATGGCACCATTGACTGAGGCACCAGTTAAGTGCATTCTCATTTTTGGTAATAAAATCCAACTTTTGGCCAGGTGCAGTGGCTCACGCCTATAATTCCAGCACTTTAGGAAGCCGAGGTGGGCAGATCGCCTGAGCCCAGGAGTTTGAGACTAGCCTGGGCATCATGGCAAAACCCCATCTCTACAAGAACATACAAAAAATTCGCTGGCCATGGTGGTGCATGCCTGTAGTCTCAGCTACTTGGGAGGCTGAGGTGGGAGGATTTCTTGGGCCCGGGAGGGCAAGTGTGCAGTGAATTGTAATCATGCCACTGCACTCCAACCTGCACAGAGTGAGACCCTGTCTCAAAAAATAAAAATAAAAAATATAGGTATGAGCTGAGAGGAGAAAACATTTTTAATAATAAATAAAATATAAAATCCAACTCACTGAGGCTACAAGGCCTGCTATGTGTGGCTATGGCTACTTTTTGGTCATCTCCAGCCATGTTCCTCTTCATTCATTTTTCTTGATACAATATGCCCCTTCCCTGTTCTCCAGCAGGCTAACTATATGCTGCCTCAGGGCCTTTGCACTTGCCATTCCTTCCACCTGGCATTCTCCCAGCTCTTTGGATGGCTAAGTCTCTGTGATCACTCAGTCTCTGCTCCATGCTGCTTCTCAGATTGGCCCTATCTGATACTCTCCACCAATACAAACACACACACACACACACACACACACACACACACAGAGTCTTCTCACATCATCCTGTTTGTTATCTTTACACAATCTCCCTTTATCACAATCTGCACTTGTCCTGCTTGTACATCTGCTGCCACTTGTCTGTCTCTTACCTCTGGCCCAATTAGTTCCTTTAAGGCAGAATCTTGTCTCTCTTATTCCCCATTAAATCCCCAGCACCTGAAACAGAGTCTGCCTGGAGCCAATGTTTAACAAATACAGAAATATTGGTGTTTGAGGAATTACCTGAGAACATCATGTATTTTTTTCCTATTGCACATCACCCAAACCCATAGAATCATAACAATCCTAGAACTAGAAGTGATCTTGTCCAATATCCAAATTTTTCTGACACAAAAAATCAGCATCCAGAGAGGCTAAGTAACTTGTTCAAGACCACACAGGCAGGGCGTGGTGGCTCACGCCTGTAATCCCAGCACTTTGGGAGGCCAAGGCAGGTGGATCACTTGAGGTCAGGAGTTCAAGACCAGTCTGGCCAACATGGCAAAACCCCATCTCTACTAAAAATACAAAAATTAGCCAGGCATGGTGGTGGGTGCCTGTAATCCCAGCTACTTGGGAGGCTAAGGCAGGAGAATTGCTTGAACCTGGGAGGCAGAGGTTGCAGTGAGCCGGGATCGCGCCACTGCACTCCAACCTGGGCGACAGCGAGACTCCGTCTCAAAAATAAATAAATAAATAAATAAATAAATAATAATAATAATAATAATAAATCACACAGCCAGGAAGCAGCAGAGTGGGGACTAGAACCTTGATCTCCTTCCAGCTGAACTCTCTTTCTACCCTCCCAATCAATTATCCCTGTATACACTTAGGGTTCAGTTACTGATTTGTAAGCTTGTCAGTCTGTTAGTAAAGTTGTAGAAGATCCTGAATTTCAACCTTACAGGATAACTTTTCTTAATAACCTGAAGAAGGCCTGTACGACATGGCCTGCTTTTCAATACACAAACCTAACTTGCTTTAGGTCAGGTCAATATAGGCACATGCCATTTGCACACAAGGGAAAAGAAGAAGAATGATTATTTTCTTCTCAAAGCAAATATCCTATACAAAATAAGAGCTGTCAGTTCTCTATGTTCTTTCCAGACTCTGAACTTTTGCTCACTGTTCTTCCCTCTAATTGGAATGCTGTTTCCCCTCCTCATGGCCAAACTCCTGCTTATTCCTCTAAGCTCAGCTTACCAGTCACTTCCTGGGGAGAGACATTCCTGAGCCTCTTGACCTGGTTCATTTTGTCGATGATACCTTCGCCCCCAGCATTCATTCTTCCTATAGCCCTCAGCTCACTGATAACGGCTGTTCAACGTCTGCCTCTCCTGCAGGATCACATGCTCCAGGGAAGCAGATGCCTTGTCCATCTTACTCTCTCTCATATCCCAAGAACCAGCTCCGTGCCAGGAACACAGTAGCTGCTCAGTCATCACCTGGGAATAACCTAGATTCCTCTTTCTTCTCATATTGCTAAATGTTACCCCAGCATCCGTACTGAAAACTTGGTCTACTCATTTACCCACATCCAGTGCTGTGAACTCTAACACCTCAAAAGCACTCACATCTATCCCCTCTTTTTTATTTATTTATTTATTTACTTATTTATTTTTTGGACAGAATCTCACTCTGTTGCCCAGGCTGGAGTGCAGTGGCACAATCTCAGCTCACTGCAACCTCCGCCTCCCAGGTTCAAGTGATTGCTTCTCCTGCCTCAGCCTCCCAAGTAGCTGGAACTACAGGCCTGTGCCACCACATCTGGCTAATTTTTGTATTTTTAGTAGAGACGGTGTTTCACCATGTTGGCCAGGCTGGTCTCAAACTCCTGACCTCAGGAGATCCACCTGCCTTGGTCTCTCAAAGTGCTGGAATTATAGATGTGAGCCACCACTATCTCCTCTTAACTGTCACTGCCAATATACTGGTTTAAACTCTTATTACATCTTCTCTGGAGTACTACAATGGCCCCTGGGGACTGCTAATTTTATATGTCAACTCGGCTAAGCTGCAGTACCCAGATATTTGGTCTAATACCAGATCAGATGTTGCTGTGAAAGTATTTTCTTAGATGAGATTAACATTTACATTAGTAGACTTACAGTAAAGCAGATTGACCTCTATAATATGGGTGGGCCTTGTCCAATCAGTTGAAGGAATTAAGAGAAAAAAACACTGAAGTTCCCAGAGGAAGAGGGAAATCTGCCTGCAGACTGCATTCAGTCTCAAGCTGCAACATCAACTCCTCTCAGCCTCTAGCCTGCCTACCTTGCAGATTTTCAACTTGCCATCTTCCATAATTGCATAAGCCAATTTCTTAAAACAAATATCAGTTTCTCGCTCTCTCTGGATATATATATATATACACACACACACACACACACATATATATACACATATATATACATATATATACACAACTCACATATGTGTGTGTATATATATGTATATACACAAACTCAAACTATTTTGTATACATATTATACAATATATATAAATAACCATACTAGTTATATTTATAACTATGTAAATACACATACACACATGCATGCTATTAGTTCAATTTCTCTGGAGAGCCCAGAGTGATATAGCCTTGCAGCCCCAAATCAATCTCCCAGCCTGAAGCTTTGTTCTTCCTGTCTGTTTTTGCTTCCATATCTTTAGTCATGAAGCTTCCTTTGTTTGGAATTATCTCCTTCCCAGAGACTCTCCTCCATCCCCCACTTTCCAGTCCCCTGGATTGTCCCAACCCCACACACAACTGACCATCCAAGATAAACCAGGATCAGACTGGAATACAGGTTGATCTGATCTCAAAGTCCACCCCAAAACCCAAAGAGCAGTCAAAACTACTCTTGCTCAATGGTGCGCACACAGTCTGATTCAAAGGCAGAGTGTTTAGATAAGTGGGCATTTCTACACTTTTTATTGTGGAAATGTCTAACATATATAAAAGTAGGACAAATAGTGTCATAAACCTCTTCTACTCATCTCCCAATTTCAAAAATTATCAGCTCATGGCTATTCTTTCATCTACACTCTCTCTTCCTTTAACTCTTGCATTATTTTGAAGCAAATCCTAAACCTTGTATCAATTATCAATGTATTTATGAATATTTCAGAATGTATCTCTGAAAGATAAAGACTATTTGTTTTAACATAACCACAATAGCATTATCCCACTTGAAAATTTGACAATCACCTCTTTTATTGGTGGCAGCAGTGGGATACAATCATCTTTTTTTTTTTTTTTTTTTGAGACACAGTCTTGCCCCGGCTGGAGTGCAGTGGTGTGATCTCAGCTCACTGCAACCTCCACCTCCCAGGGTCAAGTAATCCTCCTACTCCAGCCTCCCAATTAGCAGGGATTATAGGTGCCCACCACCATCTCCAGCTAATTTTTGTATTTTTAGTAGAGACGGGGTTTCACCATGTTGGCCAGGCTGGTCTTGAACTCCTGACCTCAAGTGATCCACCCGCCTCGGCATCCCAAAGTGTTAGGATTATGAGTATGAGCCGCCATGCCTGGCCTACAATCATCTCTTAATATTATCAAATGTCTGGTCCAGTTATCTTATCAATGTCATTAACGCTTTTCAGGTATTTTGTTTGCTTATTTGTTTGTTTAAATCAGTATCCAAATAAGGTCCAAAGATCGTGACAGACTGTTGTGTCTCTTAAGTCTCTATAAAACCATAGGTTCCCCTCTGTCTTAGTTTGGGCTCCACCAAAAGCATATCTGCAGACAAGAATTTGGGTGCAAACAGTTGATTTTGGAAGCAGTCCCAGAAAACATGGTAAGGAAGTAGAGAAAGGACCCAGAGAGAAGGAATATGAGCCGATAAAGTGCACCTTCAGAAACAGTAGCCACTTGGGGCAGATGGTGTGAAATCCTCGGAGACTTAGGACCTTGCAGACAATGTCCAGCATGGGAATCGGAGCCTCTATTTACCAACTCCCATCCCGCCTTGGCAGAAGGTTGCTCCTGGGGCATGAACTCTCAGCACTTACCACCTGCCCTGTGGACAGAGCCAGCACAGTTCAGCAGCCAGAGTGACCCTCAGGCAGACACACAGGAAGCCTTGGTGTGTGCAAAAGCAGTGTGCAGCTGACCTCCAGTACCGACTATGGGGAGGCACCGACAGCATCAACTACCATCTCCATTTTAGATATGCGTTTTCTTTGTTGAAATAAACAGGTTATATTTTAGTTTCCTATTTCTGCTGCAACAAGTGACCACAAGTTTAACGGCTTAAGCAATGCAAATGTATTATCTTACAGCTCTGGAGAGCAGAAATTTGACACAGATGTCAAGGGGCTAAAATCAAGATGTCAGCAGAGCTGTGTTCTTTTCTGGAGGCTACAGAGGAGGATCCATTTTCTTGCTTTTCCAACTTCTAGAGGCCACTTAATTCACGGCCCCCTTCCTCCACCTTCAAAGCCAGCAATGCAGTTGAGTCTTTCTCACATGACATCACTCTGATATTGACTCTACTACCTCCCTCTTTCATCTACAAGCATCCTTGTGACTATGCCGAACTCATCCAGATAATCCAAGAGAAATCTCACCCTTCTCAGGGTCAGCTGATTAGCAATCTTAATTGCACCTACAACCTTAATTCTCCCTTGCCACATAACCTAATATAGTCACAGATTACAGGGATTAGGACATGGACATCTTTGAGGAATCATTATTCTAATCACCAAAGACAGTCTGGAATTTGCTAATGCATCCTCGTGGTGCTATTGTTACATGTTCCTCTGTCCTCTGTAGTTTCTGTACATTGCAGTTGAAATTAGAGACTTAATTGATTCAGGGTCAATTTATTTTTGGCAAGACTGTGTCATAGGTGGTATCGTGAGTGTCCACATTGTAAAAATTACCTTGCAGGATAAGGCACACTTATGCACACTAAGTAGACTGAGAATTTACAGCTGCTTATAATCAATCCTCCTGTTACAATTCACGAGGTGTCAAAAAATATTGGACTAGGAGAAATTTTCAAAGAAAGATATATATTCCTTTTATTCTTTATGCAGAAAAAATCTTTTTTGTTCCCATTTGTAGGCAAAAAAAATAATCATCATCATCAAGAATGAGAAAAGTTTTTGAAAAAACATTTGCATGGTTTAGAGGAAAAAGAACTTTCAAAACAAAGCAAGAAACTTGTATTCCCAGCATTCTCTAATCAGGAGTTCTAAAAGCACATTCTATCTGAAACTCAATTTTTTCAGCACCAGGGGCTCCCAGGTTTTCCATAAGATGCCCGAAACTCATGACCCACTGCAAGAAAGGTACCCAAGTACATACAAAACTGAAACAAAATACAGTTGCATCTCATTTCCTCACCATTTCAGCCACTGGAGAACACCTAGTCTCCAAATTAGGTCAGAAGGATAACAGTTTGCCAAGGGACATGTGAAGAAGAAATCTTTCCGGCCCAGACATAGTGAGGAAGAATAACCACTCGACCCAAGGAATGAACTTAGTTTTGTTTTCTTTTGTTCTTGTCATTCATGTTTTCAATTTTCTGAAATTGCTTACTTCTCTGGGTTTTCAAATGTCAGAGGCAGAAAGTTTCTCACCTTACAGAATCTCCCAGAACTCTGTCATCAAATTACAGAGTGGCCAACAATGACGTTAACATTTATCTATGTCGCACATGAACATCATATTTCATAGTAACTGGTCTTAACAAAAAACAGTATGTGCAACTTTAGACCACAGGACATACACTTGGCCAGGAGAGTGGAAAAAGTAGCAAGCAGGAAGGGAAAAAAAATTATTTTCAAAGAGCTTTTAAAATGGGGAGGAAAAGTCATTGGTGATAAAATATGGCTCTGTGAAATGAAAGCAACATAATTTAAAAGACAGTGTGGATTTACCCATACTCATGGATGGAAGAGAAATTAGTTGAAGATGTACTTTGCAAACTCTAACAGAGTAGCTATACAAAGTAACAATAACAACACAATAACTATATAAGAACTTACAGAACTATATCTACTGAATACATAATTTTTTATTATTCATTTTTATTGGATTTTCTGACTAAAAATATTTAACCCATATAGATATGCATAACTTAGAAAATAGAAGCTTTTCAGTCAGGTGTAGTGGCTCACACCTATAATCCCAGCACTTTGGGAGGCTGAGGTGGGTGGATCACCCGAGGTCAGGAGTTCAAGACCAGCCTGATCAACATGGTGAAATCCTGTCTCTACTAAAAATACAAAAAAATTAGCTGGGTGTGGTGGCATGCAGCCTGTAGTCCCAGCTACTTGGGAGGCTGAGGCAGGAGAATCACTTGAACCCGGGAGGCAGTTTGCAATAAGCCAAGATCCCACCACTGTACTCTAGCCTGGGTGACAGAGCAAGACTCTGTCTCCAAAAAAAGAAAAGAAAAAAGAAACTTTTCATAATTCTATCACATAGAAAAACATTGTTAACAATACTGGGTAAGTTATTTCCAATATATAATTATATATGCTCATATACATATATAAATGGTTACACATATATACAACATATATAATAAATTACTTATCACATTTTATATGACAAAAAAATTGTCTTCAAAGATAGGATCACATAAAACATATCTTCAACTTCTTTACCTTATCAATGAAGCATGGATATCTCTGTATATTGACACATCTATCTAATCTGATCTTTTGAATGACTGCATCATAGGCCATGAAGAACAGTGCTCATTAATATAACTTCTCCCTATTAATGGGCTTTTAGGTTATGACCTTTTGAATGATCTTCTAGGGAAGATAAAGGAAAAGTGTATTAAATCCCTTCTCAAGTAAAAGCAACATAAAATACACTTTTTAAAACTCTTTCTTCAGCCTACCACATGGGACTTGGAAAATTTAAATACTGTCCTCTTTTTATTTGAATTCCATTGATGTCAGTTTTGCTTATTTGCACAGATTGGGCTCATTTTAATATTTGGTATGACACATTCTTATCTCTGATCTATGCTTTTAATAATTTTATTAGTCATTTTTTAAATATCATTAGCTTATAGAAACTCATCATCAACAACAAAACCTAGGACCCTGTCGACAACTCACATCCAACCCTGTGGTCTCCTAAGCCCATCTTCCTACTCCTCTTACCTCATGTTGCCACCTTCCTGAATCTCAGTCATCAATGCCTTGCTTGCATTTTTATTTTCACTCATACCCTAAATATCGAAACTCACTAGGTTAATTTCTGTTGATGAAAAATATTGTCATCATTGTAGTTGCTTGCATTTTTACACTCTTTTTACATCTGATGTGTATACCTAAAAGTATGTTTTTATTTTAGTTTTTAACTTAAAAAATGAGTATCTACTTGCATGTAACTTCTTGGAATTTTTTTTTCCTCTTACCTAATATGACATTCCCAAGCACCTTCATTTGGGTTCTCCCAAAAGCTGACTTAGGACAAGGATTCAAGTGCAAATTGTTTGGGATGGAGGTAGAGAAATGAGACAGGGAAGGAAAGACAGTCAACAAAAGCACAGCATATGAGAAGCAACAGCTTCATGAATATGGAGTTCCTTTTAGGATAATGAAAATGTTTTGGAACTAGAAAGTGGTGGTTGCACAACATTGCCACTGAACTGTTCCTTTTTAAATGATTAATTTGTGTCATGTGTGTTTCATTTCTTTTTTTTTTAATAAAAGTGCAAAGGCATAAGAATTATATAACGGACTTTGGGGACTCGCGGTGGGGAGGTTGGGAGGGGGTGGTACACTGCTCAGGTGACAGGTACACTAAAATCTCAGAAATCACCACTAAAGAACTTATCCACGTAACCAAAAAACCACCTTACCCCAAAAACTATTGAAATGAATTTTTTTAAGTGCATTATCAAACCAACCACCACTGACGGCAACTGGAGCTTAACCTCTCTGGGGAAGCTCAGGGTGTACATATACATACTTCAGAGTTATCTCACCCAGGCAGTGAGGCAGCTGGGGTTCACCAACTCCTGTCATTCAAAGATTGAGAACTCTTCCCAAGGAATGTCAATTCCCGGGGCTTCCAGCCTGCAATGGAGATGGCAAAGTGCACTCCAGCTTGTGGACACTGAAGATATGAGCATGAGGGCTAGAGGCAGGACAGGTGCAAGCACTGCCAGCTGTATCGAAGTTCACCATATTGTTGCCTTTTCCACCCTTTGTTTGTGTTTTAATTTTTGTTTTTTTTTATTTTTCTGATTTACTTTTTTTTCTTAACTTTCATTTTAGGTTCAGAGGTACATGTGCAGGTTTGTTATATAGGTAAATTGGGGGTTTGTGTACAGATTATTTTGTCACCCAGGTAATAAGCATAATACCTGATAGGTAGTTTTTTGGTCCTCTCCCTCCACCCTTAATAGGCCTCAGGGTCTATTGTTTCCTTCTTTGTGTGCATGTATACTCAAAGGTTAGTTCCCAACTTATAAGTGAGAGCATACAGTGTTTGGTTTTCTGTTCCTGTATTAGTTTGCTTACGATAATGGTTTCCAGCTCCATCCATGTTGCTGCAAAGAACATGATCTCATTCTATTCTATGGCTGCATAGTATTCCATAGTGTATATGTACATTTTTTAAATCCAGTCTACCACTGATGGGCATTTAGGTTGATTCTGTGTCTTTGCCATTGTGAATAGCGCTGCGATGAACATACACGTGCATGTCTTTATGGTAGAAAGATTTATATTCCTTTGGGTATATACCCAATAGTGGGATTGCTGAGAAATACAAATCAAAACCACAATGAGATACCATCTCACATCAGTCAGAATGGCCATTATTAAAATGTCACAAAAAAAAAAAAAAAACAGATACTGGCAAGGTTGTGGAGGAAAGGGAACACTCATACACTGCTGATGGGAATGTAAATTAGTTCCGCCACTGTGGAAAGCAGTTTGGTGATGTCTCAAGGAATTTAAAACACCCTTTGTGTTTTTCTGCTGCTGTGTTACATTCCATTATTGGAAAATACCACACTTTTTCATGCACATTCTGTTATTTGATTTGTTTCCAATTGATATTAGAAAATATGGCATTGGGGGAAAACTGTGTAAATTCAAGGGGTACAAGTGCAATTTTGTTACATGGATATATTGCCTAGGGTGAAGTCTGAGCTTTTAGTGTAACCATCACCAGAATAATGCACATTGTACCCATTAAGTAATTTCTCATCCCCCATCCCCTCCCGCCTCCCACCCTTCCAAATCTCCAGTGTCTGTTATTCCATGCTGTGTGTCCACATGTACACACTATTCAGCTTCCATTTGTAGTTGAGAACATACAGTATTTAACTTTCTGTTTCTGAGTTATTTCACTTAATGGCTTACAGCTCCATCCATGTTGCTGCACAAAACATAATTTCATCCTTTTTCTGGCTGAATAGTATTCCATAGTGTGTATATATATATATACCACATTTTCTTTATCCATTCATCCATTGATGGACACTTTGGTTGATTCCATAACTTTACTATTTTGAATAGTGCTGCATTAAACCTCATAGTGCATATGTCTTTTTATATAACAATTTCTTTTCCTTTGGGTAGATACCCAGTAGTGGGATTGCCAATCAAATGATCGTTTGATTTTTAGTGCTTTAAGAAATCTCCATACTATCCTCCATAGAATTTGTACTAATTTACATTCCCCCGATGGGTGTATAAAGCATCCCCTTTTCTATGCATCCTCCCCAGCATCTGTTATTTGGTGATTTTTTGTTAATAGACATTCGGGGCCAAGTGCAGTGGCTCAAGCCTGTAATCCCAGCACTTTGGGAGGCCGAGGTGGGAGGATCACTTGAGCCCAGAAGTTTGAGACAAGCCTAGGCAACATAGCAAGACCTCGTCCCTACTAAAAATCAAAAAAATTAGCAGGGCGTAGTGGCTCACACCTGTAGTCCTAGCTACTCAGGAGGCTGAAGTGAGAGGATCACTTGAGCCCAAGATATCAAGGCTGCAGTGAGCTATGATCACACCACTGCACTCCAGCCTGGGTGAAGAGCGAGACCCTGTCTCAACAATAATAATTAATAATAGCAATTTGGACTGCTGTAAGATGATATCTCACTGTGATTTTAATTTGCTTTCTCTGATATCAGTAATGTTGAGCATTTTTTTCACATGCTTGTTGGCCTTTTAGGTTATATCCAGAAGAAAAATTACTAGGTCACAGGATTATAATTTTTCCTATTGAGTTTATAAGACTAAACTGTTTTTCCAAAATGGATGCACCAATTTGCGTTCGCTCTGCAACTCCACATCCCTTGTAACCCTTAGTTTGTCAGATTTTTTTATTTATTTATTATTTATTTATTTATTTATTTATTTATTTATTTTGAGACGGAGTCTCACTCTGTCACCCAGGCTGGAGAGCAGTAGCGCAGTAGCATGATCTCGGCTCACTGCAACCTCCGCCTCCCAGGCTCAAGCCATTCCCCTGCCTCAGCCTCCTGAGTAGCTGGGATTACAGGCGCCTGCCACCATGCCTGGCTAATTTGTATTTTTAGTAGAGACGGGACTTCACCATATTAGCCAGGATGGTCTCAATCTCCTGACCTCGTGGTCCGCCCACCTCGGCCTCCCAAAGTGCTGGGATTACAAGCATGAGCCACTGCGCCTGGCCTTTTTAAAATTTTTACCAAACAAATTAGTGCAAAATAATATCTCATTCTGGTCTTGCTTTGCCTCATTATTAATGATGTTCCACATCTCCTTATACATTTATTAGTAGTCATATATGTTTCTACATTTGAAATATCTGTTATTCTCATTTGCCCATGTTTCTATTAGGTTGTTGAGCTTTGCTTATTTATTTCTAGAAATTCTTTACATATGGCTCATTAATACTCTCCCTTGTTAGCTGCATGTGTTGTGAATATTTTCTTCTAGTTTGGAATGTCTTCCACCTTTTCACGAGTCTGTTGATAACCAATATTCTTCGTTTTAACAGTCAAATTTATCAAACATATTAGTTTTAAAAATACCGTCTGACCACAGAAAGCTAGTCAAATAAACTATGGTACATCTATACAACGAAATAGTTGATAACTATTAAAAATTTTGTTGAAAAATATTTCTTGAAACTGAACATTTTTTTGCAACTTAATGTTAAGCTAAAAAAACACACCAAAAAACAGTATGTATATCAAGATCCCACAGTATGAATTTTTTTGAGTTTAATAATATACTATGTTACCAAGTTTCTGGACAAATAAGCAGTCTTATTCACTCTTGGTGAAGGGTGTAAATTTCTACAATCTCTGTAACTTGCAATTTGGCAATGTCTATCAAAAATTTAAATTTATGTATAACTTGACCCAGCAATTCTCCTTGAGGATATTTACTCAACCAATATCCTCATATGTGTGCCAGGATACATACAATTATATTCATTGCAGCACTGGTTAATAGCAAAAGACAAAATTATAAAACAGCCATACAATGGAATACTATGTAGCTGTTAAAAAAAGAACAATGTTGTCTATATGTATTATAATGCAATTATCTCCAAGGCACATTGTTAAGTGAAAAGGGCAAGATAGTATTGTATATCATTTGCATTAAAAATATTTAGTGCTATGTAAATCCTTTGCATGTATTATTTGCATAGAATGTTTCTGAAAGCAAAAAAAGAAAAAAAAAGCTAATTGATTAATTGCTTCCTAGGAAGGGATTTGGTCTACAGGATATCCTCACAACCTCTTTAGGAAGTAAATATTACTATTTTATTCATTAGACACGAGGAACCTAGAACAAGGGAACTCCAGAAGTCTCAGTGGAACGAAAAGAAAAGAATCCAATGAGATCATCGCTATTAATTCACTCCAAGTTTCTTGACTGTTGTCTCTGTGCCAGGCTCTCTGGAATCGCAATAGCACCTACAGCACAGAGTGGTTTGGTAATTAAATAAGACCCAATAAGCAGGAATTTGCTCCCCACAGATGCTTGATAAATAGGAGCTGGGTTTTATAACAATTTAATTATTAATATATAGTCATTCATTTTGCAGCTTATCTCATTTGGTTTTGCCAACAGCACTGTGTATAAAGTAAGGCAAGAGTGGTTGCTATCATATCCATTTTACAGAAAACTGAGGCTCAAGAAGGTGAAGTTCATAGGGGCTCCTCATGCAACCAATTCTGGAGCACATAGAAGAGGCTTCCTGGAGCTGATGGTGCCCAACCACCAGAGGGCTCAGACAGAATCCTGGCTCTGCCCCTCACTTGCTGTATGGCATCCTGAGCAAGTTACTTAGGTTTTCTGTGCCTCGAGTTTTGGCATCTATAAAATGGAAACAAACGAAAGCACTGCATCTTAAAATGCTGAAGATGAGATGAATGAATATGTATCAATGACTACAACTAGTGATTCCTTTAAAACGTTAAGTCAGATCCTGTCACTCTTCACTTCAGACCTTTCCATTGGCTCCCATCTGCTTTGCAATAAAATCCAAAATCCTCACTGCGAATGGCCCATGGAACTTCACATGGCCTGGCTGTCCAGCAACTTTCTCCCTGTTCTCAGCCTTTGGCTCACTCCTCCTCCACCAGCTGGCTTCCTAGCTGCCTGGGGACACACAGAGCTCAGCCCTGCCTCCAGGCCTTAGGACATTTTGTTCCCTCTCTTAGGAACACACTTCCTTGCTCCTCTGTCACCTCTCAAGCCACCCTTCCCTGACCACTTTCCCCATCACCCTCCTTGTCCTGCTGGATTTCTTTCTCATCAGCACTTATGGCTGCCCAACAGACCACACATAGTGTTTATCTGCGTATTCGTTTCTTGTCCATCGGCCCTGCTCTGAAATGCAAGCTTGATGAGGGCAGGAATAGGCTGTTTTGTGCATCACTGCATCCCCAAGACTTGGAACAATGTCCGGCACCTTGCTGGCCCTCTATAAATGTTAGGTCTCCCAAAAGGCAGGAGACAGGGTCACTACAGGCAATGAACACAGCATAAGCAAAGGCCTGGTGGTGGGGACAGAGCATAATCCAAACAGGGACCCACACGGAGTTCCTTTGACCTGGTGCTGCCACCCCGGTTAGGGCAAATGGGCTCTGCTTACCACCAAGACACCTTGGACGCATGGATTTCTTAGAAGCCCAGTGAAAATGCTTTGGGCTGACTCCTTCTCCGATACTTCCTCATCCCCTGTTCTGTTTGACCCCTCCTCCTTTCCTGGGGTCATTGCTGCCTTCATCTGCAGCCCAAGGATAGGGGTACAGGCAGCCAGGGCTGGGGGCCCCTCAGTCCCAACTAGCAGCTTTGGGGGTCTTTGGAAGGCTGGTATCTAACAGAATGAGGGGAAGACTTTGGGAAGGAAGAAACCTCCCCAGGGAAAAGCTACCTTGTACAGAACTCACAGCTCACAGCCATAAAAAGAATAAAAACTAGAAAAGGCTCCATCTCCTTGGCCCCTTTAAGAAAGACACCTTGGGATTCTGCTGGAGGTCACAGCAGGAAACTGGACATGTACGGAAGGGGCTGCCCGATAAAATAAATAATCATTTATTACGGTACTTGTCTACACAGCAGGAAATCAGCACAAGGAGTGTGGGTCGGGGAACAGAGCCTCCCTGAAGAAGGCAGCTATCTTTAAAAGGGGGGATCTTGATTTGAAACACTTGTCTCTAGATGGGACCAGTAATCCTCAGCCCTTAGCCTCATTCCAAACCTCCCAGGAAAAGGAATAGCAGTGCACAGCTTTCTAGAACCTTCCAGGGCAGGAAGAAAAACGAAGAATGAAGAGACCTTCTTCAGGCCACCACACTGGCTTCCCCCCAACTTGTGCCCATGAGTTTTGGGCTGGAGCTGAGATGATAGCCTAGCAACATGTTTTATTTCTGCAAAAGGAAGTGATCTTTGAAACGGAGCCACAAGAAGATCTGAAAAGGGATTTCCTGATCACAGCCCTGGGTGAAGCAACTAGGATGGAGCTTCCTCCAAAGCCAGACTGCCTAGGGCACCACTGCTCCCCTTTCTTGAGAGCTTCGTACTTTCTCCTTCCACAGAGGCTGTGCAGGATTTTCTCTCTTTGCCTGGAATGTTCTCTCCCTACCACATGCTCCACCACCTCCACCATCCCTTGCATCCCTTGGCCTGGGCAACTTCTTCTCCATCTTTTAGATTTCAGCTGAACCAGGGAAGCCTTCTCTGATCACTTTTTTTTTTTTCCTGAGACGGAGTCTCACTCTGTCGCCCAGGCTGGAGTGCAGTGGTGCAATCTCAGCTCACTGCAAGCTCCGCCTCCCGGGTTCACGCCATTCTCCTGCCTCAGCCTCCCGAGTAGCTGGGAATACAGGCACCGCCACCACGCCCGGCTAATTTTTTTGTATTTTTTTAGTAGAGACGGGGTTTCACCGTGTTAGCCAGGATGGTCTCGATCTCCTGACCTCGTGATCCGCCCACCTTGGCCTCCCAAAGTGCTGGGATTACAGGGGTGAGCCACAGCGCCCAGCCTCTGATCACTCATAAGCAACCAGCTGAGCTGCTACATATGGGCTCTCGCATACCCACCACCCCCACAGCGCCAAATTGTGTATTGCTCAGTGCTTATCATGGCTGGCACTGCACACTTTATATGGATGCAATAGTTTATTGCATCTCTTCTCCACTGCTTCACTTGTACCTAACACTATAGCCACAATGCATGACACATGGTAGTCCCTCAATGAAGATGTGTTGAATTAATGAACAAATTGACCTTTGGGAAAAATATATCAGTATACTTCAGTCTCCTAGTTAAGTGTCCAAACACTGGAATGTATGCATGAATGAGGGATGAATAAATGAGCAAGTGAATGAATGAGCAAATGAATAAATGAGCGGGTGAGTGAATGAGTGAGTTATTGAATGAATGAGTGAATGAGTAACATAGTGACTGCATGAGTGAAGGGGGAAGTAAAAGAGCGAATGAATGAGTGAATGACAATGGCTTCCTTGAGGGTGGTCCTATTAGTTAATGCCTTTTTTCTGTCTCTCCTTTTCTCTCTATGCAGAGAAACAGATAGAAGAGGCTGGCATGAATGTGACTCTAACCAAAACATGTGGCAAGGGAAGGAGGGCATTTCCCAAAGGGGCACCTGGTGGTGGGGGGCAGGGGGATGCTTCCAGGCAGAAGCTGACCCCCAAGGGGCAGCTCTGTCCCTGACCCCTTTCACCTTCCCTTGTTCTGATCTTTATGGGGCCGTCTGCCTTTTAGCATCAAAGGAGACAGCAGGTCCGTGACTTGTCCCACAGCAGCTCTATAAAAATGTAATTACCCAATAACCTGCTGTCTGCAAAACAAACCATCTTCCTGTTTCTTCTCCCATAAAAAGCATTTGACAGCCCTGTTCTATCAGCTTATAAAACCTGGAAAGAGTTGGCTTAGCCCCCTCTGAAATGAAAACCCTTAGCGGGGAAGAGTCCCAAGTTGGGAGAAACACACCTCTGACCCTCCAGGCAGTTGCTTCAAAGTCACTGGAGGTTTTCAGAGAAGGCAAAGACAGCAACCTATCTTGGAAAAATGGAGGACTGGATAATGCAAATCACACCTAAAAAGGGCAAAAGCCTTGGAAACTCTAAGAGCCCAGGCCTGCTGTGGGCACAGGCAGCATCATTGTATCTCACCAGAAAGTCATTCCTTCATTTATTCACTCAATAAACATTTATCGGGCACCTGTGACATGCTAGGCATTAGGCTAGGCCCTGAGGGTAAGACTCTAGTGTAATAAGTGCTGGTCCTTTAAGAAACTCACATCTAAAATATACATTTATTTTAAATAATGGAGCATTTTGATCTGAATTTATTGACATGTAAAAAGTGCATATAATCCATGATTACATGGGTGAGGCAGGTTATAAAACAGTAAGTGGTGATGGATACATAACATCAAAAATGTACTTAATGCCACTGAATTGTACACTTAAAATGGTAAGTTTTATGTTACATATATTTTACCAATATCTACATTGGTAGATTTTGATTGATATGGCTACATTGACAGATATGGCTTCATTTTGACTTTTTTTCATTGAAAGGGAAACAGAATGGAACTGGGAGGTGGTGATAAAATTATTCTATATCTTGACTGTGAAGCTATCTAGTGGGTTCATGTGTTCCCCACAAAGATATGTCCAAGTCCTACCCTCTAGTGTCTGTGAATATGACCTGATTTGGAAATAGGGACTTTGCAAGTGTAACTAAGGCAAGGATCAAGATGAGATTATACTGGATCGAAGATGGTCCTAAACCCAGTGAGACTGTCCTTGCAGAGAAAGGAGAGGGGGATTTGACACACATAGGAAAAGAGGTCCTGTGAACAGGAAGGTGGAGATTGGCCTGATGTGGCCACAAACCGGGGAATGCCTGAAGCCATCAGAAGCTGGAAGACACAAGGAACAGCAACTGCGGGAAACTAACCCAGACTGTCTACCAGACAGCATGCTTTCATCACAGAACTGTTCACTAACAAGGGTAGCTTTGCTGTATTCAAATTATACTTTGATTTTTTAAATATCTTTTAAATAGAAACAGAGGGATTGAATAGACATTTCTGGTGTTTCTAATACTTGTTTTACTGTGAATATACATTGTATAAGGAGTTCATGGTCTGACGAGTGAAACAGGTAAGAAAATTGACAATTGTAGGATATGAGAGCTGGAGCATCTAAATCAGACTGGGGAGGGGGTTCCATGAAAGCGTTCCCAGAGAGAGGACAATGATCAGAAGGAAGCTGAGCAAAGAAGTGAGGGTGGAGGAGAGAGGGCATTCCAGGTACAATGGGCATTGAAAGTGCCTGCATCTTACTAACCAAGCGACCGGGTCAGCAAAGTCACACAGCTTCAAGTTCCTCAGCCCTAAAAATGGTGACCATAATCCTTAATATCTCATAAGGTTATGGGATGATTAAGGGAGGCAATATGTATATAAGACTCCACAGAGTCTGATATGGATTAAGTACTGGAAAATGCCAGTTATCCTTACTATCAGTATTAGCGTAATCAGCTGCAGCCAGATTGGTGGGTTAGAATCTTGGCCTGGCCACTTGCCGTGTGTCCTCGGATCAGCTATTTAACCTTTCTGTGCCTCAGTTTCCTATTCTGTAAAATAAGGATAAATAATGGTATTTGTGCCTTAGGGTATTGTGAGGATTATACGAGTTAATACCTATAAATCAATTACAACAGCACCTGGCATATGGCAAAGACTATATAAGAATTAGCTATTATATTTTGTCATGACTATAAAGGAAAGGAAACGTCTGGAAACAGTACAAAAGAGAAGTGGAATGGCCAAACGTGCTTGGGGAAAGAGCAGTGTAAGAATCATCTTCATGGAAAAAAAAAAAAGCAAATAAAGCCTTTGAAAAAAAAAACAAAGGGAAATCACAAATCTGAAAATAAAGTGTCTTATGATGATGGGGTTACATTTTGGACCAAGATATTTTTAGCTAACAAAATCGAGTTAAAATGGATTTTGACAGAGTGAAAAGATGTGGGAAATGCATAAAGGAGTCACGCTTGAAAGGCTGAAGGTAAATCAGCCTCTTTGTTAGAGAAAGTTTCACTGCGTTCAACATTTGGAATTGATGACTTTGGTGGTTTCCTTTGGGGAAGAAAATATCCTGACATTTCCTGGTAAGTCTTCCTTCCTACCTTCTCGCCCTTAATGATATTCTCTATCAGCCTAATGTCCCTGCTTGAGCATTGATGGCTGTGTGGACACAGATAATATCCAGAATATTAGCAGTTTGGAAGGCTCAGAGCAGCATCCGCCACCTTCATAAAGACGCAGGCAACATTACCGCATAAGCACCTCTTAACGTGCAGTCACAAATCACTGCTCAACAAATTCCAGAATTTCAAAGCTGTGGCATAAATTTCCAAGCCAGAAGAACAGCATGCAAGCCTTAAGTGCTGGGTTTCAACCCTCTAGACTCCCTGGAACCACTGTCTGAGGTTCTGGCAGCATCAATATGGCCCTTTCAGCCTTCTAAGGAATATGAATGGTGTGTTAAGCCAATGAGAGACAGCATGTAGTCTTTGAATGGAAGCCACAGTGTGTACACCAAGGCTCTTGGCTCTGCTTTGAAATTTTGAATAGCAAATCCCTGCTCAATCCTCTGCATTATCGTCTTTTAAATGGGTGTAGCAATTTTTATCCTGGCATAGAATAGAAGGTCTTAAACTCCTTGGGGGTAAAGGGGATGGGGTGAGTAAAAAAAAAAACAAACAAACTATGAATATTGGGATTTTATTTTGCCTTTGAGGGAAATCTTTAGAAACATCATTTTACTCATTAGTAATACATTCAGCTCCAAGTAATAAGAATGCCTCACTATATGCCTTAATTTAATAGTCCTTTCTTACATAATAAGAATTCCAGAAGTGGTCAGCTTCATGTTCTGGTTCGGCAGCTCAGCCACATCTTGACCAATATTTTGACAAAACAGTTGCTGCAGTTCTAGCCATCACATCCAAATTCAAGACAGGAAAAAAATGGAAAGGGAAAGTGCTGCATCTGTCCCTTTTTCCAGGACAATAAATTTTTTTTTTTCCAGAACATTTTGCAACAGACCTTTTGGACAGAGCTGGGTCATATACCATCTCAGATGCAAGGAAAGCTTGGAAATTAGATAACAGAACTTTGACCGATTATAATCCATAGCCTGGGTCTGGGCTCAGTGCTGCTCTGAACAAAACCTGGATCCTCTTACAAAGGGGAAAGGGCAATGGATATAAGGCAGGCAATGAACAGTCTGCCCAACTCTTCAATCCCAACATGCGCACAACTTCAGTGATCAAAAAGGGTAATCAAAAAAAAAGAAAAAAAGAAAAACAGAAGAAAAGAACCTGAGGCAAAAATAATAACAACACAACACTATTCATTTCTTGAAGGGAAACTGATAAACCTTATATGTGTTGGCCTGATACCAGGATACATTTTTAAAACTTGTGAAAGTGAAAGCAGTATCTGTAGAGATGTTCTGAAATAATTCCAACGGGTGAACAGTCAGATTCCAAGCTTCTCATCTAATTGGCATGAATAAGTCTCACTGAATTACTCTGATGGGAAAGGATATTTTCCCAATTCAAAGCACCCACAGTGAGACATGAGAGCAACTTGGCATAATCTTTCCAGTCAGTGGATATGTACTGGGCAAAGCAGACACGGTTCCTACACTCACAGAGCAAACAGTCTAGCAAGGCAGATGAAGAATCACGTAGACAAACACAATGCTATAAACTAGCACTCTACTAAGTGCTATGAAACTTAACAGGGTGCTCGGAGGCAGAAGAGCCTAACTGAAGCTGGATAGGATCAGGACAATGATTAGAAGCACAAGCTTCAGAACCAGGTCTGGGTCAACTTCCCAATATGCCACCACGCCCAAGACCAGTGAACTTGGACCGTAATAAAAATAAGAACGGACTAAGCACGGATCATGTATTAAACACCACACTCAGCTGTTCAATCACCATGACAAAAGTTTGAGGTTACTTAGTCCCATTTTAACAAGAGGATGATCAGGGATAGAAATTTACCTACCTGAGGTCACAGAATTGGTAACTGGAGTAAGTTGGTATGACCCTGTGTTACTCCTTCTGCGAAAGCTAAAGCCGTGCAAACTCCCTACGTCTCAGGTTCTCACATGTGCAGATATCAGGCTGGTAGATGAAATTAGGTGAAATGATCCATGGGCAGCAGTGAGCACCATGCCTGGCACACAGCAAGTGTGCAATAACCGACAACTATTATTCAAACTCTGAGTTTCTGAGATTCATTTGATCATTTCTTCAAGTCCTCTTGGCCTGGGAAGTCTGAATCCAGCCATGCCAACTGATCGATCTTCACAGGGGCTTTGAGATCTCAGGGGTCAAAGAGACTGGAAAATCCATTTTTTTTTCTTTCTATGCAAATCAGGAAACACCTGGGTTAATAGCTAACAAAGATAAATCAGAATAATGAGAGCTTTAGTTCAAAATTTTTAAAAACACAAAACAATTACCAGATCTCTTAAAATGAATAGTAGTCAGGTAAGTTCTCAAAATTAGACCCAAAGACTTTTGCTTGTTTTGAACCATGAAGAAATTTTTCAAGAGATGAAATTGAGGACATATATCTTGAATCATTTGGGGATCGAGGGACTCATTAAGCCATGTCAATAAGAGGAGTTATTTAAGCAAATGGATAAAAGCCATTTATTATTTAGCACTTTATATTTGTAAAGGGCTGATCCATTTTCTCTAGCCCTACCTGCTCCTGACCCCACATTACTTATGAATTTTTTCAGAGCTTCTCACTGATGAACAGGCATCCTTCAGTGCCTGAAATGAACAGGTATTACCATTTTACAGATAAAAAGGGTGAGGCAAAGAACAAAGCCCTCAAATGAGAAGACTGGAGCAAAGCATGGTTTACCCCTGTTTATCAGCTAAGGAAATGAAAGCAGAGACCGATTGGGAGATTAAGCTGAACCTAGGTAAACTTGCCCGAGATCAGCCAAGATGGCAACCCACACATTCTGCTCTCGGGGTCCACAGACTCAGATAGCCCTGCTCAGGAAATCAGAGTTTCATCAAGTTCAGAGGATAATGAATACCAACGACAATACCAGCAATAAGAATTTTTTTTTATTATACTTTAAGTTTTAGAGTACATGTGCACAACGTGCAGGTTTGTTACATACGTATACATGTGCCATGTTGGTGTGCTGCACCCATTAACTCATCGTTTAACATTAGGTGTATCTCCTAATGCTATCCCTCCCCGCTCCCCCCACCCCACAACAGGCCCCGGTGTATGATGTTCCCCTTCCTGTGTCCATGTGTTCTCATTGTTCAATTCCCACCACCTATGAGTGAGAACATGTGGTGTTTGGTTTTTTGTCCTTGCAATAATTTGCTGAGAATGATGGTTTCCAGCTTCATCCATGTCCCTACAAAGGACATGAACTCATCATTTTTTATGGCTGCATAGTATTCCATGGTGTATATGTGCCACATTTTCTTAATCCAGTCTATCATTGTTGGACCAGCAATAAGAATTCTAAAAGCTACTGTTCCTTATTGAGCCCTTACTATGCCAGGCACTGGGCTAAGCCCTTTGTATTCACTGCCTCTTGGATACTCCAACAACCTTATGAGTTAAATACTATATATTATCATAAACCCCAACTTTACAGATGAATAAGATGATGCATGAGATAATATGTAACTTGCTCAGCATTCCATGAAGCAGCAGCTGCAGAATGAGCATTTGAACCCAAGCGCTCTCAAACCTGTGACTACATTTCAGGGGGGTTGAAAGGGTTGCAGGAATTCCAGAAGCTTTTGCCATCCAGCCAAGCCCTTATTAACTTCAGGAAAAAAAAATAACTGTGAGATCTACAGATGTTTTAGGAAGGTGAGCAAAGGAGTCAGGGCTCCAAGTTGTCACCGTGTGTTGGGAGCTTCCTATTTACCACCAATACGCACAGCACACCAAACACTTGCTCTTATTCAGTGCTCCTGGCAGCCCTATGAGGAAGGAGGAGGGTTCCCCATTCCACCGGACAGATGAGGAATTTGAAGGTCAGAAAGGTTGCCTTAACCAGCAGATGGCAGTGCCACATTCAACATCATGCCATCTTGCTTCTGCAAAGAAAATTTAGGTAGCTTTGCAATACCCTTTCAAACCACTCCTGCCATGCAGAGAAATCTGGAGGGAACTCATATCTCTATAAAAATAATGAGTAGGAACTTGGAAAGACTCAAATTTCCCATCACAGTCCCAAGCCTGTTCCTCTGGCTCCCAGCCTATCTGCTGCCAGTCTCCCAGGAGTCCTGAAAACCCCGGTGGTTCTGGGACACTGTGTTAGTGTGTGTGTTAGTTCAGGTCCTCTGAGAAACAGATGCCAGGCAGGACCACACTTACAAGGATTGTACAGAGGGAAATGCTTGTGTGAGGGAAAATGAAAAGGGAGCTGGAAGAAGCTGGCAGAGCCGTCAGACTGAGATAGATGCATGTCCAACCTGGAGTGAAGGGGAGGTTGGACAGAGGCCTCCAAGACTGATGTGCAGTCCAGAGATAGATCTGCAAGGCCCTTGGGGAGTCCCAGAGCAAACTCACTGCTGGAGGAGTCCCGTGTCTCCCAGAAACAGGGCCTGCCTTCACATCCCTCCTCACTCAGTCTTTGGCTTGGAGCAGACAGTGGGAGGCCAGGCCTGGCAACAAAAAGCCATGGGTGTCAGAGTAGCAGCTGGTGCCCTTGTAAAAAAAAAAACCTCCCTGTAGTAGGAGGTTGGTGAGGCACAGACATTTTCAAGGCTCACAGGAACTCAAGGCAGGTGAGTGTCCCCAGGGCTGCTCCAACCCAACCTCCATGCTGGGGTGACACTGTCGTCCAGCTACCTTGGGGACTGGCAAAGTCCCACTGAGGTAGAAGTCAAGACTCAACTCCAGAGGCAGGGCTCAGACACGGAACCAAATTGAGGACTAGCTAAAACAGAGACAGGGTGGAAGCCCTTTTCCATAAGACATGCCCACTAGTGTGCCATGTCAGTTTACCATTGCCATAACAACACTCAGAAGTTACCACCCCTTTCCGTGAAGTAACTGACCTGACAATCCAGAAGTGACCACTCTTTCTAGAAATTTCTGCATAATCTGCCCCTTAATTTGCATATAATATAATTGCATATAATTAAAAACGGGCATAAACATGACTGCAGAACTGCCCCTGAGCTGCTACTGTGGGCATACTGCCTGTGAGGTAGCCCTCTTCTGCAAGGACCTCTGCTGCTGCTGTACACTGCTGCTTCAATAAAAGTTGCTGACACCACGGGCTCATCCTTGAATTCTTTCCTGGGTGAAGCCAAGAACTCCCCTGAGCTAAGCCCCAGTTTGGGGGCTTGCCTGCCCTGCATCACCACCTGTGACCTCCCAGCTGCCAGTGGAAGAGGATGAGTGCCTGCATCTGGAAGATGACATGTAGACCACCCCTACAATGGGCGGTTCATGCTGGAAGCAGCTGGACCCAGTCCCTGGTCCTGGAGGTGGGAGGAGGAAAGGGAAGTTAAAGAATAGAGAAAGCCTTGCAGGGTCCTATGTCCAAGGCAACCTGGATACATGAGTCTCCCTGTCAACAGGTTGCTTCTCTCATGCCGAGCATGTCGATGCACATGGTAGAGAGCCAGCCTGCATCTCCATGGAGTTCATCCTGAAGTGAGGTCTGATACTCCAGTGGTTAAGAACTTAGGCACTGAGTCAGACCAACACGGATTTGAATTCTCACCTCCTCTACTTACTCCATGGGTGGCCTTGGGGAAGATAAAGTCACCTTGCTGGGCCTTAGTTTATTCATCTGTAAAATGGGTTCAACACCACCTCCCACGGTTGTTGTGGAAAATAAAAGAGAGAAAGTTTGTAAAGTGGTTAGCCCTTCCCCTGCCCCACTGTCCTCATCCAATAAATGCTAGTCTAAGTTCCAGTCTCACATTAAGAAATGAAAAAATAACCACCTTATAGAATTGTAAAAATGGAGGGAGGTAATGTATATCAAACAATTAGCAAAGAAACTGGCACATGGACGCTACTATAATCATTTTGGTATCATAAATAATAACCAAGATAATTATCTCCTGACAGAGCTATCGGCTGGGGCCAGATGGACCCTCTAAGTGTGTCAAAGTTCGATCAGGTCAGCATCCCAACTGGAAGCAGATAACAGACTCAAACCGGATAATGTCAAGGAGGCACTGTTTACAAAGCTGTGGGTGGAGTGTGGGGAAAACACTGAGGATAGTGAAGCACCACAGAGCTGCTGCCAGTGTGAACTGTTACCATCCCAAAGGCCTGAGGGGTAAGGGCAGGGAGCAGTTCCCTCCGGAGGAGGCTGTCTGCAGAGAGGCTGCTTACCAGGGACTGTGACCTTAAGCTGAGGGACACAGCAACCCCAACAGCAAGGGAGCTAGGGGGTCCATGCCTAACCCTACTCTCCCGCCAAGGCTCCCATTGGCTAAGGCCACCAGAAAGCCAGGGGCTCAGGGACTGGTCTGTGAAGTGACAGAGGTCAGCACCCCACGGCAGGGAGCTGGATGGAGAAGGGTGGACAGTGAATCTGGAGGGGAAAATGGGAGACACTCAGCTCGTTATCGGAATCAGCTGGGTAATGCTGGCTGCTTGGGGACCCCAAAACCTGAAACTCCCATGCCCCCCCCCCATTCTCAAGTTTGTGACCAATAGTAGTAATCTAGTGATAGTTTTGGCAATGGCAAATGCTCAGCATGTAAAAGTACAAGGGCTTGCGCAAGAACATACAAGCAACATGCACTGAGCACCTACAACATAACAGTCCCAGTGAACAAGCCACACAAAGTTCCTGCCCTTCCAGATCACAGAGTGGCGTGGAGCACACAGACAAGTAGACAGGCAATGGCAGAGTCATGGGACAGAGAAAGCCCAGAGACAGTTGTGGGGACTCACAGCAAAGAAAACCAGGAACACCTCCTGGAGAAAGGGGAGCCTACACAGGATGGGAAGGAAGAGAGGAGAAGAGGTCAAGTGAAGAGGGTCAAGGTCCTGGGGGCAAGAGGGAGTGGGGCTTAAAGTAGCTTTAAATAGCTCATCTGGCTGGAGTGCAGCATTTGAGGCAAAAGTGGTGAGAGATGAGCCTGGACAGGAAGGCTGGGGCCAGGTCACATAGGGCCTCGGAGAGAGAGAGAGAGAGAGGGAAGGGACACACATGTGTTGGAAGGGATCAAGTGAACAGGAATGGAGCTCTGCTTGGAACCCAGAGATGGGGTGGGAGTGTGTCTAGTATCTAATTTCTGCTGGCATGAGCAGCCGGGAGAAGCACATGTATGACCTGACCTGGGAGGTCAAAGTGACCCACAAACAGCTGAACACCCCGATCCTTCTATTTCCAATCAGGAGGTTGTTTTCAGAGCTCAGCAGCTTCCTCCCCTCTACCAAATCCACCCACAGTCATAATCTCCCAAATATCTTCCCCCCTTACCTCCCCTTGCAGAACCGAGAGCTCACCCAGCTGCCGAAAGGCAGCAGATGGAGACAAGTTGGAGGCGGTGGTGGGGGGAGGGGTGGGGCGGGGCGGGAAGAATACTTCAGGACTCTGAAGATGACACAACACAGCTTACTCAGGAGACAGAAATGTGATCTGTCCTCCTGGGGGCTGGCACTACTAGGGGGGCAATGAGCTGCCAGGTATAATTAGACTAAGCCCCAGCAACAGGCTCTCTGCCCCATTCATGTCAGCACCTTCTTTCTGGCGTCTGCTTCTGTTCCCTGTGCAGCACAGCTTTATCCAGTGACTGAACTGGAAGAGCCTCACAGCACAGAAGAGTCCTGTGGTTTGTTCCCCTTACTATCATTACACTAGGAAAATTAATAATTATTAATAATGATTAATGACAACAGAAATAATAATAATGCAATCATAGCAATTGCTTTTTGAGTATATACTTTGTGGCAGATACTTGGCAAGGTATTTAACATACATAACCTCATCTAATCCACCCAACAAGCCTAGGGGGAAGGTAATATATCCTCATTTTCCAGATGATGATAATGAGATTCAGAGAACATTAAGTGATAAAAGCAGAAATTAGGCCAGATACAGTGGCTCACACTCATAATCCCAGCACTTTGGGAGGCCGAAGTGGGCAGATCACCTGAGGTTGGGAGTTCAAGACCACCATGGTCAACACAGTGAAACCCCGTCTCTACTAAAAACACAAAAATTAGCCTGGCATGGTGGCAAGTGCTGGTAATCCAAGCTACTTGGGAGGCTGACGCATGAGAATCACTTGAATCTGGGAGGCAGAGATTGCAGCGAGTCAAGATTGTGACACTGCACTCCAGCCTGGGTGACAGAGCAAGACTGTCTAAAAGAAAAAAAAAAAAAAGCAGAAATGGAACTTAGGTTGTCTGGACTTCTAAGCACAGGTTCTTAACTGCTCTGTCCTGTGGATCTCCCCTCCCACCGGACACCAGCAACTTGATCTGCTTCTGAAATGTGTTGTCATTGTTCCAGGTTGGGAGTCAGTTCCAAGCTCTAGTCTAGGATTCTGAGAGCTGGATTCATAGGATTCTAACCCACAACTAATGAGTCTTTATCATCCAGGTTGATGCAGCCTTGCATAAATGGTGGATATAGTAGGAGAAATGTGAAAAGGAAAATTGGCCCCTGACCTTGGAAGGCATTAAAGGTGTTTGATGGAGACAGTGAAACAAACTGAGCTGGCCTCTGTTTTGATGTCTGTAGGTCTGAACACCCTTCTCCAAGCCTAACATTTGTAACAGGCTCCACGCATATGTACTCAGGTCCAGCAAGCATTTATTGGGCCCCTGCTGGACAAAGTAGGCTAGTACAGACACTATGCAAAATGAGGAAGAGTCCAAGTGATCACTTTCCAGGAGGGTCTAATCCCTGAGGCAGGAAGCAGTTTCCCCAAGTAATGCAACAATGCTAGTCACTGCCTGCACTTCTAATGGCTGCAAACTGCTGCTTTGTGGCTTCTAAAGCAGGCAGGTGAGTTCGAGAGAGCAGGTGTCCTGATATCCCAACATTCAGCATCCACTATTTTCCCACATCTTCACATACAAAAAAATAATAATAATCCCTACATCTTTCTCCAGCTCCATCTATCCTTGAGGTAGGAACTAATTACCCCCTGTAACTTCAGGATGATCAGCATGATTTGGGGCAGACACGCACACAGAGGCTGATAAAGTCTTTTCTGATGTAAATCAGACAATTCCTTCCTAGATCAGAATGCCTTGTTTACTCATTAGTGGAGCTTTGGACACTAGCAGCAGACAGACTGGCTCCAGGGCATTTAAAAGGTCGAGAATCAGGAGCCCAGGAAGTCAGATCAACTGGGATTCAGACCAACAGAGCATCCAGGGGTAAGGGCGGTTTTCTAAATGCACCAACAGTGCACTTTGTCCTGGAAAAGAATGTGACCCAGCAGTCAGAGACAAGCCTCTCTAGGAAATGGCCTTTCTCTCCAGCCCAAGGTGGCTAATAACCCTTGGGTTCCTGTCTTCAACTGGAAGCCTTGCCTGAAATCACTTTGACCTTGAGGAAACCAAGACTGCCTTGGGGAAACTGAGCTAATAAAAAAAAGGAATCCTGTATAGTCTGGAACCCACTACAATCCACAAGAATGATCTCTTATTCCAACCAAATAGGATAGTAATGACTTAAACTAACAAGCAGGGACAATTTAGCTCACTTTCGTGTACCAGACATTCCTACTAAACACTCAGCACGAATTCTTATTTAACACAACAGTCCTAAGAGGTACGTATGTTTGTCCTCATGTAATGGATGAGGCTCAGAGAGGTTAAATCATTCACTCAAAGTTATCCAGCTAGTTCAATGGTGGAGCTGAATTTGAACCCGGGTTTTTGCAAATCCAGGTTGGCCTAATCCACTCTGGTGGGAAGAAATAGCTGTTACCCAGCATTGGGGAGTTATAAAGGTGTTGGGGCAGTGAGCTTGGTGAAGCCCAGATTTGAGGGAAAGGATATATTTGTTTGTTGTTTGTTTTTCCCAGCACCATTCAGAAGAAAGAGTGCCCCGACAGGCTGAACCGGTTATATTGTGATGGACTTAGAGGATGGATGGATGACTCACCACCTGAAGGTTTTAAAGCTGGTAGAAAACACAAATAGAAACTTGTTGGCTAGCATCTTAGAAAAAAAAAATCTCCCTGTTCTATAGACATAGAAACCACGCCACAGATGGAAAGTGTCCTGCCCGAATATGGACTTAGATTGCTGGGGTTTTTCCTGGTTTCCAGAACAATGCTTTTTCAAATAACAACAACAGCAATAGTAGTAGTCCACATTTTACTCAGTGCTATGTGTCAGGCTCTGTCCTAGGTATTTTATGTACATTACGTTGTTCAATTTTCACAAAAGCCTCATGGGTAAGTTCCAAAGCTCCAAGAAGTTGAGTCAATTGCCTAAATCACACAATTAGAAAAAGGCAAGGATAAGATTTTAAAACAGAGCCTGACTCCAAAATCTGAACTCGTAACTCCTAACCTGTACTTCCTCTTTAGAGTGACATTCACTCAAGTGTTCAGCCAGAACACTAAGCAGAATGTTCCAGGTGAATGAGAGACTGCCTTCCTTTCATGAGCTAAACAGCTCATCAAAGAGACAGACACATACATAGGTAATTTAATACAATGTAAACATGCTTTAATGGGGGAGGAAGCAAATAACAGTTTCAGTGAGTTGGACAAAGACCACCAAGACATGTTCTATGAGCTGAGTTTCAAGGGATAAGTAGGTGGTGTTTGCTTAATGAAGAAGGGAAAAGCATTCCAACAGAGGGAACAGCAACGCATGAGGAGAGAGCTAGGAAGCATGATGTGTCTCTAGAGAAAAAGAAATTCTAATTGGCTAGGGTATTAAGTAGGAAACAGAAACAGATGAGGCTATGGAAAAAACCCAAATGTTTATCAATAAGTAAATGGATTTTTTAAAGTTTTGTGATATAACTATACAATCGAAGACTACCCTACAGAAAAAATAATACAAGCCACAATACTGATGAATCTCAAAAACATTATATTGTGTCAAAGAAACCAGACACAAAATAATATATACTGTATGATTCCATTTCAATGAAATTCTAGACAAAACACAACTACATGATGGAAAGATGGGCGTGGTGGCTCACACCTGTAATCCCAGCACCTTGGGAGGCTGAGGCAGGCAGATCACCTGAGGTCAGGAGTTCAAGACCAGCCTGGCCAATATGGTGAAACATCTCTACTAAAAATACAAAAATTAGCTGGGCATGGTGGTACACACCTGTAATCCTAGCTACTCAGAAGACTGAGGCAGGAGAATTGCTTGAACCTGAGAGGCGGAGGTTGCAGTGAGCCGATATCATGCCACTGCCCTCTAGCGTGGGCAACAGAGTGAGACTCCACCAGAAAGAAAGAGAGAAAGAGAGAGAGAGAGAAAGAAAAGAGAGAGAGAGGAGTGATGGTGATAGTAATCAAAAACAGTGGTTTCCTCTGTGGGGCAGTGGTTGGCCAGAAGGGAGAAGGAGGTGATGATACTTCGGGGTCATGGAAATGTTCCATATCTTGATTACAGTCATGGTTACATGGGGGTGTAAATTTGTCAAAACTCATAAAGTCAAACTTTTAGAATCTGTGCATTTTATTAAGTGTAAATTATGCCACAATTTCAAAAGAGAGAGAAGGAGAGAGGAGAGGAGACAGAGAAAAGAGAGGATAAAAAGTCTGATTTGGATCTAAGTCTGAAGGACTATGTAGCCTGGCTAAGGAAATCAGACTCTAGAGGGCAGGAGAGAAGCTGTTGAGATGTTTAAGCAGAGGGGTGATCTGACACAGCTTGATCTGAGGAAGATCACTCTGGACTCTAAAGGAAGATGGAGAACTAGGTAAAGACAAGGAGGACAATTAGAAGCATAGTACCCAGGAGCTGGGTACTATTCCATTAGAGCAGTTGCCACAGAAAAATTTTTATAAAAGGGGTAGGAACATTTCAGCTTGTAGAATTTGGAATGTCTGGATGTCAACTATGATGTGGAAGGTAGGGGCAAGGGAAGGGTGTGGACAACTCTGAGGTTTCTGGGTGACCATGTAAATGCCCGTATCCTTAGTAAAGATGGTAACTTTTATTTTAAGGGGGGCATGTTTAGGGACACAGGAGGAAGTTAGAGCAATTAGTTTAAGTTTATATATGGTGAGCTTGAAGTACTTTTGAGACATCCAGGAGTGAGGGGCAGATGAATAAGGACAGAAAAGAAATTGGGGACAGAGAGAAATGCAAGAAACAAGAGTAGTTATACAAGTTATAATTTGTATACAATGGCCAATTACACAAGTTGCCATTGATAACGTGCTTCCTATGTACTTCCTATCTCTTGATCCTCACAATGCCCCCTGAGGGAGATGTCCTTATAGAGGGCCACATAAGTTGCTCAAATCATCCAACTGGTAAGGGAGGAACCAAGATTCAAACTCAGGCCAACTAACCACAATGCTGAGAAAAAGATTCCTGACTACCATCCCACGAAGTGGATAGGAGCCCTCCAGGTAAGAGTGTGCACTGAGCCTAGCCAAAGCTTCCATTGGCCCATAGCCCCAGAGTCAGGGTCTCCTGCCTCCTAGTGAAATTCAAATTAATAAAACCGGATTGAGAACCACAGACTTCAGGAAGCACCCAGTTTTAAAGAACAGGGTCTACCCCTCCAGAGCTCACACACAAATTCCAGGCCATCTTTGGACTCACTGATTTGAAGAATCCTACATGCCATGAAGGGATTCCTCAAGGCTAAGTTTGGACTTGGTACCAAAATAGACTCACCTCTCACTATAAACCAATTCTGGGCCTATTGTGTATAATATAGTAGTCTTGTATAGGTAGCAGCAACCTGAATCTGTCCTGAAGACACAATTCCTCAACAACTCACTCAACAAGCATGTGTTAATTGCTAGCTACGTGCTAGGCATTGTGATAGGCACTGGCAAATACAAATGTTTAAACACATAGTGCTTAAAGTATCAACAAAGCAAGGGTACCATAAAACTGAGGGAAAAAAATATCTTTTAAAAATTTCATATTTTATGGCTGCATAGTATTCCATGGTGTTGAAGCTGGAAACCACCATTCTCAGCAAACTAACACAGGAACAGAAAACCAAACATCGCATGTTCTCACTCATAGGTGGGAGTTGAACAATGGGAACACATGGACACAGGGAGGGGAACATCACACACCAGGGCCTGTTGGGGGGATGGGTGGCAAGCGGAGGGATAGCATTAGGAGAAATACCTAATGTAGATGACGGGTTGATGGGTGCAGCAAACCACCATGGCACACATATACCTATGTAACAAGCCTGCACGTTCTGCACATGTATCCCAGAATTTGAAGTATAATTAAAAAAGAATTTTATATTTTATATCTACTGTAGTTATTAACAATGTATTGTATACTTAAAAATTGGTAAAAGTAGATTTTAAGATTTTAAGCATTCTCAGCACAAAAAAAAATGGTAAGTATGTGAGGTAATGCATACATTAATTAGCTTGATTTAGCCATTTCACAATGTATACATATTTCAAAGCATATTATATACCATAAATATTTTTTGTCAATTAAAAAAATAGAATATATTTATAAATGAGTTGTAATAGCAAAAAAAAAAGAAACTTAAAAAACAAGTAATTATCACAGTAAAAATCAGAATTTAAATGGCACCATACTATTCTCAGTAATATGAGTCTCTAAGGAAAGACATTGGTCTCTGCCTTTCTGGAACTGGGTGAAACATATGTTAGGGGAGATTTGAATATGGTAGAATTTTTGAGTTATACGTGTCTTGGTTCAAATCCCAGTTCTGCCACCTTCCGACTATGTGATCCTTAAATTATGAGTCTTGGTTTATTCATTTGTAAAATGTAGATAGAATCAACTTAGAGTTGTTATAGGGACTCATAAAGTAGTGTCAGGAAAGTGTATGGTGTAAGTCAATATAAATCAAATCTTACTATGAGACTTTCCTTCTCCTAGGCTGTATTAGTTATCTATCACTACATTAAAAAATCACCATGAACTTAGAACCTTAAAACAACACACATGTATTATCTCACAGTTTCAGCATTAGGAATCAGGCATCATTTGCCTGGGTTCCCTTTCTTAGATCTCTCATAAACCTGAAATCAAGACACTGGCCAGGGTTAAGGTCTCATCTGAAAGCTCAGTGGAGAAGATTGCACTTCCAAGCTCACTTATGTTGTTGGCAGGATTAATTTCCTTTGGGATATTAGACTGTGAGACTCAGTTCAAGCTGGCTGGTAGCCAGAAGCCACCCTCAGTTTCTTGTCACATGGGCATCCCCAACATGGCAACTAGCTTTACTAAAGCCAGCAAAGGAGAGAGTTTGCTAGCAAGACAGCAGTTCCAAGCTTATATGATGTAATCATGGAGGTAACATTCCATCTCCTTTTCCATATTCCACTGGCTAGAAGCAAGTCACAGGTCCTGCCTACACTCAAGAGCAGAGGATTTCACAAAAGTGTGAAGAGTGGGGTTGGGGGCCAATGGGGCCATCTTATATAGCCTGTCTACCACACTGGCTGACATTTCTCACTCCTTCAGCACAGTCCTCTACTATTGGCACATCAAAAAGGATGCACCTGCTTTTCAGCCCAAAAGATCTGTGGCATTAAGGCCCCCACCAACATGGCAGTATAGGTTGGCCACCTGCTGAAAGGCATCTGCAAATCCAATGTCCTTGTCTTTGAACAAGACTGAATATAGGCGTATATCTGCCTTCTGAGATACACATAAGCTTCATGATCTAACTTGATGTGTGTCATCTCATCTAAAGGCAGATTAAACTTTGCTTACAGATACTTTCATAAAATGAAAGTGTCCTATTTGAGATTAGGCAGAATCACATAAAACTTAACACTTTTGAGACCAAGTTACATTTATTCATTCAGCAAATATTTAATGAATATTTACTTAGTGCCAGCACCACTCTGGAGATTGAGCATACTGTTGTAAACAGAACAGAGAAAGCCTTCATCGTGGAGCTCACATTCTATTGGAGGAGGGGTTAGGGAGAGACAGTAAAATAATTACACAACATGTTTGGCAATGTTAATAATGTATCAAATGTGACTCCATTATAAAGTTTAAACATGAAATTTTAAATCCATGGTTTATTACCAAATATGAGAATTACTTTTAAAAGTTCATTGACAATCCCAGTAACTACTGCCTCAACAGAACGAAGTTTCTCCAAACTGAAATTGTTTTAAACTACGAATATCTTAGTTGAGGTAGCAAGTACATGAGTATACACATTTGTCACAACGCACTAAAACGTTACATTTAGAATGTGTGCTTTTTATGGACTATATAATTTATACATCTAATAAGTTTATGAATTATACATCTAATAAAGCAAATAAAAATAGAAAAACAAATAAAAATTAATTTCGGAAAGAAACTACCTAAGAAGTACCATCCCTGAAGACAGATTTTCCCAGTTTGACATCATCATTGATAGATCACAAATTATCTGAAAATACTGATTATAACCATATAGTTAGCCATTGTGCTGTCATGAGAACAAGAAAATAGGTATTGCATTATGAATATACAGCAGTTTGTGAAATACATATGCCTTGAGTTTACTGCTTATGCAAACATCATTGGCCTGTAAACTGAACACCAAGTCTTGTACAATAATTAAATTCAGTCATCTTTGATATTTTGCTAAACTTCAGTTATATAGAAACCATATTATTACACAGAAAAATTGTATTTTGTTGTTTTCAGATGTTTATGTACACATTGGAGCTCAGGACATATTTTATTCAACAGTTTGTTAGTTTGCATTATAACATTTACATTTTAGACAGTTAGTGTGTGGACTGCCCTGTATTCTCTTGCCTGGAGTCTCACCAATGTCAAAGATGGACCTGCCCAGTAGCTCTTCTTTCACCTTGAAGGTAACACAGGGCACCGGTTGAAAGCAAAGCCACAAGAATCACTAAGTTAAGTCCAGTTCTGTCCTGCACAGCTGTGTGTCCTGGGGCAAGGCACTCTCTGCTCAGAGCCTCAGTTTCCCCACCTGTAAAATGGAGCTGATAGAAGATACTTTGTCGGGATACAGGGACATTGGTGGAAGGTAAGTGAGAAAACAGCCTGTAACTAAGTTAGCCCTGATCCTGACAGACCATAAATCCTAAAAATAAATTATCTATCACTAGTGTTATGGTGGAAACAAAAAAACCTTTGGCCCTTCTTTGTGCAGAATTCCTTTCGGGTGTTTATGGGAGGGCACGTCTGGGAGGCAAGGAATTTAGAGAGCTGGGAATGGCTATGGAATAAAAGGTGAGGCTGGAATACAAGGCAGAAGCAGCAGAGAGATCAGAGCTGAGGCTCTGGGAACTGGAGAGATGACCGTTAGTGGGTTAACCAGGGCTCATCCCCACCATCCGTCAGAAGAGGCTGACTCCATTTGTGATTCATGGGGCCTGGGCCTGCCTGGGGGCTGAAGACGGCTGCATCACAGATGCTAGGGGCCACCAGTACTGCCCAGGGAGCTTGTAAAAATGCAGGTTCCCAGGACCCACCCCCAGAAATTCTGATTCAGCAGATCCCAGGATGGGGCCTAGGACCCTGATATTTTACAAGCATCTGTTTTCAGGGCAATTCCAAGGGTTCCTGCTCTTCTAGTATTATAAGTAAGCCATATTTATCTCACACTTTCTTTTTTTCTTTTTTCTTTCCTAAGACATAGGATCTTCCTCTGTCACCTGGGCTGGCATGCAGTGGCATGATCATAGCTCACTGTAACCTCAAACTTCTGGGCTCAAGCAATCCTCTGGCCTCAGCCTCTTGAGTAGCTGGGACTACAGGTGTGCACCACCATGTTGGCTAATTTTTATGTATTCATTTTTTTATGGATGGGGTCTCGCTATGTTGTCCAGGCTGGTCTCAAATTCCTGATCTCAAGGGATCCTCCTGCTTTGGCCTCTTGAGTAGCTGTGACTACAAGCGTGAGCCACCACATGAGGCTCATTTCACACTTTCAAATATGTACACCCTGTGATCAGTTAGAGCCCTCGGAATCGCTGCATCCACCCGGAAGGGGCAGGGATTCATAGGAGAGCCCCTTTTCACTGCTGGGTAGGATGAGGCTGTGCCCCAATATTGAAGGAGCACATTGAAACCCATCAGACCTAGAAATCAAGGTGCATCAGACAGCAGGAGATGGAAGTAGCTGAAACCACTAGGTCTGGGGCAGGGGTTGGCAATCTTTTCTGTAAAGAAGCAAATAGTAAATATCTTAGTCACTTCAGGCCAGCAATCTCTGTGGCAACCATTCAACTGTGTCATTGTGGCAAAACGCAGTCAAGGGCATGGTTGCGTTCCAGTAAAACTTCATTTACAAAAAACAGACAATAGGCCAGGTTTGGCCCCTGGGCCATAGGTTTGCCAATCCCTGATCTGGATTCAGATGGAAGGGTGGCGAAATCCCAGCTGTGTGTCCTTTCCTAAGTCACCTCACTTCTCTGAGCCTCAGTCTCCTTACCTGCAAATTCAGAAAAATAATGGCACCAGCTTCACAGTGCTGCTGTAAGGACTGTTAAAGAGCTCAGCACCATTTCTGGAACTCAGCAAACCATGATAAAAGTCAGCAATTACTCATGTCTGATCCAGACTGCGGAGATTTCAACCACGATGCCATGGTCTGAACGTTTTTATCCCCCCAAAATTCATGTGTTGAAATCTTAACCCCTAAAGTGATGGTATTAGGAGGTGAGGCCTTTGGAACATGATTAGGTCATGAAGGTGGAACACTCACGAATGAGATTAGTGCCTTTGTAAAAGAGGCCCCAGAGAGCTGCCTTGGCCCTTCTACCATGAGAAGACAACAAGAGGTGGCAGCCATGAACAAGCGAGCAGGCACCAAATCTGTTGGTGCTTTGATCTTGGACTTCCCAGACTCTAGAACTGTGAGAAATAAATGTCTGCTGTTTATAAGCCACTCAGTTTATAGTATTTTGTTATAACAGCCTTAATAGAATAAGACAAATGGCTCCACCCCTTGCAAGCTGGGTGACCTTGGGCATATGATGTAACCTTCCTGTCCCTCAATTTCTTTCTCATATCTAATGTAGGGATAATAATATTTGTGAGAACTAAATGAGATGAGAAATGCAAAGTACTTAGAAAAATGCATGTAAATGTGCTGAAAAGTTAGCTTGAATTATGTTTGCTATACTGTGATTATAAATTGTTACTTTATTATTATATTATACAATTTATCATACGGAAGGGATTGAACCAACAGAGTAAGGGAGAGAATCCCTTCTTCACCAGCAAAAATAAAAAATAAAAATAACAATAACAATAACAAAACACAGTACCATAAGGCCAGCCTTTCCCAAAGCCTCTTAAGACTTGAGCCTTTCGTCCAAGACATTAGCTGTAGAAATGTTTTTCTCTGCACCCACAAGGCAGCCCAGAGACATCAAACACAGAAACAAACTGAGCCGAAGCTGAATTGTGTTCATCTTCGTAGTGTAGTTTTGCCTCTGAATTCTTACTAAAGATGAAATACCACGTCTAGAACCTCCTTGGGAACTTTGAGACAAAGCCCTGTGACGGGGGATAAAAAACCGTCCTACTTTAACAAGCAGATGCTTTTTAGATGGTTTTAATCTTAGTTCTGCATTGGTTCCATCCTTCAGTCTCCAAAATTTGCATCAGGCTGCCAAACACCAGTGATGCCTCCACAAATACATTATCTTCTTTTACTAATATCTATACTAGGTCTATTCAGATGGGTGTTCTCCCAACACGCACAGAAGCCAACACAATTAACTTTCCTTAAAGGAAATTCAATCACCTTTGCAGAAAACAGTTCTTGAGCTCCTTCTCTGGGTTGATACAACAACACACACACAGAAGTCCAAACAGCACTAAAGTAATTAAAGCAGCTGGGATTGATCGGGGTTCTGAATGACCTTTTGGTAACTTACCTACGCCTGCCATTTAGAGAAAGAATAATTTATGATGCAAGTCAAAGTGCAGAAAACCAAAGCAGACAGAGAGAATTCTGATTAGCCTTGGAAGGGTGAACTGTCAGGAAGCGCCCCCCGGAGCCCCTCATGAAAACAGGGAACAAAAGCAGTAAACGTCCAGGTTCGCCCAGACACAGGCGCCTGCGGTTCCTGGTGTGTGTCTGCTCCTCTGGCTCATAGAATCCAAGAATTTCAGGTTGGGAAGGCCTTAAAGGTCTAAGTGAGCCCACTCGTTTGACAAGTGAGGAAACTAAGGCTTAGAGCAGGGATTTATTCTAGGTCTCCTGCATGGCAAGTGGGAAGATTTTACCACTTCATCTGGACAACTGTACTCAAACCAAAGGCAACTTCAACCCCTAAAATGCCCTTTATGTGTAAATTCCAAATAAATTTGCAATTAAAATTACAAATTAAATTTGTAGAATACAAGCCCCATGAGAGCATGAATTTTTTTTTTCTGTTTTGTTTACTACTGTAACCTGAGCAGCTAGAATAATTGCTGGCACCTAGGAGACACTCAATATAATATATTTTTGTGCAATAAGATTTTAGAATTAATTATCCCTGAACTCAAGAGGTGCATGGGTCAATACAGAGCTGAATAGGTTCTGTGCCCAAAATGGTACCCATTTGAGAGGCCAACTCATGAAAACAAAAGATTTAGATGCTCAATGTATTTTACTGGCACTAAAGATTAGTCCACCACAGCCTCTCAATGAAAAGTCCCTGAGATATGGATGACCACTAGTAAAGTCTATGCATCTGGGAGAAATGACTATATGGTTGGGACTTCCTATAATGCATTCCTACAAGTTCCCTACCTTTTCTATGCTGTTACTTCCACCTTGGAAACCCTTCACTCATCTCTGAATCTTAACACTTCATCCACACTTTAAACCTCAGCTCCCCTGCAGCCTCCTCCAGGAAGCTCTTTGCTTTCTTCTAGACAGAAGCAATCCCTCCCCTCCTTAATCTAACTCCCACACAGCCTTTAAATGGCACTTTGTCAAGGGGGCCTTGCCTGACCCTCCGGATGAGGTTAGATTTTCCTACTCCCTATACTGTTACTTGCATAACACTAATTATACTTTATTTATTGCCTGTCTTCCCCCATGGAACAGTAAGCTTCATGAAGTCAGAGACTACATCTGTTGTATTTTGCCATTGTATCCCAGCACCCAAGATAGTGTCTTGTCCACAAGACACGAATAAATGAATGGATGGACAAATGGATATATGGATGGACAGATGGATCAATTAATACATAATTGAATGAATTAATCAGTGAATCAGTTGATGAAACAAATAAATGAATAAATCCATTAATTAATGAACAAATCAGTGAATCAATGAACGAATCATGTATATGCCATTTACCCAATCTCTAATATGCTGTTGAATTTATTAATATTTCTCCAAGATAGAATAATACAGTGGTTGAAAGTGTGATTTCTACAGCCTGGCCAAATCTGGTCTCTCTGTACAGCCTGTGTGACCTTAGGCAAGCTACTTAACATCTCTCAACCTCAGTGAGAATGATCATACTGCCCATACTTTGTAGGACCGTAGGATCAAATGAGATAATATGTGTACAGCGCTTTCTACAGTGGTCGGCACATAACAATTACTCAATGAATGTTAGCTTTCATTGCACTGATGTTATCTTAGGGCAAGAATTGCCAAATTTATCTTGGTAAGGCCCCACATCTAGCACAGTACATGTATTGGGCTCCCCAAAAAATATCAAATAAATAAATGGATATTTTAAGCCTCTCTGCCAGGACACTTCAAAATTGTGGGAATGTCAAATTTGCTCATGTCATAAAGGAATCTAAAAAGACATGACAGCTAAATGCAATACCTGATGCTGGACTGGATCCTAGAGGAATGCTGAGAACAGTGTTGGGTCCATTTGCAAAGCTGAACTATAAATGGTAGATGAAAGTATTGCATCAATGTTAAGTTATCTGCAGTAGATAACCACGATGTGCCTACATTAGAGGCTATCTGTATTCTTAGGAAATACATGGAAAAACATAGATATAAAAAGCCATATCATATGCAACAAAATTATATATAAAAAGACTTGCAAATTGTGACAGGAATGTGAGAGCCACCTTGTATTACAGTTCTGGGTTTTCAAATAATAGTTGAAAAATCAAAAATAATAGCTAAAGATAATAACAGAAAAGCAATCTTGGGAACTAAAGTAGGGAATCGGCTGATAAGCCTGCAGAGGAGACCAACACATGACTTCCATTGCTCCATGATGGCAAACATTACTAACGAATATGGCATCCTTTCTCAGTAAATCCAAACACAGCCTCAGAACCCTTCTCAACGCAGCTACTACCTACCAAACAAAGTTGTTCTTCTGGATGAAACAGCTGGATGTGACCCCTACCAGAGATTTTTCTGTTCCAGTTGGAGACACATTAAGATTCAAAGCCTTTCTAATGAAAGCATTTCAGCTCTTGAAACAACTAAGTAGATAGTCTTCAAACTACAGCTCAAAGATCTCTTTGATACTTTATCCCTACCAAAACTTAACATTGATTTTATTTTAGAGAAAGAAGGTGCTATGAGGTAGGAAGGGGTAGGGGTGTGTGTGTGTGTGTGTGTGTGTGTGTGTGTGTGTGTGTGTGTGTGTTTGAATACCAGCTCTGCCACCTTCCAACCTGAACACGTTGTCCTACATTCCTGCACCTCAATTTTCTCATCTGTGAAAAAGGGCTAACAACCCCCAGGCTTTTGTGAGAACCAGCAAAGTTCATGAATGTGAGCATCTTGTACCCTTTACAGATAAATTCTATGATTATTGTGATAATGATTATCAACATCATCATAATCATCATCCTTCCCTTTTTTCTTCTTTGCAATTACCCGCAGCTAATGGAGTCCTGCTTCTCTTTAGAGGGTGAAGAGCCATCTCTGCCCAGAACATTTCCAGCTTGGGTTTTTCAACAACCCACGGAGCTCTCCTGCCTTGAACTTGAATCATGCTGGAGTTTCGAGAGAGCAGTTACATGTCCATTTCCTTCAATTATCAGTGAAAGATAAAGTGCCCTGGCTCTCGGCCCCAGATGCCACCTGGCCTGGCCCATCTAGGGTTTCCATTATGAGCCAAGGTAGAAAAACCGGGCCTGCAGGTTTATTCTCTGTCCCTGGCCCTCTAACTAATAGGACTTCAGCCACTCTCTTGAGCATAAAGCTTTCTCTCCGGGCAAAGCCAACCAATTTAAATGGCACTCACGGCTCATGTCTGTATGTCATGAGCTCCTGAGTACTCCAAGGGGCCAGAGCAATAAATCTATTAGGTCTCCTTTGTCCCATCTTGTCGTGAACTTCTAAGAAAAAGGCACTAAGAGGATCAGTACCCAGAAAACCTTCATAATTGTGGCTTCTACACGGCGAATGAGGACAATTACCAAGGCAACCGGCCAATCATTCTGGTTAAGGGCAGAGAGAGTTTAGTCAAGAAGAGGCTCTTGCGAACTGTATTGCGCTGTAATCAGAGTAACCAACATTTTAAAAGGCCCTTGTGCAAAAACAGGAGGGATGGCAGGGAAGGGAAAAAGAAGAGGGGGGTAAATTAATTTCCTCTCATTTCCTGCCTGGTCCATTGATTGCAGTCCAAAGGCAAGATGATCTGCTGTACCCTTGCACCTGGGGCCATGGGAGCTGGCAGAGGAGCCGACAATGTTGTCTATCTTATGCCTGCATCTATTTATTTATCTTCTCCTCTAGGCTCAGCATCTGTAGCAGAGATCTCATGAAAAGAGTGAAAAAGTAAACATCTTTAAGGACAGTATAGAACCTCTTAAATTACCTTATAGTCCCTTGAGAAATAACAACACATCTGTCTTTATCCAGTCTTCCTTACCTTAGTTGCTGGTTTTACCAGATCATTTTGTTACCCAAGTCATTTTGCTCATCAGAATGTCTCCTATGAAGTTATGTTGTAAATCAGGGTAATAAAAGGATAATTGGGGCATTGGGAGTACCCAAAACTCCAGACGCTTTTCCATTTTCAGGACTGTCAGGATTCTGGTTGCAGACTGAGTTAAAGATCCACATCTTCCTCCTGGGCTGTACAAGGCTCCTGGGAGGGTTGATTATTTTGGTGAGTGTTTGTCTTTGATTCACAGGTCATAATCCTGTGTCTCTTGCCTTGGGTGCCAAGGACAGCAAAGCACTCAATAACCTGCCCTGTGTTTGCTGAGCTTCCTGGTAGAATTAACAAAGCCATCCCGTAACACAGGAAGCTACCTTGTCCGTTAAGGAGTGCCATGTAACAGGAGGCATGAAAGGAGAGACATCCCCAACTGAAGAAATTCATGTATTCACTCAACAAACACAGGCCAGGTGCTACTCTTCTAACATCAGACAGGAAATGATTTCCTTGGTTCTTTCCAACTACAAGAGCCTATGATTCTAGTTACGTTGGGATAACAGTAATGACAAGAATATTAGTAGTAATAATGAGGGCAATAGCTACAAGTGTATCGAACATTCACTAAGTGCCAGGCCATGTATATGACCTCTCTGAAGCCTCTAGGATATTGTTGTATAATTCGGGGTCCCAGCAGGAGACAGTTGGCACACTCAAAGGGTTTAATTAAGGAGAGTTGAACAAACACAGGTGTGGACAGGGCTAAAGGAACCACCAAGAGATATTGAAATTCCTGAGGGCCAGTAAAAGTGGGGAGCTGTTACCACTCTTGGCCAAAGAAAATATTGTTCTTGGACCATGGGAGAGGAGCCACCCCAACAGGAGCTGAGATCAGGGAGGAAGAGAGCATGACCTAAAACCACATCCAGCAGGAAGGAGCTATGGAAATAGGCTATTCCAGGCTTCTCTTCTGCCCTCTAATCTCACCAGTGAGTCCATCGGCCAATCCCAAAAGCAAGCCAGAGGCTGAGGGAACCTGGTGATCAAGTCTGTGCAGGTCAGCTCCCCAAAGCACAGAGTTAGGTGAGAAGGGTGGAGAGTTGTTATGGGGGGCAGGGAGGGGCACAGAGAGAACAGCCGGCACATCCATGTCCCCATTTCAAAGAGACAGTGAGTCCCGAGGCAGGAAAAACTAACCAAGGTCACCTCACTAGCAAGTGATGGCGTGAGAATTTCAGCGTGTATCTGCTAGACCCTGAAGCTGTATCTAGGATGGGACCCAAGGCTTATAGCCGGATGACACTGAGGAAACTAACAAGCATGTGAGGGGTGGGACAGTGGTTCTCAACTGTAGAGAGGGCCAGGGTCATGAGGGAGCTTTTTATTTTAAATTTATCTTAGGTTCTGGGGTACATGTGCAGGATGTGCAGGTTTGTTACATAGGTAAACGTGTGCCATAGTGGTTTGCTGCACCTATGAGCATCAAGGGGAGCTTATTAAAATGCAGATTCCCCAGGCCCTATATGCAAAGATTCTGAGAGAAAGGGCTGGGTGTCCCCGTGGCTACTGAAAAGCTCAGGTCCCATCTAAAGGGGACTAGGTTCTGGCTGGGCGTGGTGGCTCACGCCTGTAATCCCAGCATTTTTGGAGGCTGAGGTGGGTGGATCACCTGATGTCAGGAGTTTGAGACCAGCCTGGCCAACACAGCAAAACCCTGTCTCTACTAAAAATCCAAAAAAATTAGCTGGGCATGGTGGTGTGTGCCTCTAATCCCAGCTACTCGGGAGGCTAAGGCAGGAGAAATGCTTGGGCCCGGGAGGCAGAGTTGCAGTGAGCCGAGATTGCCCCATTGCACTCCAGCCTGGGTGACACAGTGAGACTCAAAAAAAAAAAAAAAAAAAAGAATAAAGGAGACTAGGTTCCATCTAAAGCCACTGCTCAGCAGCCAGGCACAGTGGCTCACGCCTGTAATCTTTGGGAGACCAAGACAGGCAGATCACAAGGTCAGGAGATCAAGACCATCCTTGCTAACATGGTGAAACCCCATCTCTACTAAAAATACAAAAAAATTAGCCGGGCATGGTGGTGGGCACCTGTAGTCCCAGCTACTCGGGAGACTGAGGCAGGAGAATGGTGTGAACCCGGGAGGCGGAGATAGAAGTGAGCAGAGATCGTGCCACTGCACTCCAGCCTGGGCAACAGCGCGAGACTCCGTCTCAGGAAAAAAAAAAAAAAAAAACCACTGCTCAGCTCCACCCACTTGTAACCCTGCAGATTTGAGAACCTAGTTTGTCAGCTCCTCCAATTTTCCAAGAGAACCCCAAAAAAATCCAGATTCTTAGGTAGAATCTTCCCCTTTTTAAATGAAGGCAACTAATTCAATGAGCAGCACCAAAATAAAACAAAGCAAAATCATCACGGTGGGGGCCACACAAAGCATATCTGAAGGGCACCAGTGTGCAGCCTTCCTTGTGGCTGCACAAAGCATATCTGAAGGGCACCAGTGTGCAAGTGTGCAGTCTTCCTTGCAGAGAAAGCCATTCGGCATTGTCAGGCCCTGGGACAACGTCCCAGCAAAGAAGTCGGAAGAAACCTAAGCTCCTGTCCTGGCTCTGCAGCTGGCCCCCTGTATGTCCCTGGGTAACTCCTGTCCCCTCTTGAGACCCCAGTCTCCTCAGCTGTCTACCTGAGGGAATTGGAAGTTGACAATCTCAAAGGCCCTTTTCCAGAACTTTCATGATTTGCATGCTTTTCCCTCAGAAGGAAAGCCATTCAGTTGTATAGTCATTTCTGAGAAATTTCCATCATGCCCTTCAAAAGCTGCTTGTCTCATTCCCTCCTACTGATAACGCATGCATGTCCTTTCTTAAAGGAGGAAAGAAGGTTAACCAAAGCCTATGGAATAGCTATTTCTATTTCTAAAATCCTCTAAGGACAATATAGAGTCTCTTAAGGAATCTTCTAGGGTTGGCCGGGTGCGGTGGCTCACGCCTGTAATCCCAGCACTTTGGGAGGCCAAGGCAGGTGGATCACCTGAGGTCAGCAGTTCGAGACCAGCCTAGCCAACATGGTGAAACCCTGTCTCTACTAAAAATACAAAAATTAGCCAGGCATGGTGGCGGGCACCTATAATCCCAGCTACTCAGGAGGCTGAGGCAGGAGAATCACTTGGACCCGAGAGGCGGAGGTTGCAGTGAGCTGAGATCACGCCGTTGCACTTCAGCCTGGATGACAAGAGCGAGACTTCATCTCACAAAAAAAAATCTAGGGTCAGTCATGATGGCTCACACCTGTAATCCCAGCACTCTGGAAGGCCAAGGTGGGAAGATCACTTGAGCCCAAGAGTTCGAGACCAGCTCTGGCAACATAGTGAAATCCCATCACTACAAAAATATTTAAAATTAGCCAGGCATGCTGGGGCACACGCCTGTGGTCCCAGCTACTCAGGAGGCTGAAGTGGAAAGATCACTTGAGCCCAGGAGGTTGAGGCTGCAGTGAGCCGTGATCACACTGCTGCACTCCAGCCTGGGTGACAGAGAGAGAGACTCTGTCTCAAAAAAAAAAAAAAAAAAGAACCTTCTAGCCCCAGGAGAATAGAAATAATGGTGCCACCTTCTGAATCCATCTGACATCACCTTATTTGCTGGTTTAGCCAGAACATTTCATTATCTAAGTCACTGTACTCATCAGAATGTGCCCTAAAAATTTATAGGAAGCATGTTGAAAATAAGGGTTATGTATGTAATTACTAATGTAACACTAACAATTTAATAAATAATGTGGTTATTAATGTAATACTAGTAATAACATAATAACTAATATCATCTCTCAATGTTGTTCAAAGTGTACAAAATTTCATTTGGGAGGAGTAAGTTCAAGATATCTGTTATTACACAACATGGTGACTGTAATTAACAACGTATTGTATTACCGAAAATCACTAAGAGAGCAGATTGTGTTTGCAGCACAAAATAATAAGTATGTGAGGTAATATACATGTTAATTTGCTCAAGTTAGCCATTCTACACTGCATACACATTTCAAAACATCGTGTTGTAAACCATAAATATATACAATTTTTGTCAATTAAAAAATAAATAATTTTTAAAATAACACTAACATGTAATATGACCAGATGATATTATGGCCAGAGGATTCAGGAATATTGGAATCCTGTCCCAGACCACATGAGGTCCCTGAGGGAATGATATGCATGGATGGACATGTGGAAGGTGGTCATAGACTCCTGTTACGCTCAACTCAAGTTAACAGGGCTGAGCCACCTAGAAAGAACCTTTGGTTACAATAGCCTTAAGTCTATTGCAGACTCAAAGCCTTTTCTACTTGTTTCACTCCTTATACCCAAGTTCCAGAATCAAGGCCACTAAGGCAAGGATTCTTACGCCCCTCCCCTCCAGGGCTGCCACCCTGGGCCAACCCCACATCATTTCCCTCCTTTCCCATCTGGATCATCCCAACAGCCTTCTAACTGGGCCCCTGGTTCTTTTTCCTGAACTTTCTCTAAGGTTGTTAACTAATGCTTTACTTTCTGTTTTTAGATTTAACAAGTATATCACCCTTGAAACAAAAATAAAAGGCCAGGCATGGTGGCTCACACTTGTAATCTCAGCACTTTGGGAGACTGAGGCAGGAGGATTGCTTGAGGCCATGAGTTTGAAACCAGCCTGGGCAACATAGGGAGATGGTGTCTCTAAAAACAAAAATAAAAATAAAAATTATCCAGGCATGGTGGTGCACATATGTGGTTCCAGCTACTTGGGAGGCTGAGGTGAGAGGTTCACTTGAACCCAGGAGGTTGAGGCTGCAGTGAGCCAAGATTTAGCCATTGGATTCCAGCCTGAGTAACAGAGACTCTATCAAAAATAAGAAGAAGATGATCGTATACAAGGCAAGGAAATTATAATATATATGCCAAGAATGATCTAATTATTCAAGTTTCCATAACTTAAAAGGTAGAATGTTCTAGAGAGGAAGGGAGGTAAACATAAAACAGAGGAGGTTTGAGTGGAATTCACTCTAAAGGGACTGTAGCTGGGCTACATTTCCTGGAGAATCTCTGCCTCCTTCTTTTCACGTTGGTCCCCTGCATTCATTTCCCACAAAGCTGCCAGGGAGGTCATCCTAAAATCTAATTTAGACCACGTCATCCCCTGCTTCAAGCCTTCCAGTGACTTCCCATCACATTTAGAAAAAAAATTCAAACTCTTTCAAGACCCTAGTAATCTACAGCAGGGATTGGCAAACTGTTTTCTGTAAAGGGCCAGATAGTACCTGTCTTCAGGTCTGTGGGTCATGCAGTGTCAGTGGCAGCTACTCAACTCTGCTGTTGCATCACAAAAACAGCCAAATACAATTCATAAATGAATGAACAGAGCATTGTTCCAATAAAACTTTATTTTCAAAAACAGGTGGCAGGCTGGATTGACCCCAGGAGCACTGGTTTGCTGACCCCGATCCAGATTCTTGCTACTGAAAATGAGGTCCAGGGACCAGCTGCATCAATATCACCTGGATTTGTTGGAAATGCAGAGTCCCAGGCCTCCCCCTAGACCCTCTGAATTAGAGTCCGCATTTTAGCCAATCCTAGGCAACTTATAGGCCCAGATCCAAACTTTTGCTCTGACACCTAATCTAACCCCCTTCACTCTCTCCCCCTCTCTTTGTTCTTCTATCCAGGGCCACTTGCCTCAAGCTTCCCCTGTGGCTGGTTCCATTTCCAGCAGAGCTTTTATCGCTAATTATCTTGCTAAATCTTTTGCTTACTTGTCAATGGTTTGACTCTCCCTGCTAAAAAACAGAAGCTCTGAAGCCAGGGACCCTAACCGACTGCTCACTGTCGCATTCTCAGCGTCTTAGAACAGTGACTGATGTAAGCTGGTTCTCAAGAAGTATTTGTTGAGCCAAAGATAAACAAAAGCAGAAAGCAGAGAATTCTTCCCCACCACCCCCCCCCCCACGCCACCCAAAGAAAGGAGTGTAGGGCTGTGTAAAGAGGAAGGAAAAGAAAGAATTCTAAGAGCCAAGTCTAAGCACCACCCCTGGTCACAGGGTCTGGGTTCTTCTAAAAACACCATAGCCACTGATGTCCTAATCCCTGTGGAAGACTCTGGAAATCACAGCTGCAGTCGTTTGTAAGCTCCTTCTGTCAAAACAGAGTCTATAACCCCACCGCTTGAATCTGGGCTTGCCTTGTGACTTGCTTTGACTAATAGAAAATGGTGGAAATGGCATTGAGTAAATTCCAGAATCTGGGTATTAAGAAATTTTCAGCTCCCACTTCTATTGAAACCCAGGCACCATGCTGTCAGGAAGCTGATCTAGACCACTGGAGGAAGTGGGGCCACATGAAGAACTGAGGCCCCAGCCAAGAGCCAGAACCAACTATTAGATGTGTGAGGAAAGCGGCCTTGGACATCCCAGCCTCAGTCACACCTCCAGCTGAATGCAGCCACAAGAGTGGCCCCAGCCAACACCACACAGAACAGAAACGAACGTTCTCTGCTGAGCCCTGTGCAAATCACAAAATTGTGAGCAAATAAATGGTTGTTGTTAAAGACGTAATCCTGTTATAACAAAAGATAATTGAAGTAATTCCCTTTAAATATCCATGTCCAAGAAAGATTTCTCCCATCAATGTACTGGAATCTGATTCATGCAAATTGGTGATTCTTATCCCTGGAGTGGGGGAAAGGAAAATGTGGGGGATGGAAGGAGACGTCTTCCCCTAGAAGGGGAGAGAAAGGACCAAATCTTTTTCACCCTTGAGAGTCCTGATGTGTGAGGATGACTGTTGTACATACAGCAAAAGCAGCTCACATGAATTGTGGGCTTTTTTAATTGTAAAATACATATAAAAATTAGCATTTTAACTATTTCAAAGTGCGCTTCAGTGGCATTAAATGCATTCACAATGTTGTGCAATCATCACTACTGTCTAGTTCCAGAGCTTTTCACCCCTCCACCCCCACTCCCCCAGCCCCTGGCAACCACCAATCTGCTTTCTGTCTCTATAGATTTACCTGTTCTGGACATTTCATATAAATAGAATCCTATGATATATAGCCTGTCTCATCTGGCTTCTTGCATTTAGCATAATATTTTCAAGGTTGATCCATGTTGTAGCATGGGTCAGGACTTCATTTATTTTTATGGCTGAATAATATCACTGTATGGATACACAACGCTTTGTTGACCCAACTATCAGTTGACAGGTATTTGGGTTACACTCACCTGGCAGCTATGATGAATAATGCTGCTATGAAGACTCTCACACAAGTTTTGATCTAATCCAGTGGCTCTCAACCGGGGGTGATTGTACCCCTGAGGGACATTCTTGATTGTTCCAAATGAGGGCAGGTGCTATTAGCACCTAGGAAATGGAGGCCAGAGATGCTGCTAAACATCCTAGAATGTACAGGACAGCTCCCGCGACAAGGATCATTCAGCCTCACCTGGCACAGTGGCTCATTCCTGTGATGCCAGCTATTCGGGAGGCTGAGGCAGGAGAAGTGCTTGAGCCCAGGACTTGGAAGCTACAGTGCGTCATGATCACACTGCTGCCGCACTCCAGCCTGGGTAACAGAGTGAGACCTTGTCTCCCCCCAATTTTTTTTTTTTTAAAGGAAGTCTTCAGCCCAATGTCAATAGTGCCCAGGTTGAGAGGCCCTGGTCTAATTCAACCTTCCCCAGCCTCAATGGCAGCTCAGGGGATTACACCAAACTTACCCTTTAACGTGAATTCTTTCAGGGCCCCCCATAAATGGAAACTTTATCTCCTTCTCATCTCAGAATCTACAACCTGGTGGCCAGTTTAGCAACATGTGATTCTTTTTTAACACCCCCCGTTTCTAAGAGGAAAATCAAAACAAAACCCTCCAAATAAATTGCGGGAAAAATAAAAGGATATTTCTGATGTTTTTCTAGGCTTTTCATCCTTTTTAAAACGGGGGCGGGGGGGAGGTCAAGTGGCAACTGAGGAATAAAAACAAGTGTTCAAAAGCATCAGCGACCCAAAGTCCGCAGAAAATCAAAACAAACCCAGCTCTCAGTGTGCGTAATTACGGGTACAATCAAGTAATGAAAGGTTTATTAGTTTAATGTGATTCCATCAAGTACCAAAAAGCGGGAAGGAGTGGGAGAAAGAAAGAAAATGGATATGAAAGAGGGGAGGGAGAGACATGAAAGAGGAATATGAGTGGGCAGAGATCGTGAAATTAAAATGCATCTTTATTTAAACTGCACGTCCTGGATGTTGAACCAGAGTTGGTCCAAGGCAGCTGCAGAGGAGCCAACCTGAGCGCCTTCTGCAAAACATATGCCTTTGCAGTCATCCAGTGGATGATTTTTTAAGACTATGCACTTGACCCTGTTTTGGGCTATGGGGACTCAGCAATGAATGAAATAGACAAAAATTCTCCTCTTCCCCACTCCACCCCCTGGAACTTACATTCAAGTGGGGAGAATAGACATTCAATGAATTAACAAGTCAAATGCACTGTATTAACACACAGAGAAATATAAAGCAGGGAAGCGGGATAGGAAGTGCCAGGGATGGGAGAAGCACTGGAATTTTAGAGCAGGTGGCCAAGCAAAGGTTGGAATGGAAGGACATAAAGGAATGAGCCAAGGGCAGACCTGGGGGAAGAGCATTGCCAGTAGAGGGCAAAGGAAGTGAACGTGTCCTGGGGTAGGACATGCCTGTGGAGGAATAGTGAGAAGGCCAGTGTGGTTGGACCAGAGCAAGGGGGAGGCAGCAGGAGATAAGGACAGACAGGTCATGGAAGCCAGATCCTGTAGAACCTTGGAGGGCACAGAAAGGTCTCTAGCTTTTATGTTGAGTGAGAAGGGAGCAAGGGGAGGGTTTTGAACAGAGAAGAGACACAGGATCACCCTAGCTGCTGAGCAAAGAGAGGGAAGCAGGGCTGAGACCAGGACAAGGCAAGTTAAGCATGTAAGGAGCAAAATTTTAGAAGGCACCCACTCTCAGGGCATGCAGTGACTCACTTCTCTCTCTCTATCCCAGCCCTGCAATGAAGGGTTATTTAGACCTTAAGGTAAAGACTCTGTGATGGACACAGACCATCCCCGTCAAGGAATGCCCTGTTAGCAGACAGCCTACAGCTATCAGCCTCTCCAGGGATGGCTCAAGGTGCAGAAAGCCATACCCTTTCTCAGGGTGTGTTTTCATTTTTTATCTTTTTAAAATTTTAAGTTCTGGGATACATATACAGAACACGCAGGTTTGTTACATAGGTAAATGTGTGCCATGGTGGTTTGCTGCACCCATCAACCCATCACCTAGGTATTAAACCCTGCATGCATTAACTATCCGGATGCTCTCCCTTTGGGTGTGTTTTTAAATGTAGGCTTTATAGTTCTCATTATTATTATTATTCAGGTATGGCAAAGTCAAAAGATAGGAGGCCATTGAGTATTAAAAAGATAGTTTGTTACTCACAGATCCCCAGTGTGGGAGCTTGTCATGCCATGCAGTGGCCACAGGGGAGCAGCACCAGGGATGTTCAGGAGGCAGAGGGAATGGGTGAAAAAGTAGGCAAGATCCTTGATTGCGGTTTCTGAAGGAAGAAACAGGTGAGGCAGGGTAAGCAGGCTTGGAATTGGCTCATTAGAATAACTTCAGTAGGTTCTGGGGCATAGCACTGTCCCTAGCTGTCTGGTACCTGGCCCTGTAGTGATTAGGGTAGGTGGATAGTGGCCCATAGTGTGAGAGCCAATAAAGGAGGTGGTGGGGCCTGTGGGCTTTGGGCTGGTTGGTTTGCATATGAAAGCTGCACTTGAAGTCCACTCATTTACTCTATCGAGGAATTGACTGGCTTTAGGAGAGGCAGTCTCTCCAGAGTCAGCAAGGGTCCCAGGTGTGAAAACATGAGAATGAAAAGGCATGCTTAATACACAGTGGCCCACATCCAACGACCAATGCATGCAGGAGTATAGAGGCCTGGCCCTCCCAGCCCACATGGGACAAACCCAAAGGAGCCACTTCAGCTCCAGAGCTCCCCATGGGGTCATTGGGCCGAGGCTGTCATTGAACCCTTATCACAACTCGACTTCCCCATCTGCCTATTCCTGCTTCTTCTTTCCCTGAACTTCCACAGGCATAGATCCCTATGGCACTCCACAATAAATACCCTACAACCTAAACTCTGTCCCAGAGTCTGTCTGCTTCCTGGAAAACCCAGCCTAGGACAACATGAGAGAAAAAAAAATGTGAAATATGTCCCCAAAACATCAGTGGGCAGATGGCGAGATGGCCAGAGAAGACAGTCATGGGGTGAATTCCCAGCTCCATCCAGCCTGGCCCACTCCCTGGGGTCTCTCTCCTTGGTGACAATTCTGGGTCTTTCTCTCTCGCTCTCTCCTGCCATCTCTCTCTCCCTTTTTAAATTGTAAAGTATAACACATATACAGAAAAAATGTACAAGTCACACAGATATAGATCAGTAAATTATTACAAAGCAAACACCCAGGTCAAGAAAGAGAACATCAACTGCAACCCCCAAACACTCCACCATTCCACCTCCAACCAAAGGTAACCTTTTGTCTCTCCTGAGTTTTAACACCCTTATTTAGTTTGGCTTCTTTTGGAATTTTATACATTTGACCATAATGTCTATAGAGCACATATTTTTTGAGCTTGCTTCTCTCCCTCAAAATATATACAAAATGTGTATATGTGTGTTGTGTGCATGAAATGTATCCATGTCACTGCAAGTAATTGTATTTGATTCATTTTTCATTGCTGTATATTATTCTATGATGGAACCATGGTATCCCATTTTTCATTCTACTTTAATGGACATTGGGGTCAACAGGCATGTGGCAAAAGGGTTTCTCTAAACAGCCCATAAACACTGGAAAAGAATGCTCAACATCATTGGTTATCAGGAAAATATCACTTCAAACCAAATTCCTACCCACCAAATTCTGGTGGCTACTACCTACCCACCAGAAGGGCTAAAATTAAAAAGTCAGATAATACCAAATGTTGGTAAGGATGTAGTGCATTTGTGTTCATCTTTCACCAAGCCAAGCTGTGTGGTAACCAGGTTGCTAGGTGTGAAGTCAACCATGTTCATTACAACCAAAGGAAGCCAAGGGCAGCAGCAATTGCTTAGAGACTTCAAATCATCAAATTACATTTTCATATAAACAAAGACACCAGGCAAATCCACCAGCCCTTCATTCTACCTTCTCAGCATCTCACCCAGCTTTCCCAGTTAAAACAATAAAGTCAAGCCCAGTTGAATAAAGACATATATTTTGGCCTGAGCACCAAATCAAAGGGGTATGGGATGAATGTGCTGTCTCAGCCACAGATGCACACCTGAACCCTGAGTCTGGAGGCCAGGTGGGTGCACACCTGAACCCTGAGTCTGGAGGCCAGGTGGGTGCGCACCTGAACTCTGAGTCTGGAGGCCAGGTGGGTGCATGCCTGAACCCTGAGTCTGGAGACCAGGTGGGTGCACGCCTGAACCCTGAATCTACCAGGTGGGTGCACCCCTGAACCCTGAGTCTGGAGGCCAGGTGGGTATATGAATCGTCACATCTCCTTGACATATCACCTGAATCAGAACCACATAAAGTCTTGTCCAGGTCTAACTGTTCTATTAGACATCCAAGTGGCTTTCCAAAAATAAAAATAGCCTAAGAATTTACAGTGACACATATTGAAATCCAAAAACCTAAAAGCCTGCTGATGACGGCACTCCAGGTGGCTTGGAAATGGGTTTTTTTTTTCCTTCTTTTAATCTAAATCATGTTCCCAGACAGTGCCGAGACTGGTATAAATTCTCTACTGCACTAATCTTTTATATACTTTTATGCTTGTCTGAGATGATTGAACATGACTCATTCATAGTTCTGTTTTCAACCACTGCTGGTCTCTTCCAGTCAGCCACATCTGTTTTTTTGCAGTTAAAGTCTCCTTTTGTCTATCACTTAATTCCGCAGTGTTCTTAGGAGAAAGGGAGTCCACAGCAAGGACTGGTCACATGCCAGCAACTGCCACACACGATAGTGGATCCCAGACCATCTGCTCTATTTATTGATGGTGATATGAAATGGGATGTCAGCTGAATGAGAACTGCCAGCTCCGCGGTGTAGACGTGGTTTTCAACTGTTTGTTTTTGTTGCAAACTCTTTCTTTCAAACAAAATTTAAATAAAACTTGTAAAAGGATTCCTGTTATGGAGTGGGGGAGGGATACACTCTCCCCTTTCCTCTCCAGAGAACTCCCAGAGTATCTTCTCTGAGACTGCAGTGCTCCAGGAACACGCTTGACACCACCAGTGTAGACTAAGTCCATGGTATAGTAGCGGTTAACACAGGTTATCTCTAGGTGATTTTTATTTTCTTCTGCTTTTTCTGTATTTTAACTTATTTATGATGAACATGTATAACTCTGTAATCATAAAATAGATGGACTGTCTTACAGAATACTTGTATGATATTTTTTAAACACATTCCACAAAGCATCAAGCTAGTTTCTGGATATTGGCTGATAATCATTTGTGCTAATGTGTTCTGGGCACCATTCTCGGCATTGAAGATACAGTAGTGAGCAAGACAGATAGCAGCTGGCCTCAATGACCTGGCATTTTAATGGTGGGAAGACAGGCATAGCAGTGTCCTGCCTACATGGCTCTGCAGGGACTCGCTTGGGGATTTGTGCTTTCCATCCCTGCAATCTGGAGTTCTGTAGGTCTAGCAGCCCTAGTACTCAGAGGGAAGAGGCTTCTCCACAGGACAAAGTAATAATCCCACTATACTCATATGGTAGCTGGCCCCCCGTGTCAGTTGGCCAGAAGGCAAAAAAAAAAAAGTAATCACTATGCTGGTGAAGGCAATTGATCATAATCATCATGAAGAAGCCAGCCTGCAGCCACATGATGGAGCCAGAGAGGTCCATGTATGGTGCTCAGCTGGTTCACTGAGCATCTCTTGCTATTCTCATGCCTAGAAGTAACTGTAAATGGGCAATGCAGCCTGATCAGGACATGCAACCATGGCTCAGACCCCTCTCAGATGAGGGTCTGGGCCACTAGGTCAGCCACTTAGACCAGAAAAGGGAGAGAGGAGTCTAGAATGACTGTTGGAGAAAGGAGATGATGAGTACAAGTGATGACCCTGGGCTAACTGCAGCAGTAGGGCCTCCAGTTCATGCCTTTCTCACGTAAGCTTCTTCCACAATCGTGGCCAACCAGAATCCTGGAGAAACCATGCCTGGATAAAGTGAGAAGCAAATGGCTGGACTGCAGCAGATGCAGGTGGTGCCCCACACAGACCCTCCTTACTGGAAGGTGCCCTTGTCCCCCATCTGCACTGTTGTTGGCTGATAACTCATAGTTGTCATGCTCAGGCAAATCAGAGACACCTCTCCTAGAAGGCTAACCTACCCTCCCCTTCTGGGAGACTAAATAAATGGCATGGAGTACAAAAGCCCAGCCCCCACGCCTCAAAGGAGAACCAGCTCCATGGTGCGATTTATGTTTTGGAGCTCCCCATGGGATCGGACTGAAGTTGTCTCCTATTACGTTTTTTTGGATACTTTGTATTACTTAAATTGACAAAATTTGCATATAAAATACAGATATGAAATATAAAATTCCATGAGTTTTGACAAATATCTGCCAGTAATACCACCCCCATCAAAAATATTTCTATCACCATCTCCTGCCCACTTCCAATACATCCCAACCTTTTTCATAGCCATTTTTTTCCGATTTTTAATCAACATAGATTTACTTTATTCTTGAACTTCATATACATGGAATCATGCAATATGAACACTCTTGCATGTATCTTCTCTTATCCAATGTAATATCTTTGAGATTAAGATATGCTATGTGTATCAGTAATTCATCTTTTATCATACGTATTTTACTGCCAGAAGCAAGTCATCTGCTATTGCTAAGTAGTATTCAATTGTATAAATATTCAACAATTTATTTTTCTGAGACAGGGTCCCGCTCTGTCACCCAGGCTGGAGTGCAGTGGTATGATCATGGCTCACTACATCCAGCGCTCAAGCAGTTCTCCTGCCTCAGCCTTCCAAGTAGCTGGAACCACAGGCACACACCACCACTCCCGGCTACTTTTTTGTGTGTGTATAGCGACAGGAATTTCACCATGTTGCCCAGGCTGGTCTCGAACTTTTGTGCTCAAGCAATCTTCCTGCCTCAGCCTTCCAAACTGCTGGGATTACAGGCATGAGCTATTGTGCCCAGCTGTCCTATCTTCCATTGATGAAAATTCAGGTTTATTCCAATTTATAGCCATTATGCTATCAAAATTCTTGCACATGATTTTTGTGAATATATACTTTTATTTCTCCTTGGTAGATAAGTAGGAATGGAATGACTAGGTCATAAGGTGGATGTGTAACTTACAAGAAACGTTCAGTTTTCCAAAGTGGATGTACCATTTTACACCAACAATGTGAGAGTTAAGAGTTGTTCGACATCCTCGTCAACACTTGGTGTTATTAGATTTTGAATTTTACCCATTCTAGTGAATGTGAAACGATATCTCACTGTGGTTTCAACTTGCATTTCCCTAATGGTTAATAATATTGAGTGCTTTTCCACGTGCTTACAGACCATTCATGTATCTTTTCTTCTAAATTGTCTCCAAGTCTTTCTCCCATTTATCTTTTTATCAATTTGTGTGGGGTTTTAAATATATTTTAGATACAATTCCATGACAGATACATGTGTTGAGAGTAATTTCTCCTAGACTGTGCCTCGTCTTTTCATTCTTATTGGGGTCCTTTAATGAAAAAGAACTTTTAATTTTGATGAAGTGCAATTCATCTATTCTCTTTTTTGATCAGTGAATTTTGTGACTTTCCTAAGAAATATTTTGCCTTCTCTAGGGTGACTTAGATAGTCTCCAATGTTTTCTTCTAGAATTTTTGTAATTTAACTTTCATATTTAGGCATACAGCCCTTCTCAAATTAATTTTTGTGTGTAATACAAGGTAGGTGTGGAGTATTATTTTCAAATATTTGTTGAGTCATTCCAGTGCCACTGGCGGAAAAGGCTTTCCTTTTCCAATGGTGTTGGGGCATTTGTTGAAAGTTATGTGAGTATGAATCTATTTCTGGATTCTGGATTCTGCTCCATTGGTCTATTTGCTTATCCTTGAGATTGTATTCCTGTTCTTGCTTGGCTTTTTTCCCTGTCTTATCCTGTCTCCCTCACTGCTCCCCCGACCCCGAAAGAACCACCTTAATAAATCACTTGAATTACATTCCCATTTCAGGCTGTTTTCAGGGAACCGGATCTAAGACAACAGACAACAGACATGCAAGTTAATAGTTAAATGAGATACTTTTGGGTGCTAATTAGTGTTAGGAATAAGATGAAACATGGTGATACTGTGAAAAGTAACTAGCTTGCAGGGAGTAGAGTTCAAAAAAGGCCTCTCTGAGGAGGTGGCATTGAAGTCAAGTTCTGAGTTTTGGCAATATATTTGGGCGGTTGAGGTGCAGCAATACAGCCATCGTTAGAGCCAAGAAGTTCTAGGAACAGACATTAGGGTGCTGAGTGGTTCGTCAATGTCATGCTGAAGCCACTGAGCGTGATAGTAAAAGTGATGGTGGAAAGGGAGCCAGAGAACTAGACGCTAACCCAGGCAGGAGTCTATTCAAAAGCTCTTTAAATTAGCTAGGATTTTTTTTTTTCCTTTTAGAGATAGGGTCTCGCTCTGTCGCCCAGTCTGGAGTGCAGTGGTACAAACATAGTTCACTGCAGGCTCAAACTCCCAGGCTCAAGCCATCCCCTTAGCTGGGGATTTTGGAGGAGGATGGAGTAAAGAGGATTTCCAAGTATCCATGGGAAACATGAAGGACACCTACCTTATCTCCAGGTGCTGAGTCCTGGGGAGTCGGGAGGAAACCACAGCCTTGACACAGAGGCTATAGTGAAACCAGTTTTCATTTGGAGCAAGAATTTGCGGGGATGTTCCAGAGAAGATATTTAGGATGTAGAGAAGTGTGCAGATCATGGGTCATATGCTCCAAAGGGCACAGTAGAGGGGCCCATGTGCAGAAAGATGTAGGAGAGGGAGTCATATTCGGGATGTGGGGAGGTGGGTGGGAAGGAGAATCCTGTGATGGGGACATTGAGGTCTTGGACTTCTAGGTGTGTCAGTAATGAATAGGATTGGTCCTGAAAATAAAGCATGAGGTATTTGAAGATTTCATGGGCATCTACTGAAGACATAATGGCAGCCAGCAGTGTCCAGTCATTAAAGACATCAGGAAGGCTGGACAGGACCAATATCCTTCATATCAATGTTTCTTAAACATCAGTAGACCACATACAACCATCAGGATTTTTGACATACTTGCAAATCACTGTATATTTACATAGTAATTTGCTTTCATTTAAAACTTAAAAATTACTAAGAAAAAAAGAATATCCTTAAAATCTTAATTTAATGTGCTGACTGTATTTTTGAATACTCATTAAAATAATTTGATTGAAATAAAAATTAGATATGCTAATATGATCCTGAGTATCTGACCACATTTGGTGAAATATTATTACACTATGTCAGAGTCACAGTCATATTCTGTAGGTCACTCCTGGTAGATACTAAAGTCATTGATTAGACTGCAGATGCCATAGTGAGTCAACAAGGAACCTAAAGTTGAGGGAGGGGTAGAGGGAAGAAAACCATTATTATACATTGTGATAAGTGTTATGAGGGTGGTGGAGGGCATGAAAGGAACCCACAATGGAAAGAGAAAGCCCTCGAGTTTAGAAAAGTGCAGGTGAAAAGTGTATCTATTAAGGTTGCTTTCTGGCAGGTCCGACTTGGCTTTGACCAATGGTTCTCAAGTTGAAGCATGTGGCAGAATCACCTGGAAGACCTGTTAGAACAGATTGCTGGGAGAACTTGTTAAAACACAGATTTCTAAAATTTATTGATGTCATGCCTAGATGTGGGTCTTCTGTCATTCATCATGGTAGGTACTAGATAGATCCTTTAAAGTCAACATTAATGTTTTTATTTTTTTATTTTCTTGTATTATTTCTTTATAACTTCCAACTCTTTTTCCTTTTTCTTGCTGGATTTTTTTTAATTTCCATAGGTTTTTGGGGAACAGGTGGTATTTCATTACGTAAGTTCTTTAGTGATTTGTGTGATTTGGGTGATTCTGTACCCCCACTATACACTGAACCCTATTTGTAGTGTCTTTTATCCCTCACCCCCTCCTGCCCTTTCCCCCAAGTCCCCAAAGTTCATTGTGCCATTCTTATGCCTGTGCAGCCTCATAGCTTAGCTCCCACTTATGAGTGAGAACATCTGTTTGGTTTTCTATTCCCGAGTTACTTCACTTAGAATAATAGTCTCCAATTCCATCCAAATTGCTGCAAATGCCATTAATTCATTCTGTTTTTATGGCTGACTAGTATTCCATTTATATATATGCCACAGTTTCTTTATCCACGTTGATTGATGGGCATTTGGGTTGGTGCCACATTTTTGCAATTGCGAATTGTGCTGCTATAAACATGCATGTCAAGTACCTTTTTCATATGACTTCTTCTGAACTTAATCAGATGTTGAACTGCCTGGATTAATTAATATTGTTTCACTTTTACTTTTTATCCCTTCATATTTAACTTCTACTTCTAGGACTTTTTCTCAACTTTCTCTTCCAATTCCTCTATTGAGTGTTTTCTTCTTGATGTATTGATACATGTATGTATTTTTGAGAGCGCTTAGTTATTCTGAGTGCTCTTTTTATGGCATCCAGTTCTTGTTTCATGATTTTAAAGATACTAATTCTGATGTTTATAGAAACGTTTTTCTACCTTCTGAATTGTCTATGTATCCTCTGAGTTCCACTTTCCTTCTGATTTGTTAGATTTGACCTCTGCATGTCATTTGTTATATGAAGCACTAAAAACTGATTGAAGGTTCAGTCTGTTTAGGTGGAGCTTTCAACTTGTGGGCTTCGTGGGAGGGCAATAAGGTGGCAAGCTAGCTCCTTCCTCGAGGGACACCCAAAAAGCATTTTCTGTGGGTGTTGTAGCTGGGATGCTCAGTCGTCCCAGAGAGGACCTCTGGCTACTGGTTGGAGGCCAAGTGAGGGAAGTGAACAGGGGTCTTTCTGTTCACCATGCAGATTTTCACTGGATCTTCCTGTTGTCAGTTCCATGTCTCTCCCCATCCTCAAGGTACAAACCTCCACATTTTAGCTAAAGTGAAGGGAAAGCAGTCCCCTGCATTTGCAGGGTTGGAAAGGGGATCTGAGAGCCCAGCTCCCCTTATGTATCTTTTCATCTATTTTCAGCCCATCTCTCATTCCCAAACTCAGCAGTATCTGGTGTCTCCAACTTTTGAGCTTCTCTGAAAAGCTAAGAGTACAAATCTGTTTGCTCATGATTGACTTTTTTACCCATCCCTCCTGCATCAGTTATCTGCTGCTACACAATAAATTTCCCCAAAACCTGATGGCTTAAACACCTTCTATTTTACAGTTGCTTGACTCTGACTCATGGTTTCTATAGGTCAGGAGATTGGACACAGCTTATCCAAGTCCTCTGACTCCTGGTCTCTCACAGGCTGTAATCTAACATATCCGCTGGGATGCAGTCTCGTTTCAAAGATCAACGGGGGAAGAAACCACTTCCAACCTCGCACACATAGCTGTTGGCAGGATTCAGTTCCTCATGAGCTACCTGATTCAGAATCTCAGTTGCTCAGTAGCTAGAGGCCACCCTCAGTTTCTCCCAGCCGGGGTTTCTCTTTAAGGCATCTCACAACATTGCAGCAAGGAAATAGGAGAGCTAGAGAGTACAGCACTGCGGGATGACCACAGTTAGCAATAACATCTGAAATCGTTTCAAATAGCTAGAAGGAATATACTGAATGTTCCCAACACAAAGAAATAATACATATTTGAGATGGATATGCTAATTACCTGATCAGTTCACTATATATTGTATGTATTGAAACATCACTATGTACCCCATGAATATAAAGTTATATTATATGTCACTTAAAAATAACTATAAACCAAAAGACAAAGAGAGGGATACAGAAAGGCCACCCAAGATGAGAATCACAGTCTGTGAAATCTAATGTCTTCTATTTTCTTTGAACTTATAGGTTTGTGCTCTTGAAGATTTATTTACTGTCATTTTTAGTGAGCTTCCAGTAGGATCTGAGATATGTAAGTTTTCAATTCACCAAGGTAATGATGTTGACTGTTCATAGAATTACTTATGAAGCCATACAAACAAGTCTTTACAAACCTCTAAGATGGAAAGTGATTTGTAGAGAGAGGAAGATGGACACACTACATATCACCATCTATCACTGCTTTGGCCACTGTGGTCCCCCAGCTGTTGTCATTTCACAATGAAGATTTTTGTGTGTCCAGAGCAAAATGGGAACAATGAGGGGAAGAAATTTGATTTTTGTTTTTTTGTTTTGAAACAGGATCTTGATCTGTGGCCCAGGCTGGAGTGCACTGGGTGAAATGCAACATTCACTGCAGCGTCCACCTCCTGGGCTCAAGCGATCCTCCCACCTCAGCCCCCTGAATAGCTGGATTACAGGCACGTGCCACCATGCCCAGCTAATTTTTGTATTTTTTGTAGAGAAGTGGTTTCACCATGTTGCCCAGGCTGGTCTCGAACTCCTGGGCTCAAGCAATCCACCCACCTTGGCATCACAAGGTGCTGGGACTACAGAGGTGAACCACCATACCCAGCCAAAAAAAAGTTTGTTTTTAAGTAAAGCTAAACATGTTCATGACCCTATATTCTGAAAATGTCTTTCCAAGTCTTTTGGTGTTAACAAATGTGTTTTTAAAAAAATGAACAGATGATTTTACATGGCAAGGATTTTTTATTTTTTAGTTTCTGTCAAAACAAAGTTGACAACCTTATGTTAGACCCTCTACTTTTTAAAAAATTACTCTGGTGTATAGGGTACCAGAGTCTGGAAACTATTGTACTAAAGTATTGTAGCAGTGCTGTCAAACGGGTTTCACCTCCCTTGCCCACATCCCAGACCACTATGCCGAGTCGGATTCTGAGGCCCTGTGTGATCTTACAGGGAAGCCTGCTCACAAAAAAATGCCCTAAGGATACCAGAGAGAGAATGTGGTGGCTGGGACAAACACCCACTCACTGCAGAAAACAACTCATTGTAAGGACCACAGAGATGGCATCGAAGACAGAAGCGATCAGCTTATTATAAAGTAGATGCCGCTTATTGCAAAAATGTGGAACCAGCCCAAATGCCAAATCCACAAGTGGATAAAGAAACTGTGGTGTGTGTGTATATGTGTGTGTGTGTGTGTGTGTGTGTGTGTGTGTGTGTATTTTAGTTTCTGTCAAACAAAGTTGACAACCTTATGTTAAACCCTCTAATTTTTAAAAAATTACTCTGGTGTATAAGATACCAAAGTCTGGAAACTATTGTACTAAAGTATTGGAGCAGTGCTGTCAAATGGGTTTCACCTCCCTTGCTCACATCCCGGACAACTGTGCCGAGTGGCATATATATATATGATGGAATACTACTCAGCCATAAAAAGAAATGAATTAATGGCATTCACAGCAACCTGGATGGAATTGGAGACTTATTCTAAGTGAAGTAACTCAGGAATGAAAAACTAAACATTGTATGTTCTCACTTATAAGTGGGAGCTAAGCTATGAGGATGCAAAGGCATAACAATGATACAATGGGCCGAGTACAGTGGCTCACACCTGTAATCCCAGCACTTTGGGAGGCTGCGGCAGGTGGATCATCTGAAGTCAGGAGTTCGAGACTAGCCTGGCCAACATGGTGAAATCCTGCCTACTAAAAATACAAAAATTAACTGGGTGTGGCGGTGGGCACCTGTAATCCCAGCTACTTCGGGAGGCTGAAGAAGGAGGCTTGCTTGAACCCAGGAGGCAGAGGTTGCAGTGAGCCGAGATGGCACCATTGCACTCCAGCCTGGATGACAGAGTGAGATTCCATCTCAAAAAAAAAAAAAAAAAAAAAGAATGATACAACGGGGCCAGGCGCAGTGGCTCACACCTGTAATCCCAGCACTTTGGGAGGTGGGAGCAGGTGGATCACTTGAGGTCAGGAGTTCGAGACCAGCCTGGCTAATATGGTGAAACCCCATCTCTACCAAAATTATAAAAATTAGCCAGGCATGGTGGCATGCACCTGTAATCCCAGGTACTCGGCAGGCTGAGACACAAGAACCACTTGAACCCAGGAGACAGAGGTTGCATTGAGCAGAGATGGCACCACTGCACTCCAGCCTGGGTGACAGAGTGAGACTCCATCTCAAAAAAAAGAAAGATACAATGGACTCTGGGGACTCAGAAGGAAAGGGTGGGAAGGGGGTGAGGGATAAGACTACAAATTGGGTTCAGTGTATACTGCTCTGGTGGTGGGCGCACGAAAATCTCACAAATCACCACAAAGAAACTACTCATATAACCAAATACCACCTGTTCCCCAAAAACCTATGGAAACAAACAAACAAACAAAATACCCAAGTTCTCCTAAAAAATGACAGCATCCATCAAAAAATAAAAATAAAGTAGATCCTGCTTGTCCATAGGAACAATGGTATAACTGGTGGACCTGGCCAATGACGAGGTGAGACTGAAGCAAAGCCAAAACATAACAGGCAGCAGCACTATGCATATAACAATTATAAAATGTGAATAGCGGCCGGGCACAGTGGCTCACACCTGTATTCTCAGCACTTTGGGAAGCCAAGGCGGGTGGATCACCTGAGGTCAGGAGTTCGAGACCAACCTGGCCAACATGGTGAAACCCCCATCTCTACTAAAATTACAAAAATTACCCAGGCGTAGTGGCAGGTGCCTATAACCCTAGCTACTCAGGAGGCTGAAGCAGGAGAATCACCTGAACCCAGGAAGTGGAGGCTGCAGTGGGCAGAGATCACACCACTGCACTCCAGCCTGGACAACAGAACGAGACTCCATCTCAAAATAAATAAATAGGCTGGGCGTGGTGGCTCATGCCTGTAATCCCAGCACTTTGGGAAGCCGAGGCGGGCAGATCACCTGAGGTCGGGAGTTTGAGACCAGCCTGACCAACATGGAGAAACCCCATCTCTACTAAAAAATACAAAAATTAGCCAGGCGTGGTGGTGCATGCCTGTAATCCCAGTTACTCGGAGGCTGAGGCAGGAGAATCGCTTGAACCCGGGAGGCGGAGGTTGCAGTGAGCCGAGATCGTGCCATTGCACTCCGGCCTGGGCAACAAGAGCGAAACTCTGTCTCAAAATAAATAAATAAATAAAAATAAAAATAAATAAATAAATAAAAGTAAAATAAAATGTAAATAGCATCTAAGATATCCCCCTTTCACCAAGAACCAAGTTCTGCCCTGTTGGGGTGATACGGCCAGCCCCCTTCTCATGAGAGTGTACACGCATGGGCTAGACAAGGTCAGGAATGATTTGCAAGGAAATGGCTACAGCGATTCTCCTCCTTCAGGGGGTGCTACTGATGACTGGGGAACCAGAGAGGGAGGGAGACTCACTTTTAACTGTTACCCTCTTTGAATCCTTTAAGCCATCTGTGTGTCTTGCCTATTCAAAAATACATTTCAAAAACATAAAACCACCATTCACTACCATTTCATAAGAGAGAGAAGGCACTGGCCAATCCCCAGAGGGAAAGAAAGAAGGACACCACATCAGAATAAAAGATATTCTTCCCCATAGAGGAGAGGTGGCAGCTTTACACTGGATCAGAAACGAAGTGTACAGTTACAGTTTCCTTTTTTTCCCAAATGCAAGAAAAGTGACTTTTATTTTGCTGTATTACATCGCATGTAACTGTCAAGAGAGAAGTGTTGTTTGTGGAGGACTCTAAGGCAGTATAGCTTGAAGGAAATCCCATCCAATTTATTCTGGCCAAAGATTTTCATCATATCATTGTCTGAAAACCCACTTTCCCTGACGAATGTGGGAACCACTGGAATTAACACTCTCATTGATCTTTCACTGAGTCTTAACTATTCTGGGAAAAGCTGTAAGAATTCAGGAATCAAGCCTGTAAATCTCTGGTTACCTCCCCTGCCCTCTCCCTGCGGGGCCAGGACAAAACAGTGGCTACAGGTTCCAGCCAGCAAGTGTTACAATGAAGACATATTTCTTGGATTAATCTATTGAAAACAAAACAAAGCCAGACCAATCTCTAACCTACCACCTGCCCCTTTAAAGGTCTATTACGGTCCCAAAACAGCCATGTGAAGTAGCTACCGCATCATCCACTTGACAAAGGAGAAAACGGAAGCTCAGAGTAGTTAAATGACTTATCCAGGAACACACAGCACTTAAGGAGCAAAGACAAGGGTCAAGCCCAGCTCAGCCCAACGACCAGCCTTCCTCACTTGGAACCTGGCATACACTTGGTAGGTGCTCACTTAGTGTTGGTTCTTGTCTCCCATGTTTACTCCCACTGGGTCCTGCCAGGAGTATGGCAGCCGATGGAAGGGGAGACGGCCAAGACTCAGGCCTGAAACTGTCCTTGTGTTTGGGGTTGGGAGGGGGATGTGCACTGGCCAGTCTTTGGACTTGGTGCTGCAGACAGCCCCACGCCTAGCTGGGTTTCTCCAGAAACACAGACCCTTTGTCAGGGCCCCATGGTCCAAGCACAAGTGAAACTCACCCTAAGAAATGACTGAGGGACATCAGTCCCCACGGCTTCGATGAGCAGAAACGGTGTTTTGTTTTGTTTTGTTTGAGACAGTCTCGCTCGGTCACCCAAGCAGGAGTACAGTGGCACCATCTCCGCTCACTACAACCTCCATGTCTCAGGCTCAAGCAATTCTCCTGCCTCAGCTTCCCGAGTAGCTGGGATTACTGGGATTATGGACATGGGCCACATCTAGTGCTTTTTTTTTTTTTTTTTTTTTGTATTTTTAGTGGAGACAGGGTCTTGCCGTGTTGGCCAGGCTGGTCTTAAACTTCTGGCCTCAAGTGATCTGCCCGCCTCGACCTCCCAAAGTACTGGGATTACAGGTGTGAGCCACCACGTGCAGCTGGGAAGGGTGTTTTAATAAACGTATGCAGTCAAAACCTAATTCACCCAGGCTCTGACCACCTCTCCTCCTATCCCACCCCAAGCCTGGAAACCCTTTCTTACATATTAACATGTAGCCTCTAAGCTGGGAGATTAAAAAAGAGGCGGCCTTCTTATCTCAGGTTGGAGATTTAGAGCGGCCTTCCTGCTAGAACTGTAACAAGATCCCTTCATGGCAAGAACTAATCACCGTGAAAGCTTTTGACGGTAGAGGGGATGTGAAGAGCAGAGAGAGAGAGCTGCAACCAGCCAGCCTCTTTTTCCACAGTGTCCCACACAAGGGAGCACCTTCACCTGCTGGACCCTGTGGCGCTCAGCCTGACCTTAGCTGCAAGGCAAGGGGCTGCAGGTGAGGAAGGGCAAAGGATGGCCAGATCCATCTCACAGATGAGGTCCATCAAGTCTCAGAGGGGCAACATATGAGATGGCACTCCTAAAAGAAATGCCTAGGGCCAGGCGCGGTGGCTCATGCCTGTAATCCCAGCACTTTGGGAGGCCAAGCTGGGCAGATCACCTCAGGTCGGGAGTTCAAGACCAGCCTGGTCAAGATGGAGAAACCCCATCTCTACTAAAAACACAAAAAAATTAGTCAGGCGTGGTGGTGCGTGCCTGTAGTCCCAGCTACTCTGGAGGCTGAAGCAGGAGAATCACTTAGACCCAGTAGGCAAAAGTTGCAGTGAGCCAAGATTGCACCATTGCACTCTAGCCTGGGTGACAGCAACACTCTGTCTCACAAAAGAAAAAAGAAATGCCAGGCGCGGTGGCTCACACCTGAAATCCCAGGACTTTGGGAGGCCAAGGTGGGCGAATCATGAGGTCAGGAGATCAAGACCATCCTGGCTAACATGATGAAACCCCGTCTCTACTAAAAATACAAAAAATTAGCCAGGCGTGGTGGCAGGCGCCTATAGTCCCAGCTACTCGGGAGGCTGAGGCAGAAGAATGGCGTGAACCCGGGAGGCAGAGCTTGCAGTGAGCCGAGATCGCGCCACCGTACTCCAGCCTGGGTGACAGAGCAAGACTCCATCTCAAAAAAATAATAAAAATAAAAATAAATAAATAGAAATGCCCAGATACCCCATAAGCCACCAGGGCTGTAGACATCTTGCAGATGAGTAGGGTCCTCTTGCAATTGTAATAACCAGCTTGGCTGGACTGAAAGGTGATCTTGGAGTGTGCTGGGACTGATGGTTAAATAGGAGTTTTGGGAATTGGTTATTGAACTGTTGGTACCCTGAAGTCAGTCATGGTGAGGGTATTACAGCATGGAAATCAGCACACATAAAATTCAGAATTGTTTGTTTTGGGTTTGTCTCCCCAGAGAACTAGCTTACCAACACACCACTACATGAGAAGGTAAAAGTACTTCAGACTGAAGCCAGAAAGCCTTGGGTTCACATCCTGGTTCTTCCTCAGTAAGCCTGTGACCTTGGCAAGATATTTAACCCTGTGGGCCTCAGTTTCTTTATCTGTAAAGTGGGGCTGATACTAGTGACTGTGTCAAAGGGCATGTGAGGACTAAATAGGATGTGTGACATGGTTAGCATGGGCCTCGCTGGTACTGAATCCATGTTAGCCATCACTGCAATTAAAATAGTAATCATCTATTCATCAATTTCCTTCTCACAGACATTTCTTTTTACTGTCCAGAATGTAGGCAAATTTTCTCTTTGGAATCCCACTTCCCTGCTTATATGATATTAAGGCAGAACAAGAGAACCTAAAAAAATGTGAACATTAGGCCCAAAAGTCCCAGAATGAGGTCCCAGCATCTCCGTCACTTACTAGTGGCAGAATCTTGAGCAAGTCAAGAGTCCTCTGAACCCTCTACCTGTAAGGCTGCCAGAAGGATTCAATGAGATACAGGTTTGCAAAGCACACAGCACCATTGCCCAGAGCAGGTGCTTGCTAAGTGGCATCACATATGATGATACTGACATGAGGAATCATTTTCATGGCCCCCCTGCTACCAGATTATGAGTTCTGCAAAGGCAAGCTCTGTGCCTAACACATAGTAAGTGCTCAATAAATTCTCATTGAGGGAAATCAGTCCCCCAGAATTAACAGCTGTCCTGCCCACCTCCACTCTCCAAAGAGGCCATCAGCTTCATCTAAGCAGCTGTGCTGCTGTGGGATGGGTTTTGCGTTTAAAAGGAGCCAGAAAAATTGGCATCCATCTAGGCAGTGCCTTCAGAAGCCTATGACATCACAAGACAGAAGTCACCTAAGTCTACTCAGGCAGCCATTAACAAAGTACCATACACCAAGTGGCTTAAACTACAGACATTTATTTTCTCACAGTTCTGGAGGCTGGAAGTCCAAGATCAAGGTGTCTGCAGGGTCAGTCTCTGGTGAGGGCTCTCTTCCTGGCTTGCAGACGGCCATCTTCTTGTGGCCTATTTTCAGTGCATATGCAGAGAGAGATCTCTTCCTGTTCTTAAAATCCCCTACTCTCATGAGTTCATCTAACCCTAATCACCTCCCAAAAGCTCCATCTCTAAAGCCACCACATTAAGGGTAAAGTCCAACATACTCAACCTATGAACTAGGGGTGGGCGCAATTCAGTCCATGGTGCCAGCTTTCTAATCAGTAACTCTTACAAGTAAGCAGTACATTGGGACCAGCTGTTCTGGTTTCTAGTTATAATCCCCAGTCCCCAAAAAGCTACACACTATCTCATCTCCATGCATTTGCCCAAGCCCTTCCTTCCTTCCTTTCTCTTGTGAAAACTTCTCTTCCCTTCCCCACATATGGGAGTCCTGCCCATCCTTCAAGACTCAACTCAGGTATCTCCACCCCAGGGAAGTTTCCCTTAAAGAGTAAGGAGCTTCCCCTCTGGTTAGGGACATGCTGACTGTGTGCATGGCTACATCCTCTGCTCCAGGTTAAGACACAGGCTCTAGCTGCATATGCCTCAGTCCAAATCCACTCTGGGTGACTCTGAACAAATCATATGTCCTCACAGAGCCTTGATTTCTTGAAAGACTTCCCAGAGCTATTGCAGGCATTAAACAACAGCAAACAAAAGGATGTAAAGCCCAGTGCCTGCCCTCAGCAAGCCCTTGACAAACAGTAGCTGGTATTTTTACTAAGGATAAGGCCCATTTCTCCACTTCCACCCCACCACACACACACACACAACATTTAAAAGAGACCTTTGAGTTCAGCATATACTTATTAGTGAATGGCTGGTGACAGGAGACAGCAGAGGGTGAATCACAGGGGGTGACCTGTCAGTAGGTGTGACAGTTCTCAAAGACACCTATGGAGCACCTACCACATGCAAGAAAAGCACACCAGGGGATGAGGGTGATGAAGAGATGAGCCAGGGTGTTTGAGATGTGAGGGAGACCGATTCATAATGGAAATGAGGCTCCGTCTGCTGCAGGAAACAAAAAACAATCTCTCAACCACCAAATTACAAACATTCCCTGAGTCTCAGCTTCCTCATCTGTAAAAATGAGGATACAAACAGCTTCCATGGGATGGTTATGGGAAGGAGTGAGCATCAAATAAAATAATCCACACAAAGTGCTGGCACAGAGGAAGTGTTGAAGATGTTAACCTTTATCAGTATTATTATTACTTGTGGACATAAGACCTAGAGGGTGGTCAGGTGTGGTGGCACAGACCTGTAATCTCAGCATTTTGGGAGGCCAAGGTGGGAGGATCACTTGAGGTCAGGAGTTCGAGACTAGCCTGGCCAACATGGTGAAACCCCATCTCTACTAAAAATACAAAAATTAGCTGGGCATGGTGGCAGGCACCTGTAATCCCAGCTACTTGGGAGGCTGAAGCAAGAGAATCGCTTGAACCCGGGAGGTGGAGGTTGCAGTGAGCGGAGATCATGCCACTGCATTCCACACAGCCTGGGTGACAGAGCGAGACTCCATCTCAAAAAATAAAATAAAATAAAAATAAACCCTAGAGGGTAACATCACTAGGTACCTCTAGATCCTTGGAGGTTTTACTCCAAGATCAGTGAGAAGAATATTAGGAAATGTGCCCTGAGCGTCTGCCCTTCCTTCTGTCTTTAAATAGGGAAAGAGCAGGTTGGGAATGGTCCTAATGGTTAGGAAGTGTTCAGGTGCAGACAGACACCTCACCATGAGTGCCTTCAGCCATGGGGTTGGATTTTCCTGAATAATAAGTCTGAAGTGGGCCATCCAAGGCTTTCTGCACCTCAAGAATGCCAGAGCTCGGGATTGACGTTACTGCCATTCTGGTGGCTTCAACTCAGACTCAGCTTCAGCCACGACTGTCAGCCTCTTAAATGCAGTGGGGAGAGGAGAGAAAGGACATTTCCCAGAATTTCTCAGAGCAGCTGGCATTGACTCCCATTGGCCAGAACTGGGTCATATGGGTTCCCACAGCCAGTGAATGGGTAAAAATTCCTTGCCAAGGCCAATGTCAAAAAGGGTATTTCCTAGGTTTTCTTCCAGGGTTTTTATAGTTTGAGGTCTTACATTTAAATATTTCATCCACCTTGCGTTGGTTTATATGGTGAAATGTAGGGGTCCAGTTTTGCTCTTCTGCACATGGCAGCCAGCAATCCCAGCGCCATTTGTTGAATAGAGACTCCTTTCCCCAACAATGGGATTTTACAAGCAAGCAGAGTGGGGTGGCCGGGGGTGCCCACAACAATCTTCTTCCCTGGGATGCACTTATGGGGAAGGGGGAATATCAGAGACACCGAGGATCCCCATCCTCAACTTCCCCAGGAGCTGAAGGTCATCGAGGCCTCAGGTGGTACCTAGCAGATGCCGACTGTGTGCCCAGCCTCATGCCTGACACAGAGACGTACAGGAGACATGGGCTGGTTCCTAAAACAATGGAGTCAGGTGATAGAAACAGGACACACACGTGCACACACACACGCACACAACTGTATAAAGAGTGGGATCCTCAGTCGCTGCAGGCTGGCCTGATATAGTGGGTCCCAATGCCCTGGGCCTTGAAGAGTGGGAGGGTAGGGGAGAAGGGAGAGGCAAGGGCATTCCAGGAAAGGGGCCCAGCCTGAGCAAAGGCAGACAGGAGCGTGTGATCTCAACCAAGAGCCTCTTTCCATATTGAAAAAACTTCTGTTAAATGGCAAGGTCTACATTGAATGCCAAGTATGCAGAGAGAAGAATCCCAGTCCTTGTCCTCAATGAGCTCATGGTCTTTCAGGCATCCATTCACTTCTACCCCCACCCACCCCATGCAAAACAATCGATGAATATCATTTGCTATAACCCAAGCACGGTGCTAAGCACTTCACAGACATAATCTCAGTTGATCAGCACAATAAACCAGTAGGAACCATTAAGACCCTCAGTTTACAGAGGAGGAAAAAAATGGGCACAAAGAGGTTAAATAGCTAGAGAGACAGGAAGAGGGTAACAGGGCATCAGTGGGGTACAAGAATACTGTGTTCTCTGTAAATGTATATAATTATGATTTGTCCATCAAAAATAATATTAATACAAAGCAAACAAAAATACTATGTGCCAATCTTAGTTCAGCCACAAACATCCTGTGTGAACCTTGGCAAGTCCTCTCCCCACCCTGGGCCTCAGCTTACCCACCTGTAAAAGGGATGCAAAGTCTCGGAGCTGCAAGGCTCTGAGGTATGAAGGTCTCCAGATGCTGCCGTGCATTAGAAATACCTGGGGACCTGCTAAAAGTCTTGATGTCCTGGTCCGATCACAGGCCAATTAAATCAGAATGTCGATGGGTGGAAGGCAAGCACAGCTTTGCTTTGTTTTGTTTGAGACAATGTCTTACTCTGTGGCCCGGGCTGGAGTGCAGCAGCGCAATCACGGTTCACTGCAGCCTCGACCTCCTGGATTCAAGTGATCCTCCCACCTCAGAGGAGCTGGGACTACAGGTGCTGCCACCACACCCAGCCATTTTTTTTTAGTGGTCTCCAGGTGATTCCAAAAGTGAAACAAAGTTTGGGAACCACTGGTCTGAGGACTCCCACTTCCTGGCCTCTTGTGATACCACGGGGATAGCCTGAGACAGGATGAGGGTATTGAGCCAAAAAACAAATTAAATTAAATATCCAGAATAGGCAAATCCATGGAGAGAGGAAGCAGATGAGCAGTTGCCAGGGACTGGGAGGAGAGGAGAATGGGGTACAGGGTTTCCTTTTGGGGGAAATGAAAATGTTGGGAAACTAGATAGTGGTGATAGTTGCACAACACTGAATGTGCTGAACTGTATGCTTTAAGAAGGTGAAAATGGGGCCAGGCACGGTGGCTCACACCTGTAATCCCAGCACTTTGGGAGGCCAAGGCAGGCGGATCACTTGAGGTCAGGAGTTCGAGACCAACCTAGCCAACATGGCAAAAAACTCATCTCTACCAAAAAATATAAAAATTAGCCAGGCATGGTGGTGGGCACCTGTAGTCTCAGCTACTCTGGAAGCTGAGGCAGGAGAATCGGTTGAACCCGGGAGGCAGAGGCTGCAGTGAGCTGAGATCCACCACTGCTGTCCAGCCTGGGCAACAGAGCAAGACCCTGTCTCAAACAAACGAGATGGTGAAAATCGGAATCTCTATGCTATGTGTCTTTTACCACAACATTTTAAAAAACAAAGCAAGCAGGGAGGGAGGGAGGGATGGAAAAGAAAAATAGAAATTACAGTAAAAATAGGGCATGACTTACAGGAGGTCAGAACTTTAAGGTCAAACAGGGGGACACCCAGGATAAGAGCTTAGCCTCTGGAGGCCGACCCAGGTTCAAATCCCCACTCTACAAGTTGCTAACTGGGTGCTGTGTGATCGTGAGCAAGTGACCTCCCCTCTCTGATCCTCTATTGGTGCGTCTGTAAAACGGAGGTAAGCAAAGTGCCGACCTCAGCGAGTGGCCGCGAGGCTGGAATAGCAAACGCCGGGCATACACGGCGTGATGAGTGAAGGCCGCTGTGACTCTGGGCCCGCGGGAAATCATCTCGGGAGTTTTGTGGGGACCAAGCACAAGGGAGGAGAGGCGCCCCAGCGCGAGGCTGTCCCCACCCCAACCCCGCGGCCCGGGGGCCCTGACTCAGCGCGGTCCTGGCCTCACCTGGTGCTGCTGACCGCCCACGCCCGCCGCCCGCCTTTCATCTCCCCTGCCCGTGGCTCCGGGCACTGCTTTCCCAATTGCCCGGACCACGCCAGCGCCCGGGCTCTCGGCTTCGCGCGGGGCTGGGCGGGCGGAGCGCGGCAGCCTCCAGGTAGGGCCGCCGCCAGGTGAACCTGCGCCGCTTCGCCTCTTCCCGGTCTGTGGCGACACCTGCTGGCCGTCCGTGGAAGGACACACCCTCCGCTCCCACCACCTGCTTCCATTCAGCCCATTCATTACTCAGCCCCTCACTATGCGCCCTGCAGGTATCGCGCCAGGTGTCCGGGACTTTCAGGCAGAGAAATTAAGCAAAGAAAAAAATGCAGGTTGCGTCATTTCTTTTTCAGACACAGAATAATTTTAGTTGGGGAGATCCCAGCCAACTTAAAAGAAGCTAAGAAACTCTCCATGGGATGGGAGTGGAACTAATCCAAGCATCAGAAACAGCCTGTGCAAAGGCCTGGAGATAGGAAGGAGCCCCGCTATTTGGAGGAAGTGAAATTGACCAGGAAACTTGAGCAGAGTGGGATATGGTATGAAGTTTGCAGAGACCAGGTGAGACCTTCCTTCCACGCTGTCACTGTTACGTTCGAACAGGCCTGGAAGGAAAGGGATCTGCCCTGTTTTATAGACTGTGGTGGTGATCTAGAGGGATTCTCTCCAGACACATCTGCTGTGGGTTTCTGAGAATCATTTATTCATTCAACAAACTTTTCCCGAGCAGCTTTTATGTGCCAAGGGCTGTGCTAAGTATAAAATGCACAATGGCAATGAGACATATTCCTTGAGGTGCTCCTAATCTTGTGAGAATATCTAACCAGACCAGGAAGACTGGAGAAGTCTTCCTTTCTCAGGAGCTCTTTCAATCCTCCACATCCCAGGCCCCCAAGACAAACACAAAGGAATGAATCCATAATGGTGGACATTTGAGATAAGTGGAGGGTAGTAGAGGAGATATTTGAGCTTTTGAAAGCATGCTAGAGGAATGAATCCCTATCCCCACTGAGCTCCAGTTTTGTACAGGGAAAAAATTAAGTCACAGAGGGATTGAGTCAGGAAACCAAGCTAGACCGCTACAGAGATGTCAGGATCTTCATGGCAAGTTAAGCTCAGAGGACTTGTCTTGGTAATAGGGGTTCACCCAAGTTCTAGGACAGAACTTTTGCAAGAGGATTCTCAAAACACACCCACCCAAGGCAGGCTGATGGAGCTCACATGACCCACCACCATCTTCTACATCATCTGCCTCAGCTGGAACTTGCCCGGAACCAGCTCCCAAGTCACTGATTGATGAAACCAAAGAAGGTTTACTAAGCACAGACCCTGTTCCAGTATTGCAGTCTCGGGCTGGAATACGCTTACAAAGATAAAGGCCACCCATGAACAGCAAAGGGCAGGTTGATGTTTAAACAAATTATTTCAACCTGCTGTGATAAAATGAGGAAATGGAGGTGATTTGCAATTTTTAGGAGGCACAGTAAGCTGTAGGATTCATCCTGAGCAGCTTTATGCATTAATCTGTGTTCGCACTGCTATAAAGAAATACCCAAGACTGGGTAATTTATAAAGGAAAGAGGTTTAATAGACTCACAGTTCCACCTGGCTGGGGAGGCCTCAGGAAACTTACAATCATGGTGGAAGGCGAAGGGGAAACAGGCACCCTCTTCACAAGGCAGCAGAAGAACGTGAGTGCAAGAAGGAGGAAGTGCCAGACTTTAAAACTATCAGCTCTCGTGAGAACTCACTCACTATCACGAGAACACCATGGGGGAACCACCCCCATGATCCAATCACTTCCCTCCCTCAACACGTGGGAATTACAGGTCCTTTCCTGTGTTTTAACTTCCCTCCAGGTGATTCTGATGCCCTCTGAAGATTGAGAACCTCTGATCAAGGAAGAAAAGTCCAGAGGAGCCTATAAATGTGTTTTTAACAAGCTACCCAGGCGATTTTGTATGACCCATGTGTCTGGAAACAGTACTTTAGTTGAAGCCACCGATTTTTCTTTTCACCTTTTACATTGCCTATTACATTGCCTATTTCTTCTTCATCTCAGAATGAATGTCTCTTCTTCATTCTATAAGAATGTGGTTTTTTCTCATGAAGAGTCATGTTCCACACCAAAAAGCCAAGAGAACAGATGGTATCAACTGGAGAAATAGCAACCTAGGGCTCTCCTGATTTTAGCATTGAACGTCCCATGTCCCAGAAGAACCTTAACTTCTGAGCAAACTGGGACAGTTGGTCAGCCTACATGGATATTTATACATGGGTATTTACTGTGACCCAAAGAACAATCAACATAAAATGCTGAGAGTCTTGGATTATACATTCCACAACATTTTCATGCCAGTCCTAATCCTAATCCACATCTTGAAATCTTCATCATCGTTATCTTTATGACTTACTATTTCTGATCCACTTTAATTAACAAAGCTTATAGACAAAATGCTACACATTTCATTCTTCTGGCCATTTGACTTATGAATATCATTAAAACTTGACTGTGTAAATTGAAAATGAGCATTCTGTGATTTAGCAATTCCACTCTTAAGTTTCTAGGAGAAACTTCTAGACAAGTTAGGTAGACGAGACTTCTACCTTGCTACATTGATTGCAGTCCTCTTGGAATATAGAAGCAACACAAATGATCCACAGGAGAATGGATGACTATATTGTGTTGTTTTGAAACAGGAGAATGCTACATGGAGCTGTAAAGTAAATGAACCAAAGCCACATATATCCACACGGATACCTCAGAAACATAGTCTTGTGTGCAGAAATCAAGTTGCAGGAAGCTATAGCTACCTTATTCACATGAAGTATAAATGACTGCAACTGGTGTATAAATCTTACAGATGCAGAATATGTAATAAAAATACAAAAATAGGGCCAGGCATGGTGGCTCATGCCTGTAATACCAGCACTTTGGGAGGCCGAGGCGGGCGGATCACGAGGTCAGGAGATCGAGACCATCCTGGCTAACACGGTGAAACCCAATCTCTACTAAAAATATAAAAAATTAGCTGGGCATGGTGGTGGGCACCTGTAGTCCCAGCCACTCGGGAGGCTGAGGCAGGAGAATGGCGTGAACCCAGGAGGCGGGGCTTGCAGTGAGCCAAGATTGCACCACTGCACTCCAGCCTGGGCGATAGAGCAAGACTCCATCTCAAAAAATACATATATAAAAATAGATATGAAAATAATACACACAGTACAATGGCTACCTCCAGAGACAGGGAGGAATGGATGAAGAGAATAAGACCTGAAAGTGAATTTTAAGTGGATCTTTTTAACTTATCTCTTAAGCTGAGACACATGAATAATCATTGTGTTATTCTCTGAACTTTTGGTATGTCTCAACTATTTCATCGTAAATATTTTGCATATTTGTTCTTTGTGCAGGGATCCCTGCTGTTTTTAATATACAAAAGCCCCATGACTTGCTAATACTTTAAAACTCCTAGTCTATCTAAGCTAAAATTGAGTTTCTTGTGCTACACTAAGTTTGTATGTTAAGGAAACAGTCAGTATGTTTCTTGTTCATCACTGAATTCCCCATGCCTAGCAAAGACGTATTTGCAAATGAATAAAATATTGACTAAAACATCTTCATTTTATAGATGAAGAAACTGAGACTCAGAAGTGATATGGTTTGCCCCAAACCAGATACTGACATAGAGGGAGAGCCAGGGACTAGAACCCAAATATCGTGAATCTTCCAGGCCACTGCTTATTCCAATGCACCAGTGGTTCTTGAAGGTTCATCCCCCAATCTGCTTGTTTCTGGCAAGCCCAACAGTATACCTTCACAGTTTTGCCTCAGGGCAATGCCAGTTCTCCTATTTTCTGCCAGAATACAGTTCACAGAGGTATTGAACTCTTGGCTCACTGCACTGAAAATATTACACTGATTGGCTCTGCTGAGCACCAATGGAGTAGCCAGGTACTTAGATGCCCTGGTAATATATGCAGATGAGAGGGTGGAAAATAAATCCCACAGAAATTCAGGAGCACACCTCCTCAGTGAAGTGCCGGGGGCTCAATGCTATGAAGAATGTCAAAATTTCTCCTCCAAGGTGAAAGACAAGTTGCTGCATTTCACACCACCAAAAACCAAAAAAGAGACATGATGATTGGTAAGCCTTTCTAGATCCTACAGGCAACATGTAATGCATCTGAGTGTGCAGTTTTGACCTATTGAGAGAGTTACCCATAAGGCTGCTAGTTTTGAATAGAGACAGAAAAGGCTCTGCAATAAGTTTAGGCTGCAGTACAAGCTGACCTATAACTTGGGCCTGTAATCCAGCCAACACAGTGACACAGTAGTGGTTCTAATGGATTGAAGATGAGCCTACAACCTGGACATTTCAGACTCCTTATGCCACTGAACCAACATGAAAAAAGTGGGAGGAGTTAATTTATTGGCTGGAGTGATTGATGCTGATTACCAAGGGGAAATTGCATTGTGATATGGCTTGGCTCTGTGTCCCCACCCAAATCTCATGTTGAATTGTAATCCTCAATGTTGGAGGTGGGGCCTGGTGGGAGGTGATTGGATCATGGGGGTGGTTTCTAATAGTTTAGCACCATCTCCCTAGCACTTGTTGTTTAAAAATGTGTAGCACCGGACAGGTGCAGTGGCTCATGCCTGTACTCCCAGCACTTTGGAAGGCCAAGGCAGATGGATCATGAGGTCAGGAGATCAAGACCATCTTGGCCAACATGGTGAAACCCAGTCTCTACTAAAAATACAAAAAAAAAAAAAAATAGCTGGATGTGGTGACACGCACCTGTAGTCCCAGCCACTCGGGAGGCTGAGGCAGGAGAATCACTTGAACATGGGAGGCGGAGGTTGCAGTGAGGCAAGATTGCCCCACTGCACTCCAGCCTGGGCGACAGAGCGAGACTCTGTCTCAAAAAAACAAAAAAATGTGTAGCACCTCCCCCTTCATTATTTCTCCTTCTCTGGCCATGTAATGTGTGCCTCCTTCCTCTTCACCTTCCGCCGTGATTGTAAGTTTCCTGAGGCCGCCCCAGCCATGCTTCCTGTACAGCCTGCAGAACTGTGAGTCAGTTAAACCTCTTCTCATTATAAATTACCCAGTCTCAGATAGTTCTTTCTAGCTATGTGAGAACAAACTAATACAAGTTGCTTCAACACAGCAGAAGCAAGGAGGACTATGTCTAGAACTGGGGAATTCTCTGGATGCCTCTTAGTACTTCCATGCCAAATAGTAAAGGTTTAGGGGAAACTGCAGCAAGCAAAACATGTCAGGATGGTTAAGAACTCAGATCCTTCAGAAACAAAGGTTTTGGTCACTCCACCAACTGAAGAACCCCAACCAGTTGACATTCTGACTGAGAGTGGAGTGAATACAGATGAGTAGCAGGAGAAAGATGCCGTAGATATCAATCATGACCTCATGACCATGATTACAGGAATGAAAATGTAATGTTGCATATTTTCTACTTGCTTGTGGTATGCATGTGTTTGTCTGTATACATCAACCATTTCCTTCTTTTCCTTTCTTCTCATTTTTACTTTACAGATAAGTGTTTAGAAGTTAACTTTACAATTTAGCCTTTAGGCTAAACAGGATATCAGTGGGATTGGGACTAAATTTCAGGAATGGTTTATATACTCAATGACAGCTACAATGACTCCTAGGACTGTGTATCTCCTCATTTTGGAGAAAAAGATGAGAACTTAACTTGCGGGAAGCATAGCTCTATCTTGTTATGTAGAAACATAAAGTTGTTTCATTGTTGTCTATAAAATAAAAATGTGTGCAGTGGAGTGCATATGAAAGCTGAGTAGTCAAAGGAAGGGACATTATCAACGTACTGCCTCTTGATTCCAAATTCATCCTTTTTGCCTTCTGTGTAAAAAGGAATCTGGGCCCTTTAAGTATTTTTCCCTTTACCAGATGGTACAATATTAAGTTTGCCAATAGATGGCGCTGGAGAGACATTGCGGGATGAAAGGGTTTTGCTTTCTGCAGCTGATGGCCGCTCACTAGGTTTCTTTAGGGCTCCCGTAATGCCCCGTTCCTGTAGCTCAGGAGGCTTCCCCAGCCCTGGCTCCTGCAGTGCATGGCAGCAGGTTGCATCCAGCAGCCTCCCCCAGCAATCCCCTCACCCACCCACCTTCCAGCAGTTTTGTAGCAGGGTGCCTCCAGTAAGACACCTCCCAGTAACAGCTTTTCCCAGCACCCTGGGGGTGGATTTCCAGCAAGTTCCACCAGTACAGCATCACAGCACCTCTCTGGCATCTGCTGAACCATGGCCATGCCTGTCCAATAAGGTCTGGATGTCAGCCCTGTTGGTGGAGGCTCTATCACAGCCCTAGGGGTAGTAGCTTCCCCTTATATTTGCTATTGCCATAGTCTTTAAATTCTTCTTTACTTATTACATCCTCACTAATATAATATAAGGCAAGTAGGAATGGTCCTTGGCGAGGGAGCTTCTCAAAAGAACATCTCAGCCTGTCCTGCCCTCTCCTAACCCCCACCCTGCCATCTTCCTTCCCTCCTTCTCTACTCCTCCCTCTCAGAGCCCCCTCATCCTCTTCCTCTCCCCTCATTCTCCTTGTTTCCTCTCTTTCTTCTCCTCTCCTCTGTCTCCTTTCTCCCCACCCCCTCCTCCTTCTCCTCTTCTGTCCCTCTCTTCCCCTCCTCCTCACCTTCTCACCTCCTTCCTACCCCTTTTGAAAAATAAACAGCACCACCTGCCCTGCACTTGACATGACGCAAACATCAGATGCGTCAGTGCTTGGCAGAGGGCTTCCTTGCTTCGCTCTGATGTCATGCAGGGAAAAGGTGGACAGAGACACCAGGCAGACACAGCAGGCCGCTGGTGGTCACCTCCCCAGCCCGGCCATCTGCACAGCGCTGGCCCCCCTTCAAACACCTCCTGGAAATTCCATCTCCAAGACATGCTCCTGCACTCTGGCCCCAATCACTGCCTCTGAATGTCCTCCACTGGCCCCAATCACTAGTTCTGAGAGTCCTCCACTGGGTAGCCAAGGATCCACGGGAGGCCGCAGGGAGGAGGCAGGGACTCACGGCTTCTCCAGGCAGGGCCGCTCATGGAGGTTGTTCCCCAAGCTGAGGTGGCAACTCAGGGTTGATTTTGGAAGAGAAGGGGGTGTGTGTGTGTGTGTGTGTGTGTGTGTGTGTGTAAGAGAGAGAAGAGGAAGAAGGAGAAGAAGAAGGAGGAGGAGGGAGAAGGAGGAGGAGGAGGAAGAGGAAGAGGAGGAGGCAAGAGAGAGACAGAGAAGAAGAGAAAGAAGAGGAGGAAGAAAACAAAAAAGACAGAGGAGACAGCAAGACAGAGAAGAAGGAAGAGGAGGAGAGGGAGAAAAGAGAGACTGAGAGAGAGGGCGGGGAGACAGAGAGATCAGAGAATGTGGATTGAAAACTCTACCTGGAAAGGTCTAAAGAAAAGTCGAGGCACACAGACGACGTGCCACAAGGCGTGAAGGGGCTGAAAATTTCATCCTGGAAGCAGAACGCTCCCCAGAAGAGTGAGGAAGCCAGCGCCCCCTGGGATGTTCAGTGTACCCCACACACCCCCGCCCCACCACAGCCAGGTGTGGCGTCGGGAGATGAGGAGGTGAGCAGAGGTGCTACCTGCGAGGTGGCAGCTGGTTTTTGATAACTGACTGTGGGGTATGCTGTGCCCGCCCAGTGGGAGGGCTGCTGGGTGGATTACAGTGGAGTCTCACACACTGGAACGCAAGGTGTCCACCTGGAGAAGGAAAGGGATAGATGTGTATGAGAATGGAAAATTACCTGTGATGTGCTGATCAAGAAAGAAAAGCGGTTTGTAAATGTATATGTGAACGTGGACATTTTTCTTTTTTTGAGACAGGGTCTAGCTCTGTCACCCAGGCTGGAGTGCAGTGGTGCGATCTCGGCTCACTGCAGCCTCAAACTCCCAGGGTCAAACGATCTCCCACCTCAGCCTCCCAAGTAGCTGGGACTACAGACACGGGCCACCATGCCTTGCTAATTGTTTTTGATTTTTAATAGAGACAAGTCCTCACTATATTGCCCAGGCTGGTTGCAAACTCCTAGGCTCTAGCGATCCTCCCACCTCAGCCTCCCAAAGCGCTGGGATTACAGGCGTGAGCTACTGTGCCCAGCCAAACATGGACAATTTTAATTAAAGCTGGAGGGACGAAGCATCACCTTGTGAACAACCATAATCTCAAGAGAAAAGGAGATGAGGAATGCACAGATCATCACTTTCAGCTTCATAGTCTTCCGTAGCATTTGACTGTTTTACAATGTGCATACGTCATTTTGTGATAAAATTGAGATATTTCTCATTTGAAAAATGAATATATAAAATGCAAAAACTGATGCAAGTCAAATTCCCTCTCCAGGCCTCAGTTTCCTTATCTCTAAAGCAGGGGTGACCTTCACTCCCTCCCGTGGTTTGATCTATTTAACAAAGTCTTATGTAACACTTTTTCTGTGTTGGGTACCATTCCACACACTTCACAAACATTCATTCATTCAATCTTTATGCCAGGTCTACAAGGGCGGGACTATTAGTATGCCTGTTTTACAGATGAGGAAAACTGAAGTGCATAGAGGTTGAGTAAACTTGCTCAAGCACACTCAGCCAAGAAGTGGCAGAACCAAGATTCAAACTCAAGCAGTCAGGCTCTGGAATCTGACTCTTTAGCTACTAGGCAACTTTGTAAAGTGTTGGTGAGAAAATGTATATAAGGTAGTTACCATATAAAATGTATCAGTAATTTTTGGTGGAAGGCGAGATGCTTCTCAGACTCTGCCTAAAAGTGTGTGCTCCCACAAACCCCTGGCATGGCCTCTGGCACACCAAATCACCTGGGACCTGAATTAATGAATGCGTGAATGAATGAAACCACAGCTATTTGAATTCCAGCCGTAAGTTTCTTAGCTTTTATGCATCTCCATCATCTAGCCCAGGACATAGCACATAGTAGGGCTAAGGGATGGAGACAGGGAGAGAGTTGAATGCCCATGTGGCACACAGTAGGCCCTCAGAGTCCTACAGGAAATGACTGACTCTTACAGCAGGATGGTTTTTTCTTCCTCCTGGAGCCTCATCCTGACTCTCTCACTAGACTGTGAGCACCAAGCGGACAAGGACCCCAGCACCCAGGTCAGGGCCTGGCACACAGTAGGGGCTCAATGAAGACTGAAGAGCACATGGTTGAGCACGTGAGTGAGTAGGGGCTGGAGTAGAGGGCAGGCCAGGGCTGGCTGGGCTTCTGTCCTGGGAACTCAGGTTGGATGACCCCAAAGGGCCAGCACCCTTGCCTCTCTGAATTCTTGAGGTGGCACCAAGCTGCGCCCTCGGCTGGGGGTGAGGGGTAGGGGGGCAGCTGCATCTTCTTCTCTTAGGGGAGGTGAGTGGAGAGGCCATGGCAGGGAAGGGAAGGAAGCCTGCAGGCTGTTGATGGGGGTCTGTGGCTAAGACGAACCCACTCCTCCCTGTTCCCTCCAGGAAAAAGCATCCTAACCCTGAGGAAAAGGTTCTTTAAGGAAACTGTGTGCAGGCTTCTCCCAAAAGGCCTCCTCCTCTCTCCGTCACCCAGAGAAGCACCAGTGTCCACCCTATGAGAAGTCCCACCCAGGCAGCTGGGCGCAGTGGCTCACACCTGTAATCCCAGCACTTTTAGAGGCCGAGGCAGGCAGATCACGAGGTCAGGAGTTCAAGACCAGCCCAGCCAACATGGTGAAACCTCGTCTCTACTAAAAATACAAAAATTAGCTGGGGGTGGTGGCGCGTGCCTGTAATCCCAGCTACTCAGGAGGCCGGGGCAGGAGAATTGTTTGAACCTGGTAGGCAGAGGTTGCAATGAGCTGAGATCATGCCACAGCACTCCAGCCTGGACAACAGAGCAAGACACCATCTCAAAAAAAAAAAAAAAACAAGAACAAGAAGTGCCACCCAGGAAGGCTCCCCTGCCTAAGTAAAGCCCCATGGGTAGTATTAAAAATCCCTTCTATTTTCCAGGACCACCCCCACCCCCTCCCCCGGAAACGTGATCTGTTTCAGCCCCTTTCACCTGCTTCCCTACTGCAGAAGAGACTCCCATTGGCCCTGGCCCAGGAAAAGGGCCCAATCAACACCTATGCTAGCCTCATTCAGGGAACATTTCCTGAGCACCTTCTCCAGGCAAGAGCCACACTGGTTGCTGGGCAGGCAGTGGGGAGACTGGGAGTGATGGCTTAGGAGCTTCCAGTCAGGTGGACTGTGGAGCTTCCAGTGGGGTGGATCTATACTCAGATCAAGGCCATCCGTGGTACTGTGGACTCTGTCTGGAGCCCAGAGGAGCCAGCCCTAGAGCCAGCATGGAAGACTTCCTGGAGGAGGTGTCTGAGCAGAGACTGGGAGGAAGAGCTTGAGTTGAAAGAGTGGGGTTGGAGATGGAGAAAGTGGCCTGAGTTAAGAGAAGGCCTGGTTTAGTGGAGGAGTTGAGAGTCACACCATACAGCAGGTAAAGGAGTGGGTATGTGCAGCCAGGATGGGGCGGGGAACCTGGCCAGGTTCATTCTGTCATCCAAGGGGGCAGAGAAGGGGACATTTGTTCCAGCCCCTCTGGTCCTAGTGCCTGCCTTTCCTGCAGGACTGGCCAATGCCCTGAGGCTTGAATTTCTAAGATGCTCCTTCCCCTTTTGTCCTCATGCCTGATATGGGTTGAATTATGTCCCCTGAAAGTTGAAGTCCTAACTCCCAGTACCTTCTAACGTGACTTTATTTGGAAATAGGGTCTTTGCAGATGGAATCAAGTTAAGATGAGGTTGCACTGGATTAGAGTGGGCCCTAAATTCAATGACCAGTGTCCTTACAGGGAGAAGGAGGCTTAGAGACACAGACGCGCACAGAAGGAAGGCGGCCACATGATGATGGGGGCAGAGACTGGAGTGATGCAGCTACAGGTAAGGAGCACCAAGGTGCAGCAGCCACCGGGCTCTGGAAGAGGCACAAAGGATGCTCCCCTAGAGCCTTCGGAGGGAACACGGCCCTGCCAATACCTCGGTTTCAAATTTCTAGGCTGCAGAAAAAATTTCTGTTGCTTTCAGCCACCTGGTTTGTGGCGATTTGTTACACAGCCCTGAGAGACTAATGCATACCCTGAGAACTACATGGGTAATTCCAGCTCACATTGGCTGTGCTTTGGAAATCAGTACCTGGAGTTTGGCAGGACCAAAAAGGGCTAGGGGCTGGCTGGGATGATGCTTTCTAATGCTACAGTGTCGGTCACTTTTCTAGGGTTATTGGCCCTCATAAAATAGTTAAGCTGGCCGGGGTGGCTCATGCCTGTAATCCCAGCACTTTGGGAGGCCAAGGCGGGCAGATCACCTGAGGTCAGGAGTTTGAGACCAGCCTGGCCAACATGGCGAAACCCCATCTCTACTAAAAATACAAACATTAGCTGAGCATAGTGGTGCACGCCTGTAATCCCAGCTACTCGGGAGGCTGAGGCAGGAGAATCACTTGAACCCGGGAGGCAGAGGCTGCAGTGAGCTGAGATCACGACATTGCACTGCAGCCTGAGCGAAAGAGCGAGACTCCATCTCAAAAAAAAAAAAAAAAAAAAAATCGCTAAGCTGAGTTAGCTGCTGAGCCTTCACTTTGCTGGGAATCTCATATCTGCCAAAGGACCTGTCAAGTTGAGTTGAATACAAAATACTTGAGCTCAACAGAAAGACACAGGGGTGGGGGCCTGGAAGACCACAAAATTTTTGTCTGCTTTCTTTTCTAAGATTCTTCTGCAACCTATCAAGTCAAAATGCCCCTGTTTGAGCCCCTATCAAGTCAAAATCTCTTCCTGAATTCAGAGCTGCTGTGAATACTTTTTTCCAGAAAGGAAATATGTTTAAATGCCTTTGCTAAGTAAAAAGTAAAATATGTTTGTTTGTTTTAATCAGAAAATACAAAGAAGAGCCAGGTGTGGTGATTCACCCCTATAGTCTCAGCTACTGGGGAGACTGAGGCAGGAGGATAACATGAGCCCAGACCAGCCTGGACAACATAGCAAGACACCTGTCTCTAAAAAGGGGAAAAAGAAAATACAAAGAGGTAGTAAGGAAAATAATTCAGCTCTAATCACACTCCACAGACAGAAAGAATAGGAATTTGCTGGTGTGTTTCCCTTTAGACTTTTTCCTTATAACATATAGACATATATTTTTTCCTACTAAATATGCATAATCTATCATAGTGTGTGTGCATACATGCAACTCAAGAATATATTATTCCGGCTGGGCTTGATGGCTCACACCTGCAATTTGGGGAGGCCAAGGCAGGGGAATCACTTGAGCCCAGAAGTTCCAGGCTGCAGTAAGCTATGATGGTACCACTGTACTCCAGTCTGGACGACAGAGTGAAACCCTGTCTCTAATACACACACACACACATATATATAATATATACACACACAGACACACATATATAATATATACACAAACATATATGTTTGTATATATGTGTGTGTGTATATATACACACACACACACACACACATGCCCTAAGAGCTACATGGGTAATTATACACACGTACATATATACACATATGTAATATGTACATATGCATATATCTGTGCATGTATATACATATATGTACAGATACATATAATTGGAATTTTATATGCAATTGCAACTGAGGCTGAACATTGCCAGATTTTTTTCAAGTTCTAACTTGTCCTCTTTCCCAGAAATAACCACTCTCCTGATACTGGTGTCTATCATTCCCACACAGGTTTTTGTGGTTTTGCCTCATATACAAGTATCCAGAAACTACATGTACCATTGTTTTGTGTGTTCTGAAATTTTACCCAAAAACTTGCTATTGAAATGCACATTTTCTATTGCAATCTGTTCTCACTTAGCACCATGCTTTTAAAAATGTTGACGTCTATAGATCTAGTCCATACTTCTTGCGATGGTGTCTCTCTGAAGAATCCTAATACACCATTCAATAGGGTTGTTTTTTCTGTTATGAATAATCCACAGTTTGTTTAACCACTCCCCTGCTGAAGGCAATTGGGTTGTTCACTATGACTGACACATTGCAATAAGCATCCTTTTTACGCCTTTATAAAGGTTTCTTAGACAAGACCCCAAAAAGTGGAATTACCGCACATCTCCTAGGTATGACCCATCTTCAGTGCAATTGGATACTGCAAAGTTATCCTTCAAAGAGACTGAACCAATGTCACTCCCACTATTCTAAGAGATCCTGTTTGCCCACATTCTGGCCAACTCTTGAGGTTAATTAGATTTTTGGTTTAGTTTTTGCCAATAGGGTGAGAGTGAAATGGTATCTCATTCTTTTTATATGACTTTCCTCAATGTGTGGCACGTCTTTTCATGTTGATTGGCAGGTCAGACTTCTTCCCCTGAATTGGCTATTTATAGCTCTTGCCTATTTTTCTACTGGGCTATTTTGTCTTTTTTCCTGCTGATTTTTAGATCTTTATATATTCCTGAGACTGATTTTTAGTCTTTTCTGTGTGTTGCAAGTATTTTCTCTGTAGCTGATCTTTTCACATTGGATGGAAAGTTTTTTTCTCTGGAAGTTTTTAATTATGAGTTTGACTTCTTATATTCTTTTTTTAAAGAGTCTCATTCCAACATCATAAAAATATTCAGCCAGGTGTGGTAGCTCCTGCCTGTAATCCCAGCACTTTGGGAGGCTGAGGCAGGGAGAATGCTTGAGACCAGGAGTTTGAGACCAGCCTAGTTAACATAGTGAGACCCCCATCTCTACAAAAAATACAAAAATTAGCTAAGGTTTGTGGCACACACCTGTAACCCCAGCTGCTTGGGAGGCTGAGGTGGGAGGCTCGCTTGAGCCTGGGAGGTTGAGGCTGCAGTGAGCCGTAATCACACCACTGCACTCCAGCCAGGGTGACAGAGACCCTTTCTAAAAAAATAAAATCTGTTTTCTTTTAGCAGTTTTAAGGTTATGCTTTTCATATATAGCTCTTACTCCTCTCAGGCTACTGCAAGAGTGACATTTTATCTTTTTTTTACATATGGACAACCAACTTCCCAGCACTAATTATGTGTACCTACCTGGGTGTGGGACTGTCTGGACTCGGTTTTGCTTTCCCACTGATTTGCAACACTGTTGTCATAAAACAGGCACACTATGTGTCAGGCTCTGGGTTCTGTGCTGTTGATCTATTTGTCTGTCCCTGCACCAGTGCCATATTGTCTTAGTAACTACAGTGTTATCATAAGTTCTACATCCTGGTAGGATGAATCCTTTCATTTTTAGACTTCCCTTTCAAATTTTGTCTTGACTAGTCTTAACACCAATCTTCCAAAGAAATTTTGGAGTCAGATTGATATGTTTCACACACACTGTCTCTCCGCTGCAATATTTATTGGAAGTGCACTTAATTTATAAAATAATTGGGAAGACTTGATCTTGTCATGGTATCAAGACTTCCTGTTGGTGGCTGGGCACAATGGCTCATGCCTATAATCCCAGCACTTTGGGAGGCCAAGATGGGTGGATCACTTGAAGTCAGGAGTTCGAGACCAGCCTGGCCAACATGATGAAACCCTGTCTCTACAAAAGTTACAAAAATTAGCTAGGCATGGTGGTGCACGCCTGTAGTCCCAGCTACTTGGAAGGCTGAGGCAGAAGAATCACTTGAACCTGGGAGGCGGAGGTTACCGTGAGCTGAGATCGTGCCACTGCACTCCAGCCTGGGTGACAGAGTGAGACTCCGACTCAAAAAAAAAAAAAAAAAAAAGTCCTGTTGGTATTAGAGGGATCCTAACAGACAGACCCTGATATATCAATGGCTTAACACATTTGTTTCTTGCTCTCACAATGACCAATGTCCCCAGCTGGCTCTGCTCCATCTTGCAGTTTACAGCTTGAGAACACATGGCTTTTAAGACTCTCTGGCTGGGGAAGAGGGGACAATGGAAGTGAAACACATCCCTCCCACTCACAACCCATTGGCCAGAACCAGTCAGATGGCCCCAACTTGGCTGCAAGGGAGCCTGGGAAATGGCACAGAGCACGTGGAATATTGGTGAAGACAGTTCCTGTCACATGCTCTATCTCTGCATATTTAGGTCTTCTTGAATTGCTATCAACTTTTCATTGCTATTTTAAGTAACTTTTTATTCATTGTGTTTTCTTATCATTTGTTGCTCATATACAGAGACTGTTTTTTTGTCATATACATTTTGTAAGCAGCAACATTACTGAACTCTTTTATTCTAATGATTTTTGTGTGAATTCCTTTGGAATTTCTATGCAAATGAAAAATTGTGAAAAATAATTTTTTTCTCCTTTTCAAATCCTCATTCCTTTGAAGTGACTCTGACTAAAGCCACCAGTACAATGCTGATCAGAGACACTTGATTTTACACGTGACTTCAAAGGGTTTGCTTTTAACATTTTGCTAAATTACATAACCCCGCTGTCACTCAGTTGTCCCATCTATAAAAGGAGAATTATGATAGCACCTTTTAAAGGGTTGTTTTGAAAACTAGGCTGGGCACAGTGGCTCACGCCTGTAATCTCAGCACTTTGTGAGGCCGAGGCAGGCAGATCACCTGAGGTCAGGAGTTCAAGACTACCCTGGCCTACATGGTGAAACCCCGTCTCTACTAAAAATAAAATAAAATAAAAGTTAGGCGTGGTGGTGGGTACCTGTAATCCCAGCTACTTGGGAGGCTGAGGCAGGAGAATCACTTGAACCCAGGAGGTGGAAGTTGCAGTGAGCTAAGATTGTGCCACTGCACTCCAGCCAGGGCCACAGAGTGAGACTCTGTCTCAAAAAAAAGAAAAAGAAAGAAAGAAAAGAAAACTAAATAATATATATGACATGTAGTTAGAACAATTATTATCATTGATACTGTTATTAGTATTAATATTGTTTGCTATAAATAACAAGGTAGATGTTCTTTACCAGATTAAAGAGGTTCTCATCTCATACTAGCTTGCTAAGTATGTTTTAATCACAAATACTGTTGAATTTTACAAATTATCATTGTGCATCTATTCTTTAATTTTGTAATAAAATTATTTGTAAAGACAGAGTCTCCCCATGTTGCTCAGGCTGGTCTTGAACTCCTGGACTCAAGCAATCCTCCTGCCTCAGCCTCCCAAAGTGCTGGGATTACAGGCATGAGCCACCATGCCTGGCCAGTGCATCTATTCATATTGATAAAATAAATTACATTTGTAAATTGCGTCAATGTTGCGTCATCCTTGTGATACTCAGTTGATGATGACACATTTATTTTTTAACACCATTCTGGATCATCTGGGTATTTTAACACCATTCTGGATCATCTGGGTAAATACGTTATTTTGGATTTTTCCATCAGTGTTCTAAGTGAGGATAAGCCTATAATTCTTCTTTCCCCTGGAACTTCCCTCTTCATCTCTTCAACTTCTACGTGTTCTCCAACAAGGAAGTCTAGCCCCCTCTCTTCTCTGTTTGCACTCCCTCTCTGCGTGACTGTCCTGCAGCTTGAATTCCAATTTTATATTCCTCAGTGATTTACTGCTTTTGCTAAATATCATTTTTAATAGTTGGTCATCTTGATGAATCTAGCTATAGTTTATTTATATTCCCAGCTAGATAATATTCCACTGCCTAACTACACCACAGTTTACTGTTGATGAATATTTCTAGTTGGAAGCTATTGTAAATAATAATGCTATGAACATGCTTAACAAGTCTCTTGGTACATGAGTTTCATTTCTTACATCTCTAGGAGTTGAACTGCACTTGTTTAGTATTTCAGTTCATCTTTGCTGTGTTAACAAACCACCCTGAAACATAATAGGCTAAAACAAGAATAATTTTTCACAGTTCTTTGGGTCAGCATTCTGGGAAGATCCAAAGAACTGTGGGATCTTTGGCTGGGACATTTGATTCTCTTTCATGTGTTCTCTTGAGAAGGCTGGCCTGGAGTTTTCCACATGGTTGTCTCAGGGCAGCAAGAGATTGCAAAAGGAAGCCACAAGGCTTCTTGATGCCTGGCCTTGAAATGCTCACTATGTCACTTCACTGAATTTCACATGGGACCCATCACTGGCTCGAATGCAAGAGTGGAGAAATAAACTCCACTTCTTGATGGGAGGAGCTAGAGAAATCACATTGCAAATCATAGAACAGAGATTGGAGGAATTTGTGTACTCTTTTTGTAAGCCACCATATTCAACTTTAGTAGATATTTAAAAACTATTTTCCAAAACTGTTTTATTAACTTAGAAGTCTTTTTTTGGAACTATTTTCATACCTCCTTAGGTGGCCTTAATATATACATACATATATATATATATGTATATATTATATGTATGTTATATGCATATATATATATATATATATTTTTGAGATGGAGTCTTGCTCATTGCCCAGGCTGGAGTGCAGTGGCACCATATCAGCTCACTGCAGACTCCACCTCCCAGGTTCAAGCGATCCTCCTGCCTCAGCCTCCTGAGTAGCTGGGATTACAAGCATGTGTCACCATGCCCAGATAATTTTTGTATTTTTAGTAGAGTTGGGGTTTCACCACATTGGCCAGGCTGGTCTCAAATTCCTGACCTCAGGTGATCCGCCCACCTCGGCCTCCCAAGGCACTGGGATTACAGGCGTGAGCCACCAGGCCCGGCCTATATTTTTTATTCATATGTTCTTCTGTCTCCCAGATGCTCTATTTCGGGGGTCAGCAAAGAGCCAGATTAAGCTTGCAGGCTATCTCGTCTCTGTCACAATGACTCGATTCCGCCATTGGAGTGAGAAAGCAGCCATGGAAAATGTATAAGTGATGACAAGTGGCTGTGTTCCAATAAAACTTTATTTGTAAAAACAAGTGATGGAAGAGGTCCCAGAAGTAGATTCACCTAATTATAATCAAATGATCTTTGGCCAAGGAGCAAAGTTTTCTCTCAATTTTGCTGTGAAAGGCAATAGAATGGAGGAAAGATTATCTTTTCAACAAACAGTCCTAGACATCCACATGCAAAAAATGGAATTTAGACATAGATGTTAAAGCCTTTGCAAAGTTAATTCAAAGTGGATCATACGCCTACATACAAAACATGACACTATAAAACTTTCAGGAGATAACATAGGACCACATCTAGGTGACCTTGGGTACGGTGCTGACTTTGTGGATATAACACCAAAGGCACAATCCATGAAAGGAGTAGTTGATAAGCTGGACTTCATTCAAATTAAAAGCTTCTGCTCTGTGGAAAACACTGTCAAAAGAATGAGAAGACAAGCAGAGACTAGGAGAATATATTTGCCAAAGACACCTCTGATAAAGGACTGTTATCAAAATGTGTAAAGAACTCTTAAAACTCTATAATAACAACCTGATTTTTTTTTTTTTTTTTTTGAGACAGTCTTGCTCTGTCGCCCAGGCTGGAGTGCAGTGGCAAAATCTTGGTTCACTGCAACCTCTGCCTCTCGGGTTCAAGCGATTCTCCTGCCTCAGCCTCCCTAGTAGCTGGGATTACAGGAGCCCGCCACCACGCCCGGCTAATTTTTGTGTTTTCAGTAGAGATGGGGTTTCACTATGTTGGCCAGGCTGGTCTCGAACTCCTGATCTCAAGTGATCTGCCCACCTCAGCCTCCCAAAGTACTGGGATTACAGGCATGAGCCACCACACTGGCCCCCAACCTGATTTAAAAACAGGCCAAAAACCTTAACAGACACCTCACCACAGAAGATATACAGAAGGCAAATAAAATAAGCACGTGAAAAGATGTCCCTCATCTATGTCACCAAGGAAATTCAAATTAAAACAATGAAACCACTACACACCTGTTAGAATGGCCCAAATCCAGAACACTGACAACACCAAATGCCGGCGAGAAGGTGGAGCAACAGGAACTCTCTCATTCACAGCCGATGGGAATGCAAAATGGCCCAGCCACTTTGGAAGATAGTTTGGTGGTTTCTTACAAAACTAAACCTACTCTTATGATAGCATCCAGTAATCGCATTACTTGGAACTTACAACAAGGATTTGAAAACATCTGGACATTCATAGCAGCTGCACATGGATGTTCATAGCAGCTTTATTTCTAATTGTCAAAACATAGAAGCAAACTTGATGACCTTCAGTAGATACATGAATAAATAAATGGTGATCTATCCAGACAATTTAATATTATTCAGTGCTAAAAAGACATGCACTATATGTTAAATGCATATTACTAAGCAAAAAAAAAAAAAACCCAGTTTGAAAAGGTTACATGCTATGCAATTCCAACTATATAACATTATGGAAAAGCCAAACTATGGAAACAGTAAAAAGATCAGTGGTCACCAGGGATTAGGGGTAGGACAAAAGATTTTTAGAATAGTGAAACTACTCCATGATGCCACAATGATGGATACATTTCATTATGTATTGGCCCCTGTATTAGTCTGTTTTCATACTGCTACAAAGAACTGCCAGGGACTGGGTAATTTATAAAGGAAAGAGGTTGAATTGACTCACAGTTCAGCATGGCTGGGGAGGCCTCAGGAAACTTAGAATCAGCAGGTGAAGGGGAAGCAAGATACTTTCTTCACAAGGCGGAAGGAAGAAGTGCTGAGTGAAGGGGGAACAGCCCCTTATAAAACCATCAGATCTCATGAAAACTCACTCTCACGAGAACAGCATAGGGGAAATTGCCCTCATGATTCAATTACCTCCACCTGGTCTCTCCCTTAACATGTGGCGATTATGAGGATTATAATTCAAGATGAGATTTGGGTGGGGACACAAAGCCTAACCATATCAGTCCCAAACCCAAAGAATATACACCACCAAGCATGAACCCTAATGTGAGCTATGGACTCTGGGTGATAATGATGTGTCACTGTAAGTTCATCAGCTGTAGCAAATGTTCCACTCTGGCGCAGGATGTTGATGATGGGGGAGGCTGTGCATGTGGGGTGGGGGGCATAGGAGAAATATCTGTGTTTTCCTCCCAATTTTGCTGTGAACCTAAAACTGCTCTTAAAAAATAGAATCTTTAAAAAACAAATAAAAAACAGATGGTAATCTGGATGTGGCCCATGGGCCATATTTGGCAACCCCTGTTCTATTACATTAATTGTGTGTTCTGAGAGCTCTGCCCATGCTGTTTGGCTTCCTTAGGTAAGGCATTTTATTTGTTAAAGCACAGGGGCTCGAGGAGGGTTGTGGAGCTTTCCTGTCAGGCAGGAATCTCTCGGCCTCACTGAGGCTCCAAGGATACAAAGCTGTCTTGATCTTGCCCCCGGGTTGTGACTCTCTAGATGCTGCTTGATTGTAGGAGAGAGAGCCACAAACCGGTCTGTCTGATGGATCCCAGATGACCCCAGGACTTGTTCACACACTTGCTCACAAACTACTGGACTCTAGCTATGAGCAGCTATTTCAGTCCAGGACAGGCAAATTACTTGGAGTTGTGAGTTGTGGGGAGGGAGCTATTTTGGGTGGACACCACCCAAAATATTTTCCTGGGTAAATGCACAGTATTTGCCTGGCTTATATTTTCTGTCCTTATTCCAGGATCCCCCGCTCTTCCCTCTTCCTCCTTGCATCAGTGCCTTTGTGACTGCTGAGCCTTGCTTTTTGGTCTTGTTCATTATGTGATTAATTTTTGTAAATGCTTGAAAAAGATATGCAGTCTCTAATTATGGGGTTCTGTGCATGTCCATTAGATCTAGGCTGTTAATTGTGTGACTCTCATCATCCATGTTCTTATTTACCTTTTGTCTATTTCAGCTCTCAATTACTGGGAGAAGCATGTTAAAATCTTCCACTGTAATTGTGGATTTGGGGTATGATGAGTGCATACAAGTTTAAAATTATTCTAGCTCCCTGTTAATTAAATCTTTTAACATTATGGTGTAAGCTTCTTTATTTCTGACAGTGCTATTTGCCTTAAAGTTTTTTCTGCCTGACAGCAATTTGGTCATACGAGCTTGTTCTCAGTATTTGCTTGACTTACATTTTTCTGTCTTTGTACTTGTAATCTTTCTGAGTCTTTACTGTTTTAGCTGTTTCTTTTATAAACAATGTATAGCTGGTTGCTGTTTTTAATTTTGTTTTTAATCCCACAAGACAATGCTTTTTGTTGACATTACTGATATATTTAGATTTATTGTGACTGCTGATATATTTGAATCTATTTCTAGAGTCTTTTTTATATCATTTATCATTCTTCTTCTGTGCATCATTTTTTTTCCCTTTTCTGCTTTCTACTAGATTGACTTAGTTTTCCTTATATCCCCTTTGGCCTTTCTGTGGGGTCAGAAACTGTACATTCTGGTCCTATGATTTTAGTGTCTACAGTTAAATTTTTAATATATCCCCTTGACTTCAGGCTAATTATGGATAATTGAGTTAATCAATGTTTATGCTTTCCTTTCTGGCAATAAGGAAACTTAGAATATTTTTATTCAGATTATCTTGTAGCAATATGTATTTCCACATGGTTTTATGTCCTCAAAAACACTCATTGCTCTTGCTTTGTACAATTAGAGCATTTGGATTTACCCACATATTTGCCAGTTTTTTTTTCACCATTTTGTCTCATATTTCACTGATTCCCTCTGGATTTGGTTTCCTTCTCCCCAAGAACATGCATTGATAGTTATTTCAGCATGTCAGTTGATGATAAAAAGTTTACCTTGTGTTTATTTGAAAATGACTATTTCAACTCTCATTCTTGAGTGATAGTTTCACTGGGTATAGAATTCTGGGTGGTCAATTACTATTTTCTCAGCACTTTTATCTTCTGTCATTGCTGGTGAGAAGTTTGGTATTAGGACTTTGTTGGTAATCTTTCTTTACCTTTCACTTGATCAAGATTTTTTCAATGGATTACGATATCTTTCTTGGCTTTTATGTTCTATGGTTGTATTATGACATGTATTTATTTTTACTTATCCTGCTAGGATATTATTGGACATCTTGGACTTAAGGATTCATGTCTTTCATTAATTATATGAAAACATATTTTGGATAATGCCTCTGTTCAATTTTCTCTGCTCTCTCCTGCTAAAATTTCTATTACTTGCCTGTCAGACCTTCTCATTCTATCACTAAAGCTGCTTAACCTCTTTTTTTATATTTTCTGTCACTTGGTGTCTTTATGCGGCATTCTGAACATTTCCTCACATTTGTCTTTTAGTTCAAAGTTATGGTTGTTATTGTCTGCTGCTAAATCTTGTTTTATATATTAATGTAAAAGTTCATATTCAATAGTACAGTAGAGAAATTGTGGTTAATAATAATTTATTATATAATTCAAAAAAACTAGAAGAGAAGAATTGTAGTGTTCCCAGCATGAAGAAAAGATAAATGTTTGAGGTTTTGGATACCTCAATTACCCTGATTTGATTATTACAAACTGTGTACATGTATCAAAATATCACATGTGGCCCCAATATATGAACAGCTATATCAATATTTAAAAAGGCTTAATGTAAGAAAAAAGTTTATATATTACTCTATCAGAATTGTTTTACATACTTAAAGTGCTTGTAGTCTCAGCTACTTGGGAGACTGAGGCAGGACAACCTCTTGAGCCCAGGAGTTGGAGTCCAGCTTGGGCAACATAAGGCGACCCCATCTCAAAAAATAAAAATAAAGATAAATTTACATTATGGTGAAATACAGTTATTTGTTTCTTTCATAATTGTATTTATTTAAAACATTTAAGAACATCATTCCGAGAAGGGATCCCTAGGCTTCCATAGACTGCCATAAAGGTCATGGCACACAGAAAGTGGAGATTCTCATCTAAAAGGATGGGTTTTACATGTGATCCTAAATTTTTAGGTAGTTTTTAAGCAGAAGTTTTTGGTTTGGTAGTTCACAGTGTTGCCTGAAAAAGAGCCACATCACTGTTGGAGATGCCCAGGTGCATCCCCAGCACTGCCCAGCCCTGAGCTCATGGATGGGTCTGGCAGAATGGGGAGTGGGGGCAGGAGTGTGCCAGGCTTAGTATTAAATGAGTCTGGCCTTCAATTAGCCCCCCTAGTTGAACAGGACATGAAGGTGAAGATAGCTGGGCCAACAGTAAAGATACATTGACAGGTACCCAAAGATACTTCCTTTGGAAGGAAATTCTTCATGCTTGAGAGCTGAGAAAGGAAAAAGTAGGGGCTGAACTGCAGCTATGTGCCAGAGACTGGTCCAGGCATGGAGAGACAGGGATGTATTCCTACAAGGTGTGGATCTCAACTCTGAGGAGTTCACAGTCCAAAAAAGGAGATCATTTATTTAAGGGGGAAACTGAGGCTCCCAATTGCTCACTGATTGTAATGGAAGGTATAAGTGCAGATGTGCAAAATACAATGTGTAAACATCTTCATAGTTTACAAACTGTTTTCATTCCACAGAAGTCTAATGAGCTTCCCTTTTAAAGATGGGGAAACTGAGGCTCAGAGGGCAAATCATGTCACTTCTCTGTGCCTCAGTTTCTTCATCTGTCAAATGGGGATAACAAGGGCACCAACCTCTTTGGGCTGATGTGAGAATTAAGTGAGTTGGTATACATGAAGTGCTTACAACCGAGACTATAGGAGAGGCAGCACAAGTGTTATTGATTAGTTATTACTCACCCATCACCCGGAATCTAGCCACCCTCACTGGCCCTAGACACGCCCTGCTACAGAACCTTGTTCCGTTTTCTTTGTAGCACTTATCCTTGTCTGAAATTATACTTTCCTTTAACTCTATGCCTGATCATTATGAATCCCCCTAAAGATCACATGTACCTTGAGGACAGGGACCTCAACTGCAGCCCCAGCACCCTGGACATGGTGGCGCTGGATAAATACTGCTTGTCTGCAAGGGACTAAGAAGCTGGTGGAGGTTGGATTTCAGGAAATCCTCAATTAATCTCGAGCCACAGGCCAGCCTCCTGCTATGAACCATGGAAAATGGCCTGGGAACTGCTACACACCTGATCAGCCACAGCCATGACTGTCATCAATGCCACCATGTCCAGCCCTGTCTCCTCCAGTGGTGTCCTCATTCCTGTGCTCCTGATGCACTCTGCTTAGATTTCTATTTATAACCCCTTTTGGCAATGATTGGTTTTCTGGACAGTCTGGGAAGATCCTTATAGGCAGAAACTAAACTACAGATGGACCGGACTTGCAATGGTTCAACTTTCAATTTTTCAACTCTACAATGGTGAAAAAGCAATACATATTCAGCAGAAACTACTTCGAGTGTCTATACTACCATTCTGTTTTGGATTTCCAGTACAGTATTCAATAAATCCCATAAGGCCAGATGCGGTGACTCACACTTGTAATCCTAGCTCTTGAGGAGGCCGAGGTGGGCGGATCACATGAGCCCAGGAGTTGGAGACCAACCTGGGCAACATGGCAACCCTGTCTCTGCAAATTACAAAAATTAGCTGGGCATGGTGGTATGTGCCTGTGGTCCCAACTACTTGGGAGGTTGAGGTGGGAGGATCACTTGAGCCCAGGAAGTCAAGGCTGCAGTGAGGTGTGATAGTGACACTACACTACAGCCTGGGTGACAGAGCAAGACCCTGTCTCAAAAATCAATCAACAAATAATTAAAAATAAATTTCATAAGATATTCAACACTATATTATAAAAGAGGCTTTGTGTTAGATGATTTTGCCCACCTGTAGGCTAACGTAAGTGTTTTGAGCATATTTAAGGCAAGCTAGGCTAAGCTGTGATGCTCAGTAGGCTGAGTGTACTAAATAGATTTTCTACATAAGAGTGTTTTCAACTTACAATGGGTTCATTGTTACATAACCCCATAGTAAGTCGAGGAGCATCTGTCGTCATCTCTGACTCCCCAGCCAGTGCCGGGCATGTAGAAGGTGTTCGAATGAATGAATGAATGATAGGTAACTCCAGGATAGGGTTGCCAGATGCAAGACACCTAGTTGAACTTGAATTTCAGATAAATGATGAATGCTTTTTTACTATCAGTCTGTCCTAAATATGGCATGGTAAATACATTAAAAATTGTTTTCTGAAATTTAACTGGACATCCTGCGTTTTTATTTACTATTAATAAATCTGGCAACCTTATACCACCTGCAGCAAGGGACAGGAAGGGGTGGCTAGACAGAGAGGTCCAAGTTAAATGTGAGCCTGGGCCTGCTGGGGAGGTGGGTGTGGCAGGCACCATAGCGGTCAGAGCAGTGGTTTCTGAAATGTGGCCTTGGAGGATCCAATTCAGAGAAAGTGTCCAAGGGTCTAGGGTCAACCCCTCTGCCTCTGACCTCACAGGGACAGTCAGTGAGGACAAGATGAAAGACAATAAGACGAGGGCTCCGGCTAGTGGCTGCCAGAAGGGAGGGGAGAGGGAGGAAGATCACTTTGGATAAGGGGAACACCCTTATTTCAGGTCTAGCACACAACAGGCCCTCAAGAAAGATATCTTCACCTGCAAACACCACACACACACACACACACACACACACACCCTGTGGCCGGCTCCATTCTGTCTTCCCCAGGCTAAGCACAGGCTTCAGAGACCACCGGCAGCATGAAGTATTGTGTTTATCCTCAGGACTCGCTGCTACCTTCCAACATTGACAAACTGCTCCATACATTTCTACAGAATTTTATAGCTTTTTCCAATTTAACTCTTTTTTTTTTTTTTTTTTTTTTTGAGATGGAGTCTCCCTCTGTTGCCCAGGCTGGAGTTCAGTGGTGCAATCTCAGCTCACTGCAACCTCCACCTCCCAGGTTCAAGTGATCCTCCTGCCTCAGCCTCCCAAGTAGTTGGAACTACCGGTGCGTACCACCATGCCCGGCTAATTCTTGTGTTTTTAGTAGAGTCAGGTTTTCACCGCATTGGCCAGGCTGGTCTCAAACTCCTGACCTCAAGTGATCTGCCCATCTCAGCCTAGCAAAGTGTTGCAATGATTACAGGCATGAGCCACCATGCCCGGCCTCCAATTTAACTTTTTTATTATGGAAAACTTCAAGCACACACAGGAGTAGAAAAAGGATAACAAGCCCCCGGGCCCTTAGCCCAGATTTGAGGGCGGTTCTCCCACCCTTTGCATCTGCACTCTCCCTCGATCCCCTGCACCCACTCACGTCCTCTGTGCACCTTTTAAAGCAAAGCCCCAACATCACATCATTTTATCCAACTTTACAACTTTTAAGGGCTTTACAAACCTACCGAGCCCTCCCTGAGAGATGGGGATTGTCAGCCCATTTTACACATGTGGAAACTGAGGCTCAGAGAAGTGAAGTTCTTGTCCAAAGTGACATCACTGCCGAGGGGGGTGCTGGCACCCAGCTGCCCAGCCTTCCCAGGCCCTGAGACCCACGCTCTGTCCACAAGGCCCCACGCCAAGCCCATGGGGGCACAGAGCTGAGCCAGCCCTCTTCCTCTTCCCCAACCCGGGGCTCCAGACGGCTGGACTTTGATCCTTGCCAGGGCTGAATTCCAGATGGAGGGCTTCCCGGCTGCTTGGGCAATACGATTGATGGTGTGTTAATGATGTCAGGGCTATAGACAAACTCCAGCCTTGGCCGGGTGCAGAGGGCCAATTATCAGTGGTGATCGGAGGCAGGCACTCCGGCCCCATCAGCTCATGGGCAGGGAAGACGCAGGGAAGGGGACATGGGGACTTCTTGCAACGGAGCAGTTGACAGAATCAGAACTACCTGCCAGGTGAGAGCCAGAGGTGCCTGTTCCTTCAGGGTCTTAGGGTGGCTTCATGGTGTGGGAGACAGGAGTGTAAAGGGGACATTGAAACCCTCCATATGGGGTTCGTAGGAAGAGCACTGGATTCAAAGTCCAGCCACTGACTTGGCCACTGAGAATGACCTTGGCTCCCTCCTTCCCTCTCTGGGCCTCAGTTCATGCATCGATAACAGAAAACGATTGTACAGTTGGATGAGATCAGAGGTCAGCAAAGTTCTTCTGCAATGGGTCAGACAGTAAATCCTGCAGGCTTTGAAAACCACACTGTGGCAGGAAAGCAGCCATAGGCAATACCCAAACCAATGGGCGTGGTGGTGTTCCAATAAAACTTTATTCACAAAAACAGGTGGAGGGCTGGGTTTGGCCCTCAGGCTGTAGTTCGCTGACCCCAGGTCACAAAAGGTTATTTGAGCTCCTCATAAATGTGGGAAACAGATATGTAGCTCTCTGTTAGGGCTCACAAACTCACACCTACAGGGGCCGGGCAGGGAACGTGAATGAATAAAACAAACGTCAGTGCAAGGCGTTAGGGCATGGTAAGGATTGCAGCAAACTGGCCAGTCCGTGTCCGAATTAAAAATGGATGGGCTGGGGGGGCTTCTACAGGGCTCCAGACTCCAGTCAGTCACTACCAGGTGGAAATATAGATCTTGCTCCCAGATATAAGTGATCGCTCAAGAGAAGGTAAAAATCTGGGGGTTTTTTTAGAAAAAAAAAAGTGAATTATCCTATTTTGAAATGTTGGCTACTGATTCAAACTTTTTAAAAACACTGTGCAGTCCAAATCCATCCTGCAGAGGCAAAGGCCGTATTAGGCCCAAGGGTCACCCACTTGTAAACTCTGCCCTACGTTTAGAGGACATTTTTGCCCTTCAGGAACCGTGTTAGTAATTCGCAAAAGCACAGGGGTGATTTAGGGTCTTGAGCTCAGTGGACAGTATTGCTGCTTTCCCCGACATCGTGGACGCCCACAGGCAGATGGAAAGGTCAGGAATACAGATGAGGAAAGAGCCGATCTGGCCTCAGCTCAGAAGGCTTCACAAGCTACAGAGGACTTACCAGAGAAATCTCCCTGCTTGCTCAGTGTTGCCACCGGCTCTGGAACAAGTGACCTGTCAGGCTTCTATGCCTAGGACTTGAAGGGACGTGCAGGCTTCTTTACTTGGAAGCTCATAGGGTTTGGCTGTGTCGCCACCCAAATCTCATCTTGAATTGTGGCTCCCATAATCCCCATACGTCATACGTGGGACCCGGTGGGAGGTAATTGAATCACGGGGGCGGGTCTTTCCGGTGCTGTTCTTGCGATAGTGAGTAAGTCTCACGAGATCTGATGGGTTTATAAAGGGGGTTCCCCTGCACACTTGCACGCTCTTGCCGTGACTTTGCTCCTCGTTTGCCTTCCGCCATGATTGTGAGGCCTCCCCAGCCACGTGGAACTGTGAGTCCACTAAGCTTCTCCCCTTGATAAATTACCCAGCCTCGGGTATGTCTTTATTAGCAGCGTGAGAACAGACTAATACAGAAGGGAAGAAGGCAAGAATATCTCTCCGGCAACCCAATCAAAAATCTCAGGACAGCTCAGGCCCCTGGAGGCTTTTACTTGAGTCAAATCCTCAGGAAGGCCAGCACTGCTCCTGTAAATCACTGTCTTCCTCCTGGGATGGAAAGGGACCAGGAAGCCAGAGTGCCCAGCGTGCCAGGGTTTCACTGCCAGATGTCTAGAAGGCCACATCCAACCGAGATGCCCAATTCCAAAAACGTCCACAAGTCAGGAGGTAGAGTGGGGCAGATGTGTGGGGCTGGCCCAGGACGGGGATGTTTGTTTTTGTTTGGGGGCCTGTAGGCCTGGGAGCTATTAACAAATGCCTATTAATCTTCCTGTTGGTTTCAGGGGGCAAAATTAGAGCCAGAAATGAGTCTGGAGCTACATGGACCTAGGAAGAATATTTAGAAGCCCTGCCCTCATGAACTGGGAAGGAAGAAAAGACACCTTCCCCCACAACGCCACAGGAGCTATCAAATGTGCTCTTTTTAAAGTCATTTCTATTCTTTAAAAAAATGCACCATTTTGGTGCAGCCACTGTGAAAAACAGCATGGCGCTTCCTCAAACAATTAAAAACAGAATTACTCTATGATCTAACAATCCCAAAATGTGTACGGCCATGTCAATTTTAGCATTAGTCACGATACCCAAAAGGTGGAGGCAAGCCAGTGTCCACTGAAGCCTGAAGGGATCCACAAAATCTGGTATATACATGCAATGGAGTGTGGTTCCACCTAGAAAAGGAGGGAAATTCTGGCACCTGCTACACAGGGGTGAACTCGAAGACATTATGCCAAGTGAAATAAGCTGGTCACGAAAGGACAAATACTGCGTGATTCCATTCATAGGAGGTGCCTAGAGGAGTCAAGATCACAGAGACAGAAAGAATAGTGGTGCCAGCGACTGGGGAGTTAGCGTTTGATGGGCACAGGGTTTGTTTTGCAAGAGGAAGAGGTTCTGGAGATTGTTTGCACGGCACTGTGGAGCTGCTCAACCCTACTGAGTTATACGCTTAAAAGTGGTTAAGATGGTACATTTCACATTATGTGTATTTTTACCACAATTGAATTATTTTTTAAATGCACCCATTTTAAATGGATAATTCCCTGTGCTTTGACAAATATACCACCACCAACTAAAACAGAGATGTTCCTCTCACTCTACTAAGTTCCCTCATGCCCTTTTGCAGTCTGTATTATTTCTAAACATCCTATTGGATTAGAATTTAATTAAGTAGAAATGATATCTCCAATGCCCTGGGTCTGCTCCAAGCCTAAAATCTCTGAGGCTACCAGGAGCCATTTCATATGCAGGTCCCCTTCTGCCCGGGGCCCACGGGCCTTTCCCGAGGTATCTGTGGGGGTTTACAGGGGCAGGGAGACACCACAGGAAGGATATTTGCTTTGGCTTCTTCAAGTCTGATGAACGCCCAGGTATTGAATGTAACAACATTAAAGCTTCTCCTCCTCACACACATACACACACACACACGTGCACATGTGTGCATACACACGTGCGCGCAAACCCCCCCCCCACCCGCCCCCGGGCAGCTACCAGCCTCTTAGCTCAGTCTTCTATGCACTATAAATTTGCCAAGCCAGATTGCTCTTCTCAGCCACCCCTACACCTGGCACCTATGCCCAACCGGGAATCTGTCCCCTGGGGCTCTTCACCTAAACGAGGGCTGCCCTGGGAGAGTGGACTCAGACCAGCCCCCCAGGGCCTTGGCCCCCTGCTTTCAAATCCCTTGACTTTTGCCCATTAAGATTTGTCAGTGAACGTCGTCCCCTGGTGGAAAATCTAGGACATAACAAATATGTATCTGAGCTTCTGCGGTATTTCCTAGAATTTATTCATTCCAAAATATTTGCGAGGGAAATAACTTCTCGGTGGAGAAATCCAGAAGACGCAGCCTTAACCAAGGGTTCAAGGTTAATGTCATCTGTAAGATGATACGATGACATCTCGAACCCTCCCAACACTAATGCATTGGGAAGGACGTGTCACTTCCATGGTGTTCTTGTCCCAAGATGCATAACCGCAATTTCACCACTAGAAAATATCAGACTAACCCAAGTGGAGAGACCAAATAACTACAAAATAACTGACCAGTCGGTTTTGGGCTGTTCACCCAAACGAGAGCTCAAACAAGAACAGTTCTGTCAAAGTCACAAAGCAATACGGAAAGACGGAGGATTGGTCACAGATCAGAGGAGACGAAGGAGACGTGAGGAGTGAACGCCATGTGGGGTCCCAGATTGGACCCTGGATCAGGAAAACGACCTCATGGGAAAACGTGCAATCTGAGCAAAGGCTGAGGTCGAGTTTACGGTGATGCACAAATGTCCATTTCTTAGTCCTCATTCTTGTCCTGTGACGATGCAAGATGTCAACACCAGGGGGAGACGAGTGAAGGGAATCTCTGTGCTGCCTTTGTAACTTTTCTGTAAGTGCAAAATTATTTCAAAATAAAACGTTTTTAAAAATTGCAGGCCTTTTTCCAAATATGGAAGGCCCCGATCTACATGCTGGGAATACAGTTCCTGCTGTATGGAACCTGCATTCTAGTAGGAGAGATGGCACACAAACAGACCAAGTAAGTGTGTCTGCATTGAGTAACAACCCCTACAAAGCAAAGTGAGGGAGTGCCAGGGGCTGGGGGAGGCTGGGAGCTGGGGGCTGGAAGAGAGTGGGTCAGGGACCAACTCTCTATGGAGATGACTCTGGAGTAGGAACCCGAGTAAGGGAGGGTAGCCCCCGCCCCCAACCCAATTCATTCATGAATTCAACAGCTACGATTTGAGAGTCTGCTGCATGCCAGGCACCTGGGGATACAGCAGTGAGCAACACGGACTCAAATCCCTAGTGATGTCCTAGGGATGCTCACATTCTAGGAGCGAAGAGAAAGAAAACGAGTCACTAAGGAACACAGTGTGTTCCATTGGGGAGGAGCTGGCAGCACAGGGGGGTGCCTGTGCTTTTCAAACAGTGCATGCCATTAACAACAGGCCTTACAGAGCAAGTGACAGGGAATGCAGGCCTGCAGGAGGGGGCAGATTGAGAAATTCTGGTGAAGGGAACAGGACTTGCAAAGGCCCAGAGGTGGGAGCATGTTTGGCAAACTCAGGGATGCCAGTGTAGCTGCAATGTGGCACAAAAAGGGGCAAAGGGGGCCAGATATGCCAGGCCTTGTGGACTGCAGTTTGGATTTTATTTCCGCCCTCTGGAGGATTTTGGGTAGAGGAAGCACAGAGCGGCTCCATCCTTTGTTCGAGACCAGTGAGCAGATGCTGGCTGGAGGATGGACTGCACTGGGTGTGGGTGGCGAGACGTCGCCTGCTGCAGCTGGGTGACAGAGCACTGGCCCCAGGACAGTGGTAACAGTGGACGTGGTATAAAGAAATTCAGATTCTAGATTCGTTTTGAAGGTGGGGCTCACACGGTTTAAACAAATGGATCAGATGCAGAGAGTGACGAAGAAATCAGTTTGGAGTCTCCCCAAGGTTTTTGGTTGGAACCCAACATCTGGAAGAAGAGAGGACTGCAGAGGGTGATGCAGATAAAGGGCAAAAATCGAGTACTGCATTTCATGTACGTTTCAAATGCCTATTTGCCAAATATGTAAAGGGGTAAAATGAGCCTTCCATAACTCTTCTGGGAAAAAACAAGAACGGACATGTATTGCGTGTCTACTGCAGTATGCCTGTCCCATCCATGTGGGGATCACTGCATTTCTCTCTGCAGTAGGTGAAGGCAGTGCTGTGAGCGTCACATGTTACAGGCAAGGAAAGAGACACAGAGAAGGCCCATGGAGAGCAAGCCACGGCAGAGCCAGAACATCGATGGCACATCCGGGCTCTAAACCACGTATTTTTGAAATGTTAGGGAGGGAACTTGGAGAAAACAGATCTTGTCTTGGAAGTGTAGAAGGTTCCGGAAAAATGACCAGGTAGGATGGTAGGAAGGAACTCATCTCTCCAAGGCTCAGGGCATGCAGCTATTCCACTTGACCATTCGGTCTGTTGAATGTCTCCTCTGTACCAGGCAGGAAGGGGCCGTGGGAGAAGAGTCCACTGATAACACAGTGTTGTCGGTGCCCTGATGGGGCATCAGCTACTCTGGGAGTCCCAGGAGGGACAGAGGGGCCAGCCCAAAGCTAGAGACGGCTCCGCAGAGGCAGCAAAGACCAGAGAGTTTGGGCTTTATCAGCACCAAGACTGGGGTGAGAAGTGCCTCAAGCAGAGATGGCTTTCTAGGTGTGAGCCGCATGCAAGGTGGAGCTTTAGTCAACGAAGCGGAAACAAGGACTGCAAGACTTCAGGGTTTCCAAGGCTCCTGTGAGAGGAGCTCCCTCTCCTGTTGATTTCTGTTGCTCCTCTGAGTAACTCAAACTCAGGTGGAAGTCACAGCATGCTGGACCTAGTTCTGTCCCAGTCCCGCACTGTGTTGCCTTGGGAGACCAGCCTAAGAAGCTTGCTCAAGATCAGATCATGGTGAACCTCGTTGGGTTCCCTGCCTAGGAAGTTGGACTTCACTAACACCACTAATAGCTTGGAGATTGGATTGAAAGAGGCAGGCTGCAGACAGGAGGGCATGCAAGGAGGCCACCGCTGAGATCTGGGTAAGAGGTGAGGGGAAGGAATTGTGGGGGGGACATAGGACATGGCATCCGGCAGGGCTTGGTGATGGAGGAGTCGTGATCTAGATGCCTTCATTGTTTCTGCCTGGGGCAACTGGAGACCTGCAAGAATCGTTCGGGTCCTGGATCTATAAGGCCCAAGACAGAACCCAAATCCATGCCTACCTGAGATGATCTGGCAGGCAGTGAACGTGCTTGGCACTGTAAACCAGTTCCCCCACCCTCCATCTTGGTTTCTAAATGGTGTCTGAAGAACATTCTGGGCAAAAGGCACTCTGTAAGGACAGGGTTTAGCCGGAGTTGGAAGCAGGTAAATTGGTCTCTGCTCTTTCCCATGTGCCATCTCCCACCTTCCTTGGCTACAGGCCCTCCTTTGGCCTCATGCTCTGCGAGATCCTTTTGCCATCCTCCTCGAAGATGTGAGATCTTCCCTCTTGTAGCTAAGCCCGAGACGCTACCTTGACACACTGTTCCGAGCTACAGGGAGAGGCCCAGAAGAGGTCTTTTTCCAGCTGTACAATCAGGACACTCACTCGGGGCGTCTGATTCTGCGTCCTCATAGTGGTGTGGAGGGAACAGCAGGACTGAGAACTGCGCTCTCCGTCCCCATCCTGGGGCAGGGAAGGTGTATTAGTCCATTCTCACGCTGCTATGAAGAAATACCTGAGACTGGATAATTTATAAAGGAGAGGTCTAATTGACTCACAGTTCCACGTGGCTGGGGAGGCCTCAAGAAACTCACAATCATGGCAGAAGGCACCTCTTCACAGCGCGGCAGGCCAGAGAATGGGTATCCAGCGAAGGAGGAAGCCCCTTATAAAACCATCAGATCTCGTGAGCAATAACACTATCACAAGAACAGGATGGGGGAAACCACCCCCATGCTCCGATTATCTCCACCTGATCCCTCCCACAACAAGTGGAGATTATGGGAACTACGATTATGATGAGATTTGGGTGGGGACACAGCCAAACCTTATCAGAAGGAAAAGCTCATAACGGTGCAGAGAGGTGGGTACCACTGTAAATTCATAGTCTCAGGCCCGCTCATTGTTCTCCTCGGTTCTCATCCCTGATCTGCACCAAGGCTACTGCACATCCTGAGACCTCCCCACCGCTTCCATTTAACACTCCTTGGCATCCTCCTTCACAAGGAAAGGAACAAAGCCATCAACCAAGGCTCTCTCTCCACCAAGCTTCCGGGTCCCTCCTCCTTGGACCCTTCCATCTGTCACTCACGTCCTTCCCTGTTCTGGCACTGACGTGTGCTCCAGGCCTCAGCAAATTAAAAACCAAAAACAACCAGCCCCCCCCCGACACCTCCATGTCCTACTCTGGCTACCTGCTTTCTCTCTGCTTTGTTCCTGCATGCACTGCAGTCTGGCCTCTGCCCCGTCCTCCCCGCTGAAATCATTCTCAGCAAGGTCACCAGTGGCTGCCTTGTTCCCACAGCCATTTTGAGGACAGCTGTCTAACTGCTGAGGTTAGAAACCTCCCGCATCCACAACCCACTTCTGAAACCGCACACCCTACTTGGTCAATAACCACTTTCTGTTGATTGATTTTCAATAGCCCTCTCTCCCTCTTCACTATCCATACCAGGGTGTGGCCCACTATTATTCCAGCCTCCATTTTTACCCCCTTCCGATAGCCATAATAGTTGTTTTTTTTCTTTCTTTTTTCTTTTTTTGAGACAGGATCTCACTCCGTTGCCCAGGCTGGAGTGCAGTGGCACAATCTTGGCTCACTGCAACCTCCACCTCTCAGGTTCAAGTGATTCTCATGCCTCAGCCGAGAAGCTGGGACTACAGGCACCCGCCACCACACCCTGCTAATTTTTGTATTTTTGGGTAGACACGAGGTTTCACCATGTTGGCCAGGCTGGTCTTGAACTTCTGAGCTCAGGTGATCCACCTGCCTTGGCCTCCCAAAGTGCTGGGATTACAGGTGTGAACCACCGCCCCCAGCCATGATAGTTCTTCTAAAGGGTCAATCTGATCACTGACTTGCTTAAAATGCCTTCGTGAGTCCTCATTTCTCTCAGACGTGTCTGGCTGACCTGTAGGGGGCTCCTGTGGCCTCACGTTTCTGCATATGCTGTATCCTCCACCTGGAACACACCCCACCTCTGACAGCTGCCTCCCATTGGCTCTGCGGAGCTTCTGAAAATACCACTTTTCCAGAAAGCTTTTCCCAGAGTGTAAGCACTCTGTCTTCACCCTATCCCAGATCCCCCACTAGGCTGCACCTGCTCTCACTAGACTATGCGCTGCCCCAGGCCAGGGATGATGCCTGCCTTATTTCTTGTGGTTCCTCCATGCCTGGTTCCAGAGAAGACCTGATGACTTTTACAATGGAGAATCTGAGAATGACAAAACATGGGGATGAGGGGAGAAGAGAGAGAGACATTCAAGATGACACAGACTTCAGGGTTGATGAGCAGAAGGAGAAGAAGAGTTTGAAGGAAGAGATTCAGCGCTATGTCTGGAGTGACCCTCAGCTTCCAGGTCGAGGCATCTTGTAGGAAGATGGAGATACTGAATCTACAGCTACAGATGTGGGAGTCATGGGGGAAGGGCTGATTGTCTCTGGAAACTATAGAAGGGCCATGCTGAATTTTAACACAATAATGGCAGCCGGATGGCCTGTCTGCTTTACCACCCGCCTGCCTATCCACACTGTCCTAGCAGAAGTTAAGCTGACTTGGACAGATGTTTCTCGAAGTGTGGGCCACCAGTTCCTGGATCCAAGTCGCCTGGGGAGGGAGGGAATTAAATGCAGATCTGTGGGCCCTGCCCCCCCACCAACTGGATCAGGATCTGGGGTAGCCTGGGAATCTGAACACTAACCAGCTCCCGGAGATCAAGGATTGAGACTTTGCCAAGACAGATGCAGAATAAGCAATGGGTGAGGAATTAAAGGTGTCAGCAAGACAGTGGCCGAAATGGATGGCTTGGTTATGGTGACAGACTGGACATGGGAGGCGCGTGTGTCCTGTGATAGCAACAGGCTGCTGGGGACATCCCAGAGGACCCGTAGGGCTCACACATCGCCCATTGCTCGCATAGCTCTTTAGAGGACAGTCCCTTGTGTCATAGATGCTGACCTCCTAGACTGATTTCCACCTTAAAGATAGGACTAGAGTCGGGGGTTCACGTATCTCTTTATTCCCTAGCTTGGGGCCTGGCACCTTAGGGGCATATAACCTGTTGGCAGAATCATCAAATTCCTTCTGCAAACATGTTACATTTATGTGTAACAGCAGCTGGGGGTGCCTAATGGTAAGACAGTCCCTGAGTAACAATGACTTCCACATTTGTTGGGGAAGAAGCCTGTGACTAAGGGAGTTGCCTAAAACTGAAGGGCAGTGTCCAAGGAAAAGGATGAAATAATTTGGCTCTGACTAGCAGGTGTTACCCTGTGGCCTAGGAAATGAACCCCACACAGTTTGAGTTCACAGCCATTAAATTCCGAGAGAATGAGAACGGGGTTGGAACGGGTGGATCCAAGGTGCTGTTTTTATTAGAATGGAATCTACGGAATGAGAAGAGCATGGTGGATGTCTGTGGGCTGTGTAAAGGTCATCACTAATGGAATTAGGTAACGGAGGTTTCTTTCCAAAACATGTTAAAAAAAAAAAATAAAGGCAAATGGCAGAGTCCATACACAAAAAAGGCAAAACTGAAGAGTTAAAGGAAGCAAATAAATCTGTATGTGTATTTATAAAAATTGGCTGACAAGTCAAAGTATAACATGGAACAGGAAATGCAAAGGCAAAAATTACCCTATTCAAATAAAAATAGTATTGTTCTCTTAAGAAATAAAATACAAGAGCTTGTATGAAGTACACCTGACACAAAATGACAAAGGTTGAAAATAAATGGTGGGCCAAAGATATAACACTGGAATTCTAATCAAAGGAAAGAGGGGCGGTATTAAAAGGATAATTTAAAGCAAAGAGCATTATGCAGAACAAAGGGTGATTATACAGAGATAAATTATATAATACATAAACATCATTAAACCTTTATGCACCAGTAAGGAAGTACAAAGGAAGACCAAACTTCCAGCAGGAAATTTTAACTCCTACTGCCTGCCTGAGACAGAGGTTGAGGTCCGAATGGGGTGTAGAAAACAAACAAAAACAATATACTCAAGACACAATTAGTTGCTACCAAATCTTACACCCCAGCTGTACTGGCCCATAGGATCACCACTAGCCCCATGTGGCTGTTGATCACTTTGAAATACGGTGAGTGTGACTGAGAAACTAATCTTTTAATTTTATTAAGTCTAATTAATTTAAATTTAATTTAAAAACGGAAGCAGTGCATTTTTTCTGCTAAATCCCTTTTTTTTTGATAGAACTACATTTTTCCTCAACTATTGAAAATTTAGCATCCAAATGTAGACGTGCTGTAAATGTTAACTACATACAGATTTCAAAGACTTATTGCAAAAATAAGAATGCTACATAGTTCACTGGTAATTTTCATATTGATTTTAGGTTGAAATGGAATAAGAATTTGGATATATTTGGTTAAATAAAATATATTAAAATTAATTTCACCTGTTTATTTTTACTTTTTAAATGTGGCTTCTAGAAAATATTAAATTACATGTATGGTTCACATTCAATTTATATTAGGCAACACTGCCCATGAAATAGGACACACCTTGTTTTGAAGATTTCAGAGAATGCAAGATTATGTTGTAGTATAGGAGAATATTACAGTGTGAGAGACTTTAAGAGAATTTTCCTTAACAAAAACGGATCAAAAAAGAAATGAAGAACCAAGAGTATAAAAATAAAAATGAAAACATTAAGCATCAAGACTTGTAGGATGTAATCAACTTAAATCTAGTGCCAGATTTCATCCCTTTTAGCGTTTGACATCTCAAACGATAAAAGCAATTTTATCCCTTTTAGGGTTTGACATCTCTGAGAATCTGATACAAAGACTGTCTCCCTAAAAAAAAATGCACATGAAGAATTCTGCATATAATTTGAGGAGGGCCAACACATCCAGAAGCCCCCAGGCTATAATGCCTATATCATCAAAAGTGAAAATAAATTAACTAAGCAGGCAATTAAAATTCAAGCAAAATGAAACATAACTCTCAAGGAAACTAGGAAAAAGAATAAGAAGACAAAGCCAAGGTACAAACAGCAGAATTGTTAAGTCCATGAGCTGTTTCTTTGGAAAAATCAAACAAAAACTAAAAAAAAAAAAAAAATCAAACTGCTAGAAAAATCAATCGAGGTGGAATAAAAGCATTAATATTGCTAGAAATGGAAAAGAGCATACATCACCAAAGTTTCAAAATTAAGGGGGTATTCTGCACCATTGCATTAAGTAATACATTTGAAAAACTCATTTTTTTCCTGTAAAAATCTAAATTAACAAAATCGACAAAAGAAATGGAAACCCCAAATCAACCAAAAATGAAAAAAAAAAAAATTCCTGTTTTGTAAACCACTTCCCCAAAAGGCATCAGGATCTGATGAATTTACTGGTAAATTATTTCAGATTTTTGAGGTGCAACTAATTCTACTCTTTCAACAGTATCAGTATTTGACAAACATTTCGTGAGTGCCTACTTCAGTCCTTTATTCAGTCTCAGCCCAATAGAAAGTTGGTGTCATGAAAGATAAACTCTTTGGGTTCACGGAAAATGACGGGGAAGTTCATTGGTTCATCTTGTCAAGCAAACGTGATCTTGACCCCTAGACCTAAGAGAGAAAACCTCCTAAGCTTTGCAGTAATACAAGAAATAGCAACAACAAAAAACACTGGTGTATGTATAATTACAGAAACAGTGTCTCCTCTACAATTAAAAAAAAAAAAATCACATACTTCAAAGGAAGCAGACAGGAAATTATATATGTAAATAATGTATCGAAATTAATAAGAACATCAAGACCTCTAAGTGAACAAACTAAGATTTAAGAGAAGCTAACATGAAAATGCTTACTGAAAAACGTTACAGCCTAAATTAAGACAATTACTATTTTACATGTTAAATTATTTAAATTGACATTCCCCCACAACGAATACTTCCTCGTATTAGATATTTTTTTTCCCAGAGCTTCTGTTCTAAGCTCTGGGGTGGCCCATTTTACTGAGTATTGTCTAGTCTTATAAAACAAGTAGATTGAAACATGCCTCACCCAACAGCAAGGCAAAAGAGGTATACACTAGGCAGCAAGAGCCACAGAAATGCTCAGAGATGCTGCCAATTTCAACGTGTCTGCATGCTGTGAGCACTGGGTGAATTTCGAGCACACTCCAGGACAGACGTGGTTTGACCCATATGGGTAACAGCCCAGACAAGAGCCATGTTAGCAGATTATTAAAACTGAACCTGTGCTTTCCTCACTTCCCTGCTTGTTCGAAAGAAAACAAAGAAAAAGTGGGACTAACGGGAATGTCTGTCTTCGGGTCTTCCCATCACCTGGGAACTTGAATTCATTGAGGAAATAGCCTTTACAGAGAAAAATCAATACTTTGGTTATGTCCAACCTTCTTCCTGGAGATTAAACTTTCTCATCAACTTCTATTTCTTACCTGCTTCATGATTTAGCGTTCTAGCTAGAAGCAGTTAAGTGTCAAAAAATCTTTTTTAAACGTGACCCTGGAATTGTAAGCAAAGTGGAGGAAGACTGGTAAATCTGGTTCCAGGCAGAGCAGGATGCCCAGGGCAAACATTACAACCCTCTATAATTACCTGGCACAACAGAATTTTCTAGTGGTGTCTCATTAGGTATTAATGACATGAAATAATTACTGCTAAAGTGACCTTTTTGTCAAGGGGATATAAACAAGAGAATCGTTTAACACCAAAATAACACGGTAATAAGTGAAAATTGCATCTTGATAGGATTTGGGCGTGCGGTGAATTCCAAAGCACGATTTCCTTTTTATACTGGCTTGACTGTAAATGACAAGCGGCAAAGACTGTTTTCAATATGTGGCTTATGCTTCTGCAGTATGTCTTACGAGGTCTGCTTTTAAAAACTCATTGACGAACTGTACTTTTATAAAGATTTTTAGTGGTTCTTTGATGCCCCGTTGGTAACAAATACCTTTGCTCATGACTTCCTGAACAGTAAAACCAAAAACTACATAATCACATGGTTGGAGGGAATGAACTGGTGTGAAGAGCAGAATCTGGGTGATGCAAACTGCTGAAGGCTGATGGCTTATCTACATCTAACTTGGAAGATATTTAAATGCATTCATTTATCCTACCTCAAAGAGATTTAGCTGCGGTTGCTGAATTGGTACAGGTGGGGGCACTTATGAAAATGACATTCCTACTATAAAGCCAACACTAATTGTTGAATATAGTACCACCCAACGTATGAGCTAAGCATTGAAGCTACTGAATGCTTATAAAAGTACCTCCTAGTTCTGATTATTTAGCTGCTGCAGGACTATATAAAAGTTATATATGTAAGGCAGTAACTGGATGAGATCACTATTATTTTTTAACCAAAAAGTTGGCCTCACTTTTCTCAGTCTTTCTTCAACAGTGCAGCTGTAACATGGATACAAGCCTTTTAGTTTGCAAAGCATTTCTCATGCAATCATCCTCATCCCTCATTTGCAGATGAAGTAACAGAAGGTTGTGTTGTCTCAATAGCTTTATCTCTGGATTCTGATGTTAGGTTCAGAACAACGTATATTTCTAAAATGATGAAGGCAGATTAAAAGCAAGGCCTTTCCAATTATTCAAATGTTTATTGTAAGCTCTGCCAAGTCCTGGGGTTTAACCGTTTTTAATGAGAGATTTTGCAAGGGCAGTATATGAAATATACCCTCGCAACTCCTGCTAGAACATGTGGCTTTTCCTAGCTGATGGACCCAAGAAGGGAACAGCATGGTAGATGGTGTGCAGCCAACAGGGACTTGCGTGTGGTGTATCAGATGCCAAACTCCCGTCACCAGCCTGTGAATCAGGAAAACAGCAGAGAGAGATGTATCTGTCATTTCTAAGAGACATCATAAAGAAACTGGCTGAGACTGTGTAGAGAAAGGCGGTGGAATATAAGATACAGACTTGTCATTTGTGCTAGAATTGACCACAATCTTACAGCTGAGAGACACCATTAGAGCTCATCGACTCACAGCAGTTGATTCGGTGTTGTGTGTGTTAGCATGTAAAAACTGATCGGGGAGTGTACTTGTGCCCTGGAGCATGAGAATACCATTTCACAACAGCTGTTAGGGGGGTGATCAGGGTGGTAAAATTCTACATCCATTGCACTGACTGGAAGGTAGAGGCCTGGCTACTAATCTAGGGCTATTCAATCCATATACATGCACCTCTCAAACAGGTGTAGATAATTTTATACAAAGGCAGGAGAGGAAGGGAAAAAAGCCACTCAAAGCTTCAGTAATTCAATAATTTATTCCTCTAAAAAAGTGTGTAAAAGTATATAGCTCTCATCCACAAGGTATATATGAATGACATTTAAAATGGAGGCCTTTTATTATTGTTTCTTTTTATCAAAGTCTTTTAGTGTACTGTACCAGCGCTATACTGTAGTTATTTTTTTAAATGAACTTCACATATTTTTTGTATTCTTTCAAATTGTTTGCTATATATAAAAGAAGCTCACTGCAAAATGCTTGAAGGAAAAAAGGAAACAAAAGAAATTCAGAACTTCCCAGAAATGTACAGCTTTTACATTTAAAAAAGGTTCTGAAATATACATACAAGCATGCTGGACAATCCCACCCTTTTCCCCTCCCCATTTCCCCTTTTTTTGTTCAAACCATGGTAAGAGTTCTGATTTCTGCAGAATTTCCAAAATTAAAAATAAAAAAAAATAAAATAACTTCTCACTCTGTAGCAAATCCAGGGCTTGTACATTTCAGATTAATTCAGTAAAAAACTCACAAGTAAAATAATGCATATTTAAGGGAAATATTATACAGACTTTTTCACACAGAAGTACATAATAAGATTTTTTAAAATCTATTGCCATTCATTTATTTTTGCACAAAAACGTATAAATATGTCACCAGCTTTTCTTAACTTAAAAAACTTAAATAAAAGACACCAGATGAAAACTACCCTTTGCTGCCATTTTTTTTTTAAGTTTTTTTGTAGGGGTTTTTTATTTTTTGTGTTTTTTTTCTTTTTCTGCTTAGAATTGGGTTTCTAGGGAAGAAAAGCCCCTGCATTAAAAACAGCCCATTTAAAAAAAAAATTCAAAGTTCTGATGAATTCCGGGAAAAAAGCAACCCCAAAGTGGTAAAAGATTACAAATATCTACTTTACAATTTGTCTTCTCACCAAGATAATTTTATACAAGTTTACAATCTTCATCTTCTTATGCTCTTCAAAAGGCCTTGAGAATTTTCCTTTCTGATTAAGAAAAAATAGCACTGCAATATTTTTAAAGTCAATTTTACACTGTACACATTAGATACAAATGGTTTGATATATCAGATTTTTTATCCTATACATTGCGAAAGTCAACCCCCCCCTTCAATTGGTGGTACAGAGAACAAAATTATCCATTTACAAGTTACTTCTCTGCTTTCACATTCCCACCACACAACTTTTTTTTTTAATATAATGTTTTAAACTTTAGATTATTTCAAGAAAAATACTTTTACAAAATCATATCAATTATTACATTTTTCCTTTTTCGTTAATAACCAGGACATGGAAGTCTCTTGGAAGAACTTTTAAAATTTGCATGATTCTCTCCACAGATGACAAGAGCTCAAAGGCCTGGTCACAGTGGCTCCCGGGAGGCCAGTACACACCCACTGTCCTCAGACAGAAACACATAACACAAGGGTTAGAAACAGGGTTTCAAAGACAACCCTCTGGGCCAGGAATGAGGAGTCATAAAATACTTCAATTAGCCATTAATGCTTTAAAAAGGCATTTTTTTAAAAAGTCCCACCACAAAGGCTCAACTTCAAGTACTAATTTAATGGTTAAGTTGTAATATTTCTTTGAAATAATATTCCTATGGTCCAGAAAAAATTCACCATATTTATAACTGATTTCATGAGCAAACACTTTCAACTGTTGTATGTACATAAGTCCCTTTTGATCTAATGAGAGGAGAGACCTGGCTTCCGATAAGAATTCACTAGAAAATATATTTCCGTTGTGACTATATAAAACTAATTAAGGTACTTGCCTCCATGGCTCTGAGTTGAGCTTGACTGCCTTCTGTATAAAAATGTTATCCTTCATGAAATGCTGGCCACTTAACATGGCAGAACTTTTAAAATCCAGTTTGTTGTTAACAAAACCTACTGCTGGGTGGTTTTGAATATATTACTTTTAGGCATGATCTCCCCAATGTGTTTTTACTCCTTTTCCGGCTTCTAGGACAGAGGTATGTAGTCAAAGAATCCTATGGTGGATCTGAATTGGGTTTCAGCTACTGTACCTGGTCCTTGTGAATTAAAAAAATAAAGTCACAAAAACCATATGACAAAACAAATTAAAATAAATAAACAAAATGAAGCTGTCTCCAGACCTTCTGCATTGACACACAGGTTTGAAGTCAACCAAAGCACTCATGCCAATCTGGATGGGAGCACTAGGGAGACAGAAACCCCAGTATGAAACCATGTACTTGAGCTGGTTCTTATTTTTAAACAGTCCCAGATTATGGAGTTCAGGTAACCCACAGGCCATACACCAGTAACTAGAGGATTTCATCCAAAGGGCTAGACTGCCCTCAATTGTATACAGAGGCTGAAAACACAGACTCTTGTGCAAAAGGACACTGTCTCTTCTGTTTCCCGCTGAAAAGCCATCAACCACCACCACTTCCTGGGGACCAGTGGTTGGGGCTACACACACCACCGCACTGGCTGAAAGTCACCACTTATGGAAGTTTCCAGGTCCATGAGAGAAGTGTCAAGGAGTCACTCTGGTAATGAACACTGCAGAATTGACATGTGCCTGCTGAGAAGGAATCACAGTGCAGGACTGTGGAGAGTGGTCTGAAGAAAATGATGTGGGTTATTTGCAGAGTGTAGCAGGTTCCTTGGACTGAGGTTGCAGGGAGAAGGAACTGAGCCAGAGAGAACAAGTGCTTTTCCAATTAAAGTATATTCATGATGGCATTGTACAACTGAGTGAGCACCACAAAGTGGACGGGAAGGCAGGAAGTACGGTCCTGGGTGGCCGGATTGCACGTGAGCCAGGACAGAGCGTTGTACTGCTCCAAAACAAACCTGCCAAAGAGAACACACAGAGCAGGGGCGTGAGCCTCAAGAGGGAAGGCTGGTTCTCAGATTCTAATACATTCCAGATCTTAGCAGGAAGGAGGTCTCAAAGGCATTCCTTAACTTGCCCCAGGCTCTTTCCCTCATCCTTTGTCTCATGTTCCTCCTTCCTTCTAGATATGGACTATCCAGTACAGTAGCCAGCAGCCACACATGGCCATTGAGCTCTGCCAGTGAGGCCAGTAGGAACTTGCGTGGACTGCAGGTAAAGTAGGCACTGGAGCCCAAACACTTAGGGCCCAGGTGCAGTGGCTCACGCCTGGAATCCCAGCAACTTTGGGAGGCCGAGGTGGGGGTGGATCACCTGAGGTCAGGAGTTCAAGACCAGGTGGCCAACATGGTGAAACCCCATCTCTATTAAAAATACAAAAATTAGTCAGGCGTGGTGGTGCATGCCTGTAATCCCAGCTACTTGGGAGGCTGAGGCAGGAGAATTGCTTGAACCTGTGGGAGGAGGTTGCAGTGAGATCATGCCACTGCACTCCAGCCTGGGTGACAGAGCAGGACTCCGTCTCCAAAAAAGAAGAAAAAGAAAAAGAAAAAAAGAAAAGTATGTAAAATATTTCATGAATATTTTTATATTGTTACATGTTGAAATAACATTTTGAGTATATTGAGTTAAATAAAATATATTACTAAAATTAACCAGTTTCTTTTTACTATTTTAACGTGGCTAACAGAAAAATTTTAATTAGATTTGAGGTTCACATTGTATTTCTATTGGACAGTGTTCCCCTAGGGCAGCAGTCTCCAACCTTTTTTGGCACCAGGGACCAGTTTCGTGGAAGACAATTTTTCCACGTGGTGGGGGATGGTTTCAGGATGAAACTGTTCCACCTTAAATCATTAGGAGTCTCATAAAGAGTACACAACCTAGATCCCTTGCATGTGCGGTTCACAATAGGGTTTGTGCCCCTATGAGAATCTAATGTCATTGCCTGACAGGAGGCGGAGCACAGGCTGTAATGCTCGCTCGCCTGCTACTTACCGCATGCTGTGGGGCCTGGTTCCTAACAAGGCATGGACGGGGGTTGGGGACCCCTGCTCTAGGGGGCCTGGAAGCCAAATTTATGTTGATCAGGTTCTTTATTTTTATCCATAACTATAATTATACATTAATCTATAATGTATAGTTTCCTATCATTTCCTAACCATTTAAGAGTTAGAAAACATTAGAAAAGGCCTGTATATTTTCTCAAGGTAGATGAAGAATGCCTGTGGCTTGATTAATACACACTTCTGGAATGCATTTCTCAACTATGTCATTTATGTTCTAGTCCATTTTTAAAAAAACACATAATCGGTGGCTCATGCCTGTAATCCCAGCACTTTGGGAGGCTGAGGCAGGCAGATCATGAGGTCAGATCGAGATCATCCTGGCTAACACGGTGAAACCCCGTCTCTACTAAAAATACAAAAAATTAGCCGGGCATTCTGGCGGGTGCCTGTAGTCCCAGCTACTTGGGAGGCTGAGGCAGGAGAATGGCATGAACCCAGGAGGCGGGAGTTTGCAGTGAGCTGAGATCATGCCTCTGCACTCCAGCCTGGGTGACAGAGTGAGACTCCATCTCGAATAAACAAAAATACATAATCTATCTCAGGAAGCATAAAAAGTGTTTTCAATGTGAGGTGCTTTAAGAGTTCCAGACACTGTCTTCTAACTATCCACCCCCGAGATCTGACCTCTCTTCATCACCATGAAGTGCCTGCTCTGAACAGGAAGCAAAGGCAACTATAAATGCCTATCACTGCCTAACTGAATCCAATGTATTACACCGCCTGTCCCATGCAGCTATGAGGGACTGCAGCTCTCACTGACTCATCAGATACTGTATCACTGCACAAACGGCAGCTTCTTTTCTATGAATACCACACTTAGATTAAAACACCTTGGAAAGACAACAGTAAAGGAATATTGTTTCAAATTGCACTGCTATGATGCCTAGGTTGGTATCTACCTTAAAACATCAGACGTGGTTTTGGAGTCAAGAGGGTGTGGAACCCGCTGAGAATTCCTGGCAGGCAGAAGTTCGTCTGTCTGTGCTACTGAAATGTGGTGATGCAGCGAAGCCTGGTGAAAAAACAAAGAGAGTTACCTCTCTGGTCTAGACAATCACAGTGCAGAAGTGAGGGAGGCCATGTCTGCCAGAAGCAGATGCTCCCAAAAGTCCGTAGAAGTCAGGGTTTCTGTGAGTCTATAAATTTTAACCTGCTCAGTAACCCCCAAGGTAATCCCAAATAACTTCTTATCCTAGAGTTGGAAAAAAAACAAAAAAAGCAAACTTTTTGGGCTTTTTTTTTTTTGTCTACTACATTTTGTTTCTTCAATGGAAATAGTCTAGCACACACAAAAATACTATAATATATAATAAGGTCCCATGAATTGATATCGCCAAGATGCAACAATTATCAATATTCACCACTTTTCTGTTTTCATTTTCTTTTTCTGAATTAAACACAAATATTACCATCTCTATACAACATTAAAAAAAAATAGCTGGGCATGGTGGTGTGTGCCTGTAGTCCCAGCTACTCAGAAGGCTGAAGCTGGAAGATTGCTTGAGCCTGGGAGGATGAGGATGCAGTGAGCTGTGATCGCACCACTGTGCTCCAGCCTGGGCAACAGAGCAAGACTCTGTCTCCAAAAAAAAGAAACAAACAAACCAACCCCCAAAAAACCCTCCCCACAAAAAAACAAATATTGTATTATTTTGCTTGTAAAAAGTCAGTAGATATCTCACATAAAGACCTTTAAACATAACAGTAATTATCACAGAAAAATTAACAATGATTCCTTAATATTATCACCCCATCTGTAGGATAATGAGGAAGATAATGCTCCATTATCTCAAAAATGTCTTTTTATATTTGGTTTACTAAAATCATGAGCCAACATGATCTGTACATGACAAATGATTAAAGGCACGAAATGTCTACTGTCCCACTTGAAGTCACATGATTCATCACTGGGTTCAGGTGATACCAGCACACTACATTCATCATAAAGTTCCTCGTCAACTTTTCACCTAATGGTTTTGGTATTACTTTACATGGAAAGGAGAGGAAATATATAAATGCTTCTTTCTCTTTATTTTTGTATTTTTCAGACTGAGTTGATGCTCTAGCAACAAATGATGACTGATTTTTTGTTTTCCAACACAATTATGAACCAAGGATTTGTTTCATTCTATCACTGTCATCATTTTTTTTAATGATCACACTGTCCCATCCTATCCCTGGACAACAGAGCTGCCCCCTAAGATGGCTCCTGAGGCCCTGCTGGACCATAATAATCTTTGGTAACTTTCTTCCTTTTAGGTGTGACAAGATGCCTCAGGTTCATTGTGAATACTTCCTGCTTCATATCTGGAATCAGTCATCTCTTCAAAGAACCACAGTTCCTTTAAGTGACAACGGTGTGCAGGAACCACATTCGTGGCAACAGAGGTGTTTATTGCTGCTAAGCTTTTTCAGCAGACAGAGCTAAAAAAATGTGTATACTTTTTTACAGAGGAAAAATAAATCTATGCTCATATCGATAATTCTAATTCAAAATAAAGAACACATGCATTTTTATAAACCTTCTTTGATTTTATAATAGTATGTTAAAGTCATTAGGAAAAGAACATTGCCTCACTGTCTAATAAGTTTTTGGTTTAATTTCCATCGTTTCTTTCTGAAAATATACACAGCTATGTGTGTATGTGTATATGTGTGTGAATATGCATATCTTATAGATTACTCCATGGTAATCTCTACTCCACAGAATGATTACATAGAAATAGTCTCCATTTTGTTGTAGATGATTAATATTTCACTGTCTGGATGCACCACAGTTGATTCAATCAGTCCCTCACTGATGACGATTAGGTTCTTTCTAGTCTTGGACATATGTCATTTTCTGTTTTGGCAAAGAACCTTTGGGCTATTCCTTAAAGGTGGGATTGCTGCCCTGAAAGGGAAGTGTGTAGGGCTATATCATTCAGCAATCCCACCAACACCAGGGCCTGCTCCCCACATCTGGCCAACACAGTATGTTGCCAAATCTTTGTATTTTTGCCAATCTGTGGGCAAGAGATGGATTTCATTCTAGGTATTGTTGTTTTTAACATAAACTGCAAGTAGGGGATCTTTTGTTTTGAACCCTTGAAATTGGGATTAAAAGGTTCCAAGAAATATAAAGGAAGGAGCAAGTGTAAATGTGCGATGTTTTTAGCTGACTCTTACTCTTCTCTAATGAAGAATGCGAAGAGTCCCTGGCAGGGGAGGAAGAGGATGGCTGGTCATTATACCTTCGACACAGGCTTAACTTTACTGATAGTGATGCAATATAGACTTGGAGAAAGACCATCACATTGAACCCCATGCATCCATCCTAGATTTACCCTCTGGGCCCCACTGTTTCCTCCTTGGGCAACAGTGATTCATTTCTTTGTGACATGGTTTTGGGTCCTCCTAAATTCTACTCTCCACCTACAACTGTAATTAAAATTTCCTCAGAGTGTAAGTAGATACAAGAGAAAAAAGGAACAGAATAAGATTATGGTGACTAAAACTGAAATTTCTAACCAAAATTAAATTTAAGCATAAATCACTCATTCCTTGCAAACTTCTAATATGACACCAAACCAACCTTTAAGAAGAGAGGGCACTGGTTTTGAGCCTGGGGACATGATGACCAAAACCACTGGGGAAGATTCTCAGCTTTGGCAGTTGATACAAAATACCCAAGGGCCAGGGGCTGCTGCTTTAGCTCCTCTGGTGCTTCTCTAGAAAGAAGACGCTCACCCTGGCTCTGAAAAACAAAAATCCCAAAAACATGATCAGCATTTATCTTAAAGCTTGAAAAATGAACTTTCTTCAGTTCACTCTGCACACTGCAGTGAGTGATCCCCTTTGTGGCAGCATCTCACAGAAAACAACAGGTGATTGAGAAAGGTAAGCAGGGCCGGCATCGTCTTTGCTGCACACATAGAGAAGATACCAGCAAAACTGACAGCCTCAGTCAAGTAAGTACAGATTTATTTGCTTGGGTTTCTTTTCTATGGGATGTAAGATCTATTTCATGGCATTATGATGTAACAAACTAAAATGGAAAGATTACAATCTCTGACAGCAGAAGGCTCTACCACACGCAGGTGCTCTTTCACCAGCAACCAGCCAAAGACACACAAGCGCACCAGCCTGACCAGGACAATGTGACACCAGTATGTGCACAGCACAAAAGGTCCTGAGCTGCCAGTAGTGCAAGATCTGCTCACAGAGAAGCCATGTTTTCATTTGCAGCATTCCCCTTAATAAGAGACTCCTGGAAGAGGCTATGTTTTGCTGCAGCTGACACTTTTCTTATCTTTAATTCTTTTAGCTAGCTTCAACAATTGAAAATGTACCTTTCATGCAAGCAATAAGTAATGCATTTGTTTTTAAAAGTCTCTGTTTATGCTGGGTGCGGTGGCTCACACCTGTAATCCCAGCACTTTGTGAGGCTGAGGCGGACAGATCACTTGAGGTCAGAATTTCAAGACCTGCCTAGCGAACATGGTGAAACCCCACTCTACTAAAAATACAAAAATTAGCCAGGCACAGTAGTGCACGCCTGTAATCCCAGCTACTCAGGAGGCTGAGGCAGGAGAATCCCTTGAACCCAGGAGGCAAAGGTTGCAGTGAGCCAAGATCATGCCACTGCACTCTAGCTTGAGCAACAGAGTGAGACTCCATCTCAAAAAAAAAAAAAAAAAAAAGCCTTCTGTTTGGAAGGAAAAAATAATCTGCAGCTACTGCATCAAACTGTATCAATTCTGAGTTGGTTAAAAAAATAAAAAATTTGCTGCCACTTTGAACGCATTCTTTTCCCTGCTGTAATGTCTTAACTGGATATCAAAGAATGTTTAATGGTTCAGAAAAAGGAAATGCTGAAAGCCTCTTGGAGGTCACCTGGCTGTAGGTGCTCAGGATTGAAAAAGGCCACCTGGCTAGCTTCAGAACAGCACTGTCTAAATCATGGCATTGAATTAAAGACTTTAGTGCTTAAGGCTCCAAAAAAGGGAGAAATACAGGATATCTCTGTTTCTTACACAACTAACATTACACTTCAATAACCAATTCTTTGTTAATGCATAAACTGAATTACAAAAACAGGTACTGGGAGGTAGTTGCTATTATTCCATTTCACAGATAAGGTAACTCAGGCTAAGAGAGGTGAAGTTAGCTTGTCCAAGGTCACAAAGCCCGTAGGCCCAGAGCTGCAATTCAGAGTTGTCTTTAACAGACTGTGGGGCATGCATTCTTAGCTGCTATGCTACTTGCCTCCAGAATTCAAATTAAACCCAACTTTAAAAAAATAGACAATGTAACATTTGTGTTTTTCGTTCCTATCACAACCATTTCCCATGAACAAATTACCATTAACTGGTAAGTACTGCAAAGGAAACAAAGACCCTTAAAACTCCTTCCTTCCAGAAGAGGGTAATAGGGGCAGGTATAACATGGGAACAATCTGAGATGCCCTCCTCTGGTCTTACCTGCTCTGTGACTAATCTAAGCTATAAACCTTTTTTCTCTCCATCGTCTAATAAATTCAGTGCTGGGAATAAAAGTCCCCCCCCGCCCCCGATGAAAACTGAAGTCCTTTATGTCCATCTTTGTGTCTAAATAAATGAGTGTGAGCAGGCTGCTTATGCTTGTTCAGTCTAAGATACCAGACATAGCTATTTTTCAAAGTCTTAACTCCCCAGTCTCATAACATTTTAAATAAACAGTACAATACAGTGATGCAGCAGGAATCATCTAACTGAAGCAAAGTTACCACAAGCTGTGGCAGAACCCTCTAACTCTTAAATCTTCTGTTGTTCATCCACCTCCAATATCCCTGAGATATTTAAAGATGAAACCAGTTGTAAGCTCTGGTTTTTTCCTTAATACTCTGGCGTTAACCTGGACACATCTGTAAAATCAATCTCCTGGCGGCTCTTGCCATTCCTGCAGGTTGGCTAGAAAGAAGAAGGCTGCAAAATGACTAAGCCAGGACACGCAAAGAACACGGCAGGCTCCTTTCAGAACAAGCCATCACCAACGTGTTCTTCAATCAGCACAATTACTCTGCATGTTGAGTAAGTACGGTTGTTGTACTAATCTCTTAAAAGCCACTATTTTGGCAAAAAATAAAACCATTAAAAAACTGGGAAGCAGCAAGCAACTAGAACTAATTTTTGCTAAGAAAACAACGCATAAAAACCCTTGCATCTGTAATAGGACTATTCTTCTGATAAAACTTATTCATCAGAAATAATAACACATTTATTTCAAATTCCTGCCTTCTATTCAAAATGGAACCATAGTTAGTTTCCCACACTTATTTCTCTTGTACCAAGGACCCAGACCATCAAGAACTGTGCAAGTAGGAACAAGATGATCAGATGTCCAGTGGATTATCTTCCTGAAGGCTATGGTTGTCTTAAACAACGTACTCCAAATCATCCTTACCCGACTATGCTGGAAGTGAGAGCCCACACCAATTCCAGAAGGAGAGCCTGGGGAGGGTACTGGGGAAGAGTTGGGAGAGGAATGGAGGTTCCCAGTCATTAATATGCCAATATCATTGTCCATATCATCTGGGAATGGAAGGTCAACAAACATATCATCTAGAGGGAAGGGGGGAAAAAAAGCACAAAAATTAAAAAGATAGTCCATATATCAATATCATAATAATCCAACTTAACCTATGTCATGTTTTGTTGGCATATGGCTATTATGGACACACACTGTTAATAACTTAGATTCAGTTAGGACCTACTGAGTGCAAGCTATTACAAATTATTCTTTCATTCTGTACTCTCTCCAATGATCTCCTTATGTACAGTATTAACAGAATGCAATAAAGAATATAACATAAAAACCTACACTCTGCATAGCCTCCAAAGACACATAAAAGTATGGTAAAAGAGCTAAAGCAACAATTTAATCATTAAAATTGACACCATTCAAAAACACAGTAGACTCCATCTATGTATCCACTTAGCATCTAAAACACCAGAGGCTGAATGAATGCATGTTAATGAGTGTGAACTTGCCCTGAAAATGGAGACCTATTCCAAAAGCAAATCAAAGCACAATGTTTTTCTCTCTTTTTTTTTTTTTTTTTTTTTTTGAGATGGAGTCTCCCTCTGTTGCCCAGGCTGGAGTGCAGTGGCACGATCTCGGCTCACTGCAACCTCTGCCTCCTGGGTTCAAGTGATTTCTGGCTAATTTTTGTATTTTTCATAGAGATGGGGTTTCACCATGTTGGCCAGGCTAGTCTCAAATTCCTGACCTCAAGGGATCCGCCTGCCTCGGCCTCCCAAAGTGCTAGGATTACAGGCATAAGCCACCATGCCTGGTCCAGCATTTTCATTAAGAAATCCTCCCCGACATTATAAAAGTAAGGTACACTCACGGCAGAAAATTTGTAAAGAAAAGTATAAAAAGTGAAAACCATCACCTAGAACCCAATCACCATGATCATTTTTTTCTATGATTCTTTTATTTTCTCATATATTTGTTATTCTATTGTAATCATACCAGATATAAAATTTGGTATCCTTTTCCTCATCCCATTTACCATAAATAAACACTGGTAGGTGTTATAATTTCTTCAAAAACAATGCAAATGGATACTGTGTTGAGTGTTTTATAGTTTATAAATAATCATCTTTTTAAACAAATACCTTAACAGATATTCAAAAATTTCCATTAAGAATAATCAAATAAGGGTTTCTCTATAGCAAATTAGATTGCCATAGACTAGCTAAAGGAAGGTGCTCTCTTCATATTGCTTAGTACTTCATACATTTCAAATCACATCAGCAAATATTTATTGAAAGAGTGGCACCTAAGTACAGAACAGTGCCATGCAGGTATTATTTTTTGCCTTTAATGAAAAATGGAAGAAAGTTAATTGCCCAAACAAGGAAAATATTTATTTGGTCTTGCTAATTGTGCAGATAAATCAAAGCTTTAAGACCAAATAGATTCTCAAACCTTCTATCCCCTCTTTATAGTTCCTGGGTTGTTTATTACAACACAGAAAAGCCATGCGGCAGCCCAATGATTCCATACTCCGGCTCTGCCCTGCATGAAGGTGAGCACTATCCATACAGGTCTTCTACTCACCATTGTTGGGGCTAAACCCATCTTCATTGGGGTAGTTGGCTGGAGCCACCTGGATGGTTGATGATGTTGGGAACACCAAGATGTGTGTACAAGAAGCATCTTGAGGGGTGTTGAGCTGAGATGACTGCATGTTCAGTGCAGTACTTCGGCCAAAAACAGAGCCCATTGTGACAGCATCTTTAAAGAAAAAAATAGAATTATATCAATCAATGAACAACCCCAGAAATGAGGTTTTCAGAGGGCCTGATCTGGAGTGGTATGAGTCTGATGAAAATGCCATGATAAATACACATTCAAAATTGAGTCCAATTGTTTAAATATCTTCAAAGAAACTGACTCAGAGCACATAGCTGTCTATAATAACCCAAGTTTCATTTCATACTGAAAAGGTTAAGATAAAATTGGACCAAGTCCGCTAAATGTTTTAATTACCTACGTAAGAAGTATTTCTAAAAATAAACACCCTACTTTCTTTCCTCCTCTGGTTGTTCACAATTTATAAAGTACTGTTCTAAATGGTTAACAATCCTATAGAGATAGTACCATAAAATCAATACATGTTATAAAACTTAATGAATGCTTACTACATGCCAGCATTTGTGCTAAACTCTTCATTCAAGTCATCGCATTTGATCATCACAGCATCTGAAGGTAGGAACTATGATCCCCATTTATAGATGAGGACAAAAGCACAAAGAAGTTACGTAACTGCCCAAGTGGTAGCAGCAACAGAGGTAACCTATAGTCTATAAGAGGACATCTGTCTCTCACTGGATTGATGACAAGTAACCCCATTCTCACACCACAATACTGTTGACTTTTATAAGGAATAAGTGGGGAAGGTCCCCCATTTGATTCAAGAAATATCTGGATGGTAAAGATAGGTTATAAAAGTATAAAATCGCTTAGTTGCTGGTTTTCAAAAACCAGCCAGATTCTTAAGAAATTCTGTGGCCACATGTTTTGGCCATCCACAAATGACACCTACATCTATTGAGAGCTTACTGTGTACCAGGTACTGTGCTAACTGCTTTATCCTTGTTTGCCTTCCCATTCATCTTCAACAATATCAGAGAGACTATAGAAATTTCCCTTCGAGGATGCTGAGAGATTCTGCCAAATGCATGTCTTCAAAAGGATATTCAAATATGCATCATTCTGGTGTCTACTTTAGTAGTTCTTTGGAGGGTGATCTTCATATACTAACAACAAACTGGGGTCAGGTAACAGTCATTAGCCATGACTCTATGAGATCTCAATGATATTCAGAACTTAGTCTCTCCCCCGAGCTATGGTCAACAAACATGATAAAATCACAAACCACTCCGCATGGAACGGATCGAATGTTTTCCATCTTTAAGCCCCAAATACAATCTTCCCTTATAGAAATATAATGAAGACAATTCTACACTTGTCTGTGGACTTAAGTTTGAGTGGACTGAATTGATGTGATATGTAATTAATGACAATGACAAGAAGAAATTTACCTGGCATCACTACAAAGGACCCCTGGGGCTCCATGGCAACCAGGCAGGCACTAAGGATAGAAGGAGAGTCTGCGGCAGAGATTCCACACATCCGGCACACATCCTTGAGCTTTTTGCTGATTGTCTGTAGTGAACATTCTCCAAGGAGGATACTCCAATCTGAAATCAAATATCGCAGTCATACAGTCTTTAGAAATTCATACTGATGGGAGATTTGAGCTTTTTAGCAGTTCTGCCCGGTAATTGAATTTCCAAGGTTGGGCCCTAAAGGGAATTATGGCTTTACATATGTTCCCCTCCTTGCTATAGAGAATGTTACTCGACTTCTATTACACTTCACTAACAAAGGAACAAAGGCCTACTATTCTGTGGCTGAAGTCATGTCTGAAATGACCTTTGAGAGTCCAGCACTAATCCAGTCTAATCTACCTAGACCAGATTTAGGCACTTAGAGTGCTTTTCCATGATGACAGCAGTGTTAGCTGCCCTATCCTTTCTCCTCCTTCTCAAGGTCCGATTCTTTCAGTACTCTGCTCTGGAGGAGAGCACTGGCAGGTGGAGGTAAACCTGAGTTTTGTTTATTGTTGTAGGTTAGTTATTTCCATGAAAGTCAAACAGCAGCAGAAATGAAGAGAAATAGTTCTTAGAACACCCAAAAGAGCTCACAACGAGTGTGAGTGAAGTGCTCCAAATGATGCCATACTAATAGTGGAGAATGAAAAGTTGGCATAAATTTCCTTTCTAATGTTTATTGCCTCCAAACAAAAGCATTATACCTAACTGGAGCACTGTGGAGGATTATGTTACTCTGAGAAGTGGAAAGCACTTGGTCCCCTCTTCTGACCTCCCTTACACACACGAACTATGCGCCATTCCTATGCATCACCCCTGCTTTCGGATCCCATCTTGCTCATAAAATGCCACACCAGTGCAGGCTGCTCTACCTCCACACTTTTTTTCCCCCAAATAAGCTGCCATTTCTCCCCTTAAAGAGCAAGTGAATGGAAAACTGTTTCCATATTCCCAATGAACCCCAAACTGAAGTGGCTGAAATAAAAGTGGCCAGGAACATGAAGAATGTTTGTTTTAAAACTATGGGAAATCACAGATGTGAGCTTCATATTTCAAACCAAGTACGAAAGAAAAGGCAGTGTGTATTTCATCATAAAGACTCTGGAGATAAGAAACAGAAATTCACAAAGCTGACTCTGAAACCTAAGGCTCCTGTCACACACTGTCCCATGGAGATGCAATGTGGCACAGATCTTGGCTCCCCAAAGGAAGGAGCTGTAGATTAGTAAACAGATTTCTTGTACACTAGGTTCTTCCCGTGTTTTTATTCCTGAACATACATTTTCTTTCAATCTTTTGATGGGCTCCTCCAGTCACACATTCCTCTCCACTAAGAGATAAGGAAGAAGAATGTGCCCTTACAAAAATCATACAAAGGAAGGAGATGGCCTTAATAATTTTCCAAAATACCAAGTGACTAGACTATTACTCTATATTTTTATCCTCCCTCTTCTTTCCTATTATAGTCTAACTTTCCCCAAGGGTTAAGAATAGCTCAAAGCCTTTAAGAAATAAGATTGACTAAAAAAGCAGACTGGGGAGGAAGATAGAAAATTCTGACAGAAATAAAATGATGAATCCCCTAATGTATTAGACCTCCAGGCTCTTGATACAAGATTCATTATGATATTCCTTTAAAAAATGAAAAGGGTCTATTAGTCTACAGTACAACTTATTACTTAAAAAAATTTGTAAATGCCAAAGAAAACATTTACTTAATACATATGATGTAATATTTATATAAACTGCTGTTAAACCCTGAAAATTTGATACCAGATTTAACCTGCATTGTAGGAAGCGAGGTACACTTAGGCATTCCTACAGTGCAAGTTATATCTGTACCAGTGATTTTTGTTTAGGGATTCTACAAATACCTGACGTGAATTTCCTATAAAAAAAAAAAGTACATGGTCTAATGCAGGGACCAGCAAACTATGATCCACAGGCCAAATCCTGCCTCCCATTTGTTTTTGTAAATAAAGTTTTATTAAAACACAGCCATCCACACTTGTCTAGAGCCGCTTTGATGTTACAACGGCAGAACTGAATAGTCACAACAGCAACCATCTGGCCTGCAAAGCTGAAAATATTTACTATCTGGCCATTTACAAAGAAACTTTGCTGACTCTGCTCTAATGTATTTGCACCCAGGAAGCCACCAAGCTAATTTGTGACATTAAGTCTTTTTTTTGTGCAGATCTTAGGGAAAAAACTTCTCCCATCTGAATGCATATATTGAACTTCTTACAAATGTGTCATTACTTAATAAGGCTTTAAAAATAATCTAGGCTAATTCATACTACTCACATAAAACTGTACAAGTAGCTACATTGGGATAGTAAATGAGCTGGGCTCAGCACCAGGCAAGGCAGCTGCTGGTGGTCAGGTGTGTTGTGTTACAGTTAAAGTGCTTCCTGACTGTTAAATTTATGACAAAGAATATAAGCAGTGGTAGCTGGGGACTGAACTTCAAAAATCTGCTCTTGTAAGCTTCCAGGCTCAAGAACATCAGACAGTGGCAATGTGAATAAAGACTGCTTCTACTGGCAACTACTTGTCCTCATGAAACAGGATTTCTTTGCTGTTGTGCCACCAAAAAAACTAAAGCAACACAAAACTCATCATCAACCACCAAACAAATTGAAGGCTGTTTTTATATGACTTCAACTGTCACCTATAATCACTGATATAAAATTTTTGTCTTAAAACTGACTAGTTCTTCTCCCTGATTCAATATATAAATAAATGTTCGAAATGTGAATTTACTATCATTTTTATATTAATAAAACCCTCTTTTTGTTTTATATATTGGGGCTCAAAATTTAAGATTTTATTTGGATATTTATTTTGTTGCCAAAGAAGAGTTTAAAACTGGTTTATCCTGTACATATAAAAGAATCATAAAATAGAATCTGTTTAATTCTTAAAAATTTAAACATTTTCTCCCTTAGCTCAGTTAATGACATCAGCTGAGCCCTTTTCCTCTGTTTTCTGCAAATACGTCTTCAAAAATTTCTCACCTTTAAGCTCCCCATGGCCAAGACGCCCAAGTCGCCCGATTACAACTCTCCAGGGTAGAGATGTCATTTGGACAATCCCTACGCACCACTCCCATAACTTCTGTAGTCCAATTTTACGTGCAGATACTTTACTCCTCCGTGACCTAACAAAGAAAGAAATGGGGAAGGGGAAGGGGTCCCTAGATAAATCAGAGTTATTTATCACTTATAAGACAAACACTAGAAATTCCAAAGAACCTATCCATGCTGTACCCACTTCATTTACATAGAAAACTGGAAATATTCATATTTGAGGAACAGTACAGCATTAATTTACATGCACCATAAACATCAAGTCTTCTCACCTGTTTGGTAAAGCAATATTTACAACGCAGGTCTCTAATAATTCCCCATGGAGGTCAGTGCAGGAAGCCAAAAGCCAGCGCTGGTCGTGAGACAGACAATAGCCCACGAAGAGCACATTGTATTTCTGGCTCGCCTCACCAAACGTCTCTCCCAGCTCTGTCTGCTTGTCTTTGATTGGGGCCAATATAAAGGGAGGGGAGTAAAGCTGGATTGGGCTGGGCCGCTGAAATCAAAACCAAAATCAGTATCAGTACAAAGCCATACAACTTAATGATTACAACAAAATCCAGAACGACACTGAGGGGACCCACAGGGAGTAATGGTAATAAATCGTTTCTCTCTCTCTCTCTCCAGTACTAGAGACACATAAATAGTACTGAGGACACATAACAAAATGATTGTTTAAATCATGTAAGCTGGGAAACTCAATCAAGCCAGTATTTCCTTATTAAAAGAAATTACTATTTTAGAAACTGCATTGGCCCAACTTCATTAGTTGTTAGGCAAGTGGGAAATTGAAACTACAATGAGATAATGCTACACAACCACCAGAATGTCGAAAATAAAAAAAGAGAAAATATTGGTAAGAATATGGAGCAACAAGAATTTTTATACATTGCTGCTTAAGCTGAACAAACATATACTCCCTTTGAACCAACAAAATGCACATATATGTTTACCAAAAAACAGGTATAAGAATATTCACAATAGTATTAATCACAATAGCTCCAAACAGAAAGTTATCTAAATACTCATCAACAGTGAAAGAGATAATAAATTGTGATATAGTTAACAGAATCAGAATATTAAACAGCAATGAGAATGAAAAAACTATAAGCAACAAAACAGATGAATCTCAACAATGAATAAAAGAAGCCGAATGTGAAAGAATACAAAGTAGATGATTCAATTTATATCAAGGTCAAAGACAGGCAAAACTACCCTGTCAGAAGTCAGAATAGTGACTATCTTTAAGGGATTGGAAAGGCCACAAGAGGGGCTCTGGATACCAGTTATGTATTTGCTTCTTGCACTTGTTAAATGATATTTTTTTAATTACTGAAAATTCATTCAGCAGTACACTTATGATTGAGTACTTTTGAGTACATATATAGTTTAATATGTGTGTCTGTGTATGTAATTTTAAAAATCAAATCAACAGTTGTTACCAAATATAAATATTTTAGATTAACTGTGAAAATGTTTTAATTGTCATATTTTTTACAGCCATCATAATACACATCTTACTATTTAATAAACTACAACAGGGGTCAGCTAACTTCTATAAAAAAGAAAACCAGAGAATTAAGTTTAGATTTTTATGGCTGTCACACATTCTCCTTTTTGTAAAAATGTACTCACTGGCTAAGTGTGTTGGCTCATGCCTGTAATCCCAACACTTTGGGAGGCTGAAGTGGGAGGATCACTGGAGCCCAGGAGTTCAAGACCAGCCTGGCCAACACAGTGAGACTCCCTCTCTACAAAAAATAAAATAAAATTAGCCAGGCATGATGGTGCATGCCTGTAGTCCCAGCTACTTGGGAGGCTGACTGCCTGAGCCTGGAAGGTCGAGGCTGCAGTGACCCAGGTTCATGCCACTGCACTTCAGCCTGGGCGACAGAGTAAGGCCCTGTCTCAAAAACACAAAAGTAATACTCATTCTTACCTAGCTGGTCATTCAAGTACAGGCTGCAGGCCAGATTCAGCCCAAATCCATAGTTGCTGACCCCTGAACTACACAGCATTAGGCATGGCAGTAACAGAACGACACAATTTTAAAGCTAAAAGAGACTTTGAAAATAATATAACCCAACTCATTCATTCATCATAGGGATTCAAAACTCAGGCTGAGAAATATTCAATGACTTGCTCAAAGTTGCAAAGCTAATCTAACACTCATCAATTCACTCTCCACATGACCAGAAACTGCACTCTTAGGTATTTATCCAGACAAAGAAATATTATGTCCACACAAAAACCTTGTACATATTCATAGCAGCATTATTCACAAGTGCCAAAAAGTGGAAACAACCTAAATGTCCATCAACTAATGAATGGATAAACAAAATGTGGTACAGCCATACGATGAAGTATTATTTAGCCAGGAAAAGAAATGAAGTACTGGTACATGTTATGACATGGATGAACCTCAAAATCATTATGCTAACTGGAAGAAGCCAGACATAAAAGATCGCATATGGACAGGCGAGGTGGTTCACGCCTGTAATCCCAGCACTTTGGGAGGCTGAGTCAGGCAGAATGCTTGAGCCAAGGAGCTCAAGACCAGCCTGGGCAACATAGCAAAACCCCTATCAAAAAATTACAAAAATTTAGCGAGGCATGGTGGCACATGCCTGTAGTCCCAGCTAATCCAGTGGCTCAGGCAGGAGGATCACTTAAGCCCAGGGAGGTCGAAGCTGCAAGTAACCGTGATCTTGCCACTGCACACCACCCTGGGTGACAGAGCGAGACCTTGCCTCAAAAATAAAAATAAAAAAATTGGGGGGAGGACTGCTTGGGGGGAGGACTGCTTGAGGCCAGGAGTTCAAGACCAGCGTGAGCAATATAATTAGACCCTGTCTAAAAAAGAAAAAAAAATCATATATTGTGTGATTCCATCTATAAGAAATGTCCAGAACAGGCAGCTCCATAGAGACAGCAAGTAGACCAGTGGTTGCCAGGGACTGGAGTGGGGAATGAGTAGTGTGTGCTAATGAATATTGTGTTTCTTTGAGGGTTGATGAAAATGTTCTAAAATTAGATAGTAGTGAAGACTGTACAACTGTGTGGAAATACTAAAAACCACTGAACTGTACAATTTTTTTTCTTTCTTTTTTTTTTTTTTTTTTTTGGAGACAGAGTCTCACTCTGTCGCCGAGACTGGAGTGCAGTGGCGTGATCTTGGCTCACTGCAACCTCCACCTCATGGATTCAAGCAATTCTCCCGCCTCAGCTTCCCAAGTAGCTGGGATTATAGGCATCCGCCACCACGCCTGGCTAATTTTTTTATTTTTAGTGGAGACGGGATTTTGCCATGCTGGCCAAGCTGGTCTCGAACTCCTGACCTCAGGTGACCCGCCAGCCTCGGCCTCCCAAAGTGTTGGGATTATAGGCATGAGCCACCGCGCCCGGCCTGAACTGTAAAATTTTTAAAAAGAATTTCGTGATATGTGAATTGTATCTCAATAAAGCTGTTATTAAAGCAAGAAAAGTCCAGCTGAGGTTGCCTGGAGTTTTTTATAAAACGAAAGGCTAAATGTGAAATATCTTAGATATAATAGATAGCATCTGAAAACACTAAATAAAATATGATTCCCAAACTGTGTTCTGAGATGCGAGATATTCCATGAAAAACAAAAGATAACAGCAATTGGATTTATTTGAAAACTTGCATAATAAAAACTATAAATTCTTTCACATGTGATAACTTGCATAAAACTGTGCCACCCAGAGAATGAGAATTGCATGGAGGCAGGGGCCTGTTTTGTTCACTCCTGCATCCTTAGCACCTAATACAGCACCTGGCACACCGTAGATGCTCAACTGTATTTACCAAATGAAAACACAATGTTCTCGCTGCAGACTGAGGCAGAGGCAGCATTGACCAACTAACCATTACCTTAATGCAGATTAAAATGTATAAACTTCAGCAAATATTTATAACATTTGGTTCTTTTGTTTATAATAAAGTAAAATCATTTACTTCTCTCTTCCTGTTCCAAGCAAAATGGAGAAAAACGATATTACTCGAAGTCTTTTTGCCATTTATTTTAATCTAAACCTCACTTTATCTTATGAGCTCCTGATGGTGTTCTGCCTGAGCATAATAACCTTTAGAAAGGCAATAATTCATAATTTCTGGAAACAAAATAAAAAACAAGTAGAGACATTTATTTTTGAAATTCTAGAAAAATTTAACAGAGAAAACAGATGAATTGCTCATAGAAGTGAAAAATTCAAACTCAAAGAATAAACTAAACTAAAACTGCCTAAAATAGAAATTTTATATAACACTGGAGTGAATGTAGGTCATTGGCTGAGCAGCTTTCCTCCCTTGGGACTAAGCTGACCTGCACCAAGTTACAACACACACAGTGTTAACTACTTGCATCATTTTTCACTCCCAAGCATTTTACTTATAAAAGTGCAAGCATTTCATAGAGTTGTTCAGAACAACATTACCAACTAAAAATAGCAATTGGTGTTTTAAGGAGCTCTCTTATGGTAAAGAGGTGTTTGCTGGCTTTTACTAATGGGATACTTTTCATGCAATAAAATTGTGGGAACTGATTTTTGAAGGCTTTGAAAATTCTGAACATTGCTTTTTATACCTATCGTGATTAGAAAAACAAAGGAAGTGTAAAACTTTTGTTTAAAACATGTTTAGCTTTAGTGTTGTAAAATTCCCTTTGAGATCCACACATATCTGTAGGAAGTAGGTTTTAAAAGATGGAGTGAAAATGCATTCATTTATATACGGAAGCACTGAGGCAAGGAAAGGAGAAATCAACTTCCTCTAAGTATGTGCATCACAAAACGAGGGACCCCTGCAGAGTAAACACAACTACAACTGTTGTCCCAGGATACAGATCAGAGCTGGAAAACGCAAAGGATTTCTGATCTAAGACACAGATTAGCTTAGAAAAATAAAGAAAATAAATTTAGGAAATTCAAACATTAAAAACTAAAAGGGATGCATTTATTATTGCCTAAAGTCCTACATACAAAAAACAGTAAGAATTTGCTTGCCTCTCTTCTCAAAAATTTTTTAAAGTTCAGAGAAGTAGCTCCTCTATTTAAACCTAAGAGTTAAAGAAACCTGCCAACTTGTTTTTATTCCCCCCTGAGACAGGGTCTTGCTCTCCAGGCGGAAGTGGTTATGTGATCACAGCTCACTGCCATCTCAAACTCCTGGGCTCAAGTGATCCTTCCACCTCAGCCTCCCAAACAGCCAGGACTACCGGCACGCATCACACCTGGATAATTTTTAAAAGAAAATTTGTAGAGATGGGGTCTTGCTATGTTGCCCAGGGTGGTCTCAAACTCCTAGGCTTAAGCAATCCTCCCACCTCAGCCTCCGAAAGTGCTAAGACTACAGGTGTGAGCCAACACATCCAGCCTAGCAACTCTTATATCAACGTAGAAGACCAACTAAGCAACCAGCCAATCTCTGGGTTAGATAAAATACCTCTTCTAGCTTGCATTTTCGTATAAATTTTCTAAGTTTCTGTCCTGCCAATACCTACCTCAGGGTTCTTGAGGGTCATCTCAATGCTGGCTGCAGGCCCAAATCCCGTGAGGGATTTAATGTGGATCTGTGTAGGCAGTGGTCGCCTGCACTGGCAGTACACTGAAAATGCCATGGACTTCAAGTATTGAATGTAGAAAACTTGCTCATCCTTCATTGTCTGCAGCATGTACTGGCAAGGCACAATCTAAAGACACAAATACAAAAAAAAACCAAAAACCAAAAACCTAGAAACTGAGATCTAACACACTAACAAGCAAGCTGAAAAAGGAAACGGCATGAATTCCTTACCACAATGGGGAGAGGTAACCTCAGCCTTAAAATGTATCTGTGCCACACATAATATAATTAAATCCTAATTCCTTCCGCTGACATAAAATTCTCTATCACCAGCAATTTCGAAAGATGTACGATTATGTTGGTCAAGTTATACTGTCACTTAGAAACTACCATGTTCCCATTTTAGAGGTAAGATCTCAATTTATTACAGGTATTACCATGGCCCCAAAATTTTATTATATTTCTCCTTTTTATAATTACACAGTGTGTATGGCATTTTTTGGAATTATTACCTAATCATTTAGGATACAGACTTCAAAACAATGGAAAACTATCAGCAATGTACTCTGATAACTTTAATTTCAATCTTTTAATTTTACAAGATAGCTTCATTTAAAGTGACATTAAAACGAAACCCAAACATCCGAAGCATTGTTTTTCATCTATATAGAATTTTTTAAAAAATCATTACACTATAAAGCTGTCAAAGGTGCTGTGAAAATAAGCATACTCATTCACTGATGAAAGGAAATAAGTGTAACCTCTTTTGGAATGGAATTTGGCAATATTTGTCAGCATCTAAGAATCCATGTTAAAAATGACCTGAAATGTGAAAAATAAGATTATACATAAACGTGTCCTATGGCTTTATTTATAACAGTAAAGAAGTGGAGATATAGGAATGACTATGGAAAATACGCAGTCATTAAAAATGTTGCTTGTAAGAATTTAAATAATATGAAAATGTGTTAATGAATAACATTAGGTAGAAAATAAGTTATATTAAAAGTATGATCTCAACTGTGTAAACAAAAATAGAGAAACAAGCTAGAAATACACCAAAATGGTTATGGTGGTTGAATGTAAAAGACGGAATTATGACTATTTTTCTTTTATACTTTCATGTACAGGTTGAATATCCCTAATCAAAAAATCTGAAATCCAAAATGCACCAAAACCCAAAACTTTTGGAATGCCAATAAAACGCCACAAGTGGAAAATTCCGTTATCAGACCTCATGTGATGTATTGCAGTCAAAATTTAATCAAAACTTTGTATAAAGCACAACATGACTAAAAATATTGTATAAAATTACCTTCAGGTTATGTGTGTAAGGTGTATATGAAACATAAATAAATTTTATGTTTAGACTTGGGCCCACTGCAAAGGTCTCCCATTATATATATGCAAATATTCCAAAATCGGAAATCCAAAACACTCTGGTTCCTAGTATTTTGGTTAGGGGATAATTAACCTGTACTTCCATTTTTTAAGAAAAATCATAGGCCTGTATTTATTTTCATAACAACAAAAATAACAACATCAAAAGTAAATAATAAACTTGCAAACAGTAACCTGGAGAATGAAAGAATTTCTCATATGCTCAGGTAAATTATCCAGCATTTCTGTGTAGCAGCGCATCAAGCTCAACAGCCAAAAGTTCCCAGAAGTGGAGTCCTCCTCTGCAGCATACGTGAACGGGTCCACCATGTAAATGACAACAGCTGGAGGGTGGGCATGGCTGTCTGCAGAGTCAGGCTCCGTGGGAATTCCTATTCTCTCCCTTTCTGTAACACTGGAGAGAGAGTCACTTGTGAGATGCACAAAATAAATATAAATTACACGAACATGAAAAACAAAAGGGCTCAATTCTAGAGCACACAGGCTCCCTAAAGAATGTTTACAGATTAAATGTAAGAGTAACATTTATCACCTTACCAAAATACAGGCAAACCAAGCCAGAGAGCATCGAGGGCAGATGGAAAATGGCAATGTACTCCTCTAAAATGGGAGGTATCTTTTTCAACTCCCCTTTCTTTTCTGTGGTTATGTTGTACAAAGTTGTTACTAATTAAGTTGATAGTAAGTACGTTTAATAATAAAGTTTATAATTCATAATAATTTATAAGAAGTCTCAAATTTTTAACACTGCAGCTTTAGATCGACCATTGCCCCTTTCTTTTGAGAAGAGAAATAGAGCACTTCATAGGATTCACAGAATCATGAGGTCAAGGGAGAAAAGGTGCAGAAGAAGAAGAGAGAAAGGGTCTGAGCTGAAGCCACTCATCTCAATTAGTGAATAACATACCTCTCTTGTCCATCCTGTGAGGGCTGAGAAGAGCTCTGCCCAGGGTCAGTGTCTCCGCCACAGCCTATGTTCCCTTGCGTTCTATCCGCAGAAATGCCCCCAGTGCTGGGGTTCTGCCCTCCAACACTACCACTGAATCCTGAAGAAGAGGTAGTGCTTATCTGGCTAATACCAGGAGCAGAGGCAGACGATGAGACCGGTGGCACAGAGGAACCAGATGCAGAACTACTTGCTGCAGGATTTGTAGAACTACTATTCGAGGTGGGATTAAATGCACTGCCAGCTGGGGGAGCTGCTGATCCATTTGGAGCTAAGGGCCCAGCATTCCCTGGCGTAGCTTGTCCCTGTGCTGCTGCTGGTGGGGTCTGGTATTTAGGTGGTATCAATAGGCTGCTATCAAGCTGCAGAGTGGCTAAATAAGGTGCTGAAAGAATACATGCAAAGAGGTGACTTTAGTGATACTCTGCAGTGTCGGACTGAACCAGAATCTAGAATGGTCACTTGTAAAAACATTATGCTTTCAGACTGCAATACTCTGATTACAATACCCAAAATACTATCTCCACAGTCATGCTTATGTATTCTGCAAACATGGAGATGCACATGGAGCAACTTATAAATTCTACAGTAGAGGCTTGTTTGAAAAGAGAAAATCAATCACTTGTGATAGTCTCCTTTCAGACTGATTCCATGTGCCTGCCCTAAAAAATGAGAAGCTATATATTCCACAGTCATCATGGGACATTATGCTCCTAGGTTTACAAGCTTCTAAGATTCTCTTCAGAATATGGGTTAAAACTAAGCAGCTAATACCAAGTCATGCTGCTAAGTTTTCAAAATGTGGAGTAATTAGACATGATTAGGCAACTTTGAATAGTTTTTAAAAAATATATGTCCATATAGAAATTAGCATTAAACTGCCCAGAACACCAAACTGGACCTTAACAAATACAGCATTACTTGAGACAAAAGAAATATAATGTTGCATCTATAAAAGGAGGGATGGGACGGATTTGCTATTTTACTTCTCCAATTCTACTTTGCCAAATAAATTCCCATTTACCTAGGTGATGGCGGCAAACTTGCGCATAAAGTTTGAGTCTGGAATGATTGTCATTCTCCTCGCCGCTCCAAGGCTGGTTAAACCACTCACTCACAAGCTCATCTGTCAGCTTCTGTGCCACGGTTTTTCCCACGCGCATGATCCCATCACGTAGCACTTTGCAGATGGGCTTGTGCTGCCCAAGCCTACACATCTGATATCATAGACAAGATCATTAGTTGAAACAGGAGCCATTCCTTCATTCAGTACCAATGGTTAGCAAGGGAGATTCTTTAACATACATATGGAAGCATTTTCCTTTTTCTTTTAGGGTTATCACATGCAATCAAACCAACATTACAAGTTGGTCCTTTCAGGTAATTGTAATGTACCCTTAAATTGCTATCTGTCTCTCTAAAACTTGGACTAGGCTCTCTAAAAAAAAAATGTTTCTTCACTCAAGCCAATTCCTCCTGTACAAGAGGAGGCTGCTGAACACTACCTGATTGCTAACGGACAAAGAATTAGCAGATTCCTGCCTACTGTTGCTAACTGAGACATATGTCCACTAAAATCTCCTAAGTAATCCCTACTCATAATATTTTCCCATAAGATAACATTAAAATTTTATGGGCCATCTGTTCTGTTACAGACATTTGGAGATCACCAATCGCAGGGGCCACTGAAGCAGTGAGTATGCTGATCACCTTTTTTTTTTATAAAGTAAATAGGACAAGGAGATTCTGCTATTAATCTCCATGACGCTAAATGGGTGCTTATGGCAGGGAATATAATAAACCTGCAAAAAGTAAACTACCTGTTCACCAGCAGGAGAGCCCGTATTATTATCCCTTACTAGAGTAGATGAAGTGAAGGCTTACTAAGCCCCGACAAAATCCTCTAGTGTATACTCTTCCTAAGGAGGTATCAATTACTGCCGAATAAGCAACCCTAGTGAAGTCATTAAGAAAAATTTAAAAGAGTGTCTGTCTGTACCCTCTTAAAAAGATCTGGCAGTGCTTTTTACATTTTGTAACTTATGTTGAAGATTCCATTCAAGGGAATGGCTGGGCTTTAAAACTGCTTACACAAATTTTCTGTTAATTATGATTTAATAGTATTATATATCCCCTGACCAGACACTGTTCAGAAATGAATGTATCCAAGGCAGTGACTTAATTGATGTCATTACATCATGTTAGCATCTCCTCATTTCTTTGTAGCAACAACGTAAATTTACTATTCCGTGCCTACTCATACATTTACAGATCATGAATGTCCTGTTTTGGAATATTTTGCAATTCAGCTTGGAATCTTATTTAAAAACCACTTTCATAATGTTTACATGCCTATCATAGTACTATTTTACAGACATTAATTTCATTTTGCTGAATACAAAGACATTAGATGTATCAGATACAAAGAACTTAGTGCATATATACTTTCGCATAAGAAATGTGGCACTTATTCTTCAAAGACAGACATGATTCTATTTTTTTTAAAGCAACAGGAATTCATATACTAAAGATGTAAAATTATCTGCCTGGTTTTTACATTATTATTAGGAATTATATTTTTAATCAGTATCAAAGTTTCAGTATTAAGATGTCATGTTAAAACACAACAGGGACATGATTCATTAAACTTATGTTTCAATTCAGAAATTTTCAAAAGACACATTTTTACACTGTTGTCAGGAACTCTCACCTACTCACCCTATCCCTCAATCCATCCAATAAATAAACACAAAGAGTAGATGTGCTCTTTTGGTAAAGCTCATCTTCTACATAGCCACACTTTCCCCTGGTGAGCAATATTCTTCAACTTTTAGCACATAAATGGAGAAGAGAGAACTGATGGGATTTTAAGATGTGTGGTAAGAATGGGAGGGGAACGTTTTCTAAATCTAACAAATATAAAGCAAAGATGGGAAAGCAATTTGCTTCCAGAAAAATTGGCCAATTCAATTCTCTTCTTCATCCACCTGTTTGCAAATTTTCTTTGAGATTTACTTTCAAGACATTTGTCTTGAAATTTAGTCATCACTATAAACAATCAGAGGATCCAAGTCATAAAAAGCAATTTTCACAGTAACTTCCTCACCTCGTATACAGCACTCAAGTCCCTGAAGAAAGTTTTGGCTCCTTCGAGCAAGGCCTCATTTTCTGGACACACCACAATATAGGCAACATCACGGTGGCCCCCATATGGGTCCAACAAGAGCCTCTCCCAAAACGGCAAGGAGAATGGCGAGATGGTGAGGAAATCCTTGTCATAGCCTACCAGCAGAGTGGGGATGGGCAACGGCTCAGGAGATTCTTCCGAACCTAAAATGACATTGTAGTGTAGAAAGGTACTGGAGAGATTTTCCCACAACCTTACAATTTTGAAATTCCCGGTGCACTGGTCTTAATTCTGGCATCTGAAATGTCACTCCATGTTCACAAGACATTCTTAAAAGTATTTTTGAAATCATCTAATTAAATGGTCACTGATGAGGACTCTTAATTCAGAATTTGTTTATAAAGGTTCAGTAAGATCAGAGGGCAGACTAGAACAAGTTAAAATTAACTTTCCAAGCAGCACTACATCATTTCCTTCAAGATAAGCATTATGATCCTGACTATGATGAAGTAGACAGAACTGGCCCAGAAGTCCATCCAGATGAAAATGCAGTGAGGATTGGGAAGATGAGGAGAATCTAAAAAATGCACTTTTTAGGGATTAGCTTCCTCACTGACCTGGATTATGCCAAGGGTGGTAGGAAACTTGACTCCAAAAGTAACTTTAGGAAAACAAAGAGATTATAAAACTAAACGGTCAAAGAAAAAGACTCCCCTATTTTGTTAGTGACGCAAGGACTTGACAGTAACTAACGCTGCTCTTCACTGAACAGCACTGAAGTCAGAAGAAATTTTAAACAGGACAAAGACCCTACCGTAGGTTCCCCGTCCTGCCATTTTATGGAACTGCTGCCAAGTGAGTGGTCCCTGCACATGCTGGATGTTCTCCCAGGTCCTGCCCGTGCGCTTCTTTTGGATGGCATCTTGGAGAAAGGGCTGCAGGGACAACAGCATACGAACCACATCCTGGGAGGAGAGCATGCTGATGTCCAGCACTGGAAGAGAAGTGAGAAGAAACAGAGAAGATAAGGGGGCTAGCACCCTCCTCTTCCTCACCATCACCTCGAGCCTCAGTTATATTCAGAACAATGACGTTATTAGCTGTAGTAGATTCTAAAATATTTGACTTAGGAGTCAGGAGGAAAGATATTCTTCTACTAAATTAGAGAAAATACTTGATAATTTAGTATCAACAATAATAAAAGGGGAAATGGATTACTCTATATAAAAAAGTTTAATGGAAGAATTGTTTAAAAGTGGAAAAATGGATAGGTGCGACTTTTTAAAACCATGGAAATCTGTTTCCAAGGATTTTCATAAGACAGCTGCAAAAGTTTCTTAATTATTACTTTTATTTGCAAATATCAATGTTTTGTTTATATGATGAGTAGGAAAAAATGGAACTTAAATAAAAGCTTTTAAAAACTTTTTAAATGCTCCTAATTGTAAAAATATTTTCACAAAATACAGAATGCATGAAGAGAAAGCCAATCTTCAGTGCAGCCAGAGGCACAGGGAAACACAGCTGAAGCCCTCAAGGACCGAAGCCCGCTGCAGGCACGGATGGGATTCACTGCCTTCTAAATGCAGATGACTTTAGTCCCAGCAGTCGCCCTGGGGAGGGATTTTTAACCTAAAATTTGAAAGTTGTCTGAACTCCACGCAAAACTGTGCAAGCACGCTTGGACATACGTATTTTTTTCTCAGGATGGAGGGTTCATCATGCAAATCAGATTCTTAAAAAGGTCTGCAGAAAGAGCTAATTATGCTGGAGGTGATGTGGTGTGAATCTGCACAGCTGGATTCCTGAAGACTTTGCCTCCCTCTTACCCTTCTAGCTGATTAGGGAAGGGGCATGGAAAGAAATCTAAGATTTATCTGCCAACTAAATTTGAAACACAGGATGATTAAGGATTCTTAAGACATTTTCAAATGTGTCCCTAAATCAGTAAAACACAGGTTGCAAAGTGGTGGTCCATAGAATATTTTGTTAAACTTTGGAACAAATCACTCCAGGAAATTTCACACACCAATCTAGATTGCCAGCTTCCCTTGAACTGGGAGACCCATATTCCTGCATAACCACCACTTGCTGGAGCTGAGGAGCAGCTGTCCCTTTCAGGCACCTCATGGCCCCTTCCCTGCTGTCTGTCCTGAGTCTGATGCAGTTTTCATTGCCTTTTATCTTCAGCCAGTGCTTCTTTTTACATATAGTAAAGAACAACAGTGAATACTTCTTGTATTAATGGCTCTATCAAAAGCAGGAAATCACAGACCAAGAGAACCACAGATTTGAGGAAACTAAAAGCAAGCATGTTTCTTATGAACCCTATTCCTGTGCCTGCAAAATAGAAAGTGAGTTTTGAAAAGACAGCTTAAGGCATTGCCTTTTGCAAATGTCTCCCATCACATTCATTTACATTATCTGGTACTTTTAGGCATCTTAAAATTTGAAACCCAGACCTCCCCTGCAATAAAATGTCTTATTTTTCATCCTGAAAGACGACACCACTGATTCATGCACACAGACTGCTTTTCTGTCCGAAGGCCTATCTAGTAAAAGGACTCACCCAAGCTGATCATCCACATTTCTTTAGGGGAAAGGCTGCATTGTCTTCACTTCATAAATTCATTCAGTAGCAACTGATTAAGGGTCTGCTTAAGTATAAGGCACTGTGCTTGAACCTAAGCAGTTATACAAATGAGCATAACCCTTTAATGCTTTCTTAGTCATCTCTACCTCCATGAAAGCTTCCTTGAATGGCCTAGTCAGAAAATACCCATCACTCCCCATACTCTACTGACCTCTGGACATACTTTTAATTACTTCAGATTTCAAACTGTATTTAAGAAGCTTATATAACTTTCTTCCCTGCAAGACTGAGAGTTGTTCAGAAGCCGGGTTCGCACATCATTCACACAACCCTTCCAGGCTGGCCTCTGCTCCCATCACTCTACAGAAACAGCTCTCACCATGGTCAGAAGACATGTTTAATCCTTATCTTAAAATCTTCACTTGCATTTTAATGCCTGTCGATCACTTCCTCTTTCTTGAAACACTGGCTACCCCTGGCTTCCAAAAGCCCCCTCTATGGTTCTTCCTTCTCTGCTTGATAGGCTCACGCTTCTCTGCCTCACCTATACCCATCAGAATGTAGCTAAGCTCTATCAGGTCCTCTTCTCGTCTATACTTTTCTCCTCCTCCTCAATGAGCTCATCTGTGCCCCCTTAACTGAAGTTATCACCTATATGCCAACCACTCCCTCTCCCCTGAGCAAAAGGCCCAAGAGTCTACTTGATACCTCTACCTGGATATATCAAAAGGGATCTTTAAAACTTCCAAACTTCCACAACTCAATTTATAAACTTTCTCTCCAGATATAGTCTTATCTTTGAACACCACTGACTATCCAGGTATACAAGTAACAAATCTGGGACTCCTCAACATCTCTCTTTCCCTTATCCCCAAAACTCAACTCACTATTGAGTCCTGCAATAATATTTCTTCTCCACCTTCTTCACAAGGACACTAAGGCAAGCTATTGTTTCTTACTAGGTCTTCCTCACTAACCTCCTTGTCTCCCCAAATCCATTCCTGCCACTTTCCAATCCATACCCAGAATTATAGCCAGTGCACATTGTTATTTTTCCTTTTTAACTACACAAATCTGACATCAGTGCTTCTTCTTAAAACCTTTCAATGACTTTGTATTGCTTTTTGCAGGAAGACCCAACCCCTAGCATGCCTCTAAAGAGTCACTGTAATCTAGCCCCTGCATGCTTCTAACCTCGCATCAGTTTCTAAAGGCCCCAAGCTCCATACAACCAAGGGCCTTCCCACTTGCAGCACCTCCTGTCTGGGACACATGCCTCGCTCCCCATTCTCCTTCCTCAGTTAATGTGTACTCATCATTGAGATCTCTGAGCAAATGTTACTACTTCTACAACGAAGTCTTCTCTGACCTTCAGCCTAGAGTGCCCCGTCTATCCCATGCTTTTATCACTTATAAAATGGGTTGTAATAATATGCGTACTTGTGTAATTATTTAATTGATGTCCACTTCCAGAATAGATTAGAAAGTCCATGAGGGTAAGTGCCTTGTTTCTTTCAGTAACCATTTTATCCCCCATGATGCATTGCAGTTTAGGCAGTGAATGAATAAGAAAAGGAAACAGCAAGTTGCTTGGCACTCTTACAGCCCAACTTCACTGGAGCTTTTAATAATACAACCAGTTATATGCCCCAGTAACCACAATGCAAAGTAAAATGTGATTTTGTTATAAGTGATACAACAAAGGGGGGAAACAGAGAAGGGAGAAGAGACTCTGGAAATGGCTAGAAGGCTTCATGGAAGAGGTTCCTTGGAAACTTGATCTGGAAGAATGGTGGATTTAAGCATGCAAGAGTGTGCAAATTATCAGTCTGTAAGCTCCTGACGACTCTGATACTCAGCGGTCACAGGTTCCCAACATAGACTGCTTACTTATGAGTTACAAGAGGAAAATTTCAGAAAACAATTACTCTTCTCCAAAGGCATTTCAATATAAAACATTCTCCCAGTCCTTAAGTTTAGGATAAAATCAATACAGCTCTCATTTTAGGTTCTTTTTTTTCCCCCTAAAGACATGAAATTAAAATTTTTTGTCAAATACAGTAAAGAAAGCTTTTAAGTTATGATCATACCAAGATACTCCTCAAAGTAAATTTGTGTTCTGGGACACCTACCATTGCTGTGAGGCCAAGAGTGCACAGTGGCACTTCTCACCAGAGCTTCGTCCACTTTTCCACCAGTGGGGTTATCCACATACTGCCGCCCCTGCTCCAACGCATTAAAGCATTCCGTCCAGTAATCGTTATTATCTGCTTGCACCCGGTCATAACTCCAGCTTACACAGGGAAGAGTTTGGCGATTGTTAGAGGAAATGTAGTCCAGGAAATTCAGTGAAGCAAAAGGTTGTGTGTGTTGATTCTGGAGGAGGAGGAGAAGGCTTATGGGTGGCTCCTGGGGTTTTTTGGTTCCTTCCACCTGAGGAAGGAAGGTGGACTGACACATCATTAAGCGCCTCTCTGCAGCCTGACCAATATCAGAATTCTTCCCAAAAATATCCAACTCATCTTCAAGGAAGAGTCCTGAATTGTAGCCAAGTTTGCGGTTCATAATCGCACTAAACCCACAGGTACAGCGGTACTGGTCCTCATTGGAAGAATCGGGGATGTAAAGCCCGACATCAGCCCCTTTGATGTTCATGTTGCAGGCACAGATGCAACAGCTGTCAAAGTTTCTGTCTTTAAAGATATTCATCACGGAATCGGAGAGAATCAGGGTAACATAGAGGCTGTGGGCTTCGGGAATTGGCTGCATGGTGGCGGGCTCCACAGAGTTGAGGGGCCGTGTAGTAGAGGGGGTGGAGGCTGGTGATCCTTGATCGGTGCTATCATACTTAACAGACCCTTGACCACTGGCAGTGCCCCCACCTCTGGGAGTTCTTGGGGTCCTGGGGGTTCGTGGTGTGGGGACAGAGAAGCGAGGGGTTGCTGGAGATGGTAGGACTCCTGCCCCACTATTGCTGGCTGGGGCAGCGCTGTTCAGCGTCACGGGTGTGTTCATCTGTGGTGTGTTCAGATAGTCTGGATCTGCTAGGCTCCCAACACTAGGCACGTTACTACAAAAAGAGAAGGCACCAAGTGAGGAAGGGCAGCATGTCACAGATGCTGAACTAGACACACGATCACCCCAGCCATGTACTGTGTATTTCTTATCATTTGTTTCTGCTATCACTGGGATACACTGGTATATTTAATTTTCTCTTAAAAAAAAAAAAAAGATACAAAGGTCAGTGCAGTGTGTAGAGAAGAAGAAAGTAAGGTATGAAGAATAATTCAACACAGCACTTTCCTTCTACTTATTCCACATATAAGCATCCTCATCCTAACCTCTTGAAGGAACTTTTACTATTTTTATAAGAAAACATGGTACTGGGTTTGGTCAATGTAATTTGAAAAGTTGTAACTACTAAATGGAACTTCAACCATAAGTGCAGACACTAAATTAGCTAGAGGACCATAGGATGAAATTTCCATCTAATTTGCAATTACATTTTTGTCATTTTTTTTTTTTGAAATTGAAAGTCTGCCAGTGTACTTGTTCTCTGAGGCTATAATCTATATATCATATCAAAGTAGTTATAATCAAATACACATGAAAATTTAACATTTTTCTAATTTTCAAAATGCAGCCCTATCTAGGCTTACATTTTTATAGTAATGAGTGACCATGAGGGAATTATATTTTAGGTAGCCCGTTTACCAGTACTATACTACAACTGATAGAAATATTACATATGCGGCTAAGAGGCCTCAGTATTAATTAGGTGGTTGCACAGAAGTACACATACTGTATCAGAGTTTCCAGCTTCCAGCAGCTTTCTGTGGGGTGGTAAGCACTTCATTTTTCACTTTTCAATATGGTATGCATTGCATATAGTGTAATTATTTTAGTTGCCCAAGACTGACTGGGCTATGTTATCTACTTTCTCATAAGCACTGACTTCTTTTTGGAACAGCTAGGCAGAAAACACTGTCTGCAAGGTTCTGCTGTTTCATTATCATAAAACATTTTCTTGATATACAGTTGGCCCTCTATAGCCACAGGTTCCACATCTGTGGATTCAGCCATATACAGATGGAAAATCAAAATAAAAATACAACAATTAAAAAAAAAAAACAACAGTTAAAAAATACAAATCAAAACAGTAAAGTACAACATTTATATAGCATTTACATTGTATTAGGCATTACAAGTAATCCAGAGATGACTTAAGGAATACAGAGGGATTTGTGTAAATTACAAGGAAATACTCTGCCATTTTATTATAGGGTACTTGAGCATCTTCAGATTTTGGTATCCGAGGGGGTCCTGGAATCAATCCCCCAAGGATACCAAGGGACAACTGTACTTTCTTAGATGTATATGTATATTAGCATATGAGTCCATTCTTCCTACTTAGAAGGTATCAAAAGAATATTTTAAAAATTTTTTAATATTCTTTTATATATATTAATACTGTACTTAAACTAATGCTCCTCCAATAAACTACATATTCAGTTACTTATAATGTGAAAGAAGCACATCATAAAGAAATGTCTCTTCAAATAATTTTCTTGTGATTTTTAATTAGCTATGCCTAAACTACCAGCCTAAAAGTCCAAATCAGGCACTGTAAAGAAATATTAAATCTGAGGCACAGTGGTATCTTTGAGTACAGATTAAAAAAAAAAATGACCCAGAAAACTTGATTGGCAATCACTGCTCTCTTAGAGACCAAAATAGTTAAGTGTGTAATAACGATCTTTACTCTAATTGGACTCCTTTCAAATTCTCCTGTTCAACAAAACCCTAAAATTATTACGCAGTTCAGATCAGAAAAGGAACTATGAGTACTAACTGAAAACCTAAAGAATTAAATTGCTCCCTGGGTAGTAAGAATGGTTTATCTTGTAATCTGATTTTTCCCATTTAATAAAAATGAACTGAGTAGCAACCCTACGCTAGAAGCTGGATAGTCGAAAGTGAAAAAGAGAAACAAAAGGTGGCTCATAAGCAAGTATGGCAGACATGAAGCAAATGATTGCAGGGGTATTGCATGTGACAAAGCAGGAGTCCAGGGTGATGGCGAGCAGAGACCACAGCAGGATTACACATACTCTGGAAACAAAACATACTGTCCAATAAGGTAGCCACCAGTCCCCATGTCCTAAATTTAAATTAATTAACATAAAACAATTCAGTCTTGGTCTCACTAGCCACATTTCAAGTAGTCAACACCTGCAGCAGGAAGCTGATGACTGCCATAGTGGACAGTGCAGACAGGAATCACCTTCATGCCAGGTGCAGTAGCTCATGCCTATAATCCCAACACTTTAGGAGGCCGAGGCAGGAGAAACACTTGAACCCAGGAGTTCAGGACCAGTGTCGGCAACACAGGGAGACACAAACTCTACAACAAAATTTCATAAAAATTAGCTGGGTGTGGTGGCACGTGCCTGTAGTCCCAGCTACTCAGGAGGCTGATGTGGGAGGATCACTTGAGCCCAGGAGGTCAAGGCTGCAGTGAGCTGTGATTGTGCCACTGTACTCCAGCCCAGGTGACAGAGCGAGACCCTGTCTCCAAAAAACCCCCCCAAAAAACAAAAACAAAAACAAAACCTTCATCACATAAAGTTGTATAATAGAGCCAGTTAAGAATACAAAGAATCTTTGGGATGGCAAATGAAAGATGTAATAGATCTAAATAATGACCTAAATGATTTAAACGATTATACAGCAAAAGCTTGCATGTGACCTTTTTGGGGAAACCTGTATGTATGAAAGAGATTAAACTGCTGAATGGGTTCTTAAAACTGCTATGTCATTTATTGGCAACTGTATGTGCTAAGCTAACCCCTTATGCGCCAAGGTGTTCTAGGTGTGTTGTGCCAGGATCTAGCTGAGTAAGCTAGAGTACAATCGGAGCACAGCAGCAGCACACCAGCCAGGCGCTCAGGGTGCTTTTCAGCACACTCTTTATACTGCTGGTGCATTGTTATTTCCACGGTACTTCTACAGTCATTAGTCGTTGAAGCATTGTGGAAGTCCTGTGTGGGAGGCAGAGCAGGATTACTCCATTTTAAAGGGAAGACCCAGGTAAAATGGTCATTTAAGGTCATGCATATAATGTTTGCAAGGCAGAAATTTCAGTCTTATTAATACTGCAAGTGTAGCTTCCTAAGTCTAGGATTCCTCTGTACTTTTCTGTCACCGTTTTTCTTTCTGACACTGACTTTATATACACAAGCAGGAAGTCTTGTTACAACATTAAAATTAACTTCATCAGGATGATTTTACAGAAGGTCACAAACTTGCAGCCCAGAGGCTGAGGCTGGACCACAAATTTGTTTTATTCGTTCCTTAAGCTCAGCACAATGGTGCTGAGCATCAGTAGTACCAATTCTTTTGCATTTACCCTGTGCATTTCATCTATATATTGCTTACCTGACCACAGCAGAAATCTGAATTTGTGGCCTTTTCTATCATTCAAATCACTTTATTTATTAAGAAATTATTCATCACAGGGAAAACTGATTCCATCATTGTTTAGCCTATCTGTTTGTTTTTGTGACAGGGTCTCGCTCTGTCGACCAGGCTGGAGTGCAGTAGTGCAATCTTGGCTCACTGCAACCTCCGCCTCGTGAGTTCAAGTGATTCTCCTGCCTCAGCCTCCCAAGCAGCTGGGTCACAGACACACACCATCATGCCCAACTAAATTTTTGTATTTTTTGTAGAGACAGGGTTTCGCCATTTGCCCAGGCTGGTCTCAAACTCCTGAGCTCAAGCAATCCATCCACCTCGGCCTCCCAAAAGTGTTGGGATTACGGTTTGAGCCACCGCACCCGGCCCTAGCCTATCTTCAACATATTCAGAACACTTACATTGGCCTACCATTGGGGAAATCATCTAACTCAAAGCCTGTTTTACAATAAAGTGCTGACTATCTCGTGTAATTTATCAAATACTGTACTGAAAGTAAAAAACAGAACGGTTGTATGGGTTCTCGAAGTACAGCATGTCCTGAACGTGTATTACTTTTACATCATCAAAAAGTCAAAAACTCCTGAGTAAATCCACTGTAAGTCAGGGACTGTCTGCGTACAAAATTTCATTTAGAAAATAATGCACATTTTCCAGCACAAAATAATTTGCACAAAAACATGAACGACCAATAAAGGAAAGTTTCAAATGATATGCTACTTGTCATCATTTTTTCTTTTTTTTTTTTCTTTCTGAGACAGAGTCTCACTCTGTCGCCCAGGCTGGAGGGCAGTGGCGCGAGCTTGGCTCACTGCAACCTCCACCTCCCGGGTTCAAGCGATTCTCCTGCCTCAGCCTCCCGAGTAGCTAGGATTACAGACTCCTGCCACCAAGCCCAGCTAATTTTTTGTATTTTTAGTAGAGACGGGGTTTCACCATGTTGGCCAGGCTGGTCTCAAACTCCTGACCTCAAGTGATCCGCCCGCCTCCGCCTCCCAAAGTGCTGGGATTACAGGCATGAGCCACCGCGCCCGGACCTTGTCATCATTTTTAACAAACATTTAGTTAAGATAAAAATTGCATCAAATATGGCAAGTAAATGACACAATCCCTATACATACTTGTAGCCATCTCTAATGAAAGTGGCTGCAGGGGGCATGGGCAGTTGTTCAATTTTAGGAGGAATTGCCCATGAAGGCCGAAACAGACAGGCATCAGGTATCTTCAGAGGTAGCAAACAATGGCTCGGCAACATCTTCAGTGGAGCAAACATGGAGGATCCCACAAAAGGTTGAAAGGATGGAACTTTGTGCACATATGAAAAGTCCTGTGACAACAAAGTGGGGTCAGTGTTAATATTGGTAAACTCTGTAGAACACACCACAGTGGCATAGTGCTATCATAAAAACAGCAACCAAAATGATCGTATTTCAGTATTTCTCTCCTATGATCATTAGAAAATGCTAATGCAGAAATGTTAAATCAATCAAAAGACACTATTTAATATGCCCGCTGGTGTGCCTCATGTTCTAATTAAAAGGATTCTTAGGAACTTATGTATATATGGCACACAGACAATACCATTTTAAAGCAGATGTATGTGAATCCACTTGGAAACTGCTCTGCCCTGGAAATGTTAATATATTGACAACTACCTTAATTTCCTCGGGCTTGGGACTTCCTAATCCATCTTCCACTTCCATTTTGAATTCTGTGAGTTGTGTTGAAACCATACTGACCATAGGGCTCTCCATCATGCCTAATGCTGTCACTGTCTCTGAGCTGATCCCATCTTTATAATTCATCACAGGAGAAAATGCAGGATGCTGTTCCAAAGATGGTGGAGTGGGAAACATCCTTTGCAAGTCTGCAACTGCTAAAAATAAGAAATAAAAAAAATTTGTTTAATAGGAAGGGCTTCTAAAAAGTCCTAGCTTATAGCCAGGCGCACTCTTTGGCATCAAAAATAGTGCTAATTAAATGATCACATCAGTTCACAAAAGAATATTAATAATGGAAGTGACTAAGAAGAAGGCCATCAGCAGAGAATTATCTTTTTCTGGGTCTTGTTTTGTTTTGTTTCGTGAGACAAAGTATCACTGTATCAACCAGGCTGGAGTGCAGTGGCCTGATCTTGACTCACTGTAACCTCTGCCTCCCTCGTTCAAGCAATTCTTGTGCCTCAGCCTCCCAAGTAGCTGGGACTATAGGCACGTGCCACCATGCCCGGCTAATTTTTGTATTTTTGGTAGAAACAGGGTTTCACCATGTTGCTCAGGCTGGTCTCGAACTCCTGGGCTCGAGTGGCCCGCCTGCCTCGTACTCCCCAAGCGCTGGGATGGCAGGTGTGAGCCACTGTGCCTGGACTTTTCTTGGTCTTTATCACTAACTTCTTGATGCTTTATGGTCTGGCTTCACATTAATTAAGTAAACAAAGTCTACATAACTTGTATGTTTCTTCCAACAACTGATTCCCTGAAAAGTCTAAGGAGAGGAATTAAACAGAAAGTGGAAGCAATTAGATAGTTACCACTACTAAAGTTCTATCCCTGCTTTCAAAGTATGTATAAAATATTACAAAAAATAAAAATTGTTTGGAGCCAGAGTTGTGGTTTATATATAAGAGGATTACTCAGCTAGTTTGACAAATCCACTACACTTACAGCTGCTCTTTTGGGGAAACTCACAGCTGCTCTTTTGGGGAAACAGTTCCATATTTTTTCCAGACAGATATTAAAATGAAACTTCAAGGTTTCTTTTAAGAAATACTTAGAACAGCGATTCTGAACTCCTTCTTTAAAAAAAAAAATTTCCTTTAATACACCTGTAGTAAAAAATTATCACTACAGTAGTTCATTAAGGCACTGATTCTTAAAAAGTAGACCTATTGAAAAGTTGTAGTTGTAAAATTTGGCCACTAGGGGGTGGCCTATGCAGCAAATTTTTTAAGTTTGGAGCCACAGGTTTTTAAATCAGTGATTTAATGTCCCAGTTTCCTATCCTATTGCTCTTTCCAACAACTTCAAGATTTAAACAGACCAATAATAACCACTGAATCACTAAGATCTGACTCCTAGCTCCGAATCAGAAATTAACACTGAGCAACTGTACTGTGCTGTGCTCACGGCTACCCAGTCCAGGTGCTGGGGACATAGTTCTGCTGTGGTCAGGTCACTTCCCCCCTTGGGGCCTTGGTTCCTTCATCTAACAGGGAAGGCAGGGCTAGATGGATGACTCTCAACGGGCCTACTTGCTTTGCTTTGTTTGTGAGGGGAGAGGAAAGCTTTCAAACACCTCAGCATATGGAGGCAGAAGAAAAGGTGAGAACTTCTGGATTACATAATCTTTACCGTGTTTCTAAGTGAAACAACTGTATAATCCTAAATCATTTAGCCTCTCTTGGCCTGTGGAGTTATTTGTAAAATAAGGAGAGGGAGAGGCCAATCAGCAAGGTTGTTAATTCCAACATTCATTTCCGTTAGCGATGCTCCACTGCTACTTATTTTCTATAATAGGAATCTATATCTGATTTCATTATACAAAAAAGTACCTGCTGCTTCTAAAAAAAAGAAGAAGAAAAAACTAAAAATCCCAAGTTGATCTTCAAGGCACCTTAAAAATTTATAGAAGTAGAAACATGAGCCAAGCCAAACAAGAAACTGGCAGAAAACTATTTGAGAGGCTACATAACCGATACACTCTGAGGTGGAAAAACAGGACTTAAAATGTAGCAGGAACCAGATCAGTAAGTTTTCTTTAAAACAGAGCCAAGATCTTTAATATAAAGTTAGTCTACACTGGAGGCCGGGTGGGATGGCTCACACCTATAATCCCAGCACTTTAGGAGGCCAAGGCAGGCAGATCATTTGAGGTCAGGAGTTCGAGACCAGTCTGGGCAATATGGTGAAATCCTGTCTCTATTAAATAAATACAAAAATTAGCCAGGCATGCTGGCAGGAGGCTGAGGCACAAGAGTCTCTTCAACTGAGGTGGCAGAGATTGCAGTAAGCCGAGATCTTGCCACTGCAATCCAGCCTCGGTGAAAGAGAAAGACTCTGTCTCAAAAAAAAAAAAAAAAAAGTTCATCTACGCTTGAAATAAATCCATCACCTTTAACCTTTAGTCCCTATTCCTCCTCTCAAGCCGAAGAACAGCTACTACAAAACTGTAATATAATTTGAGTTATATTTTAAAACATAATTCTGCTTCATAAAATCTTCAAAGTCACATTGCCATAAATCTTAATAGCCAGTGTAGCTCTTTGTGAAGTACAGAAATTGTATAAATTCTCTTTAAGTTAAAAGGATGAGCTTAAACATAGCCTTTCTTATAAGTATCCTATGACACAAGATTTTGCAAAAAAAAAAAAAAATAGTTCTATTAAATTTGTTTTTACATTTCCTGTAAGAAACATAATAAAGGCACTTAGTGTTAGCTGACTTCTTTGATCTTCCTGAACGCACGCATATATCTCAGTTTTCAAAGCCTCAGCCACCCTGTTAATTTTAGCAAAGGTAAACAGAGAACACACAAAAAAGCAGGGATGAAATTCTACCTCCAAGAGAGTCACTTTATAAAGTGGTCTTTATCATTGTTAGTATCAGATATTCTTAAGGAAGACTCAGTCTGTCTCACTTCAATTTCCTAATCCGTAAAATGGGAAAAATATCTACTTCATATTTTTTGTGCATATTGAGATAATGTATGCTCAGAAGTGAACACTTTGCTGCAAACATCTAAACATCCAGCAAATGATGAAGTCAGTACAAATTAATTCTCCCTCCCAAACCTGGATTGGAAAAAGATGGAACCACTGTCAAGTTATGGGACTTTCTGAAAATATATGACCCTAAAGAAATTTTGAGATGACCAAAGGGAACCGGACTCAAAGTGGGTAAAGCAGAAAGAACACACAGACTCCAAGAAACACTTTGGTCCTCCAAAATAGAAACATGATTTGTCTCTTCAATTTTCTTCCCAGAAAACGGCTAAAGCAAGGGTGGAAACAGCCACCAGGACGGACTGGAGGTGAGCTGTGCTGCCCACAGTGCTCTGCTTACTCCCATCCTGCCTATCTCTGCACTTCAGCGGGAACTCATAAGACACCCACCTGCTTCTGCCCAGCACTTTAGGTATTCATGCACAGGATGGAAGACCTCCAACAAAGCAGCATTGTTGATTTCTTAGTGTTCTCCTCACCCCAGAGCACATGCCCAAGTCCCTTCCAAACCGTAAGGACTCTTGGAAAATAAACAAATGAACCAACCCCAAAATCCAACTCTTTCCTTTTGTCTATTCAAAGACTCATACTTTAAACTGATGTGCTTTCAAATACGAAAATTTCTAAGAAAGTGGTTAATAATAAAACCTAATAAAAACATGTTTTTACTATAACACAATACTACCTCAACATAAACTTGATATTAAAGTAAACCTATTTGTCACTGTTTGTTGCTGTCTTCAGCATTACATTCACAAATGAATAATGAGGAACCTATGCTTTCCAACACAATATCCACTGGCCACACGTGGCTACTGAGCACCCAAAATGGGGCTTGACCAAATAGAGATGGGTTGCACGTGTAAAACATACACTGTATTCCCAAAACTTCATACCAAAAAAAAAGTAAAATATGTACAACCATTATATATTACATTTTTATAAAAAAGTGAAATACTGCAATAATTTTATACTAATTACGTGTAAAAATAATATTTTGGATACTTAAATACTGTATATTATTAAAATTAATTTCTTTTTTTAAATAGCCACTAGAAAATGTGAAATTGCACATGTGGCTCTCATTTGTGGCTTCCCTTGTGTTTCTACTGGACAGTGTTGTTTAGACATTAATTTTGTTTTGTTTCTGTTTTTTGAGATGGAGTCTTGCTCTGTCGCCGAGGCTGGAATGCAGTGGTGCTATCTCGGCTCACTGCAACCTCCGCCTCCTGGGTCCAAGTGATTCTCCTGCCTCAGCCTCCCGAGTAGCTGGGATTAGAGGTGCACACCACCATGTGGTGCCAAGTTTTGTATTTTAAGTAGAGATGGGGTTTCACCACGTTGGCCAGGTTGGTCTCCAACTCCTGACCTCAAGTAATCTGCTCACCTTGGGCTCCCAAAGTGCTGGGATTACAGGCTAGACATTAACTTTTATAATACATTTGTCTTCCCACCGCAATGTCCAAAAATCTATCGCTGAGATTAAAATATCTTGCCAGGCTATTTTCATTGTCATTTCTTGGGAGGAAATACTGTGTGTTCCCCTCACTCCCCCACCCCATCCCACAAATACATATGCTCTCACGAATACATATTTATATATATGCTTTGTACACATTAAGATGATCCTCTGTATTCTTGCATATCTGGGTTTTCCTGGTGTTAATATTCTGTGCTACATTTCATATTGATTCGTTTTTATAACGTGCACTTTATCATAAAATTTTGAATTTTGAGTAGCTTCTTTTTGAAATAATTCTTTTTTGGATAGAAATGAGAGAAAGGATAGAGCACACAATATACTTCACTGGGCAATGCTGCTAACTAGCAGGATGTCTGCGAGTGAAAAGCCTTGGCTGAGTTATCAGACATTCTAACATTTCACATCACTACGCATCACGTCATGTCAAAAAGGGTAAAGGATCAATGGATTCAAAAAAGAGGAAAAACTCACTCATCTGACCTGCACATATCTATTTTAATACTGTTTCTTTTAATCTGTGAAGTTCCATGTTTGTGAAGTTCTGCAGTGCAGAGTAATAAAACAAGAAAAATGTTTAACTAAAAAAACTACAGCAACGGGCTGGCTATCATTATTCATTTTCACCCATGTCATGCTTGAGAAAGCTTTGCATATTTTAAAAAGCTATGGATCCACTAAAGCTGTCAAAATCCAATCTCTGTATACTTCCCAACTTCTAGATTTGAGTAAATCAGCAAGCACTACATTTATAGGTTCATAAAGCTTTTTGACTCATCCCTATGACATGGTGGTTTTTCCCCTCAATTTGTTCTCATTACCAGCTGAAGTTAATGAGAAGGTGTTAAAGAATGATTTGCAATGGAATTATGTTTCTGCTTCAGAGTATTCACATAAGCTACCCTGACTTTTTTTCCTCTTGTAGAATAATCTGGTTTCTTAGGGCAAAGAATATACTCAAAAAAAAGAGGTTCATCTCTTTGTCAGCATATATGGTAAAACTAGTTGATCTCAAAAGGAAACACAAAAACTTTAGTATGCATCTTGAAAAGGACCACTGAAATCAAATATCCAATATCCTTGAGTGAATTACATTTATAAAAACAGAAACATTTTACACAGTCTTATAATAGAGTATCAGTTTGAAAAATCACTTGTGCAGCATTTATTCTACTAGGAAAGGACTATTAGAAAAACAAACCTAAAACATGTTTTTCTACATTTTAAGCTATAAAAAGCTAATTCTTAACTGGAAAACAAAGGAAAGGACTTCAAATTAAGATGGTTTCTGTATATGATTAGCTGCCTGCCATCTCAGAACACCAATTTATATAGGTTTTAATTCACAGTTAGAATTCTGTCAAAAGGAAGGGGAATTTCAGATAAAGATAAAGCACCACTGAGTATGAGAATATTATATCTAAGTTACAGGCAGTGAGCCACAATGGCTCAGTCAAGTTTCTCTACCTACTTGGTGGATAAGGAACAGCAGCTCTTCCATCCTTCCCAAGAGGTCGGTCTTCTGTCCCAACTGCAGGCATTTTTGATGAGCGCAGAGCAGGTGATACAGCCTAAGAACAGATGATGTTATTAAAACAGAGTGACGTGTATGTAAGTAGGGCAGCATTCAAATATTTCCTAATGTATGCCTATTGGTAGATGCCTCTTGGTAGAAGCGTTTACCAGGTGAACCTCTAGAAATACCAATAGATAGTGAAACAAAGGAGATGGTTACAAGCTTATCAAGTGTAAGAAACAGTGAATTTTTTTCATGGATCTTGTGAGGGCAGATTGCGCCATCAAAGGAGAGCTTGCAGACCTTAAGCAATTCTTCCCTCCCAAGTCAATTTTCAGGGACACAGTGTTACATTAGGGTGGTGCCTCCAGTAGTAACTGACAATTGGTCTGGTTTCCCTTATACTTGGAAGCAAGCAGCTAAAAGGCATAATCTCAAGCCCTCCAATTCTTTTTTTTTTTTTGCATTTATCACAACAAACTATGTATCTTCTGTACCTATTTTTATAGTTACTATTTATCTTCACCAAAAATAACCTTATTTTGTAAAATTATTGAAATATTCAGAAGGTTTTTCTCTGATCTGTTATTCAAAAACAAACCAAGTGCATTACTGGGCAAGATTATCTTTAACATTAAATGAACTGGTGATGAATTAAAATAAAATATAAAATAAAGCAAAAAATGATTTTTACAAATAGAAGGCCTTTTATTTATTTATACTTATACAATGTCACAACATTGAAATGTAAAATTAAAATTAAATTCAAAGACACATGAGATGACAACTCAGCCAACAGCCTCCCAACTCCATTTACGAGTAGTAAGATGAATTAGCAATATATTCTAAGGTAAACCGCTCATGTGATTAAATGCCAGACTAAAAATCAGAGTAAAGCAAAAACACTCAGAGAAATGAAAATTTGATTGAAAATGTCCAATTCTCCTTTTCATGTTAATATTACTAAAAGTATATTCCCAACAGTTAAACATTTCTTCATTAAGCTTAATAGTAATTCATAATTTATACAAAGAATAAGTTCAGTGGCCCAGAGCAGAAACAATTACCAGGATAGTGGTCATGAACAGATCAGGCAGGCCACTCCAAAATGCTTGCTCTGTTCTTTTCTTTCTCCTCCTTTGACTTGTACCTCCTTTTCTTTTCATATTGGATTCCCATCACCATTGCCAAAGCACCTATCCTAACCCTCTGTATCTTTAAAACCAAACCCAGGCAGCACTTGGCCTCCGGTGGATAGTCAAATTCAATGCCTGGATCAGCAATGAAGAAATGAGTCATTTCTTCTACCAGAGTTTTTCACATTGTCATGTCCTTTTCCTTCATGTGGCCACTGTATAAATTCAGATTCTAGTGTTCCAATCCAACAAAAGTTACCAGATTAGAGGATTCCTGCTTTCGGCATATCAGACTGGAAAAAAAAATAGCCCTTCTGCCAGTTCAGTTCTATACTCAGCAGCCCTCAGAGGAACACATATTAGTACAGTTTAAAATCCAAAACTTTCCTAGACCTATCAGTCTCTAATCATCCAAAAAAACAGACCAATGGTCTGTTCCTTATCCCTGAAAGCTAATCTAGTTCATTTTTGTTGTTTAATCAAGGCTCATTCCACACTTAAACTAATGTCCCTCCCCCCTTCCTCTCAATGACCCTGTCTTTCCATATTTCAAGTACAATCCATTCTTCCAGACCATTATGATCTCCTCATCTTCTAAGTACTTATAACAGTAATGGTGTATAATATCTGTTAGATACATTTTATTTTAAAGTTTGAATGGGCTTTAGAAATGTTTCCTACTTAACTTTCAAGCCTTAACTTAAACACTGCTCCCCATCACTTGGTCACTTCGTATCTGAATGTCCAGCAACTTTAGATTCAGGTCTATTATTGTACTCACAGCAATAAGTACATTATAACTTTATGTGCCATTTCTCCTTATGTCTGTGAGCATCTCAAGTATAAGGGTGGTAATTTAATCATATTTCTAACCTCAATGACTAGCCTTAGTACCACTACAAAGGAATTAACCTTCAAACAATTAACAAATGTATGTAAAACAGATGAATAGGGAGGTAGATAAGTGAATAAATGAAAGAAAAGTAAACTAATAAGCTGACCTTTTTGAAAACAGAGCCTATCTTACTCATCTCTAGGTCTCCCAGAAAAAACAGGCACTTGTATTTGCCCAAAGGTACAGAGTTGGTTAGGAGGATGAGGACACACATTTCCTGACTCTTAGTTCTGCTGATCTCCAAAGAATTATAGTAATTATTCTTCTCTGTCATTTTAATCGTATGCTGCCTTGTAGTATTTAACTTCTATGTATATAAATTCTATTCCCCTACAATGATGCCATGATCTTAAAAAGTATAAATCATATTTGCATACCTAACCTCTGACTTATTAGATGAATAAAAAGTTATGTGGGCATTACTTTAAAAATCAAACCTAAGGGACAACGTAATACATTTCTAGTAGTCCTGTGATATTTAGAAGAATTTATTACAATAAATGTGAAAGATTTTAATACGTACAACTGGAATACACTAATGAAAAAGATCCTTCAATGAACAAAACTCGAGGTGGATACACTACGCTAATAACCTTTACAATCTTTTCCAAGTATACAAACTTTTTTTATACAGCGTGACTAGATTCCAGTATACAGACATTTATAAAGAACATTCAGAACCTGAAATAAGAGCCCCCAAATTCAGGACACCAAACTATAAAGAAATACTACAACACTGACATAAAGTCCTTTCATGTAGCGAAATTTTTGTTTATGTAGCTATGGCAAACTCACCCCAAGTTCGTCGTCATCAGAATTATCAAAGATGTTGTCTAAGTCATGCAGGGAAGGTGCCAAATCTGTTACCTGCGTAAGGCTACTGGAGCCAGCTCTGCCAGCAGCATTATCCTGCCGGACATCTGTAGGAAAGGAGGCAAAAGACACAGAATAAACAACTCCACCAAGCGCAAAGGAGTAGGGAGAGGACACGGATCTCAATGAACATGACCTGCCTGTGAGTTTTTCCCTATGGTTTTAGTTAAATTTAGAGACAATTATTTCCAAATATGTTTATCAGTTTTGAAAGGAACTGAAAAACAAACTATGAAAAATATATTAAAGATGAGATGAAATTCTTATTACAATAAGAATAAAATTTGACATTGAGAAGCATCTCCTTTGCATTTCATTTTAGCAACAATCCAAGTGAGGCAAATAATCATTGTACACACCTGTTTTAGTAGCAGAACTGAAAATAGACATGGCATTTTTCCCATCAGGCACCGGCGTGGAATGACCTGGTGTAGTGACATCCTTGGTACCAAATCCATCCTCTGACTGTATAATAAATTCAGCCAAACAAAACACATGAACACCAACCCAAAGTGTGAAATATGAGGGAGAACACAAAGAATTAGAGGGTAGAATGGAACTTGTTATGAGCACAAGTATGATAAACCATGGTCTATGCAACCAAAGGAAGTAAAAGATAGGTCCTTTCTCTGGAATTTCAACAGAACCATGAGCTCCCCACTTTCCCCTCAATCCTATGGGGTATTCTGAGTGAATCAGTGTTTTATGCCTAAGCAGTACTGGTGGCATTTGATTACAGACCTGCCATGGTGTTAAAAGCTGCCTTTAACAACATTTTAGATGCTAAATTATAGATTTGGCTTTCTGGGTCTAGGGAGATCTGTATAAAACAATCTAAAAAGCATTCCCCTAACTATACCAGCCTCTTATAATTGTTTTATTTCCTTGATTCTCAAGAATACCTATTTCAATGGCCCATATTTTAGAATGCCTGAAAATTTGAAATTAAAGACAGCAGACACAACCAGTACTCATTTTTATGATGATGAAACCAGTAAAATTAATACTGATAGTCTATGGGTAGAGTTGATATTAACCCAGAGAATATATAGGTATAGCGCTCAACACAGTAAGGATAAGAAGCGCTCGATAAACTGTGTATACCTACTGTTACAAACATTTTTTCCTTTACATTTTGGGTAGTTCGGAATAATATTTTAAAAGAAATAGGGAGCATAGGCCAACAAGAATTAGCATATGAGAGAAAACATGCACTGTACAAGCTATAGCCTGGAAAATATGAGGCTTCATTTATGTTCGGCTGACTTTTAAACAAAGGTGAGCCATGACATAAAAAGGAACAATACGCTGTTCAATACAATAGTACCAAGAGCATGAATATGGGGACAGAGCACTCAGGCAAGACTATCTCAAACGTTCTGCCTCCAAAGTCTTCCCACACATGTTGTACTGACATAGATAGAAACCCACACCATGCTGGACTCTCTCTCTGTTAAATGGTACCTTATTCTTTTTCAGGGAATCTTTCTCCGTCCCTTGTTTGCATTTCTTGTTGGCTGTAAAGATGTATTTTATGTCACCATCTTCAAAGGTATATGGGTCATTCACTTCTCCCAAACTGTCTCCAGGTTGTTGTGATAGAGGCAATGGGTCAAGGAAGTGGAGTGGCTGCATCTGGGGCTGTTTGTCTTGCCAGATTTTAAACCGTTTGTTAGGTTGTGCTAAGAGTCTAAAAGACAAAAAAAAAAAAAAAAGAGCATTTATGCCTTAAAGCATTTACAAAGTTTAAACTTTTTGTAAAAACAACTAAAAATTCACCGATATAGTGATTTGCTTTTACAGTTTATATTCATGATTAAATAAAAATTAGCATACTTTGTCAAGAATATATGCTTTTGTCTCTGGGTCCATCAATTCCACTTAAGAGCACAGGTTCTCAGGACGGACTGCCTAGTTTCAAATCCCATCTGTGTCATTTACTAACTGCATGGCCCTAGTTTCTCAGTTATAAAATTAACGTAATAATATGGTACAGTGAAGATTAAATGAGATAATCTATGTAAAGTTTTAGAATGGGTGGCTCAAAAGAGCTATAAATATTATACTAGATACATGATACATACACCTGAATGCAGGCAAAGCCTTCCTCAAAAATGTCAACATACAAAGAAGGCACTGACAGCAGTATGGAAAGTCTTATAAAGCTATATTCTTTAATTAACAAACAGTAGGGCAAAAATGAATTAATATATTTGGAGTGTACTTAAATGGCATAAAGAGTTCTTTATATGCCCATGTGTCAAATGACATGTGTGCTAACCTATAAGTAGGACAAAGCATTTGACCATTAAACATTTTCCATATCCAGAGTCAAGAAGGACAAAGAAAAGCCTACTTCAATTTTGAATCTGAAAGTTTAGCAGGTAGAGATGGGGAGGGAGCCCATGCCCTTCTGGTGGACGGGTGGGTGGTGCAGAGAGCTGTCTTACCTTTGCAATGCAGTGCTCTCTGAGTTTACCTCCATTTTGGCATCACATCTCTCACCCTGGAGCTCTGGAGGCCTGAACTCAGCATCATCACTGGGTGGGAGACGATAACTATGCCACCACTTTTCTGATGACTCCGGGTTCGAGGGCCTAATCCCACAATATAAGGCTGTCTCGCTGACCTCTGCCATGAGAGGCAGTCTTTGGCCTACGAGGACAGTTCTGTCATCCAGAGTAGACAACTGCTGGAGTTCTAGTCCATTTCCATAAAGGGCTGGATTCACAGGGACCGATGGTGGGTCCAAACTCTCTGTTTCCTGACCTCGTGGCTGAGGGCTGAGTGTTGGTGGCAGAGGGGATATAGGGGAATGAGGTGAATCCATAGGATTCAGATTCATTTGCTTGCTTGTATTTCTGGAAGGCACGGCCATTTGCTTATCATATTTCCTACTGCTAGACACCTCTAAGGAGGAGTCTATCCCTGCCAACCCTAGTTTCTGTCCTGGTGTATCTTGTTCCATGCATAATTCTTCGGCCACAGAGGGCCTATGGTGAAATGGTATTAAGGGTCTCTTTTGCAGCTTGTCTCCTTTTTCCTGTCTTTCTGTTGTTTTGTGCTTAGAAGAAGCAGGAGGTGGTAAAGATGAAGATGATGATGGTCCTGCACTGAACCCTGGTTGAGATACTGTGGGAGGTCGATTGGGCCCGACTGCACAACGTTTTAAAAGCTTATGCCTAAAATGAGAGTAAACAATTACATCATTATAACATTAAGAAAAGAGATTCTCTGACAAAATTTTGCCTTTTAAAGCATACATCAGATGTACTAATACATATAAAAGGGCTCTAAGTTTTTAATTATACTTACATAACTAAAAAACACAATACACCCCAATGAAAAATGAAGAATCAATCACATACAAGTTAAGCAGATAAGAAATGGGCACAGCAAAAGATGTAAGGTACATTGCTAATCCCTACAAATCACTGATTCAAAAAAACCCAAATCTTTTAGATTTGGTGAGGGCCTCAGATAACCTATTCATACTGCATCTTAAAACCATAAGAGTAGAGTCATGAGATTCTCTGCCAAGAAACAACAAAGCTTCCAATTTCTATTTTATAACACTCTACTAACTGTAATATAGAATGGCTTATAATGGCTTGTAGTGCTGTAAATTGGGAATAAAATAACTATGCAACTACTCTGCCTCAAAGTGTGGAACTAAAACAGTAAGTTTCCATCCTAAGAACATTTAATAGGATAAATATACTAGAAACTTTATGTGCCACTATATCTAGGCAAGAAGGGATAAAAGACAACTTTGGATCTTACAGACACACGTTAAAATGACAGAAGTTAACGCCACACATACACAAATGCACCTGAACCATCTAAGCAGAAAAACCAAGTCGGCTCACATCTTAACACACTTCTTGGCAAGCATGGGTGTGAAAAAGGGCTCAGTAAGAGCCCACTAGATGATGCCAAGGTTTAATCTGTACAACAAAGTTATACTGCAGGTCAGCCAGTACCTCCCAATATATAAATCATTCCCGGGGAAATATGTGAGCTCTCCTGCCGGTGTAGTAGTAACTCTCTGAGGCCACTAGGGTGGCATTAAATTACTGCTGCATTGCACTAAATGATGCCCTAGTGAGCAGTAAAACGGATTTGTGGGGCATAATGGGATGGTTTAGTGGGACAGCAGGATGGCTGCCCTGCTCCATAAGGCCATTAAAGAGTGGAAGGAGTGGTCTGTACCATAATGGGTTTGGTAATCCTGCAGCAGATAATCTGCAAATACTCTTGCCAAAGTCTTTGCTACTCTAAAAAAATAAAAACAAACACTCCTGAACTTCTTGTCTTTAAGCTCAATGAGCATGGTACCACAGTAACATGTGAACGTCTCATCAGAAAGTATCTCAATATCTTATGAAGGTACTTACTTTAAAACCTAAAATTTAAAAGTCTTTTAGACTTTTTTTCTCAGAGAGCATTTACCCGCACTAGTTCTTTGAGAGACACTTTATGATACCCTCTTCAAAGTAAAGATTTTTTGCAAAGTGGATAATCTAATCATAAAGTAAGTTTTTTCAACTGTATTTAATGATTCAGCTACATTGCACAAAGGTTAGAACGAGGAATGCACAGTAGGTAGGAGAGAATCACAGTGCGTCTCAGCAGGAAAAGAACCTGGTGCAGGCAGTGGGAAAATCAGACGAAGTCGGCACACTATATTGGTGACTGGTGGTAGGAAGAAACCTGAGGCAGGGCCCAAGCATGTAGAAATAGATCATGACTAAAAGAACAAGGAAAGGAGAAGGACTACAATAGGCATTTCAAAGGAAGTCAGTGTGAAATCCAGTGACAGATTACATCTAACAAGTCTGTAGGCTGGGAAGAGAAAATTGTGATAAAAATGACCACAATAGGGTTCCAGGTTTGCGGGGAAGCATACATGGCAAAAATTAAGGATTTTTCTTTCTTTTTTTTTTTTTTGAGATGGAGTCTCGCTCTGTCGCCCAGGCTGGAGTACAGTGGTGCGATCTCGGCTCACTGCAACCTCCACCTCCCGGGTTCAAGCAATTCTCCTGCCTCAGCCTCCTGAGCAGCTGGGATTACAGACACACACCATGGCTGGCTAATTTTTGTTTTTTTGTTTTTTTTTTAAGTAGAAATGGGGTTTCACCATGTTGGTCAGGCTGGTCTCGAACTCTTGACCTCGTGATCTGCCTGCCTTGGCCTCCCAAAGTGCTAGGATTACAGGCGTGAGCCACTGCACCCAGCCTAAGGATTTTTCTTAAAGGCATCCCCCAAAATACAAGACTATGTGAAAGTCAGATTGGGACAGAAGTTGGAAAGTCAATGAATGGTGCCTTGGTATGCATATGGTTATAAAAAAAAGACCTGAAGATATATGCATTTGGCAAAGAAATACAACAATAATTCCAGAAAACAAAAAGCAAAGCATTATTTGTTTATTTACACTTAATGTGTTACAAAAATAATTCCAGGTAGCTAATAAAAATGTGTAAAAGTCAGTAAATACGTTATTTTTTTAAGTGAAAAAATCTGGGCTAAGGAAAGAGCAGGGAAAATAAGATGAAAGAAAAGTTAAATACACTACAATTTATATCCTATGTATGTGCTAAAGGCGGGCCTTAACTTGGCTGTGAGTTGTCCATAAGTCAAAGTTACTGGGAAAATACTTTTTGTCACACAATTCACAACAGCCTAGAGACAAGAGTAAAGTAGGTATTCACCTACTAACACCAGAGCGAGGCTCTCACATGCTCAGAGAGGGAACCCTTAATGAGCAAGCAACTTCTTCAAAAACATCCTCCCTGAAAAATCAATAATGAGTTTCATTAGGCTTATCCTTACATCTCTCAACAAGAGGCTACCAAGGCAGAGCTCGATAAAGAATCAATTCAAGGGGCAGGGGAGAAGAGGAAAACGTGTCAAAGCTGTTCCCTAAGTGTACACACGCAGCAGTCTGCATATATGCAGGGGGCGTATGGACTACCTCCTCAGCCTGAAGCCAAGTCACTCATGCTACATTAAGAAACCCTGATCTCACCAGAGACATGAATGGCCATCTTCTAAATATGCTTATCTCACCTGAACTTTTTATCAACATTGAACAGTATCAAATTTGAAAGTGTATATTTCTGAAGCGGGGCTACTCAAAATAGCCCAGTCGTGGTGAAAAATCATCACCACTTCTTCTAACTGTCAAATGAGCTGGGGGTTAAGACTTATGCCCACTTAAAGAATTTAAGAACCCTAATGAAAACCCATGACGGTAAGATTCTTTAGTATCATGGTGGTAAGTGGTATCAGAGTGGTAAGTATCAGAGGTAGTATCAGAGTGGTAAGTCAATGGAATATCCACGAAGAATGCAAAAATTTTCTACAAAAAAGCAATCTGAGGACGTATCCAAAGAACTAAATGAATAAGCAAGGTATCATTACTGCAACAGTTTTAGCTTTTAGCAGTTGTGACCAAATACCTGTCTTGATCAAAAAACACCACTGCTAGCAACAAAACAAATTATCTACAGAAAGTCTCTTTAATCCAAATTCTATTGACTCAAGCCCATCTGTTTTTAATGTATCTCTACTTTAAAATTAAGAGTAGTTAAATAAAGTCATTTAAAGGGCTAAGAACTGTCTTGTCAAACTGATGCCTTTAGTTTTGAAGCTGCTAACCAGAAAAAAGTTGTGGGAGCAATACGTTAACAGGGCCGATTGTCTAACAAACTCTGAGTCCTGACAATAAAACTGTATCATCTGCATATAAGAAAAAAACTAATCTTTTTCTTCTCTACTGGAGGAGAATGGAGAATCAGGAAGAACTGATCTGTGAGGCCAGGAGATGAATCAACAAGATGCGCCATCATTCGATCCATTACTATTTTGCCTTTTTTATTACCTACCTGGAACAAGAACAGCTGACTCTTTGGGTTGGATCCACAAAATCCCAAGTAGCAGGATTGCTAGCAGGCTCTTCTTCAAGAGTTGGAGTTGACATTTGGCTCCTCCTAAAAGGGTTAAAAATGTGACTTATGTGTGAACATAATACCCATACCCCTGGGGAGAAAAATGTTCAAGAGTTGAATACATTTCATTCACATAGTAATGGTATCCTGCTGACATGTAGTTCAGAGCAACCAATGAATAAAACAACCTGTTTTATGTACTGGAAGCAGGATTCAAAATGTTTCCATTTGGCTGGGCGCATGTGGTTCATACCCGTAATCCCAGCATTTTGGGAGGCTAAGGTGGGCGGATTGCTTGAGTCCAGGAGTTTGAGACCATCCTGGGCAACATGGCAAAACCCCATACATACAAATACAAAAATTAGCCGGGCATGGTGGCGCTTGCCTGTAGTCCCAGATACTTGGGAGGCTGAGGTGATTGCTTATCGGTAGCATATGAATTCTGAGTCAGGAATGATGGTGATGCCAAACAATCCCAGATTATCCACATGGGTGGCTGAGATAGACACCCTTGCTTACTCAGGGTTCAATGTACCCAAACTTTGTTTCATGCACAAAATTGTTTTAAGACATTGTATAAAATTACCTTCAGGCTATGTGCACATGAAACATAAACGAACTTTGTGCTTAGACTTAAGTCCCATCCCCAAGATATCTCATTATGTATATGCAAATATTCCAAAATCTAAAAAAAAATCTGAAATCCCAAACACTTCCGGTCCCACGAACTTTGAGTAAGATACTCATCCTGTAAAATATTTACTAGCATTTAAGAGCAGCACTCCTAATGTGAAATAGAAAATAGAAGTATCTCCTACATATCACTGATAATTGGTAGCAAAAAGCAGATCGCTTTATTATACAATGAAATAACAATAAGGGGCAATATTTTTGGATTGCTGATTTTGCTACAGCAGATACTGCAAAGTGTTTCAACAGTGGCTCTACAGGGAGTTCTCCCACTCTCTGCCCTCCACTGCCCTCCTGGTTGTCTCATCTCCCTGTTCTGTACTGCTGAGAAAGGGACTATGATCTGTTAAGAGTTGTGGAGGTGTAAGGTTGATGGTGATTAAAAATCAAACATGATAAGTGAAAGGAAAAGAAAAAGAAAATGTTTACTTGGAAACAATCTAGGCATTGCAGATGGAAGTAAAAATATCTGTACCAATTATTCTAAAGGAAAGGACCATTTTAAAGTGACTAGAGATAACTTTTTAATTCTAGAATGTGACATGATTTTCCACTGCAATTATTTTAGAGCTCTCTACTACATCTTCAATGGACTATTCTAGAATCAATTCATTGGTCAATATTTAGTATGAAATTGCTAAAAGCTGGGTCCAAAGGACAGGTTTTAAATCTGTATAAAAACTTGGAACAGTAGTCACTTAAGAAACACTTCATTGGCTTCTAAATGAGGGAAGTTATTGGATGTTACTGACATGCATGTCCATATTCATTCTGTTTCAGAGAATCAAGACTCATTTGTCTACTTTCATTAGTCAAGAAAGCAGACATCTACTCATATTAAAACAGAGATGAAACTGTGCTGATTATGTTTACATAAATCTTGATCAGTGGAATAGTACTTATTGACTCCTGTTTGTCATTACTGTTTAGGCAATTAAAATAATCAGCAGCAGTCTTTTCTAAAAATCAATTCTCTCCTTTTCCAAAAGTATGTTAAAGAAGAAAGGCAGGGAGACTGGAAAGGAAGGAAAGTTAGGTCGGGGAAGAAAAGAACATAATTTTCTCAAATCAACAAACAGGAGCACGGCAGATAATAAACACCCCTCCAACTGTCATCAGTCTAGTTCAAAAATGTATTGTTAATTACAACTAAGGCCTGTATACAATAGTAAATCAGCAAGGAAGGTTCTTCCCCTTCATAATAGGGATGCATTCATACATTGATATGCAAGGAAAAACCAAACCCACTGGTTGCTGTCCTGATACCCATGGTGAATCCCTGTGCCAGCTGTGCTACAAAATATTAGGTCAACACCATGCCAATCTGTACAGTATCAGGAACTTCAAAAAGTTTCTCGATAATGAAATCAAGTACAGTAAATGTCTTGATTTTAACATATTTATTTCAAATTTTATTCTACTAAATTCAAAAAGATGAAATACCAATGATGACCTCTCAAGTTTGGTCACACAATAGTGCAATGTGATTGACATTTTCCAGGTAGCAATCAAGGAGATGGTTACTAAACTATGATCTAGACATAATCGAGAAAACTTACTTGGACTGGGTTCTGTTGAGGATGCATTCCTTCCAGACTCGATGGACCATATGATTGTGGAGTTTTGGAGGAATCTTCCCCGATCTCTTTGGACTGTGCATAGTTATCATCCCTCCATCTTGGGAAACCAGGTGACTGGCAGCACTCTGCATACCTCCACTCTCACCTGAAAAAAAAGGCAATTTGGAATGTTAGGATTTTCTGAAAAGGTTTCCTACTTCATAGACTGCTATCTTATTTAACATAAATATGCATTTTAATTGTTGAAAGTCATATACATAGCTTTTTCCCTATCCCCTGGCAATAACACTATCTATAATCATGAGTAAAATTTCTATCAGAATGGATTTTTTCCCTGGAACTCTGTCTGTATGATTCTTTGTTTTTTCTCCCTAAATCAGTTAATCAGATGAACACTCACACAACCATAAGGGCACACTCATACATAGGCACTCCTACTCCACATGTATTGGAAACAACTTAGAAGCAAGGGTACATACATCACAATATTAAAGATGCAAACTTCCACTGATTGTTTTAGATTTTTAAATCTTAACACAGTCAATGAGTTTCAAGGCAAAAGGGAACAGTAGAGGGAGCTTTATACTCATGTAGCTAAATGGCTGTATATCAGCAGCACACAGTGCCCTGGGTAGGAAAAAGAAAGTAATGGCACAAAGCTTTTAACAAGGTCAAATTTCAAATTTGTGTGTGGTACTGTTTGTCCTTATGCCTGACACTATGTATTTAAAACTTAGTACTACAACACCGAAAGAGGTTGTCTTGACATTTTATTTCAGAGGATTAAAAATTCACTAGTTTCTCTCTAGTAACTCCACTTAGTTTTTCCAAATACAGTGGTTATAAATATAATCTATTTCTTTCAACTATGTTCATTATGATTATTGATGATACTGATTGTTGTTTATATTTTGAGTATTTTACTACTTCTATCTTATATAAGACAAATACTAAAGTCAATTTCCAGTATTAAATTCTGATTTAATCACTTTCACCTATTTGACTTAGTAAGTATATATTATGGATTTTCTTCTCAATAGAACTATGATGCAAAACATCTTAACGAAAGTCAAGGTGAAAAAGAAAGAAGCAACTTTATAACACTAAGTATTCTTATTATCAATGAAAGATGATGATGATACAAGCTGAATGGTCAGGCTTACGTCTATTTTAAAAAAAGACCCAAATGCTTATATTCTAAGGAAATGAAGTGCTCTTCTTTCCGATAAAAGTATTACTATATTACAAATGAGATAAGAAATTTGAACTTTGCTACATTTTAAAAGTTCCCAACTTGGTTCATGATGCAAAAGAATTTCAATTTTACAATTGCTTTTCAAACACCAATTATAAAACTAGGCAAACTAAAGAAATAAACAGAAGTATGAAGTAGATAACATAGACCTTCTCTCCAAAACATCGTATGATATAGCTAAAGAGATCATATGCCCATGGTATCATAAAGAAACAATTTATGACCAAGAAAAGAAAAGAGTAGGGAGAAACAAGCCATAGAGACTTTCCTGACTAAAGCTAGGTTGAAGCTTTTCAGTGGCACTTACATGACTGAACTAAAATCTGAGTGGTATCTTAGATGGAATTAAACAAGACTTGTTACTCCAATCTGTTAAAATGCATGTTGAATGTTGTTACTTGCAATTACCTCTACATATCAAACAAAGAGGCAAGTGGATATACCAATCCAAATAAGGTATGAGTAATGTCACTAATACTATTCGGCCCTCCTAAGCCCTCTGCTAATCCAGGAGAACTTTGGTGTTTTTTAGACGGCAAAGTAGCCCATTCTGTCCTATATCTAGAAAAATATGGCATTCAACTACAGAATGTCAAGGCTGACCGGGATACTCTCTGATACAGCATTAAGACTCCTAACCTGTAATTCAACATCCTATGATATGAAAATTTAGGCAAATTCATTTTACTGCAAGGATATCGGCAGCTTTTGTTCAGTTGTGTGTGTTTGTTTTAAGGAATAAGGCGACATCAGGGGATTTATTTATCCAAGGCCTAACACAATAGCATACAGAGTTAAAGGGCAAGGAATTTGAAGATCCATAGTTAATTAGTCCACATTGAAATTCCCCCATCAAAAAAACCTCTTGTTTCTGAATTATGACTATTAAGAGCTCTGAACTGACCAGAGGTCAAAGCCTCATTTACACAGCAGGCCTTCAGTTTTAAGTTGAATACAAATTTCACTAAGTACAAGGCAAAACAAAAACAAACAGATAACAAGTGGATAACTTAATGTAGTGCAATTGTTAAAAATCCACATTGTGATGTGCAATTAAAAACTTCAAAATACTGATAATTCTAATTTTTATATTCATATATCTTCTCTATGATTACTACAAAAGACTATGAAAGTTCTTTTTTAGTTTAATATAGCTGATTGATGATAAATCCTTTCACAAGGAATCATCCAAATTCTCTGCTCTACCAAATGAAAGCCGGAAGTACTTTTTTATTTTTTTGAGATATGGTCTAGCTCTGTCGACCATGGTGGAGTGTACTGATGCTGTCTTGGCTCACGGCAACCTCCACCTCCTGGGCTCAAGCCATCCTCCCACCTCAGCCTCCCAAGTAGCTGGAACTACAGGCATTTGTCACCATGCATAGCTCATTTCTGTATTTTTTGTAGAAACAGGATTCCACCATGTTGCCCAGGATGGTCTGAAACTCCTGAGCTCAAGCGATCCACCTGCCATGACTTTCCAAAATGATGGGATTACAGGCATGAGCCATCATGCCTGGCCTTGGATGTACTTTTCTTTTCTTCTTTTTTTTTTTTTTTAACCATCTCAGCAAATACATGGTTCTTAAAAACATACATGTCCATTTCTATGTCTCCCACAAAACATCTGAGTAATTACCTCCAGACAATGTGTGCTAAACTTCGAGTTTTGAATATTGCTTTAAATTATTGCTACCACTTGTATATGACTTTATTGTTTACCAAGCACTTGTATATATTACCTAGTATGTACAACAACCCGGTAAAGTATGCATTTATCAGAAAAAATAACCAAGATTCGGAAAAACTACGAGAATTAAATAAGGTCACTCACCTTGTAAACGATATAGCCAGGTTTTACAACGAGGTGCGCTCAATCACAAAGTATATGCTTTTCCCCAATATCTTCTTTAACTATAAACATTTATTTAATGCCCACTAATTGCCAAGAATTGTGCTAGAAACTTTGAAATTTTGTCTTACTCTGGTAATTTTCATGAGGATTACGTATGTATCATGCTTGATAGTTTATTTTCAAAGTTTAGCAGCCAAGGCTTTATTTACTCTAATGTTCCTGCCAGCTTGGCCCACATTCAATGCTTATAAATAAATAATCTCATTTCAGCTCAAGTATGATGAGTATCCTTTCCATACTGACCACAGTTCTAATTCAAGTGAGGTCAACTACAACAATAACAAAGTTAATATAGGAACTATACTACTCAATAAAGAAGGCAAAAATGTTCCCAATTTAAACAATTTCTGAATTTTTCCATGAAGACAGGCAGTTCCAACTGTCAAAACTGTCCCATATAATTAATATTTATTATTAATGCAGACACTTTACTGACAGAGAAAAGTATTTATTCAGAGCTACTAAGCACTAGTCTAACTTTATATCTAACAGGGAAAAGAGTTGTTCAAGGCCTGTCCCTGGCTGACAATGGTCACTGGGGCAGAGGCTTCAGCTACTCTCTGATTTAGTATTCTTCAGTTGTTCAAAATTTAAAAAAACAAAAAACAAACAAAAAAAAACCCTACATTTTATCTATATGTGAACACATACACACGTACAGGGGCAGATGTGTGTGCAAACCTTAACAGAATCTAAACTATTTAATAACAATAAAGACTAATATGGACAGAGTTAAAATTCTGAAGTGTATGAATTCTGTTTGTTTATAGTTTTCCTTCTCCATTTTGTAATATCCTTATGTTACTCTACTACCTCCATCTCTTCCAACAGGAATTTCTGTTTTCTCACCTGTCCCATGGCAGGTAGACTATACAATTGTCTGAGATCTCTTCTCCCCAGGACACTCCTGGATCCTACTCACCTAGGATAGCCTGTTCTGGAGAGGTGGGAGGGGTCAGAGGCATCCCACAGTTACTTGGGTCCTTCACACTACCAAGCCCTTGCTGCCCAACTGCAATGTGGCCTCCAGCACTGGCAACACTCTGAGGAACCGGGATGTCATTCTGAGAGATCAAAACGAATGCTGAAGGGTAAACCATCCGAACACCACCTATAAGCAAACAGAACAAGGAAAGAATCAGGACTGAGAAAGAATTCATACAAGACTTCCAATTTTATGATTCCAATGGTGAAAATGAGATGCTCATGAAGTACTGCCAAAAGTGATAGGCTCCATTCTTTCATAAGTTAATAGCTGTTTAAACATGTGTTCCAACATCATGATAAGAGCATTTGGAATACAGGGACCAAGGGTGCTTCAGGCAAGATAACTACTCAGTATATACCATTGTGTCAAGAGAATTTCTTTAAAAAGATGGGTATGGAGATTATTTCTGATGAATCTAAATGATTATCTTTTTAAATTAAGGAATAGGAAGAAGAATAAAGTTCTTCAGGCAAAATATTTTCTCTTACCAACAATTACTTCAACTGCCACAGGGAAATCATCATCATATCCCAACTCGTCTTCCTCTTTCGATTCTTCTTTCTTTTTTAGCACCATCGGGTAGAAATACTGCCATTCCTCAATCAACTTACGAGTGGCTGGGTCTGACATCTTGTATGCTTGGCCTGTTAGCGTCCCATTTAAGCCATAAGGACTTACCAGTACTATGGAGGGGAGGAGAAACACATGCTAAACATTAGAGAAATAATTCCTACTTAAGTGCAACACTAAATATGTGGTAATTTTAGGTTACAGTATCACTTAATGTGCATTGTTCTTTATTTCCTAACTCTATTTAAAGTATGATTTAAAAGAAATTTTTTTAAAAATTATTTTTGTAGAGACTGGGTCTCACTATGTTGCTCAGGCTGGTCTTGAACTCCTAGGGTCAAGTGATGCTCCCGCCTTAGCCACAAAAGTATGATATTTTGAAGTTTCTTGTTTTAAAATTTCTTATTATTTATACACCTCTCACCTCCCACAATTTTTAAACGAAATAAAATATGGATAGTACAATGTTATCAGACAGCTATGCTTTGAAGCATATACATATCTGTTTAATAATAGCCTGTACAATGTAAACACTGACTCTCCCAAAACAGAAGAAAATCATTCAACATGGAGACCGCAAATGCTGCCTAAAACTTGAACACTCTTGTGGTTCCTGAGACTCCCTAAACATCTGTGGTAATCAAAGAATAACATATAAGTGAAATTTCTAACAGTGGGAAAGTCTTAATGTACAAAAGCTTGAAGCATAATAGTTATCGTTTCTGTTTTGACTGTTTTAGAGGTCTGTTGATAAAACAACTCTAAGTAAAATTTGATTTAACTCAAAGTAAAGGACCCAAAGTCCTCTATCTTCTTTCAGTATTTGACCTTGATGGCATTTTCACTGAGTCAGACACAAAAATATAGTTAATATAGTACTGTGAATTACCCAGCCAGTTCATAGCCTTGAAGTGAGTACTTCAATCTTCCAAATAATACGTTTCTGAAGATAAAGGCCACTTTTTCTTAATTCTAATTTTTAACAAAAACTCAGCATGGTCATTAAACGGAATGTCTTCTTTTTTTTAATTTTTTTAAAGAGCTAGATCATATGTCACATCAATCAAGAGAGAGACAGTTATAGACATCACATGTATCGTTGAGTCTTTCTGCTGTTCTTCAATGATCCAAATGGGATAAAAATACTGACTCCAACTAACACAGTTAATCAAGGGTAATTTTTTTGCAATAATGCTTCCAGGAAATTCCCACATCAATTTGGATAATTATGATGAATATAATTATCCATAAGGACAGCAACTGCCTTAGTATGGTCTTCCTCCACACCAATCATGGAAAATAAGCAGAATAATGCTCCACAAAAGTATTCTATGACTTCCATCAGTGACAAAAATCAGAAAAATTAAAAGTGGTCTATAGGGACCTGGTATTCCTAATATTATTGTTCCCAACACTGAAGATTAGAAATAAGTTCTCTTCCCTCGTGACTACTTATTCCTCTGTTATTACCATAACTAAATGCTTTTATTCTGAGTGATAAAATGTTGGATGAAGTCAGATGGTCCTCAGCACTTTTACACTCAAGAAAACAGTATTTTAAAAATTCTGACAAGCCATAATTTGCAAATACTGTACAATTTGTACTGTACAGTTTAAGAATTGGGTTTTGAATTTTCTAGTAGTTTTATTATATTTGGGGCAAGAAACAGATGCTTTCATTGAATTAAATCAGAATCGTTTATAGAAAACAAAAAATAAATACAATGGAGGCTAAATGCTCATGACAGGCTGTTACAGCAATTATAATATTTTAGTCAAGTCTGTTAAAATATCAGTGTTTTTAAAAATTATATTGTGTGATATGCTAAGACTATTTCAACCAGTCATCTCTAATAATGACATATTAGACTGAACCAAAAAAAGATTGTTTCCATATGGTTCAATCTAATATTATAACATTTAAAAGTTACTCACAGAAAATTCTGAATTCCAAAGACAAAACTAAGATTTGTAATGCTCAGATCAAAAGGACATGAAGTTATTTTGGTGATATCTAGGTGGTAAAGCTGAGAATTAATGAAAATATGAATGTATCAATTACATTTAAATTACAGCTAAATACCTATTACCAATGGAGTTTAAAATTAAAACAAAGTTAGGAACATCGCTGAAGAAACTATAAACTGTATAATTCTAGAACTTTGATTCTGATAGAAATTTCAAATACTAAGTATTTGGTTTATCTTCTATAAACCATTACATTCCTAAAACCTTGTTAATAAACACAACAATGAAAACCTTTAATTTGTGACTTTGGTCAATTACTCATTGAATTCTATTTTTCAAGTATTTATTGATTTTCTTTTGTTCTGAAGGAAATTCTACATTTTATTCTTACAAAAGAATACACATAAGATCATCTTATATATGCAATAAGCTTCAGCGAAAAACTAACACACTATTACTACTTAATTATGAAATGGTAGTCTTTTCTTCCTCTTCAAAATCTGACCCTTATGCTTTGCTTTAAAATGTCCAGTTAAGATAAGGTCTCACCCTGCAAAACTTTACTGGGCAAGATGGTTATCCACTTGGTGGCGGATAGAGGTGGAGAGCAGGAACATCCATACTTACCTTGAAATGGTGCAGGTGAAGACTGAGCCATGTGTATATGCTCCTCATTGATCAAATAAATTGGCTGGTGCTGGGCAATCTCCACACTTGTGCATACATTACTTTCTCCATGCAGAAAGAATGTGAAAGCACAGGACAAATGCTCACTACAAAAGAGAGAATGAGAAACTCAACTCTATATTTTGGTAGGAAAGGGTGCTAGAAACAGGAACTACAGGTAAGATACAGCTCTACTTTATCAACCGTCCAGTAAGGCTGACTTCTAATTGTGGGCAAAAGAGAAACTTCTAATTCAGTATTGACAAACTAAGCCATCAGATAAATCTGGAAATACAAATATACTGCATTGAGAACTTTTGTAAGTTACTGTACAAAATGTTTCCAGTTTCATTTGCATAAAATCTAACTCTTATGCCAACTATAAACACCTAAGAACAGAGAAGGAATTGGAATAGTTTTCTATTGTCTCAGTGTCTAGCACATGACAAGCACTCAAAACGTGTTAAGTCAAATAAATGAATAAACACTTAAAAGACTTATTTTTTAAAGTGGCCCACTGACCCAGCATAACAGCTCACACCTGTAACTCCAACGTTTTGAGAGGCTGAGGCAGGAGGATAACTTGAGGCCAGAATTCAAAACCAGCCTGGGCAACGTAAGACCTCATCTCCACCAAAAATAAATAAATGAATTAGCCAGGCACGGTGGTGTGCACCTGTAGTCCTAGCTCCTGAGGAGGCTGAGGTGAGAGGATTGCTTGAGCCTGAGGGTTCGAGGTTGCAGTGAACTGTGATCAAGCCACTGCACTCCACCATGGACAACAGAGCAAGACCCCTGTCTCAAAAAAAGTGGCTTACGAACAAGATCAGAAGGCAACCCCTCAGCACATTTTTTCAAAATTGTAACTTTGGCCCTAAGATAGCCATAACATATCTCCATTTCTCAAAACATCTCGTAAGAACATTTTCCTGATGAAACAAAATCACTTTTACTAAATAAAGCCAAGCAACCACAATTTTTAAAAGTCATCTCAAAGATGCTGCTTCTTTTCAAAACTTCTCTAAAGTACTATAAAGTACATTTGGAGTACTACTCAAAAAAAAAAAAGTTGTTTCAAGTGCAAAATCATAATGCTTGAAAGGAAAAAATGAAATAAAATTAAAATGTTTCTCTATCACATAGTGACACATATATATTCTCCTTTGACCAGTATGTTTAGATAACATTTTTTGTTTTACCAAAATATGACATTTCACCAGTAGGAAACACCCAGTCTTGGTATCTGGGTATTTAACATGACAGAGTAAATTCAAGATAGTGACTACAATTTTAAAAGAATTTTGAAAAAAGTTTTAAAAACCCTTGATACCATACTTCTAAGTTTAAGTTCACAAAAGCAAAAATGCACATAATTTGAACATCTATAGGTATAAAATAATATAAACAGTAAAAACACTCTGTCCTTTATGAAAATGACACTAGAAACACACCATCTTCTACATACAACATTATGTCTGGCACATTAAATAGGACCAAAATATAGTTTTACTGATTGTGGATTGGCTTATTTTTCAGCTGTAAATTTCAGCTAAGGGAGTTTGAGCTGACTTATCCCTATTCATGCCCAGTATCCCATGTAGTTACTAGCTTATTTATAAGAAGCTGGTGGGAGAAATAAATGTAGACTACAGCCACAGAACATGTTCTCTATTCCACCGAGTCCCAACTGTGCATCAGAACAAATACAACCAACATTTATCTAAGAATGGTGCAAGGAGCCTGAAGTGACACTGAAGAAAACACAGTCCTTGCCCTCAAGGAGCATATTCACTAGCAAGAGACTGATATGAAAACACATGAATAAAATAAAGCCAGGCACAAACATACAAATAATAACAAAATGCCATAGAAAGGCTAACCAGTAGTGATTTCTTCAATTTAGAATATACAAACAAATGCTTTAAGAAGAAAAGAACAAATGAAAATTTGAGAAACGTCCATTCAGGTATTTTGCCCAGCTTTTAAATCTGGTTGGTTTCTGCTACTGACTTGAGTTCCTTAGATATTCCAGATATTAATCCCCTGTCAGATATATAGTTTGCAAATATTTTCTCCTATTCTGTGGGTTACCCTTTCACTCTGTTGGTCAGTTCCTTTGCTGTGCAGAAGCTTTTTACTTTGATATAACCCCATTTTCTATTTTTGTTTTTATTACCTGGACCTTTGAAGTTTTATTTTTAAAATCCTTGCCCAGATCAATGAATGTGAAGAAGGATTTCTCCTATGGTTTCTTCCAGTAGTTTCATGCTTTTGGAGGGGGAGGGGGAGGTGATCTTGTATTTAAAGTTTTTAAATTGAACTGGTTTTGTATGTGGTGAGAAATAGGGGTCTAGTGTCATTCCTCTGCATGTAGAAATCCAATTTTCCCAGCATCATTTTTTGAAGACACTATTCTTTTCTCTAGTATGTGCTCTTGGCACCTTCTTTTAAATCAAGTGTCTGTTGATAAGTGAATTTATTTCTGGGTTCTCTATTCTGTTCCATTGATTTACGTGTCTGTTTTTATGCCAGTGTCATGCTATTTTGGTCACTATAGCTTTACAGTATACTTTGAAGTCAGGTAGTGTGATGTATCCCCTCACCACTGCTTTGTTCTGAAAATAAAACATGCAAATGGCCAACAGGTATATAGAAAAAATGTTCAACGTGAGTAATCATCAGGGAAAGGAAATCAAAATCGCAGTAAGATATCCCTTCACTCCAATTAAAATGGACATCATCAAAAAGATAACAGATAACAAGTGTTGGCAAGGATGCAAAGAAAAGAGGACCTTTATACACTGTTGGTGGGAATGTAAATTAAGACAGCAATTATGAAAAACAGTATAAAGATTCCTCAAAATGTTAGAAATACAACTACCATATGATCCTGTAATCCCACCACTGGTGATATACCCAAAGGAAATGAACTCAGTATGTCGAAGAGTTATCTGCACTCCCATGCTTATTCATTATTATTCACAATAGTTAAGATATGGAATCAACCTAAGTGTCCATCAAGGGATGAATGAATAAAGAAAATGTGGTATATAATACACAATGGAATACTATTAAGTTATAGAATGAAATCCTGTCATTTGAGACAACATGGATGAACCTGGAGGACATTATGTTAAGTGAAACAGATCAGACACATAAAGACAAATACCACATGATCTCACTCACATGTGGAATCTAAAAAACCTGATATCATATAAGAAGAGAGCAGAATTGCCATTATCAGAGGCAGGGGAGGGAAAGGGCAGAGATGGAGGAGGTTAGCCAACAGTTACAGTTAGGAACAATAAGTTCTAGTATTCTATTGCATAGTAGGGTAACTAGTTAACAATAATGCATTGTATATCTCAAAATAGGTAAAACAGACAATATTCTTACCACAGAAAAATGATAAATGTTTGAGGTTATGGATTTGTTAATTACCCTGATTTGATCATTACACGCTGTATACAGGTATCCAAGCATCACTTTGTAGCTCATAAATATGTACAATTATTATGTGTCAATTTAAAATAAAATAGAATTCAAAAGAAGAAAGAAAATAGGGTTTAATAGTAAAAAGAAAAAGTAAGAGAAAACATGAGGCAAGGAACAGATGTGGTTAAGAGAAGGATATAGTTTGGAATGGTGGGATGTGACTGGAAAGGAGTCAAAAAAAGGATGTCGGGGGCCATCCCTTGAGACATCGAAAGACTCGTATATGCAAAATAACAGGGAGTTAATTTAAGGATTGGTTTTAGAAAGTCTAAGGAATTGTTATAAAAATTTCAAAATAGTATTCATTTGAATTTGCTATGTCCCAAAACACAGACAGTTGAGAAGCATAAATAAAAAAGATTAAAATCGAATCAAGGATCTTTTATATTGATAACTTAAAAAACAAAATGTCCTTTTAAAAGAGGCACTGAAAACAAGAAAAATAGAAGTTATAGTGGAAATATAACAGAAGCCACCAGTAACTATATATTTTTGGCAAGTTATTTCATCACTCTGATCAGTTTCCATAGATGTAAAAGCACCTGTTAGTGCAGACTGCTGGGCCCCTGAGGCTCTGATTCAGGAGGTTTAGGGTGGGCCCCATAAATCTGCATTTTTAACAAGTTCCCATGTGATGCTGCTGCTGCTGCTGCTCCTGGCTCAAAGACCACACTTTGAGAATCACTGGGTTTGATAATGCCTAAATCCCAACTATTAAATTCTATTTTTTCTAAGATCATGTAAAACAAGGACAGGAATGACAGCACTGACACTAGAAAGTTGAATCCCCCTGTGACCTAGCAACAGCACTTCTAAGAATTTATCCCATAGATAAAACTATGGTATAGAGTACAGATTATAGCACTGCTTGTAATAAAGTCGGAAAAACACTAAAATGTCCATCAGTAGTGGACCTGTTAACTAAACTATGGTATGTAAGCTACAAAGTAATGCCCTGCAGCCATGTAAAAGGAAATGATCACACTGATACGGAAACACCTCCAACAAGGACTATTATGAGAAAAAAGGAAAAAGGTACAAAACAATATGAGTAATATACACCCAGTTGTATAAAATGTGAAAGTGGGGAGAAAAATATTTCCACACACAATTTGCTTACAATTTGCAATGTGGCATAACATTTTTCTGAACAGATCATTTAAAAAACCTAATAACAGCTAGGCAAGGTGGCTCACGCCTGTAATCCTAGCACTTTGGGAGGCAGAGTTGGGCAGATCGCTAAGCTCAGGAGTTCAGGACTAACCTGTGCAACATGGCCAAAACCACATCTCTACAAAAAATACAAAAATTAGCTGGGTGTGGTGGCACTGCCTGTAGTCCCAGCTACTCGGGTGGCTGAGGTAGGAGGACAGCTTGAGCCTTTGAGGTTGAGGTGGCAGACAGCCCAGATCATGCCACTGAACTCCAGCCGGGGTGACAGAGAGACTCTGTCTCAAAACAAACAAAGAAACAAACAAACAAACAATCCCTAATAATTTTGGTTCCCTCGGGGAATGAAACGGCATGACTAAAGGGGAAAGAGAGAATTCACAATATTCTTTTATACTTGTTGAAATGTGGGGTCATGTGTCACACAGAAAGCAATGTGAAGGCAAGATCTGAGGAAGCCCTTGCCTCCTATCCTTATGCAGCGCTGCTTGTTGGCCCAACCAGAGGAGTGCTCTAGAGAAATCTGTGGTGCTTCCATTTGTCATATTTGGCGCTTAAGTCAAAGCCTGCTGAGACCCTGATTTTGTAATCCAACATACAAGTTACTTGCTTAGCAAGCCATCAATATCTTTATACAAAGCAATGCTAAAAATGGTGAAATAAAAACTGCACTGAGAACAGAATCCTGTGCCATCTCATCAGATAACTCCAAGTTACAAATTCAACAATGAGTTGTCACTCACTCATTCTACTCTAAAGAGAATAATCAAAAAGATTATGTCAAATGTCTTGATAAAATATGGACACATAACAACTATCATATTTCTCTGATCTAGAAATGTGCCTGTAAGTAAAATTCCGGTGTTTTCATACAAAGTCCACCCTCCTTCATTTCACAGATGAACCAATAGGGCTAAAAAGACTTTAGTGTGCCCAATAACACTTCTAAATGCACGACTGGAATTGGCCTTAAAATTCAATGTTCTTTCTACTAGCTGGCTCGTACATAAGTGGGAATGTTCATTTATATTAACTCTATCAACTTAAATTTTAATTTGTTAAAATGAGATCAGATTTGAGAATGAACATTGAAGATAAGGGGTTCTATGAATACAATTACAGATATGTTAGGGTATACAGTGTTACATGAGAAGTGGGAGGTAAATCTTTATTACAAGCTCTATACCACGTTCTTGCTTCTTGTCACTTATTACTCTTTTTTACCTGAACCTTTACTCACCCCATTTATTTCATATACTTTCATTAAAAATTTTAAGACTTTGGAGATTATTAAGGTCAACCTCTTTCTGATTCGGGGGGAAGGCAAGATTGCGCCCAAAGTTACACAGCAAGTTCAGAGCACAGTTGGAATAAAAACCTGGTCCTTCTTCTTAACATAGTGTTTAGTACATCCAAGATTTTCTACCTTAGATCAATGCTGCCTTCACCCCTATTCAACATCAACATAAATCAGACACAATGTAACTTAAACTAGTCCCGGCATCAGTTCTACTATCTCCCTAACTGCTATAGGCCAGAAGATACTATCAAATGAATACACAGAACCAAAAACATGGCAAGGTCAAAGGAAAATTGGAGCTTCACCCCTGTTCTCTTGGGGGCACACCACTTGACAAGTATTCCACGCCTTCTCAACTCTGTTTATTCTCCACTCTTTACTCAGTGAATCAGGTCTGATTCAAGTAATTCTTTGTTTAACCTCTTTCTCACCTTAAAAATCTCTGCAGTTAAACTTAATTCACCCTTCCCTAGAGATCACTTTCTCTCTGTGAAGGTACTCCTATACATACTCTCTTCCATCACGAATAATCTTTATGTCTTCCTCAATTTGCTTCAGGTAACCCAACGCTGAAGCACCTCCTCTTGACCATGCTACCCTTTTCTTCACCCTCTACCAACTAATATCAAGTAACTAACATATAAATAAAATGATAAAAAATGGAGACATTAATACTAGTATCATCACTAAATAATCTACACAGAAATGAGATGAATAACTTTTCTAAGTATTATAAAAGAAATAAATAAGGAACTAAGAAAATAATGGGAGTTGGGGTCTATTCTAAAAAGGGATTGGTCAGAGAAAAGCTTCTCTGAAAAAAAAAAGGGGGGGGAGGGAAGCATTTAAACTGAGGTTTAAATCATAAGAAAAAGGAAAGTGGTAAAAAACCATTAAAAAAATTGAAACTTATAAGTGCAAAGGTATGGAGAGTCTGCCATTTTTTAAAGACATTTTTAAAAGGCAATGTGGCTCTATCACTGTGCAAATGAAAAAAACTAGTGTAATTAAACCTACTGAAAAGACAAAGATTACCAGAGTAGCTAAAATAATTAAAGTAAACCCATCTACGTATTGCACAAAAGGCATGCAAAGTAAAATTACACCAAAAGTTTAAAAAATGTAGAAAATCATATGCCAGATGAATTCTAACAAGAAAAAACCTGGTACAGGAATAACAATAAATAAAACAACGAAATATTTTAAAACTTAAGTTCATCAATAAATATATAAAGAGAAACTCAAGAAGAAAAGTAATCAATCATGAACATGTACACAGCCACACTGGTATGCAATACAGCTCAGAAATATACACAGAAAAAATTAGAATAAGAAGAAACTGACAAATCTAAAATTAATAAATATTTTAACATGTTTTCTAGTGTATACCATGGCTTTCCACAAAGAAAGAACGTATCCTCTTTCCATGAATACATGGAAGAGCTACAAAAATTGAATACATAACAAGACACAAGACATCATTTCAAAGAAATGATGATATACAGTCTACATACTCTTTTTGGGGTTTTTTTTGTTTGTTTTTTTGTTTTTTCAGATGGAATCTCACTCTGTCGCCCAGGCTGCAGTGCAGTGGCATGATCTCTGCTCACTGCAACCTCCACCTCCCAGTTCAGGTGATTCTCATGCCTCAGCCTCCTAAGTAGCTGGGATTACAGATGTGCGCCGCTACGCTCAGCTAATTTTTGTATTTTTCGTGGAGACAGGGATTCACCATTTTGGCTAGGTGGTCTCAAATTCCCGACCTCAGGTGATCCACCCACCTTTGCCTCCCAAAGTCAGTCTACATATTCTTTAACAACAGTGCAATTTAGTTAGAAATCAACAGTTTTTTTTTAAAGGTTAAAATAAAATCCTTTTGTTTGAAAACTTAAACGTGTAGTTCCTAATAAATCATGGGTCACAGAAGAAATCACAATGGAAGTCACAAAATATTTAAAACTGAATGACAACAAAAGTAATACATGTCAAAATCTACCAGAAACAGTACTTACAGAGTAATTTATATCCTTATAGGCCTAAAAGTCTTAAATGAAGAAAGCAAGGAGTAAACACAATAAAACGGAAGGAAGAAAATAATGACAAAAATACGTATTATTAATAAAATAGGAAAAAGCAACAGAAAGGATTAACAAGATAAAACTTCTTTTTTGAGCAGACTAACAGATGACAAAAATACTAGGTATGACTGATTTAAGGAGAGGGATGAAAGATGTATGTGCAGGAAGGTAAGTGCTCAAACAATCCTGGGAACAAACATAGAGGAAATAACTACAAACAAAGAGGGAACACTTTTAACAATAAGAACACTATAAATACAGTAACTTTATGCCGATAAATCTGATATATATGAAATAAGTAATTTTCTATAAAAATAAAAGAATTTGAAAACAGTAACTAAAAAAACCCATCCACCCACTTCAATACCATCTTAGGTTTTACCAAATTTTCAAGGCTCAACCCATTTCTCTTATTCAAACTGCTTCAACAAATGATGTAATGAATTAACATCAGCAAATCTATGAAACTAATACAATGCATTAAAAGATGAATGAGAAAAATCAAAGAATCTATCTCAATACCTAGGAAAGAAGCATATGTTAAATTTCAGAAAAAAGTTCAATAATAATAATTTTTAAAACTCTTAGGGAACTCTGGGAATCAAAAGGAACTGACCAAAACAGATAAAGCAATTGTCTTGCTTCATGTCAAAACTTTAGAAGAATCCCTTTTAAAAAATGGAGCAAAACAAAGATAACTGCTTTTCTACACAACACTGCCCTAGATATCCAAGTCAATGCAATAAGACAAGAAAAGAAAAAAGGTGGTATAAAAATTAGAAAGGGGCCGGGTGCAGTGGCTCAGGCCTGTCTGTAATCCAAGCACTTTGGGAGGCAGAGGCGGGTGGATCACGAGGTCGGGAGATTGAGACCATCCTGGCTAACACAGTGAAACCCAGTCTTTACTAAACACACACACACACACACACACACACACACACACACACACACACACAAATTAGCCTGGCATGGTGGCGGGTGCCTGTGGTCCCAGCTACTCAGGAGGCTGAGGCAGAAGGATGGTGTGAACACAGGAGGTGGAGCTTGCAAGAAGCTGAGATTGGGCCACTGCACTCCAGCCTGGGCAACAGAGCGAGACTCTGTCAAAAAAAAAGAAGAGAGAAGAGAAGGGAGGGGAGGGGGAGGGGAGGGGGAGGGGAGGGGGAGGGGAGGGGGAGGGGAGGGGAGGGGAGGGGGAGGGGAGGGGAGGGGGAGGGGAGGGGAGGGGGAGGGGAGGGGGAGGGGGAGGGGAGGGGGAGGGGGAGGGGAGGGGGAGGGGGAGGGGAGGGGGAGGGGGAGGGGAGGGGGAGGGGAGGGGGAGGGGAGGGGGAGGGGAGGGGAGGGGGAGGGGAGGGGGAGGGGAGGGGAGGGGAGGGGGAGGGGAGGGGAGGGGAGGGGGAGGGGGAGGGGAGGGGGAGGGGGAGGGGAGGGGGAGGGGAGAAAAGAAGAGAAGAGAAGAGAAGGGAAGGGAAAAAAGAAAAGAAAAGAAAAGAAAGAAAGTGGTGATGCTATCTTTATTTGCAGACGGATATAATTTTCTTGGATTTCCTGTGTAGACAATACATAGACTAAGAGAACTAACAAAAGAGATCAAGCATGTAGATAAGGTTGGTAGATACAAGTTCAACAATAGTTGTACTCCTACAAAAAACTTAGAAAATAAAATGGGGAAAAATATATCCCATTAGCAATAGCAATAAAAACTGTAAGGTACCCAGAAAATAAACCAATAAAAGACAGCTTAGGTTTCTATGGAGAAATTTATAGATGAGTCTGTTTGAAGAATATAAAAGAATATATGAAGTCTTTTAAAAGATGTATCATATTCCTGGATATAATAAATACCATAAAGATTATAATTTCCCAAAATGATCTAAAAATTCCATGTAATTCTAATCAATAGCCCAAGTTTTTGACAAGCTGATTCTAAAATTCATATAGAACACAGAGTCAAGAATATAGCCAACCCAATTTTAAAGAAAAAAACAAGTGAGAGACAACCTGCTAGTATCACTATTTATAATTAAACCATGGTAATTATAACAGGATAATAATGACTCAAGGACAAAGAGGCCAATGGAACAGAACAGGAAACTCAGAAATCAACCCTCCAATGGCCCAGTAATCCCCAACACCCAGTCCCAGTTACCCTTCTAACCAAATTGCCTATTGCTCTCTCCCCTTTCTTCTCTGCATTCCAGCCTAATAAGCTATTATTCAAACAATCACAATTTGAAATTACTGTTCCCTGTGCCTAGAATTTTCTTCCTTTCAGATACCAACATGGCTCCTCTCTTTACTTCTTACAAGTTTTCCTTAAATGCCAGCACCTCATCAAGACTGTTCTTCCTGACAAAATTTAAAGTTACAACCGCCATGGGTCTCTTCCCTATTTTTTTTCCAATAGCACTCATCACACTGATAGACTAACCACAGTGCTCAGAGGTTCTGTGCACCTAAAAACAATTTGCAAACTATAAGTCTCTCTCTACATTATGTTCTTTCTATAGATAGTGGAAACAAAGGGAGATGAGGCTGAGAGTGACAGGAAGGAGGAGAGGAGACAAGGAGAAAGGAAAAGAAGACGGATGGAAGAGGAAATGATGGTAGAGCAGAGAGGGAGAAGAATATAGGAAAGGGTGGCGGGGAGGAGGAAGTGAAGAAGAGGAAGAGAGGGAGAAGATGATGGGGTAGAAAAAAGGTTTCTGGGATCTACTTAGGACTGTGGTGTATGAGTTTGATTGGGTTTTGTTTTTTTTTAAAAAAACCACATTCAAGAATATAATTATAGCACTGGAAAGCGTTCATCTTAAGGACTTTATAGAGGTTTGTTCCATAGCTTTACACTTGCCACCTTTTTTATTTTTAAAAATCAACGTGTAAATTTTGAGGAATAAAACTAAGTAAAACAAATGCTAGAATATTTCTGACTAATAAACACCTGGGCTTATACCTGAAATTTGTTCACAAGAACATCATTTTAAGTGCCCTACACAAACACTACTGATAAAGACAGGAAACCACTATAAAAATTATTAAACTATTTTCAAAATAAAAACTTCTTAATTCAAGTACATTACATGACTTAGGGAAGTTTATTCAAGTTAAAAACCCTTTTCACTGGGTGCTTTGTTTTCATATTTCACATGTGTTACAAGTATATCTCCAAATATTTCTCCAGATGTTTCTAACTCTTTATTCCAAGCTTCAAAGATCTATTTCTTCCAGAATTAAGTAAGAAAAAGACCATCAAAATATATTGTTTCAAAGTACCTCTGGGTAAATATGGTCATGTTAGTTTGTGAGTAGTACAAGATCCTCACTCCTACACGTCACCTTGGAGCTTCCCTAGATATCAGGATTTTAAATAACATATTTTTGGTTCTCTAAAGTATGAATCATGAGTGTGTGTGTGTGTGTGTATGTGTGTACATATATTCCTTTTATATACATATAACAGGAAACTGTGTTAGAGAAAGCCCACCTACTGCTTAAGTGCTGAATAGCTAAACACAACATAAACCTATTCCCTCCTGGCAATTAGTGTAAAAAGGAAACATTCAATATTAGCACTCGTATACAATCACTCCATGAGCTACTTCTCCAGCCTCACTCAAACAGTCAAACTACTTCAAGACTGAACGCTCTCTGTGAGTGCCACTCTGGTTCATATCTCTATGGTTCTGCTTGCGTTGATGTTTTGCTTAGAATAAACTTCTCCTATTGTTCATCTAACCCCTATTTATATTTTCCATGAAATTACCTTTAAAGCCCCAGAACAGACTAAAATGCTCCTATACATCTCTGTGTATACCTCAATCACAGCACTTCGATTTTTATAAGTTTATGTTTAGCCCATCTTACTAAATTTTGTGAGGACAGGAATCATATTTTACCTATCATTTTGGACCCCAGTACTTAGTATGGTGCTTGACATAGGTAGATGCTACATTAGAGTTTCTGATACATTATAACATTCCCCTAAAATTTTCTGGCATTTTACTAGAAGACTCAGAAATAAATAAAGCCTAGAATTCTGAGTCATGAGGTGCGGAAGAACACAAATGTAAAGCTCTGATAGTCCAGCGAGGCATACACCAGGAGATACACATCATTAGCCTTGAGAATAATCTCTCTAAGCATTCTTCTGAAGGGAGCCTGCATGAGGCATATTCCTGATAGCTATGGAGAATAATACAGTGTTGACTCTCTTTGTAGCCTAAGGTAGCCTATATTCTCTGGGCTAGAAAGGTGACTAGCATAGCAGTCCGACATCCGTTCCACTTTCTCCATACAGTCTTCTCATATCACCTCTTCCCACGGAGATCTCTTTCTTCTCTGCTACCAACAGTACTCACCTCTCACTGGGCACCCATACTAACAGAGAAACTCAGGCTGGGTCACACCTGTAATCCCAGCACTTTGGGAGGCCAAGGTGGGTAGATCACCTGAGGTTGGGAGTTCAAGACCAGCCTGGCCAACATGGTGTAACCCTGTCTCTACTAAAAATACAAAAATTAGCCAGGCGTGGTGGCACAGGCTGTAATCCCAGATACTCGGGAGGCTGAGGCAGAAGAATCACTTGAACCTGGGAGGCAGAGGTTGCAGTGAGCCGAGATTGCGCCACTGCACTCCAGCCTGAACGAAAAAGCGAGACTGTCTCAAAAACAAAAACAAAACAAAACAAAACAAAAAGCAGAGAGACTCACTGAACAAACATTCACTAAGCGCACCTATCTTTGTGCCAGACACTGTGCTACATTTAGGGATGTATACATAAATAAGAGCAGATAGTGCTTGGGTATTTTACAGTTTCCTGAGCAAACTACATAAAAACCTTCAAAAGGAACAAAAATATACAAGCGTGAAACTATGGTACTCACTGGCATGCACAGCAAGAGCCCAAAGACTTTAAAAGAGGCAGAAATATAAAGGGGGAAAAATTCTGGTAGGACACGTCAGCCAAAATTTTGTGCTTTAATACCAAATCACTAAAAACAACAATAATAAATCCCTCAATATATAATTATAATGCTGTATCTTATACTGTTTGTACACTATGCAATCTTTACAATTTCTATAAGGAATGGTTGCAACTCATGGAGCAAGGCAAGAGGTAGCAGGATACATTTTCCTATCATTTATAAGGTATCATATAACTCACTTAAGCTATATATTTTGTAATGGCTAAAATTCTATGTTCTCAAGGTCCAGTAAGTAACACTAAAACTATATTCTTATTAATTAATTAATTAATTAATTTATTTATTTATAGACAGGGTCTCGTTCTGTCACTCAGGCTGGAATGCAGTGGCGCGATCATGACTCACTGCAGCCTCGACCTCCCAAGATCCAGCGATTCTCCCACCTACGCCTCCTGAGTAGCTGGGACCCCAAGCACACGCCACCACACCCAGCTAATTTTTACATTTTTGGTAGAGACGGGGTTTTGCTACGTTGCCCAGGATCGTCTCGAAGGACCCACCCACCTCAGCCTCCCAAAGTGCTGGGATTACAGACATGAGCCACCATACCCAGCCAAAAACTATGTTCTAATAGGGAAAGAAATTTGTTTTCACTCTATCCTTCCAACTTCATCTCTCACTATTTTAATTTATATGTCCAATGCCTCCATTGCCCAATTTGCTTCCTTCACAGGGCTTGTCATAATTTACAACTATTAATATTTCATTTATTTTGATGGTCTCCCTCACCATAATGTGAGCTCCATGAGGGTAGAAACCATGTCTGTCCCCTGCCTTCTGTATCCCCAGCAACTAGCATACTGCATGGCACACAAAACCTAATATTCACCAGATAGATGAATGCAGTTTCAGTCATAACCAAAGATTAAATTACTTTTCTTTAAAAGTTTCATCATGAGAAGAACAAGAACAACTGATATACACCGTGAAGATTTTTAAAGCTGAAAGAAGTTTAATCATCAATAGGAGAAAATAATATGTGTCTAGCTATTTAAAAAATATCTTTTAAGACTTTTTACTTAAGAAACACAAGGGGTTGGTGTGGGTTACAACTGGGGTAGTTGGGAAAGGACTTGTATAAATGCAAAAGAAGAAACTAGTGTTCCAGATCATTTTATTCTCTTACAATATTCTAAATCCTCTAAAAAGATATTTTTACTTCTCACGTTGAGTTTTAGAATGCAACTATTACATGTGCTTTCAAAACGTATTATGAATATTAATAAACTCCTTTTCTTTTCATGGTGTAAAAGTGTTTTGATAACAGATTCTCAATGCAAAATGCATTCAGATAATTGTATCTAAATGCTTTCTGTGGTATGAACTTATCTATTAAAATTTTCAAAGTTGCCATTAATCAAGCCTCTTGCCAGAAGCAATTTGCCTCAATATACAGATCCTTATTTGGGAATATTTTGCTAATATTACTTTACCACTTACTCTCCTTAAAAATGTAGTTTACTTTGGCACCACTCACAAAGACTATGTTGAGGTCCTTTGCTTGCAGGTATACTGAGTTTTCTTTTATCGGACAGGCCTTAACTTTTACCTCCTTTTCAAAAGACAGTGGCATTATGGTATCCACATAATGAGACTTGATTAAATTATTTTGTGAGGCTCTGAGGTGCTCTTACTATTTCATATATCTTCTCTTTCAACTATAAGTTAAACCTGATTACAAGGCAATGAAAATGTCCAGGAAAGTTAATTGCACATAATTTTCTAAAATGAGGCATAGTACTTGTATATTACTACTAAATTACCATTACGGTTCTATGAATAATCACCCTTCTGAGAAAAAGTTACCAAGTACATTATTACAATACAAAAGCGCCTCATGGAACATTTTACCTACACCTACACCTACATAAACACATATTGAGCATCCCTAATCCAAAAATCAGAAATGTTCCAAAATCCAAAATTTTTGAGTGCCTACATGACACCACAAGGAGAAAACTCCACACATGACCTCATGTGACAGGTTACAGTCAAAATGCAGTCAAAACTTTGTTTTATGCACAAAAATATTTTTTAAATATTGTATAAAATAACCTTCAGGCTGTATGTACAAGGTATATATGAAACAAATGAATTGCACATTTAGACTTGGGTTCCATCCCCAAGATAACTCATTTTGTATATTCAGATATTCTGAAATCCGATGAAATCTGAAATCCAAAACGTTCTGATCCCAAGCATTTCAGATATGGGATACTCAATCTGTGTAAGAGCAAAGTTAGCAAGCCCCATGGTCGCTGTTTTCTACCCTTCTATCCTCAATTCTAAGTTGTTCTCTGGCAGTAAGTTTGACACTTGGGTAGTGCGTTATAAATTCTTCCAGACTGTAGGATACCATTCCTGGCACCGTAGTGGTATCAGAGAAGCAGCACACTTTGTGTTAATGAAAAAATGGTGTTCTACTGGCCTACGGGACTTAATCCTCCCTGGGTATATCACTTATTAAGAGCAAGTGATAGTGAAGAGGCCGTGACTCAGTATGTCCTTAATTCAAAGAGTGGAAGAGGCTGAGGGGTCCCACTCCGGTAGTAAAAACTAATATAATTTTCAAGATGCCAAAATAGATGTAAGAGCTGCTCTAGTCAGTGATGCGTGCTTGAAAAACCAGAAGCCAACATACGTAAGATTTGAGGATTATGAAAGTCATCTTACTAAAATCTCTCCTGAGGTTACTAAACTAGCCAGATTATCTAGTCACAGTCTCTGGACAGCACTTTGAGAATTCAATGGGGAGTGTGTCTGACAGAACACACAGATTAAAGTGGTATTTATATTAGGTAAACTGTAACCACCAAAGTACTTTTATTGCTTACTTTAAGACATGCTTGGAATTCTTTTTTTTTTTTTTTTAATATAAAACCTTTCATCCGTTTTGGAGGTTACTTTAAAGATAGGGACAAGCAAGGTATAAGACATGGGGGATGATGAGGAACCATATAAATTTTTCTACTGTTTTTCTCATTAAATACTAAGGCATTATATATCACTGTGAACAATCAAGGATCAACTGACACTGAAATACTGCCAAGAATGCACATATTCTATTGACTCCCTGCCTAACTCCATAGCTCCCTATTGCTAAACTGAAATGGTGTACCTTCCCAAATTACAAAATATGTCTCATTGTACACCTTAAAATCAGGAATGTTTATGTTTTACAAAAACATCCAACCATTATGACAGATTCTGACACCCATGGGGGAGCAAGTGGCAGTCATGGTGGAATTCTTGCCAGCTTGAAAGAAACACAGGGACAGACCTCTGACATCTGCCTAGATTCTCAAGCCTGGCTCACAGTGGGAGAAATGACCCGCCAAAAGAGTGTAAAACAGATGGAAGTTCCAACATGCTGCCCTTCATCAGGTCAACAGCAGCAAGCAGGACTTTACCTATGCGGTCAAAAGGCCAAAAAAAAAAAAAAAAAAAGGAAAACCTGCTAACGAGTACTGGTGCTAGCTAGGTAAGCAGCCTTTCTTATAGAATGTTATTTCCCCATAATCTACTATTGCATTTTCCATCCATCCTTATTTTTTCCTCTATCCGTATTTCCTCATCTATTTTTTTCCCGCCTCGTTAAGTTTACTATATGAAAGCTACCTTAAATACTTCTCTAATGAGATGAGGCAGGAAAAAGAGAAGGGAAGGACCCATGTTCGTATTCTTCCCCCCACACTCCAATTCTATCTAAAAAACTGATAAAGCTATAATATTTATTTAAAGGAAGCCAGTATACAACTACTGTATAACATAAAATTATTTTCTGTGTCTATTCACCGTAATGATTCTAGTTATATGTTTAAAGGCACTGCCTAGCACAAATATAGCACAAAAGAAATCTACCTTTTGAGATCACTATTTCAGAGCTAGCAGCTGGCACTCACTGTGGCTTGGCATCTTCTTTAAAGGCCTTCCAACATTTGGCATTAGCCTTTCAGAGACCAGGGCCTTTCATACTCAGCACTGTTGCAAAATGTCTTACTCACTAGTACTCAAAGAAGGCCCCAATTTCCCAGCAAAAGAGAAATAAAATTGGAGCTAACGCTTATTTGGTAGAATGCTATTATCAGCAAATACTTGTCTTCCATACTCTTCCCATGCCACAGAGCTACACCAGAGGCAGGTTTTCTTTTTCTTTCATCAAAACACACTATGGCCTTCAACCATCTGCATTGCTCATGATCCCAACTCCTCTATCCCTAACATAAATCTCATAATTCTAAATACACTGATAAGCCCCTAGAGGATTTAAGGCAAGGAAATTACCATGGTCTCATTTATATTTTGAGATCACTTTAGGTGCAATTCATTATGAAGGAGTTAAAAGGAGAGGCAGAGATGACAGCTAGAAGGCTATGATGGCAGCCCAAGTGAGAGAAAAGCTTGGTTTATATGAGGGGGTAGCAGTGGAGATGAAAAAAGCATGAGTTCAAGATGTATTTTAGAAACAGGGCTGACATGACACTCAAGCAGAGACACCATGAAGGCGGTAAGACACATTAGTTAGTATGGAACTGAGGAAAGAGGTCGGGGCGAGATACCACCATTTTGGAGATATCCCTTACAGATGGTATTTAAAGGCAGTCGGGTGAGTAAGAGCACCTAGGTGTGAGTGTGAGAGACTGCAGACGCACAGAAAGCGACATGGCTCAACCAGTGCCCTACTGCCGTCAGCTTCTTTTAAGGGGGGATGGGAGAAAACAAATGCCACAACGTTTTCTGTAAGCTAGTACACGATGCATAGCTCTCAGTGATATGTCTCCCAACAATAGGTAAAGAGAAAAAAGAAAGTTGTGGTGTTTTTTTCCTTAATTTTTGTTCATTTTAGTAACAGAAGCTTTCCCTTCAACCTCATGCATAAACACACTTCCAATGGCAGTTTAATGAATTTATTAGCTGAATCAAACTAATCCATTCATATTTTCTCCTTTTAAAAAGTTAGAATTCACTTAGTAAGAAAATTCACTGAAAACAAATAATGAAGTTATAAGATACTATTTGAATCAAATTATCATTTGAATACAGGATTTCCTAATTAGTAATCACAACTACAAAATCTGATTAATATCAAAACCTGAATAGTAACTAACAATAAATGAAATAATCACACAATCTATTTTACATGAAATTCAGAGATTTCCACTTTAAGGTTCTCCTTTCACAATGCTAATGAAAGTGGAATTCAGTAGTCATCGCCTTTCTTTGGATCAGCCAGGTCATTTACTCAAAAAATAAAAGATTCCATCAGATCTACCACTTTCCCACTGAATGACTCAGACGGACTTATTTCCTGATTTTAAACTCATATCAGAACTGGAAACTACTCAAACTCCCATCAATCCATTCTACAATGGATAAATTAGGATATAGTCACACAGTGGAATAGTATACAGCATATAGAGTTGGCTTAAAATTCCACTATAGCTTGTATATGTTTAGGAGTCCTCAAAAAAAAAAAAAAAACAATGAAAGGGGATTTTAACTGATAACAGGAGGCAACTACATGTGATTGGCAAATCAAGCAAAAGTACTTGTATGATGCATCAATTGACCTAGATGTAGACAATCTACAGAATTAGTACGGGAGGGATAGTAATGAGAACCCCATGGGAAAGTGCTTCTCAAGCCCATTTCCCCTAAAAACTACAGGTGTAGGGAGCCAGTGTTACTAATGAACACGTGCTCCATACATCAGACAGGCTGGGGCAGAAAATGCTAAAATCAGTAATTAAAAACAAGGGACCAGGTATGGTTTAGCTCTGTGTCCCCACCCAAATCTCATCTCGAATTGTAATCCTCATGTGTTGAGGGAGGGGCCAGGTAGGAGGTGACTGGACCTTGGGGATGGACATACCTCTTGTTGTTCTCATGACAGAGTTACTTCTCAGGAGATCTGGCTGTTTGATGAGTATGTGTGTGTCTCTCCCCTGCTTTGCAGTGGAAAGATGTGCCTTGCTTCCCCTTTGCCTTCTACCACGATTGTAAGTCTCCTGAGGACTCCTCTGTCATGCTGAACCATGAGTCAATTAAACCTATTTTCTTTATAAATTACCAAGTCTCAGGTAGTTCTTTATAGCAGTGCGAAAATGGGCTAATACAGGCCCAAAGAGATCTGTTCTACTACATCTCTGTGCTAACTGGACCATGCCTGGAATGTTCTGTTTAATTCTGAATACCATAGTTGAAAAGAATTTTGTATAAAGTAAAACATATGCAAGGCTGGGCGCGGTGGCTCATACCTGCAATCCCAGCACTTTGGGAGGCCAAGGCGGGTGGATCATAAGGTCAGGAGATCAAGACCATCCTGGCTAACACGGTGAAACCCCGTCTCTACCAAAAATTAGCTGGATGTGGTGGCAAGAACCTGTAGTCCCAGCTACTCAGGAGCCTGAGGCAGGAGAATCGCCTGAACCCGAGAGCCGGAGGTTGCAGTGAGCCAAGATCGTGCCACTGCACTCCGACCTGGGCGACAGAGCGAGACTCTGTCTCAAAACAGACAGACAAACAAACAAACAAACAAACAAACCATATTCAAAGGAGAGTGACCAAAAGAACTTAAAGCCACCCAACATGACAAATGAAAGAAATGGAGAAATTTAGCCGAGAGGAGACAACTCAGGAGAGAGATAAAAACGATTTTTCAGTGCACAGGTTATACTCAAGTACACCATGCCATGAAACCTATTTTACTCAGCACTGTATTTTAAAACTATTGTTAGAATAGTAATTGCCCTCCTCCAATAGTGGTAAATATAAATTTTAAAAATTGATCAAAATGTGGCAACAGACTGGTCAATACTTCATAGTATACCAGAGGGCTCAGGCACACCAGCCAAGTACCACTGATGAAGACACTGCAGAAAATAGATTTCAACTCAATATAAAGACTAGCTTTCTAACTGGGTTATTTAAAGAATAAACAGGCTTACAAGAAAGGTACCATCTTGGCTATCCCTGAAAGTGTAATGAAGGAAACTTGAGTGTTGGAAGGGATGAGGGGCAGGATGCCTTTAATGGCACCTTCAGTCCTATGATTCTGATGATTCTGTATCTTGATTCTCAGATAAGCTGTGCCTGTTTTAAAATATCCCATACAGGCTGATTACTCAGAAGCAGATAGAATAATGGAAGGCAAGGCACATCAAATTATAAGGGAAAGATGAGATGTGGTGAGACAAGGTAGAGAGAAATATCTTGAAGATACCATTCTAAAACTTGAAATTTATATTACTAGTAAAGCCACATATACATGAATTCTTAAATCAGCCCCCTGAATCAAACTTTTCTGCTTTTTTATTACCAGGAGTACTATTTGAAAGCAGAACTTACATGATTTACATTTTGTTTATAAAAGCAGCAATATAACAGAGGTGAATGAACACACATTTCTTCTCCCTGGAAAGGACAGATGAGGCTGATAGCGTAAAAAAAAAACCCAGCATCCTGTCTGACTGAAGTATTAGCCTATGAGGTGGAATGAGAAAAATCAGTATTGTTTGAATAGAAATAATTATAAAAAGAAGGAAATTTTATCTGGGTATGGTGCCATTACACTGTTTACCCTCAAGAGCTGAAGTCTCAGTTCAATTCTTTCAAGGATAAAGGGCTATATTTACCCACTGTTAGCCGATGTTCATGTTAAACAAAGCCCTCACAGAATGTAAACTTTTAATTTTTTTATTCAGTAACATTTAACTTCTTTCTGTGCCTGGGGTCATCACTGGTAAGAGTTCCAAGAAATTTTCATTCTGTGGAGATACATTCAGCTATCCTGGAAGAAGAACTGTACCACCTTAAACCTCAGGAATGGCTCTATCCCCCTCTCCCATTTAATCATGATACTCTGAATCCCTTCTGCATCAATTATGCATACAATAGAGTACAGTACATAAAACCACAATAAGCAATACAGAAAAAAAAGGATTAAAGCCACGAAAAATGTATTAATTTATTCTATGCAATGCACTTGTAATTCTTCCACTTTCAGTCAAGATCACAGTACAGTTTAATAGTCTGGTTCAGGGACCAATTAATCCTTTTATATTTAAATCAATCACTGACTCCTCTCCGAATAATTTAGCTTCTACATGCTGCCTCCCATTTGATGTCTTTGGGGGAAAGAGCACAGTTAACACTATGTGGTACATTAATCATGTTTAGTAACAGAAAAAGAAATGCATTATCAGAGAAACCTAATACAAAAAGTAAAACATGCTCTAAAACATGTTAGGATAATCAGTACATGTGTCACATTTTTCTTAATAAAAGCAGGCAAGTTAAACCGGGAACCAAGAGTATACTCTTCATCTGGCTTTTCATAGTATGTGTGCATGCATGTATCTATTTATCTTGACTATGTATAAATAGATATCCAGGAATAAAGCCACTCAGCTCAATCCATACCCCTACGCACTGGCAGATTCTTCTCCATCCCAACCTAAAGCAAATGACTTGATGATGCTCAAACAGTGGGGAAGGGGAAAAGTAATAGAAAGGCATGTATTTTATTCAAACTGGCATGTGTTTGGCACTTTGCCACAAAGCTGAGTCCTTTTCCTAGAACAACTCAGAAGCCTAATTAATAGGGTTAATTCAATGTAATATTCATGTGTAGTCTAAAGATTCTTACCACTGCATATAAAGCAGATGTCCATGTTTGAAGAATATTTTCTCTAAACAAATGTGTCAAGAAAGCATTAAGAGTTCATGTGACCAAGAATAACGCCATTGTACTATATGCGAGCTCTATTTTAACCAACAGCAAGAGAAGGAGGTCCTCTTTTTTGTTCCTGGATCTTAATCACAAGAATAAATCAACTTGGTATTCTAGTGCCCACCCCATGGATTACAAATGCAGGATTTAGTTTCAGAAATTTCAAAGCCAACTTAAGCACTTTTCAAACGTTCCATAAGTAAGTGTTTTCAAAAAAATTAACCAATTAAGTTTCTATGTAGATTCAGCACTGAAAAAAGTGAAGTCTGTATCTTGGCATAACCCGAATGTATTGCTGACTCAGGAGCTCTGCCAGTTCAAACAACTCCACATGAAAGAAAGCGCAAGTGAATGTTAGCTCTGTGTTCACTTCACACCAACACAGAGAAATCAAATGGTCAAAGTTTAAGACCAGCTCTGTGATACTAGTGGGAAGAAGAGTGAAAAAAGAGGCCATACTATAGGTGGAAATCCTAACTCCTAAGAACACACAACAGCATCTAAAGACAGACTCAAAAGCCTGGCTAGATTATCTCACTGAAGGAATATTTCTCTGAGCATGTGAGCTGAGACAACATTTGAGAATCTGGTAGACAACTATGACCCGCAAATAATCATCAGGTAGAAAAATATTGTCATCCTCACTAATCCCCAGAAAAGTCACATCAAAGAAACATCTGGAAAGAACCCAAGTCTTCTGTTTCTTTTTTAAGCCTCAGAATAGAACAGAACACCACTAATCAAGATTAAACAAGTGAACCAAAGCTCATCATCAAAAATCATCTCATCCCTAGAATATGTTGTATCAGCTAACAAGCTACTGTCAACAGGATGAGTCTTGTGTCATTTTCATGGTGGCTTGGTAAATTTGGGTGGATCCATTCATACTCCTCTTGTCTAGTTATGTCTGTCAAATGGTATGCAAACTGTATATGCAAAAAAGGGTATAGTAAGAGACCCTACAGATAACTACAAAACACACATAAATCCAAGGAGTTGAATGCAAGGAAAAGAGGGGGCCCCTCCTTCTCTATTTATTTGTTTGGGTAAAATGCACCCTTATATTTTAGTGACTTTCTCAGGCAGTAAATCCAAAGATGGAAAATATTACATGTTCTTTCTGGATTCAGTATAATGTTCAAAACGATAATAAAATGCCTAAAATCCTTTTGAACACTGGTGTTCCTTTCCTTTCTCTTCTCTGCTTTTAATCTGGTCATCCCAATCCTGGGCCTACATAGTACTGAGTCCCCCTGGCTGAGACAACAAATGAAAGCCTCAGCACATCCACAAACTGCCCTTCTCTCATGCTCAGCTCCTGTCTGAGCTGCTCTGAACAATTCCCTCCCATCCTCTTGCTAGCAGAGGCTGTACTCGGCTTCTAGATGGGGGTCTTTGGTGCTTCTTAACTGCCTCTGATTTGGTAGGAGCTCTTCCTTTACTAGCCCCTGTGGACTTGTAACTAATTCTTTAATCTATGGACAGTCTGTACTGAAAACTATGGTATGACATAAAATATGAGTCACAGCGTATCTGGTAATAGTATATATGTGGTGAAAAATGCTCTGCTATAAACCTCATATTTAACATAATTCGACCAACATTAACATAACAAATTTTCAAGTAAATAACATCATAAACATTAGGATTACCAAACGGGCTCCAGTTCAGAGTTGCTATTGTATCAGCAGCCATCTTTAGACAGGTTACAAGTAAAATGGGAAAAGAAAAATATTAATGCAATAAAAATTATTAAGTCACAAAAAATGTTTAACCAGCCTTTCAAAATAACCAATAACAAGATATAGTTTAGGTAAATAAATATATATATTTATATAATAAAGTATTTCTTTTATTACCAACTACCTAATAAAGTAGTAGGTAATCAATAAAAATTACATGCATGAAGTGACATTTCTAAGTCAATATATAAAATCAACTCTGGAGAAAGACACGCTTAAAAAAGAAAAAGCAGGCTTAGCATTTTATTTATAAAGCCAATATTAAAATGCAGTCTTATCATTCTCTAATTACTCTTTAACATACCATGTCTAAGTCAAAATATGGTAGGCTGGTTTATAGTCACTCACACACACAAAAAAGAATGTTCTGATACTTGTGAAACTGGAGTTCTGTTTGACGAGTGCTGAGTTTTTTATTTTCAAAAGCTGAATCAGCTAATTTTGAATAGTCAGTGTAAAAAACAAAAACACAAAGATGTTTGTCAACATAAATAATATGAAGACACCCATCCATTGAAACATTGAAAAACAAATCACAAAAGAAAAAGTTAATGCTCTGATACAAAATCTAAAGCCAAATGGATGTAAATAATTTCACATCCCAAAATAATAGGATAAATGGCATTTAAAAGAAATGTTGGATATTTAATGGCTTTGTCTTTTGTTACCTTTGTTACTCAGCACAACCCCAACTTCACATATATGAGAACATTTTAACAATATATGCAGTAAAACATAAAAATATAATTAAATAAAGATATTTGCTTCAATTTGTAAGGGAAATTTCTTGCAGTGCAATTTTAGTAGCAGGCAAAATCAGTGTAATATTTCATTCTCACGTCTATCTGTGTACGGGTAACTAAAAGTGTTTTTTAAAAGAAAGAAAAGGCCGGGTGCGGTGGCTCACGCCTGTAATCTCTGCACTTTGGGAGGACGAGACAGATGGATCACGAGGTCAGGAGATCGAGACCATCCTGGCTAACACAGTGAAACCCCGTCTCTACTAAAAATACAAAAAATTAGTCGGGCATGGTGGTGGGTGCCTGTAGTCCCAGCTACTTGGGAGGCTGAGGCAGGAGAATGGCATGAACCTGGGAGGCAGAGCTTGCAGTGAGCTGAGGAATCGCGCCAATGCACTCCAGCCTGGGCGACAGAGTGAGACTCCCTCTCAAAAAAAGAAAAGAAAGAAAGAAAGAAAATGTCTTCATTTACTTGATAGCCAAGTAGGCTCTTCACCCAAGTTAGGCATCTCACAGGAATATAAAAGATGGCCAGGCGCAGAGGCTCATGCCTGTAATCCCAGCACTTTGGGACACCAAAGCGGGGAGATTGCTTGAGGCCAGGCATTTGAGACCAGACTGAGCAAAAGAGCAAGACCCTATCTCTACAAAAAGAAAAATAAAAAATTGGCCAGGCCTGGTAGCGCATGCTAGTAGCCCTAGCTACTTGGGAGGCTGAGGTGAGAGCATCGCTTGAATCCAAAAGGTCAAGGCAACAGTGAGCCACGACTGCCACTGGACCCCAGCCTGGGTGACAGAGAAAGAGCCTGTCTTCAAAAACATAAATAAACAAAAAATAAAGACAAAAACATCAAGCTAGCTGTTGTACAGATTTATCGAAGAACTTTGTTGAGAGCAAGAAACACCATTTCTTTCATTTAATTTATAAGTGGGTTTTCTTTATCCAATAAGCATACATCAGCTACATGATTCCAAGTGACATGTTCTTGATAGTCAATAAAATTTCAGCTAAAATAATGTTAGTAATTAGAAACGGAAAATTAAAGAAAATAGACTAAGATAACCAGGAAATAAAAATAGAGGCTGATGATAACGTGTGTCAGGAAACAAGCCCCAAGTAAATCCTCCAGGGTCTTCTGACAGATCTAAGGTGTTTAACTAACGGTTTCTGTCCCATCCCTCTTCACCCTCAAGCAAAATCCTCCTGACCAAATCCCAGTCCTCACTCACTACAAGAAGTTTTGCCCATGTTCTACTGCCACATAACCTGTATATTTCATCTGAGGCATTTAGAAGCTGAGGTGGGTTTCCAGTACAGCCTTCCCTCTTGTTTTCTCTTTCAATAGTATGGAAAGGATAGATGGAGTTAAGAAAAAGAGTAAGGGAAGCTTGACCATAAAACATTTACTGAATGTGTTTTTATTCAGGCTAGTTTTCATGTGGTGTTGGGAAAAATCAGTTAAGAGTTATACCTGCAAAGATCAAAGATATATGTTACTTTTTTTTTTTTTTGAGACAAGTTGAAAAGCTTGTGTGTCGAACTACACCATGCCCAGCAACTTTACTTTTAATTGTTACTTCTAAAAACCCATTTACTACTCTCTGAACAACCTGGGAACTAAAATTTGAAAAAGAATAAATAAATCCGTGCCTATCACTAGTCACAAAGGAGAATGAATTAGGTAATAGTCCCCACTCTAGGAACCGAAGAAGGAATCAGAGTCACTGGGGCAGTGCTTCAGAAGACACTGTTGTATATTACAGTGGGCTGAACTGGGATAGGAAGAGGGGATAATCAGAACTTAAAACTGTGGAAAAAAGAGACTGCACCTATCAGAGCCTGTAAACCTGCACATCATACATCAAGGAAGAGCCAGGGTAATGGCAGGAGTGGTAAGATACAGGGCAAGGAGAGGGGAGTCAAAACATTAGGCTAGTGCAATAGCTCAAATGAAGTGATAGAAACTTAGAATGTGACAGTAAAAGTTGAAAAGAAACCAAAGAATACATTTTACAACTAGACAAACCTAGAAGTATACCTTGTGATACCATATGGGCACCTTCTTCAGCTGATAATGCTTAAGAAATAAACTTATCTATGAATCAGAATGAAATTTTGTTTTTTTTTTTAATATGCAGAAAAACTCTTTGGAGTTCGGGGTTAAGGGCAGAAAAATTGACTAAGAAGTTATCAATATTTTACTTGCTACTTTTTCTTATACCTTTCAATTGGAAAATGAGGCAGTGCCTAAGTTACAGACAGCCATTACCGTTATCGATTTCCATTTTTAAAATCAGTGTTTTTAATATTACTTTAAGGAGAGACAATGATATTCTAATATGCTTGTACTGTCTCTACTTAAACCTTGTTCCCAAGGAAACAGCTAATGTCTCAATATCAGATCCTGCATAATCATGACTACAAAGGAAGTATGCTACAAGGAGACATTTGCACTTTTAGCAGAGTGAAAATGACCAGCTTCTTCTGCCTTCCTAGCAAACAAAAGTCTCTGATTTTCATACAAAGACCAGCCCTTTCTACTAGACATATGCTGACAGGAACAGGTTATAGTATTTACATGATCTCATGTACAGAATGTTACTATTTTCAGTGGCATTCTGTTCCAGATGAAAACAAAGACACAACTGAAATCACCTTTATTTTTAGGCATTAGTGACTGTCTCTTTTGGAAGAGGCTCAGTTTTGAAGTCAGGCTTATTAAAGCATAGGTGGAGATAACTGCTCATAAACCATTATGGATGAACATATTTCCCAAGGCCAAAAGGCTTGAAATTAAAATGACTTAAATAAAAACAATGTTACAGATTTTTATTAGCCAAAACCCCCACAACAAATAAGCATGGATGTTCTTAAATGTATCACATAATTTTTTTAATACTGAGTACACTTCTTTCACCTTTTATAACCAGCCCTTTTTCCAGATGAAGCACTTAAAATTTTGGCATGGCAAAAGAAAAAAATGATATATGAATCATTTGCAGTTAGGAAAAAATAGACGAAGTATGGACAGACTTTCTTTTCATAATCACTGGCAAAACCTCGAATTTACACTTCTGAAGAAATGCTTTTCGTTAAGGATTTACAAACATTCAAACCAGACAGTTCTAACATTATTGGTACTGAGCCTAAAAATATAACATGCATGGACATTTTATCTTGCCCAAAATATTCAAACAATTTAGGAAGGTGGACAAACTGAACACTTAGCCTCATATACCACACAGTGGAAGAAAATGTAAACACTAATTATAAAAACATCTGAGGACTACAATTCTAAGAGTTTTTCAAATGGCAGGAATCATAAAATTAATTTAATAGATTTCAACCAATATTTCTTAAATAGAATTGAAAATGTAAATAAAATTTCTGACTTATTTTAAGAAATGAGAGATACAAAAACACGTATGTACTACGTTGCAATGTAAGATCTATTCCTTTGAATGCAGTCAAAATAAATGGAAAGTTCTTGGAAGGATCAAATATTGTGTTAAGCCTCAATTTAACAACCCAATAACACAAGGATTTTTCATTATACTGGCCTGTTAAAATGTTCTGTTAAAGCCCAAAACCATAATTTATAACTAGATTGTTCTAGGGTGCGACTCCATGGAAGTTAAAATTATGACTCTAAGAGTTGAATTAACTCCTTAGTGGAACAAAATATAGCACAGCTTTCCCAATAATGGTAACCTGGCAGATCAGGACAAGTATATACATTTAGAAAATATGTGAGCGGGCACACAAAATCTTAAAATTGAAATGATAATTTCACCAAAACTTTACTGGACATGTCTGCATGCAATAACATTTTTCTGTGTACACATGGAACAGGTATCATCAATACTAAAACTCTAGAAATAAAATGTATCTACTGAATGTGAAACTAAAAATGAACACCACTGAGACACTCTAATAACCAGTGGCAGGAAGCCAAGTTCGGCTAATAGAAAAGTTGTAAAATTAACTAAAGACTTCTCCCCCTGAATTAAAAGTACACCCTACTTAGAAGATGGTAATTCTTTTTTTTAATTAAATGGTTACACAAGCTCTACTTATAGGTATCAAGAGTCTCTAATTTAAGTGTATAAGGAAATTTACATCCATTGGCCGGGCACGGTGGCTCATGCTTGTAATCCCAGCACTTTGGGAGGCCAAGGAGGGTGGATCACATGAGATCAAGAGTTCGCGACCAGACTAGCCAACATGGTGAAACCCCGTCTCTACTAAAAATACAAAAAAATCAGCCAGGCGTGGTGGCACATGCCAGTAATCCCAGCTGTTCAGGAGGCTGAGGTAGGAGAATTGCTTGAACCTAGGAGATGGAGCTTGCAGTGAGCCGAGATCATGCATGCCAGCCTGGGCAACAGAGTGAGACTCCATCTCAAGAAAAACAACAACACAACAAAAAAAACCCAGAAATTTACATTCTTCAAATATAAGTGCTCATTTTTCAAATATTTAACAACATATCTTTAAATGTATATTGTACAAAACTGTATGCATAATACGGAAAAATACCTAAATTAGGAAGCCCAAATTTTACAAGTCAAATCCTAAGGAAATGGGTTGTTTATAGATTATCATACATCATAAGCAATTTCCACAGCATTAAAATGTTAAAGAATATTATATAGCATTTTAATAAAACATTTTTCAAAGATAAAAATAATAGAAATGAACAGGCCAGGCATGGTGGCTCACACCGAGATCCCACCACTGCACTCCAGCCTGGATGACAGAGCGAGACTCTGTCTCAAAAATACTGATAACAATAGAAATGAATTAATATTTAACTTCAATAATTTTTAAACTAGAAATACAGTTTTATTCTCTCCATAAAGGGAGTAAATAGCCTGTGCAGTTTCCTTTTAAATCATAATTTAAAAATTCTAATTAGCCTAGACATAAACTCTGAGGAGTAAATGTTGGCTACAGATCATATGCAAACAGCAATGATAAATGGCAACCAAGTACAGGCTGAATATCCTTTATTCAAAATGCTTGGAACCAGAAGAATATCGGATTTCAAATTTCTTTCGATTTTGGAATATCTGCATACACATAATAAGATATATTGGGAATGAGACCCAAGTCTGAATATGAAATTCATTTAGGTACATTTATATTACATATAATACCTTAAGCACACAAATCCTGAAGGTAATTTTGCACAATATGTTAAATAATTTTGTCTGTGAAACAAAGTTTTGACTGTGACCCATCTCATGAAGTCAAGCATGGAATTTTCCACTTATGACATCATGTGGGCACTCAAAAAGTTACAACTTTGGAGTATTTCAGATTTTGGACTGAACAGAGATAGCCACTGAGGAGCCAAGCTGACTGATATGAATGCAAGGAATAAGATGAAACATAGCCAAATTTCCAGCATTTAAAGAGATGTTAAGAAAACACTTGCCAAAAAGCCACAATCAAATTCTAGCTTGCCCTTCATTTCTAACAGCAGCAGTGGTAGCCGACCAGTTTTGTTTTTGAAATTTAATGTTTATTATGTACTTACCTACACACACACACACACACACACACACACACACACACATATAAAACTATATAAGAACATTCTATACAGCTAAGAAACACAAAAACAGTTTCTTAGTGTTAAATGACTTGGATAATGCAAAGGTGTCATTCAGAGGCAAGGATTCGAATTCAAAGCCAGGAGTGACCCATGTTTTGTTAGCTCAAAGACATGACCTTACACACAGGATAGAGAAACAGAAAGGTCAGACTAAAGGGATGATTAAAGTCATTAGAAAATACAAAGGATGTGAGGGAGTGTTGCTGAGTCCTGTATTACAAAAAGTGGGTCTCTCGCTAGGTCAAAATCTCAATTTTGCCTTTAGGAATTTATTTGATTCTGCAGGAGATAGAACCTAAAAGCATTAACTAATGAGAAAATTGCTCTAATATTTTACTGAACTATACTGTAGAAATTAATTCTTCATAACCCATTGAGAAAAATGTCTTGTGCCATCCTAAAAGGGTGTTAAATCCATTGTGATCTTTGTGGGGGAAAAGTTGGAAAGCATCATTCACTCTTAAATGTCAGTTAGTTAAGAACAAAAATCACTAATCATGTGTTAAGATTCTGGTTTGCATTACACCATTTTGACAAATTAGCCATCCCAATCTTGCTTTGCTTAGGCTAATAGCGCAAACTGCTTATATACTCAGTCTCTGAGACAGACCCAGAGACTGGGAAGAGGAAGCAGGGGAACAGGGTGCTGGGTGCCTAGAAGATGCTAACCAGGTATGAAAAATTAACAAGGAAGAATTTACAAGAATAATCCATACATTAATTATGGAGTGTTTAATGTATTTTGATTAAATGAGAAAGTCAAATGCATTTCAGTAAAACTGATGGGCAACATATTAATAGTAAGTCATGTAAGGCAAGCATCATCATTAACGTCTTAAAAAGCACTGAATAAGCCTAAGACATTTTCTAGAAAATAAGATATATAATCCATTATTCCATTTATTATGCAAATATCTGTCTTTCTGAAAGATATACGGAAAACATTTTCTCCATGTGTCATGCACTATGTAAGAAAGCAAGAAAACCACAGCACTAATTATACTTTCTTATTAAAAAGTAAAAAATTCCTTTTTATTCAATGACTTCTAAATTATTGCACAGATACAAGTGATTAGGGAGTTAAAAACATGAGTAAAACATAAAACATAATCCCTATCCTTAAGGAATTTATACTCTTCTAGAAGAAAAAGTAAAATATGACCATAAATAAGTATAATCGAAGGTATACATAAATACCAGAAGAAAAGCTTAGGTCTGTAAAATTTAGGAAGACATTATTCTGGCTGAGAGAATCAAGAGGCACTGTGGAGGAGTTAGGACTAAAGTGGGGCCTGAAGGACTTTTAGGATTTGGATAATATGAGACTGGATGCTTAGAAAGGAAGGCTATCCAGGAAAGGAAATACTAAGAGTTATTAATATTTGAGTGTTTACTTTGCCAGGCAGTATTCTAAGTGTTTTAAATATATCCTTAAATTCTCACAACTCTAAGGTAGGCATTAAATTATTACCCCTACTTTGAAGCAGAAGGGAGGAAGGGGAGGGAGCTAAAGTCACTTGCCGAAGGTCATATAACTTGCAAGGGGCAAAGTCATACTTCAGATATGACTAATCAAAGATTCTACACTCTCAAAGCTCTGAACTTTACAACCTTAACTGAAATGGCATGATAAAAACTGGTTATAGTTCAGTAACCATTAGCAAAAGGCTTTCACCTTAAATCAGCTCATTTTAGCTCTTTTTACCTCTAAAAGCTCATTAGAGGTATGCTAGTATCCCCATTTTAGATGATACCACAAGCTCAAGGAGTTAAAGTAACTTCCCCAGGGTCACAGAGGCAAAGGTCCAGCTGATAATCAAACCTCGTCTTTGGCCTACAAGTCCAGTGTTTCATCACATCTACTTTACATTAGAAAGGCTGCTTACAAATTGTCTGCCAGCCGTGAAGTCCAAGACTTATGCAATGATGCCCCATTGTCCATCAAGTTCCCCATGCTCACTGCTCTGCTCCACGTCAACACAAAGGGAATTCTGCCAAAGATTTCATTTGAAAAACAGTTCTACTACTTAATTTAACAACTATTACACACACACACACACACACACACACACACACACACACACACACGTACGTACGTCTTACCCTCATTTCCTCCTGCATTTTCTCATGTTCTATACTCTGGTATCCAAATCCCACTCCAGAAAATATCATATCCCACACATCATGTCTTTCTCTTGGTTTAATATGTGTAATACCTTGATTAAAACCAAAATATATTCAGAATAAAAACCGAGTAACAATCATGTAACAATCAGTGAGAACTCTGCCAAAGTTTCCCACCACTCTACCTGTATACCCTCTTTGAGTACCTACTATTTAGAACTCCAAGAGTACGACTTAAGCATGTTAAGTACTTTTCTTTTGCACATGACTCTATAATAGCCTTATTTTCAAGCATAATCAGAAAAGAATAGCTTTCATGTAAACATTAATAACTAGATACTTAACGGTAATGACTCCCACTGTCCAGCTGAAATCCTATTTAAGTGATACAATCATCAGTAAAAAGCTCAAGGGCACCAGAATGATTAAAAGAAAAGACAATTCCAAGTGCGGACAGGACAAACAACAACTTTCATATACAGCTGGTGAGAATCTAAGTTGGTACAGCCAGTTTGGAAAATTGCTTGGCAGTATCTATTAAAGCTGAACATGTGCCTGCTACTCTGTGTTTCAATATTCCACTCCTAGGTATATACCCAATAGAAAATATGTGCCAGAATGTTCTTAGCAGGATTATTCATAATAGCCCCAAAGTAATAATAAATCAATGTCAACCCACAGAATACATAAATTGTGGTATATTAACATGCAAGGGATTAAATAAAAATAAAAACAAACTGCAACTATACATAAGACGAATGGATTTCAGAAATTTAACACTGAGAGAAATAAGATACAAAACTCAGCATAAAGTATATGCTATTAACTAAATAAAGTTTAAAACTCTGTAAAATTGATCTATAGTGGTATTGAAATAGTGATCCCCTTGAGGGGGAAATGACTAAAAAGAGGCATAAGGGGTGCTTCTAAGAAGTTGGTAATACTGTTTCTTGATCTGAATGCTAGAAATAAGGTTGTATACACCTTATAAAAGTTGATAAAGCTAAACACTTATGATGTACAAACATCTTAAACGTATATTTCAATAAAAAGATTTAAAAAATAATTCCAATAGAATGTTTTCAGAAAGTTCATTGCAAGTCGGATAATTAAAATAGGTGCAACTCAGAAGAAAAAGCATATTAACATGTAAACTTTCGATCCCTACTTTCAGAGATACAGAGGAGTCAAAGCACATTCACAAGAGAAGTTAGTTCTTTAAATGGTACACAATCCCTCCTATGAAGACCAAGATTTTAACAATGGTTTCACAACCGGCCTTTCCAAGAAGAGTTACAGAACTAATGCATTTCATAGCTGGGAAGGCCTTTAGAAAATGCCATGACCGGCCAGGTGCAGTGGCTCACGCCTGTAATCCCAGCACTTTGGGAGGCTGAGGTGGGTGGATCACCTGAGGTCGGGAGTTCAAGACCAGCCTAGCCAACATAGTGAAACCCTGTCTCTACAAAACTACAAAAATTAGCCGGGCTTGATAGCGGGTGCCTGTAATCCCAGCTACTGGGGAGGCTGGAGGCACGAGAATCGCTTGAACCCAGGAGGCGGAGGTTGCAGTGAGCCAAGATTGTGCCATTGGACTCCAGCCTGGGCAACAGTGAGACTCCCCGTCTCCAAAAAAAAAACAAAAAGAGAAAATGCCATGCATGACAACACCAAAATGAGCTTAGTTACTGACTATAATAAGATTCACTAAACATCCAGGATGATATCCATAAGCTCCACGAGCAGACAACCACAGTACATAAGCAGAAGAGGATTAAAAGCCAAGATTTCATGGGTGGTTTAGTAAGCTGCTGGCAGCCCAAAGGTAAGTTTGTTAGGGTAGGACCCTCACCACAACACTAGCCACATTCTGAGTGATACAGGAAGCAACAAACTACAGCAATTACAAGCAAGAGTGTACAATCTGGCTTTAGTACACCACAACGACTAAAATTTTTGTCCTAATAATGTATGCATTTTCTAATGATTTATAAAGTTTCTTTTCTTGTTTTTTGTTTGTTTGTTTTTGAGACAAAGTCTTACTCTTTCAGTCAGGCTAGAGTGCAGTGGCACAATCACGGCTCACTGCAGCCTCAACCTCCTGGGCTCAGGTGATTCTCAGCCTCCTACGTAGCTGGGACCTCAGGCACAGGGTTTTGTCATGTTGCCCAGGCTGATCTTGAACTCCTGGGCTCAAGCAATCTGTCCAGCTCTGAATTCCCAAAAGTGCTGGGATTACAGGCATGAGCCACTGTGCCTGGCCTGATTTATGAATAAAATTTCTTTATTCATAATAGCTGTCTACATTTGTAGGACCTTAGTTAAGACATGATTAAGTACTAGAATTAGTTCCAACTACTGCTGGTGATAAACTCACCATCTACCTTCACTTGTTTTCTCTTAATTCTCCAAGAAGTAATCAGGTGAATAAAGAATCATCATCAGATAATATTTTCCAAGATTCTTTAAGAAATTAATTTTTATCTACTCTTAAATGATTGCACAATTATAGGATAGAAATTACTATCTTGTGCTCTAATTCAAATTGCTCTTAATGATCCTAGAGAGAAATGAATTACTAGAGATAAAAGATAAATTTTGCTGTGGTTTGTGATCTTTATTTCTTTCCTTAAAACTTAACAGACCTCTTTGTCTACCTCAAAAGATTTACTAAAATACGGAATATACTTCAGTTACTTAACACATACTTGGTTATTGTATTTTCACCAAACTGACATAGGATCCTAAATCATTCTGGTAAAAGAATAAAAATGGTCTCTTTCTCTCATAAGATTTAAATGTATCACTGCGTCAGACAAGGTTAAATCAGAAGCCGAATCCCTGAAGAAAGCTAGTAGAGTCATTTAACAGAAAATGAAGTTGGCTAACACCTGAAGGAATAATTGTAGTAGAGTATTCCAAGTAGCTCGAACACACGCCCATAAAATAAAGTCCTGTGAGGCAGACAGGAGTCCCAAAGAAACTGCAATTAATAATCCTCCTGCAACAGCAGAAGCACATTCCACATGAAAAGGTACAAAAAGGATAACAAAAAGATCAGCAGTAAGCCAGAGCGAAAATACCAAATTTCCAGCAACCAAACTGCAAAACTCTATGTAGCGTATTAGTTATTTTCTTCAGGGGTAGAACTAATTAGCTGCATTATGGGTGGTTCAGTATCCATATGATACCCACAGTTGGGTACCCTCTGACTGACTGATGGCAGAATATTCTGTCATCAGCACTCAGGTTCCAGAGAGAACTTTCTAGGCAATGGTCTAATAAATAAAGACGTAATGTTTTGTTTATGAGATGCTGTGACTCATCGCCTACTAGATAATCTTAATCTACCCCAAACTTAGACTAATGGTCATTATTATGGTCTCTGAAACAGTTTACACATGGAGATAGACAGCCCTAAAGTCTATTTCCATACCATTACTTCCATCTGGCAAAATTTGATGGTTTCCTTCACTTACTAAAGTTGATTCTCAGAGGTCAAAAAATGTGCTCAGATATTCAAAAACTTGGTATTCAAAATGCCTAAATTTGGTAAAGAGACTTAGGATTATTATTACTATTTTTTTTATTTCTGGTGCTTACAAAATAAAGTCTTATTTTAAATCATTGAGCTATCTAGTAAGTTTATAAATAGAATTCAGGTGGTTCAAAATACATTATTTCATTTAAAATTTTAGGATCCAATGTGTTATGTACTGAGACAGCTTTATCATTTAGACAAGGATTAAATCACGAAAAATTCATTTACTTATTTCTGGCAAGATGTGTAACAGAAAACTCTTTAAATCTTTTAAATTACTGGAAGGATTCAACTATAGACAATCAAAAGACATCAAACATACTTTCTTCCTGAGGAAGAAAAGGAATCTGCTAGCAAACTTACAGTGAAAAGTGACCATGATTTACTGTTTAAAAGTTCTAAATGAAATGCATCAGAGTGAAAATCAGGATAAGGTTTGCCATTCCTTTTAAGGCACACATCCTTCTAAGCTCATGTGATTTCCTACTTTACGTAGTAAAGAAGGACACAAACAATATGCTTCCATGTGTTTATTTCAACCTAAGCAATATTCAACTTCAAAAACTCAAAAATACTGTTTTCCCCATATATTCTGAAGGTGCCTTTGTAATTACTGTACTGATGAGTCTGTATACATACATAAATTAAAATAAATGTTGAGATCCGAAGTAAAAAATAGCTTACACTATAGCATAAACTGGCAATAAAACCTATCATTTTGTAATCTCTATCTTTATCCATAATGGAAAATAAACAAATCTATGACCTGTTACCATTTATATGACCTCCCACAATACGTTTTTGAAGATCATCAAAAGATGCAATGAGAAACCTTTCTTGCAGGATAAGTTGCTAATCTTAATAAGTGTTCCCAGAAAGAGAATACCAGTCAATGGAGAAAGCTGAATTAAAAATAGTCTAGCCAACTGTAAAACAACAACAACATAATAGAGTAGACGGTGGTTCATGGACTTCTGTATTTAGCATTACATTATCATATTCTCCAACCCCACTCAAGTAGTATTCTAAAACATTAGTGTTTCATGCCTTTTCGCAGACTGACTCACGATTATATATGTAAAATATGAATATGTTAATTAGAGGTCAAAATATGGTACAAGTATATGTACGCTTTACTAATAAAGCAATAAGATACTGTGCTTAAGAAAAACACATAAAAAAAGGTTTCCATTTATAAATTGATATGTAATAGATTTAATGGAATGAAAGTTTACATCTGTACATCAAGTCTGCTTAAACACATTTTTCTTTTTTTTGTTAAGACAGGGTCTCGCTCTGTCACCCAGGATGGCGTGCAGTCACGCAATCATGGCTCACTGCAGCCTCAACTTCCCAGACTCAAGCAATCCTCCCACCTGAGCCTCCCAAGTGGTTGGGACTACAGGCATGTGCCAACCCACTCAGCTAATTGTTTGTAGAGATGGGGTCTCATTGTGTTGCTCAGGCTGGTCTTGAACTCCTGGGCTCAAGCCATCCTCCTGCCTAGGCCTCCCAAAGTTTTGAGATTACAGGCATGAGCCACCATGCCTGACCTGCTTAAACAAGCTTGATTTCACTGTCAATAACCCTCCAGTAAAAAATTATACTGTATTTTTTTTTTTTTTTTTGGTGAGAAGGAGTTTCCCTCTTACCACCTTGGCAGGAGTGCAGTGGGTGTGATCTTGGCTCACTGCAACCTCCGCCTCCCGGGTTCAAGCGATTCTCCTGCGTCAGTCTCCCAAGTAGCTGGGATTACAGACGCCCGCCACCATGCCCAGCTAATTTTTGTGTTTTTAATAGAGACGGGGTTTCACCAGGCTGGCCAGGCTGGTCTCGAACTCCTGACCTCAGGTGATCTGCCTGCCTCAGCCTCCTGAAGTGTTGGGATTACAGGTGTGAGCCACCACACCCACCCTACATAATTCTTTTACACTGTAAAAGTATTTTATGCTTTTAAATATATTTTTAAATACATATGCTTTTAGATAAATTATTAAATTTAATTAATATTTGAAGAATGATGGAAAAGAAAAATGGATTAAGAGTAAAAAACATAAAGGAGGCACGGAGAAAAAGGCTTTAAATTATTATTTAAATCTGATTTATACACTATTACATTTTACATAATACAAACTGAAATATACAAGAAACAAAACAAATCACTGTGATATAGAACCCCTTAAAGAAAATGCTTGGAAAATCTTTGTCTTTTCTACACTGCAGGGCAAAAAAACCCTCTAATACTAGAGGTGCAGTATGCAGTTTCACTGCTGGACTGTGTACACTGTGAGAGGAATGCAAACTAAGCGCAAGATTGCTCCTGGAGGGATCACAAAACATTGCCCAGGACACTCTCATCATTCTGTGGGCCTGGAGCATTCTCTGGATCATTAAAACTGTCTCAAGTAGTTGCCACTCTATTCGAATTAGACACATTTCTAATAAGCCTCAAATTAAAAAAAAAAAAGTTAATTTTGAAAAATTCACAAAAACAGGCCGGGCGTGGTAACTCACGCCTGTAATACTATCACTTTAGGAGGCTGAGGCAGGCAGATCACTTGAGGTCAGGAGTTTGAGACCAGCCTGGGCAACACGGTAAAACCCCGTCTCTATTAACATACAAAAAATTAGCCGGGCACTGTGGCGGGTGCCTGTAGTCCCAGCTACTCGGGAGGCTGAGGCAGGAGAATTGCTTGAACCCAGGAGGTGGAGGTTGTAGGGAGCCGAGATCATGCCACTGAACTCCAGCCTGGGTGACAGAGCGAGACTCCAAGGGAAAAAAAAAAAAAAACTAAAAATTTGCAAAAGACAATATAAAGACAATGATTCTGTACATTTTTTCACATTACAATTAAGTGAAAGTACTACTTTGGGTTAAAAACACTTAGTATTAAAAACTGGAGAAATATTTTAAGGTCTCAGATGTTAAGAACAGTATGTATGCCAATTATTAGACTGTATTGTGGAAGGAAATTTTAGGTTCAACTATTATCTTAAGCACACACACACACGAGATACTTGCTTTACGGAGCTTTGACTTTTGCCAAATTAATTCACTAAAGATAAATGGAAGTGAAAGCAATGAGATGAGAAGGAAGTTATGACACATACATGGTATCATCTTTAAAATGAGAAATTGAAAGCTCAAGATGATGGCATGTGGGCATTTGTGTCTTCTTTTATTTTCTATCTCCTGTCTTCTTCTCCTCCCATCTCTGAGACTCCACTCATGCCAATAAACAAGCTGATCATTAAGTTAAACGCTTCTATATGAGGTCTCAGGAAACTAACTTAGTAAGACTATAGATTACTTTTCTCATCTTTAACTGAGAACATTCTAAGTTATTTTAAAGCAACTGGGTGGGTAGAGGACAAGATTTAACTTTCTTTTTTAAGTCATGAGACTCGTTTATTTTCACAGCTAAACATTCATTAACTGTTTTTTTAATTCCATATTATAAAATTGTTGTATTTAAATCCAGATGCATTTTTATTTTTAAATATAGAGTAGTTACAAATAATATGTATCTTTTATTTTTAAGGTATACAATAAATTCTCAATTTCTCAACACTAGGAAAGGCAATGTCAGAGGTTTATACAATTAGGCAGAACTGAGTTTACATCTTACCTATTATAAGCTGCCTTAAGTCAATTAACTTCTCGGTATTTCAGTTTTCAATGCTACAAAGTAAGATAATAATGCCTACCTCATAGATATATAAACATAAAATAAGATAAAATAAGTGATAACCTTCAGGACATGATAGTTACTAAAATTAAGTACAGTCTCCACCACAAATCAGAATGAAATCATCCCTTCATCAATGCGCATCCCAAATTACCTAATGTGAGTTTGGGAATAGATTTTAAATTTTACAGTTCAAATAAGCATGTTACAAAACATATCAGAAAGGAAAATTCAAGGCCAGGCATAGTGGCTCACGCCTGTAATCTCAGCACTTTGGGAGGCCGAGGCAGGCTGATCACGAGGTCAGGAGATCGAGACCATCCTGGCTAACACAGTGAAACCCCATCTCTACTTAAAAATACAAAAAATTAGCCAGGCATGGTGGCGGGCACCTGTAGTCCCAGCTACTCGGGAGGCTGAGGCAGGAGAATGGCGTGAACCCGGGAGGCGGAGCTTGCAGTGAGCGGAGATCACGCCGCTGCACTCCAGCCTGGGAGACAGAGCAAGACTCCACATCAAAAGAAAAAAAAAAAAAAGGAAGGAAAATTCTATCCGAAATCCAAATTATGAACTATTACAGTCACATGCTAACATTAATACCTTGAATCAATTCTCTTCTATTGATTTTCTTTTTTCTGGGTGTGGTGGTGCATGCCTGTAGTGCAGTTTTTTTGTTTTTTTGAGATGGGATTTTGCTCTGACACCCAGGCTGGAGTGCAGTGGAGCAATCTCAGCTCACTGCAACCTCCACCTCCCAGGCTCAAGTGATCCTTCCACCTCAACCTACAGAGTAGCTGGGACCATAGGCATGAATCACCAAGACCAGCTAATATTTTGTATTTTTGGTAGAGACAGTGTTTCACCATGTTGGTCAGGCTTGTCTCGAACACCTGAGCTCAAGCAATCTGCCCACCTCAACCTCCCTCTATTGGTTTTCTATTGAACAATATTACCTTCATAGGAAATGAATAGAATAGTGTCTCTCTCTCTCTCTGTGCTTTTTTTTTTTTTTTGAGATGGAGACTCACTCTGTTACCAGGCTGGCGTGTAGTGGCGTGATCTTGGCTCACTGCAACCTCCACCTCCCGGGTTCAAGTGATTCTCCTGTCTCGTCCTCCTGAGTAGCTGGCACTACAGGCATGCGCCACCACACCAAGCTAATTTTTGTATTTTTAGTAGAGACAGGGTTTCCCCATATTGGCCAGGATGGTCTCGATCTCTTGACCCTGTGATCCGACCAACTCACCCGGCCTCAGTATATTTTTAAAACAGAGGGGGAAAACACCAAAGCGGCCCAGGTTGGAGTGAAAGCTTTTTTCACTGAGATGGCCTCACAGACCAGCACACAACATGGAGTCCCAGAGGTCTTTAGACCCTTGCTGAAAGCTGCTTTCTCTATGCCAATCAAATCTGTAAAGTACAAGATGTCCTGTACCCAAGTGGAGATGCTTTTGTGTCTTTGCTGCTTTCTTCCAAAATACTGGCTCTTCCTCCTTTTTGTCTACTTTATTTCTCAAAATAAGTTGAAGATCATTCTTGGAGGCTCAACACAGCCCAAAACAATCTTACTCTGCAATGCCCACCCAGGCCCTTAGCACAGCAGCTGGCTATTTGATATCCAATTTAGGGCATTTCTGTCTTCTTTCCCCGCCCAGTCTCATCCATAAGAGCAAGGTCTGTGTTAGCCCCTGGGCAGCCCAGAAGACCACTTTTTTGTACTGATAGTAGATAATACATATATAACTGGCTTGAGGGAGGAAAAAAATTAAGCATTGTTTTGGGCCAGTGCAGAGGATCCCTTAAACTCAGGAGTTCAAGACCAGCCTGGGCAACACAGGGAGCCCTCCTTTCCACTAAAAATAAAAATAAAAATAATTAGCTGGGCATAGTAGCCTGTGCCTCTAGTCCCAGCCACTTGGGTGGCTGAGGTGGGAGGATTCCTTGAACCCAGGAGATCCAGGCTACAGTGAGCTGTGATCATGTCACTGCACTTCAGCCTGGGCAACAGAACAAGACCCTGTCTCAAACAAACAAACCAACCAAATCAAAAAGCATTGTTTGGATATCTAAGCCACTGTTTCCTTCGAGTATTAATAATCTAGTTTTATGTACCTCCAAAACTGACTCTCACTGACCTAGATAAATGGTTATTATAAGCCTTAAGACTCATCAGGCAAAAGCCTTTTTTAACCACCACTACCTCCAAGGAAAAAAACTGTTTATCAAAATACACACCTTTAAAATTTTTCTAATACTTAGTATCATTATGGTACTGTTGTGATATTACTAACACAAAAATATAAACAGTGGTAGAGTCATCCCACTGTATCTACGGGGGATTGGTTCCAGGGCCCCCACACAGATACCAAAATCCACAGATGCTTAAGTGCCTTATATAAAATGGTCTGGGCTGGGCGCATGGTTTGTGCCTATAATCCCAGCACTTTGAGATGGTGAGGTGGCCGGAATGCTTGACTCTAGGAGTTGGAGACCATCCTGGGCAATGTGGCAAAACCCCACCTTTACAAAAAATAAAAAATAAAAAAATTAGCCAGGTGTGGTGGCACATGCCTATAGTCCCAGCTACTCAGGAGGCTGAGGTAGGAGGGTCACTTGAACCTTGAGGTTGAGTCTGCAGTGAGCCACGAATGTGCCACTGCACTTGGGTGACAGAACAAGACCCCGTCTCAAAAAAAAAGAGTCTAGTATTTGCATACGACCTACACATATCCCCCTGCATACTTCAGATCATCTCTAAATTACTTACAATACTGAATACAATGTAGATGCTATGTAAATAGTAGACTGTATTATTGGGGGAATAATTACAAGAAAAAAGTCTGTACATACTCAGACTTAGCCAACCGAGTATGTACAGACGTACTTTTTAAAAATATTTTCAATCTGTGGTTGGTTGAATCCTTGGAGGCAGAACCCACCAATATGGAGGGCCAGCTGTACTTATTTCTTATGAAAAGAGATCAATTTGATTAAGTTTCTCTGTTCCTAAAAAATTTGGAATCTGGGGCCCCAGATGCCTGGGGAAGAAAGTATGACCGAAAGCAAGAAGCTTTAACAACAGCTTACTTGATGTCTCAGTTGGAGAAGGGAGTTCCCAGGGTCTCATTAATACTCAGCAAGTCTAACAGTGAGCTACTTTGGTGAAGGCAGACAAGGAAGACTGCTTAAACACACAACAAAGCAACTAAACCTTCTACGGTACTATACTGCCAAAAGGGCAGCTTCTTCTCCTTCCAGCTCTTCCATCTGACACTGGTACAGCACTGAGACTCGTCACACCATTATGTACCCAATCTCCACATTGTAGAGCATGACTCAACTATAAATGGTATGAGGACAAGGGCCCCATCCATTTTGTCCACTGTTACATCCCCAGCATCTAGCACAATGTGTGGCATATAGTCCGCTTTAAAATAAATATATGTGTCTATATGTATATACAGTCAAGCAACAATGGAAGTACCTTCTAAGAAAAGCATCACTAGGTGATTTCATTGCTGTACAAACAACACAGATTGTACCTAGACAAACCTAAATGGTATATATTTTTTATTTATATAAAATTTTATAGGGAAAATCAAATGTCCCAGCAACATTATTAAATATTAATTATACCTCTTACTTGATCTGCAATGCCAATATCAAGTGCCATACATCAGGTTTCTACATATGCTCCACTATAATCTTTTGGGGCTATGTCATATATGGAGTCCACAGTAGGCTGAGGTGTCATTATGCAGTGTGTACGTGTGTGTATATGTGTTTGAAAATAATATTTACATGTATGGTATGCTCTTAAATAAGGACCGGGAGGATAGCAAAAATAATACACACACATATGCATATATATGCTGAGTATAATAAATAGATGGCAAAAATAAAGTATTTTACCACTTCACTTTCACCATCATAGTGTCATATTGATTTTTTACAATATGATCTGAAGATAATTTGAAGAAATTATGTAAAATATGAGATATCACATTAATAAATTTCCCTCCAAGGCAAGATTACATGTAGATCACTTAATATTCCTTCTGACCAGATCCAAGCTTTACTTATAAACAGTTTATAAGATTCTGAAGAAAATATGATTGCAATACAGTAAGATTTCTAACTGCATTCTGGCAGCACATCAAAACACATGTCCCAAGAGGCCTAATATTGCATGGTCAGCGAAGAGGAAAAGTCAAAGAAGTCTTCTACTTTGCTGTTTCTCTAAAGAGGGAATCACATTAGGCCATTAAGTAGTCAGATACATTATTTTATTGCTTGCAAAACCCTTGGGTAATAAAGAATGAGTACAAATTGCCACAGGCAGTTTTGGAAGAAAAACAGAACTGTGCAAAACAATGACAGTTGCTCTACTGCAGCACTGGACAAATGCAGTAAAGAAAACAGTACATCAGTTGTAGTTTTTCTGCTTAAGTAGAGTGCTCTGCCTTGTGTGAGAAGGAGCTATACAAGCACATAACTGCAGAATCTGTGTGTGAATGCACAAGTAGGACAAAGGTGATAGACTGTAAATGCGTTTGTAAAAGCTATCAAGTCAGATTCAGTCTGTCTTTGACTCTCTCTCACACACATACATACACACACACGTGTGCACACACACAGAGTTCCATTTTCTTCTAAATAATAAGACTGAGGAGCAGCTACAGTGAAAAGCATGTGCACTCTGGACACACAAAAGTAAAAAAGGTAAAGAGTTTTCATTGAGAGGAACATTAATATTTTTCAATGAGGATGCTAAGACAAAAATAAAGAGTGATACTTCTTTAATGTGGCCTATGAGAGAAGAAAACGACTTACTTTCTATGCAAAGAAAACTCATTTGTATCACACCTTGTACAGGTAAACAGCAAGAATGAGTGATTTATTTTCATGGGATTCAGAGAATGAAACTGGACTCACATCTTTAGCCTTGCTTGAAAAATGCTGTTAAATATCGTATGTTCTTCTAAAGACTACTCAAACTTCATTATTGTGCTACTTTAAGGTATTGTGTGAGCATTTTATCTACTTTCAATGTCAAAAACCACAATTACTTTTGCACCAATCTAATATATACTTCTATACTGTTAAATTTTTCAAAGTATGAGAATCCTGTAACACTATGATTATAAACAATGTAAGAACTTTACATTTAATTACAGAATCTCATAAGAGTTTTTATCTGTAACAAAATACAGAGGACCCCTAACATGTGAATTTTCAACTTTCAAAATTGTATTTAAAAAAAAAAAAAAACTCTAGAGCAAAAGCGCATCAACTCTACCGGCTACCAACAGAGGGCGAAAGCGGTCACATGCAGCCACTCAAACACTACCTGCTACTTCATCTTCTACAGTTGGACAGGTTCATGCTTAGTTTCATGAAGGTTTAAATAACTGACTCTATTAAGTTTAACAAACAAAAGCATTACAAATAAGAAATGTACAACCAACCACAACAAAGTAAGAGATTTTAACAACTGAAGGTGATGAGAAAATGATGAATGTTTCTGCGAGTGGAAATAATTGTGGAGGACAAAGTGAACCCTGCAATACTGGAAATATACTGACACACAATCAAAAATAATCAACAAGAGATGAAAAAAAGCTATAAGATAGAGAATTATAAACAGAGAAAATGAAATATGTAAAAACTATTTTTATTATACACTCTTATTAAAAAATACATCCATAATATTTGTATATTTATTTTTCTAATTTTCTATGTGTACCTCTGTATTTCATTCAATCTAAGAAATACATCAACTGTAGACATATTAGAACCAATGAAGTATGGTATTTGACTAATGTATTATATACGTTATGAAGCATATATGAAGTTGGAATTTTCAAAGGAAACAAACAAGAGACCTAGAGACTCTAATATTCTTCTCCCTGCACTTTAACAGACCTTTTGCACAACAGTTTGGAGATCCCCAATCAGAATATAGGATGAAATAAATAAAATGGTAGATGTTAGATCTCAATAAATGCTACTGAAAAGTAGATGCCTCATCTCCCCTATTACATTTATTATATATTGGATATCATCATCTGTGATAAACCTGACAAAACAAGCAAAAAAGTATGAAACAAATATTTCTTATAAAGTATCCCCCCAAAGTTATTAATTAGAGTAATGATGCTGTAGGAGTGAAAGGCACAGATTTTAGAGTCAGACCAACTTGGATTTGTAGCATGGCTATCTATGCCAGTCACTATTAAAAGCACCAGACACTTGCGTATTCTCATCTATAAAATGAACATAACAATCCTTACTTCACAGAATGAAAATAAGGATGAACTGTGAGTAAGCGCATATACAAAGCTTGCAGCAAATGTCTGGAACACAACAAGACTCAATAGAGGACAACAAAGAGATTATTCATGGCAACTTATTTCATCTGTTTAATTACACTAGCTTATCCAAAGTGTTGGACAGAAAGATGATATGTGAAAGGGTTTGACTTTAACCAGTCTACTTCACTTAAGTCACTTTTAGATACCACAATTGCTGACACAAATACAGTATGAACCCTCAGACCAAAGCCCATTTCTGCTTATAGATTTGAGTAAATACAGGAAACGCAGCAACAATGAGCAAGCATACTGGCCTCTTTATCTAACATAAGCTTCACAGTACAGGGGTTCTTCGTGAATCTAGCACTGGAAAGTTCTATGTGCCTGCCGTAATCAGCCTCAGATGCATCTGACAGCTGATAATACTAATGGGACAACAAAGCACACTGTGAACAACACAGGCCAGAAGAATCTCCACAACAGCAAGGCTCATTTCAACAGGACAGTTTTCTTAATAAGAGCTTTTAAAATAAATGCCAATTAAATACGAATTTATTGATAATATCTGTAGAGCTATATTTTACTAATTATCATTTATCAAACACTACCACTTCTTAAATACAAACACTCCTGATATACTGTTTAGGATTTCCAAAATGATCAACTAAAGGATTATTGGGCACAAACCGAAGTATGGATGGCAAAATCTTGACACAGATTGTGGGAAACAGGATGGTAGAATAACTGGCCTATACATGTGTTTTCTGACCTCTGCTGCCTCTGTTTATTGCCCTAGGATTGGCAACAGCTATTCTCAGAATAAGAAATCTGAATTCCATCTACTAACTTGAATTGACTTTCTACATGTGCTTTTCAGAATGTCAGTGTTTTAAATTTGAACATTTAATTTATATTTTAAGGACTCCAATCTGTACTCTCCCTGAAACTGTTAAGATTCTAACCTGTAATAATACCTGTCTGTTCTTGTTGTGTACAACCATACACTACCACTGGCATCACCCTTAACATTTAATGCGGGGGGTGGGGGGGCGTGCATGTCCCTCATTTAAGGTTCAAAACTTGAGAACTCCGGTTATAACCTGGGCAATGAACTGGATCCAAGAGTCAGCGTAGTCAAGAGAATGCAGCACTAACGTCATTACCGAGTGCCATGAGAATGATAAAGGCAGTGCCTCCCTTAAAGTGTCTGAGAAAACTCATGCCCCAAGGAACGCAGAGCCTCTATCTCATTCAATGTGAACATCTTCTCCCCTACAACAGACCATAAAAGCAGTCTATACGCCAGAAACAGGAATAGAAATGGAAGACAATGCCAAAAGAATCCTGAGCAGCCCTATTAAAGATGATACGTGGAACCAAGACTTGTTGGCTGGCTGAACTCACTTCCCATTAAGAACAATTCTAACTTTTGTCCATTTCCCTAGTAGATGCTATCTAGCCAACTCCCTTCACATATCACTGTTTAGGAAGATGAGATTTACTGACATGTATTAACAATGGGTAGGTAAGTATGTGGGTACCTTTAAGTATCACCAACCCTTGGTTTTCTCATTTTATTTATTTTTGCTTCATTAATAAAGCTAATTTGTACTTCCCATTTGCTTTCCTTTGCATTTCTTTTAAGTATTAGGCAGATGAATGCTTTTCTTATAAAGTTTCTTGTAAAGACTGGTTGAAACTGAGTATTCTTTGGTACTGACTTTTTAGCTATCAATTACTTGCACAGATTAAGGTCTAATGAATGTGTTCATTTGTAGTATTTTGTGAATATAGTATTTGATATATTTACCATGACCAGTCCATTGCTTTTCTCTTTAATACAGGTAGTGCACTCCAAATCCAAAACAGTCCAAAATCCAAAACTTTTTGAGCACCAACATGACACCACGAATGAAAAATTCCATACTTGATCTCACGTAATGGGTCATTACCAAAACAGTCGAAACTGTTTCATGCACAAAAATCACTAAAAATATTGTATAAAACTACCTTCAGGCTACATGTGTAAGATGTATAGGAAATGCAAATGAATGTTTAGACCTGGGTCACATTCCCAAGATACCTCATTATATATTTGCAAGTATTTCAAAATCCAAAAAAATCCAAAATTTGAAACACTCCTGGTCCCAAGCATTTTGGATAAAGAGTACTCAACTTGTACTGCTGGTTTTTGAGTATTTTAAAAAAATTTTTAATGAAACCACCAAAATGCAGTTATAATTACATTCAAGTTTTACAAAGTGTAAATATCTCTCACTCTTGGCATGATTCATTAAGGGCTAAAATAGGTAAAGTAGCTGCCAGGGGTCATGTCCAAGGGCAGGAGCTATTATAAGACAGGCAACTAACTGTAATCCCAACACACATTTTGGATTCTGAAAGTCCAGAATTTAAATCCCAAATCCACGTTAATAGCTATCTGACCTTTTAGCAAGTCACATAATCTCTCTGAGCTTTACTTTTAACATCTGTAAAATGGGGATGCTATCATTTATCTCTCAAGGTTGTTAGGAGGATTAAATGAGGTATTTAATTAGCAGATACTTATGAACTAGGTCAAGGCACTCTCCTAAGCACTTTTTAATATTAACTCATTTCATCTCCATAATCCTAAATTCTCTCTTTTACAGATGAACTAAAACAGAGAGGTTAAATAACTTTTACTTCTCTAAGGTACAAAGCAGCAAAGTCAAGATTTGAATGCAGGCAGTCTGGCCTCAAAGTTCAGGCTCTTTAGCACCACACTAAGGATCTAAAACACTCGCCTAGCACCTCACATAATGATGAGAATTATGATAAACCACACAATGCCCAGAATAATATACAAGCATGCCGCACCCTAGAGGCCCTTAAAGATGGTCTTGATTGAGACAGCATATAAAGTACACAAGTACATCTACATTACATTTACATAGCACAGAAATCTTTAAAGATACAAATTAATGCTACCACTTTAGGAATTTAGAAGAAATCATCAACATACTATTTCAAAAATGGCTGTTTCCCAGCATGAGTGCCTAGATTTTCTCTTAACATTGTTAAGTGAATCTTACAAATAATTGGCAGCTAATATTTTGGTCCTATCAATATTTAGCACTCAATTACAATTATAAACTAATGATATTAATTTTTGAAAGAAAATATTCAAGTGTACTTTAATACAAAGATTCAGAAGATAATAAAATTTACTATTATTTTCAAAATATCAGTATTTTTAATGAATAAAGTAATAAATGTTCATTGAAGAAAACTGAAAAATACCAGGATATAGAGAAGACAACAGTTCATTACTTTAATGAATAAAGTAATAAATGTTCATTGAAGAAAACTGAAAAATACCAGGATATAGAGAAGACAGCAGTTCAATATCAGCTTTACATTTCAATGTAGTTTGAGATATTAAATTTTAAGATAAATGACTTCTTTATCTCAATTTTGGAAACTGATGAAATTTCATGAACTGAAATAATCACTGTCAAGGTGTTTCAAGAAAGAAATGTGCTTCAAACAGGTGAAACATTAATTCCACATAAAATTGTTTTAAAATAATAAATAATTTTCCCCACTTGCTTTTGTTGTTGTTTTTGTTTTGTTTTGTTTTGTTTGAGACAGAGTTTCACTCTTGTTGCCCAGGCTGGAGTGCAATGGCGCAATCTCAGCTCACCACCACCTCTGCCTACCGAATTCAAGTGATTCTCCTGCCTCAGCCTCTCGAGTAGCTGGGACTATAGGCATGTGCCACCATGCCCGGCTAATTTTGTATTTTTAGTAGAGACAGCGTTTCTCCATGTTGGTCAGGCTGGTCTCAAACTCCCGACCTCAGGTGATCCGCCCACCTCGGCCTCCCAAAGTGCAGAGATTACAGGTGTGAGCCACTGCGCCCGGCCCACTTCTTATGCTTAACGTAAACTAAGTTCAGTCAGATGACGTTTGACTAAATTCAACTAAAATGTTTTTAAAAACTTAAACTTTCTAAAATGAGTCATATGTTTACAAACTGATTACTAAATAATGACAAACCTTGGAATTAAACTTCATTCTCTTCCACAGTACAGATAAGGCCAAATCACTCAATAGGCACTACCCAACCACAACATGTTTTAGCTTCTAAATATGGAGTCCTCTTATGAAAACAAACTTTCAGGGAGAACCAATACTATTTACATTAATACATATTTAGAAGACATCTACGCTTTCAACACATTATATTAGCATTAATTTTGCCCCTGTCCCCAAAGGCCAATCTCAAAATCTAAGCCTTGCATCAGCCAATAAAAGGTGAGGAAAATACAAAGTAATCAAGTAAATTGCCCCTTTCTCCCTTCCCCTCAAGCCCTGTTCAATTGGCAAACACTGATAGTATTATAAAGTCTTTCTAGGTCCTACCATCGAAGCTAAAGGCTGATTTAGTATTATTTTATTTTACTCTAATTTATAGGGCAGATAAGGCTATTTTTGCACCTTTCAATGTTCTGAACTAGTAACAATTAACACTTAATGTTTCAAATGATCCTTTAAACATCTTTTATTGTCATTTTGAATCGTGAGTGAGCTCAAATCAATCAGACTAGTAAAAAAGCACTCCAATACTGTGGTAACTCGGTGTTCAGAATCAGTCTGGAGATAGCTCCTTGTATCTCAGGCAATTTAACCTGAAAAAGTTTTCAGCTTCTACACCTTATTTGACTTAATGTTAATCAGGCTAGAGCTAGTTTTTATTATATGCTTAAATGGTTTTCTAAGCAAGTTTTTTTATTTGCCATCCGAAGAACAAGCAGGCTTCTCATTCTGCAGATACTCTAGTTAAAGACCCTTTATGCACTACGTTCAACTACAGTGCTAAACCTCAAACAATATTTTCATCATATGATGTGATTAGTGATTAAACAAAACAAGCATTACTTAGAGGAATTTTATAAAACCTTGGAGTTCCCAGAAACATTACATATGTATATGCACCATAACTGATTAGCATACTACATTACACCCAGTCTGGGCCAGTAACATTATTTTATATGGGCCATGCTCTATCTCCTTCAAACTACTATTACAACATCAACACCACTACTTAAATTCCCTTTCTGCTCCATATCCCTATTTCCAGCCATACTACCCTGGTATAAGTAAGTACTATGGGCTTATAAATTAGCTCACTGAAGGATACAGAAGTTGTCATCTGATTTGAAATGCATGGGATTAGATTTTTATTCACATTGGATGTTGCCTAAACAATCCAGGCTCTATTTTGCAACTTCCCACATTTGTAAAACTTCCCTTTAACTGCAACAAGCAACTGGAGAAAAGGATTAATAGGAAACCTGGCACTACAGTTCACCAAATAACACAGTACACAAGTAGACACAGGTCTGTAGGGAAATACAGTCAGGACCAGCCACTGAACACAATTGCTTTTTGAGTCCAAAGATAAAACAGCTTGAATCTCAGATTGTCATAAGCATTTATTGTGGGAAAGGTCCTTTAAAATGATCTGGTCCAAACCCCTGGTTTTCTTGATGAACAATGGTAAAGAATTAGACTAATTTCAATCCAAATATTCATGTGCCTGCTATGTGCTGTGTATTAGTTCACAAACTGAATTTTCTAAAGAGACTTCTTTAGTAAACACATGAAACATGCCTGTTTACAATACAGTTTTTGTTTTTTGTTTTTTGAGATGGAGTCTCGCTCTGCCGCCCAGGCTAGAGTGCAGTGGCGCAATCTCGGCTCACTGCAAGCTCTGCCTCCCGGGTTCAAGCAACTCTCCTGCCTAAACCTCCTCAGTAGCTGGGATCACAGGCGCGTGCCACGATGCCCGGCTAATTTTTGTATTTTTAGTAGAGACAGGGTTTCACCATGTTGGCCAGGCTGGTCTTGAACTCCTTGTTAAGCCACCGTGCCAGGCCCACAGTTCACTTTTGTGAAGTCAATAAAATTAACTGAGAGGCAGTACAGATTCATGGGAAGAACAGAAATCCAAGCACTGGAATCACTTAGTGAATTAAATACTGTAGTGCTTTATGCAAATCATTCAACCTCTTACTTATTATAGATGGGCAATCTTACCTCACAAGTCCTTCTAACTCCAGTAACAAAACAAATTAGGTTCGTTTGTTAAAAAATACCATTGATTCATTTGAAAGTCCACGCTTGGATACTAGGAATTTGAATTAAAACTTTAAGTATTTAATTCTGCTTAATACTATGGTAGATTATAAGTGAAATTACTTGTATGTGGATAAAATGTGAGAATATTCTGAAAGAATATATTAGAGACCATTCATTGTGAATATGTCTGGTGAAAAGGGGAAACAGAAGGTAAAGAATGTGACTTCTGTTTCTCAGCGTGCAGTCTCTTACACTGCCTAATTCTTCCATGGGTATGTATTATTTTTATAATTTTTAAACTCTAATTTTTAAAAAAAGTACTTAAATCATGGAAGGCAATGCAACATAGCAGAAAGTTCTTTCTACTGAACTAGAAAAGGACAGAAAAGACTTCTTTCTAGTCTGGCTCCAGTTAGCTCTGTAAGCTTGGGAAGTCTATTTGAGTTCCAACATGCTAGCTCTCTTATGAAAACAAGAATGAAACTACACTGTTGCCACCATCCCAATGGACTCAATGTTATATTACTGGTCTTAGGTTACTATTCTCTCATTCAATCGTTCAGTGCATTCATCAAACACTGAAAGAAGAACAAGAACTAAATGAATGTAAAAGAGGGTAGAAATTAATTTCTCTGTAATCAAAATAATTGATAGTAAAAAATACTGTCAGAGTTCTGGAAATGCTTAATTTGCTGAAGAAAAGGAGAGAACAGATAAAAGATAAACTTGGTGAAAACCCAAAATCTATTATTGAGGAAGGTAAATAAGTACATGTTCAACCCTTGACCTGAGCTGATTTTATTAGAATGCTTTCCAAACATATGTCAGTAACTAAATTTTTGAAATCTTCTAAAACACATAAATTACACCTCTAGTAGGAGGGATGATATTACCTTCCGTTTCCTAAATGAGTGATGGATCATACCTTCTTTCTCTAAATACGAATTCAATTACTGATCTCCCTAATGATGGATCTGAATGCATGAAATTAACTCTTTTCAACTTAAGATTCATCCTGCATCAGAGAAGAATAAGATGTATCACTGCATTTTTCTTCACAGCTTTATGTGACTAACAGGGTCATGTGGTTATCAAAGCCGTTTTCTCACGATTTATTATTAATATGTATTTCTCTATTGCAGTTTTCTCCCCAATCCCATACCTTAAATAAAACATACTGTTAAACATTAAAACTTGAAGTCTGGCTGGGCATGGTGGCTCATGCCTGTAATCCTAGCACTTTGGGACACCAAGGCAAGTGGATCAGTTGAGCTCAGGAGTTCGAGACCAACCTGGCCAACATGGCAAAACCCCGTCTCTACTAAAAACACAAAAAGTAGCCGGGGGTGGTGGTGCAAGCCTGTAGTCCCAGCTACTTGGGAGGCTGAAGCAGGAGAATTCCTTGAACCCAGGAAGCAGAGGTTGCAGTAAGCCAAGATCTTGCTACTGCACTCTAGCCTGGGTGACAGAGTGAGACTCTGCCTCAAAACAACAACAAAAAACTCAAAGTTTTCTTTAACATTTAAAATACGCCCAATTTTTAAGTTTTAAAAGAATACTTCTTCTTTTATGTCACCTAATAGACAAAATGAATAAAGGAGGGGAAAAAATGACACTTTTTCTTCCATAACTCTAAGTTTGGCTAAATGTTACAAAGAAATGTATCTGTCCTCCAAAGCAAATTGTATCTTCTGATTTACTATTAAGCACCAGTCACTGAATATTCAGGCAAACCTTCAAGAGGCAGAGAGAAAGCCTCACTATTCCATACTCCTGTTCTCTATCCTTTTGACCCTAAGACTCAAATTGATTGGACACACCTGATTATACTAAAACTTTTCAGTTTGACAGCTCTAGAGGAAGGCACAGACCATGTGACTACTACAAGGGTGCCCTTGACAGAACAGCATCCAGCTTAGCCCCTTAGGGCAAGTATGCAGACCACTGCATATAAATTCAGAGAATGTGTAAGGATGGAAACCATTTTCCTCTTCCTAAATATGTATTTAAATACCCTGCTTGGAGCTTTATTGCGCAAGCAAGGTTCATTTAAAACAAAAACAGGATTAGGAATCTTCTTCAAAGCCTAGAAGACTCTACAGTGTCTGGTCTCCACAAATAGTTTTTCCACTGTTTGCCATTAAACTTTCTAACCCAGAGGCTAAAAAAATGAATGACCACTGTTTTTTGTTTCTTCTTTAATATCTCACACTTAACATTAAACCACTATATCTTACCTTTTTCATTTTGGGGGGAAATATGGTATTTATTATTTCTTTGCTAAGACTAAGTGCAAGCAACTTGGAATCAGACTGTTCTAGCAGCTGCCCCTTTGCAGTGTGACCTTGGTCAAGTTATTTATCCCCATGTATCTCAATTCCTTTAACTAAAATTAGGAGTATCACTACTACTACTACCACTTAATCTCACAAGGCTACTGTGGGGGATAACAAGACATAAAGACTGTACAAGCAGTTTGCATAAACGTCCTGCCCTTCTCCTTTAAAACGTGTTCTCAGCACTTTCTAGATCTGTGTAATATGACTCCCTAGGACTCCATTTCCTCAGCTGTAAAACCAAAGAAAATAACACAAAGCACCAGGTATGTAGTGAACACTGGAAATAATTTATGTAAAGCATTTATTAGCACAGTATCTCAAAAAATGCTAGTCCTGACTTATAAATAATAGTTCCTTTTCCTTCCAACTTGAAGCTGTGCTACTGAACATCTTCATGTTGTAGCTTTTGATGCTGCCATTTCAATTTGTCTTTGAGTACATATCTAGACCTGCAAGCTCCAGGAAATAGACTTCCTTTCTGCTGGCTCCTTCCCTTAAAGGTTGAAGAAGATGCCAAGTGATCTAATCCATCCAGAGAAGCTATAGTGGCACCAGATAGTACCATAAAGAGTATGCTATAATAGGTTTCAGGTGTTTCTCAATTGCAGTAGTGTGAGATACACTCTAGCCTCAAAAAATTAACAGGAGCCATTGGAGCCAGAAGATTTTTTAAGTGCTAAAATCCTTGGCAGGGGACACAATAAAATAATACAAAAGGCACTTAATGGGGGCCAAGCATGGTGGCTCATGCCTGTAATCCCAGCACATTGGGAGGCTGATAACAGAGGACTGCTTGAGACCAGGAATTCAACACTGGCCTGGACAACATAGTAGGACCCTATCTCTACAATAAATACACAAATTAGCTGGGCACAGTGGCACACACCTGCAGTCTCTGTTACTCAGGAGGCTGAGGGAGGAGGACTGCTTGAGCCCAGGAGTTGGAGGCTGCAGAGAGCTATCATCACACTATTGCGCTCCAGCGTGAGTGACAGAGCGAGGCTTTGCCTTACAAACAAAACAAAATAAAAACCAAAAACTACAAAACGCACTCACTAAAAACAGTCCCAGGGCACATTAATGAATTCTGCAGAAGCAAGGGGTCAAGAGCAATTGGGAGAAGTTATGTATGAATCACCATAATATTGTGACAAGTCTGAACTAAGCCCCCAAAAGAAGGCTTGTTTTTGAGGGTTTTTTAAAGCTATTTTTTTAATCTTTAAGTATCAAGACCATGTTTATCTGTAGCCCTGGAATCACATAATTCTAACAAGCAACTATTCCAATTTTTCAGTCATTACTGCCAATTTGGGAAAGCAATTCACCATCTTTTATACATCTTGAGCCCAAAGGGCAGAGCACAAATGGACATAAAATAATGTCTCTGCTACTCTCTGGGTCTCAGGAGTCATATTTTTAGGGCAACCTCTTCATATCTTCCACGGCTGCTAAGCAAGCACTTTCCTCTCCAGTCAGTGCAGTCTTTCCTTGAGACACCACGGTGACATGTGTCTGTCTTACTGCTGCTTCCCTCCTCTTGATTCCACCCCAAGGCATCCAAACCTTACAGGCTTGTCAAAGCCCACTTTAACTTCATAAATATCTCTTCGTTACTAGAGCCCCTATCAGTATCTACCTGTTTTCACCTTTACTTCTTATCATCTATTTAACAGATCAAGATACTAATTATAACAGTGTCTTACCTCTAATGGCTTTAAATGCTTACGTCTTATCTTCATAATAATACTGAGTTCCTCGGCAGGACTTCGGAAAGTTATTTTACTCATGCCCACTAATGGCCAAAGCAAGATCATTTTTCTTTGTGAAAAACTACTGTTAAGAAGAGCTACTCACAGAATATAGATAACAAAACAAATGTATTAGGAAATCAGTAAATAAGGTAGAACAAGTATTTACAGTGAATATAAAGTATCTTCTTTATATTCAGTTGACAGTCATATATGCATATACTTGGACTGAATGTCATAACTGTTAAGTAAAAATAAAGGAATGGAACAATGGGCAGAGTTATGTATACCACTGGATATACTATCTGTATAAGAAAGGGAATATACACATATGTATTTGTGTACATATGCACAGACTAATCTCTGAAAGGATGGAAATGAACTGGTAATAGGGATTAACACTAGAAGAAAAACTGGGTGGCCAGGCAGTGGATATAGAAGACTTACTTTCTCACCCTATACCATTTGGTGCTGCTAAATTTTGTACCATATACATGTATTTTCAATTCCAAATAACTTAAATAGGACAGAGAGCTTATCTATTGAAAGGAAAACATATTTTAGGTATACATATTTTAGTAAATTAATAAAATAATTTGCCGGGCACTGTGGCTCACGCCTGTAATCCCAACACTTTGGGAGGCCGAGGCGTGTAGATCACTTACGGTCAGGAGCTCAAGACCAGCCTGGCCAAGATGGTCTCTACTAAAAATACAAAACATTAGCCGGGCATGGTGGCAACTAACTGTAATCCCAGCTACTCGGGAGGCTGAGGCACAAGAATTGCTTGAACCCGGGAGTCAGAGGTTGCTGAGCTGAGATCACACCACTGCACTCCAGCCTGGGTGACAGAGTAAGACTCTGTCTCAAAAAAAAAAAAAAAAAGAAGAAGGAAGAAAAACAATTAAAATGCTCTGCTGTGCATATGAATTATTATGATAAAGACTCAAACATTCATCCAATCATTTCTTGGGTAATTCTAAATGCCAGTCTCTGCAATTTTGTAAAGAGATAAATTATTTTAACACTTTATAATTCATAATCATTTCTACATATAATTTAATTTCTACATATAATTTCTACATAATCATTTCTACATATAATTATAAACATTAACTTTATTAGTGAAAGCAGAATAAATAACTGAAAAAATAGTGGTTATGAACCTAGAAAGGCCTGAATTTAAATCCAAGATCCTAGACTTTGTAGATGCGTGGTTCTCAGCTTATGACTTAACTTCTCTGAACACTAATATCCCTCTTAAGACCAGAGTTCAGCAAATTATAACCCCAAGGCAAATTACATCCTGCCACCCATTTCTTGTAAATAAAGCTTTATTGGAACAACCTATGCCTCTTTGCTTACATATCATCTATGGCTGCTTTCTCAGTACAATGTGAGACCTGACTAGATTTGCCAGAGCCCATATACCCTACAAAGCCAAAAATACTAATTATCTGGTCCTTTACAATAAAAGTTCACCTGCCCCTCCTAAAAGTAAAATGCATCCAAACCACATCTACTTTGAAATTGTCTAAGAATATAAAATCTCACGATATGTATCCTAGAGCAAAAGAAAAAGAATTTAAAAAAGACTAAAAATTTTAAAAAGAATATAAAACTCCACTCCAAGCAGGCAGCAGGTCAAAACTATTTCAGAATGACATCAAGATATTATTTATCTTTTTCACTCTTTCTCCAAGCGTACAGTGGAGTTTTCCAGAGGCTACATGGAATTGTGACGTCAAAAGACTACAACACAGCTGTATTCACTTAAGCCAGATATTAAAGAAATTTGCAAAAACAGTGCCATTATTCTTACTACATTGTTTTAAAATATAGTCATTTTAGTTAAAATATAATCATTTATGTTAACATGCAGTGGGTTTATTATTATTATTATTTTAAAAGTCAGACATAACTTTCCTCAGTTTTATTTGGTGGTGGTGGTGGTGGTGGGTTTTTTTGAGATGGTCTCGCTCTGTCACCCAGACTGGCAGTGGTATAATTATAGCTCACTGCAGCCTCAATCTCCCAGGATCAAGCAGTCCTCCCACCTCAGCCTCCCAAGTAGCTGGGACTACAGGTACACACCACCATGCCCAGCTAACTTTAACCTTTTGCAGATGGGGGAGGGGGGGTCTCACTATATTGCTCAGGCTGGTCTCGAACTCCTAGGCTCAAGGGATTCTCCTGCCTTGGCCTCCCAAAGGGCTCAGATTACGAGCATGAGCTGTCGCACCCAGGCTTTTTATTCATTTTATTATTATTAATTATTTTTTTGCGACAGGGTCTCTGTCACCCAGGCTGGAGTACAGTGGCGTGATCACCACTCATTGCAGCCTTGACCTCGTGGGCTCAAGCGATCCTCCTGCCTCAGCTCCTCAAGTAGCTGGGACTACAAGCGTGTACCACCACGGCTAATATTGGTATTCTTTTTGTAGAGACAGGGTTTTACCATGTTGCCTAGGCTGGTCTCGAATTCCTGGGCTCAAGCGATTCACCAGCCTCAGCCTTCCAAATTTCCTCCATTTGAATATTTTATCATAAATATTGATAAGAATCCACATAAACAAAAGCATCCTGGGGTCCTCAGTTTTGTTAACAGGTGTTCTGAGATCCGAAAGTTATAGAATAAGCTATACCAAGCTTGTCCAACCCGTAAACCATGGGCCGCATGTGGCCCAGAACAGCTTTGAATGCAACCCAACACAAATTCATAAACTTTCTTAAAACATTTGAGGTTTTTTTTTTTTTTTTTAGCTCGTTAGCTACCATTAGTGCTAGTATATTTCATGTATGGCCCAAGACAATTCTTCTTCTTCCAATATGGCCCAGGGAAGCCAAAAGGTTGGACACCCTTGTGCTATATTATAACTTGAGTGCAACACAGTGGCATGATCAATTAGTCAACAAGAACAATTGGGCACAAGGGGCTGACCTTCTTTATATACTTGGCAGGGTTTCGATAAACAGAGTAGATAATATACTTGGACAATCAGTGAGACTAACACCATCCAGCATGCAATTTAAAATAAAAATGTGACAAAAATAACTATAACAATTAGAAGTTCCCCAAGATACTTAAGAAATTTTATTCAAAAGTTTGAAATAAGGTGAAAGCAGGACAGCTTGTCCTTTCAATGCCATATAGAGAGAAAGGCACATCTGAGGATCATGTAGCCCTCAGGTTCCCAAACCATGTACCAAAGCACCCCAGAACACTACAGCAAATTCACAAGGGTACTACTACAGGACATTCTCAATTTTTTAGGAAATCAAAGTAACATTTGTCAGAGAACATGCAAACTACTAGCTCAAGTTCACAGTTTCAGTATTAGACTGTACTACCTTACCTTCAATGAAGTCAAATATTTGTGAAACGTTTTTTCCGTGGTAGCTGTGATACAAAGTAAAATCAATGCAGATAGAAAATAACAGTAGTGATCTCCAGCCTGATTCTTTGGTTTGAGTTGTGCAGTGCTCACCAGGCATATACATCCTGTTAACAAGCAACTGCAGCTATTTAAGAATAAATTTTATTGTTTCACTGTAGTATGTGCATTACTTGTTGAAACAGTTACTAAGTTATCAGTACATAAATACTTATTATTTGTACTTAGTAACTAGAACTGTTAGGTATTTCTTTTGGCCTATAGGAATACGAAGGTATTCCTAGGGCACTATAAAAACAATAAAGTTCAGGAACTTCTGATTTAAGGGAACATACTTTGCACAATCCACATTTCACTGTTCTTTAAAGGTCACAAATTTAGTGAGGTTTTACATTAATTTGTATATTTGTGGACAGTAGAAACAGTTTCCGTCCTGACAAAGAGAGAGCCCCTATTATGGCTTGCACTCCTCAGGACATTAACCACTTTTGTAACTAACTCAACAATCTTATCCTTACATTCTTTTATACATTTCCTATAAAGTCCTAACTAGTCTAATGCTCCTTAAACTGCTTTTAACATCATACCTGTTCCCTCACTAATTAAAGAGTTATGAAAATGTTTGGCAATTATTTGTTTTATATTTGCATTACGATGCTAATTTTGTCTTTTTGTAAACTGTACTTTAGGATGCTGAAGTCCTTTTCTAGTATATCTAGAAATAACTATTTTTAAAAGCCAAAATTTAAAGATTTCACTAACTACCAAGTACTTTGGAGGAATGTATGTGTAAGAATACATATAGCATAAAAAAAGATTCTACACATACTCCTGTATTAAAATAGTGGATATACCTATATGTTAGAATATAATTCAACTATCTTATAAGTCTATGTGGTTTTCAACATTTTCTAACATTTAATAAATATATTCAGGCTGGGCACAGTGGCACACATCTGTAATCCCAGCACTTTGGAAGGCCAAGGCACTTGAGTTTGAGACCAGCCCGGGAAACATGATGAGACCCTGTCTCTACAAAAAATACAAAAATTAGCCAGGCATGGTGGCACATGCCTATAGTCCCAGCTACTGATGTGATTTGAGGTGGAAGGATCACCTGAGCCCAGAAAGTTGAGGCTGCAGTGAGCTGTGATCCTGCCACTGCACTCCAGCCTGGGCAGCAGAATGAGACCCTGTCTCAAAAAAATAATAAATGCATTCAATCCTTTTATAATCAGAAAAATACACAATAGACTTGTTTAAATGTTTGGGATGATCTATGAATACATTCTTTTTTTTAAAGTGCTATTAATGAAATTTTAAAAAGTGAATGAGTGAGTGATATAGAATTAAATTCCCTCCAAAGAAACATTTTAGTACTTCATTAAATAGAAGGCTAAGGACAAAAGAATAAATGGCAATATTTGTATAATTAGTTACTTCCAATGACAGACTATGCCAGTAAACTAAATATAGAGATAACAACTCATTTTACTCCCAATTTTCCACTTGTTCTTTCTAATTTTCTTTACTTCATGTCAAACATTCTTGTCTAGATCACTCTTTTCATTTCAAGCTACAGAAGTGACAAGTGCCTAAGAAGGGGAAAAACTTTCACTTTTGGGGGTATACTTATGAGGAACAGGTGAGGAGCAAGCAAAGTAAAAAGCAAATGAGTAAATATGTCTCTACATGTGTTGAATCATGTCCATCCAAATGAGAAAAAATATACAGAAGTGTTGGTGGTTTGTAAGGAACTTGCTTCTTTCCTCACCTGATAACTGACTCTGGATCCACTTCTGCCTGGGTCGCTTTTCACCTAGGCTGCCTCCGTTATTACCCAGAGTTGCTCTCTCATCTTACTATTAAAGATACTTGGCTCAGCACTACTTAGAACTTCCTCTTGTTCGCTTCAGAAGCATATACACAAAAATTGGAACCCTCCAGAAAAGATTAACATGGCCCCTGCACAACGATGACATGCAAATTCATGAAGCAATCCACATTTTTAAAATTATAAAAAGAAAAAAAAAAAGAACTCCATATTATGTGTGAAATATTGAAAATGGACTACCACACTTGTAGTGGGTCCTAATAGTCAACAGGCCTCTTTACAACTACATATGAATATAAGACCAAAGTCAACCCTCTGAAAACATTTGGTCTGAGGGAGGGAATGTTATGGGAGTTCCAGCATCTGCTTTTAATGAATGATTTATAGAACAAAGGACCTGAATACATGTAAACAACATCAAATGATTTGAAAGAGGAATAATAAAATGTTACACACTACTATCCCTAAATTAGGATCCTTTAATTTTGACAAGTTGATAGGTTTGATTCAGAAAACTGCATAAGGTACTATGAGAACCAAGAAAAATTTATGAAACAGGCTTTCAAAGATTTATCTAGTCATTCATTCAGTCATTTACATTTATTATCTCATTTAATCTTGTGCAGGCCAGGCGTGGTGGCTCATACCTGTAATCCCAGCACTTTGGGAGGCCAAGTTGGGTAGATCACTTGAGGCCAGGAGTTCGAGACCAGCCTGGCCATCTGGCGAAACTGTCTCTACTAACAATACAAAAATTAGCCAGGCGTGGTGGTACATGCCTATAATCCCAGCTACTCAGGAGGCTGAGGCATGAGGATCACTTGAACCCGGCATGGAGGCTGCAGTGAGTCAAAATCGTGTCACTGCACTTCAGCCTGGAAGACAGAGCGAGACTGTCTCAAGAAAAAAACAAAAAACAAAAAAAACACCTGCGCAACAAAGTGGACATCATCCCTACTCAGGGTTTAGAAACGAAAAGCACAGAAGCAGAAACATAGCATATGGTGAGTAGACCAGTTTGATTATGCACACTAAGAGTATAATTAAGAATGGGAGTTACAATAAAGTCTGAAACTTCTGTCATTTATTTTCAGAGGAGCAGGCTACTGGTTGGCAAATTCAGATCCATCAGGAAAACTCGTAATAATGCATATGTTCATCACTTCCTGAAAACGCTGCACGTACAAAAAGTCATAATTCTTGGGCTAAAAATTTAGAATTCTGAGCATTTATCATGTGGGTCAGGAAAACTGGCCCCTGTTCCTCTGCCTCCCTTCACCTGGCATCACCCTAGCCTCAGTTACAATTTGGTCCCTCAGTACCTTCAACTGATTCTGAAAATGCCTGACGTGTTCAAAGGAGTTACGAGTGGTACTGCATTCCTCCTTAGTTAAAGGAGATCAAATATACAGGATGCCAATGTCTCAAATGAAGACTACACAATGATGTAGCCAGAAGAATTAAGAGAGCTCTGAAACATGTAATGCTTGAATTTTATAGCAAGTCAAAGCACAAATACAGAACTCTTGGTTCTGCATCATCTATAGAGCATACCTTGTATTGTACTTCAAACACTGAGCCATGTTCAAACTTACCAGTGTAATATTCCTCAAAGGAAGAATCCTCTAGTTTGAAATGTACTTCATGATTTCATCAATTTTTTACTGGGTATTTTTAGCACCATGTGTTTCTAAGGGATGGGGAAAAGGGTGAGCCTTTCCACTCTTAAAGTGTCCTTTGGTAACTTACCTTTTTGAACCTACAAAACATGCTTGAAATGATCAAGGAATAATGCACGACAGTACATATTCATTCTACTACCTGAGCATACTCGTGTTCAAGTCAGTAGTATATGCTCCCAGAGAAGGGGTAAATGGAGGGCTGCAGGTAAAGCTGCAAACGTAAAAGTATATACAATCCCAATTTTTCTATTTTCACATATTGTTAAGAGAGATCATAATGTCTTGTTTCTTTCACTGAAGAATTCCAGTTGAGTGTGATATTTCAATCGTGAAATTAAAGCCCAGAAATATTATTTATTCAAGAACACAACAAATCATTAGCAGAAAAAAGTTATTTGAAAGAGGTGAACTATTTTCTGATATAAAGCTTAAATTCTAAAATACAAAAATTAGCCGGGCGTGGTGGCATGCACCTGTAATCCCAGTTACTCAGGAGGCTGAAGCAGGACAATTGCTTGAACCCAAGAGGCGGAGGTTGCAGTGAGCCACCAGTCTCCAGCCTGGGTGACAGAGCAGGACTCTGTCGTCAAAAAAAAAAAAAAAAGAAGTAGAAAGGAAGGTGTGGAGATGACATGCTACACTGAAATTGATGTTTTAAATCACAGAGACAAATCCCAAAATTTACCAGCCAACAGCCCAATTCCCTTTTAGTGATAAGTACCTCCTATATATGTAGTCATTTTTTTAAAATCTCAGTTAACACGGACATACTTTTAGCCAACTGTTTTCAATTATATATACTGCGATGTCCGTTTATTTTTCTACATTCTCAATAACAGTTAACACTAAAGAAACAATACTACTCAATTTCAAGAGTACATAATTATCCCTGAAATGTTGCCTAACAATGTTCCCTCTAGGGTCCTCTGTGTGCAAATTCCTACTTTATATATGAAGCACGTTTAAGATCTCAAAATGTGTTGAGGCTATTTCTACTACAAGAATTGCAATTCACAATCCAGCATGACAGGGCACAAAGTCCAACAGTACTGTAGGCTTTCTATTTAAAAATACTCATGGTAAAATAAGGGGCACAAACAGCCCAATTGCTCAAACTTGAACAAACCACTCAATAATGAATAACACTGATAAATAACCATACAAAACCAATAATTATAAGAATCAAAGATCTCAACCCAATTATAAAATAGTTTAAAAGATCATCTTTTAACATCAAGATAAGAATGGTGAAGAGACTATTTCTATTTTAATGACATAACTCAATTTTTGTTTTATGTTAGATTACTTTTCAAACCTCATTTACCATTTTGATCCTAAAGCATATGAAATAGATTTACAAAGGAAAAGTATGTCCTATTCAGTTTAACCCAACCTTTTGTGCTGGGAATTATAGATCCTGAGTAGAAAAAAAGGTAAAATTATGATGTACACTGGAAACTAAAATAAATGATTTTATATTAAAGATTCAATTTAGGAGTAATGTAGGAATGGGGAAAGGAGAAAGACTAAATTCTCATCTTCTATAGTATGAATTCAAGAGAAGATTAAAATCACTCACACACACACACACACACACACGACATTAAGAACAGCAGAATAAACATGTTATTGATAAATTTAGAGGTAAAATGCCAGAAGAAACAGAAATGTTACTTCAGGGGAGCAACTCAAAGAAGAGAGATGGAATTTAACTTGAATTGCCAGGGAAGACAGAGTGGGTGGGAGAGAAAGAATACGAACAATGGGAAAATGAGTTTAGACTATGCTAGAACTGTGAAGGGCAACTCTGGCTGGATAAAATGGCTTCTGCTGGGGAGCAGAAATGCTAGACAACGCTTGGGCGATCCCTACACAACTGACACCACATTATGTTCTTCTATTGGAGAGTGCTTCACCAAAAGTAGTCTAACCAAAGTATATACAAGGGCAGAGTGATTTGAAACAAAAGAAACCACAAGTCAAGAGACATAGGCAGAAGACAACAAAAACAGACCTAACATTCTATCAAGGAGGCAGCTCCACAGTTTCCGTAAAATGTAGTATTTTAATTTAGCAGTTTTCCACGATAATTCTTTTTTTTTTTTTTTTTTTTTTGAGACAGAGTCTCACTCTTGTTGCCCAGGCTTGAATGCAACAGTGGGATCTCAGCTCACTGCAACCTCCGCCTCCCGGGTTCAAGCGATTCTCCTGCCTCAGCCTCCTGACTAGCTGGGATTACAGACTTGCACCACCACGCCCAGCTAATTTTGTATTTTTAGTAGAGACGGAGTTTCTCCATGTTGGTCAGGCTGGTCTCAAACTCCCGACCTCAAGTGATCTGCCTGTCTCGGCCTCCCAAAGTGCTAGGATTACAGGCGTGAGCTACTGTGCCCGGCCCATGATATTCTTTAACCATAAATATCAAGCTATTATACTTCAATCTTATACAACTGTTAATAAAATCCTAAATGAAGCATGCAAGCCACACTTAACAGGTTCTCAGTCAGAGACAGATCTAATAATTTCTACGAACCATACTTAAAAGCTTTATTTTTATAACATCATTTAACACTCCACAACAAATAGTCATATTGTTATAATATACATTATGCATTTTCAAAATTTTTTCCTTTGACTCCATAAAAGGATAGCAACAGAACCACAATGCTAGTAAACACCATATTTTCAAATTCATACCAAAATCATGGTGATTTCAAACATTTGGTAAGACTACTTCTTTAAAATTAGAAAACAGCTGATGTCATTATTTTAGGGGTAAAATCAGTATACGATATGACATTTCTTATATTGCCATTATGTAGAAAGATTTATAGTAGAAACACCTACCTTATTTAATGCAAATTGTGTATATAAAAACTGATTCATAAATATTTGATTGGCAAGCTTTCTCTAGTACAAGAAATTACCAACATCATAAAAAATTATCCTTAATTTTTTCTAAATATTACTACCACCAGTTTCACTACTAATAGCAAACAGCTACCATTACACAATAACCAGATGTTAGGTTCTGTATTAGCTACTTTATTTATGCTATCTTATTCAATACCATAAAATTCATCACAAAAAAGGCAAGCTTAAGGGAGTAATTTCAAGCTTAATAGAATTTATGTAATCTTTTTCTTAACATTTTAAATTGTTTCCTTAAACTAATGAGGAAAAAAATGTTAGAAAAAAAATTGTAAAGTCAACCAAAAGCAAAAATATGAAACTGTATTCTTAACCATCTTTCCAGAAATGAATATTCTTGTCGAAAGAGAAATGTTCTGAAATCTAACTCTAATCTACAATGCTTTCCCCCTGCTGCCAAGTTGCTACACAGATGCCACAGTCAGAAAATTTTACCAAGTGTGATCACACTTTTCAAAGAAAGGACCCCATTTACTAACAGCACACTACGAATCAAACAGGCAGCCATCCCTCAATCGCCTCCATTCCCCTTACAATCCTATCATCTGCCTTTCAGCCTTGTTTGGTCACCTCCCAGACCTTCCTTCCTCTTACTGGTCTGTCTCATTTCTCATCATCCTACCTCATTCTGCAAAAAAAGTTCATAAGGGCTGTTAAGAAACATTTGTATAGAGCACTAAAAGTGCATCAGGAAAAGGTTTTATATAAATGTTAACTCCAAATATATAATAAAGATCTTTTATGTCTATACATTTTTTAAAAGATGGTACCCTCCTTGACAAAGGATGGTATGCAACGTCAAGTTTTACATCCTAAAATACTTATCAGGTTCCCCTCCCAGTAGTACAAAGTAGTTCCTTCCACTCCAACATGACACTCCCTTTAAATAACAACTATAAATTATGAAGAAGATATTAAAATCTGCAAAAACCTGAGTTACCAAATGCAGGAAGATCCTGGGGGAGGGGAAAGAGTTTACCACCAGAAGGAGGAAATGGCACTGAATCAATCATCCTCATTCTCATCACAGTTGTCCACCTACCCCTCCACCCCCCTTTTTAAACAGTTTGTAGCATAGGGCAGACTGAACCACAATAGCTAAAACTAACAGAAACCCGACCTTGGTTCTTAGTGGCAAAGAACCAGAGGACTGAGTTAAAGAGACCACAGCTGCTGAAAATGAGAATAGAAATTCTGGAAAGAAGAGAATCAAAGACACAAACTCTGCCCAAATCTCTGGCCAATTCCTACACTATGTGCATGGTGCAGGCTCTCAACAGCCCTTGGAAGGCTAAAACAGTGGTTTTCAACCAGGGGTGACTTGCCATCCCAAGGAAAATCTGGCACTATCTGGAGACATTTTGGGTTGTCACGACTGAGGGAGGAGGGTGTGACTGGCATCAGGTAGGGAGAGATCAGGGATGCTGCTGAAAATCCTACAATGCACAGGACAGCTCTCACAATTATCCAGCCCATGAATCAACAGTGCCAAGGCTGAGAAACCCTAGGATAAAAGAAGTAAAGAAATTTCAGCTTCTGCCCACCACAAAAGAGACAATAGTTTGGAATCTGAATTCAGCCAAAGTTAACCCCTTGCTTAAAAAAGAAAGAAAAGAAAAGAGGAGAGGGGAGGGGAGGGGAGGGGAGACCAAAATTCAGCCAAAATTAACTCCTTGCTTAAAAAAGAAAAAAAAAGGAGAAAAGGCCAAATCCACAACACGTTCAAAGATAACAGAATCCAGAGTCTCCACACTATATCATTGTTCAGAATATAATTCAAAATTATTCAACATATGAAAAAACAAGAAAAATCTAACCCATATTCAAGAGAAAACACAACCAATGGAGAAAAATCCAGATTTTTTTTAGTAGCAAAAATCTGTAAGCAATTATTGTAAGCAGCTTAAGGACATAAAGGAAAATGTGCTCACAATGAATAAACAAATACAAAATCACAGCTGAGAAATGGAAATAAAAAAGGTCCAATGGAAATTATGGAACTGAAAATGACATTATCGAAAATAAAATATACACTTTCCAGTTATTTAAATCTTCTTTTAAAATCTGCCTTCTTTTATGTCCACACCATAGTAATGTTCACTAAATTCTTTTCTATAAAGATGGGATCTCACTGTGTTGCCCAGGCTGGACTTGAACTCCTGAACTCCTGGGCTCAATCAATCCTCCTGCCTCAGTCTCTCAACTAGCTAGGACTATATGCATATGCCACAGCACCCGGCGATTTTCACTAAGTCTTGACTATAATAATATAAACCAGAAACTAAATGGAAATGAAAAGGATGATATCATCTAAACATTTGATATTATTAAATCAATGGGTTCAGTCTGAAAACATACCATAAGTATTACAGTATCCTTTTAGGATTAGTAATAGAGGTGGCAGAAATACATGGTAGACTATAACAGGAATTCATAAGTAATAATCTCAAGATTCTTAAATTTTTAAGCCACACTGGAAAATTAATTTATACTTAGTACAGCTGAAATTTTCCAAATTAAAATTAAGACAACATTCCCCTCTCGCCTACACAGATGAATTGTTTTCTCATTTTGTAAATAAATACAAAATAAATGTGGAAATGAAAAAATATAGTAATAGCATAAAAATAGGAGCAGTCATTTCCCTCAGACAAGTCTGTTTTTAACTTGCCATAAAATTCCCCCCATGTTACTGAGATGCCATGAAAAAAGAATGGAAACAACCTTCCAGGCATATTCATTTTTATACTTTCTCTAAATTCTAAGATACTTCAGCAAAGTATGCCAAATTTAGCTACATTTACAAAGCAGAGGATAAGACATTCCTTTTTAAATGTAGTCAACTTCTAGAGTAATCCATTTCATTAATCTATGAGAATGATCTAGTTGATATACTGCAATATCATTCTATGGTACTTAGGCTCAGTCTATTATTTGGTCAGAAAAACATACCATGAACAACATCCTAAATGAGGCTGAGATATGAGTAAACTGAACAGTACTTCCCTCATGCTACCAAAAGGTTAAACTTTGAACCTTTATTCATTCATGCTCTGAAGCTTCAACTGACTTTGTTTCCAACAGGGAAAGTGGCTTTTGGCTAAGACACCTTAAGCAAAGGTGAATAGGTGGTCACCTCTGTAATAAAAACTGAAATTAACACCTCAACTCCCATTTGGGACCTACAATTTCTCCTCCCATTTCTTGATCTGATTATGAGTATCGTCACTCAAGTTAACATAATCCTTCCCTCTCTACAAACATGTTCTTTTAAAATTTTCCAACTCTTGGGAAGAATGATATCAAATCTCTTGCAGTGGTGAATACAAGAGTTACTTTCTGCTTACAGCAGAACTAAATACAATGAAGGTAACATGCTCTGAGTGGTAGAGAAAAAAAGAATAAAAGATATGGATATATACAGAGACATACATGGATAGGACATGTCCAGAACTTCACCAACTTCACTTCACTTAGAGAATCAGAGAATCAGAAAGCTAAAAGACAATTTAGAAATAAATGCTAAAACTGAAGTCCCAAAGGATTCACTAGGTCCCACAAGGTCAAATAGTTAATGGAAGATCATCTATATTTCCGGATGAACGGTCTATTGAACAAGGAGAGATTTGTTTTGGGCTTAGTTTCAGTTATTTAGCAGGAATTTAAAAAGGAATTACAATAATGGTATTCTCTCAACCTCTCCAGTATATTAAAAAACAAGGTATAGGTCAGGTGCAGTGGCTGATGCCTGTAATCCCAGCACTTTGGGAGGCCAAGGCAGGTGGATCACGTGAGGTCAAGAGTTCGAGACTAGCCTGGCCAACATGGTGAAATCCCCTCTCTACTAAAAATACAAAATTAGCCAGGTGTGGTGATGCATGCCTGTGATCCCTGCTACTTGGGAGGCTGAGGCAGGAGAATTGCTTGAACCTGGAGGACATTGCAGTGAGCTGACATCGCACCTGTGCACTCCAGCCTGGGCGACAGAGCGGAACTCTGTCTCAAAAAAAAAAAAAAAGAATTAAAAAACAAGGTATATCTTTTACTATAAAAAAGAATTTAAAAAACAAGGTATATCTTTTACTATAAGGTATTTTCAATCCTTCTTGAAAATAGCACATATTTAAATATATTTTACTTTAAAGTGTAAAAATCAATAATTATTGTTGACATATACTGTTTAGACCACTAATAGCACAAATGAAAAATAAAAACCGTCATAACTTCTTTTAAGTTATTAAGAAAAAAAGGAAAAACTAGAAGAGTTAGATAGAAAGCAAATACTGTATTTAACTATCATCACCTCTGGCTGAAGTGGTCTTTCAATTTAACATTCCCCTATATATGTTTATGAAACTACAGAGCAAAGTACCTGGTACACGGAAGATACTTTTTAAAATTATAGCTACCACTATTAAGCTTTATCACAAGCCCTTATTAAGTGTTTGTCTGCTCCCTTCCTGGAATCAACAGTTTTGTGTTTTGCAGCTACTTGTAAAAAATATTGCAAGAGCTCTACATTCAGTATCTTCACTTCAACTCCCATTTATAATGCACGCTACTGCAATCTGAATTTCACCACTTGAAACTGCCAATGTTATAGTCACCATGACTACATAATTGCCAAATCTAATAGTCTTTATAGTACATGTTTTACATGCCTCTATGGCAGACACAGCTGATCAATCTTGAAACTTTAAAATTCCATGGTTCTGGTAACACCAGTCTCTCTTGGTTCTCATTTCCAGTTGACTCTTCAGTCTCCTTTATGTGTTCTTGTTTCTGTACCCATTCTACAAATGTTGATGATCCCCAAGACTCTAACTTCATCCCTCTTCTCACTTTTCACACAATCCCCAAATATATTCAAATGGCAGAATACTGTAACTCCCTCAGATAGACTCTCAGAAAATGACTAAATATTTTATAGAGCTACCAAAAAAAAGCTGTAAAACTATCATGCATGATTATGTAAGTCCAAATTGTCCCATTAATATTTATCTATGGACTTCCCATCAGCAAGCCCTTATTAACAGATAGGCACCACATGTGCAAAGTAAATTTATGAGTAAAACAGAAAAAATCATAGATAGCTACTGATCTCATTTTTCTGGACACTAAAAAGAGGCTTGCTTTACCGTTCACACTTGGAAGTGTCTGCTCACCTTCTAGACTAGGGATCCCTTCTCCGCCTTCTTATCTGGGCATCTCTAAAAGCTAAATAACACAGATGACTTGGCTATAGCAGAGTCTGGGGAAAAAGAGGAGGATGGAGAGAAGGCGTACCACTCAAGAACAGGGCAGGTTTGCCCATGAGTCAGTGATAGCTAATTCATTCAGAAAATGGAATAGCAGGTTGTTATCTTTGAGGAGATAAAGGGGAGGATGAAGAAAGGAAAGGAAGGGAAAGTTTCAAAATACTAAATATGGTTCTCCTACATCAAAACATTTCTGGTATGAGCTAATAATGTATTGCTACACAAAATACACGCTTTGCTATTAAACCAAAAAACGTATTTACATTTCTTAAATATGTATGTTAGGTAATGTAAGAAAATAAAAAAGAAGTTTTAAAAAGTCTGAAGTTAAGAGGAGAGGAGACAAAAACGATAGTTAAAGTAATATACTTTCAGTGTGTATGGGTATATGTGTGGTGGGGCGGGTGTGTGCACATGTGCTATGAGCACATACAAAAGTAATTAGAATATCTGAAAACATGTGATGCTCTCTGGAGTATCACCCAAGAACAGAGTAAATTTGCCCAAGAGTCAGTGACAGCAAATTAACCCAGAAAATGAATTAGCAAGTTACTATTTTTGTTAACTTAGCTTCTGTATACCTGATACCAGAAAAGATCAAAGGCCCACTGTTATTGAGGGCAATAAACTGTTTCCTAAAAATGACATTCAAAGACTAAAGTGTATAGATTTCAAATTCTCCAGTAATAAAATGTGGATTGAGATTAAATTAGAAAACAAATGCCTTCCCAAGAGACAGAACCTGCATGATTGGAATAATTTCCAAATGATTTTCACTGGTTTGTTTTAAAACATATTCTGAATGCAAAAGCTTTTTTTCAAGTTCAACCTAGACCTTAGAAGACAGAAATTTTGTATGTTTGATTTTAGTTGTCACCACTCAAGGGCAAACCCAAAGTTGTATTTTCTACTTATTCTTTTCCCAAGGATATGAATAATAAAAGATGTCAATATAGAGAAAAAATTATATTGAATGAATTTCTATGTTTCTAAAACTACCTAATCAAATACATATTTTTAATATATAATATGCAAATAATCTATCTTAGAATTCTCCTGAACATCAACTCATATCAAATATTAAGAACCCTTTTAGGAGTCCATTAGTAAATGAAATCATAGCACAAGAACTTTAAAGGAGTACAGAAAGAAATTATAGCACAAAAAATCATATGCTATTATTCTAACAGGGAGAACTCATTCATCAGTATTTTTTCACCACGATTAGAATATCTAAAATATGCAGTATGAGAAATCAGTAATACTAATAATCAGTAATGCTAGTAATCCTAGCATATACTATCTATATGCTAAGATTATAGATATTATATATAGATACTATATGCTAGTATTACACTATACTTAAAAATAAGAGCTTTTCTAAAACATAAATTTGTACATTTAATTTGTTTAGCACTGGGCAACAGGTTTTCCTCTCCATTAGCCACTAAATGGATCTGTACCAATGTACCAAAAAAGACACAATTAAACTTAAGAAAAATTAATTTAATTCATTTCTCTCTCTCAACTAAATTATAAACTGCCACATAAATTATCTAATTTAATCTTCACTATAACCCTCTAAGACATTATGATTTTCAACTCAATAATAATAAAAATTCAGCTGAGATAAACTTTGTCCAAAATCTAACTTGCAAGTGGAAGAATAAGATGTGAACCCAATTCTCTTCTAATGCTAAATGCTCTCCTTCACAGCATGACTGTCCATTTAAAACTGTCCAACTCAGGCATGACTACTGAGATCCTATTTCAATATCTACCAAGAGGCTCTATTTTCCACTCAGAGAATAAAAGGAGGAAAAGTCATCATACCTAATAAAGTCTTATTAAAGCAAACGCCAATTTTTAAATTCATCTTTGGTTTAAATGTTTTCTAATTGTTAAGCTTTTCTGAAATACTGTTTCAAAATAATTTACATTTCTGCACTGAAGGAAAACAAAGTCCCATATTCAATCATGAACATAAAGTCTAAAATCCATTCAATTACGATGCTCATATATCAGCAGCCTCCCATTTATATTGAGTCAAATTCCCAAATACATTACATGCATTATTTACATCAGGCTTGCTAAAGTTATGAAGATTTTTGGAGCCAAAATGAGTGTAAAGATATACAAACTCTACATAAAATAGGCTGATAACTATATTTGACTTTTTAACATTATTTTTTACTATTAACATACTAATTGCTACTCCTTCAATCCCTACTTTTTATCTACATTTCCTCTTCATCCCCAAGTGGCTGTCAAATCATCCTGTATTTTATGGTCTAAAGCTATTTTATGACTAGCTCATTTAACTCACCAGTGACCAGTGACACAATCCATGTTAGGCATGGACAGACGTACTCAGAATGATAAAGAAGGTCACTGGGATAAAGCACTCCATATTTAAGTCTGCAGAGTCATAAACATAAAAGCCAAATTTAAACCACTCAGAAAATTTAAATTTAAGTCCTCTGTAAATTTAAGGAGAATGCTAAGATTAAAAGTAAAAACCAAAGGCCAGGCATAGGGGCTCACACCTGTAATCCCAGAACTTTGGGAGGCCAAGGTAGGTGGACTGCTTTGAGCTCAGGAGTTCAAGACCAGCCATGGCAAAACCCTGTCTTCACAAAAAATTTAAAAATGAGCTGGGTGTGGTGGTGTGTGCCTACAGTCCCAGCTACTTGGGAGGCTGAAGTGGGAGGATCGCTTGAACCCGGGAGGCAGTGAGCCGAGATCACGCCACTGGCACTCCTGCCTGGATAACAAAGCAAGACCCTGTCTCAAAAACTTAAAGAAGTAAAAATAAATGAAAGTAAAAACTCATGAAACACATTAGTTAAGCCGAATCTATACATATATATTTATAAGGGGAAAAAAATCTCATTTCATCAAAGTATCTGTAAACAGAATCAAACTTTCACACACCCATACACATTGCTACTTTTTAAAGGATTCTGAATGTACTGAAAAGGAAAATGCTTCAAAGAAGTTTATGGTGATTTGACAAAGAAAACTTCCGGTCCCTAATTTATCTGATTTGAAAATTTTCATAAATTATGTTTGGTTAATGAGAAGATTCCACAACCATTTCATTAAAGATTTAAGGCAGACAGGTTGAGTGAGAAGACTACTAATTAAGTCTCTGCTAGAAACTAGGAAAGTTAAGCAAGCAAAGGTTCCTAATGAGGCAGGAGTTTCCAGCTGAAATTTTGCAACCAAAAGAAAAGGCCTAATCTTAAAACTACTATGTAAGGCTTCAAGGGCTCTAATCTGCACCCAGTACCTGGGACACTTAGGGCAAGTACACTGATAATAAAACAAAATTTAAATTGAATACCATGCTCATCAATAATGAATATTCACCATCAACTTATGACTCCAACTACATGTATGCTACATTCAGAGGTAGCCAAAGTAAATTTTAAATTCTGAGGGTTTTGTTTTCCGATTCTGGTGTGACTGATCTAAAATTCCATGTCTGTATAGTATCAAGGATTGCATTTAAACACACACATATGATGGCTAAAAGTTTAGGATTGTTTAGTAAAGTAATTCACAGTTCTGGTTTTACAATCGTCAAAGATGTGTTGATCTTCTTTAGGGGGCACCAATGAATTCCACAAAAATTGTCACCATCTCTTCACTGTTTTTAAACTTATTCCATACAACACTTTTAAAAAATCAATGATGAGGCCGGGCACAATGGCTCGCACCTATAATCCCAGCAGTTTGAGAGGCCAAGGTGGGCAGATGGCTTGAGTTCAGGAGTTCGAGACCAGCCTGGGCAACACAGCAAAATCCCATCTCTACCAAAAATACAAAAAATTAGCCAGGTGTGGTGGCATACACCTGTGGTCCCAGCTACTTGGGAGGCTGAGTTGGGAGGATCACCTGAGCCTGGGAAGTCGAGGCTGAGGTGAGCCAAGATGGCACCACTGTACTCCAGCCTGGGTGACAGAGTGAGACACAGCCTCAAAAAAAAAAAAAAAAAGTCAAAGATGAGGAAGGAAAATGGAAAATAACAAAACAGATTATCTTAATTCCAAATAGTATAGTAATATGTGGCTTGAACATGAGTATATTGGCAATCACCTTTCTAATCAATCTTTAATATTGAATATAAATTTAATAATATAGTATTTAAGAACACTGTGATCCAGGAATCTATTTGAGTATATCTAAACTACTAACATTATTAGGAAATAAATAAATCAATAAGCTGTTCACCCACCCACAAGGCCAAAGAAACCAAATAGCCAAGAGCATTCTAAAGGCTCACCTTTTGTTGACTGGCTTTTCATCCTTTTCGTAGGGACGGACAAACCATTTCCCAATCCTAACGAAGTTCTTATCCATTAGGCACCTAAAATAATTACATCAAGAATTACTTTTATAGTATCAGTAACAAATTAGTAAGTCGCTGAAGCAAGACACCAGATGAGATATATCACCAAAAATAAAACCACCACCAATTGAACTATCAAAATGTTTTATCACTTAAAATTTTTACGTTATACTTTCCGAAAGAACTCTGGGACACTGGGCACAGATTCTTATGCCCACGTAAAAAAGAAAATGTAAACAAAAGTAAGCAAAATAAATTGATTGAGGTATTTCTAAAACATCTTACGCTTCAGAATTACTTCAAATAAAATCACACTTCTGCATAATTTCAATTCTTGCATCATCAAGAATGTTAGGAATACAGCATTTCTTAAGAGAACTTCAGAGATATTCATCCAAGCCACTAACACCCATCTTTCAAGTTCTTTTTTTTGAGACAGAGTCTCTGTTGCCTAGGCTGGAGGGCAGTGGTGCAATCTTGGCTCACTGCAGCCGCCACCTCCCAGGTTCAAGTGATTCTCCTGTCTCAATCTCCCAGGTAGCTGGGATTATGGGCGTGCACCACCATGTCTGGCTAATTTTTGTACTTTTAATAGAGACGGGGTCTCACCATGTTGGCCAGGCTGGTCTCGAATTCCTGGCCTCAAGTGATCCACCCGCCTCAGCCTCCCAAAGTGCTGGGATTATAGGTGTGAGCCATCATGCCCAGCCCATCTTGCAAGTTTTAATGCTGGCTTTTTAAATTTTTTTTTTATTTTTTGGCTTTGCATGTGATAGGCAATACTTTTTACGTGACGAGGATCTCAGTGACAAAAATACAGCACAGCTTTATCTTAGGTATTTTCTTTTTGTAGGCACAATAAAGCACTTGATTATGGCTTTGCAAGAAACAAGGAATTGCAATTGTGTCTTCGATAATGAATATCTGCTTTATTCATATACAAGCAGTGGCCCACTTCTGTTTCCATGCCACTTGTGTATGTCATTTTAATGTCAAATCACAAGGTATTCTAACATGTTTTTTTGAAGACATGTTAAATGGCAAGTGAACCCAACTCTTGTAACAACAATAACATACACAATTCAGCTGAACTGACAACAACACAGAGTTATGATCAAGTTCACTCACGTGCAGGCAAATGACAACTGTATCTTAACTGCCACCTGGCCAACTGCGGATGCCATAGATTGTAAGGAGTATAACTGATTTTAAAAACATAAAAATGAGGCTGGGTGGGTGGCTCATGCCAGTAATCCCAGCACTTTGGGAAGCCGAGGCGGGCAGATCACCTGAGGTCAGGAGTTCGAGGCTAGCCTGGCTAACATGGTCAAACCCCGTTTCTACTAAAAATACAAAAAATTAGCTGGGCGTGGTGGTGCACGCCTGTAATCCCAGCTACTCGGGAGGCTGAAGGAGGAGAATCACTTGAACCCGGGAGGCAGAGGTTGCAGTGATCTGAGATCACGCCATTGCACTCCAGCCTGGGCAACAAGAGCGAAACTCCATCTCAAAAAAAATAAATAAATATAAAAATAAAAATAAAAACGAAAACATAAAAATGTGGGGGGGAAATGGGGAAAATGTGCACATTTGGAACTACTGAAATACAGTTATCTCTAACAGTATTCAGTGAAATTCTACATATTTTGTAAGAAAAGATGTCAGAACACTGAATGTAATTCTTCTATACAGGGTCCTACCTACCAGCAAAAGAGTTATATAGCAATTCTTTATTCCATATTGAGGCAATTCTGCACATGGCTTTTGCCTCTGTAATTTCCACACCATCAAAGAGGATGGAAACAATTCAAGCCCTCAACCAACTCATTACAGGTTAGATGGGTTAGTGAATGGTAATAGTTTCTGATGACCACAATGGAACTCCTTTTGGGCAGAGTCAATTCGGAGAACCAATGTACCAAAAAGTCACTGGGCTCCACTGGTTTTACTTAGACAATAAATTTCTACTGCGATCTTCCATTGTTCACAATGAAGAAAATCATTTTCGGCGTAACCAAATCTGTTTTCCTAAGCTTATAAGTATAAAAAAAAAATGCTCTTTAGGGGTAAGGACTGTGACTCCATTAAATTTAGAAAATAGGAAATATGGTACACCCACTCAAGGAGGAAGTATTCAAGAAGCAAAACGGAAAAAGCATCTCCACAGTTTATTCACTAGCTAACAGACTTAATTATATTTTTATTAGAGTACATATAAACATATTTCCACTAGAACTCTAGTGTTTAATACCAAGTTTCTGCAATAATATTATCAATAACTGCTACCAGAATCACTATACCACCACTACCTGGTTGATTACCAGGCACAGTACCTTATTTAACTCTTGTAATAGTAATAAAAAATGAGTGTTACAATGGCAATTTTTATAGATGAAGAAGCCGAGGCACAGTGAGAATGTCATCCAGATAATAAACAGCAGAGCTGCACACAAGCCCAGGTATATCTGATCACAGAGCCAGGACATTTAATAATTAGCATATACCAACTCTCATGCTGTCACATTTTCCCAATTCTTTCCTTATTTCTCAAGTCCAAATGTACCTTGTAAATTACAGTCTATTTAACGTGATAATGCTTCTTTATTCTCCAAAAGCCATTGTTACATTGAAGGTATATCTTAAAATTGATAATGCTGAGAATAAAAGCAATAAGGCACATAACAGGTACGGAGTCACGTCAAACACTGAACAGTCTTCCAGTAACACACATCCTCACTTAGTAAATACTGTTTTAAAAAATATTCATTTCCTCATGTCTTGAAGGTCAGAATTCAAAACAACCATTTATTCAGTAACAAATCATAAATTTACAGTGTACAGAAAGAAAAATCCAAGGCTACAGACAGTATAATATGAAATAAAAGCAGATAAAATATCTGTGACTAAAGAGGACAATGTGTGAAAGTTTATTTGTTCTTCTATCAAGTAAAAGTCACAAATTCTATATGCTGGACTTCATTCCAGAAAAAACAAACAAGGTCTGGAGGGTAGAAGAGCAGTGCACAGTCAAGACCACTCAAGGACAAAAGGAAAAGGCAAAAAGGCTGATGAAAACGCTGAGAGTCCAACACTGTGTGAATAGAGCTCCTTGAGTTTCCACTGCAGGTCATATTTCTTCGTCAGGCAATGTCATCAAAAGGTTGTTACACACAAAACAGCCATGGAAAATACCGACGCTTCAAGCTGAAACCATGTGTTTCCAAATAAGAGTCACAAATAACTTAGATGATTTTTCATTTGCTAATGAGTTTCTCTGTGATCAATGATTTCCCACACAATGAAAGGAAAACATGACAGCAGAGAGTTGCATGAAGTAGTGTTTTTACTCAGTTTTTTAAGTACTGGGACAGAGATGGGAGATACACACACAGTCCCTCCAAGATTAGGCAGTACAGAAGTATTTCCACATGGTTATAGGAGGAAATGAGAGAGAAGGTGTGCCTTTTCGAAGGAAGACCTAATTGATACAAGGGAATATGCTGACTCAACAGTAGCCTATATAGAGGCACAAAGTCCTTGGTTCTCAAACGTTTTTGGGTCATGGATCTATAGCTTTAAAAAAAAATTGGCTGGGCACAGTGGCTCACCCCTGTAATCCCAGCACTTTGGGAGGCCGAGATGGGTGGATCACCTGAGGTCAGGAGTTTGAGACCAGCCTGGCCAACATGGTAAAGCCCCGTCTCTACTAAAAATACAAAAATTTACCCGGGTGTTGTGGTGGGCACCTGTAATCCCACCTACTCGGGAGGCTGGAGCAAGAGAATCGCTTGAACCCAGGAGGTAGAGACAGCAGTGAGCCAAGATCACACCATTGCATTCTGGCCTGGGTGAAAAGAGAGACTCCGTCTCAAAAAAAAAAAAATTAATGAGCCAGGCATGGTGGCTCAGGCCTGTAATCCCAGCACTCTGGGGAGCCAAAGTGGAAGAACAGCTTGAGGCCAGGAGTTTGACACCAGACAACATAGTGGAACCCTGTATCTACAAAACATTACAAAAATTAGCTGGGTGTGGTCATGCACACCTGTAGTCCCAGCTACTCAGGACTCAGGGAGCTCAAGTGGACAGATCACTGGAGCCCAGGAGGTCGAGGCTGCAATGAGCTGTGATGGCACCCCTGCACCCCAGCCTGGATGACAGAGTGAGATCCTGTCTCAAAAACAAAACAACAACAACAAAAATTAATGAAAGCCACTATAAATTCTGTCCTCAGAAAAAATGTGTGGAAGAGCAAAACATCGCACACAATTACACAGGGCTGGTCAACTACGAAGCATGTCCTTGGCTCTGAATTTCCATATTAAATACTACCACTAATGTCTATTAACCCTGCTTTGGCCAGAAATCTCTTTCTTCTCCCTTCTCCTCTAATTTGAATTCTATTCATTCTTTCTGTCCCGATCAAGCCTGCACACTACTCTAACATCTACAAATCAGCACTTTCACCACTGAGTTGTAATGATTAAGTTCTACAGCTTTATTCCCCAATAAAACTATCAGTTCTTTGGGAGTACAGACGGTGTGTGTCTGTCTTATCCACTGATAATATTCAACAAATATTTAAGTGCCCACTATGTAACATGCTTAAATGTATGCTCTATATTGGGAGGTGCTCAATAAATATATGAGAAATGAATGCCATATACCAAGGAGTATTTTCCTATTCATAATGTAATGCTGGCATTTTTCTTGTTTATAATCACTAATCACGGGTAGTCTTGTACTGTTATTTGAATTTTCTTATGTGTATGTATTCTCGCTAATGCAACAGTGGTGTTTGAGGGGAAAAAATCTACATATTTCAATTCTTTATAGCCCATCGTATCCCACTGAAGATTAAAATCATAGTAGATTCATAGACACTAAAAAATGTTTAGTATGACCAGCACTGCTGCCCAAATGCTTTAATGATATTTTAAAGAACATAATTTGCAAATCTTTTAATGACAGACAATTCTACGATATAAAAGTTACATCAGAAATATAATTTCCCCTTTTTTACACTCTATCAAGCTTTGAGGGTCAAAATTTATACTTAACTTCACAAATAAATAAATCAAGCAGACACACTCCATCAGGCAAAAACTGTTTCAAATCAATATCATCATAAATAGTGCTAAGACTATATATCAATTAACCTTGGTTCTCTGCTCAGTAATCCCAGTCATTATTATTGAGATTTTCTAAATGACTTCACTATCCAAATATGATATAATGCTGTAAAGTAGTACAATATTATCTGGCAAGATCACTGTGATGCCAGATTTATAAAATGGTCTTTAAGCAATAGTACTAGGAAATTATTTCTGTTCCCAACCCCCACCACCTCCCCAAAATCACTGTTTCAAAAAGAAAACAGCTGCTGAAAAATGAAAATGAAATCAGGCTGTGTGTATGTGTGTACCTAATGTTTCTGTGTCATGCCATATGGCTCTGAATAATTAAGTGCAAATGCAGCCTGATTCCAAAGTTGGCACCCCAAACTCTAATCCCAAAGCCACAGGCAGACCTGATGTAAGATTACAAATGTCACCAGAGCAGCCACAGCCTAGCTCGGGAAGCCATTTCCCATATGAGACAGTTGGGAGGTATAGAAGGCAGCCCATCACTAGCTCTGTTCTTTTCTGTGCCCTTCAAATTATTTAAGTATGACGGTTTTCATAGATTTCCCTACCATAACCTCAATAAAATTACATCTTCTGTTAATCATCGAGTTACAGAGCATCTCACACAGGCTAAATTTTACATTACTTCATAATAGAGTATCTCCACCAGCCTCAAAGCCTTTTGCTCACCATTCCAATCCAAATCAAATATATATGCAAAGAAGTCTCCTTCCTAGAAACTACAATGCTCCCAATCCCTAACCAAATAAAATAAACCTACATAATCGAGGGGTTGAAGAAACCTTTCCCGAGTAATCCCTATATTTTCTTTTTTTTTTTTTTTTTTTTTTTTTTTTTTTTTTTTTTTTTTTTTTTTTGATACGGAGTCTCACTCTGTCACCCAGGCTGGAATGCAGTGGCGTGATCTTGGCTCACTGCTACCTCTGCCTCCCAGGTTCAAGCGATTCTCCTGCCTCAGCCTCCTGAGTAGCTGGGATTACAGACGCGCCCCACCACGCCTAATTTTTGTATTTTTAGTAGAGACGGGGTTTCACCATGTTGGTCAGGCTGGTCTTGAACTCCTGATCTTGTGATCCGCCTGCCTCAGCCTCCCAAAGTACTGGGAGTAAAGGCATGAGCCATCGCACCAGGCGATCCCTATATTTTCATTACTTTAGGCTACTACTGTGCCCTAGTGGATACAGTCTCCTCTTGCCAAGCAAGCCCTATTAATCCCATCCTCTCTAACATGCCTGTCCGGCGGTTAGCCTCTTTTACAGGCCTGGCCTCACCTGAAATGTCCACTCTAATGTAATTCCAAAAGCTTTATCTCTCCTCTAGTTTTAAACTTTTAATGTCTAATCTCATTCTCCAACTACCAAATAAAATTATGTACTTATTTATTTATGTTTAGAGACAGAGTCTCACTCTGTTGCCCAGGCTGGAGTGCTGTGGCAGATCAGAGCTCACTACAGCCTCAAACTCCTGGGCTGAAGCCATCCTCCTGCCTTGGCCCCACAAATAGCTGGGACTAGAAGTGCACATGTCACCACAATCAGCTAATCTTTATTTTTTATTTCTTTAGTTTTAATTTACTTTTATTTTTATTTAGAGATGGGGGTCTCACTTTGTTGCCCAGCCTGGTCTCAAACTCCTGGCCTCAAGCAATCCTCCTGACTCAGCCTCCTGAGTAGCTGGGCTTAGAGGCACAAGCCGCTGCTCCCAGATCAATTTTGTTTTTTAAATTTAAAGTCTTAATTCCTTCCCTTGACTGAAAAATATTCACTAAATAGCTACACAGACTGATTAGTCTCAGGGCGAATGTTTCTTTCTAGACATTTACAAATAGACATGTGCTTTCAGTCACTTGTTCTACGATATCTGTACTGTCTCTTTCATTAAAGTATATTGCTCCTTAAGTCTAAAGACTCATTCTCCTACTTTCTTTAGAGAAATAAACACTGTTATTTCAATAAAATTGGTATTTATTGATTACTCATTTCTTGCTCCTGTTATCACATTATACCCAACGACTGTCAATGTTACAATGTTACATCACGATTTCTTCAACTAGGGCGGTACATCCCACCATGCTCCAGTGAGTATGTTATTCTGAAATCCCTTCACCACCACATCCAAGGACATTGCTCATTTTCTTTTTTTTTTTTTTGAGACGGAGTTTCACTCATCGCCCAGACTGGAGTGCAATGGCACGGTCTCGGCTCACTGCAACCTCCGCCTCCCAGGTTCAAGTGATTCTCCTGCCTCAGTCTCCCAAGTAGCTGGGATTACAGGCATGTGCAACCACACCTGTCTAATTTTGCATTTTTAGTAGAGTCAGAGTTTCATCATGTTGGTCAGGGTGGTCTCAAACTCCTGACCTCAGGTGATCCACCTGTCTCGGCCTCCCAAAGTGCTGGGACTACAGGTGTGAGCCACGTGTCCGGCCTCATTTGCCCTTTGATAATCACCTCTATTGCATCACCTCTATTACAATAACACAACACATTGAAAGATAGGAATAGACAAATATAATGCTATTGTTATCATAATTATAATTCCAATTTTCCCCACATTATTTTCACTGTATATTCCAAGTAAAATATCTTAACTCTAAACACTGAATCTTGGCAAACAGAGCAGCTCTGGGCCAAAGGCAATTTTACAGCTGTGTTATAAACTACCATGGGGTAAATATGCTGACAATCCATTAGTACAGCAGCACCAGCTGACTGCTCTGAAGAGCCATTATGTTTTACAAATGTCAGATACCCACAGATTAAAGTCTCCCTAAGTAAGTATGGACATGATTAAGCATAAAACAGCTTCAAAAGACCCAAGTAATCTTCTCTTGTATGCAAAGCAATCATCTGCATTTCAGAGAAAAAAATGAGCTTTCTATTGAAATTAACATATATTTTATTCTAAAAAGTTAATAAAATTTAAAGTATACTACTGCACATAATGCCAATTTGACAGCACTGTGTCAGACCTTTCAAGTATTTCTACACAGCTAGAAAAGCGAGATTTTCCTAAGTCCCATATGTGGTACAAATCACTGAAGCAATAAGAAAAACTCTTTTAAGTTTTTGAACTGCACATATTTTCCGGCTTTTTAAAACTTTTACATCCAATATTTTACTTTATTTTGATAGAGTTAGGTGAAAAGGATATGGTATATTATGAAAACTTATACTAACTATCCTAACAAAGTAACAGCCATTAGGTCTGCAATACTAAAAATGCCAAATGAAGAAACTCTTGAAAAATGATTACAGATTTTTTTTCCCATCGTCTATTGATAGCCAAAGTACTTTTCCCTAAGGAGTGTGAGGCAATCTGAACTTAAAACACAAAGTGTAACCTTTGAGAAGTTAATCATCAATACCTAACAAAATTTCCCTAAATTGAGGACTGATAAAGAACAATCTCAACTGGTGCATTATTAGAAAGGGAGGAAGGATGGAAAGAAGTAGAGGGGACTAGCAGAGACTCTACATAAGTAAAAACTGCATTTTATCATTCTGCGCATTTTATCATTCTGTGCAGTTTTCCAACAAAAAAAGATAACTGATCATTAAGAAAATAGGAAGCACATTTACTTTTTCAAAAGCAAGGAAAAATAAGTGTAACTGCATGATCTAAAACTATAAAATTCAGAATGTATACTCTCAGATACTGAAATTCTGACAAATTACAAATAAAAAATGTACCAAAAGAAGCCAATAAGACTCAAAGTTTTAAAAACCAGGTATAAATATAGCCATAGGTATGTTTCAGAAACATATCTGTTTCAGTAACATAACTGGCCAGCTGTCTGGAAGACAGATTACAGTAACAGAAGGGGAAGATAACTCAATTAATAGGTATGGTAGACATATTCTTTTCCCAAAGGTATATTATCCCAATGTGTATACTATATAAATAAATGCTATCCCTTCCTGTCCCACTGATATCAAGCTTGGCCATGTACCTTGGGTATCTTCCTACTGAAAGATGATACCTTGTTATGCATTAGATTTTAAGGTTGGTGCTGAATGTCTTGGCCAATGAAATGTGAGCAGAAATGGGATATACCACTTCCAAGCAAAAGCATTAATGGGCGACCATGTGCTCTGCCACTGCTCTGTGCTCTCTACCATGGGCCCACCAAGTCATACCCAGGAGGGTGCCCTGCCAACATGAGTTGTGGAGGGAAGAGGATATAGTACTATAATCAATTACTCACAATGAACATGCAACATGAGCATGAAATAAACTTCTATTGGATGAGCTAGTAACATCTTTGAGGTCTTCTGTTACTACAGCATAACTGAGCCTAACCTGACTGAATACTTCATAAAACACTTATGGTATCTTGAAGCAGGCCAAAATGAAGAGAATGGGACCAACTGGATGGACTTCTGGAAGGCTGGCAAGAAAAGGTGGGGAATTCAATATTATATATTAAGAACCACAAACAAAAAAAGAAAAATGCAGGAGGGTCGAGATATCAAAAAGGCCATCACATGGAAGCAGAACTGGTTGCGTTATAAATGATCCCAAAGAACAGAGTTAACGAAGAAATGAAAGTTAGAGGAAGACAGGCTTCTGCTCAGTGTAAGACTTTCTAATACTAAGCACTCTTTAAAGATAAAAAGAACTCTTTGGAAAACTGTGCTTACTTAACCAAAAGTATATATTCAGTAGAAAAGATATTATAAGGCTGGGTACAGTGGCTCACGCCTGTAGTCCCAGCACTGTGGGAGGCCGAAGTGGGCAGATCACTTGAGGTAAGGAATTCGAGGCCAGCCTGGCCAACATGGTGATACCCCATGTCTACTAAAAATACAAAAATTAGCCAGGTGTGGTGGTGGGTACCTGTAATCCCAGCTACTGGGGAGGCTGAGGCAGGTCAATCGCTTGAAACCGGGAGGCAGAGATTGCAGTGAGCCAAGATCGCGCCACTGCACTCCAGCCCAGGCAACGGAGCGAGACTCTGTCTCAAAAAAAAGGGGGGGGAAAAAAAAAAGGTATTATAGAAAGGGATTCCATGATTAGCTGGGTAAACTGACTATGTGACTTTTAATGTTTGTCTCCAACTCTGAAAAGGTAATACCAATACTTCTGTTAGCTAGTATCAACAACAGTTAACCACTTATTGAGCTCTTACAATGAGAAAGGTACTGTGCTGAGCCAAAGAACCCTTCACCATGTTACTGGTGAAGGAACAGGAGCTCAGCAGGCTTTAGTCACTGGCATGTGTCACACAGTTAACTGGCAGAACTGGGACCCAAAATATCTCTTATCTCTGAAGGAAGTGAAGAAAAGGACTTAAACAAACACGTACCCCCAAAAAGAGACATAAAATTAAAGCTAACTATGTTATCTTCTGTCTGATATCGTTATGGACAATGCTCTTGAGTAAGTAGCAGTGATCTTTTCGGTGTTTTTAATGGACAGATGACCCTAGCTAGATATATACAATGTAGTTTCAACAAATACTGAAGAGTTACAAAAGTAAGTGAAAGGTGAAAATATTTAAAGTCACATTACCATAGAATTTAAAATATTCTACACAGCATCAATGTAAGATTACCTCAGCACCAATCAATAGCAATGACGAATGAAATTGTATTATTCTGTGAGAAATTTCCTTAATTTCTATAGTAAAATTGTTTTTCAATAACTCACTTCAGTGACATTATTCTGCATACAATAGAAATTGCAGCCTTTTGGAAAGAAGGTCAATTTACATGGCTCCTGCTTAGCTGTGAGAGATTCTCAAGGTAGTAAATGAAATTCCCTTTTAATTAAACCTATCTTATGCTTAAAAAATAAAAAGCAGAAATAATAGATCACAATACAAACTTTGTTAACATGCAAACTAAGGAAAAAATGGCTAGGGAGAGACACAAACACTCTCCAAGTGATAAAGTCCTTGCTGATCTGTTTTAATATCCTCAGTTGGGCCGGGCGCCATGGCTCATGCCTGCAATCCCAACTCTTTGGGAGGCCAAGGCGGGTGGATCACGAGGTCAGGAGTTCGAGACCAGCCTAGCCAATATGGTGAAACCCCATCTCTACTAAAAATACAAAAATTAGCTGGGCATGGTGGCACGTGCCTGTAGTCCCAGCTGCTTAGGAGGCTGAGGCAGGAGAATTGCTTGAACCTGGGAGGCGGAGGTTGCAGTGAGCTGAGATCGTGCCACTGCACTCCAGCCTGGGCAACAGAGCGAGACTCCATCTCAAAATAAACAAACAAACAAACAAAAAAAAAAAACCCTCAGTTCTAGCTTTCAAGCCAGAAACTCACAATATCCACATCTTATCTGAATAGAAATGAAAAGGCATAACAGAAAATTGCCAGGAATAAGACAGTAAATAAATTCTCAATAAATTCATATTGTAAACAGGTTTTTCAAAGACTACAACAAATGGTTGTACAGGTATCCAACATTTTGGCTTCCCTGTGTCTCATCGGAAGAACTGTCGTGGGCCACACATAAAATAGACTCTAACATTAACAACAGCTGAGCTTTAAAAGAAAAGGGGGGGGGGCGTGGGGGGTGGGGGTGAGCTGTGCGTAATTTTCATGATATCCACCACCACAGATAAGCAAGCATATATTAGCCCTTCCAACTTCTGTTGACAACGAATAAACGGAGCCAACAACAATCATTTAAATTAGCTTTCCTATCTCATGAGCAGGGTCATTTTCATTCATAGAACAAAGTTACATTAAGTTTGATAAGAGAAAATTATTATCTTAAAGAACAACAGGATTAGTACCATTTTTCAAAAGAATCTGAAGTCATCCATACAAACGACATGAAGATGGTTTGTTTGATCATTATTTTCTAAAAGAAAAGATGTTTTATTTGTTTCAAAATTGACTCCTGTAGGAGGGCTCAAATAGAGCATTCTGGAACTACTTTAATGAAATTTGAAAGAATACAAATCAAAGTATGTAAAATAAAAAATTTATGGTGAAAATAATTACTGACATTAACAGTATGTGAGGCATTATGTGGCACACATGATATATATCTATCATCTAGCAAAAGCTCAAGGTACATGGTGTTCTGTACTTAAATGTTAACTAAGGCTTAGTGAGATTAGGGTAACTGTCCAAGTAACAGACCCTGAAATAAAGCCAAGGAATAACCCAAAATTCTTTAGAACTATCCCAAACTTTATATGGCATAATTAATTTCCTTTTTTTTTTTTTTTTTTGAAACAAGGTCTCACTCTGTCACCCAGGCTAGAGTGTGGTGGCATGAACACAGCTCACTGCAGCCTCAACCTCCTGGGCTCAAGCAATCTTCCCACCTCAACCTCCCAAGCAGCTGTGACCACAGGAGCACACCATCATGCTCGGCTAACTTTTAAAATTTTTGTAGATACATGGTCTCACCATGTTTCCCAGGCTGACAATTTTCTTATAAATAATAGTTTAATTTGACCTGACTTCAATTTCCAACAAAAATTCTGAATTCATGAGCCAAAAATAAATGAATTACCTGCATTTCCCCTCCCTCCCAGTTTTTCTGCTCTTCTAATTGTCTCTCGACAAAGAAACATGCTACCGTTGCCAGTACAAAACTTAAAAGAATGTAATTCATTTTCGCATTTGTTCGTATTCTTCTGAAAGGAATAAATCATGATATTAAAAAAAAAACACAGTGAGCTACAATTTTAAAATATACTTTGTTCACATACCTTGTAACTTTGTATAAAAAGAATTGTGCTTAAACGTGTGTTAATTATTGCAGAGATACCAAGAGCTTTATTCTGGTACAGGATTATGGCAACAGTAAGTTTTCCACATTTTCTTGGATAGAGTTTGTGTGTACTTTGTTTCGTTTTACAGTGGGAGACAGAATTACCAAATATTTAGAATACTTAAGAGTACTCAACTCTTAAATCAATGGTTCCACATGCATAGTACACCTTAGTAACAGATGATTTCTAGGTCTACTCCAAAAGACAGATTTGGAGGAGCACTCAGAGGAGCTAAAGTTGAGAATGAGAAATAGAGAAATCTTCTGTGAGAAAAGTCTTTCTGAGTAGCTTAAATAACATATCAACTGTAGTTCAAGTGTCCTAAGCAGTTGTATTATAGTGGTAACCACCCTAGGCAATAGTTTGGATAAGAAACTGGTAAGTCCTCACAGCTTTGATTACCTGAAAGTACTACATATAGACTCAGGAAGAGACGTAAAAAGTTTTTCTCATACAAGCTCTTAATGAACCCATTCTTTCTCATCCACTTCTCCCCTCAAAACACTATTCAGAGCCTGGAACATATTGTTATGCCAGAAAGTAAGGGGATGCTCCAACGATGGGATCATGTCAAAAGGACATAGGAGCGAGCCATGACAAAGGGGCTTCCTCTGACCAAATCTGGAAGAATTTAAGCATCAAAATAAATGATGGTAAAAATCAACTATAATCCATTGAATAAAATAACAATCCATGGGTCCCAATTTACATAGCAAGATTAAATAAATAAATAAATAAATAGGGAAATAAAATGGAAGAAAATGAAAAAGCTCTTCCTTACAACAGGATGCCAACTAATAAAAAGTAGAAAGAATGGTGGCATTTGAAAATGAACAGTACAACCATAATGGTAATAAATGATTTAAGCAAGGACTACCAATATAGTCTAAAACAAATAAATGAAAATTTGATGAGAAATAGGATAATTACACAATCTCATTGTATCTGGCCACAAATTACATATTAATTACAAACATAAAATTGACAAAGATAACAGTTAACAAAATACTTATTAGTTTATAGCGGAGAAACTTGACAGAACATTACCTCAGTCAATTGACAGAACATGTTAACATCACTAATAATGGGACACTGACGATATGAGCCTACTGAAAACACAACATCACTTCTATGGTATTCCTACTACTAATAAAAAGCATAACGTGAATTTAAGCATGAGAAAACTATCTCAAACTGAAAGTCAATATAAGGTTTGAACTCATATCAATGTCAAGAAAGAAAAAAAGGCTAAAGAACTGTTCTGGATTTAAAGAGACATGAAAACTAAATACAATGTATGATCATGGATTGAATCTTAGGAGGTTAAGCTATAATGGATGTAACTGGGACAACCAATGACATCTGAATTGAACTACGGGTTAGATAATGGCATTTTATCAATGTTACATTTCCTAATTTTTATTATGATACTGTGCTAATATACCTTTGTCCTTAGGAAACATACACCAAATACTTAAGGGTAAAAAAGAACATCAATCTTGAGTTTACAAATATGCAAATGATTTAGGGAATAAATTTTAAAAATAAAAACTACCGTTGAAGGGCAGGGAATATGGGAGTTCTTTGTACCATTCCCAAAACTTCCCTAAATTTCAAATTATATCAATAGAAAGAGAAACTAAAGATTTATGTAATTTTCATACTAGCAATAAATCATTGCAAGTGAAAAGTTTTTGAAAATTACAGGAAACTCTCGGTATCTAGCAATATACTTGGTTGTCTGCAAACCACTGTCTGCTGTTCCTTCTCTTACCTTTCTAACAGATTGTGGATCGCTTTGAAGAGCAGCGTCCTACATTCATAGGAAAGGCCATTTTCCCAGAGTCCTTCTTCCACAACTGAAAAAAAAAAGAAAAAAGAAAAAAAAAGAACCAGTAAAAAGGACATCCAAATAAAAAGAAACTTTTAAAACATTTTTCTAAAGCAAAGTTCATGAGTTAATTTAAATCACTTAAATAATCTCACACTGAAACAGAGAGTGGAATTTAAGTATTTGCCCAAAGTTAGAAAATACTTACGTACAAAAAAAAGTAATGTGTCTTGGTTTTAAAGTCTGAAATATGAGGCATGGTGTAACACTCCTCCCATAAATGTCTTTACAATCTGCTTCTTCAAAGTTTAAAATCATTTAAAATTCTCAAATTAATCTATTTAAGAGTATCGCAAAGACTAATTTTGTTAAAGTTCTATTGAAAGGTAAAAAGAATGTCACAAATTAATAGCAAAGTTATAAAATGTTTTTTAGAGGGAAAATCAAGAGGAAAAAAATTCCAAAAGTGTCAGATTTACACAAATGTCTTTACATGTTTTGAAGGTCTAAAGGACATGATTTTAGAGACTGTCAGGAAATTACATCTTCCCAGAACATCAAATTTATTTCCTGAATTTATAATTTTGTTAATGTTTGACATTTTGGGAAGTATCTTGTTTGCCTCTGAAATATATTATAACATTGAGCCACAAGTAACTCCAACACCAAAAGAATCCAACGTATTAACAATGTCCCATGCATTCCTAAAATTCCTTTTATTTTCATAAATATATAAACAGATACAAAATGTCCTAGAGAAGACAGTTAATTTCCTTTTAAATTACACTAGTTCAATGCAAGACAGCAAAAAATTGGAAGGATGAAAACAACATTTACAGAAGAAAATTTCCTCTCTTTTACTTGTTATCTTGACAAAAGCACTCAGAGGAGAAAATTCTGACAGAATTAAAACACACATGATATCCACAAGGCATGTTTAATGCTTTTACCACACCAGTAGACATACCAAAATGCATCTCCATATTCTCAAATCAGACAGCATTTGAAAAACTACACATTCAGGCCTTTTATCTATTAGACTTTCTGAAAATTACAAAGCTGAATTTTTTTTTCTTGGTTATGTCAAATAACTTTTTGTCTTCCTGCCTATGTGGCTAATCCTGATTTACCAAATTTTCCCAAAGCAATCTCTGTCTAAAACAGTTATGATATTTATAGCAAGAGAAATAAAGTACAGCAAACAGAAAAACATTCCTGCTAACAAATGATAGTCTTTGCTTAAGACAGAACATTCCGAAATTTCCAACAATGCTCTGCAGGTATCATGAATCTATGTTCCCTCTGACACATTTATCCTTTGGGTAGAATTTTTCTGGGTTTGAAAAAGAGCTAATATCTCAATAGAAAGAACACCTCACATTAATTTGTTTTTATTTCCTAATGTGTTTCACTGACCCTAAGGCACCATCAAGTTTGAGATACACCATTATTTTGCAAACCACCAGGAGAAGAGGGGAAGGTGACAAACTATAACATCATTCCTATCACTTACAATTTTTACCTTCCAATTATTCAAAGAGCTCCTTTAAACTTATTGAGTCCTAGTCATCACATTCCATTATTATGCATACATAATACAGATAATATAAGCAAAATAAATTAGTTAAAAATTCCTAACTACATCAATATTCCAAGTCTACCTCTTCTGAATCGCTCTTCAACCCAGTCACTGGTGCAGTATCTTCCTACATAATCATCCTCTGTGCCATAAAGAGTGCTGGTGATGCAGCACTTGTGAAGAGTGTGCCACTTTTATTTCCATAATTTTCTTCCACTGGTGACACCTATTCGGCACATTGTTTAAAACTTCTGATATTAAAATCTCCAAATATACTTGAAAATAGGGGGCTGGATGTGGTGGCTCACAGCTGTAATCCCAACATTTTGCAAGGCCGAGGCAGAAGGATTGCTTGAGCCCAGCAGATCAAGACCAGCCTGGGCAACACAGCCAGTCCCCATCTCTACAAAAAAAAAAAAAAATTATATATATATATAAAATTAGCCAGGTGTAGTTGTGCACGCCTGTTGTCCCAACTACTCTGGACGCTGAGGCGAGAATATTGCTTGAGCCCAGCAGGGTCAAGGTTGCGGCAAGCCATGATCATGCCACCACTGCACTCCAGCCTGCGTGACAGAGTGAAAGCCTGTCTCATAAAAAATAAATAAAAAGGAGGGAGGGAGGGAGAGAGTAAGTGGAGGAGGAAGAGGGGAAGAGGGAGAGAGGAGGGGGAGGGGAAGAGGAAAAGGGGAGGGAGGGGTAAGAGGGAGAGGGGAGGGAGGGGGGAAGAGGGAGAGGGGAGGGAGGGGGGAAGAGAGAGAGGGGAGGGGGGAAGAGAGAGAGGAGAGGGGGAGAGGGAGACAGAAGGGGGAGATCGATAAAGAAGGGAGAAGAAAATAGAATAACAAGTCCCAATAAATTCCTAAGCCAAATAATCAACTTTATGTCTCCTGCTGCAACCACCCTTTTTGTTTTTATTTTTGATATACTTTATGGCAAATCCCACTCCTAAATACTTCAGCGTGCATCAAATCATATTCTCAGCAAGGTCTGCCAATTCTCTCTTAAGTCTTCTTTGATCAAGTACAGCCCTTTTCCTTTTTTTTAAACATGCAGTTGACTTGGTGAAGAAACCAGGTTACCTGTCTTAATATCTCATATTCACATCCAATTTCTTCCTCATGATATCATCATTTTACAAGTTTTAATGTTGGTGTTACCTTGACCTTGTCAGAGGATGTCAAAGGAAAGTTTACAAACAACAAACTCCCTCTAATTATTCTCAAATACTTTGTCAACTGAAATACTGAGGTGTTACAGCTCTCCAGGCATGCGCTGTGGAACACTAAACAATTAATGAGCATGCACAGGCAATGCCAGCTTTACCACAATTGCTGTATAGCTGACACAATTTTAATACACCATTAAAATTTTATCCTGATTTCTACAATTTTAAAACAGAACCCAGAAGAGACTTTCTTCTTCAAACAAACAACAACAAAAAAAACTTGAGAGTGATTAACCAAAACCTACAATTAACATCATACTTAGTGGCAAAAGACTGAACCAACGGTAAGGATGTCTGCTCTCACTACTCCTATTCCACATTATACTTGAATTTCATCCAATACAATAGGGCAAGAAAGAAGAAATAATTGTCTCTATTTACATATGACACGACTGTCTATTAGAAAATCCTAAAGAATCAACAGAAAAAATCTACTAGAACTAAAACTGAGTTTAGCCAAATCACTGAATACAAGGTCAACAGACAAAAAACTATCACATTTCTATATTTAGGAATAAATAATTAGAAACTGAAATTTTTTAAAGTACCATTTACAGTAGCACCAAAACCCATAAAATCCTTGGGTATAAATCTTACAAAATATGCTAAAACTACAATACTAACAAAAAGAAATAAAAAAGATAAATAAATTGACCACAAACTAGAAAAATTCTTGATGCCAATTCTTCTCAAAACAAACTACAGAATCAACTCAATTCTAATAAAAATCCCTACAGGATGTTTTATAGAAATAGCTGAGCTGAGTCTATATATTTATATGAAAAGACAAAGGAACTAGAACCACCAGAACAATGTGGTAAAAGAAAAATACAGAAGTACTTACATCAACCAAGTTCTAGGTTTACTATGAATTAGGATAGAGTAAGCAAGCCAGTACAGTACTGTAGAAAGGATACACATCAATAGAACTGAGTTCAAAAATTGAGCCACAAATTCATTTTTTTTAATTCAACAAAGGTGCCAAGGCAATTCAGTCAATTCAGTAAAGGAAGAAAAGAAAAAGAACCTCAAACCATATAGAAAAAGTAACTCAAAATGAGATCACAGACCTGAACGCAAAACCTAAATCTAGTATTTCTAAAAATACATAGGAGATAAATTTTGGGAGCTTAGGGTAGGCAAAGATTTCTTAGATATGACACCAAAAGCATGATCCATAAAAGAAAAACTGATAAAACAGAGTTTCATCAAAATGAAGAACTTTGGCTCTTCAAAAAATATGGGAAAGTTATGTTAAGCTATGGAAAAGACATGCCACAGATGGGGAATAAACAGTTACAAATCACATATCTGACAAGGACTTGTATTCAGAATACGTTACTTTTTTTTTTTAATCTCAAAACTTAACTACCAAAAAAAACACAATTTTTTAAATGGGCAAAAGATTTGAACAGACGGTTCACCAAGTAAGACTAGATGAATAGCAAATAAGTATATGAAAAAGTGCTCAACACCTCATTAGTCATTAGGGAAATGTAAATTAAAATCACAATGAAACTTCATTATCCATTAAAATAGCTTAAAAGAAAAACTGACAATTCTACGTGCTGATTAACATATAGAATACAGTAGCCAGAACTGTCATATACTGCTGGTTGGAATGCAAAAACAGCACAGCCACTTTGGAAAAGTTGCCTTTGGCGATATTTTGTAAAGTTAAACATACATTTACCATACAACCCAATATCCCGTTGTAATATTACAATATCCCGTTGTAATATTGTGAAACACATATTTGGTCCTGTTTCCTGACATACAGCTCCTAAAATCCTTGAAATCTCTAGAGGGCTAAGAATGCTTTTTGTACACTAGTGGCTAAAGAAATGACAGGTGGCCTAGATAGCCTCAGGATGAGGGCTGATTATCAGGGAAATAATCATGTGACCAGAGAGTTAGAACTTTCTATCTCAGCCCCCTATTCCCCAACCCCCACCCTGACTTCTAGGGAGAAGCGCTGAAAGTTGAGTTGATCACTAATGGACAATTAACAATGATTTAATGAATCAAACCTACATGATTATATAACGAAGCTTTCATAAAAACCCAAAAAGACTGAGTTCTGAGAGCTTCAAAATAACTGGACACATGGAGGTTCTTGGAGGGTGGCGCACTCAGAGAAGGCATAGAAGCTCCTGCCCCTCCCTACATAACCTGCCCTATGCATCTCTTCCATTTGGCTGTTCTCTGTACCCTTTGTAATAAACCAGTAAACATAAGTAAAGTTTTCCCTTGAGTTCTGTGAGCCATTCTAGCAAATTAACAGAACCCAAGGAGGGGGCTGTGGGAACCCCAGATTTATAGCCAATTGGTCAGAAGCTTTGAAGGGCCAGACTTACTCCTGGCATCTGAAGTCCCACAGTCCTGTGGGACTAAGCCCTCAACCTGTAAGATGGGATGCTATCTCCAGGTAGACAGTGTCAGAATTGAATTGAATTAGAGGACACCCAGCTGGTGTCCCCTGCAAAACTGATTAATTACCTGATGTAGGGGAAACACCTGCTCTCCACCTCTGCAACATTTGGTCACAGAAGTGTTTTGTGTTGTGAGAGTACATGAGAAAAAGAGTTTGTTTTTCCCCAGAACCTTACATCCTTCTAGGTATATACTCAAGTTTGGAGGATGTAAGGTTCTAGGAAAAAACGAACTCTTTTTCTCCTACTGTACTCTCACGACACAAAACAAACTACATCAAATGTATATAGTAGTTGTATTTGTAAATGCCAAAAACTGGAAACCATCCAAATGTCTCTCAACAGTGGGAAAAACAATGAAATATCTATACAATGGGCTACTACTCAGAAATAAAAAGGAACTTCCAATACAAGAAAAAATATGGATGAATCTCATTATGCTAAGTAAAAAGAAGCCATACTCAGACTATATGCTGTATGATTCATTCATATGTCATTCTCGCAACAGGCAAATTTAAGGTACTGTAAACTTCTCAATGGTTTCCAGGGATGGAGGTGGTGAGACAGGTTGATACCAAAGGGACACCGGAAATTTGAGGGGTGATGGAACCACTCTATATCTTGATTATAGTGGCAGTTACATACCTGCATACATTTGTGCAAACGCGCAGAAATATTATTTACTAAATAATGTATTGTTTACTAAATATGGTAAACTTTACTCACAATCTTTTACTGTTCTAAATTACGAAAACTCATTTTACCATTGGGCCAAGTTTCTAGACTTAAGCCATCATGAATATGCTAATATTGACCTCTTTATTTTCTTAGTATTGTAATCAAAAGGACTCCTCCTCTAAATTTATATATAAAAAGCATTCTCTAAATCCAAAAGATATGGTATTTATGTGATTAACCTCCATTCATAAAGTATTAAAAGCAAAAAAAAAAAAGTTTGAGTAATTAACAAGGAAATTCAGACTGAAGTAACTGTTCCTAGAGCCCAATGTACCACAGTTATATTCTTCACTTCATAACAAACACTGTATATAATGCAAATGTAACAAAATATAAACATCTTAAGGCATTTTTTTTTAATTTTTTGAGACAGGGTCTCGCTCTTTCACCCAGGCTAGAGTGCAGTTACATGATCACAGCTCACTGCAGCCTCGACCTCCCAGCCTCAAGCAATCCTCCTACCTAAGTCTCCCCACTTTCTGGGAGTTACAGGCATAGGCCACCATGCCCAGTTACTTTTTTATTTTTTTGTAGAGATGGGGTCTTACCATGTTGCCCAGGCTGCTCTTGAATCCCTGAGCTCAAGTGATCCTTCTGCCTCAGACTCCCAAAGTGCTGGGATTACAGGTGTCAGCCACTGCACGCAGTCAAAATTTTTATTTTTTAAATGCTAAAAATCATTTTGAAAAATAATTATATGGTCATTCTCATCTGTTCTTTTATATTCTGTAAGCATATAACATAAACTAACAAAGTTTGGGCACTAAGTTAATATAAAATAGGAAAGTAGTAATACAAAATAAAACAAATCATACTATATTAAGCCCTTGTCTAAGGAAAGTGTACTAAAGCTTAGAAAACAATAGAAAATTATAAATTATAAGTTAACAAACAAAATTTAAATATAAATCAGTAGATAATTTAAAAAGCATACAGTGTTTGGATTTAAATTTCCTATGTCTTAGATATTGCATTGAAAATTACATACTAAAGATTCAAGAGTAATCAATTTATCATAAAAAATTATAAGCCAATAACCACTCTAATAAATACTATCAATTTAGGCTATGAAATTAAGGATAATGCATTAATTTGCTGACCCTTTCAATTTACTATCACTAACAAATGCATTTGTCAAACAGAATGTAAATCAGACCATCCTTTTTTTCTCATGATCAGAGTTTCCAGAAATACAGGAGCAGCATATGTTTCAATAAATCCCTAAAATTTCAAAATAAGTTAAATCTGCAAAGACATGCTTGGAATCTAATAACAGATAATTTGATCAACATTAACTAGACAACACTACTTGACCGTGTTACGTGTCAAGCACCAGGCTAAGAACTAGGAATGCTCTCAAAAAGCTAACACATGTATGTGCAAACCACTCGGAAGCAAAAACTATTTTGAAACTTTGCAGAATAGCTACTAGCATAAAATGTCTTATATTTTAAATTAACAATTAAATAACATATAATCAAGGTTGGTTTTCTATCCAGAAAACAATCGTTCTTGTTTTATTTTATGTGCCAAGCTTTGAATTAGGCACTACATATAAATGGGGAGGTGGGGAGACTACTCACCACCACACTATGAGACACAGTAACAGACATCTGGCACACTTCTGTCACTCAGTGTCGGGCTTCTTCATTATCACTATCATTAAGAGTCCTAATTGGGATCAAATATAATCACCCCTAACGGAAACTAAAAATACTGATTCTCTCTTTTCCATCCTCCCCTACAGTGTGGACAAGGACATACATTCTAACCCCTACCAGATGCTCCTGGTCCACACCTTTGACTCTGAATCCAGGGACAAAAAGAAAGCCGATGGAGATATCTTTCTGACAGCTCTAGGAACAGAGGCTTCAAGATTAAGTTTTTGGTGCTAAAGTAGCAGAGGTACCACAGCATCTAGTGCTTGGTGGTAGCTAGCAGTACCTTTCTCATTGAACCAGTTCTGTAGCGCTGATTGTAAAAGTGCCAAATAGTTGGATACCCAATATTCTTTTAATCAACTCCTTTTCTTAGTTTGAAGCTAAGAACTCTGATGAATACAGTTGATTCTAATCTCCATTTTATACATGAGAAAATTAACACTTAATCTTAAGAAGGCACAGTGCCTTACACCTGTAATCCTATCACTTTGGAAGATCAAGTGGTAGGATTGCAAGGCTCCAGCACTAAAAAAAACTTTAAAAACTTAGCTGAATGTGGTAGCATGGGCCTGCAGTCCTAGCTTCCTGGGAGGCTGAGGCAGAAGGCTCACTTGAGTCAAAGAGTTTGAGGCTGCAGTAAGCTATGATGGCATGCCACTGTACTCCAGCCTAGGCAAGAGAGAAAGACCCCATATCTTTAAAAAAAAAAAAAAAAAAAAAAATATATATATATATATATATATATATATGAAACTTGTCCAAAGTCACATAACTAAGAAGTCTTAAGAATGTGTAGTCGAACTGAGCTACAGTCAGCAGCATACAGGGATCAAATGCTTTTACACCTACTGTTACAAATAATAAATATATTAATCATTCCATTAACTGAATTCCTCAAGGGGAAGCAATTTATTTTCATAGCTGCTGTGGCTAGAACTTCTCGGATATTCATAAACATGCATAGAGTTGACTTGATTATGTATATTTCAAAATGTCATTGAAATTAGCACCAATCTAAAATTTCCTCACATCTACTTAAAGAGGATTAGTGGTACAGATGGGATTCAAATCCAAATGTTCTGACTCTGACACCCATGCTCTTTCCCCTACACAACACTTAGTGTTAAGCAAATCCATTCACTCAACCCTTCTTTAACCATTCTTTTATTCTTAGCACTGGGTAGAAAGGCAATGTTAACACTGAAGTTAAATTTTCCTTTGGTTCCAAAATTTGGACCTAAAATTAATGTGTTCTAGTTACATGTTAACTTTTTCAAAGGCTAAGTCAGACAAAACCACATTTTGGCTTTTTAAAATAATCTCTCTTTCTCTCTCTCTCTCTCTCTCTCTCACACACACACACACACACACACACACACACACACACAGAGTAAGATTTTCTTCAGGGGAAAATACATAAAGAGGGACAGAGTAGTTAGCCTATGTTTCTACAAATGAAATGCATTCTCCCTTTCAAGGTAGACTGAGAAGAAAAACGACTACCAAAAAGTCTATAAGAAGGCCCTATCTTTATGAAACCTACAATCCCTCCACGGCATGCTGTCTCCATTCCAAAAGAAAAAAAAAAAAAAAAAAACAGGAAAAAAATCCTTTCTAATTCTTTTGATCTTTCCAGTTTCTATTTAAATGCTTATAATACCTTAAGAATATAAAGTAGCAATAAGACTATCTCTATAGACTATGTTTATAAGTCTAATTATGCATAATGGGAGAATTTTCCTAAAATTTTGTTGGTCTCAAAAGAGAAAGAACCAAGAGATCTAAAATGCATGTAAAATAAATGAGTGACAACAGTCAATCAAAGCAAGGCATTTCTAAATTAAAACATTCTCCTGCTGTTATTTTGTCTATTACAGCCAGATTAAAAACTAAAACTAAGTACTACTACAGCTGCCTATTTACAAAGAAAAACTATTTTGGCACTAAAGTTATCTCACTTAAATTATAAAAGCTATAATCAGAATGTGTTTACGTTGCTGTTATTCAACCTTTTTTACTACAGTTATCCTCATAATCAAATATTTAAACTGCAAAAGTAGTATATAGATGTTTTTTAACAGAAAAGAGTGTTTATAAAGGAAAAGTTTTAAATAGTAGTAATTACTGCTTAGTGCCCAAATAATTTTTCAAATCCCCATCAATTGCAATATAACTTCTTTCAACTTCACCAAACATGACTCCTTACAGAATTAATAAGCTTATTTGAAAGAAAAAACATAGAAAAGGTTCAGGGAGAAAAAAAGTCAATATGGCAAAATATCAAAGCAGCATATACTTCAATGATTTTGTGTTTTCCAGCAGAGATCTTGGAAAGATATCCCTTCCAATTCCATAAATGAAACTGACATACTTTACTTGAAGGGGGAAAAAAAAATGGGAGGAGGGAGAACGGAATAGGGTAGGGAGGAGCATAAAGATTGTGAAACCTTGAAGAAATTCAAGCTCATGCTTTTAGAATTCAGGTCACCCAGCCTTACACAGTTTAAAAGTAGAATTACTTTCAAAGAATACATATTTCCTCTGAGCTATGATACATATTTCCTTTTAATGTATCATATTGCAGCAACAGCTGAAATGAACGTCTAGACATCAAAAACACTTCTTACTCCCACCTACTGCTTTTTTACCTCAGGCATCAAAACTAATGAAACCTATTATCCAGAACATTGAGTTCAGCAACGGCATTGGCCACTGCAAATATTGGAGGTGGGGGAAGGGCACTTTCAGGGATGGCACTCCTTATTCAGCCGTTAAAATTGTTGAAAATCAAATTTCACTCGAAACTCCAGAAATACAAGTAAAGGAAGGCACAGGAAACAAGTACATTGTTTCCCAGTTAGATTTCAGTAACTAATGGCTAAAGATAGCATAGCTCTGAATCCAAGGTTTATCATTTGCCCACTGCCTTTGTTTTCAATTTCTACCTTAAACATATAAAACGCATCGTAGTGTTAAAAAAAAAAAAATCTTCTGAATTATTAAATCTTCTTCCAAAAACTACACTAATCAGATATTACAACAAGGAAACATGTATCCACTTAATCTAACTGCAGCAAATGAAGGATACCAAGATAAATAAACGATTTTGAAGTATCTGCTTTCTTAAAAACTGACTTACCAAAGAAACTCAGTAACAAAGGAGCACAATGCTACATTAATTATGAAATATAGCACTTCACACATAAAAAAATCCAATGACTTACAACACTACACCACCACTGACTGATCAATTTATGCTGCCATCAGTTGCCTGGTAGAATCCATATTTGAAGTCATTAATAACTAAATGGACTTATTACTTATATCAACTTCAACCTATTTAGAGCTCTGATTTCTTGAATTGCTCATGAGTGTAAAATATTCAGTATCACTTAACAAATCTATGTTGGAAATGGATTGTAACCTTCCCGATGTCAATTCATCAAACAAATAAGAATCATGGATAGAAGATATATACTAAAACGTTCCATTTATTTCAAACTATTTGCAACCTTAAGTGATTACAAATATTGATAATATTTGGCAGACAGAAGCACAATTGCGATTCAAAATTTTAACAGTGTAATATCTTCCTAAGGAATCAGCATGGGTTCTCTGCCAGTTGCAGGATAACCAGAATTTTAATGACAGTTTCTACACAGCATTGTAGCAGTTGAGACATGACCCAAGTTAGCATTTCAATGGATCACAAGACTCCCTGTAAAGCCAGCAAACTTTAAATTGAAGGAAACCATAAAACTAAATTTCGAGATAAACTGTACAAGGCCTTCAAAAGACAACTGCTACAGAAAACAGGCTGCAATGTTACTTTAATAGCTGCACACTGAAAAAGAAATCTTGCACAATGGCTGTTATTGACTTCTCAAAACCAAATTTGTCCCCATTTGCTACTTCTTTCAAATATTTTTTAAAATGATTACCATTTTTAACCTTTAAAATGATTAACATGCTCTTAATATGCTCTAGAATGCATAAACAAGGGTCTAGAAGGATTTAAATTAACAGTTATCTCTGCTAGAATAATGATTGTTTTCTCCTTTACCTGTTTGAGTATTTCCCAGATTTCATGACAGGCATTACTTTTATAAGCTTACATCATATTTGAAATAAATTTTTAAAATAAGGATCCTATATTAAACAAGGCTGTATGTTCAGAAATTACAAGGAAAACCAATATTTTTAAAACAGGAATCATCACAAGATAAATTTTGAGACGGAAAAGCAGACATGTGATTCAGTTAGAACATACACATTTAAATTCATCATTGCTACAAATAAACATTTTATAAACTTCCTCTAGGACAATGATTTTAATAAAGATGAGTCAACTACTGATTTCAACATTAGCACAATTGAGAAGTAAAAATTTAAAATATTTCCTTCCACTCTTCAGACACAAACTAATTTGAATAAAAAACACATGCACATGCACACACACGTGCACACAGAAGCTTGCTACTAAAATTCTGACAGGGCAAGTCCCCAAATTGCCTTTTACACTAAAGCTCAAACAGTTGTCTGTCACTGCTATTACTATGAGTAATCCTTGCAGCTGTAACTGTTTGAAATGCAGCTGTCTCGTTGGCATTCTCTCCCCACCCCCAGCCATGCAGCATTTCTGTTCTTGCTACAATAATCTTAAAGAGCATTTTACAGGAGGCTTAGCCCTGGCTGAGGGCACTCTACGGCGTGACCGAGAGAACATGGAAACACGATTCATTAGACACGCCTGGAGTGATAACAATGGTGCTGCTTCTTACTGCCTTTCATTTCGTACATCAGGCTGAGACTAATGCATTCTCGTTACACAACAAGCACATTTATAGACAGGGGAAAACTGTAATCACCTTTGATTAAGAGACAGCATATTTTTCCTATATGAGCTGCCAGCCATACTGACATAGTAATTATTTTTTAACTGACAGGTTAAAATAGCAAATGTAGCAAAAATAACATCTGCAGAGAGAGAGAGAAAGACGAGAGAGAGAGAGAGAGAGAGAGAGAGAGAGACTGACTGACTACTGTGAAGACTTGGTGCACAAAGGTTTCTTTAGACCAAACTCAGTGCCATCTCCTTGAGACCTGATGGGTACCTTGGCTTTTATTTCAGCTTGACGGTCTATGGCAAATATTGCAGAAAGACTCTTACAGAAATTCATTCTATAAATCCAATTTTTTGGAGGCAGAAATTACAAAATTATTTTTGTCACTGAAACAGTAATGACTATTGATCTACCTTCTTTCCACTTCTTTCACCATAGGACTAGAAAATTCAACAGTAGTATCCTTTTTTCCATTATCTTACAACAAAATAATTTGTTCTCTTCACTTTGTTATCTACTTTTACTAGATAATAATTTGTTTTCCTTAATATAAAATGCTACTCCAAGACAGAAAAAAAAACTGCTTTCTACTATACCACAGTTTATAAAATGTAACTTTGATTAAAAACAAGAATGTAGAATAATTACATCAGTCTATCATTTCACTTAACGCCCATCAATCCCTGCACCTGGTGAAGGTTTTAACTGTAAATATAAAGGCCCTAATTTAAATTAGAAAAAAGTCATAAGCCACATTATACTGACAACATATAAAGTCAGTTTTCTTAAGGAATTTAAAAAAGTGAACCACCTTTCCATGCACACAAATGCAATCTTCTGTTGGTTTACACGTGTGTTGCTGGGTTGTAGTTGATAGAGAATTTGGTAGTTGACAGGAAAAAAATACTTGTCATAAATTGAAAGATCATAGTTAAACCAAAATATTGGAAAATACTTTTTCAAAGTTAGCAGTCTGTACAATTAAGCAATTAAAGAGTCTCTTTTTTAAGCTTTCTACAACACTATTGATTTTTACACTAAGAATGTGCTACAAAAAACAATTTGCACATGTGAAAATTTGTTAAGACAGAAAAGAAACAAAACTAACCAATAATAAAAAAAAAGTTAAGTCTGGTTCACAAAACTTTGAAACCTGTAATAGCTTTTCAAAAAATAATTATGTAGCCAGGCAATGTGGCAGGAGCCCATAATCCCAGCTATTCAGGCTGCTGAGGTGGGAGGACACACGAGCCCGGAAATTCAAGGCCAGCCTGGGCACTACAGTGTGATCCCATCTCAATCAATCAATCAATCAATGCAAACGGTTATGTACATACAACAAACAAATTTTTGTAAAACAGCAAAATGCTTTAACAATTTTAAATAGTAGGATTTTAGAGTTTTCTGACCTGTGCTACCACAGCAGGTTAGAAACTAGAAAATGTGTAGCCTAACTCTGATATGTCTATAAATGGACCACTGAACACTAATGTGCACTTAAACACAGTGTATTTTGAAGAGAAGTTTTTATGTGTCCCACACAATTTTAGAATTACACAAGCTTAAAATTTTCATCATCTGAAATCAAACAATGAGTCTTATTACAGAAGATAACATCTATACAATTTCTACTGTTGGTGCCCAATCCATGTCTCTCTTATTTTGGTTTTCTGTACTGTGTGAAGTCATGATTCCCCCAAAACTAATCAAACTACTTCTGCATACTTTCCCTGCTTGTCTTCTTTTTGGAAAAGACAAAGTTAATCATCAGTATAAAACATGTCACCACACATTAAAAATTTTTATTTTAAAAACGTTTCAGTTTAAATGTATTCTTAGTAATCAGAACATTTTACTTTCATAAACAACTATGGTTTACATATGAATTTCCGTTATAATTATCTGGCTCTTAATAGAATCACAAATTATTATTCTCAACTTTTAAAAGACAGAATGTACAATTCTCCCCTTGTGTCTTCAAAATTAATTTGTTTATGAATGCAAAAACAACCTACTGGAAAGCAATAAAAGTTTCTCAAAACTTTAAGTTAAAATATATCCAGGAAAAGTTGTCATTATCCAAAACTTAAGCCAAGAAGTTTCCAACTCATAAGCAAAAAATTTATAAATGACCTAAACACACCAACACTGCCAATATTTTTACTTCATGTTGGTGTTTCAACTCTACAAGATTCCTTTGCATTAACAGGTCAATATGAAAACTGCAAGTCCTTTAGGAAATAAAGGTCAGTTATTTACAGTCGCAGTGGTGTGAATGAGTTCAATCCTATGTTCTTTCGAAATCTGGCTAGAATGGCATTTTGGTTGCAAAGTTAAGTAACACCATTGTTTTGGATAGGGCACAGTCTGGAGTAGGGCAGGCCTGGGTGGCTCCCATAACACAAGGTGCAGTGGTTTCTTCCTGTGGTCCTTGGAGTACTAGAGTCCTGTGCAAGAGCCCCAGTGAGTCCCTCTGGCCCTTTCCATCTCCAGTCTCAACCGGGACAGCTGCAGTTTTATCCAGTTGTAGTTTTAGCCGTTATAACTTAGGAAGTTCTACAGAGAGCTCACTTGAAAAGGTATTACAAATAAATACAAAGAGTTTGCAAAGAGGATAGAATTTGCAAATTACCAGAAAAGTTGAAAGAATAAATCAAACCAAAAACCCAAAAAGCCTGAGCCACTGGGCAATGTTAACACTTCACTGGCTCTGTTGCTTCTTTTATAGTTATCTTTACTTTCTTTGAGATTCTTTCCCACTCAAATTGCGTAATTCTAACAAACTGCACTAGAATGTGGGAAAGCCTTCCAAGACAGATTCTGAGGATTTTAAATGTTTATAAAGTGAACTCCTAACCAATCTACCCCTTCTAGTTACAAAACCCAGGACCCAAACCAACACTGGTCAAGCATTACAGACTAAATCAGTTTGATAGGCAGGCCTTAGAATCTACCCACCATTCAGAATAGATTTTTCATAGGTTAAAAAATATATATATTTTCCAAATAATTAACTTACAAATTATCTTTTGAAACACAGGCTATCAACAGTTTGTCAACTGGTGCTTGAGTATATTAATTCTTCTTTCCATAGTTTAAATACCAGCTATTAAAAAGCATAACAATAAAAGTTACTTTATCACTTTAAAAGACAGAGTTTTTGATAGTGATGGAGCTCTCAGAAAGATTTTTGGTTGCCTGTAGTATTTCTTGGGAGCTATATTAGATCTGTTATATAACAATTCATTTCTTTTGTATGAAATTTTGTTTGTTATAACTCATAATTTAAAAACATTTTTTCAACTCCGATTCAAAAACGAAAAATACATATGAGATAATAGGTTAAAAGTTCAACTGTATATACACCATGATCTCAACTTTTCAGATGTGTGCTTAAATATCTGTAATGGAATAAACAAAAATTATAATTACTATAAATCTTTACCCAAAATTTTTATACTAAATTTTAAATATAAGTACCCCTATGTAGTCCGTTGAACAGTTACTACTCTAACTAAAATATATATTCAAAGGCAATATTACCCACTCAGAATAACTCAGCAGTTCAGATGATAAAGAAAATAACCTAAAGAAACAGTAAACATAAAACAGCTGTTTGGACAGAAGATATACTAACACTTTGTAAAGTACAGAAATTGTCATCCCGTTTCTTTTACAATCCAGCTTCATCAAGAAGCAAAGCTTTTTAAACTAGTCTCCCTGCTTTCACTCAAAGCACCTGAAGTCCATTATTCATGAGAGCCAAAGTAATCTTTTTCAAACCTTAAGTCAATCGTAGCATCCTGCCTCTTAAAGGCTTATTTTAATGGCTTCTCATGGAATTAATAATCTATTTAATAAGCTCCTTACCATGGCCTACAAGGCTCCACCTGATCAAACCTCTGTCTACCTCTTCCAACACCCTCTGTGTACCCATTTCAACAGCACTGGCCTTCTTTTTTCCAACAAAGTGAGCTCAAGACATCTGACTTCCTTTTCCTGTATCTGGCTGTCTCCTCCAAGCGGCATTCCCTACCTGACCCTCTAATGTAAAGTAGTCCTGTCCCAGTCAGTCACTTTCTCATCTATTGCTTTGTAGCAGACAACTGTAAGAAATTATTTACTACTTGTCTTCTCACCCACAAAGAAGAATGTCAGCACGATATGTTCAAGGGCAATGTCAATCCTTGTGTGCTTACTATACTGCAAAGAACCTTCCACAGAGAAAAACATTGTGACCCTGAGGAAAACATTCAAAGTGGAGCAAAATGCAACCTAATATGATTCTAAGGATTTTTATACTACGCAAAATAGCCAAACAGACACGTTTATAAAAGGCTTAGCTTTTCTTCCTACTGACAATTGAAGGCTCTTACTTGAACCCTTGATAATCAACAAGATTAGAATGACTAATGAAGGGTATTCTTGAGGAAAAAAAAAACAAGAAAATAAATTAAAATACCACAATAAACTCACAATGTAAAGTAGTTACTGTCATGAAGTGGGTCTCCTAAGAGTTTAATGTTTTAAAATCAGGCAACTTTAAATTATAAAACTTCTATCCCAATAAGAAACATTTAGAAATGGAATTAACTCTTTATTCTCTTTCCTATGCATAATTCATTCTACTTATCAACTCTATAGGCTATTACTACAGATGATAGCTCTTAATCACTATAAATTTACAATGTCCTATCAGTCGTGTTCATTATATCTGAAATAACAAAATAAAGTTACACAGTTATGGAGTGATATTAAATTAAATTCATATTACATATTGATGTAAGTGCATGTAAACAAGAATAGGGCATATGTGTTCCATGTTCCATTCTATTAGGTACAATGAGCTAAGGTCCCTACAGTATTTATCATAAGCCACATCTACAAAGGTTGAGGAATCTTTTATTTTCCCTTGAAGAATGAGGGGGAACATAATGCAAAAAAAAAATAAAAGTGGAAAAATGCTGTAGCAGCATTTTTGTGGACGTTTTAGTAATTTTATATTATTTTCTTCCTGGAAAATCAGCTTCCATATAATTATTCTCAAGTATCTCTGGCTTATTCATACACCATATTTTTGTGATTGTTTCTCATCAATTTTTAAAACAGAACTATTTTTAATAAAGTATAACTCAAGGCCGGGCATGGTGGCTCACGCCTGTAATCCCAGCACTTTGGGAGGCCGAGGCAGGTGGATAAAAATATTTATCATCTATTTGAGGATAACCCAAATATTATACTCTGAGATAGATTACTAAAAATCCCATTTTCAGGAGTTATTAAAATGAAGGTGAAGAGAGAAGAAACTGAAATACAATGGCTCTTTTAAATCAGCTAGACAGCTATTCACTATTCATATTCATTTTGTATCCTTCAGTCTAGAAAAAGCAAGGCCCTTTTTAACTTTCAATTAGTCATACACTGTCCTGTTTATTTTTTCTCTAGCCATTTTGCCCCTTTGGAGGTGAACGTAAATTAAATCAAAGACATATAATACACAGACACTAATTTGGGAGTGGATTTTTGCCTACCCAAACCAGACATTACGCCTTGGCAAGGGAGCAACTCTGTATAAATAAGACTATTCACAAGATAGAAATGATCAGCACAGGCCAGGCATGGTGGCTCACGCCTGTAATCCCAGCACTCTGGGAGGCCACGGTGGGCAGATCACCCAAGGTCAGGAGTTCGAGACCAGCCTGGCCAACATAGTGAAACCCCATCTCTACTAAAAATACAAAAATTAGCTGTACATGGTGGCGCGTGCCTGTAGTCTCAGCTACTCTGGAGGCTGAGGCAGGAGAATCACTTGAAACAGGGAGGTGGAGGTCGTAGTGAGCCGAGATCGTGCCACGGCACTCCAGCCTGGGCAACAGAGTGAGACTCTGTCTCAAAAAAAAAAAAAAGGAAAGAAAAGAAAGAAAAGAGAAAGAAAGAAAGAAAGAAAGAAAGAAAGAAAGAAAGAAAGAAAGAAAGAAAGAAAGAAAGAAAGAAAGAAAGGATCAGCACATATCCATTTACCTCGAGAGTAGTCACCAAAACTTCAAAGTGCCATTAAGAACAGCATCAATGCTTTTGTCTAAAAGATCTCAGAGGCTCTATAACAGACCCTTGATATCATAAACATTCATGACTTTCCAGGAAACCAACAGGTTTCTTAAACTCACAAAAAACTGCCTAAACATTTTTGATTAACTATGAAAATCATACTGTCCTTTGAAAGTGATCATACTTGTATAAATTTAAGAAAAAAAATCTTGGCCACACTGGAATAACATAAAAATGTTTTATACTTGCTTTACTTTAGTTCAGGTTAAGAATGACTATTTTAAAAATAAAACTCTCCAGATTGTGCAGTTTCAATTTTCCACTGCTCATTTTCTATGACAATCTGACCAAGAATTCCCCACAGCCACCCGTTAGGAGGGGGAAAGAAAAGCTGATACCCTAAAACCTCATTCTAAGAAAAATAAGTATCTCTGACAACATGTCTAGTTTTTCCAAAAATATTAATGAAAAGGTAATGGTATCATAAACTGAAAGGCTGTTTTAGAAATGAGCAAGTCAAGCTTGTCAAAAGGCCAAAAAGGACTTTCTGGAAAGAATGATAAGCATCTTGGAATCTCACTTCTCTCACACACTGAGCTCCAATCTGCAGCCTTTTCCCTCCAAGCCAATGCACTTGATGGGTGTGATAACAGATGGATCATTGTATCTGCCAACTTCCTGTGATGTACTGTATGGGGACTGATAATTTAGTGACTACAGAAGTTCTACAACAGACAATGCAAGCAATACTGGCATTCAGTAAGTAGCTGCATGCAGTCCTCTAACAGCCTGTAGGTGTTGAATATATGTGGATTATTGTACAATATAAGCTCTGAACAAGTATCTAAGCCATTTAAAAAAAAAACCTTAAAACTGAGCAAGCTAAGAATTAACTAGAAAAATAAACAGGAAGGAACAAGTATATCTTATATTCAAAGTGACATTTTCACTTAAACACACATGAAAAAGCTTTGAACAATGTATGCTTTATTAAAGTTTTATAAGCAGGTTAACATAGAAAAATACATGTATATTTTAAAAGTATACATTGTGGGCTTGGTTTTCAGGCTTCACAATCTGAAGTTACAACAACCAAAAAATGTCTCCAACCATTGCCAAATGTCCTCTGGGGGGAAAAAAATCTCTCCTGTTGAGAACCACTGAAGAAGACAGTCTAAAGTTCCACTAGTTCCATTCTAATGCTTATTTTGGAGGGAAAGGAAGGATTATAAGAAAAGGAGATTGTTTATTTATAGAAATTATACACAAAATAATCAAACATAATCCATATTGTATGTGCCAGCTAAGCACATATTATAATACTAAACAGAGGAAAGGCTATATCAAGATTCAGCACGCAAACTGTTCACCAGGTTGCACAGCAAATTGGAAAGGCAACCTCCATTAACCAGCATAAGTATGCTTACTTCTCTTTGCAAAACAGAAAAAAATTCACAGCTCTGCCGCAACACTGTGTACAAATGATACTAAAGGTACTTCCTTCTCAAATCCTCATCAAATAAACTCTGCATTACGCTGGGCACAATGTCCAGAACTGTCATCTTTAACAGACGCCACGATGAAACTCTCTAGGTTTTAGGTTCTGGTTAAAAAAGAACCTTCACATTTATGTATATACATATGTTTTTGTGTGCATGTATCATTCAAAATCCCATTGCAATCACATTTTAGAAATAGCAGTACCAAAGCTGGGCACACCTGTAATCCCAGCACTTTGGGAGGCCAAGGCAGGCAGATCCCTTCAGCTCAGGAGCTCAAGACCAGCCTGGGCAACATGGCAAAACCTTCTCTCTACCAGAAATACAAAAAAAATTAGCTGGGAGTGGTGGCACACGCCTGTAGTCTCAGCTACTCAGAAGGCTAAGGTGGGAGAATCACTTGAGCCTAGGTGGCCAGAGGTTGCAGTGAGCCGAGATCACGCCACTGCACTCCAACCTGGGTGGCAGAGCGCAACCCCATCTCAAAAAAAAGAAAAACGCCAGGTGCGGTGGCTCATGCCTGTAATCCCAACACTGTGGGAGGCCAAGGCGGGCGGATCACCTGAGGTCAGGAGTTCGAGATCAGCCTGGCCAACACTGTGAAACCCCGTCTCTACAAAAGTACAAAAAAAATTAGCGGGTCATGACGGCAGGTGCCTGTAATCCCAGCTACTCAGGAGGCTCAGGTGGAAGAATCACTTGAACCTGAGAGGCAGAGACTGCAGTGAGCCGAGATCGTGGCATTGCACTCCAGCCTGGGCAAGAGAGCGATACTTCGTCTCAAAAAAAAAAAAAAAAAAAATCAGTACCAAATAAAATACTAGCACATTATTTTACTGGCACATCTCTGGGACCTGCCACATGTACTCAAATTACTGGGCAGAGGATTAGTTTGTCATTTTTGCAGCAACTCTACTGTAATACCATTCTCTAAGTCTAAAGCACAAAATCTCTTTTAAAATATTATTATTGGATACTACAAAACATTAGCATTTGGAGTAAATGTCCTACACTCAAACTAAGTATGCTATTTCCACATGGAAATGTGATTTTCTTCTCTTTTCTACTTGCTTTTTTTTTTCCCTTGCAATTTCTCTATATGCTAATTCTGAGCTACAAGGTGAAAAGAAAGGGAAGAAACAGGTCGGGTGCAGGGGCTCACAACTGTAATCCCAACACTTTGGGAGGCCGAGGTGCGTGGATCTTTGGGGTCAGGAGTTCGAGACCAGACTGGCCAACATGGCGAAACCCTGTCTCTACTAAAAATACAAAAATTAGCCGGGTGTGGTGGTGTGTGCCTGTAATCCCAGTTATTCAGGAGACTGAGGCAGGAGAATCACTTGAAACAGGGAGGCAGAGGCTGCAGTGAGCCGACACTGCACTCCAGCCTGGGTGACAAAGCGAGACTCTGTCTCAAAAAAAAAACAAAAAGGAAGGGGAAGGGGAGGAAAGGAAGAAAGAGGAAAAACAGACTAACTGCAGGGAATGAAACGGTATCACTTGCTGCACAGTTGCAATTCCCTTGTTAGGAAAAAATAAAACTAATAATATTTGAAAACTATAAGTTTGATTTACTACTGATAACACCAGACATAAAGAGAAGAATCTTTGACCATTCGATAGAAGGAAAATGAGTGAATGGGCACAATTATCTCCAACTAGTAAAAGCCAATAGCACTGTTCAAAAAAATGAGAACCAATCTCACCAGAGTTTGTTTTCTTTTTACTATGTGAGCAGACTTGAGTTTAAAATTTCCAAACTGTACTCACAAAACACAGTACTTTCTCTTGCAACACTTTCCCTGTGAGTCAACATTGCCTAAAAGTCCAATATTGAGTTTTCTTCTACCTGTAGGACTCTTAATGTTAAGAGGAGCTACAGGAAGTGCTAACAATCTGGAAACAGCCTGTGCCTGAAGAAGAGCTCAATTCAGCATGACGGTAGACCAGGCTGGTACTGTAACTCTTGGTTCTGCTCAGAAGCTGGTCTTAACGGGCTCTAGGACCATGGTAACTCATGTGAGGCCCCTAGATATAGGCAGACAGGCCCCTGAGCCCACAGTTCGCCCCATCTGACAAACAATATTTTCCAAAGATAGCTCACAATATATCCCATATTACATGCCTTTTCTTACAGTGCGACACTATCAGTCTTCCTATCAAGTGACAGGATCAATACTCCCTCCCCTGGATCTGGGTAGCTCTTTGTAACTGCCTCAACAAACAAAATATGGCCGAAGTGACTGTATGTTAGTCTCCAAGTCCAGAGCATAAGAAACTGATAGTCTCCACATCTGCACTCAGGAAGATCACTTTTGGAGTGCAACCACCCTGCTGTGAGGAAACCTAGTCCACACGGAGCAGCCACATGTAGTTCTTCTGGCCAACTGTCTCAGCTGACATCTCAGCCAAAAACCAGCATCGACCACCAGCTATGTGAATAAAAACACCTCCCGAGGCAATCAGCCCCCAGCCTGACAGAAAGACTGCAGTCTTGGAGCCTTTCCAGTGGAGCCCTCAGACATCCTGGAGCAAAAACTACTGGTCCCTATTGTGCCCTGTCTTAAGTTCTGACCCACAGAGTCCATAGGCATAATAAAATAAACTGTTTTTTGCTACTGAGTTTTGATATTACATGATATACATCCAGTGCAACCACTGTCCCAGGCAGAGTAGATTCATAACTCATTCACAAAAACAAAATTATTGTACTTCACACTAGTTTTGCAGTAACATAACCTGGATGATTAGTGTTGGATGATAAATCATTAAGGTAGAAGCAGTATACTGAGAGACAAACTAAATTTCAAAGGCACCCGATTTCATTTTAGTAAGCACATTATGAACAAAGATACAGATTCAGTGAAATGAAATGCTGAATTTACAATTTATATTACATATTAATAAGAAAATTTTTATGAGAACCCTGGTGATATAACAGGGTACTAGGACGGTCTCAGCGGTGAAGCAAACTGGCTATGTGGCTGAATTTTAATTCATGTATCTATTCATTCAGCAAGTGAATGGATATGATATCTTAGGCACTATTACAGGGGCTGAAAATTCAGCAGTGAACAGATTTTTCATAAAACTTTCATTTTAGTTGAGAGAGGCAGAGAGTAATAATTTTACTTATATAAAATTATTCAAACCCCTGTTACATGCAAGTTAAATGCAATTAAGTCTTTTACCTTATTTACCTAAAAGACAACATGTCTTTTAACCCATGTTAACCATGTTATGCTATTTACGATGATACGCCAGTTTTAAAACAAGACCCCAAGTGTCTGACACTCCTCCCATTGAGAGGTAAGGCCTGTATTTCTTTCCCTTAAAAAATAGGATTTATGGTTGCTTCAAGGAAGGAGTAGGATGAAAGCAACACCATGTGGCCGGGCGCAGTGGCTCACACCTGTAACCCCAGCACTTTGGGAGACTGAGGCAGGTGGATCACGAGGTCAGGAGATGGAGACCATCCTGGCTAACATGGTGAAACCCCATCGCTACTAAAAATACAAAAAATTATTCGGGTGTGGTGGCATGTGCTTGTAGCCCCAGCTACTTGGGAGGCTGAGACAGGAGAATCACTTGAGCCTGGGAGGCAGAGGTTGCAGTGAGCTGAGATTGTGCCACTGTACTCCAGCCTGGGCAACAGAGCGAGACCCCGTCTCAAACAAACAAACAAAAAAGCAAGTGACAACACATAATCTCTATGGATAGGTTAGAAAAGCCATGCAAGCTTCCATCTCATTCACTGGAACACTCGCTCTGAAAGTCCTGAGTAATAAATCTGACTCCTCTGAGGCCACTATGCTGAAAGGAAGCCTAAGTTACATGGACAGGCTACTTGTAGGGACTCCAGTCAACAATCCTAGTTCATCCATGCCCTCACATGAGTCACAAATGTGAATAAAAAGGCCTCCAGATGATCTTGGCACCCAGCCATTCAATTATACTAGCTTTGCCAGCTGAAGGTCGAGACATCACAGTGCTGAAACAAACCATATCTATTATGCCCTTTCCAAATTCTTGACCTAAAGAACCTGTGAAATGGTTGCCATTTTATGCCACCAAATTTGGGGTGGTTTGTTACACAGCAAAGGATAACTGGAGCAAGTGGTAAGATCACACTATAATATAAGGAAGTAATATTTGTTCTAAGACCTAATGCTATCAAGGAGCCAGGCTCGTGAGATGAAGGAATAGCTATTCAAATAGGGAGAGGAGCAAGTACATGTCCCTAAAGCAGGAAGAAACTTTGGTATAAGTCAATCAGATACACAAAGGCTAGCTGATCAGTTTTGTGATCCTTGATGAGTTATCCAGAAACTATGTTCAGTATACACAGAAGCCACTGTGCTGCTTCAAGTGGGGCTGTTTTTCAAAGATTCCCTTTTTTTTTTTTTTTTTTTTTTTTTTTTGGTGGACAGAGTCTCACTCTGTTGCCCAGGCTGGAGTGCCGTGGCACGATCTCGGCTCACTGCAACCTCCGCCTCCTGGGTTCAAACAATTCTCTGCCTCAGCCTCCCGAGTAGCTGGGATTACAGGCACCCGCCACCATGCCCGGCTAATTTTTGTATTTTTAGTAGAGATGGAGTTTCACCATCTTGGCCAGGCTGGTCTTGAATTTCTGACCTCATGATCCACCTGCCTCGGCCTTCCAAAGTGCTGGGATTACAGGCGTGAGCCACTGCACCCGGCCTCAAAGATTCTTTTGGCTGTTGTGTGTCTCTTGATGTTTAATGAGGAAACTGAACTAAGTGCTATGGTCCCTTCATATCTACCATGCAAATAAGTGTTTCTCAAATTGGGGCTCTAGAAAATCCTTAAGCTTAAAATTAATGCTTATTTGTGCTCATCAGAATGATCTTCTCATAACTGAGTATCACCACACAATCTCAAGGCTAATGAGAAGAGAACACAGACCAAAAAATAAGTGTGTATGTGTGTGTGTATGAGAGAGAGGGAGAGAGAGAGAAAGAATGATGCATTCACGCCAAATGAAGCCACAGTAAGTTATGCTAAAGTTTTACAGCATTTCAAACAAGAGGAAATGGTGGAAGACTTGAGTCACCACACCATCCACAGAACAGGCAAGCCAAAATTAAACAGATTTGTTTCTAAGAAGTCAGTACCAAATTTTTGCTATGAACAGAAACCTGCGTTCAAGTAAACATCAGGTGGCATATAATATTATGCTCTTAATCTGTATTTTTATCAGTTATAGTTTTGATTATATTTAACCTATAAAACCATTTCAGTTTTATAATCATATAGTAGCTAGAAGCATAATATAATCAAGTGTTTACATTAATAAGAGTGAACATAAACTGGTGACCTTCACAACATAGTAACACATATTACATGCACACTTTCATGAACATTTGATTTTCCTGAATAAACTTGAGATCCTAGGTGAACCACACCAATTATTTTAAGTTAACATAAACAGAAGACAATTGAGGTAAATCATCAGTAAAAATTTAAAAACCAAAAATAAGTTATTTTGAAATAATTCTGTGTTGGAATAGTCTTCTCCTTCCAACTCTGTCTTTACATGGCTAAATCCTTTTCATTCTTCATTCCCTGTATGAACATCTCAGGCCACTGCAGCCCAAATTTTGAGCATCTCTAAACTACCAGATATTGTCTATGCCATTCCTACACCTGCTGCTTGACATTGTTCGCTATTTTGTGCATCCTTCTTGTCGCTAAGATGAATGATGATGTAGTGATAATGGAAGTAGTGGTGGTGGTATGATAAAGATGAGGACAACAATGGCAGTAGCTATCAATTACTCAGTGATAATTTGTGTTCCAATAACATAATTCACCTCCATAATACTCTTATGAGGTAGACAAATATAATCTCCACTTTACAGATATAGAAATCAAGTAACAGGAATTATGTAATTTTCTCAAGGCCAAAAAGATAACAAATGAATGAGCTAGAAACAGAAAACTCTGGTCTGCTTTGTAACACTAGTATTAAACAAAGTATGGGCCTTTGAAAACTCAGGGGGTTTCAGAATCACAGAGGATGTGAAAGCTGGGTAAAAATTATGAGGTACTCATAATTTTGAAGTACTCATAAATTATGAGGTACTCCAAGTGACATTAAAATCCCAGGGAAACAGGCTTTGGAATCTATTAACAAGCTTTCCAAGTATATTCTTATATTGAAGATTAAGCAGCAGACTGCACCCAGAGTTATTTTGCCTCCATCTAGACTATGGTATTTCTGAGAATACAGACAACTTGTATAAACTTGTCTAAAAAATACGGTGTTGTACCTTGGAAACAGTAAGAGCTCAATAAATGCTTGTTACTTTTATACCTTTATAATGAAGTAAATTTTTTTTTTTTTTGAGATGGAGTTTTGCTCTTGTTGCCCAGGCTGGAGTGCAATGGTGCGATCTCAGCTCACTGCAACCTCCGCCTCCCAGGTTCAAGCAATTCTCCTGCCTCAGCCTCCCGAGTAGCTGGGATTGCAGGCACCTGCCGCTACATCCGGCTAATTTTGTATTTTTAGTAGAGACAGGGTTTTACCATGTTGGCCAGGCTGGTCTCGAACTCCTGACCTCAGGCAATCCGCCCGCCTCAGCCTCCCAAAGTGCTGGGATTGCAGGCGTGAGCCACCACGCCCGGCCTGACATAAATTTTTAAAACCCATTATTTCAATTCTATATTTGTTAAAATCTAGAAGGATCTAAATACTCTACAAAATAAATTTTATAAAACATAGCCCTATTCTTTAGGTATTTAAAGCCTAGACTTAGGAGAAAAAAATTGTAATTTCAATAATTTTCAAGGACTTTTTACATATCAGGGTTTGTTGTTGTTACGTACAGAGACTGGAGTACAGGACAGGGAAGGGTGGTAACAACATTGAAGCTGTAAAGAAAGTGAAAGAACTGAAGACCTCTTGGGTGGTCCCTGGAATTCTCTCTCAATGTTCTTTTCTGCAAGGGAAGCAGAGGCCAAGCTGGAATGCTCACAAAGCTACAGCGTCTTTTTATGGGTTCCATCTAGCTCTAGAGTTTTATGATTCAGTAAGGTGGGTGGTAAATTAAGCTGCTGCTGTCTTCCCACAGACTTGTTTGTGGCCATCAGGACAAATCTGGGGAAGCTCAATTAACACATGTCTGACCTTGGTCAAGTCATAATTCCTCAAAAAACATCTGCAATATTGTGACCTAACAGAAAATTCTAAGCAAATGTTAGTCATTGACAGTGAAAGGTGTGAACACTTTATTCTGCAGCATTTTTTGTTTCATTTTGTTTAACCAATCATTCTAAGCCAGTAAAGTTCAAAGTGTTTTAAGATAACTAAAATCTCTGACTTGGGATGTTCTCTTTAGTATTTAAGATGAAAGGGAAGAAAAAAGTGATTTCAAATCAAACCCCTCTTAAGTGCCTATTTGACTAGTAACTGCTTAAATTCAGGGTGATTCGCACATTTGGTTAATGAAGGACACCATGAAACCTAACATAGTTGAGACATATTCCTGGAATTTCTGAATCCACAATGATTACCACCTTTGTTTTAATAAAAGTGGTCAAGAAGAGACTGGACTGTAGATGAGACACTGAACTTTCACTAGAAAAACATAAATGCACTTATATGCCAAGCCCTCACACTGCTAAGCAAAGACCCCCTGAGTCAAGAACATCACAGAGTATGCGTCTCAAATCTTAACTATGCCAACATTTCACGGTTTGAAAAAAGTAAACTTTATACAGTGTCCTATATGTCACTGTTGCATAAACTAAAAGATAAAACACACAGCAATTCAATGATGATTGATGAAAACTTATAGGTTCGCTAAATTACACTCACCTGGAAACAATGCATTATAATGCAGATTCTTCTTTTTTCAAAGAAGGGTATCACATTCTCTAGAGAAAATACTGCCTTTCAGGGGTCAGTATTATAAATCCGCCAAGTGATCCCAGTTCAAAATTGAAATGTTTTGTCACCTAACATCAAAGCTTTAAAAATGTTTTTACACTTACCTTCATTTAAGAAAAAGGATAAATGACCCTCTTACAGTTACCATAAAATATTATTATAAAAAATATTTTCCCAATCTGATTTTAAACTCAAGGGTAGAGAATATGTCGTTTATCTCTTTTGTCGCACATAGTACCTAGCAAAAGGTATTAACAATATGCTTGCTGAGTGTGCTTTAAATATTTGCTGGATAGGCTGCGTGTGGTGGCTCACGTCTGTAATGCCAGTACTCCTGAGGTCAGGAGTTCGAAGCCAGCCTGGTCAACATGGTGAAACCCCATCTCTACTAAAAATACAAAATTTAGCCAGGCATGGCAGCACACACCTATAATCCCAGCTACTCAGGAGGCTGAGGCAAGAGAATCACTTGAACCAGGGAGGCGGAGGTTGCAGTGAGCTGAGATTGTGCCACTGCACTGCAGCCTGGGCAACAAAACCAAAACTCCATCTCAAAAAAAAAAAAAAAAAATTGCTGGATAAATAGATGAATGCCAACTAACACAGTTTCCAAAGGCAGACAGGACCTTTAAAACTATTTTAAGAGTATACTTTCTTTTTATAACTCACCTAGGAACAAAATTGTCACAAAGAAAAATCTGCATAAAGTGAGCAAAAACATACTCCCCCCCTTTCCCAGCATGCTCTATTCTCATTATCCCGCTTTATTTTCTTCCAGAGCATTTACTACCATGTAACATACTTAATATTTATGCGTGATTATTGTCTACCTCCTCATCCCATTCCCAATTAGAGTGTAAGTTTAATGAAGGTAAAGATTTGCCTGTTTGTTTCAAGGCTATATCCTCAGTTCACAAAATGTGTGTCCTGGGATACATTAAACATTCAATGACTATTGAATCTATCTTCAGGATTCATTACCAGTGTTACTGTTTGTTCTAGCAGTATTTTTAGAGCTCTAGTTACACAGTGACAAATGAGGATGTTTTACAGATATGTACATATATGTGAACCCACACACATATATAGATACAAACAAAAATTATTTCATCTCTCATGAAATGTTGCTATCTCTAAGGTGTAAACAGAGCAGCTACCGGGAAAGGAACATGTTAGAGGAAGCAAATCATCACATCCAAGTCTAACTACAAAAAGGACCCAGAAAAGTAGGTAATTACAAAAACTGGTTTGAAAACAAAACTTTCAACAACAATCAGTCATCCCTAAAGTTAAATCTCTCTGGAGCAGAAACTGATTCAGCATCGACTTACAAATTATCGCATTACTAACATCAGGTCTTGCAACAACTGAATTTATCTTAGGGAGGCTTCTAACTAATGTCCATCCTACTCTGTAGGAAAAGTGGCTGAAATGATAGTCATCACATTTAATCTAATTAATTTCTAAATACTTATCTGCTTTGTTAGACTATAAATTCCTTGCCCAAAGGGGCAGCTATGTCTGTTGTGCTGTTTGTTTCCTTCAACTGGTAATTATTTCATTATTTGTTTAAATGTGTGGATTTTTTAAAATCTGTCTCTAATCGTGAAAGCAAAGAGACACACAGGGCTAAGCACAACAAATAAATATGTGTTGAACTGAATTCAACACAGAGATCAAGATGCCAATAAAATTAACCTTCAAACCACAACCTTATGACAAGGCAATTCAGTTATCATATTAAATATCCATACTAGGTACCTAATATGAAGGCAATTAAATAAGCCACAATTAATCTGTTAACATTCTGTATTCAAACCAATATTAAAGCTATGCATAACTAGTTATTGTAATTATATAAATGAAGGGCTATAAACATTAGGTGGCAGCAGCAGTACACTGTATTATAATCCTGAAGTTGATTTTTTTCATATATAGAAATCTGACCCAGAAATAGGGTTACACAGATAGCTTCATATATAAAATATACAAAACGAACTGAAAACACAGTAACAAAATATGCAAATACAATTATTCCTTTGTATCCAGATTTTTAAAATTATTATTTCTATAAATAAAATAATTGAGCAGTGCCAAAGTGTTGGCAGTTTTCTATAAATGTATTGAAATTTTTGCTTTATCCTAACTCTCTTGACAGTCTACATCCAGGTAGCCAGCTCTACCTTCAGAATGATATCTAGAACGTGAGCACTTCTCACCACCCTCACCACAGGGACTCTGGTGGAAGCCGTCCCCATCATCAACCTGGATCATGACAATAGCCTCCTGTGGGACCTCTGCTTCTGTGCTGGCTCTCCCCAACCCAGTGTCTTCTCCATGTGGTAGCTAGAGGAATCCCTTAAAATGGTTAAGTTAGCTCACTCATGAGCTAACTGGGTCTGCTCAGAACCCTTCAATGGCTTCTCAACTCTGAGAAAGGTTCTACTCTGGTCTTTAGCATCCTTCATAAATTGTCCCCCACACCCTACCCCAGCTTCACGCCCACTACTCTTCCCCTTGCTCACACCACTTGAGCCATACTGGTCCTTCATCAGACCAATTATACTCTACCCGATGACCTTTGTATTTACTGTTCTCTCTCCCTGAAATGCTCTTCTGACAGATATCCATCCCCACACCTCTTTTAGGTCTCACCTCATATGCCACCCAATCAGACTTTCTCTGACTACCCAACTTAAAATAGCAACCATCCTCCTTCACTGCTTCATCTTTCTCCATGTCACTAATCAGCATCTGGTATATTTTATGTGTTTACTTCTTTACTATCTTCTCTACCAGAGCTAAAAATCCACAGGAACCAAGATTTTAGTCTGTTTTCTTCACTACTTTATTCTCAAAGCTTCAAACAGTGCCTGGTAAATAGTAGCACTCAAATACTTGTGAACAACTAATTTCTCTTATCAAGTAAGCATATAGCAATAGTCCTATAGCTGTTCCCTATCCAAGACAAAAGACATTAAAAGCCAGACTCAGTGGCTCACGCCTGTAATCCTAGCATTCTGGGAGGCCGAAGCAGGTGGCTCACCTGAGGGCAGGAGTTCGAGACCAGCCTGGCCAACATAGTGAAACCCCATCTCTACTAAAAATACAAAAATTAGCCAGGCATAGTGGTGCACACCTGTAATCCCAGCTACTCAGGAGGCTGAGGCAGGAGAATCGCTTGAACCGGGGTGGCAGAGGTTGCAGCAGGCCGATATTGTGCCACTGCACTCCAGCCTGGACAACAAGAGTGAGGCCCAGTCTCCAAAAAATAAAAATAAAAAAAAAAGTTCACTTTATTTACTACTAAGTTCAAGTATGCACAATTGATGTATGTGTGCATAAAAATAAAGTGACACTTTTACATTACACACAATTTAAAAGCAATGTTAAGTCAAATTTATTAAATTGACCATTATAATATGATGGAATTATACGTTTAAAATTTAAAACTATTCTTACAGTGTAGTTAATTATTAGAACTCCAAGCTACCAAGCTCTTCCTTATATTCAAATCAAACAGGTGAACTCAAAACTGACTTTTGTTTTATCTTATCTACTGACAAGTTTCGTGGGCTAAGGGTCTGCTGGCTTCAGAAAGAAAGAATTACAGGTTTGCTCTCGGCCAAATGACTCTATAATCGATGTTGTTTGCTTAATTCTGAACTACACCAGTAGCTAACCACTGATGATGAAATGCCCAGATTTGGTTTATTTTCTTTACTGTTTACATACTGTAGAATAAACATTTGGGCAAGAAATACAGATACTAAAGGACCTCAAGAAATTTTGAAAATATAGTACACCTGCCAGGCACAGTGGCTCAGGCCTGTAATCCCAGCACTCAGGGAGGCCGAGGCAGGGCAGGGGTGAATCATTTGAGCCCAGGGGACACAGCAACACCTTGTCTCAAAAAAAAAAAAAAAAAAAAAAAAAAAAAAAAAAAAGAGGGAAAGTGAGAAAAAGAAAGAATGAATGAATGATTACCAGAGCCACAGAAATTTAGCATGCTCCTGCTTCTTGAAAGTCTACTTAGAAAGATCCCAATTCATAATGGGTGTGTCCTGAAGTTTCAATTGTAAGTCAACGATTTGGAATCCAGAAAGTTGTTGTCCTACAGGAACAACATTAAGTAAATTAGCTAGGTTCCCGGCTTGTCCACAGCAGCTGATATCACATTAATTTATACTTCCTCTCAGAGCTGACTCATTTCCATTATTCTCTGGGACTCCCTTCTAAAATGTTTCCATCAAATTTTTCATTAAATGACTTTTGTGGCCTAACCGATATAAACAATGATCCTACTTGCTACATGTCACTATGAAAACAAACTGCAGGCAAAGCAAGAAAGGAAGAATAATTGAGATTACTTATATCTCTAGAGAAGGATGGACCTCACTAGGTTGTTCATATTCATAGACGAGATATTAAAGTTACAGGTCCTAAACCATGAAAAATGAATATACAAAAACTATTTCCAAGTAAGAAGAAAATCACAGCAACTTGTACCTTAAAGGTTATGGATTGGCTAAAAGAGACCACACACTGGTTTACCTCCTTTAAATCCCCAATTATTTCACCAATGCTACAGAACTTAATAGAAGCCAGGTGATTACCCAGAGCCACAGAACAGGCACACAGGCAGCTTCTCTTTGCTTGGCCTTTCCTTTGCCCCTGTGTTCCATACACAGCACACAAGAAAGGATTCTGACTGAGCTGAGAAATTCCTGCTATTTCACTGCCCCAACAGCTTAACTCACAGCCCTGAAATACTCACACCATTAACTCATGTGATTCCATTTAAAAGAATGTTTCACAAAAATCTTTCCTCATTACTAAATGAAACTCAGCCATCACCGATAAAGTCCACATCCTAATTTTGGATGAGAAGTAAGGGTGGTGCCCAACTACTCCTCAAATTTCCCCCATCTCTTGTCCTTCACTGTCCCAAAGGGCCCAGCTTCCCAACAGTTCGACCCTGATAGTGAACTGAGATCCCATTTCTGAAATTCTGGGTGATTCCAAAACTGAGTTTGGTCTGAGAATCTTTGTCCCAAATCTATTTCCTCACAAAAAAATTCCCTAAAGAAAAAGCATACCCCAAAACATAAAATCTTGGCTCAAAGCATGCTCAATATAAGTTCTCCATGTTTGTGGTTAATCAATGTGGCTAATACAACTAATAGCTGACCTACTGTAGTTTTTACTATGAATTCAGAGTACATTTTCTGAAACTCCAACTACTTTATGCAAACATTTTTAAAGATTAACTGAGATAACATGTAAAGGTGCTTAAAATAGTGTCTCTGGCAGAGAATATGTTCCATAAAAGTGAGTGGGTTTTGTTTTCCCAAAAGGTAAGTCATCTGGGCACTGAATCTGATATGCAATTAGCAACATGAAATAACCTCTCTCTGGCTGCTGTACATTACCGTATCTAAGGAATTTAACTTCTCTGCTATCTAATAATCAAAATTTATGCTACAACACCGCTTCAAGTTGCACTTCACTGCATCACTTGTACTGTTTCTGTCCCATGGTTGCTCCACTTATTTCATCCCATACCACTTATAAGGTAATTACGTGTATCTGTGCATCTCACAAAATACGCACATACTCTGTTGTCAGTACACTGACTTCACATTATGATCCTATTTTCTTCATATGGCCATTTAAATAAAACTGGCTTATCCAACATCATCTTCTTCAGAACAACAAATTAATATCTGCCTCATACCAAACAGGGTAGCGAAACTTCCACCTACTATCTATTGTTTGATAAGGCAATGCCAATGTCAACCAAACCAATAACAGTCCTAAATGGCAGATGGAAATCTTTAACAAGGAATCCTGATACTCAATCTCTATGCACATCACTATATATCCTTAAGAAAAGGACTCCATGGTGTGCATACAAAGATTTCCTCATCACAGGCTGAAAAGCAACCTAGAACAGGTATTCTGGAACCGAGCCCAGGGGAGGCAGATGCTTGGCCTAGCTCATCTAAAAAGTACCTTCCAGTACTAAAATTCTAGGCTTTCCTGCTTCTATACAGTTGTTAAAATAAATGGCATACAGTTTCTCAGCAGTTGCTTCAAGCGCTTTTTTTTCTTTTCTCTTTGAGACAAGGTCTCACTCTGTCACTCAGGCTGGAGTGCAGTGGTGCGATCATAGCTCACTACAGCCTCAAACTCCTGGGTGCAAGTGATCCTCCCACCTCAGCCTCCAAGGAGCTAGGACTACAGGCACATGCCACCATACTCAACTCTATTTATTTATTTATTTATTTATTTATTTATTTATTTATTTTAAATTTTTGTAGAGTCTTGCTAAGTAGCCTTGGCTGGTCTTGAACTCCTGGCCTCAAGCAATTCTCCTGCCTTGGTCTCCCCAAGCGCTGGAACTAAATCTAGGTGAGAGCCACTGTGCCTGGCCTCAAGCACATTTTTAGTCTAAGCCTCATGAAGTTTAAAAAAAAAATCCCCACACATAGAGGCATGCTTTAATCGTATGTTCCAGGTTCTCTGCAATAAATAAACCAAATGAGAAAAATGTAATTCTTTTCTATTTGTGACCCCCAAAAAGTTTTTAAAATTCACTAGCAAACAGACTTTAAATCAAGCTTGTTGAACCCACAGCCCGCGGGCCGCATGAGGCCCAGAACGGCTTTGACTGCAGCCCAACACAAATTTGTAAACTTTCTTAAAACATTACGAGCTATTTTGAGATTTTTTTGTTTTTGTTGGTTTTTTTGAGATGGAGTCTCGCTCTGTCACCAGGCTGGAGTGCAGTGGCGCAATCTCGGTTCACTGCAACCTCCACCTCCTGGGTTCAAGCGATTCTCCTGCCTCAGCCTCCCAAGTAGCTGGGACTACAGGTGTATGCCACCATGCCCAGCTAATTTTTATGTTTTAGTAGAGATGGGCTTTCACCATGTTGGCCAAGATGGTCTCGATCTCCTGACCTTGTGATCTGCCAGCCTCAGCCTCCCAAAGTGCTGGGATTACAGGCGTGAGCCACCACACCCAGCTGAGTTTGTTTTTTGTTTTTTCCTTTTTTTTTTTTTTTAAAGGTCATCAGTTATCCTTAGTGTTCGTGTATGTCATATGTGGCCCAAGACAATTCTTCTTTCAGTATGGCCTAGGGAAACCAAAAGATTGGACACCCTGCTTTAAATCTTGATTAAAATCCCTAAATAGCCAACCATGGTGACTCACGCTTGTAATCCCAGCACTTTGGGAGACGAAGGCAGGGGGTACTGCTTGAGGCCAGGAATTCGAGACCAGCCTGGCCAACGTGAGGAAACCCCCATCTCTACTAAAAAACACAAAACTTAGTTGAGCATGGTGGTCCACACCTATAATCCCAGCTTCTTGGGAGGCTGAGGCACAAAAATTGCTTGAACCCAGGAGGCGAAAGTTGCAGTGAGCCAAGATCGCACCACTGCACTCCAGCCTGGGCAACAGAGCAAGGCTCTGTCTCAAAAATAATAATAAAAAAAAATAGTAAAAAACCAAAAATCTCTAAATAGCCTCAACTCATCATGAAGAGTTTAAGTATACACAAAAAACTACCAAATATTTATCTAGTAAAACAAAAACAACTACTCAAATATTTATGGTGGCCCTACTATGCGTAAGAAGGTACTACTGAGATATAGGAATAATAAATATAGTCCAGGGCCCATTGCCTCAGAGAAGATAACACATATATCCATTTAACCAACATTCAACAAACATTTATTATGCAAACTGTGCTTATAAGAGTGGCTAATCCAGTGTACACTGCAGTCAAACTATGAAAAGATAGTCAAGCTTCTTAGCTTTTCCTATTACAAATGACAGGGATACCATGTCCTAAAACTCTGATATCATTTATCATTTCAAATAGTAAAAAAATAAATATTAACACCTGACTTTACTTGTATAATTTGGCAACATTATATTGCATCTAAGAATTTCATATTCTTCATGGTATGGCTATAAATTTCAGTTTAAAACTTACAGAAATAACCAGACAGTTCTATAGTATCAGACTCTTCACATCATAATTTTTATCAGCTGCAACAAAAAGTAAAACAAAACTGTTTTACTGTTACTGTTATCCTTGCCAAATATAACCTCTGTAAAAAGTATGGTGAAATATGTTCATACATATAAACATGATTGCAGGCGACAGAGCAGTCTTTAACTTATAAGCAACCTGAAGGTCATCTTGTATTAACGACTCTGCTAAAGACATCTTGACAGCACGATATCCTAAAGATTTCTTTCCAGGCTTTCAAAGAACCTATCTGTAATATACCAAACTGTAATTTTTCTACCTTACAAGAAGAACGGTTGGGTATTTACACTTTTTACAACATTCATCCTTATATTGTTCAAATATACAGTGAACGTGCTAATTTCATAATTCTAAAAAAAGCTAATTTAAAAAACTACCCATAATATTATTGAGTAACATGTAATTATCATATATACTGTTAAAAGATGAGGTTTTTTTAACAAAAAAATTAGCCGGGCTTGGTGGCATGCTCCTGTAATCCCAGCTACTTGGGAGGCTTAGGCAGGAGAATCACTTCTCCTGGCCCGGGAGGCAGGAGGTTGCAGTGAGCCAAAATCATGCCACTGCACTCCAGCTTGGGCTACAGAGCAAGACCCCATCTCAAAAAAAAAAAAAAAAAAAAAAAAGAGGGGGGCGGGAGTGGAGGGGGGCGGGGGTTCAAGCAGCTAGGACTGATTTGGTATTAAAGTCATTCATTTCCATTCATTCATGTATATAAACATACACATATACACAGACATTTACTTAGTTCTGAAGATTAATAAAATTCAAGTATTTCCTGAATTTCTCACTTAGTGTGCAAATAACTCAACCCTCTCCCCTACAATTATATTTTGCTTTTTAAAAAAGCCAATATTAAATACATTTTTGTGGAACTACACAAAGCCATATATTAAAATTATTTATAATTGTTGATGGTGAACCTTATAAATGGGATTATACTTCTCTCCTACAAAATGAGGAGTGCTACTGCAAGTGGCTCAAAAAGGAAAAAGAGAAAAATTAAGTTTGAAAAACTTTCATGTCAATGACAAAAGTGTTTTATATAGTAACCAGCTAAAGATAAAATCACTGAAAAAAGTGATGTCAAGTTGACAATCCATACTAAAAACTTCTTTGCTTGTTTTATATCTATATCTATCTCCATATATATGGAGATATCTATATATATATATACGGAGCTAGATATAGATATATATAGATATACGTAGTTTATCTTGATTTTCTTATTTTGGGAAAGAGGAGCATAAAAGAAAGGAGAAATTATTGGAATTTAGGTTACCTCCTAAGAAAGGAGGCTTTGCTTTAAGAAGATGGGGAATGTAATACTCTATTCGTCTAACCAATCAATAACCACACTTTGAAATCTTTCACTTGTCTTCAACTAGCCATGTAGATCTGTTCCTCAGTATTGCCTTCGATCCACTCTTACCACTTTCTGTCACCTTACTAAAGCATCGCTCTGATCATGTTTTTAAACTCACTAAAAATAGTCTAATGATCTTATAACTGTACTATTTTTGTCCCACCTATTTGTTCAGTTTTCTCTGTATACTTCCTTCTATTTCCTACCCACTAACAACTCATTGTTTGAGATACTTTGATCACATCCGGTATTCATACCTTTGCTCATGCACCGTACCATGTGCCCAGAATAGGCTACCCTGCTTCCATCTCTGCTTATTACTATGTCATGTTTTCCATAAGACTTTCCTCATATCCCTCCAAGTAGACTAACTTCCCTCTTTCCTGACTTAAGGCATTCTTGATTATGTTTATATTCTAGAACTTCTCATATTTTGTCATGTATTATAGTTAGCTATATACAGTTAAGTCTTAGACCCCACTAGATTAATTAAAGGCTTATCAGAAGGAATTGTCTAGAGCTCAGCTGTCATGACCTATTGTTAAATATATTCCCCCAACAACCCTAGAAAGGAATTCTGCATGGTTTAGATAATATGTTTGATTGATTCACCTCATCTTCCATCTGTGAAACATGCTTCCCGCATTTTTCTTTTTTAATTCTCATTTGACAAAGAAGGCTGGCTTTAAAAAGAACAGCTCAGGCTATGCCCAAAAAGTCAAATGATTACTAACAAGCAAGTTACTTAAAAAACAGTATCCGGTATTTGTGAAAGAAGAGTTTTACATTTCACCTAAATGCCAAATCTCCCAATAATATTAAATCAGACCTTAAAGGGTGGGTAACATTTAGAATAAGTAAACAGGGAGATTAAGGAAAGACGCTGATACAGATGACCTAAGCAGAAGAAACAACATGAATAAAAACACAGAAAATAAGAGTTAGGCATTGAGAATGGTTTGGCTAGAGATGAGTAAGTGGACATTAAGTTCCTTTCATATGCCCCCATAGTGCCTGCAGCTTAGCTGGCAATAAAAAATGTTTAATAAATGAATGATAAAATAACATATTTTTAAAGGGCTGAGGAAGAAATGGAAGACAGAAAAAGAAAGGTGTGATATTTCTTTCACTTTGCCCTCTGATAGTTACTTTTTTTAATGTATCCATTTTTAATGAATGAATAAATTCATTTCTCTGGAAGTGGATCAAATACAAAATTAGACCCAAGTATACACATTTAATAAATGCACACATGGACAGATTTAGTTGTCAAAAGAATGGCTCTAAATGCAAGAATCTCTGTAAAGACCTAATTGGAATCAGAGCTGACGCTGAGATCGCTGAGATACCAGCATGGCCCTAAGCCAAATCTCTTTTCTGGCTGACCATGCAGGCTGTGTCACTGGACATTAACTTCACACAACATGTAACAAACCACCAAGTGTCTAGTTCTCTTGCGTCCGCCTAAGGCCAGAGCCTACCTTCCCTTACAGCAGTGCCAGCTTATCAACGTACTCAAATTTTATTACAAAAAAGTCTTGGAAAGCAAATCCAAGAAGGCAAAAAATAAGTCATTTCTACTCTTCTTGTTACATCTAGATCTTGTCATAATTTAGTAAACTAAACTTCTATAATCAATGAGGTGGGAAAGACTCAGTGCTCCAGGCTGGCATTCTAAACCTCCTACAACCAGGTCTGAGCTTCCATTCTGGTCTCGTGTTCCACTACTCCTCCACTGCACCTCTGCCACTCAACTTCGCTAAGTGTTCCTATACAAGCTCCTCTGACACTTAGGATAACCTATGTTTCTCTGACCTCCCGCAGAACTGAGGCACACCATTCTCACATCTGGCATTTCCTCATTCTTATTATTATCTGTTTGTACAGCTCTAAGCCAGAAAATAGTGAAAACTTATTTTTATTTATGGACAACCTAGAATTACGGAAAGATACAAGCTTTGAAAGTAGTTTAGTCTAGATTTGAAACCCACATATGGTACTTCAGGGGTGTGTGGCCTTAGGTAGGTCGTTTAATTTTCTCAATCTAAGTTTCTTCTTTTGTAAATGCAACCTATAATATATCGCTACCAGATGTTCTGAGAACTAGAGCTATGGTACGTAAAGCACCTAGCACTACACTAGGCCCACAGTAGGGACTCGTGTGGATGCCCCTACTACTGTTCAACTTTGTCTCTGACTCCAACCTACTCCCCAGAGGTCTATCACAACATCTTATTGTTAAAAAATGGGAAAACTTCAGAGGACCAGAAGATTAAGAGGGGGGAAATGAGAAAACTACAGAGAATAAACTAGTCCCATAAACTTCATCTTAACTAGGCTTTTAGCAAGCAAAATCTCTTGGGGGTGGGGGGGGGAGATATTTAGTTATGAATTTCTGTTATTGAAAATAAATGTGTATAAGAGGTTTTCATAAGGAAGTCAATTTTCATATATAATTGGTTGAGATCAAAGACATCTTAAGTTACTATAGAAATGTCAGAACTGTTAAATGCTTTAAGTGAAAATGTTTCTTCACATCCTACCTTCAAATTGCCTCCTCAATGAAAAAGAAAATTATTTTAAAAGGTATCACGAAGAAACTCCATTAGCAAGGTGTTAGGACAGAGATTTAACAATAAACGCATACAATAAAACTCCTTTGTTACAGTGATTTTAGAATAAAGCACAGTACATTACATTTGGCCTTTAGAAAAATGCAGATGTGAAGGATCCTACACAGTGGTTGAAACTGAGCAATAAGAAGTCACATTACAATGGACCTAAAGGCAGGAATAAATCTACAGCAAGTTTTGGAAAATCAAAATTAGCCATAATGTGCAAAAATAAAATGATGCCATCTGTCTATAGCGGCTATGGGAACCATACAGACTAATGAGTGCCTTATTTTTAACCTTCCTAAGGGTGAAAGTCACCAAGTGAAAGAACAGAGACAGAGGGGCAAAAGGTAAAGTAGGTCTTTTAGAAATACATTTCCTAAATCTAAGGACATTCAGAGACATCGACACTCAACTTCTACTCCCTATCCTTTCTCACCTTTATACTTCTGTATGTTTTCTCTGGTTTGTCCAAGATTCTCAAATACAAATTTCTGAATGCCAAATCCTACTTATCTGGACCCCTCAAATACAACCTCTTCCTTTTCCACTATACATTCAATGAAAAGTGTTCCCTCTCCCTTCATAATCTCCTAAGCATTTTCACTGATCCTGTCTTTTAGTATTTGCAGGCTCTATCCTATATGGAAATATATTTGTTTCATACAGGTTCTCTCTCCCCTGCTGGATTATAAACTCCTTGTGGATAGGATCTCCGTATAAAGCCCCCAAAGGGCTGTGAAAAAGTAAATACTCAGTAAATGCCTGCCAAATCAAAGAGGAATAAAAAGTAGTTTTTGTAAAGTCTGAAATTATTTTCAGCATAATTTTATTATACCATAGTTATATTACTGTTTCCATTTCTAAATAAACTTTAACAGCAGCCAATGGTTCATATCCTGCTAACAAGAGGTAATAAGATATTGTTTGCGGTTTTTTGCTTTGCTTGGACATACGTGATTAAAGCGTCAAGTTTTGTCTGCAGCTAAAGTTTCTTCAACTTCAAGAATGTGTCTACCCTGCAAAGAATGCAAGCCACAGTCTGGTACATTTCATATCATCCTTGGGGGATTTCCTACTCCCTTGCGGCTTGCCACCTTCCCTGCACTGTCAGAAGACCAGAGGGGCATAGAGGTAAAGATTTGGAATCACAGGACTCAGTCTTTACAAAAACCCAATGGTGTGGGGGGGAAAGCAACCAAGGAGAGAAGGACTGTTCAACATTGGAAAACAAATTTAGGAGAAATAATTAAATGAAACGTCAGCATTGCAGTATGATTAATAAGAAAATGCCCTTATTTTTTAAAAATGCATGCTAAAGTACGATAGATAGGTTATGGTTTATGAGACTTGCTTTAAAACTTTCAAGAAAAAGTAGACAAAGTAAATATTATAAAATATTAACTAGTATTAAATACAGGTGAAATGTAAACAGGAGTTCAGTATAATATTCTATCTAGATTTTCATATATCTGACATTTTTCATAATAGAAGTTAAAAAGAGCAGAAAAAAAAAATTCTGAGTCTGTGAGATCTGGAGTCCAGTCCCAGGTAGAACACGCCCAGGTAGGACATTTAAGAGCAGAGATAAGTTACTAAACCTCTCCGAGCCTTGTTCTGCATCCAATGACAGTAATGTGAGGCTCAGAATTCTCCAATAATTAAATTAGTGTGTAACATAATTAGGGCAATGACATCACATGTAACTATACAATAAATGTTAGCTATTATTACTATCCACATTAGTGCTGGAAGGTGGAATGACCTGGTTAAAGAGTCTCTGTCACTAAACACAGAACTTACTGAGGGGAGGGGAGTGTTTAACTGGAAGAAAAGATTGCTCACCTTTCTCAGTCTATTTGCCAAGAGCTTATGGTGGCAGCTAAAAGCCAAAATGTGGAACAAAAGAAGGAAGCCAGAGTGCCACCTCCATTAGTAAGAGCAGGCAGAGAGCACATTCTGATAGCTACCACAAGTCTCTATCCCACCACCACAAATAATTGCAGAGAAGGGAACAGGAAGCAATCAATTTATGTAATAGCAATAACCAGATATATGTCATTAACAACAAAAATCAGTTTTAACCACATACAATAAAGAATTAAAGTTAAGTGTTGTGCCCCCTTAAAGGCCAAAAGCAAGTTAAATTCACTCTCCTGGAAGAAATAATAGCAGTATTCCTATGGCAACTCCTCACAGGAAGTAAATGATTCCTTTTGAAAGACACAGACTAGACACAAATATATACACACTTGCTTCTATTTTAACCCATTCCCCCTTACTGCAGGAAATTTTGAAACCCAACAGAAAAATCTTTCTAACTTTAATATGCAAATAGTATATCTGGTTTAATGCTCCCTTTGTGCTGAGAATGTATTTTCCCATAAGCACACGGAAGGCTTATTGACACCATGGCCTCACAAGTTCTTCTCATCCCCAAACTGACAACATTCAGATAACTCCTTCATTAAAAACAGAAATGGCCTTAATGCGTATACACAAATCAATGTCGGTGAAAGGAAAACTACTCAATAGTAGGTATAACAACAACAAAAATCACAGCTGCCCGGAGCACTGCTCTTGTAGCAATAGCAGAAATAGTGGTAACATTAACAACAGTTTATACTTACTGAATTTTCTATGAGTGAAATGCTGTGCTAACTGATTTCCATGTGTTAACTCATGTAATCCTCACACTCAATGAAGCATTGTGACTCTTAATTCCCCACTTTGCAAATGAAGAAAATGAAATGTGGTGGTTTGCCAAAACAAAGTCAAACAGCAAGTACCCAGGAGAAAGAGAGGATTTTAACCCATGCCTGACTCCAAAAGCCCGTCCTATTAATTACTGAACTACACTGCTTCTCTTGAATGGATCCTCACTCACACCTGCAATAAGCCTGGAGTTGGAACTCTTGTTACCAAGAGCAATTAGTGGCACTAACAATGAAAACATAGATTCAACTTCCCACCACCCAATAAATAATTAGGTTATTTCTAGTCAGCATACTTTTAAGAAAGGAAAACTCTACTTTTTTAAAGAAATAATTCCATGCAAACGATTTGTTTTTCCCATGTTGTGAGATTAAACTCACCTTCTCCAGGAAACTCTCTGTTCAGAATGACATTCTCTGAGGGTTCCAGATAATCAAGTATTACTTAAGAATGAAAAATTTGTGGCAGTAGTGCTTACGAGACACATTAGTAACTCAATAAAATGTCAAGTACCAACATAGTATAAAAGACACATATTCTTAACTTTTACTTTTTAAAATCTATGAAAAGTTAGGTATTAAATCCAACCACAGAAAATAAGTATTGAATTTTTAAAGCAATATTTTTCGATAAAGATATTCTTTTTATTTAATTGTGTGTTGATGGTGGTGGTGTTTTTGTTTTTGAAAGAGTCTCACTCTGTCACCCAGGCTGGAATGCAGTTGGCACAATCTCGGCTCACTGCAACCTCTGCCTCCCAGGTTTAAGCAATTCTCCTACCTCAGCCTCCCAAGCAGCTGGGACTTCAGGCACACAACACTACACCTGGCTAATTTCTGTATTTTTAGTAGAGATGAGGTTTCACCATGTTGGCCAGGCTGGTCTCAAACTCTTGACCTCAAGTGATCCACCTGCCTTGACCTCCGTAAGTGTTGGGATTACAGGCGTGAGCCACCACCACCGGCCAAGATATTCTCTTATGGCCAGGCACAGGGGCTCATGCCTGTAATCACAGCACTTTGGGAGGCCAAGGTGGGAGGATTACTTGAGTCCAGGAGTTCAAGATCAGCCTAGGCAACACAGAGAAACCCTGTCTCTACAAAAAATTTAAAAATTAGCCAGGTGTGGGTGGTACACACCCAAAGTCCCAGCTACTTGGGAAACTGAGGTGGGAGGATTGCTTGAGCCCAGAGGTTCCAGATTGCAGTGAGCCATGATCATGTCACTGCACTCCAACCTGAGTGACAGAGCGAGACTCTGTCTCAAAAGACGACGTTCTCTTTAATGTTCTGAATACTTCCAAATGCCAAATTTCTTTTAAATCAATTAAATGTAACAATGAAAGGTCAACAGTCTTGACAGAGCAAACGTACCACAGTTCGGTCACACAATATGTATTTCACGTTTTCTCATGAAAACGTTTACAACACCAAAATAATACCTTCTGATCCAAGCCTATTAGCGCTGTGGGCAGTGCTAGAGTTCATTTCACCGCTGAAGTTACATTTTGCCACACAGTCTTCAACAAAGAATGTATGGTTCACACTTTTCTATAAAGATTTAAGGGGGAAAAAAAACCTTGAAACTGTTAATATATTAACTATTCTTTGCTGTTGTTATTCATAAAAATTGTGTCTGTTCTTCAAAACACAAAAAACTAAATATATTGATTCTAGGTCCCAAGTACTTATTCACTCATCCATTTTAATAAAATAATCAGATACATAATTATAGGACCAGTATGTATTTTGATATTAGAAATAGTAAGGTGGAGGGTAGAAAATATCATTTCCATTATTGTGTATATAAATTTATACTCTATTTTTCTTACTCAACTCAATAAGGGAAAAATTTCTGTGCAATTACTTTCACGTTTCTATAGACAATTCACTCTAGAATGGTTTTTCTTAAACCTCTCATTTTACTTCATGCTAGTATCGTAAATAACTATCGTTTTTATTTCTACAAAAACATGAAATTCTTTAAGCTTATAATATTATTAGCAATATGTTAAGGTTCAAGTTCATCAGTTTTTTTTATTTTTGCAGTAGTATAAATATCTTTCCAACCATATGATGAATGTCTCCAGCAAGTTATAACTTACAACTTTCCACTGAAGCATATATTATACATAAGATATGAGTACATCCATTAGGATTCCATTTTTAACTCCAAATTAACAAATGAAGGAATACTGGATTGTAGGCAGCACAGTGTAAATGTAAAGTCTCCGATTACTTAAAAAAAAAAAAAAAAAAAACTTTTATAGTCCAAAATGAAGTTCAATACATCTGATGGGGAGGCAGGGGTGTTCATTTCAAAGTCTAGCATCAGTGGCAAGTTAAGGAAAAGATGTTGCACATTGCAGGCCAAGTTTCCAAGTACCAACCTCCTCCTTACACACAAGTATCAATGCATCAAAGGTATAAACTACTAAGCAAAGTTTTAAAAGAAAATGTTTAAGTTCAGAAGAGGTTTTATGTACCTTATTTTGTAAGAATATTTAAGCTCAGAGTTCTCAAAATGCAATATATTTTATCTGAAATGTTCCCTCAAATTAGAAGATATATAACTAACAAGTACTGACTTCTTATCAGCCCTCCCTCCTAAAGTAGGGGTGGCCATTATGCCTAAGTCATAAAACTGCCGAGTAGAGCAAAATATCTCCCTTTGCCTTTTTCTGTGATGTGGACACACAATGTGGCTCCAAGGCTGGAGTACAAGACAGAAGCTGAACATTGAGGATGAAAGAGCAACTAGACGGAAGGAGCCCAGATTCTTGACACCATGATAAAACTACCGTAATAGTCCTGGGCTTTTGCTCTCAGGATATTGAGAGAGCGAGCGAGAGAGAAGGAGAGAAACTGGTATCCACTGCTGTTATTTTAGGACTTGTACTATAGCAGTCAAGCTGTATCCTAAAAATCCAGATTGCACAGCCTCAACACTTGCCACCAAAACATAAATCAAAAAACTTTTTCATCTTTATTGTCGTATTTCCCATACTTAAATGTTCTTCCCTTCATTAACCACCCTGTGCTATGCCTTTCATAATATTCACTATACTAGTATACTACACTAATATTTACTTAATATACTTATACCCCAAGTATAGTTCACTATACTAGAATTTACTTGATTTACTTAATATACTTATCTCCCAAAAAATAAACTGTCTGAGGACAGGGACCATGTCTATCTTCACAGCTGTATCCCCAGCACCAGCACAGTGCCTACTATGTATCTGAAAAACAGAACAAATTACACAAATCCTTCAGCACTCCAGCCTTTGTTAATCTCCCTCTTCCCTAAACTCCTCAAGGATCTACGCTTTATGCCATATACAAGTCTATCAGTAGTATACTACTCCTTTCTTTGGCAACGGTTTTGTCTAAGTCTCCTCTTCTCAACATAACTGAACTACCTGAGTGCAAGAGCACTATGCATCCTACTACCTCTCCGTTTTACAGAAAGCACACAAATATCTGTTGAATGGTGAAGTTGTTTCTCACAAAGGTGAATACACCAACATTCTCCCACAATATTTAGTCTTATAATGCAAACATTACGTTATTATGGTGCTTTTGTGGTCCCCACAAAGACAAACTTTTATTCTCTTCAAACTTCAAACTGTACTTCTGGAGAAAGGGGTGAAAATCTCAGTGTGTTTTAAAAGATATGCTATCAATACTGAGCCCTTAGTGCCCAAGCATAAAGTCAATGTGAGGCAAGTCCCTTGCACCAGCAACAGTAGGAGCAAAGAGGCAATGATTACATATAAGATGGAGGTGAGACCTGGCAGGATCAGAATACTGGTTGCCACAGCCCGCTGGTATTTTCTGAATAGAAGACAGTCCGGAGTCAAAACAAAACAATTAAATTGGATACTGAAAGGTAAGCAGTAGACGAGGAGCTTAGGGATGCAAGCTGCAAGGATCCAGAACCCAAACAGGAAACAGATGAACGCAGGTCAGAGCAGAAATTCAAGGGGAAAAAAAAAAAACCGAGAAACAGATTGTGGTCATCTCTTATTCTACATACTGCAAGGCAAGGCAAGAGCTTATCTCAAAACCTAGGATGACTTCAACTGGGAATGAAGGGGAAGGTGAAGGGAAGAGGGGATGGGATATTTGAGGCATTTGAAATCTACTTTGACATTATCAGTAATGAACTAATTATTAGAATTCTGGAAGAAGATCGGTTCTTCAGAATTAGTATTCAAAGAAAATATCCTATTTCAGAAATCCAACTATTTAAATTCAGAGCCAATCTCAGCGTGGTCCTATTTGCTGCTGGTGACAGTAGTGGAGTATATGTGTACGTCTGTAGAACTAATTGGCAAAGATAAGTCCGATTTGGTGATATTTAAACAATACATGGTATTAACTCTAAGAATCTGAAAGAGAAAAACAGAGTATATGATGCACTCCAGTGAGATTATATTATAAAAGATTTAGTATCTGCAAATAAATCTACCAACAAAGTGACAGACAAAAATTAGGGATAAAATGAAATAAGGAAAAGAAGCGATGAGGAATCAAAATTAATGCTCATGTGACTAGCATTGTGGTAATGTTGATAATTTTCAAATAGTGGAATTTACTACGTCACTTAATTTTATCTCACTTAATTTCTATATTATCTCATTTAATTTCTATAACCTTACAAGATAGGTACAATTAATATCCCCCATTCTACAGATGACAGTAAAACACAGAAAGCTGAAGTAACCTCACGTGACTAGTGAGCAGTTCAACTGTATTTAGATATTTTTCCATTCTGTAACAAATCCAGAAATTTAAAAAGAACTGGCTCATGTCAACAATCAACCAATAGTTCTTAACATCTTATTCTCTAGGGAAACTGAAAAATATGTTCAATCCTACCTTCCTTCAACAACAACTTCAACAAACAAAAAATCACCACCACAACTTTCTAGGAAAGGATTTTCTGAGTTTTTCTAAGTTTTAAAACAAAGGCAACATTAAGAGTTAAAGATCAACAGTATTCTATTTATTTAGAAGCCTCTTAAAATAAATAAATGAATTCTCTATTTTGTGCCACTGAATACTACAGGATCAAAGTAAAGCCTCTGAGATTATTATGTCCAACAAATGAAGGTCGCAATCTCAGAGTTTATGTAGACATCACAAAAACTGTTTCAATAGAAGTGGTTATTTTAGAACTGGCTGTCTGCCCAGAGAATGCCAGAATACATTTTAACCAAGTGGACAGAAAAAGAAGCAGATGGATTTGAACACTATTTTTTATCTACTAAAGTCTAAATAACACCAGAATACAATTTCCTCTCATTACTTTTATATATAATTAGACTTAGAAAGGTGAGCAGGTAATTAAAAGAAAAATCTTCTATAATTCACTTTTTATCACTCTAACTTACAGTTCACATTCCTATATACTTTCAACTTACATTTTAATTGAATTTTAGAGATTTTAAGAAAAAAGCACTCAAGTATCACTACTGATACCTTGTTTTGTAAGCTAACAGTTTGTCAAAATGATTTAATATTTAAAAGATATGAAAGGATATATTTAAATGTATGGAATTAAAAAGGTGGTACTGTGTTTGTGAATAAAGTTATTTACAGATCATATCAGCCACATCTACATATTTAATTCCATAACAGCTTCTCTTGCTTTTTAAATTAAATCTTCAACTTTACAATAACTGATTCTCAAGAGAAAGGGATTATAAATGTGCCACATCCTGCTATTTCAAAGCAGCAGCACAAAATAATAAAGAGCTAACTAATGTGGTCCCAATGATTACTGTACATTTCATTAAAATTTCATCTCTTTGTCCCATTTAAGGACTCACTACATGCTTCTGGCCATATGGAATCTGTTACGCAGACCCTGTGATTTCTTCTCCATGAAGATTACTTCACTACTTGCACAGAACAAAATAATATAAACTAAAAAAAAATTTATACCATGTTTACAGCTGAGTTTTCCTATAATTCCGCTACAATTCAAACTATCAACATATCGTCAGGTTAAATTCCATTATAATAAAACAGACAGATATTTAAATTTTTTCACAAAGGAATTTAAAGTCCCAAATAACGTTCAATTAACTGATAGTTTAAAAATAGTAACTAATTCTTGAGCAATAAGGTCTTTTAACTGCTATTTTTGTTGTTGTTGTTGTTGTTTGCAACATACATTTCAACACTACTGAATAAACAAACTTAGTCCAAACAAAACCATTTAGGTGAGTCACGATGCATCATGATAGTGGCCAACTTTCTGGAGAGCCCTGCAATAGTCACCTGAGAAGAAGCATGATGTAGCAGGAAACCTGGATCTGCCTCTACTATGGAAACTGGACAAGTCATACGAAACTGGACAAGACACTCAGCTCCTTTGGGCCTTGGCTCTGATCTGTAGGAAGAGGCTGGACTGGATCCAAACTTTAATTTAAAAAAAAAAAAAAAAAGTGTCTCACCCTGTCACCAGGCTTGAGTGCAGTGGCATGATCAGAGCTCCCCGTAGCCTCGAACTCCTGAGCGCCATTCTCCTACCTCAGCCCCCTGAGTAGCGGGACTGCAGGCACACACGACCACACACAGGTTTTTCTTTCTTTCTTTCTTTCTTTTTTTTTTTTTGTAGAGACAGGGTCTCAAACCCCTGGGTTCAAGTGATCCTCCTGCCTCAGCCTCCCAATGTGCTGAGATTATAGGCGTGAGCCACCGTGCCTGGCCTGCAAACTTTATAAACAGAATTCTGGCTAAAGCCTCCAGTATAAATGGGCAAAAGCAGATGTCTTAATTTATTTTATGCTGCTATAACAGAATATCTGAGACTCGGTAATTTATGAAGAAAATAAACGTATTTCTTATAGTTCTGGCTGAGAAGTACAAGATCATGAGGTCTGCATCTGATAAGGGACTTCATTTTACATCATCCCAGGGCAGAGGGCAGAAGAGCAAGAGACGGTGCACACTCCTTTATAACTAACCCACTCCCAAATAAAGACAGTAATCCATTCACAGGGGCAGACCCGTCATGACCGAATCACCTAATAGGCCCCAACTCCCAACACTATTGCACCAGGGATTAAGTTTCTAACACACAAACTTTGGAGGACACATTCAAACCACATCACTGGACGTGCACTGACCTCCTTCTCCCACAGCAGCTCCTGAAACAGTTCTGGAAGTGGCAAAGTCCTCAGGAGAACAAAGTTTGAAAATCTAAAGAGTTTGGAAATATATATATATACACTTCCCAACCACCTTCCAGTACTAACCCCCAAATTCTTTTTACTTTGATTAAATTAACATGACCTCCTGCAACACTGCTGCTCCAAAAAATATCAATAAGAAATCAGATAAAGCAATTACATTTAATAAATATTTACTGAGTATTTACTAGGTGCTAGACCCTGAGGATTAATGATGAATAGAACAAGGCCTCTCCCCGTCAAAGTGAGCCCACAAGCTATAGGAGACAGATATAACCAACTACAATGCAAACAAGCAAAAGTTACTATGGATTAAGCCAAGAGTGCTGACTAAAACACATAGGAGGAGCTGCTTACTCAAACCAGAGATCAGGAAAGCCTTCCCAGAAAAAATTACGTCAACGCTAACAAAACAAATATATATTGGCTTGAATATAAAATGACAGTGTTTTAACCTGAGTAAATTCCCTTGTGTTTCTAACCTAACCACTCCCCTCATCAAGCTTCTTCACTATTTATCCATATACTCTCTATCACCTTTACTCACTGTATCTTTTTTTAAAAAAAAGAAATGGAATATCTAACAAGTTCTTAGGTGATGGGGTGGGGTGGGGGGGCAAAGAAAAGAAACACGATCTTGTATAACTGACGATGGCTACATCCATGTGAATACTCCATATGGGAATAATAACCTTTCAAGTGTTAACAAAGTGGAGTCACTCATGCCAAATGTCATATAATCAAACTGCAACTGTAAGAAAGCAGATAGATCCCAAAACAGACGAGTTTTTCCTAAAAACAGCAGATTCTAGCCTACCTTAGTCAGAACAAGAAAGTCCCCTCTGCTTTAACCCTTATAAAAAAAAAAGTAAACTGAAGTAATCTATTGTTAACTAATCAGCTTCTTTTCCCCATTGTTCTGTTTCCTCATTCCCACCTCACAAAACCCAATAGTCTGCCACTGCCCAGTAGAAGCTGTGATTCTATTAGAATGGAGGCTGCACCGATTCATGAATCGAGAATAAAAGCCAATTAGATACATAACTAAATGAGTTTTAATTTTGTCTTTTGACACAAGAGTAAAAGTGGATATGGAAATATCCATGTGAGTATGGATTAATACAAGAGGGTTAAGGATTGGTAAGCCTACATGGTTATTTATATAAACTCCATCCATGGATTTCATGCTGAGTGTAAAGGCATAATCTTTCAGGCCCAAAGACATTTTAAATTTTTTAATGTTATCACATGTTTCCAACTTAACCTAGAAATTATTTAATCAATGTTTTGAGAAGAATTAAGTACTAGACAGTAACTATAAAATTACTTCAGAAACAATAAAATTCACATATCTCCAAATAAACCTATTTGGAAAATAATATGATCAATCTGTTATCTTGACCACTAATTTGTATATACAATTCCTCGTAAGTTATACTTTTATGTTGTGACTTTTTCTATTTTTCTCTTTTACTACATCTTAACATTTTAAATGGTAAAAATTCAAGTTGAACTGATCATTAAAGTCTTATTAAATCAAGACTTTTAAAAATAAAGATAAAAAATAAATAAAGAGACAAGGTCTTGTTATACTGTCTAGGTCAGACTAGATCCAAACTCCTGGGCTCAAGTGATCCTCTCACCTGAATCTTGAGAGTAGCTGGGACTACAACTCAGGCCACCATGCTGAGTTTAAATCAAGACATTTTTAATGCAAAATACAATTATTTCAGAATTTTTTATGACTTGGGACAATGGCAAGACTGAAGATTACTTTTGCTTAAACTATTTCTTCTCAAATAGTTACAAAATACAAACAAAACTGCCTAATATATTCGTGAATCAAAACAAAGGTTTAGGTATGATAGAAGACACCAGAGGCAGGTATTTACAAATCAATAAGCTAATTGCACTATCATCCTTATTAGTTAAAAAGCCCTATCAAGTATATGACATTAAATATATATCTTTATATAATAAAAATTCATGAATAATTGCACTGTTTATAGGTGAAGAATTTTTTTTTTTTTTTAAGACAGTCTTGCTCTGTCACCCACACTGGAGGGCAATGGTGCGATCTCGGCTCACTGCAACCTCTGCCTCCCAGATTCAAGTGATTCTCCTGCCTCAGCCTCCTGAGTAGCTGGGATTACAGGTGTGCACCACCACACCCGGCTAATTTTTGTATTTTTAGTAGAGACAGGGTTTCACCATGTTGGTCAGGCTGGTCTCGAATTCCTGACCTCATGATCCACCTGCCTCGGCCTCCCAAAGTGCTGGGATTACACTGTGCCTGGCCAAGGTGAAGAATTTTTAAGTGTATTGAAAAGGGTATTTACAAAAATTCATAGTAAAGCCCTTCTAAATAGAGAAGTACACATATCATACATAATAACTGCTTAGAGATGAATTAAGCTGAAATTGCGTTTTTGAATTTTTTTATAAAGGAGACTATTTCCTAATATAAGCCAATCTCCCAGTAATATCTTCAAATTGCTAAGCCTATACTAAAGAAATCAAATTCACAATAATGGTATACTTCAATGCCATAATATCAAATGAATAAAGCAGTAATTTTCTTCATTCACTGAAGGCAGCACAGGACAAAAGAAGTAAAACTGAAAATGTTCTTCTTGGGAGAAAAAGGGAAATATTTTAAGTTCAATAGTAAGAGATGACCTATGTAAAATTCATCAGAATATTTATCAGAAATTTTCACATACTTAAAAAGAAACAGGTCCATTCACAAGTTCACGAGCTATGACTGGGTTCAATGCTTGCTGCTCTTCAAGCACAGTATTTCATCATATATTTCATTCTTTTCCCATCAGCACTATGCACCAAGACACATGAAAGTGCATATCAAATAAAAAAACTGAATAGTTTCTTACCACAAAGCTTCACTTTTGTTATTTCAGAGACAGATATAAAAATGTATTTAAACAATCTCAAATAATTAACTCATGAGATGACCCCACCTATCAACAATTCAACTTCCTCAACCAAAATCTCGTAAGTATGAAAGAAAAAAACCAACAACAAAAAAGGAGACTTAGGAACATAATAACAAAATACAAAAAAGAAACACATTTTGTTTATTTATTTAACCGAAACAGAGGCTGCGGCAGCTGCAGGAGCCTTTTCTGACTGATGTGACATGAGTTGCTACATTTAAAACCAGACGCTTTAAACAGATGGCTATTCAGTTAAAGCCTTCAGGCTTATCTCCCACACTTGGTCACAGTTGCCAAGGAAGAGGACACTAGTTTTCCAGTATAGCTTAAGTATAATTTCACACAGGACCATGGATTGACCACTGACAATTACACACACGACATCACAGACTGGTGATGTAACTGCTAACCGATGTCACACTGTCTTTTAAGAGTATTGCTAGTTACAAAGAAAGCACCAAGAAACAGACGTTAAAGCCTAGGTATAGAATGAATTTTAGCCTGAAATGTAGGCTATAGCAAATATACAATTCAAGAACCACTCTATACTAATAAATATTTCAAGTTATGTTTACTTTCAGTCTTTTGTTCATGTCAGAATTTTCACTGCCACAGCAATAACGAGCAAAAAGTGTAGCTGGAGCATAAACCAATTAAAGATCACCTTGTACTCATGTAAGTTTTTTGAATCAGCTTCCAAAAGCATATCTGCAATACACGGTTAAGAATATTATCGTCTTCATGTACCTGCTTTTGGATTATGAGTCAGTATTAATCATCCAAACAAGTACAGCAGTCTTCAGCACTAGTGCTGCAGTAAAACTTCGGAAGAACTGACATTCAGACTCCTGACACAAAAACATGACAGAATCTGTCTCCAAGAAAATATCTGGGCCCCTCTGAGGTTCTGTCCAAGACAGAAAGGGCTTAAGGCAATGAACAAGGCACCATCCTTTTTTTTTTTTTTTTTTTTTTTTGACTACTAGACAAACTTTCTGACTAGAATGCCTATGTCCACTTTTTTGTTTGTTTTTGAGACGGAGTCTCACTCTGTCACCCAGGCTGGAGTTCAGTGGCACGATCTTAGCTCACTGCAACCTCTGCCTCCCGAGTTCATGCCATTCTCCTACCTCAGCCCCCCAAGCAGCTAGGACTATAGGCGCCCGCCACCAAGCCCAGCTAACTTTTTGTATTTTTAGTAGAGATGGGGTTTCACTGTGTTAGCCAAATGGTCTCTATCTCCTTACCTCGTGATCCCCCCCCCGCCTCAGCCTCCCAAAGTGCTAGGAGTACAGGCGTGAGCCACCGCACCTGGCCTGCCTATGTCCACTTTTGGCATGCACTTCTGCCACCTTGCACATTGTAGACTAACAGAGTTTCACCATTCCTGTCTCGTTCCCCAACCACTCACCTTCCTCAAGACCCCACCTTCAATTCCTGCTTAAAATATGTAACATGGATTCTCCTTGTCTTTTTAAGATAAAGACCCAAATCCTTATCACTGACTGAAAGCCCTTTTGTGGCTACACTATGCCTAGTCTAGCCCTATCTGCCCTCAGGTGGGCCTCACCTGATCGCATGCTCTCAGGTATTCTCTCCACTACAGCTACATTGGTCTTTCGTTCCTGGAATACAACATGCCTCCTGCCACCAAGGGCTGCTGTCCTTTCTGCTATAAAATATTGTCATTCCTCTCTTCATCTACTTCAAGTATATTCTACTTTCAGATCTCAGTTCAAATGCCACTTTATCAGGTAAACCACTTTTCTGGTCAGGCACAGTGGCTCATGCCTGTAATTCCAGCACCTTGGGAAGCTGAGGCAGGAGAATCACTTGAGGCCAGGAGGTGAAGAACAGCCTGGGCAACATGGTAAAACCTCACTGTGATGGCTAATACTGAGTGTCAACTTGATTGGATAGAGGGACACAAAATATTAATCCTGGGTGTGTCTGTGTGGGTGTTGCCAAAAGAGATTAACATTTGAGTCAGTGGGCTGGGGAAAGCAGATCCACCCTTAATCTGGTGGGCACAATCTCATCAGCTTCCAGCAAGTATAAAGCAGGCAGAAGTTCTGTCCCTCTAAGAGAATCCTGCCCAATACAGCCATCTCTACTAAAAATACAAAAATTAGCCAGGCGCTGGCCCGTGTAGTCCCAACTACTCGGGAGGCTAAGGCATGAGAATCACTTGAGCCCAGGAGGCTGAGGCTGCAGTGAGCCAAGATTGCAATGCTGCATTCCAGCCTGGGCAACAGAGCAAGACTCTGTCATTAATTAATAAATAAATAAATAAATAAATAAACCATTTTTCTGGCCTCTTATTAAGTCAAATCACCATATTTTCTATACAGCACCATACTGCTCATAATCATACGTGTCTTCACTGCAGTTTTGTGTTATTTTATTAATACCTGCCTCCTACCCTGCCAATAACCTAAATCCAAAGATTGCACAGACCAAGTTTGTTTTTACTCCCCAGTGCTTACTATAGTGGCTGGCACAAACTGAGCACTTAATAAATATTTGTTGAATGAATAAGTACAGAGAAGGATTTTAAAAATTAATATGCATCATTCAATAGAAAAATTTAGTATCACATTTTTCAATCACAGTCCTACCATTCTTTATTTTATTGAAATTTAAAAATTGTGAAAAGAACTCTTTAGGGATCAAATTTTTCATCCTTTGACTTCAAGTATGAAGATAAAATTCTTCATACATGACCCCATAAATTTATATCACAAAATTCGATGTTCAAAACTAAAATCTTTAAAAACCAGACTGTTTTAAAGAAACAAAAGATTAAAGATGAGTTTGTAAAGATAAAGAGATAGACAAATTGATTAAAAAGAAATCTCAGGCAGAAAAGAAACTCTTCAAAGAGCATAAATGTTTTATAGAGAAGAATATATTTTATTGTTACAATAAAAAGATACTAGGGTATGGAATTGTTGGCAAGATTAATATTATGTTTACAAATGAAAAGCATCCCTCGAATACAAGCAGTTTAAACAATTGTTTGATCAAAAAATACAGGGTACAAAAGATTTGATGCCAGTCTATTAAGTATACAATGCTCTATTTTTTAAAATGTAACAATTGACAGGCCAGTAGATACTGTGTAACATTAATTTTTCCTCTTTAGAGCTATGTTGACTTACAGATTTGGAGGTTTAACGTTTCCCCACAATATTTATACTTTAAAAATATCTTGTTCATTCAGTAAGGGCCATCACTTACAAGTATTTATTTTATGTGGAGATCACTTTGAGGTGTCAAAAAAAATCAATTCATCATATTCTGTGTACTATACTCCATTAGGACATGAGTGCTGTGGAGAGACCTAACTATAATTCTCCAATGGTAGCCATTTAAGTTTAGCTACCCTAAGAAAGACTGCTACTGCCATGCAGATATTCCAGTGTAGTCTTTCTTCACCTAGATTTTTATTTTCTTGACTTTTTCATTATTGCTTAATTGCTAACATTTCCTTTTGACATGTATTGATCATGCTAATAGCTATAACATGGCCTTTTGTGCCTAGAATTGATGGACTATATTTAATACAAATCTATATGAATCGACAAACAAGTTTATTTAATGATGTTTATTCAAAGGAATGACATTTTCTAGACAGCACTTTTCACATTTGAAATATTGAAGATAAAATGCTAGCTTTAAAAAAAATAAAAATCATTTTAACACTTTATAGTGATTCGCCACATGCAATTTTCCTAAACACTTTATTTTCATAGATAGCTAAGCCACATGTGTCAATCCTATCACCATCACCTACTGAACCAATCTAATCTTGTGTACTATAGACTACCAGAAGTATGAAACAAAGAGTCGCATGAATATACCTTTCAAAGTTCAAAAAAAAGAAATTTTTATTTATAAACCCTATATGTTACAAAGAATTAAATTAATAATGAGAACAAACAGAGAAGAGCATTAAATAGAAGTAACATGCCTTTTATTTAACTCCACGAATAGTGTCTTGTGCTTAATAAACATTTTTCTGGCAAAAAAAAAAAAAGGTACAAGAGGTACAAGGTGACGAGAAGCTATTAACTGTCAAACACAACACTAGATAATAGAGAGAGGTATCACAGAAATTCACTACTGTGAATACACTAACAGGCCTTCTTATAACCTGAGTAAAAGCTTCCGGAGATAGAGCTGATTCCTCTGATCCTGTGTTCACCTAGCAACTTTCTGACTCCTAGCTTAGCTTCTCAGGTACCAAGACACCATGAAAAAGAGGTATTAGAAAGTAATGAGTATTCTAATCAATGAAAAAATATAACCACCCCACTGTCCATTAACAAGCATTGTGGATACAAATCAACTTCTTTCTGAATATGATAACTGGTTCAGGTCCCCAGAGTGGGATCAAACCAGGGCAAATGGATGAAACTACAAAGTTGAAGATGCTAGCCTAAAGAAGTGGTCTCAAACTCCTTGGTTTTGGGATCCCTTTATAACTCTTAAAAATTATAGAGGACTCCAAAGAGTTTTTGTTCACATGGGTTTACTTACCAGTATTTATTATATTGGAAATTAAAACTAATTAAAATTTTAATATCTACTTATTAATTCATTTAAACACAGTAATAAGCCCATTACACAGCAACATAACATTTTCAGGAAGGCAAAGCACCAGGCCTACTGCAGGGGTGTGAAGGAGGCCACAAATTCTGTTTCAAGAGAGCTCTGAGCCCACGGAGTAGACATTATGAGCAAAGCTCGTCGTCTCAAGTTCAAAAAATTACAGACAGGAAGTTACTGAGACTAAATGATGGCAGATATGTCCAAGGAATATTGTGAGGATTTGATCCATTTAGGAATTTTGTGATGTATGTGTGGAGATGGCAACTAGTGGACAACACAACAGTACTGGAATGGTGGTAATACAGGCAAATAGTAACATCATATTAGAAGTCTAGGAATGAGGATAAATAATGGCTGCTCAGCAGAAAAATCCATGTTCCCTCTCCAAGTGATCTGTGTTACTGTGAGGCAAAAATCAGGTCATGTACATTTTCATATTAAATTTTTTGCTAAATAAGCTTCTGTAATCATCAAATGATTTCTGGAAATATAACTAATATAACATACATAAATTTAGTGAGAAGAGGTACACTGATTTTCATTTTTGCAAATCTCTTTTACTTCTGCCTTAACAGAAGACAATCATATTGTCATATCTACTTCTATGTTCAATATATAACAATACGTTGTTTTGGTTGAAGTATACAAAGAAAATCTGGCATCACATAAGTATGTAGTTGGAGAAGGGAGGTGCACATTAATAACCTTTTCAGTTAATTGCAGATACCTTTCTCTAACACTATACCAAAACTAAACAAATGGTATTTGCTAAAAGGTTAGTTGAAGTACAGAACCTAAAACTATCAAGCCAGGTGTGTTGGCCAGTGCTTGTAATTTCAGTGCTTTGGGAATCCAAGGCAGGAGGATCACTTAAAGGCCAGAAGTTCAAGACCAGCCTGGGCAACATAAGGCGACTCCATCTCTACAAAAATCTTTTTTAACAAAAATCACCAGGGCGTGTGGCATGCCACCTGTGCTCCCAGCTACTTGGGAGGCTAAGGTGGAAGGACTGCTTGAGCCCAGTAGTTCAAAGCTGCGGTGGGCTACGATCACGCCACTGCACTCCTGTCTGAGCAGCAGAGTGAGACCCCGCCTCATAAATAAATAAACAAACAAAAAATCGTATCAATGAACTTCTATATTCTGTCACATTAAAACCCAACAATCTATCATACACTTTGATTATCAAGCATTGGTCATTTGGAAAATACTGGTTAACTGAGTTATGCACAGATTCTGTATGTTGACACATTTTACCAAACACTATGAAAAAATAACAATTATTAATGCCACCAATAATCTCAGCAGAAAGATCTTTAAGTACTGAGAAGTTATCAGCTCACAGTGGCCAAGTTTCCCAAAACTCTCATTTTTGTATGAAATCACAAATTTTATCACAAGCAACAGATACTGTCAGTTTTCCTTGAAAAACTTACCATTCATTTTGGAGAAAATACCTACCAAATGCCTAAATCTGATTGATCATAGTTTATCAGTCATTCTCTCAAGTATGATGCTCCATCTTAAGAAGTAGCTGGTCAATGCAAAACTCAAATAATTGCACGAAAGCTTTCCCTTGACACAAGGGAAGTGATTCATGTATACCTGCCATTTTCTCTCATAGAACATTAAAAAGACATGTATTAAAGGGTCAAAATTTCACACAATCATTTTTACCTTTTTTTTTGTTTTTTTTTTTTTTAAGAGTCACTCTGTTGCCCAGGCTAGGGTACAGTGGTGCGATCTTGGCTCACTGCAACCTCCACGTCCCAGGTTCAAGTAATTCTTGGGCCTAAGCCTCCTGAGTAGCTGGGATTACAGGTGCCCGCCACCATGCCTGGCTAATTTTTGTATTTTTATTACAGATGGGGTTTCAGCATGTTAGCCAGGATGGTCTCGAACTCCTGACCTCAACTGATCCACACGCCTCAGCCTCCCAGAGTGCTGGGATTACAGGGCATGAGCTGCAGCGCCCGGCAAATTTTTACTCTTTCATCACAGACGTTCTTAAGGAAAATCTAAGGTTTTGTCTTCTGAAGAATACAACTACCAGAGTTGTTTGCTGTTACTGCCTTGATTCGTGCTAAGGCACCACCAGCAGTTTTATCCCTAATTGCTTTTGCATCATCAGTACAAATGTCAACAAAGTTGAAAAAGGCAAATAATGTCTTCATATTTTATACAAATAGTTTTTTTGACTTGTGGAATCTCCCGAAACGGTCTAAAAGACCCACCCCACAACCCTACTCCCTTGATGGTTGCAGACCATACTTTGAAAACTGCTGGCCTAACGTTTGTCAAGGGAGTATCAAACAAACAGAAATCTGCCCACTGGAAAGCGATGCCTGGAACAGCCACATGGCTTTTTCATCACAGAGATTTCTTTCAGCTGCAAAGATAGGGGCTCCCTACCTGGGAAGGCAATGGATTTATGCAGCCAGCTCAAAATCTTTATATGGAGTTAAATACTTCACCTACAACTTACATCTTCTTCATATGGAATAACATGAAATAAATTTCTGCCTACAGTGGAAACTATTTTATAGGTCTCCAAAAATCCAACACTTTTTTTCCTCTCTAGGCTAAACAAATCCAGTTGCTTTAACCATTCCTCATTTACAGAATCCTCTGATTTAGCCCCATCCCAACCACCTTCCTCTTGCAATGGCTCCAGTTTTTTAAGTCCTTCTTAAAACAAAGCTTTCTAAAATGAGCACAACACTCCAGATATCTCTGATGAAGATAAAGGCAACTGAAACCATTAATTTTCCTGATCTGGGTACAATCCTTCTGTAACATAGCCTCGATACCATGTTAGCTTTATTAGTCACATACCAAAACATCCAGCTCTTTTCCACTCACAGTACTGAGAAGCCCTATTTCCCCCTTCAATATCTACCAATCAATTTTTTTAAAAACCTCAATGCAGGACTTCACATGTATTCGTATTAAATTCTGCCCAGTTTCTGACATATACAGACTAATGATAATCTTTGGGAAATTTGGGTCTACCATAAATACTCGCTGTCCCTCTCAGCTTTTTTAATCAACTTCATGAAGATTTTATAAATGACTTCTTTCTCATTATCTAAGACTTTTGTTATTGCTTCTAATCAGCAAGTATTGAATAAGATAAAACTACAGGGAGAGCCCAGTGACCTAAAACTGCAGCTCATCATTCCGGTTCAAACAACTCAATGAAGATCCACTTAGGTATATAATCCCCTAACACACACCCTATGTAACACACTCCTATTTCATGTAAGTTAAAATTCTACATAACTGCTTACTTCTAATCAATGACTCTAAAAAAGAACCCAAGAGTTCTTTTACAAAATGAAAGAATCACATTTCCGGATGTAAAAAATTCAACCAGATGAGAACACTAGCATATGATTCACCCCAGCCAGCTATACTGAGAAAGGTCATGTCAAACTGCCACTGCATTATTCCAGGTAGCCTGCTATGTCACTGCCGCAGATATTTTTTTGGCCATATATCTCAGACTATCTGAAAGGACTGCCTCTTCCAGGTTTCACTCTCTAGAAATGAGAAACTTCCTGTTTTCTGTAAATGGTTACAGAAAATGCAAGTATATTTTATACAGTTTAAGTCTCTTTCTATTCCACATTAGTTACTTCATCGGGAATGCTAACAGCATGTACCTCCAGGCAACACAGCATAGTGAAAAGTGTTGAAGGCAAAAAGTCCTACAGTTCTAGCTTCTTTGCCACTTAAAAATGAGTGACCTTACGCTTTCACTTTGCATCTGCATGACTTATCTGTCAATTTGTGGGAATCGCGACAGACTCAGAAAATTGCATATTTCGTAGCATTACGGTGAATAATCATCGAGATTATATATATGAAAATAACCTCATAACCTGGTTGGTACAAGCAAAGTCCTCAATACAGATTAGTTTCCATCCTTCCTGCCGCGGTGTCTTGCAAGGAATAAGCACTCCCACACTGTAGCATTATGCTCCCTTCCAACCCATTTAAGACAAAAAAAAAAAAAAAAAGTACTATTCCGTGCTATACAACAGATAAAAGTTGTCACTCCCAGTCCAGGAGCTAAGATGTGTCACAGAAGACATTACATACTGTGAAATAACAGATCAGAAAATACATCTTGCTTATTTTAGGATACAAGTGCATGGCACACTAGAAGAACTCAGGGAAAAAAAAAAAAAAGTCTGCCAAATTGGTGATTCTATATCATCAATCTAAAAAAACTATCACTCATGGAAAAAAGACATAAAGTATAGGTTTAAGAATAAAATATTTTCAATCAAAAACTCCTTTCTCATGTTTAAAAAATGACATTACTACTTTAAAATAAAAACTTCAATGGCTAAATATAACTTGACCAGGTATGGCACTGTAGGTTTTCTTCAAATGAAACTATCACATGTATCAATAAAACCACTACAGACAGAGACAAACTCAAGAAACTATGTTGCAGTGATCCAGAGACAAAGGTAAGGACATAGATAGGACTTACTGTATTTTAATAAGGCACAGCACTGTCTTATTTTAAGATGATAGTATATAAATCAATAAAACGGGCACTGTATAGCATAAGAAAAATGTGTTATAATGAAAAATAATTATACATTTTTGTTTTATAGTTCTATTAAACTTGTCTCCTTTCCTTGCAACAGTGGTAAAAGCATTTCAATCCGAGATGTTTAACATACTGCAATTCCTTTCCTCAACTGCCTTACAGAGCATGCATTTGCTGGATAACAAAACGAGAAATTCACATAAGTTGCCTTAATTTATAAGGAATCAGGAGCACAAAGGACTATCCATATAAAAGGTCGACTGGGTAAATATTCTCATATTACACCATAAAGGAGAAACAGAAGAATGGAAAAGCCAGGATAATCCAGTGCAAACATGTATATTAAATCTGAGCTTTGGGAGGCCAAGGCGAGAGGACACCTTGAGGCCAGGAGTTTGAGACCAGCCTGGGCAACATAACAAGATGCCCATCCCTACAAAAAAGTAAAAATTAGCCCAGTGTGATAGCACTGTAGTCCCAACTACTTGGGAGGGTGAGGCAGGAGGACTGTTTGAATCCAAGAGTCCAAGGCTGCAATGAGCTATGATCATGCCACTGCACTCTAGTCTGGGTTACAGAGCAAGACCCTGTGTCTATCAATCAATAAAAATAAAAACTCAAAAACTTAACCCCAAATTTTCAGGCAAAAGTTAACAGAAGTACTACACATTTTAAAAGGCAGTAACCGAAAGAGACGAAGGTTTCTTAGTGACTAAGCAGAGAAAGTACCAGTCACAACTGTAGAAATTAGAAGCCGTCACATAAGATGTAAGGCTTCTTTTGGATAGATAAAATGAACAAATCAAAAGAAATTCAATTTAACTGCCCAAGGGTAAATGATAATTCTAAGACACAAACACCTGAAAGAGTAATAGGTAGAGAGACACTGATTCATTTAAATGATCAAAAGTATCCATTTTCTATGTAAAAGCTAGAGCTACATCTAAAAAGAATTAGATACAATATTTACAAACTCGTTATTTTTATTTTTTTTTTTTTTTACTGGGAAAAACAAAAAAGGTTTGGCTAAAGGAACCTGAGGTCAAAGCATATCTGACTATTCGATTTTGCTAACAGATAGGCCCCATAATGACTAAGTTTCTCCAATCCAGATTTTGGTTAAAATATTGATGCCTATGGGATAACTCTATGGGATAGTTGTTACTAGCTGCCAACACCTATCTGAACAGATTACAAATTTAGCTTCTAGAGTTGTCTAAGTGAATGTCAGTCTATCATGTAAGATAAAATACATGTGTAAACTTGCATGTATGAAAACCCAGCCAGGCACAGTGGTTCACGCCTGTTATCCCAACATTTTGGGAGGCCACCACAGAGGGAAGATCACTTAAGCCCAGGAGTTGGAGACCAGCCTGGGCAACATAGCACAGTGGGACCTGATCTCTATAGAAAACTAAAAATTAGGCGGGAGCAGCGATGCGAGCCTGCAGTCTCAGATGGCTGAGGCAGGAGGATCACTTGAGCCCAGGAGTTAGAGACTGCAGTAAACCATGATCACACCACTGCACTCCAGCCTGAGCAACAGAATGAGATCTTGTCTCCAAAAAAAGAAAAGAAAATACATAAATATATTCACACACAAAGATGTTAGCTGCTGTCTCTGCCAAAAAATAATTTAAGAAAAAAAAGAGTATTAAGACTCCATAGAGTTTATATAATTTACCCCAAGAAAACCAGCACCTTCCCGCCAAAAGTGTTAAGATTTATCTCAAGCAAGATTTGGGTCATGACTAAATTCCATTTGAAATAATTTCAATACATATTAACAAATATTTCCTGAGTCCCCTATTATGTGAGGTTTTTTATAAAGGTATAATCACTCCACAGGGGAAACATACCCACACCCCCTTCCCTGACCCTAAAAACATTCTTAAAAAGCTTAATTCTGACAAAAAAAGAATATTTTAGGTAGAGGTAACAACAAAAACTAAGACACTGAAGTATCTGAATATGCAACAAAGAGAAAAATTTAAACGGCATGCTGAGAAGTTTCTACTTTTCTAAATAAAATGGGGTTCAGTTTCTGAACCCAGGAATATTGAGACCTTAACTTTTAAGAAACATTAACTCTTCAGGTTACCTGAAAGATGCAGATTAGAGACAGAAAAGGCTAAAAACAAGGACACAAGTCAGGACGTCCCTGATGAGGACCCAGAAAAGCAGATATGAGAAGGAAACAGAGCAGCATACTAAACATTAGAGAAGGAGAACTGGCAGAACTTTAAGTAACTACAGTCACAAGTGAAGAAAGAAGGAGGAATTCAAACATGGGTAAATAACTGAGAAATGATGCCGTTAAACCTTGACAGAAAACACAGTAATGCATAATAATAATAGGAGGGTCGTTAATAAATGCAGATGATTAACAAAATCATGTCAAATATGAGATGGTGAAAAATTCATATGGAAGAGTCCAACATAATATCAAAAATACCAGAATGGAGCTCAAGAAAACAGTCTGGCTAGAGATGGTATCAAATGTCTCGATCCCAGACAGGCAACCAGGGAAGCTATGGGAGTGGAAGAGACTATTGAAAAATCAAGTGGAGTGAGAGGAGAAAAAAGTGGATCAGGAATAAAACTGGATAAGGACTCACTACCTGTGTAACAGAAAGAAAGCTAGACTACCTGGAAAGGAATCCCAGATCTACCACTTAACCTGTGTGAACTTGGACAAGTTCCTTAAGCTTTTCGTGCTTTGGTTTTTTCACATGTAGAACAGGGATAATAGCAGACCATCCTTTATACTGTTGTTGAATTAAGTCATTTTGTCTTCATGTAACCCACATGTAAAACATTATAGAAACTAAGGCTCATATGTAAAGTACATATAACAGTGTCTGACTTACACTAAGGCTCAATAAATATAAGCTCCCATCATCATCATCATCATCATCATCATCATCATCATCATCATCATCAAAAAAGAACAGTAAAAGGCAGAGAAACAGAAGAGTAGCAAAGAAAAAGGGTGAACAACAAGAGGATGTGAAGAATGTAAGCTGAATTTGATGAAGGCTAAGAACTGGCCTTGGACAGGGCCTTTGACTGTAGTCTCAGCAGGTTAGCAAGGAAAAAAGTGAGATTGCCAAGGGTTGAGGATAAGCAGAGGCAACAACAAAAGTTATCTCTGGAGAATTTTGAAAACCAAATGGAAACATGATAGAGCCTTAAGGAGCAAAGGCAAAGAAAAAAATTCAGCTGAAGGACCAAAATGGTATGGATCAAGAGAAAGAAGCCAGTGGGCCAGGAAAATAGAAAACAGATGAAACAAAGACATGAAGGAATTGAGAAAAAGCAAGGGGGAGGAAGGGGAGGCAACCAGTTAACTCAATGGCTCTGACCTGTGGTACATACGCAGAATCGAGAACTCAGCCAAAAAAAAAAAAAAAAAAAAAAAAAAAAGGTAAATTTCTTGAATTTGTTTATGTGCCTGGAGTATAAGATAGCCATTCCATATACACTCCCTCATCCTCAAATTCTTAAATACTGCAGTAACTTGGTTAAATTAGCTTCTATTGCATTTTTGTTAATTGGGTAAATTTTTATCTAAGTATCCAAAAACACACATACAAAAAAGTACAGGTATGTTAAGGGTACAGTTCAATTAATTTTCACAAAGTGAACACACCTGTGTAATGAGTACCCCCCTCCCCCACTCACCAACACCGAAATCTTGAAACAAAATCAACTTCCTAGAACGCTAAGTCACCTCCCTCATGACCCCTCCCAGGCACTACTCCACAGTAAGCGTATACATGATCCTGACTTCTATTATCGTAAGTTAGTTTTGTCTGTGTCTAAACTTTATACAAAAGAAATCAGAATACCACTCGTAAAGAAGCAATCCTCAAGACCATCACAGCAATTCAAAATCTTTCCAAAGCTAGGCATTGAGTCTCTGTCTCAGAAATATTCTTAGGTAAAAACAAATTTCACATAATTTATGTCCATTTTGACCATTACTCATCTGTGTCTCCCCAATGAAATACTTTTCTCTCTCCCTAAGTAAACCAAGAAACATCACTTTGCCTTAAATCTCAGTCATTTCACATGAAAGTTTCTCAAATAATAATGCTATTTATATAACTTTAAAATTACACTTTACATTGATATTATTTACTTGGTATCTAATCATACTATTCTTAACTGTTTTTAAGATAGGCCTCTTTCATTAATGATTATCTACCTGAATAGCTAATTCTGTTATTAAAAACATACAAAATGGTAAATCTGACCTATGAGGAAAAAGGTAACACATTAAAAGAGTTCACTGTCATACTCAGAAAAAAGTCAGTGTAAGGAAAAGTATTTAGTAACAACAATCTTAAATCTGTAATATCAATTCCTTCTTTGGAATTCCCAAGAAACAATTTTTTTTTAAAAGACAGAATCTCACTCTGTTGCCCAGGTTGGAGTGTACAGTGGCACAATCACGGCTCACTGCAGCCTCAACCTCCCGGGCTCAGGTGATGCTCCCCTGTCAGCCTCTCAGGTAGCTGGGACTATAGGTGCACATCCCAATACCCCGCTTTTTTGTTCGTTTGTTTGTTTTGGTAGAGACTGGGTTTCACCATGTTGCCCAGGCTGCTCTCGAACCCATGGGCTCAATTTGACTGTCTCAGCCTCCCAAAGAGTGCTGAGATTACACCACGCCTAGCCTCCCAGATACAATTGTTAATAGAAGTCACAGAATTTTCAGCATCAGTTCCATAGATATGTATTATGTATATGATGGTTAGCTATGAGAGTACTCTCTGATACTCAACCAAAGACTGGTAAAAGTATTTTTTATATTGAAAATTTGCAGAAATCTGTTTGTACTCTTTGGCAAATAATTCCAATTTTTTCATAATTTGGAGGGGCCAGAGTCCTAAGGACTTGCGGAGCAAACTCTTCTTTGAATTGAACTGCAAAGCTATGTACCAGACAATTCTGAAAATTAAAGTCAATTTTGGAGCTTAGTTCAACTGCATAACTATGAAAAGCTATGCACAATCATTTAAAATGAAAAACAGCAATTTCCCTATTCATGTTAAAAGTATCCAACATACAAACAGAAGAACATGAATATATCTTTGTTAGTAGCAAAATGAACACTCTAATCCTGTGATACTTCTACACTGTTCTTACAACCCACTTGCCTTGTCTTCACCTCACAGTAAAGAATAAGGTCTGTCTTTATTTTCCTCCCACTAGCCTCTTGACAAAGGACAGTGTCTTAATCAACTTAAGCAGTATCCAGCAAATATTGGGAATTACAAAATATTTTTGCTGAATTGAACTGAATATTCATTCGCTTCTAAAATACTGTGACTGCTTAGAGTCTGCAAGACAGTTTGACATGAGAAATTAATCTAACATCTTTTTAAGCACACTCTGAATATAAAGAATGTATTTGAGATTATATAGTTACACCGTTAGCAAATCAAAGTGTATTAGAAGGAATTTGTGCCATGAATTCATGTTTCCCCTACCCATTTTGAATAGTGTACTCTAATTTTCTCCACTGAAGCTGCATTTTGAAAATATATTCACAAATATAACTTCTGTACAAAACAAAAGTAAATAGGAAACAGTGAAAGCAGCATAGTTATTCAAACTGGAAAGGTACTGAATAACTCTGGTTATACTTTTTAATGAATTAAACCCAAAGTTAAGAACTTCTTACCACAAAATAATTTAAAATTCGACGATTTACCTGTGTGTGTGTGTGTGTGTGTGTGTGTGTGTGTGTGTATACACGATTTTTTTAAAGGGGAATATTTTGGTGTCAATAAATACAAGAGATTATCTTTTTCTTCCTTAATTTATGTTACAATATAAAATCTGGGCCAGGCACAGTGGCTCACGTCTATAACCCCAGAACTTTTGGAGGCCAGGGCAGGAGGATCACTTAAGCTCAATAGTTTGAGACCAGCCTGGGCAACATAGTGACACCTCATCTCTACTAAAAATCAAAAAAATTATCAGGCATGGTGGTGCACACTTGTAGTCTGTAGTCCCAGCTACTTGGGAGGCTGAGGCCGGAGAAGCACTTGAACCAAGAAAATAGGGACTGCAGTGAGCTATGATCATGCCACTGCACTCCAGCCTGGGCGACATTCAAGACTGTCTCCAAAAACAAACACTCTATGAAGGTATTTTAAAGTGGTGTCAGATAATGGGGACATTCAGATACCTGAGCAGTGAATAACCTTTTTTTTTTAAAGGTTACAAGAGAAAAGAATAAAGAAAAAAAGAGAAGGGAGGAGAACTAAAGAGATGAGGGCAAAGTCTTACATACAACCCTACATGGATGGATATGGCCATTCTCCATGGGACAGTGCCTCATTAGATAATTAGTAGTTGTTTGCCCAAATACAATCAGCTATATTCTGAGTCTGTGACCATGTCTATTAAAAGGAGTGTAAGTAACTACCTGAAAGAACTGTAAAAGATTCCAGTGACATACAAATAACACCAGTAAGATGCTGGTCACATCTCATAAACGTGAATTTCCTTTATTTGAGTATCTATACAATCCAAGTGACTTACTTTGTGGTGTTTCGCATTTCAAAATTGTTGCAATTAATTAAGCTACGAGGAAAAGGTGAAAAGATTTCACCTTAATCACTGTGGCTCGACGGCACTGTCTTGGTACTGCTGGCATCCAATGGCAGGGGCCAGAGATGATGCTGAACACCCTACAATACACAGGACAGACAGCTCCACAAACAACATCCAGCCCAAATGTCAATACAGGTTGAGCATTCCTAATACAAAAATCTGAAATCCAAAGTGTTCCAAAACCCAAAACTTTTTGAGTGCCAACATGATACCACAAGCGAAAAATTCCACACTTGACCTCCTATGACAGGCTGCAGTAGTCAAAACCGTTTCATGCATACAATTATTTAAGATATTGCATAAAATTAACTTCAGGTTGTATGTATAAGCTGTATATGAAACATAAATAAATTTCATGTTTTGACTTGAGTTCCATCCCCAAGACACATCATTATGTATATGCAAATATTCCAAAATCTGAAAAAATCCAAAGTCCCAAACACTTCTGGTCCCAAGCGTTTCAAATAGGGGACACTTAACTTGTAGTGCCACAATTAAGAAACTCTGGCAGAGATGAAGTATCCATGCTCTTAAGTCCCTCCAGATCTACACGAGATCCCGCCCTCCTCAACTACTAAAAGACACAGTGCCTGCGATTCTAACTGCTCACTACTGCATCTACTTGTCTACAAAAAAGGTAGAATCTTGATTAAGTGGTTTCAGTAGATTTTTATTTAAAGTGATACACAGTAAGATATCTAAAGTATCAATTAAATCTAAATGGCTAGTCAAAGTTGTAACAGTTCTTCCTTACTATATAATTACATTGTTTATATGTGATAGAAATTTCTGAGGAACTTGAAAATGAGTTATTTCTCTCTCTTTTTTTTTTTTTTTTTTTTGAAATGCAGTCTTGCTCTGTCGCCCAGGCTGGAGTGCGGTGGCATGATCTCAGCTCACTGCAACCTCTGCCTCCCAGGTTTAAGCAATTCTCCTGCCTCAGTCTCCTGAGTAGCTGGGATTATAGGTGCACGCCACCATGCTAGGCTAATTTTTGTATTTTCAGTAGAGACGGGGTTTCACCATGTTGGTCAGGCTGGTCTCAAGCTCCTGACCTGGTGATCCGCCCACCTCGTCCTCCCAAAGTACAGGCATGAGCCACCGCACCCGGCAAAATGAGTTATTTCTTAAACAGAAAACAGTCCCCTCAAAATCTAACCTGTACACATCCTTTATAAATCATCTTTAAAAAAAAAAAAAAAGTCGGCAATCCAAGTTTTACAAAAGAAACAATTATCATTCAAGTATTTAATCTTCTGTTCAAGAACACACAGGACATCGCCAAACCTAAATTTCCTTTGCATACCAGCCAACTGGAATCTGGTACTGGCAAGTTACATAACAGGAATACATAACACTCTTTACTATCATCTCAATTATTTCTTTAAGGTGAATCAAAGTTTGTTTTTTTGTTTTGTTTTGAGATGGCATTTCACTCTTGTTGCCCAGGATGGAGTGCAATGGCGTGATCTCGGCTCACCACAACCTCCACCTCCCGGGTTTAAGCAGTTCTCCTGTCTCAGCCTCCGGAGCAGCTGGGATTACATGCCACCATGCCCGGCTAATTTTTTCTGTAGTTTTAGTAGAGACGGGGTTTCATCATATTGGTCAGGCTGGTTTCGAACTCCTGACCTTAGGTGATCTGCCCACCTCAGCCTCCCAAAGTCCTGGGATTACAGGCGTGAGCCACCACGCCCTGTCATGAATCAAAGTTTTAACTAATGATTGTGAGCTGCAACAAAATGGGAGAAACCTTAAGATTACATTTCTTCAAACTATGATTTTGTTTAAAATTGGAGCACTACAAGAATCTCACAACAAAATTTTCTTTTGATTGCTTGCTTAAACATACTCCAACTTCCAATGCTGAGACCTAAAACCATATTGCAAACTGCTGTTTCCATAGTGAAGTCTGTGGAACTGGAAAACTCCACAGGTCCAACCACCTTTCACTATTCTCCACTTGCCTCATGCCTTCTCCCTTTCAATTCTATTGCCAGTCATTGTAGTCACTCCTGTGCACATGCCCCCACCTTCCTTGACCCTCTCTCATCTAAATCCAACTCACAACCTAATCTATGCCTGAACCTGTGCTGTTGAATATGGTTAGAAAAAAACCCAAACCCATTCAAACTGGTCTTACTTTAATAACCAAAACTCAAGTGGGCTCTTGACATCATGCAGAAATCAAATCACACTTCCCTAAGCCCTTCCCTTAGCCACTCTCCTCCAAAACTAACCATTTTCTTAGGCATTCCCCACAAATCTCTGACACTTCTCCTATCTTTTGTCTCAACTGATGACCTTCCTTCCTTTTTCAATGACAGAAACCACTGAAAGAGAAATGCCACATTCCACATCTAACACCTATCAGCCTCTGTACTCCATACTCTCTCTTTTCTCTTACACTAGAGAAGATATATCCTTGCTGTTACCTGTTGCCAATGCCCTACACTTCTGTACTGTTTCCCATTTGCTACAGCTTACTGAAGAACACTGCTCCAGCAATTCTACTCTCTCTCTCTCTCTTTCTCTCTGACATGTCAATTTCTCACTCTCCACTGTATCAATACCAACACAAAACAAGTGAAAAAGTAGAAGGGTGATAAACTTGGAGACCCAAAGAACACAATTTGGAAACTAATGGACTCTAACATATATTACATGTTTACTCTCCCCACCCCAAAATCCTAGCCACAATTCAAGGATGCCCTCCCACCTCCCACCTGAAGTTCCTGCAGGACACTTCCAGAGCACTTTGATCACCCTGCTAACACGCTGCTCTTCATGTGCTACACAAAGGTATGCAGCTTATCTCCCCTCTTGAGATTTTAAGCTACTTGAGGTTAAAGACTGTTTTAGTAACCACACAGCAGACAGGCAGTGAATGTTAATCAAAAGAAAGAATGAATGTATTTTTGCATGTATTTCTTAGGAGTTTACAAATTTGAAAAAAAAATGACCAAAAATTGCTTCGAGAAAAGCTGATTTAAATGTACCAAAGCCACATTTTAAAAGGATCAGAGAGAAATTTGAAAACAACAGGAGTCCAGAACTGACAGCAGTTTATAACAACTCCTTACCTGAGTCTAAAATACTGGGAAATAAATTCAGAGTGGTTAAAGCTACTCTGCAGATTGTATGTGTGCCAAAACTTGAGTTTTACACAAACCATGCTGTGGCCAAATAAACAGTACAGTTTTCAATTCGAACATCACCTATGAGCAACTTCTTCAGTTCAGTGATGCTCAAATATCAGACTCATCAGCTACACTTTAAAAGGCAAATTTATAATGTCAATCTGTAAAACTGAGTTAAGGTATGAAAGAGTATTATAAAACATATCAAAGTAAAATGACTAGTATTACCAAGAATGACATCTGGTTTTAAAATATCAAATATCAAATTTCTGAATATCTCCTTATAAAATCCTAAACTGACAATTCTTAGCATCTATAAACAAACATGTATTTTGATACTAAGACCATTAAATCAACTTTGTATCACAAGCAAAACCCCCTTTACGGTGAAATGTCATTTTTCAAAGACAAATATTTCAACATGCTCACAATATCTGTTTATTTTTAAAATTTCATAGAATTCAATGAAATTAGGTAGCACTGCATTTTTAGAGGCAAGCAGGGAAAAAATCAACATCAGATTATTTCCCTGAGTCATAAATTCTTGTGTAGAAAAAATGGTGTGTGTGTGTGTGTGTGTGTGTAAAATGAGATTTTTTAAAAATGTGTGTATATATAGATAGTGGCTTCCCTGACAAATAGATGACTGTCTTTGAGATAATCAGGTTACAATGACATTCTGAGGTTTGTACATTACACTTAGTGGAAGCCAGCAAAGCTCCAAATACAGTTTACAAACCACCATGCCAACCTCCCTTAAGCCTCGTTTAAGAAGGATTACCACCTACAATCTATCCTCACTGTGCCACTGTTTCAGTGGTGAATCCAATGAACTGATTTTAAACAAACATGAGGTTTCAACAAATGTACTATTCATTAGCTACAGAGAACACAATGAAGAAGGCTACTTCAGAAAGGCAGAAACCCTCTGGTAAATTTGCCACAATCTTTAGTTAAACCTTAAACTTTAGGATAATTACAATCAATCTACAGTAAATTCAGTGGATGATATTCTATTACAATATTAAATGAAAGCAGAAGTAAACTAGCAGTTACACAACATATATAGTATCCAAAATAAAGTTTTTTTAAGTGCATAAATGGAGACTATACTTTCAAGAAATGTGGAGTTTGTACAACAATGAAGAGAGGGATGTGTTTAGCTAAGTGGCAACTAGACAATGTCTCACTTTGAATCAAATCTGTCACTGAAATGAAGTTTTCCAGGAAACAATAAGAATAAAAAAAACTTTAGGCTTGTTCAAAGAAACATAGCTTAAGAAAAAATTTTGTGGCAAATCCTCAAAATGCCAGTAAGGTAACAATAAATCATTTATCCAACCTAGAATGTGAACAGTTTATGGAGATGTCAATTATACCAGATCTCTAAGTTGCAGGCTTGAACTACTTTTCTGATGTCAAATATTCACCCCACTAAAATAAATTTAAAAAATCAATAAAAGCCATTATTTTGATTTAAATCACATATCTAAAAACCATTAACTATTTATCACTTGAATTGGCATTCTCAGTTTTACAAGAGAACTAAAAGTCATTTCTATTAAAGTTTCAATATAGGTTATGGCTTATTTGACAATCACTACCAAATATTTATGACCTATGCCTGTTGGAAATAGTATTGTGCATGGTGGTGGAATTTTTCACAAGGATCCAGTGTTTGGGTTTCAAAAGAATACATTTAGAAATATATTCACAGGAAGTGTCTGTGTTAATGAATCATAGACATTCTAAGAAAATCCAACCATCTAAAATGTTTGTTTCATACAGCAACAGACAGCAAACCACATATATTATATCCAAGATGTACACCAAGAAATTTTAACAAACATCTTTATTCTTAAAGCGCCTCATTTGATAAAAATTCGTAACTAGTAAAAATCAGGATTTATTTAATCAAGGTTTGAAAGACCACAAAATCTTTACTCACCTACAAAGTGGTCAGTAGAAAGCAATATTATTGGATAACCAAAAGAAAACCAAAAAGAAACACCTTTCTTATTTTTAAAAATATATACTAATTAGAATACAAATAACAAGACCTACTTGATCACTATAACACAAGTTCATTCTTTTTTTTTTTTAGTCTACATTTCAGAGGAGAGAGGACACGAATTCATTCTTGAAGTATAATTTCCAACACAAAATTTTACAAGACTCTAAAAGATCTTTGTAAGACTATAACTGCTATTAGGTAATACCTGATGAAAATCAACAGGACTGCTGACCATGACATTAACAACATGCAGAATCCAAAATTCCTTAGCATACTACTCAATGCCCTCGGTAATCTGGTCTCATTTCACCTTATTCATCTATTTCCTGATACGGCACATTTAATTTCTTAGAAAAATATCAATTTTTTTCATCATATGCTTTTCTTTTCTTTTCTTTTCTTTTCGAGATAAGAGTCTCGCTCTGTCACCCAGGCTGGAGTGCAGTGGCGCAATCTAGGCTCACCGCAACTTCCGCCTCCCTTCAAGCAATTCTCCTGCCTCAGCCTCCTGAGTAGCTGGGATTACAAGCAGGCACCACTATGCCCAGCTAATTTGTTTGTATTTTTGGTAGACTCAGGGCTTCACCATGTTGCTCAGGCTGGTCTCGAACTCCTGACCTCATGATCTGCCCACTTCGGCCTCCCAAAGTGCTGGGATTACAGGCGTGAGCCACGGGCCCAGCCCATCATATGCTTTTCCTTCCTATGCTTTTATTCATTCTATTCCCTTCTCCTGAAACAAATACGCTACCTCTTCGTTTCTGCATTTCATCATATACTTCTTTCAAACCTCATCATTTTGAAATACTACCTCCTCCTCAAAGCCTTCTCATTTCCCCAAAGCAGCAATAATTGCTGAATTAACATAGCATAGCTATAATTATTTCATAAAACATCATTTTATAAATAGCATTTTATTTAGTTGTGTATCTTTATGTTTTCTCTATCCTACTTGACTGAGAACCCTGCAAACCGATCACATCTGCTGAATGAAAATAATCAACTGATTGAACGTAAAGTTAGAAGAGATTAGACATCAGATTTACAGAAAGAAGCAAAGTTTTCCTACACACACCACTGGGGGAGGGAGGGTGACAAAACACCTGAAGTTCTATACCTGCTTTTTCATTCCTGTTTAGGTGCTTTATTACACAGCAAACTTTTTTTTCCCAGGAATAATTTATTTAGATCCAGTAAGTTAGAAGCCTTAAAATATCATATTTAATTGTCACAGAAATCCTGAGGTAGGCATGTGACACTAAGTCCACTATACAGCCAAGGAAATTAAACCCCAACTGGTTAAGTAACCCATACAACATCTTTACAGTGAGGAAAGTGCAAAAGCTGGTACTAAAGTCCAAGCTTTGTGATACTTGGTTTACTGCTTTTGTTTCACTACACCACTCTGTCCCTGGACAAGCCGGAGCAAAAGGTCAAAACCTAAAACACAAAACAGGGTAGACACAGATACACTGAAGAGCACAGATCCAATAATAACTTTTATAATTTCCTCTAGTTCTAAAAGTCCATATTTAATGTACCACTGTTGTTCCTCTCAACAGCAACCTAGAAAATGTGTTCCCAAGTCCACACTTTTCCATTCAAAATTCTTTCTATAACTAATCAAACCCATCTTTTCTACTGCTCTCCCAAACAAACCTTCAACTCCAAACAGCTGCTTCCTGCTATGCCGCACACAGCATGTTTATTAATACCCAATGCTTTGTACTCAGGCAGCTAGCACTTTCCTACCCACACTTGCCCCCATGTTTTTTGTTTTTGCCGTAACTGCCTTAATGACTCCAGCTCACCGATTCCAGGCTATTACCTATAAAGTGAAATTTTGCATTTTATTACAGCTATAATGTGGGCTATTTTCTCTATGGAAGTCAATACAAAATAGTGGTTAAGACCAAGGACTATGGAGCCAGAGCCCCTCCTCTCTCACTTACGTGTTCTTTGGTTTGAGAGACTACTTGACCTCTCCATGCTTCAGTTTCCTGTCAATCAGCAGGAAATCATAGTATAGTCCCTACCTCATAGTAATGATAAAATGAGTTCATACATAAAAAGTGCTTTAAGCAAAGCCTGACACACAAATAATGCTCCTATGTCAGTGTCTATCATTGTCATTTCTTCCAGTATCATGGTTTAATAGATCACCTCAGAACTATAAACTATCCCACAATGCTGGACACATATTGTTTTATGTAGAAGTTATATTTTAGTCATATGCTTTTAAGTCTTTCTCTGCAAAAGTTCAATTTATCAGGTTTTCTCTAACATGCTTATTTTATAATGTACAAGAGAATATCCTAAAATTATATTTCTATAATATAGAAGATATAACTATGCTAATCATAGGGGATGTATAGAAGTGAGTATCTGCTCTATTAAATCTGGAATCTGTACTGATCCAACTGTTCCATTTAATCAAATACCATGCAAACTATTAAGAGCTCCCTCTGACTTTAACAGCCAATTTCCCAGAGAAAGAGCAACTCGCTACTAAAAGATCTTAATAATACACAGGGCCTGGAGAGTACTGCTTTTTTTCTTTTTCTTTTATAAGTTAAAAAAAAAAAAAAAGGCTTTTCCTGTCAACAGAAATCAATGAAAAGCCTCTTGAACACAGCAAGAAGGTAGGGTTGATTTTAGCCACAATGTAAGTCCCTGCAGAATTTCAGAGTGCCAACAATAGTGTCACTTTTCTCACTCATTCATTGGATTTATTTGTGGTTTTTCAGGACTACGATAATCTGTGCAACATTACTGGCTCCTCACCAGTATTACATTTTACATAACATAATTAACAAATTATTTTTAAAAAATCACTGTCATGTCACAGCTGCTATTATTAATCCTGAAAAGAAATTATAAACATAAAGGAATAAGTTAACTATACTATGGCTAACAAAACCAATTTTACATTTCTAAAACCATGTTTTTGAATAGTTTGAGCATAAGTATTCATGTAAAAAAGTACAGGGAAAGAAATCTACACCAAAATTAAAGGATACATTGAAGATCCTCAATTTTCAACAACTTACAAAGAATGAAAACAGTCACATAAACAGATAGTGATCTCAGTTCAAATTTTATATACCCAGCAATATATACAAATGCCAACAAGCTAGGTAAAACAGCAAATGAGTCCCTAGCTAGTAAGGGGAAAAGTAATTCACTTACATTAATTTTCAATTAAGTTTTAGTTTGTATGAGATAGTCACAGATTCACATGCAACTGTCAGAAATAATACCAAAAGATTCAGTGTACCCTTAACCCAGTTTTCCCAATGCTAACTCTTCCAAAACCGTAGTACAACATCACAACCAGCATATTGACACTGATATGGTCAAGATACAGACTATTTCCATCACAAGGATGCCTCATGTTCCCCTTTTATAGTTTCACCAACTTTCCTCCCACTTCCACCCCTCCTAAACCCCGACAACTACTAATTTTGCTGTATCTTTGTCATTTCAAGAACGTTACATAAATGGAATCATACACTATGTAACCTTTGAGATTTTACTTTCCACTCAGCATCATTTTCTGGAGATTTATCCAGGTTACTGTATATCAAGACTTTGTTCCTTTTGTTACCCAGTAGTATTATATTGTATGGATATACAGTTTAACCTTTCATCTGCTGAAGGAGACCTGGGCTGTTTCCAGTTTAGGCTTTTACAAATAAAGCTGCTATAAACATTACGTATAGGTTTCTGCACAAACATACGTTTTCACTTCTCTGGGATAAATATCCAGGAATACAACTGCTAAATGATAGTTGGCATGTTTTGTTTTTTAAGAAACTCCAAACAGTTTTTATAGACCCTCCAGCAACATCCTCTCCAGCATTTGGTGTTGTCACTAATTTTTCATTTTAGTCATTCTGTCAGGTGTGTAATGATAGTTCACTGTAGTTTTAAATGGCATTTTGGTAAAAACTAATGATGCTGAACATCTTTTTATATGCTTACTTGCCATGTGTACATATCTCTTCATATCTTTTGCCCATCTTCTAATTGGACTAGTTGGATTTTTTTTAATACTTCGCGTTGAGAAATCTCTATATATACAAGTACTAGCTCTCTGTCAGACATGCGGTCTGCAAATATTTTTTCCCACTCTGTAGCCTATCTTTTCATCCTCCCACAGGGGTTTCTTGCAGAACAAAAGCTTTAAATTTTGATAAAGTCCAACTTATCTTTTTATGGATTGTACTTTTGGTATCAGTTCTAAGAACTATAATCCTAGATGCCAAAGATTTCTTTTTCCAAAAAGTTTTATAGTTTACTTATTCCATTCAGTCTGTGATTTGTTTTGAATAAACTTTTGCATAAAGTTTGAGACAAGTCAGGAGACACTGTTTGGACTATGGATGTGCAACCACTCCAATAGCAATGGTTGAAAAGCTGTATGTAGTTTTTAGAGTTATAAGACCTTTTGTCAGATTTAAACCTAAAGGGTTTTTTTGAGCAATTATAAATGGTTCTGTATTTTTAATTTTTGTGTACATATGGTCATTGCTAGTATACAGAAGTTCAATTGATTTTGTGTGTTTATTTTGTTGTACCCTGTGACCTTGCTGAACTCACTCATTAGTTCTAGGTGTTTTTTTGGGGGGAGGGGAGAAGTTTAAATAGATTCCTTGGGATCTTCCATGTAAACAGTCATGTTATCTGGAAACTGGGACAGTTTTCTTTCTTTCTGATCTGTATGTCTTTTATTTCTTTTTTATGCCTTACTGCACTGGCTAGAACTTTGGTATTATATTGAATAAAAATGGCAAGAGTGGACATTCTTGTCCTGTTCCTGATCTTAGGGAGAAAATTATTCAGTTTTTCACCATTAAGAATAATCTTAGCTATAGGATTTTTGTAGATGCTCTTTCTCAAGTTTTACAGATAGAAGTTTATCAAGTTCTCCCACTACAATTTTTCTGAGAGTTTTTAAAATCATGAATGGGTGATTATGTTTGATAATCATCAATGGATTATTGTGTTTGATGGATTGTTATGGATTATTATGTTTGATGGATTGTTATGGATTATTATGTTTGATGTTTGAACTTGACCTTCTCAAAATTTGCAAAGGAAATTAATGAATTATTGCTTTGAAATAGTTTTCAAGTAGGTTCATTTTTGTTAAGTATGGAACTTGTGAATACAGAAAAACTGCTCACTACATCAAATCTGAATTAAAACACATTCCTCCTTATTATGCAACATATGCCTTACATCAACAGCTTCAAGCCCTATTTTTTTCAGGAAGCAATCCAAAACATTATCATTTAGGCAACCTGTCAAACAATCTCATACTTTTTGTTAAATCAATTAATCAAAACTAAGTACTCCTTTGCATTTCATGCTTTTAAAGGTTAACTTGTTTTAATTATAGTATAAATTGTGATGTACAAGTACTTTTTTAAAAACATGTGAAAACAATACAATTTGACCTTGTCAATTAAAGTATGAGACTTTCCTATCCTGGGATGCTTCTGTTGCTTACCTTGAGGACTGGGGCTGCACACAGTGGCTCATACCTGTAATCCCAGCACCGTGGGAGGCCAAGGCGGGTGGATCACCTGAGGTCAGAAGTTCGAGACCAGCCTGAGCAATATGGTGAAACCCCATCTCTACTAAAAATACAAAAATTAGTCGGGCGTGGTGGTGCGTGCCTGTAGTCCCAGCTACTCGGGATGCTGAGACAGAAGAAGTGCTTGAACCCAGGAGGCGGAGGTTGCAGTGAGCTGAGGTCGCACAACTGCACTCCAGCCTGGGCAAAAAAGCGAGACTCTGTCTCAAAAAAAAAAAAAGAAAAGAAAAGAAAATCACTGCTTGGTTCAGTCAAGAAACAGTAATTTCCAAATACTTCAGTATTTGGAATGTAACAGTAATGTCAAATACTTCAAACAAAATTCTACCTTCTAACTATTATTTATTTACAGTTTATTAAGTACATTGGTGCTCTCAAGGATCAGTACTGGGTAACAATAATCAAACTTTGAATTTCAACATGCATCTATTATTTGTGTTTTTTGTTTTTGTTTTTGAGGCAAAGTCTCACTCTGTCACCCAGGCTGGAGTGAAGCAGCCCAATCTTGGCTTACTGCAACCTCCACCCCCTGGGTTCAAGCAATTCTCCTGCCTCAGTCTACCTAGTGGCTGGGATTACAGGCGCCCGCCACCATGCCCAGGTAATTTTTGTGTCTTAGTAGAGATGGGGTTTCACCATGTTGGCCAGGCTGGTCTCAAACTCCTGACCTCAAGCAATCCACCCGCCTCAGCCTCCCAAAGTGCTGGGATTACAGGCATGAGCCACAGCACCCAGCCACATGTATCTCTTTTTAACTATCAAATTTAAAAATTAGAATTTTTTTAAGAGCATAGAAATATGCGTTTTGCCAGGCCCGGTGGCTCACATCTATAATCTCAGCACTTTGGGAGGCCGACATGGGAGGATCACTTGAGCCCAGGAGTTGGAGACCAGCCTGGGCAACACAGTGGGACTCCATCCCTAATTCATTAATTAATTAATTTAAAAATCTACATTTAATTAAAAAGTACTGTAGCATCAAAAGTAAAAAAGGCAAATTATTTTCAAATCACCGAGGAACTATCAATGGGAAGGCAAAGAAGAGAATACACACAAGCTATTAATTTTTATTCTACCTAAAATGGTATTAATTATCTTAATGACAATAGAATGTAGTTAAAATGAGTGTGCTAAAATATTAATATCCAAATGCTAGGAAAGCAGATAATAGTTAAATTTTTTTAAGATTTAATGCCCACTAAAACAATTAAAAGAGAGCAATAAAATAAACTTTCAGGGCAACGGAAGGGTGGTGGCTTTTGCCTTTGTACAACCAGTGCCCTGGATCCACATCTCCCTTTCTATGAACAGACCCCATCCCTTATGTAGCCAAGCATTCTCTTGCCTCCCAAATGTCATGGCATGTATGTCAACATTTGAAAACTGCCAACATAGTTGGGGAAATTTAACTGTCTAATATCTGTTAGTTATATTTGTTTTGAAGAAAAATGTAACACGATTTCTAATTGCTTAATCTAAGAGAGTAAACAAAGGAGAAAATAAATATGAATATAAATGCAAAAACAAACCTAATAAGAAATGAAACTTAAAATCTCATTTAAACACATTTAATGAGAGAAATAAAATCTCAGTTAACAATATATACTTATTAGTATAAAGGTTTTATTCTCTGTAACATCATAGGACTTATTCTAGGGATGCAGTGCATCCTTAAGTCACATTAGATATACCGGAAACATAAATATGTCAAAGTCTTTATACCAACCTACTCAGGAAGCTGGACAGTTCAAGACTCTTCCATTTCCAGGACAATAACAAGAACAATTTAAGGAATAATTAAAAAAAAAAAAACCCTGACCCTTATTTCTAATATTCCAATAATCCCAGCACTTTGGGAGGCCAAAGCAGGAAGACTGCTTTAGTTCAGGAGTTCAAGACCAGCCTGGGCAAGACAGGCAGACCCTGTCTCTACAAAAAATTTACAAAGCAGGCAGGCATGGGCCGGGCGCCATGGCTCATGCCTGTAATCCCAGCACTTTGGAAGGCTGAGGCAGGCAGATCACCAGGTCAGGAAATCAAGACCATCCTGGCTAACACGGTGAAACCGCGTCTCTATTAAAAATACAAAAACTTACGCATGGTGGCACGTGCCTGTAGTCCCAGCTACTCAGGGGGCTGACAGAGGAAAATCGCCTGAACTGGGGAGGCGGAGGTTCGCAGTGAGCCAAGATCATGCCACTGCACTCCAGCCTGGGCAACAGAGCAAGACGCCTTCTCAAAAAGAAACAACAACAACAAAAAAAACAAAAATTAGGCAGGCATGGTAGCTCACTCCTGTAGTCACAGCTGCTTGGGAGGCTGAAGTGGGAGGATGGCTTGAGCCCAGGAGTTTGCAACTGCAGTGAGCTACAATCATGCCACTGCACTACAGCTTGGACAACAAAGCAAAATCCTGTCTTTAATAATTTTAAGTTTTTAACCTGAAGCTTATTTATTTTAGAAATAATCAAAAATATTTTTCAATGTAATAGAAGTACTATATTGTCCATGCTTTGTCTTAGGAACAAAACATCTAAACTTTAAACTCAAGCACAAATATCAACTGAGAATAGGTCTACATATTAACTTACTGTTTTAGAAGTACTTGAAATGTGAGTCATCTAATTATTTTTCGGTATTTCCAAAAAAATTCTCAAGTAGTTTATCTAAATGCATTGTCAAATCTAGTCAAGATGAAGATTTAGTGTAAAGTAGAAATCTCTCAGAAAAAAGAAAACTCCTAATAATCACTAATACCTCGCTATTTTTGTTTAAAAAAAAAAAGGTAAGAATTTCTAATTACTAATAATCAGAGTCCCCAAAATCAAAGGAAAAAGCACAAAGAAATGAAAACCACATATCTGCTTCTCTAGAGAAAGGAAATCATCACGGGAATAGTAGGAGTCACAATCAAGAATCACATCCAGTCCAAAGAATGTAACTCACAAGTAAACCGATCACTGTACATCAGTCTCCTAAGAAATACCTTTATGAATGAACTCAATGAGAAGCTAGTCAAAGATTAAAGCTGATCAAAGTAGTTAGCAAAAAGACATTAACAAAGTTCAATTTCACTATTAAAAAGCTCCAATTAACTTTCCAGCCTTTCAGCAATTTACAAAACTTTACCAGAACCTAAATAAGTTTACTCAATCAGAATCTTTCCTATCTCCAATTTTTAAAGATGTAGATGTAAATGACAAAAGAAGGGAAGATGACGGAAGGGTATTTAAAAAAACAAAAAACAAAAAAATAACCCTGTCTATACCCACACCCCTACTTCTTTTTTTCTTTTGAGACAGAGTTTCGCTCTTTTTGTCCAACCTGGAGTGCAATGGTGCAACCTCGGCTCGTCGCAACCTCCACCTCCGGGGTTTAAGCGATTCTCCTGCCTCAGCCTCCTGAGTAGCTGGGATTACAGGTATGCACCACCACGCCCAGCTAATTTTGTATTTTTAGTAGAGACAGGGTTTCTCCATGTTGGTAAGGCTGGTCTCAAACTCCCGACCTCAGGTGAGCCACCCATCTCCGCCTCCCAAAGTGCTGGGATTACAGGCATGAGCCACCACTCCCAGCCACCCCTACTTCTTTTTAAGTACAGGGTATTTCCTAATCATAGTAAAAATCATTCAGGACTACTTCATCTACAAATCCTCAATCCATCTGATCAAATTCACCTTAACCACATTCAAAAGCATCACGAAAATATTAAGCCCACAATGCTAAATAAACTTTGGCTGAACTGCATAAAGAGAAATATTTATATGTTCTAGAGAATATGAAAAGATTCACAAGATTGTTTAAAAAATCAAAAGCTTGTTAAAAATAAAATATGACTGAAATATAATAAGCTAGAAATAATTTTTTTAATTTACTTGAACTTCCAATCAAGATGGCATCATAAATTGCTTTGAAAACCCACCCTGTTTCAAATACAAAGCAACGACAGGCAAAATCCTGGAGAAGACATTTTAAAGACCTACCTAACTAAAAAAGACCAGCATCACCATGAAACAGAAATACGTAACAGAGAGGCGGCAGAAGGTATAGGGCTGCTAGGCTCTGGTTTCAGAAGGAACCAGTGAAGGCCTAGGTTTCAGATCCTATAGAAACAGGAATAAAAGTGGCCCACCTAAGATAAGGGACTGAGGCTGAAATTGGGCTGAAAACAAACTGCTACTAACAGCTGCCTGGGGGTAAGTAAGCTGTGTGGACTTTCAGGAAGTATGTCTTCTCAGAAACTGAGTGCCTAGGAAAGTGAGAATACTAGGGCTTCAGCCACACTATCCCACTGCCTGGCCAACTGGAACAAAGATGCAGGTGTATCTACCATCAGTGGGAGACAAGTGCCCTCTGCTGCCAATCTAAGACCTTGGTGGGGGTGGGGGCAACAGGGAGAAGCAGCTAAGAATACGTGCAAAACCACTAGAAGGGACTGTGGGGAGTGGGGGGACTTCCCAGTCAAAGCCATACCATGACATAAAGAAAACGAATAAAAACACAGCAACTGAAATACAAAATCCCTTCAAACAAAATAGAAACAGAAAAGCCTGAAAATAGTGTGCTTAAAAGTTTTTTCTTTTTTTGAGATGGAGTCTGGCTCTGTCACCCAGGCTAGGGTAGCACAATCTCGGCTCACTGCAACCTCCGCCTCCCAGGTTCAAAGCGATTCTCCTGCCTCAGCTTCCCAAGTAGCTGAGATTACAGGTGTGCGCTACCACACCAGCTAATTTTTGTATTTTCAGTAGAGACAGGATTTTGCCATGTTGGCCAGGCTGGTCTTGAACTCCTGACCTCAAGCGATCCACCCACCTCAGCCTCCCAAAGTGCTGGGATTACAGGCGTGAGCCACTCTTTTACTCTTTATAAAAGAGTAAAATTTCTTTTATAAAGGGAAAAAAAATCACAACAAGCAGAAGTGAAACAAGGCTAGGTGGAAATGAAAAAGAATTTAAAAGCTAAAGAATGAATATTTTAACTCAAAGTAAGTTTTAAATAATTTTAAAATAAGCAATGGAAATGAAAAACTGAGTAAGAGATAAAATGTAAACAGTAAAAATTGAAAAGGAGTTAATAAACTAGAGAATAATAATGAAGAATTTAACTAGAAAGTTGCAGAGGCAAAGAAGTTTTAAAGATATATTATGGAGGCCAGAAAACAAGGTTCGATGATATATTTAACAGCAGTTTCAGAACAAGCAAAGAGGCAATGAGAAAAGAAAAAATTACACTGAATCATATATTATCCAGATCAACAACATAACAAAGAAAATTATAACCTAATGGATAATCTAACTTTCAAGTAGCAAGAAAAAAAATTACTGGTTGAACTCATCTAGCTTAATTTTTAAATTATATTTTTTACTGTTGACCTCACTTTAGAGGGCCAAATTGTGTACAGAATACATGCTACCCAAGAACACCACAGAGGTCCTCTGGGTGTTTCCACAGACCAAAATTGAAAACAGGGCCAATAAATAAGGTGCAATTAACAAAAAAAACAAACAAAAAAAAGTCTGACTGGCCCAGTCTTCGGCTGCAACTTAATAGTCCTTTAAATTCCGTTTCTAACACCCAGAGAAATGACGCATGAGGTAAGAGTGCTTTCTTTCCAAAACGGTGGCAATAAAACTTGTGATTGGGGTAGAAGAGTACTAGAATAGTAGATTACAGAATTGAGTAACAGGATTTCTTGTTAACTAAAACCAAATATACAAACAAAAAGCAAACCTACTGCCATCAACACAATTTATTCAATCAGAAGTATCTTTTAACCTTTCTCTCCAAATTTAAAATAAATAGTCAGAAAAGTAATAATGCTGATAATTTAGGCTGCATTTATATTATAAAATTTTAACTCTCTTTTTGGTGGTCCAGCTGTGTCTACATAGCTTAAGAATCTGATGGTTTTATCTAAACTAGTTAAGACATACAGCTGGTTAGTTTTGTGTATTTTAGGGGCACTATCAGATTAATAAAAGTGCATTAATTTTAGCATTAGACAGACATGTCTTCAAAATTTGAAGGCATTTATATCTAGTTATATACTTAGTAATTCTTTTCGATGGGATACATATCAATGGGAATCTTTCAAAGATATATAGTAGTTTGAACAGTAACCATATTAAGTCTGAAAACACAAACAATAAGACAGAACATCAGTTCAGTGTCTCTCTCTCAAGACAAAGCATACTCTTTGCTGGTGATAAACAGCACACTCACTTTACTTTAGTCTAAGCCTCCACCCACATAATCCTTAAAATTATATTAAGCTCCGGTGGATGAAAATACAGCAGCAGTCCTGCAGCCTAACTGCAAAAATGAAACCGTGTACTCAGCTGAAGGGCTGGTCTCCCTAACTAGCACGGTTCAGTCAGCATCTATCTGACAGCACAAGATACACAGCACACGCTTTCTTTAGTTATCTGTACATGTCAGTAGGACTCTGGCCCACTGTCATAAGGAACTCTATCTCTGTTCTCTGCTTTATCTCGTTGTCCATTCTTCAGTCATTTAGCACAACCACTACTTTATTTTCATCAGTAAGATGTTCTTCTGGGACACAAATGGGAGCTCCAACTGCTTCAAAAGCAGTTACTTGGCCAGGCGTGGTGGCTCACCCCTGTAATCTCAGCATTTTGGGAGGCCGAGGCAGGCGGATCACCTGAGGTCAGGAGTTCAAGACCAGCCTGACCAACATGGAGAAACTCCATCTCTACTAAAAATACAAAATTAGCCGGACGTGGTGGCGCATGCCTGTAATTTCAGCTACTCGGGAGGCTGAGGCAGGAGAATCATTGAACCCAGGATTCGGAGGTTGTGGTGAGCAGAGATTGTGCCATTGCACTCCAGCCTGGGCTATAAGAGTGAAACTCCATCTCAAAAAAAGAAAAAAAGGAAAAAAAAAAAGCAGTTACTCACCAGCTGCTAGCTAAAAATCATGAAAATTAGAAAGCAACTCTTTATGATTTTTTAATCAAAGTAGTGTAACATTTTAAATTGGCATTTATCACCCAGCAATCCATTTCTTTTGTAGAAAGCCAAAAGAATTTTAACATGTTCATATAAAAGCAAGAATTTCCATTGAAAAGAAATTTTTACAGAGAACACTTATTTAGCAAACACCTATGAATGCACAAAGTCATTAACAATAATACCATCAATAGTGCTTATGTATGGCAGATAACCAAAACATGATGTTATTTGTTACTTTCCTTCCACACACCAAGAACCCAATAATTTTTACTGCATATATTACATATTTTAAGTACCAGAGAACTACAATGTAAAAAAAAATTCTTTTTAAAATATTTCATCTTTTCCTCCTGCTTAGGTCTCAACTGTACCATCCATCTTATATCACAAGCTGTCCTCACCCTACCTTTTTCTCCCCTGCTGACACAAAATTCTATTTCAAGCAACCCAAGGGTATTCAACATATCCCACACACATATCACATACTTTAAAAAAAATTTTTTTTTCATGCCTTTCTTGTGTTTCCTGCTTAGAGTACCTTTTCCTTCATTCTTTCCTGATGAAATCTAACTCTTCTGTAAAGGCAGTAGTGCCGCCTACATTTGCAATATTTTCATCAATCCCAGACTGAATAAATTGCTGTCTCTTCTCTGACCCCCTACAGAAGTTTAGACGTGCCTCTTCACTGAGACTTCTCTGACAACTCCACTCATGGGGTCAAAGGAGCACAGTGTTTCTCCTGGGAAGCACTGCATCCTGACTATCAGTTAATGTTGCCATAACTTAACAGTTTTATAATTACATCTTTCTTAGTGTCCATCATCCTGCCTCTAACACCTCCCATAGACTAAGAGCGCCATAAAGAAAGGGATCCAAGAAATTCCTCTTACAGTTAAAGATCTTATGACTTGCCCTCCACATAGTAAGCATGCAAAACCTATTTGATGAATAATAATAACACTGAATGGACACTCTTTAGGAGAAATAGTAAAATGAATTACAGCTGCAGCTTTGGAAAAAGATATAGATGCTAAGGAACCTAAGTTATTAAGTCTTAGTACATCAGAGTACAATTACACAAAGTTAATGTCTCCTGCTGCCTCTCTTTAAGGCCTGATTCCCACCCTCTCTGCCCCTAGGAACCACTAAAGTTTCTATGTCTACAGGTGGGCACACTGATTAGGGACTATAAAGTAGAGGTTACTATCTGATCCATTTAGAGAAAAAGTTACCATGTTCTTATTTGCTTGTTCTTTCTCCTTGCTCTGGGAATCTAATACTAGCCACCTCTGTGATTCCCTTTACATTCTGGTCCCATTTTTTTATCTTGTCTCTTCCATCTTCTGTCCAATATCAGTTTTTGCATGAGAGAGGTGGGCTATTTTATACAGTACTAGTCAGTCAGAGAAACACATTTTATTCTATGCAGTAAAGCAAGCTTTGATTTTAATAGACTATGGAAACCCAATCTCAGCCATTTCTGCTTAAGAAAATCAAGAAGAGAGTTTACACAAAAGTGATACAGCACACTTCATGCACACTTTATTTTTATGTCAAATAGCTTCCTATTGCAATATCCTCATCTGCAAGAAACACTAAGTCCTTATTTAGGAATACTAAATTGTGTCACCCTTGAGGCTTATGCAAGCTTATCATCTGACTTTTAAACATTTTCTATCTCTTAGAAAATACTCTGATCAAATGCCTAGATTTCTACTTTCAGTAAGCATGTAAAAGCATTAGCACTGATTGCCCTAAAGCACTTTCAGAAAAACAGTTCCCATTTGGTTAAACAGTCATCAAATTTTAAGACCAGGAATCCATACTTTTTAAATGCTACTTTTTTTTTTTAATTCAAACCTATATCAGGAAAAATCATTTTTTGGTCCAGTATCAAAATCTAATCTCCACCCCTCAAGAAATAAAGAAATCTATCTGCCTTAACACCATACTTCCAACATTTAAGAAGCCAATCAATTGCAACTAATACCTTTATACACTAAAGAGCATCAATCAGAAGGACAAATTTTCTCAGGAAAATAATTTCAAGTTCAAGGTTATATGAGCATTTTGGACGTCATACTGTTTTCCAGGAAATATAATTTAAATCAGCAGAGAGCCAAAATACATTGTCATGGTTGAAATAAAAGGAGGAAAAGTCCGGGCACCATGGCTCATGCCTGTAATCCTAGCACTTTGGGTGGCCAAGGCAGGAGGATGCTTTTCAAAAAAAAAAAAAAAAAAAAAGAAGAAGAAGAAGGAAAAAGCAAACATTATTTTAAATAGCCTATTTTTTAAAAAATTACATGACTAAATTATCTTAGCAACATAAGATTTCTTTAATAAAGTGCTACCAATCCCCTGCCTTTTTTAAAATTATCGCATTTCCTTCTTACCCCAGGAAAAAAGTAATAATGGCCACACTGCAGTCATTCAACATTTCCAAAGAACTTTTGTACTTTGTACAATGTTAACAATCTAGTGTACTATAGCCACCTTTCTCATCACACATTGCAAGACATTAATTATATTCACAATAAATTTTCACACTTACTAGTGAAATACCATTTGTAGTTCAAAATAATTTGAAACTTCAAGAAAAACAGGTGAGAAAAATAATCTTTCCTTTCAGGTCTAATTTGTGAAACTTTCAGAATTCATTCAATTAGCAATTGTTCAACTATTGTTGAATTACTTGACAGGGACTATGTTAAAAGTGCCAACAGAAGAATACGTACGTAAACTGTCCTCAATGAGTCTATAGCCCACAAGGAGAGAAAAAACACAATAAGCAAAGCGTTCTGGTGCATGAAACCAGCAGTAGTATACTAAGTCTATACTAAGCACACTTCAAAGACTTCAAAGACTCACTGTGCCTCAATTTATATTTTAATCAATAAATTTGAATTTTTTAATGATTAAAAATAGTTTATAAAATAAAAACACTACGCAGCAAGTTAGATTTTTTTAATACAGGGCTAGAGAGGTAGAGAATATCATAATAATTCCTATGAAATAGTAGATCAGGTAGCTTTTGTCTTTTTAACTTAAAACAAGAGGGATGGTGTAAGCAAAAGGGCACATCTTCTGGGTTAAAACAGATACAGATCAGATCTGGAGAGAGCAGGTTACAAAAGAAGAACAGTCATCCTCAAGATTACTTAGTAAATACCCATGCTGGCCTTGAAACCATGGGCAAAATTCCAGATTGTAAAAGAAAATTCCTGACTGTACAAAGACTAGGATCAACTGAATATAAAAATACACATCCACTAGTATAATTTTAAAAAGCCCCCATGGGTTGTCATATGAGAGTATCTATCTTTACCCAAGTCTTAACTTTCTTTAAAGTCCTCTATCCCAAATTGAAAATATTATTTGAAAATGTTACACGAAGAAGTATACAAGAAAAGTCTTCTACAAGATTAGATCAGGTAAGCCTATGTACTGTAATACCATATAAATTTTGGTCGTTAAGTTCATCCAAATAAGGGTTGTAATAATAAATGAAGAAACCCTGAGATGGATACATTTCCTTAACTAAAAAAGAAATTACAAGGATGAGAGAAAAAGAATAAAAATAGACATTAACCCCGAGAAATAAAAATGACACATGTAGATCAACATCATAAAACATTTGATTTTTAAAAATGGTGATCCAAATATCCAACAAATCTATAAGCTGTGTATAAAGAAAGGTAACTTATGTGCACAGTCAGCAGCATTATTAATGCATTTAATAACACATGTGAAGCAAAGGACATCAAGGAGGGAGGAGGCTTCAGGGGGATCTGTACAGGTGAGCTTTACCTCCCACAATTGTATAGAGTTTTAGGAGCACGTGTATGGGTGCTTTTTTTCTAGGAGACCATCCAAAGCTTTCTGCAGGTCTTCAAATGGATGAATGATCTGAAAAACCTAAGAGCCATCCATATAAGACTATAAAGTTTCCAACATTACAAATATGTCTTTTTCTTGAAAATGAGCAATATAATACAGTAAGAAAATAAGTTCTAAAAAGAATTAGGTGAAGGGCAAGGTTAAAACAAGCTATCATCAAAACTCCATGAAAGTCTTTTTATGGCATTAAAGAAATATGCTTCATTCTCTTTGTAAGCTGTAAATTTGAAAATTTAAAGTTTTAGGAAACTAAACTAGCTTTACAAAACAGATGTTGCTGCCTATGCCATTTAATCAATTCAAGTCACATTCCTAGAAGACAATATAGCCATCTGATGAGTTCAGCGTCAATGGAATGAGCCAAATCCACACAACAGCATTTTACAAAAATAATCAGTGGTTTAAAGCAGGGCATGTGCAAAATTCCTGAAATAACACATACATAATTCACTGCCAAACTCAGATCAATTCAGAATCTGCAGAGGCAAGAAGCATTATTATGGCTCTGAAATCCATATTCAGTAAGGCTGTGTTCAGAAAGTTTCATTTCAATTTCAAGAAAATAAATGACTAGAGAAGCTCAATAATGATTTTGGCAGATATAAGTACCCTTCGTTCAAAGCAGAATCATTTTACAGAGCTTAAGATTTTTTAAAAGATAAAGAAAAACACCAATTTATAGGACCTAAGTCTTGAATTTAAGGATGAAATGTCATCAACTTGAGAAATATAACACTATATCTACTCAAATATTATAGCTATCCAGACAACAGTTAGAGGCAAGAGAGTACAATGGAAATGGTTGAAAAAGCACAGCCTTATTAGAGATCAGTTAGAATTGCAATTCTAACTGCATCACCACCAAGCTGTATGACACTGAGCAAGTTGCCCCATGCCTCGGCTTACGCATTTTTAAATCTCCTGTGGCTGTGATGCACAAGGAACTCCCCTCTCTCTAAAATCCACCAACCCTTAACCTTCTTCCCCTGCCAGCCTCTGGGGTTCTTCACGGTCAGCGTCTCCCCACAGATTCACTCAAGTCTTTCTATTCAATAAGGCTTCAGAAAAATTAAAAACTGCTTCTCACAAAAGGCTTAGGAGAAAATGCAAAGTTAGAAGAATCTCAAAAATGTAAGAAAATCTGGCAAATGAAGAATACAAGAGAAATCACAAAGTTTTACAAAAGCACTCCTGTTCTTACCAGAACTCAATACCTGGAAGGCAGATGAATGGGCTTTGCTAAAACTTTTCAGATTTATTTTATGCTTGCTTGCCACAGAAACCAACACGGGACCTTTTAGTCTGAATTTCCTCATCTACAAAAACAGCGGGACCAAATTAAATCAGCGTTCTTCAAACTGTATTCCTCTGAACTCTCGAGTTTCATCAAAGTGCCTCAGAGACCTCAAGACAAATGTCTCCACACCATCTTCAGGCAGGAATGTTAACAGTTTTCTATATGAGGGTTCCATGTAAGATTCGGTTTTACAAGTTTTGCTTATAAAAGGCTTGCAAATGTTTACAAAATAAATAGGCCTTAAACTTGTAACATTCTGTACATGTAATATCATCACTTTGTGGTGTTTATTTTTCTCTACTTGATGCTAGGAACAGTAACTTTTCTGAAGCTTTTGCTTTAAAAGGTGTTTTTTTTTTTTTTGAAATAAACATAAAAATAAAAATAAAAAAACAGTCCAGTGCTAGAGCTGGTGGTAAAAGTGAAGACATATAAGGAAAGACTAGTGTAAGTTACCACAAAAGACAAGAGTGAGGGTGGGCGCAGTGGCTCACACCTGTAATCCAAGCACTTTGGGAGACCGAAGTGGGCAAATCACCTAAGGTCAGGAGTTCGAGACCAGCCTGGCCAACATGGCGAAACCCCATCTCTACTAAAAATACAAAAATTATCCGGGCATGGTGGCAGGCGCCTGTAGTCCCAGCTACTCAGGAGATTGAGGCAGGGAGAACTGCTTGAACCCAGGAGGCAGAGGTTGCAGTGAGCCGAGATCATGCCACTGCACTCCAGCCTGGGCGACAGAGTGAGACTCCATCTCAAAAAAAAAAAAAAAAGAAAAAGACAAGAGTGAAAAGTCATCGAGGAATCACTCAGACTTACGAATTGAATCAGTTAACTATATGCTTAGTTAGAAACAATAAAAACCCATTGCACAAATATTTTTGGTGAATAGGCCAGCCAGAGCAAAAATTTTATTTTATGGAAGAAAATTACATGTCGTAATGGTATCTGCAAAAGTGGGACTTTCAGAAGGCTTCAATATGCATTTCTTTGAAATGCCAGTGGTGGGCATACCACAATAGCTACTGATCTGCTTCCAAAAGTCAACCTAACTCAAAGTTTCTGCACATGAACCACAATCTAGCAATCTTTCTACTTTGAGAGAGAACAAAATTTTCTTTCTACTTTTGAGAGAGAACAAAATTCTAGATTACGGACCACAATCTATCAATCTTTCTACTTTGAGAGAGAACAAAATTTATCAGAACCTAGCCTGCCATAAAACTCCAGTGATTCAGACCAGCTGCTCAGGAGTCAGGAGCTGCCAGACGTAAACTAAACTGCTGTATTCCATGACTGCTATCAGCTAGGAGTAGCTACTACCCAGGAAGAACTTGTAAGAACTTTCCTGGCTAGCAAAAGACTGCTGTCTCAGTACCCATGTTGTAGGCAGTTCATGGCAATTCTTACAACAATCCTATTTTTCAGCGTAGATGGATGTTCTAATTCCTAAATTATAAACCTTTCACCAACTGCCTTTCTTCTAGTATGTGTTCTGGTGTTTGCTGTCATGACTTTTAATATAATGCCTTGTCTCATTCCCCACTATAAGTTCCTCTAGTTGCTATCTGGTCATTCTTGATCTCACTCTCCATTATATGTGTCCTCCTTTGGTCTACCCCTATCTTGTTCTGACCCACTGTTTTTCCTAGACCTGGCTCCTGCCCTTTATCCTAAACCTTCCTTGTCTTGTCTGTAGATCCCTATCTGTAGATATAGAGATACTTACGTATTATTATTATCTTATTTTCTTAAGCTAACCTGGCCAGAGTTTTCAGAATTGGCAAAGAATAAGATGTGTTCCCTTTCAGAATTTATAAAATGGCTAATATAAAAGAAGAATAATATCGCTGCCAAGAAAAAGCAGCAGTGTAGTGTCAGTGGTGATCACAGCTGGGACAAATACTGCTTCTTTGCTGTCTCCTCTGGTGGCTACCTAGAACACCATAAACCCTTTCTTCCAACTGTACATGGCCTCCTACTTACTCAACTACTCATGTGGCTTGCCTTCTGGGACACACAAATTCATCTTCATACTGTCACTAAATCCTAACCAGAACTCAGAAAATGGTGAACAAAAACGGTGCCTATTAAAGAGAAAGAGAAGTCAGATTTTATCCTCATCCATTTGCTCTAGGAGCTCTGATGGCAAAAGCACTTCAAAACACCAGTTAACTATGTATTCCAACAATACACGATAAATGAGATGGCACTTCAAAAAGAGGTGCTGTAATACAAATTTTTTTCAAGTCGTGTTTTTTTTAACGTTTTTCCTAGCTTTTTTACACTCAATGAGACTCAAACAGAACTAGTCCTCTTCTCATCAGCTACTTGGGACCAAAGACATAAGTTCTTACTAGAAGATTCCTTCCCTCACCACCCCATAAAAGAAGCACAATGGTCCACTCCCTACAATAATCACCTTCTAAACTGTTCTACCATTAAAAAAAAAAACAAAGGAAGAGGAAAAAAAAAAAAAAAGGAAAGTCTTTTAAAAAGAAGAGCTAAGTCCTTTTCCTCCCTACTGTTTTTGGCCAGAGGGAGGGAGAAACTGAGCTACCAGTCCATTCAGAAGAAAATGGGTTACAAACAGAATGATTAAAAAAGGTATATTTTGGTAAATGGCCACCAATCTAATCCATTTGAATGATTCCAATTATTTTCCTACCTTATCCTTTCATTCAGATCTATCTTCTGCCATTCCTGGAGCTTGAGAAAGCAGTTAACACTTCCCGCTCTGAGGAAATGAAAGCCGCCTCACCACTGCGATAATCATAACCATACATATTAACTTCTTCATTAAAATATATTTAATATAAATACAGCAGTTTCTGCTGTGAAAACTTTACAATGCACTGCATAACTAAAAACTTGTTTTTGTTTTTTTTTTTTTTGCTTCCTTTGTATAAAGAAAACAAAGTGGCAATGATAAATTGGACAAAACTAAGAAACCTACCAAACTTTTGGGAATTAACTTCAGCGGATATAGAGATACTTAGGTATTATTACCTTTTTTTTTTTTTTTTTTTGAGATGGAGTCCCACTCTGTCACCCAGGCTGGAGTACAGTGGCGTGATCTTGGCTCACTGCGACCTCCTCCTCCTGGGTTCAAGCAGTTCTCCTGCCTCAGCCTCCTGAGTAGCTGGGACTACAGGCATACACATCCACACCCAGCTAATTTCTGTATTTTTAGTAGAGACGGTGTTTCACCGTGTTGGTCAGGCTAGTCTCGAACTCCTGACCTCAGGTGATCCACTTAGGTATTATTATATTTCAGAAGTTGTCAAACCATAGGAACATCTAAAACCTTACCTTAAGCACAAGCTAACAAAGCCAAACTGTTACTAATTCCTTCCAGTGAAGGAATGATACTTCTTCAAATGTGAGCCAGAAGTAAAGTTATTTACACCAATACATTTAAGAACTATCAGTTTCATGAATGAACATCTATCAGTGAAGAAGGATAAAGAAAAGTTATAGACGGGGAAAAAAAGGTAACAATATACAAAATTAGCAAGCCAAAGGGCTGTTGAGGAAAAACAGCAAGGAGCCTTTTTTTTTTTCAAACACCTGTCCTCCTCTTATTATTAAATCTAGGAATCCAGAGCATTAAAAAGTTACCAAAGCACTGATATACAACTGAGTATCTGTTTCTATTTAAACATACTGAAAGAAGATAAAAGGCTAAAATAAATCTGCATTCTCTACAGAGTTCACTGTTTACAAGTTAAATAAGAAAACATTAACTTCTTTATGCCTTGTTTTGTAGATTTGACTTTGGAACTACACTTCATAATTATAAAATGATTAACTTTTTTTTATATATCCCCCCCAAAACTCCAAAATAAGATGAAACAAAAGCACCTCACTGTGTAACCAGTTGGTGACAAAAACCACAGAGAGGAATTATTCTGAGTGACTTTAAAGCATAGTAAAGGCACATTCATAACAAAATATACACTAAGAACAAAGAAAATCTCTAGGTATACGAATACAGTCATATGCCGCCATGATGACGTTTCAGTCAACAGATGGACCACACAGATGATGGTGGTCCCATAATATAATAAAACTGAATTTTTACTGCACCTTTTTTTTTTTTGGTAAGATTTTTTACAGAGATGGGGTCTCCCCATGTTGCCCAAACTGGTCTCAAACTCATGGGCTCGAAAGATTCTCCTGCCTCACCCTCCCAAAATGCTGGGATTACATATCTGAGCCACTGTTCCTTGCTTTTCCTACGTTTAGGTATGTTCGGAAACACAAATACTTACCATTGTGTTACACTTGCCTACAGAATTCAGTGCAATAACATGCTGTAGCCTACGAGCTACATAAAGCCCAGATGTATATAGTAGGCTATACTGTCTGTGTTTGTGTAAGCAAACTCTGTTGTTCACACAATGATGACATCACCTAAAGAGGCATTTCTCAGAGGCATTAAGCGACACATTGCTGTATTTCAATAACAGACAACAACAAAAAAAGAGTTAGCATTTCTAGTAATATTGATGGCAGTGTTGTTATTCTAAGAGTGCTGTATTTATACCATGGGATAAAGCAAATAAAAAAATCATGTTGAGAATCAGCAGTTTGGGCATGGGAAAAAGAAGATACAGACAGATATAAGAATGATATTAAGTAAAAACTTTGTAGTCCTGAACTTGAATTGCCAAGTATCAGTATGAATTACTATGTAATTTATGTTTTAAAAAAAGAAAAAAAAAAAGACATGCGTCTAAGTCTGTTCACTGAAAAGGCCTAAAAAGAATGAGTAAGTTAGTAGCAATAGGAATCCTCAGTGCTCAGATTGTGGTCTCTAAATACTATGCCCCAACTAAAGGAACTATAATTCCTTAGCAAAATGGGCTAATTCCAAATCTGGAGCATAAAATGTTCAAGATAAGAAGGGAACATGTTGTCATACCAAAAAGCGAGGAGGGTATCAGTGACTAGTTAAGAGTCGTGTCAAAACTACTCGGAGGTCACCTTGAATAGGTTTCCACTGGACAAAGATAGAAAATTTAAACATCGAGAAGGATAACAGGCTGGACGCGGTGGCTCACTCCTGTAATCCCAGCACTTTGGGAGGCCGAGACAGGAGGATCACCTGAGTTCAGGAGTTTGAGACCAGCCTGGCTAACACGGTGAAACCCGGTTTCTACTAAAAATACAAAAAAATTAGCCAGGTATGGTGGTGGGCGCCTGTAATCCCAGCTACTCTGGAGGCTGCGCAGGAGAATCACTTGAACTCAGGAAGTGGAGGCTGCAGTGAGCTGAGATCGTGCCATTGCACTCCAGCTTGGGCAACAAGAGCAAAACTCCGTCTCAAAACAAAAGGATAACAACTGCAATAAATTGAAACACAGTTTGTTTTAATCCATGAGTTCACGATAATATTCAAAAATAGGAACTCACAGGTCATCTTTGGAGCAACAGTTAACTATCACCCCATAGGGGAAAGTTAACGTAGATACATCTCCCTGAAAACCTTTCTTCAAATGCTATTTAAATCACACCTGTCATTTCAATAACTCAAGTAAGATTCAACTGTTCTACTCACAGCAGAAAGAGGATAAAACTAATTCAAATATTCTATATAAAGAAAAAAGCATCTGGCTGGATATAGTGGTTCATGTCTATAATCCCAACACTTTGGGGGACTGAGGCAGGAACATTGCTTGAAGCTGGGAGTTCAAAACCAGCCTTGGCAACATAGCAAGATCCTGTCCCTACCAAAAATCATTTTTTTAATTAGCCACGCATGGTGGTGTGCACCTGTGGTCTAGCTACTTCGGAGGCTGAGATGTGAGGATCACTTGAGCCCCAGAGTTTGAGGTGTCACAGTAAGCTATGACTGTGCCACTGTACTCCAGCCTGGGTGACAGAGCGAGACCCTGTCTCTAAGAAAAAATAAATAAAGCACCAGGGGAAAAAAAAGGAAATACTATTATCTGATTCAAAGTATGAGGTAAAAAATGGAAATATTAAAGCCCCCCATCAAGCCTTCATTTGTATTTTATGCATTCCAATTAATATATCTTTATAAATATATTTTGATGAAATAAAATGCACCTATGCAAAAATCATCAATGATTATGAGGCATGCTCAGAGCCTAATGGTTTTTTAAATTGCCAACAGTTTAGGTACCACTACCTGTGGACTTTAAATGTTGCACGTACATTATAGAGACAGCTAGCTATGACGTTTGATTCCTAAGGAAAAACTACAAACCAAGGAGGTGTACCTCAGTATTCAACGTCCTTAAAGAATTTCCACTTTGGATTAAATGAGACCCCTAAGGCCACGATGAGGAAATATTTTTAAATTATATCCAGAAAAATCACATGTGCTAGAACACATATCCCTTCATGCCTTTGTTTTTTAAAATAGATGACTATTACAACTGTGCCACATTCTCAATCTCTGGCCCTTTCTGATGCCTTGACCCAGTAACCATTACCATTCCACACTTCTCTGAAGCAATGCCGCGAAAATCGTGGCTCTTCACTCAGTTTACATATTCTAACCCATCTGTCCTCTTCTATGCTTTCCTTCCTAAGTATTTTCCTTATTACTCTTTATTGCTTCCTACCAAATGCTGAGGGAGTGGTCAGATAACTAGTAGAGCCCAACCCTCTACCACAGTGAGATCTGTTTCAGAAATACTTGGAAGTCCCAAGGCAAAAATAAACCAAGATGACACTTTCTCAAATGATACAGAGCCCTCAAACTTTGGTAAAGCCCAGAAGACTTCCAAGTGGTCCTACTCTGCTCTGTCTTACCCTATTCTTCCAAGCGGTCCTAACCTAGCATAAGTTAGGATTCAAGATTTAACCATGGCTTAACCAAAATTGGGCTTCCTCTTGAAATATTCTTCTAAAAGTTCTAAGAAAGTTAACCATTTCTCCCTTAAATTTTTCTAATGTTTTGGGCAGTCAATTCCCACAAACTAGACTAAGCCCATTTAAGAGAAAACAATTCAAGAACAATTCAGCTGCCCTCCCTTCCCACTGCAACTTACATATGACATGAGATAAAACATTGTGGGAAGGGGGCAGGCAGAAAAGTCTTAATGGTTATACTCAGTTAGCAGAGGCACCTTGAAATGATTTCTAATCACTACAATAGTACACAGATATTCTCTAAACTATATTCAGAGGATCTGAATCTTCAGTGAAATCATTGCAGGACGGAGTATCAACTGGACTATACGTCTGGATCTGCAGCTACATTCAAGAAAAGTCAACTGCTTTGAAACGTTGCCACAATTACATTCTTAAAGGAAATCAGAAAAACCACTAAGCAAATGGTATGCATAATATTGTTACTTCTCTCAAACCTCTGAGAGCATTTAATAAATGTTTGTTGAATGAATCGCTTTATTTCGTGGAATACATATGGTATCTCATAAGCATTCTGTTTAACACCTCCCTAAAACTTGAAAGAAAAAAAACCAGCCCAAAAGCAACCGTAGAACGTAACCTATATATATATATATATATATATATATATATATATATATATATTTCTATAGTGGTATCAGAGAGCCCTAAAATCCAACCACATGCCTTCGGGGAAAATGCGTTATGATCTGTACAGCACCTAACATTAATCCTACAAATATACTACACAAAAGCAATAAAGAATTCCAAAATCCAAAACTGGTACAATTAATCTATCACTCTTATTTTAGCACGCAAGCAGAAATGTGCCAAAATAAGGCTGCCTGAGTTTAGGGAAAATGTAAGTAGTAAACTGGTATGATAATGAATAAAGAAACTTCTAAATAAAGCTAATGAAAGTGGAGCAGCATTTATAAATGAAAGCTCACCAGGAGACACTGAAAAGCACTCTCATGGTTTACCACCTGAAGCTATCAACTTGAAAAGCCTGCAAAAAGGAACAAAACTAGCTTCCAACCACAATGAATAAACTCACCACCATATCAAAAAGGAAGAAAGGAGATGAAGAGGGAGGAAAGGACTACAAAGAGATCTAGGGAAACTTCGTGACACTCTAATTATGCCGCTAGCCAGAAGAAAACTTCCCACTGCACTTCTGCTCAATGATCTTCTGTTAGAAGACCTTTAGTCCCTTTTCTTACGATGGTGCCCAAAGTGGCCTTTCGGACCTTTCCAACCATTGCTGAAACCTAGACCAGCACTGTCCAACAAGGCAGCCTCTAGCCATATGTAGCTACTGAGCACCTGAAATGTGTTCTGACACCAGGGATCTGAATTTTTCATTTTATTTAATTTTAATTAACTTAAACAGCCACATGTGATAAGTGGCTACCATACTGAATACTGCAACTTGAGAGTCAAAGTCCCTGTCATTTTATTACTGAAGGCAGTTTTGCTGACCAAAAAAAAAATGTACCTTTAAGACAAAAAGGTGGCTGATTCTGCCTCAGAGGGGCCTGAACTCAAGAGAAAACAAAACAACACAAACCTTTCTTCAAGGGCATTTCTAAACTAAGTATCGGCCTACAAGGCTCCTAAATACTAGAAGATATATCCTGAAACTGCCTGATTTATACTTTAGGGCAGCTGAATTTGGGAGTCAGAAATAATTTTTATAATATGCAAGATAAACGTTAAGTGACAAAAAAAACAGGATGGAAAAATAAACCTAGAAAGTTCAAAGATTTTGCTTAAATTTCCTTACAAATAAAAGCAACTACTCATCACAAGTCCCAAATACCTCTCTACATTTGTAAAGCTGTCCACTTCTTAAGTATACTGCTGCCTGTATCATTTTAATCCTCGATTCCATTCCATTTAACACTTTTGTTAGATATGTCTCTGCTGGGTAGCACTTTCTAATAGCATTGTGACATATTACTAAGGCTGTGAAGCAACATGAGAGTAGGCATATAGTACTGTAGTTTAATAAATAACTATTAAAATAAGTTGAAATAATGAAAAAAAACATTTTGAAATAGTTATTAAACTACATATATCACATTTTTTTCTGAGAAAACCAAATCCACCAAATAATCATATTACAGTAAGTCCTCACTTAATACTGTTGGTAGGTTTTTGAAAACTGCAAAAGTGAAATAACATATAACAAAATCAGGTTTTTTTCCTCATCGATGTTACAACAGAACAACATTGAAGGAAAGGACGTTATTCAAGAACCTGCTATGTCATTTCACTTAAAGTCACAGTTTCACTGTATACCTTTGTAATTAAAATTTTAAGTTAGTGTATAATATCCTCTTAGAAACAAACCCATGAGATTAAGTTGTTAACTATTAAAAATGATAATTAAGTTAATTTTCATAAATGGTAAGGGTTGATAGTATTATTATTTTCCTGTTTGAATAAAAGTAACTCAAGAATAACAGCCTCTCTCACATGAAATCAATAAATCTTCTGAGCATCAGAGAATTCAATCCCACAATTTTATTTTCAGCTGAGTATACTATGACACTATCTTATAAACAACCCCCTTCTACTAGGAAGATTTTTTTAAGCCCAAACAATTACAGATAGTTAAAATTAGTCCATAAATACAGCACACATGGAGCAAGTTAAATAAAATATGCTTCTCCAACCTAACACAGTATTAAAAGTTAAACTCCTGCAGCTCACATAACAAAACAACAAAACTTTAACCTACATTCTGAGTAAAACACATGTATAGAAAACAAAATCAAATAAGTTCACCCTTAATAATCAAATTATATAAAACAACAGGCTTAAAATACTATCGGGAATCTCAAGTGATTCCTAAATATACATAGTCCTTACTGACAACAAAACTACAACAGAAATGACACAGAGAGAATTACAACATATATTAATCATCTTTTGAAACTAAAAAGAAAGTGGAGAGTTAATGCTCAAGGTAACTCCTTGACATGCTGCCATTAGATCAGGCAGACTATCTTCTGTGATGCTGCTATGCAATCAGATGGCTAGCCTAAAAAGCAAAAAAACTACTACTGTCAATTACAGTCTCAATACTAGCATCTAAAAAGTCTTATGCGCGAAGAAAAGCCACTTATAAACGAAGCATAAAGCCTACTGCTCCCAATTTGCACGGCTTGATGAACTTCTACAATTTAAACTTCATCTCCCACACTCTTCCAATAAACCAAGGTTTCCTTCTCCACCAATTCCCTTTCACAGGGAGGGAGGGAGGGAGGGAATGGGAAGGAGTGGGCAGACAAGGTGGACAAGAAAGAGGGGAGGGAGGGAAAACCAGAAGGAAGGAGGGATCTCCCAGCTGCATAAACTGCTTGCAAATCAAAGACAAAAGCAAGCATGGAGGGGCAAATGTTTTGAAGTAAAAAATAATACCACTAAAATTATTTGCAAGTTTCTTCTGGAGTGCAAAAGTTTGTTTTTTGTTTGTTTGTTTGTTTTCTGAGACAGAGTTTTGCTCTTGTTGCCCAGGCTGGAGTGCAATGGCGCAATCTCAGCTCACTGCAACCTCTGCCTCCAGGTTCAAGCGATTCTCCTGCCTCAGCCTCCCAAGTAGCTGGGATTGCAACACAGGCATGCGCCACCATGCCCGGCTAATTTTGTATTTTTAGTAGAGACAGGGTTTCACCATGTTGGTCAGGCTGGTCTCAAACTCCTGACCTCAGGTGATCCACCCACCTCGGACTCCCAAAGTGCTGGGATTACAGGCGTGAGCCACCGCATCCAGCAAAAGCTCTTTTTTATTTTTACCACTTTGTAATTCATTATCCCAAATTCCTATCTGAGGCTTCTAATTTACCTACACATACTGATCACTACCAAATATGGAATCCTTTTATTTCAAGGGGTATAATACCCTTATAGAAAATTATTCAGCTACCAGTTAGAAAAAGCTGAGAAATGCTTTCTGAAATCTTTGCTCATCAGCCCAGAATTTAAAGTTCGTACCTAGCAAACACAGTGTTACATCCATCTTGTATAGATTTCCCTTAAAACACACACAAACACACACGCACCCCTTGAAAAACTGTGAAGTATCTTTAAAAGTACAATTTAAGTCACAGCTACTCTGCCTATGGGGTAGCCCTGCTCTGTCTATGGTGCAGCCATTTTCCTGTACTCTGCTGCTCTAATACACTTGCTTTGCTTTCACTTAAAAAAAAAAAGTCACAGTAAATTAGGATTCCTTAGTAATATAAATAAATCCACTGGACACAAAGTTCTAAAACTTTTCACTTTTTCATCGACAACTTGGGTTTAACAATAACTGTAAAATATAATATTCTTCTACCAATATGTTGTAGTCATGGTAACAAAAACTGTAAACTGCTTCTTGGACCATCTGACTCATCTTGTTATGCAGTAACTCAGTTCTTGAAGTCAAGAGCCATTCAGTGAAACTGGAATTCTTTTCTAAGAAACCTTCTCTCTTCACTTAAGACAAAAAGGTTTAAAAAAAAGCTTCAGAAGACCTATTTCAAAGGCTGAACCGAATATTTTCAAAATATAAACCAAGAACCTAATCAAACACAAAATCAAAATTTTAATACTATATTTATATATCATCCTAAATTTGGATAAAATATATGTAATACCAAAATTTCCCACTATTCACCAGCAATGTCTAAGGAAAATATAATTTTTCAATAATAGCTTTTTTTCTCTTGATCTCCTTTAAACAATTCAGACAGGGGTAAGAATGACTGGCTCAAAATCACTTCATTCAACATGCTCAGAAGCAAAAAACCAGTACAGTTCACATTGCAACTAAAAACCTTCTACCTAAACTCACTGCAATTTCTATCATATGGTCAATAAATGTATTTGGTTAGTTCTGCACTATTTTATCGCCAAAAAAAAATTCTCAAACATAATAATCTTGTTGCCTCACAGACATGCACTTTCATTGGACTGATAAATTCAGGCCACCCTATTTAAGAATGTAAGCCTATCAATCTGGTCTCACATCACTACTACCAACTAATATATCCTAGTTCAGGGCACCCTTAAATTTACAAATTATCAAAATCTGCATTAAAATTCCAAAGGATATCATTATATATGCATAAACTAAACTAGCAGTAGGTTAATTCCTTTTAAATGTCCCAATAAAGAGGTTTGTTTTTTGGAAGTGGCAGTGTAAAATATCTTATTTTTGCTTTAGCTACTATCAATAACCCAGCATAACATAATATGATCTTTGTGCTTTTTCACCCACAAATGAAGTAGTCTAAATGACAATCAGTACTTCCTCTATTCCTCTAAGTGAACATTCTTTGTTTCCTTCGCAGGTGACAAAACCATATTACATCCTATTTTTCTCAGAAGTCTTGGAGAAATCTGTTACTACATATTCCATAGAACCTTCAAAGGCTTTGTCCACTGTCTAAGGAATTAAGCCAAAGAAGTGTTACACAGTGTGGTTCCTATCTATCTTTCCAGCATCAAACATCCTCTTAACCTGCCTCTCTTATAGCTGATATCTTATAAACTCTGAACACAAGGAGTTACTAAGATTCCAATTCAATATCTCCTATTGTGCTAAAATACAAAAACCTAAAGTGCTGGGATCGTATCTTCCTTACTTCTACATCCATAATGCCTCGCACAGTATCTAGGAAAGAGTAATTGTTCAATGTATGTTTAACAGATAAAATGAAGCCAAGCCCCTTTCCCTACAGTGAAGTTGATTAATTTTAATACCAATAAGTTAAAGCTCTCCTTTCACACAAAAGTGCAATATTTAAGGATCAAAACACCAGATGTGATTAAAAATGCACAAAACACCAATTTAATGGTCCTCACTGCATCTTCCCAAGAATGATGGAACCACCTCTTAATACTCTCCTTACCATCAATGTCCCAGCCCCAATTTATTTAACATATTGTAGCCCAGATTAATCCTCCCAACTGTTCCCCTAATTCTCTTCTCAAGACTCTCAAGAGATCCACTAATGGTCTACTGAATGGTGGTAATGTATTAACCCAGTATTCAAGGTCTCCCATGATCTGATTTAAATTACCTTTTCAAACTTTTTTCTTCCTCTTCTCTTTATTACAACCTCTCAACAGACAAGCTGAAATTTCAGCTATGATCTATACTTGTCCACTGCGTCTCTGCTCTTGTGACACTTTTACTAAGCTATCTTTCCTCTCTTCTGCCCCTGAAACCCACGTCCTAATTTACTCTCTGAAGCTTTATTTATTTATTTATTTATTTATTTAGAGACGGGGTCTCACTGTGTTGTCCAGGCTCTCAAACTCCTGGGTTCAACTGATACTCCAGCCTTGGCCTCCCAGAGTGCAGGGATTACAGGCATGAGCCACCACACCTGTCCTGAAGCATTATTTTTACTGCTACTTCCTCCATAAGACTTGCTTAATCCTGGTATCTATAGGTCACCTCTACTCTTCCCAATTCCCAGAGAACTTTATCTGTAGCTCTATTACTGTGCCTACTACAAGTGTAGTACATCTTGTTTCTTATAGTCATCACTCCTACTAGCATCTAAACCTTCAAGAATCAATGCTTGCCTCAAGAAAGAAGGGGACAGAGATGCTTCTGGAAGAAATGTATACAAAGGTCCAATAGTGGTTGGAAAAAGTGAAAACCAAAGTGACGGCTGCTCACAGAGAACACCAAGTTTAGTTTAAACATGTACTGACTGCTGGGGGAAAACTGTGAAAGGTCACTTTACTGATCAATGTAAGAAGCATAAAGCCATGCAGGAAATTAAATCCACTTTCTCGTGTACCATATTCACAAACATTCTATTCAATATAGGGGATTCAGCTCCTCAAGAGAAATTTGGTGGTTTGAAAACTAGTTACTGTAGCAAAGACTAATACATTACTGTATTTGATTTGACACTGAAAATCTCCAACAAAGATGTATCTAACTAGCAAGAAAATCCCATATCAATGTATAAAAATACCCCACAGTAATATATGGCAGCAAAGTTATTAAGGACAGAAAACTTTAAGCAAAAATCTGTTGTCCTCAAGGAAGAAAAAATTTTAATACTTTGACTTTTTTTATGTTCTGCTGAATACTTTGACTTTTTTAATGCTTTGGTGATAATTTGGGAAGTCTTTCCCTTTACCTTGATAGAGTATCAACTGAAGACCCTAACCCAATTGTGCTGGGATGTGTGCTCTCTCCTGTGACAGTTACCTCTACCCAGGAAAGACAGGCAGCATGACACATGAGCATGACCAAGCGGGTGCCTGAGCACCCACCCACATTGATGAAGATAACAACCTATTAGGGAATGAAACAGGAGCCCAATGTGAGCAAACTCAAGTTTTTTATAAGCAGCTATCTGGTGGTATTCAAGGATGCAACATGGCAAAACTTAATCTTGGGAAGCTGGCAGAGATTAATGACTAAGTACATTTTTTTAAAAAACCATATTTCAGACCTGCAAATTTGGCTGTCTTGAGACATAACTACATCCCTTTGAGTTTCAAACAGGATTAGTAAAAGTCCTATCCATCTCCTCCCACACCCACAAAGACAGTTCACGTCGGCCCATCTTTGTATCATCCCAAAATGATGACATCTTACAAAAGTCAAAAAAATTGGCTAAACATTTTAAACAAGAGAAACAAACTGCTGATGTTGCAGCAGGAACAAGAACTTTGAAGAGGCAAAAACACGAACAGAGGAGAAGTACTTCCCCTATCACAGCTTTTATCACACTGTATTGTACCTTCCTGCTTACTTATCTAATTACCCCATTAAAGGATAAATTCTGTGAGATGAAGAACTGAGTGACACAGTTCAACAGTGAATGCCCAATACCTAACACATTACCTGGCCTTTATTTGAAGTGCAGTAATATCTGATGATTAAATAAACAAAAACACACAGGAAGAGTAAAGAGAACCCACTAAAACCTCATAAGCATCCTGAGAATTATACCAAAATAAGGTGCCTTAAATTCAAAATGCATTAATTAAGTTTCTGGAAAAAATGAGCAACTAGTTATATATCTCAGTCTCCTGGAAGTAACTAACCATGTCTTTCCCAGCACACAACATAGTCGTCTAGCACTCAACACAAGCTCGTTGAACTGAATTATACACTTCCCCTCCTCCTCCAAGTATAAGAGATTCGATAACATAAAGAGATTCAATAGCATAACTATCTAATCAGCCTTTCTCTAATTAAACTTTTGTCAAGTCATTTTCCAAAGTATGTAATTTTTTTAACCCAGAGGCATTCAATGATCAAGTTTACTTCGTATAATACTTTCTGCAAAAGCCAAAACATAGAATAAAAGATAATAAAATGGGATTTTTTATAGCTCTCAAGAATATCCAATAACCTTCAAATCTAATATTTAACACACTGGCAATTACTGCCCACTCCTTCTAAATATAACAAAGTCAAGGTCAGTTTTTAACTCTGTTCAAAACAACAGACACTCAAAGATTCCTGCAATGCCAACAATTATAATTATGTCAACCAGCCAACATTTACAACAAAAACATGCTTTTTATACCTAACACCTCTTCACCCTACCTCTGAGACTCACAGTTCAGTACTCTATGTACTTTCTGGCATTCTCCAGAAATTCGGTCTTCAGGGAAAAGTTTTAACCAGCATTTTTTTTTTTTTTTGACACTAACATCAAACTTTTCAGAAAAAGATAAAGAAGTTGTAAATGGCTCTCCATTTTCAAATTTCTTCTCCAAATAACCCAACACAAAATCTGTAATTTAACAGGAGGGCTTATCAGCATTAAGCAAAGCATTTAAGGCAATTTAAGGCAAGCAGTAAATTTTTTTTTTTTTTTTTTTTTTTGGAGACAAGGTCTTGCTCTGTCACCCAGGCTGGAGTGCAGCGGTGCAATCTCGGCTCACTGCAGCCTCTGCCTCCCGGTCTCAAGTGATCCTCCAGCCTGAGCCACCCCAGCAGCTGGAATTACAGGCATGTGCCACCACACCTGGCTAATTTTTTTTGTATTTTTGTAGAGACAGGATTTCGCCATATTGCCCAGGCTGGTCTCAAACTCCTGACCTCAAGTAATCCGCCCACCTTGGCCTCCCAAAGTGCTGGGATTACAGGTGTGAGCCACCACACCCAGCCTATACCGAAATTCTTACAAGTTAGAATGAAAAGTGTCAACGTAAAATAGCCAATTACATACACCATTCTAGTCAGTTCAAAAAATTTTGGAAGCTGACAGAATGTCAATAATAAAGAGACAAGCTTTTTAAATTTTTTCTGTATATAACTGGACTTATTCTTAACTTATATAGTGAATTTTATGAACATCTAATCAAGGAAAGTGAAATAAAGAGGAATACTCGTAAACATAAAGAATTTAAATTATATTCATGCTATTAGTATATATTTCCACATCTTAAAAAATCTAATTAGCATACGTTAAAGGTAAAGATAGGCAGATGCCTATTTTCACCAGTGTTCCAGTATTTTAACTAAAGCTAGATCAGCATTATAAAATATAAAAATAAATAAATTTATTTCTGAAGAAAATGTAGACATCTATACTCAATTCATTAATTTTATTAATCAAGTAATTTTTAAGATTTCTTTACAAAGAGATGTGAATATAAAGATTAATTCATTGTTTATGTCCACAATGTGGACATTAAAATCCCTGGATCACCATCAAACCTAACTTTCGAAGCATTCATTTATTGTACACATATTAATTGTTTGAAATTTAAAATATACAGCATTTCCCAACCAAATTATTTTGAGAGTAAAATGTCAAAATTGAACCAAAGTCCTATTTAGAAAGTATTCAAGCTTTTAATGCCAAAAGCCATTTTTAAAGAAGTTCTTACCAAAGTAAGTTCAACTGCCAGTTTTTTAGTTTTATTTTGTTTTGTTTTTTTGAGACAGAGTCTCGCTCTGTCTCCCAGGCTGGAGTGCAGTGGCATCATCTCGGCTCACTGCAACCTCTGCCTCCCGGGTTCAAGCAATTCTCTGCCTCAGCCTCCCGAGTAGCTGAGATTACAGGTGCGCACCACCATGCCCAGCTAATTTTTGTATTTTTGGTAGAGACAGGGTTTCACCATCTTGGCCAGGCTGGTCTTGAACTCCTGACCTCGTGATCCACCCCGCCTCGGCCTCCCAAAGTGCTGGGATTACAGGTGTGAGCCACCGCACCCGGCCTACCAGTTTTTAAAATGAAATAGCAAAACTATCTGTAACACTGCCTAAATGAACTAAAGCTGTAACAGACTAGCTTAAGCTGTTAATGCCGTTATAAACTAAACTTTTCACAAAACATACCAAATAATCATGGGATCAATTAAAATCTCCATAAAATAATAATCTGAATTACTATTTAAATTAATATTTACTTCTTCTAAACTCTATTGCCTCCTACTCGAGATTTCCAAGAGAAAACTATTATTTACATAGCCAACTTCCAGATTCCCACTTCTCTTAGACCATCAAAATACACACGCTGGATTTTAAAAGAGAACATAGGGCCGGACGTGGTGACTCATGCCTATAATCCCAACACTTTGGGAGGCCGAGGCGGGCAGATCACTTGAGGTCAGAAGTTCAAGACCAGCCTGGCCATTATGGCGAAACCCCATCTCTACTAAAAATACAAAAATTTGCCAGGCATGGTGGTGCTCATTTGTAATCCCAGCTACTTGGGAGGCTGAGGCAGGAGAACCACTTGATCCCGGGAGGCGGAGGTTGCAGTGAGCCGAGATTGTGCCATTGCACTCCAGCCTAGGCAACAGAGCGAGACTCTGTCTCAAAATAAAGGGGCCATAAACAAAAGTTTTTTGCTTTGATATACCTATATTGGCAGAGGTTACATTTTATATATGGTCTATTAACCTGAGAATTAATTAACCAAATAAGTTACCAGGTAAAATTTTAGGCATAATACTTAGTCTTATGAAAACCACAGAGTTGGGGGAAAAAACTGTGTGGTTCTGCACTTTTAAACAAAGTATATACTACTGAATATACTACTGAACTCAAACTTCAGTGATTAGTTTGAAGTCCCTCTAGTGTTCAACTAGGTTAAGTTAACAATCTCGATGCGGTAAAAGCTGCCACTTATTTGATAACTACTAACTCTATCCTACATATTAAATAAAAATGAGTTTAATAAACACAAAAGAAAGTATAAAAACAAATTAGCAGCTGGGAGTGGTGGCTCATGTGTGTAATCTCAACCCTTTGGGAGGCTGAGGCAGGTGGATGGCTTGAGCCCAGGAGTTCAAGACCAACCTGGACAACACAGTGAAACCCCATCTCTATAAAAAACACAAAACTTGGCAATGTGTGGTGGTACATGCCTATAGTCTCAGCTACCCACAAGGCTGAGGTGGGAGGATCACCTAAGCCAGGAAGTCTAGACTGCAGTGAGCCGTGATCACGCTACTGCACTACAGCTTGGGTGACAGGGTAAGACCCTGTCTTTAAAAAAAAAAAAAAAAAAGAGTAGTATCAAAATTTTCCCTGAAATTCATTCAAGTTAATATTCTGAAAGAAAGAATAAACCCAAAACTACTTTACACTGCAAGATTGATTACCAAGCACCTACCACAATGCCTAGTACCTATGAACTAACCATAAATATCTGATTATTTTCTGGTTCCCAATTTTCAATATATAATTCTTTCAAACCTTCATTCATTCCTAGTTTATTGATACTATAAAATTAGGCACAACAAGCACAAATAAAAATTATTCTATAAACAAAAAATCAAATGTGGAAAAGGAAATAGGTTTATTATATATCATGCAGCATGAATCTGGAACAATAATCTTTGTTAATCAAATACTCTTGCTTATTCTATGTGATACTAATAAAAAGTTTAAAAACACTCTGATCAACCAATAATTAAGAGACATCAAACTAATTTTTAAGGGATTAGATCACAATCCCTATTTAAAATAATATGAAAAATTATTTTTTATTCAAATCCCCATAAGGAGCAAGGGCATAAATAATTATAATCATTCTTGCACAGCCAAAGACAGAAAGTGGTTATAAAAGACCACATTTTAAAACATCCAATGCCCATATATAATTTCACTAAGACTATATTGACAATGCTAGGTGGAAAACAACTCAAATTTTATACAGGTAGAAAGTATGGCCAAAATTATGAAAAGCAAAATTATATCCTTATTTAGCATCTAAAATCATGAAGATTTTAATATTCTGACAGTAGAGTTCATTTAAAAATATATGGCTATAAAATGCATTTACACAACAGTTAAATCTAGCTGCTTTTCATATTCACTTCATGTTGTACCATAAAATAGACATAATTTCCATAGTACAGACAAGAATGAAGACAAGCAAATTTAAATGTCTTGCCTGCAATGACACGTCACAGAAGTGGCATTGTATGAACACTCCATTCCTTATTTTTACTTTCTACACTTAATCTTATGACCTCTACCTCTCCATAGGCGAAGGATAACAGAAGAATGATAGATTTATTTCTTCCCGGCCTCTGTTCCATTTTGGATATGTGAGGGTGAATAGAAGGGAGTAATCCAAAATCCATGACCTATGCTGTAATGCCAGCTGAGCTATGTTCACAAACAGAAAAAGAGAATGAGAGATGGCTCCTGGCCAAGAAAGTCTGACTCACTAATGATACAAGTACTCTTTGAGCATCTTCTGGGAAACATGGCGGCATTTCAGGTGTTGCCAAACCAAAACTTCAACTAATATAGGGAATTCAAGCAACTCCAGGTATGTGTGTGAGTGTGTTTGCAAGCATCGCTGGAGAAGATGTACCTTGTTTAACATGTATGTACCTTGTTAATAATCTTTGAAAAATGCCACTTTAAAATCATACAACTTGCAATCTACTAACTTGCTATCTTAAATATTTAGAAAGGAGATGCAACCCAAAGGCTATTTTGATAAACAACTGGACAAAATATGTACACTAACACTAGAAACTATTAAAGATTTCATTGAAAATGTTTGCCTAAATCGTACAATCTCATTTTATCATGTAGTCTGTTGCCACGACACTTACAGAAGCTAGTAATTAACTCAGGATTCCAGAGTGAAAGATAGAAAGCTCAATGAAAGCTATTGTCAATTTGATTCTATAGTAAAACGTTCAGGACTTTCTCAGAGAGAGCCTCAGCAAAGCCATATTACTTGTCATTGCCATGCAGCAAATACCAACTCCAGTGTTGGACTGGCAATTTATAACTTATATAAGACAGTCAATGTCATTCAATCCATGATGTATTTATAAGTTAATGTATTTATAAGGATTCTGACACATAAATATTATTAAGCACTTTAACCTAATAAATAGTGCTCTTCCACAGCCATCTGTTCTATGGGACAATTACAAAATATGATTTTGGTCAAATGCTCAAACTACTTGCTATCTACAATACTAAAAAAAAATATGAAGAATTATTCAATTTTTTAAAAACTTTTTAAATTTCCATTTAAAAAATTCAACTTCAGACTATAAAATAAGATACTGCAGGCCCAGTGCGATGCATCACGCTTGTAATCCCAGCACTTTGGGAGGCCGGGTTAGGCAGATCACCTTGAGGTCAGGAGTTCAGAATCAGCCGAACATGGCGAAACCCCGTCTTTACTAAAAATATAAAATTAGCCGAGCATGGTGGTACGTGCCTGTAGTCCCAGCAGCTCAGGACGCTGAGGCAGGAGAATCACCTGAACCCGGGAGGTGGAGGTTGCGGTGAGCAGAGATCACACCATTGCACTCCAGCCTGGGCGACAAAAGCAAAACTCCATCTCAAAAATAAAATAAAAAATAAGATACTGCGAAAAGAGGAGAAAATTATATCACTGTTTTTTCAAAATGCAGTTAAAAAAGAATTCAATGCATCAAGAAAACCTTTCAAATGTGGCCACATCTCTCCTTAAAACAATATCCTATAACAGCATCATGTCATCATGTTTTCCTATGTGTTCCAGGACACCAGGAAGTCTTCCTAGCATGCGATGGTGCTAGACTGATAATCTTTACACAAACTTCTATTACATTCATTAAATCTGCTCACTGGTTTATTCAACAAATATGTACCAGGAATTACGTTCCAATTTTAGTGTATGTGCTGCCAAAGCGAGCACATGTACCAGGCATTACGATGGTCCTGGAATTACAATGATGGGCAAAAGTCAGATGCAGGTCCTATCCCCATACAGTTTATAATCTGCTGGGAGCTTCTATCTAAGTCCTATTCAAAAACCCTCTAAGATCCCAACTACCTATGAAGCCCAAACTACTTAGCCTAGTGTTTAAGCTCCAAGAGGCCCAAATGTTCATTTTCAATCAATTTCTCATCTTTAACTCTTCCCCAATACACATCTCAAACTTCCCTACTGTAGATCCTTGAATGTGCAGTTACACGCACATGCTTGTCCTGACATAGCCATGTATCCAAATTCTATCTACCCTTTAAGGTTATTATGCCCAAAAACCAACTCGTCCTCAAGGCTCAGCCTCTCACATAAAACTCCAGTAATACCATGGGCCCCACATAGGAGACTTTACTTTCTACCCTTTAACAATGCTCTGTGTGTATATACTATCTCTTCTACTAGGTTCTGAGCTCCTGAAATGCAAAAATGTTTCCAATTCATTTCTGTATTCTACATAGCACCTAAAATAATAGAGGCTCAAATAAATGGTAATTCTAAATATAAGAAATCATGTAACAATGGTAACACCTTACCGTTTGGGGTTTGTTGTTTGTTGTTGTTATTGTTTTGTTTTGTTTTTGAGACAGGGTCTCAATCTGTCACCCAGGCTGGAGTGCAGTGGCACAATCTTGGCTCACTGTAGCCTTGACCTCCGAAGCCTAGCTGATCCTCCCACATGAGCCTCCCAAGTAGGTGGGACTGCAAGCACACGCCACTATGCCCAGCTAATTTTTTAATTTTTTGTAGAGATAAGGCTTCACCATGTTGCCCAGGCTGGTCTCCAATACCTGGGCTCAAGTGATACTCTGGCCTCAAGCGATCCTCCCACCTCAGCCTCCGAAAGTGCTGGGATTACAGGCGTGAGCCACCAAGCCCAACACACCTTACATGTATAAAGCTTGAAGAGTGCTTTTAAAGCATCCTCTCGTACAGCATTTGATTGTTATGACATAATACTATAATTCTAAATGTGTGGGCAACTGAGCTGAATCAGTACTGACCCCAGGACATCCCATTAAAGTGTTTTTGCTATGTGCTAAGTTAGCACATTGTCTCAACCATACTGGGAATCAAATAGATATATCTGTGTATATTGGGACTAATCACTGATATTGCTGTATTTAAGTCATTTAACCTTTTTTTCACAAAATGATATGTGCTTACTGGGGATGAGGGGGTACTTTTAAATCTGTTTCAGGGCTCCAACTGAGTTCTAGTTAATAAAGCCTTTACCATAGTGATGAGGATAACTGCTCCCAGCCACCTCTGCTACCCAAATCAAGAGCCCCTTTGTTATACTCTTCATGAAACCAATAAATGGCATGACAAATGTTTCCAAAATAGGAGTTATTGTCAACAAACGCTATTACCTCCCTAAACAATCAGAGTTGTATGTAATTTGTCCAAGGATGCCAAGGCAAGCAACCTTTCCGTTATAAATATCTACTAGGCTACTTTTAAGATAAGCTAAAAAATATAGTGCCTGAAATTTAACTGAGAGTATCGAAATTTTTCTCCTTTAGACTAAATATATTTCAAAGTGAATAACATGCCTTATTAAAAGTAGCAAACACCAAAGCAGCTTACATTTAAACAAGTTCAAGATTACCTGTGAAAAATAAAACAATCTTAATGAAGAGACCTCATGTTGAATAGGTTCACACTTCCCTTATTCAAGCAGTCTTTCCACAAATATTTACTTTTTTTCTCTTGTGTCAGAAAGTAAGCCTTCAAGATTAGCAAAAAGTCTTACTTCCCCCAAGTGCTAGCAAAGTCAAAAATAAAAGTAATTTTTAAAAAGGAAAATATTTTGCATATGACATTATATAAATATGAGGAAAAGACTAACAACAACAGATTTATGAACACTCTAACCTTCCTTTTACCATCATATACATACAATCTTTTTCAACACAAAGCCACTTCATCTTTATCTAATTTTTATCTTATTCTTTTTTTTTTTTTAAATCAAGCCAGTTCTGCTGCATGATTAACTGTTTACTGCAGGGTATTATTCTACCACAATACCCTGGCAACCAGCTCATATTCAGTTACACTATCACAGCACAAAAAAAAGAGAGGGAGAGAGAGAACTAATTGTATGATCATGTGGATATTGTAGAAGCCCTTTAGTTCAATCCTAGATGGGCCTCAAGAGGATAATGCTTATTCTGTTGAACTCACTGCCAAATCCCAATATGAAACTGCCAGGATCAAAACAAGACCCAATTATACCAAGAGTGCATTTTATCAACGTCGGGTTTATAAGAAATAGGTATGTGGCCCTGTACTTGTGCAAAATTGTTCAAAAATATTTACATAGATGGAGCTTAAAGAAAATTATGGAACACTTACTGGCCATAATGATATTCAATGAGAATCTCTTCAGGTAGCATCCAGACAGCAGCTCAGTCATGAAATGCTTAAAGCAACAGAATCCAATTTCATGATGTTCTATACTTAAAACAGATTTCAGCCAGGAGTGGTGGCTCACGCCTATAATCCCAGTGCTTTGGGAGGCCCAGGAGGGCAGATCACTTGAGGTCAGAAGTTTGAGACCAGCCTGGCCAACATGGTGAAACCCCATCTCTACTAAAAATACAAAAACTAGCCAGGTGTGGTGGCACACACCTTTAATCCCAGCTACTTGGGAGGCTGAGGCAGGGGAACTGCTTGAACTCCAGACGTGGAGGTTGCAGTGAGCAGAGACTGCACCACCATACTCCAGCCTGGGCAACAGAGTGAGACTCCATCTCAAAAAAAAAAAAAAAAACCACAGATGCCTACACTATCTGGGTTTTTTAAGAGGAAAAAAATATTTACGTGTTATTTCTACCATTAAGGTTTTTTTTTTAACCTTAGGCCCAATGATACTTATGGCTGAGTATATCAAGTTTTAATTTCCATTTGCTCAGCCATCATAAAACAATACCAAGTGGAAACCATCTGTAATTACATTTTCAAACACTAATTCACAGAAAGTTAAGCAGAGAGATCTATACATCAGTTTAGTCTATTATACTTTAAGCAGATCCAGAGACCATAAAACAACTCAAAGGTAGCCTTCTGCTTCACCAATAGTTTTCCCATTCTTTCGCTATTTATCTCTGATTTTTCAATATCTGGGCTATGACAACAGATCTCTACGAAGAAAAAATAAGGGGTAAAGAAGATCTCTAATGATAGCAGATATGTAATTCCAGCTTATCAACTACCTCAATAAGATATAGGAATATCTCATTTTATTGCATTTCACATTGTTTCGCTTCACAGATGCTGCATTTTTTACAAATTTAAGGTGTGTAGCAACCCTGTGTCGAGCAAGCCTATCAGCGCCATTTTTCAAAAAGCATGTGCTCAATTCTTGTGTCTGTGTCACATTTTGGTAATTCTTGCAATATTTCAAACATTTTCATTATTATAATATCTGTTATGGTGGATTTGTGATCAGTGATCTTTGATGTTACTATTATATTGTTCAGGGGCACTACAAACCACACCCATATAAAACAGCAGACTGAACCAATTGATCACTATTGTATGTGTTCTGACTGCTCCAGGACTGGCTCCTCCCCATCTCTCTTATTCTCCTCAAGCCTAGTTGCTAGAAACAATATTAAAATTAGGCCAATTAATAACCCTACAACGGCCACTAAATGTTCAAGTGAAAAGGAAGAACTGCCCATCTCTTACTTTATATCAAAAGTGAGAAATGATTAAGCTTAGTGAAGAAGTCATGTCGAAAGCCAAGATAGGCTGAAAACTAGTGCTTTTGAGCCAAGAAGCCAAGCTGTGAATGCAAAAAAAAAAATAAATAAAAAATTTTTTAAAATCTTGAAGGAAATTACAAGTGCTACTCCAGCAAACACATGAATGACAAGAAAGTGAAACAGGCTTATTGTTGATATGGAGAAAGTCTGGGTGGTCTGAAAGATCACACCAGCCACCATATTCCCTTAAGTCAAAGCCGAATCCAGAACAAGGCACAAACTCTCTTCAATTCTACCAAGACGGAGAGAGGTGAGGAAGCAAACCTGGGAGCTAGCAGAGGTTGGTTCATGAAGATTAGGGAAAGATTCCATCTCCCTTACATAAAGACACAAGGAGAAGCAGCAAGTGCTGATGAAGAAGCTGCAGCTTCTCTATTCAGAAGATCTTGCTAAGATCATTAATGAGGTGGCTACACTAAACAACAGGTTTTATTTTTTTCTTTTCTAGAGATAGGGTCTTACTGTGTCACTCAGGCTGGACTGCAGTGGCACAATCATAGCTCACTGCAACCCTGAACTCTTGGGCTCAAGTAATCCTCCCACCTTAGCCTCCCAAGTAGCTGAAACTACAAGGCGAACACCAACCATGCCCAACTACTGTTTTTCTTTTCTGCAGAGACAGGGTCCCACTGCAGAAGAGGACACTCGTTCATGACCCACTAAGATCCATTCCCCACTTCCTCTTTCCTAAGAAAACCCTAGTTTTATTTTAGGGAATTTTTATTTCATCTCCTATATAAAATAATGTGAACAGTACAACCAACCTAATGCCATTTATACACGTCAGCAATGAATTTGCTTATAAGCAGAAGGTGTTATTCCCTATAAATGTGTAGCTCTACTCCATTCAATTTTAATGTTCTAATATATAATTCTTTCTCGAATTATTTAGGCCCTAAATTCTACCAATATTTAAACCTTTTCTTCAATTTTCCACATTCAGATTCTTACCTCAGCCTCCCTAAGAAATAAAACTAAGAAAATATTTTGCTAAGCAAACAAAAAAACCCTTTACCTATATCACTATGCCATCTTAATGATCAACAACCTCTTTTTTAAATTTTTTTTAACAGAGATGGTATCGCACTATGTTTCCCAGGCTGGTCTCAAAGTTCTGGGCTCAAGCGATCCTCCCTCCTCAGCCTCCCACAGTGCTGCGATTACAGGCATGAGCCATCACACCAGGCCACAACAACCTCTTCTAAATCTTAAAGTTTTCTATGAAAGTACAAGCTTTTGAAATAAAATATACACAAATGGTGAGGGGGGCATCAAACATGGCTACACTTAAAAATGTTAGACTAAACACTTATCTACCAGTCACAATGTATTAATCATAAAAATTACTCACATTTTAAAAAACAATATAATATACCAAATAACAGTTAATCTAGTGTTAAGACAATTTTCAACACTATTTGTTCCAATGGTGACTCTAACATCTCATTTAAGAGGATTTCACTCAGGTTTACTTTATATAAGTAGGTGATTTCATATCAACGCAAAACATTAGGCCATAATAACTATACTTACCAACAAACTGAAAATTATAACTTTTTTTACCAATTGTTTAATTTTCATATCATTAGAACATAAGCCCTTTACATGCTACTTTACCACAATCTCAGTATAAATGTCTCATTTTTCATAGAAAAAAACTAATTACATGGTTCAGTAAGTTGCCTGTGGTAACACATCGATTTTACTTACACTCAAAAGTTAGACTTTAGCTTGTTCTCTCAATTTCAAGCATATTTACCTTAATAATTTTATCTAATTCACTAGATCTTTTTCAATTCTTCATCTGAAAGAACTGAGATTATGATCTTACCATAATTTTACAATATGAATGTATTATTTATCAAAGTCTTAATAAGTATGTTATTTTTTCTTTCAAGTATATAATTACACATTAAGTCTAATATTTAGTAAGTATGCACTAGACCCATTCAGATAATCACCCAATGAAAAACTTACTACTTTATAGCTTTGGCAAACTCATTCTTTCAAATAAAACAGAAAAACAGAACAGTAATGTAATTATTTAAAGAATCAGGAAATTTACATCAAAACTTGAATAATTCAGATCCAAGAAAAATAAAAGTATACTTTATAAACTACTTAGACCTAGCTACCATTTATCACTGGATATGTGTTTTTCCTGAAAGTACTTGTTTCTCATGAAATACAAATGTATTCTTCATTATTATCCACAAAATAATGACAAATATGAAAGGTAAAGTAGCTGGGCGTGGTGGCTCACACCTGTAATCCCAGCACTTTGGGAGGCCAAGGCAGGAGCATCACTTGAGGTCAGGAGTTCAAGACCAGCCTGGCCAACATGCAGCCCTACTCAAAAAAAATACAAAAAATTAGCTGGGCATGGTGGCGAGCATCTATAGTCCCAGCTACTCCGGAGGCTGAGGCAGGAGAATCGCTTGAACCAGCGAGGCAGAGGCTGCCATGAGCCAGGATCACACCACTGCACTCCAGCCTGGGTGACAAAGTGAGACTCCGTCTCAACAACAATAAAAAAAAAGTAAAATGAAACTTACTTTTCAGGTGCACTGTGATACCAATCTAAAATACTACAAATCTACAATGCTGCTGCAAAATGGTATCATTCATGTTTTCAAAATCACCAGAATTCCATACCTGAAAAATAAATAAATCCAAATACTGCAAATACAATTCCTTTCCAATTCAGTCAGGGATTAATTTCAATGACTCACAAATTTAATACCACTAAAAAAAAAGATAGAAAAACAGAGTGAAAATGAGTCAAAGATCAGATTTTCTCCTTGAAAGAAATTTTCAAAATGACAAGAGATAATTTTATTCCTGTCAATTTTATATATAAAATAGTCATTACTTTTCCAGAAAGCAATTTTTTAATTTCAACTGATAATAAATTCATGTATAATACTGATGAAATTATTTTTACCATTTAGTTAAGGATAACCAGAAACCATCAAAAATCAATTGAAAGTTCACAGACTCTAAGATACACAGTAATATATTCCTACATACATTACTGTCTATGATTTTGGAAAATTCAATGTCAACACTTCTCTTTTTAGGTATGCTAAGCAATAGGGGCTATTCATTTTCATAGTGTGACATTGCCATTATAATTTGCCTTTGGTAGATCTTCAATATTTTTATTCTCTTCTCCTCTTGAACTCTGCTGTGACTTAAGAATGCAGTCTTCATGTGATCTCAACTGATTTTCTAAAAGCAGGTGATTCCGGAATTTTTCGGTTGGTTTAAACAGGCTCAAAATTAGGCTCTTTTGAGGAAAGAGATATTCACACAATCTCAAAGTTTCATCCCAAATTAACTTAACAATTACAAAAGGAAAGGATATCTTTACACTGGAGAAATCTGGCAGACACTACCTTAATCAAGGGATCAAGCTCAGTACCATCAATATTGAGACAAACTGACATGACGTGTTTCTGATGTGATGCCGTGGAAAGGACACAACATCACCTACTCAGTATTCTTGCCAAAAATGTTTATCCTGACTCTAATTGTAAGAAAGCAATTAGACAAATTCAAAATGTGGGATATTTTACAGGACAACTAAACTGCTCCCTTCAAATAACATCAATATCATTGATCCCCAAGACAACTTCAGGAATATTCTAAATGAGAGGACACAAGCCATCTAAAAATGTGTGATCCTGATTGCATTCTGGATCAGAGAGAGAGAAAACTATAAAAGGTATTGCTAAGACAATTGGGAAATTTGAATATGGACTAAATATTAGATAATTTAATTATATCGATATTAAAGTTCTTGAGCATGACAAAAGTGCTCTGGTTACGTAAAAGAGTGCTTCACATTCTCATTCACAGGACTTAAATGCTGAAGTATTTAGGGGCAAAGGTCCGTGAAGTCTGAAAATTGCCTCAAATAGTTTAGGTGGAAAAAGAGGCATATGCATATAAGTGTGTAAATATATTTATTTTAAAATAAAAAGCTAGGAGGAGTGGAGAAGCTAGGTTCTTGCTTGGAGTTATCTAAACAAAGGTTTTATCAATCCCACCATTTGGAATTGTAGACTGTAATCTATAGATACAGATTATAAAACTAAAAAAATCCAGCCTTCCCACACTCCTACAAAATGCCCACTTGCAATGAGTTCAATAAACAATAGTACTAGTATCTTAAATTATCTTACACCGTGGTCACTGTCAGAAAACAGATCCATTTTTCCAGGCTCTCTTATGTCTAATGTTTTTACAATCGCCCACACCTCCTGGCACAGGTGGCAGCACTCTTAAAAATAGAAAAAGCAATATTTATGTCTCTAAATTCACAACAAAGGGTAATAACTGCCAATCTACCCCTGCACTGACAATAAAACCAATTCAGAAGACTTCTGATACTGTTATAGGGACAATCATTTTTAGAGTTGTACAGATGTATCCTTAATTTATATGTCTAATAATCAAAAAAAGAGACAACATAAATTTTAAAATTGTAGACAGTGCATATTTAGTGCTAAATATTTGTGGTAGAAAATATACCCCAAAAATTGGCTATTTCTATCCCCTTGGGAATTAAAACCAGAAATAATATGCTTTATTTTAACTAGGCTTCAATATCCTCGCATTATCAAATCATTAAAAATTTTCACAAATTTATTATAAGTCAATCTGCCAGGAGTGCAATACTGCACTACATTAGAACCTCATAAAATAAGTTTCATTAAATGATTCGACAAACATTCTTAAGCACATACTAGGCTGAATCTGATACTTCTCCTTCTGGACCAGAGATTTGTAATGCTTTGGGGCAAGCAATTGGCAGTTCTGTGCTTGCTCTCTGTACTATTTTGGGTTTTCCAGATTGCATGTCTTTCCCACCACTAACTAACAGGCAGTGAATTGGTGAGAATATTGTGTTTATTTAAAAAGCATTTGTTGCCAGGCGCAGTGGCTCACGCCTGTAATCCCAGCACTTTGGGAGGCCGAGGCGGGCGGATCAATTGAGGTCGGGAGTTTGAGATCAACCTGGCCAACATGGTGAAACCCCATCTCTACTAAAAATACAAAAATTAGCCAGGTGTGGTGGCATACACCTGCAATCCCAGCTACTCAGAAGGCTGAGGCAGGAGAATCATTTCAACCCAGGAGGCAGAGGTTGCAGTGAGCCAAGATTGCATCACTGCACTCCAGCCTGGGCAACAGAGCAAGACTCTGTCTAAAGGAAAAAAAAAAAAAAAAAAAAAGTAAGAAGTATTTGTTTGGTAGATTAGGAGAAGTCCACTCAGCACACTGTATTAATCTCTAAAGCTTAAATTAAAATGTAGAATTTAGTCAAGCCAAAACAGCAAAGGTATAATAAAAGTGTTAAAGACTATTAATATGAATTATAGTATATAATCATTAGTATTTTTAATTCAAATACATCTGTATCCTGAACAGAATATTTAAGTTTACATTCCAATTTAGAATTTTAAAATCACAATATTATGGTTTCCCTGTACACATTAATCCTGTATTATTACTAAGTTAATCTTCCTAATTATATCTCTTTCCTGATCAGAAATGTTTAATTCCTCAAAATCTATCAAATTAAGTCCAAATGTCTTATCCTTGGTTCTGTGTACTCCACACTATGACCCACCTACTCAGCCTTTTAGAGGGGAGACTATTTCACTCCTATCCTAAGCCCCAGGTAACCTGTTCTTGCCACAATTCATTCGCAGCCTGTAGGTCTTTGCACAGTAGCAGTAGCAATAGTTACAATTACAGATTAACTGCTATATATGCTGCTCTAAGTACTTTTAATTTTTCTTAACCTCATAACCTAATTCACAGTGAGAAAACTGAGGCACAGTTTAAGTTAAATAATTAGATCAAGAATACACAGCTAGTGACTATGCAAGCATTCAAACCCAAGCAACCCAGAGCCCGTGCTCTGATCACTACACCACACGCATTAACAATTCCCCAGACAGGAACCCAAGTGTTTATCCAAGTGACAAGGACAGATTATAAATGTGTTATAGTCTTCTCTCAGACTATTTCAGAGATATGTCAAGCAATTAAACAAAAAGTATAATATCATAAAACTAACTTGTGTGTGTACTCTGTAGGATTATTCTCATTTTATGGGATACTTTATACATTTAAATGCAAGATGGTTGCTTTGTATTATATCTCACCGTGAGGTTTCTTGGTAGTACGCTATTTGGAGTACACTATGAAGACAAAGGGAAATGCCAAATAACTAAAAAGCAATTTAAGAAACAATAAAATGCCCCTATTTAAAAAATGTTAAATAATGGTAATGTCATGCTTAATTTAAGCCAGCTAACAGGATTCTGCTATTTATTTATTTATTTATTTATTTATTGAGATGGAGTCTTGCTGTGTTGCCCAGCGGAGTGCTGTGGCGTGATCTCAGCCCACTGTAACCTCTGCCTCCCGGTTTCCAGCGACTGTCCTGTCTCAGCCTCCCCAGTAGCTGGGATTACAGGCACCCACCACCATGCCCAGCTAATTTTTGTTTATTTTTACTAGAGAGGGGGTTTCACTATGTTGGCCAGGCTGGTCTCCAACTCCTGAACTCAGGTGATCCTCCTGCCTAGGCCTCCCAAAGTGCAGGGATTACAGGCGTGAGCCACCGTGATCAGCCAGGAAATGCCAAATAACATAAATAAGAAGCAATGTAAGAAACAGTAAAATGTCCCTATTTAAAAAATGTTACAAATAATGGTAATCTCATGCTTAACATTAAAGCCTGCTAAAAGGATTCTGCTACTATTTATTTATTTTATTTTTTGAGACAGGTGTCACTTTGTTGCCCAGGATGGAGTGCAGTGGCATTATCTCTGCTCACTGCAACCTTGGCCTCCTGGGTTTAAGTGATCCTCCAGCCTCAGTCACCCGAGTAGTTGGAATTACAGGCGCACGTCACCACACCTGGCTAATTTTTTTTTTTATTTTTTGTAAACACAGGGTTTCAACATATTGGTCAGGCTGGTCTCAAATTCCTGGCCTCAAGCAATTGGGCCCCCTCAGCCTCCCAAAGTGTTGGGATAACCAGCGTGAGCCACCATGCTCGGCCTATAATTTATTTTACCCAAAATAAAATGACTCAAATATATTAGAGAATGAAATAGATTCTAAAATATCTCCACTTTGTATGGCTACCAATTAAAATATTCTCTTTGTATCCTTCAGTTTTTCATGACTGCTATCGTATTTCCCCTTATTTGAAACAAAGTTGTCTTTATGACTTATTTTTCTAATTAAGGCTAGATATTTTCTGTTATTAGGTTGAACCATACATTACCTTTTTCAACTACTTTTACCTACAAAAATGGACACTTCATATAAATGAATCTAAAAACTTGCTCGAAATTCATATTAAGAAAAGGAGACGCACTCAATGAAATTATAATTATTCCATTACTGTAATACCTTCCTGATAGAATACAAAATATAAACAGTTTATACCACTATCAAACTCCAAAGAAAAGTAATCATTCCCAAGAGAAAATATTCACAATACTACATTTAATTAGAAAATTAGAAAAACTGTATGGTACCAATTTCATTTACACATAAAACATCTAAAACTCTTTCAGACTTCAGTATTTTTATTTCTTTGTTCTCTCCATATGATGATTGGTTTCCTAATTTTCTAACTTAAATGTAGTGTTTCTGTAATTTTAAAAATATCTAAAAATAATTCAATCTTTGCTTAACTCTTTACCAAAAAATACTTAAGATATTAATTTACACATGCAATCTAAAGCAACTATCCCAAAATTTAAATGCCCTACTCCTTTTTGTTAACTCAGTAACAAGGCCCGTGAAAAATAACACAATAATTTAATAAGCTATTTCTAAGAACACTGACGATTTTCTTTGTTGGCATAGATAAATAAATTTATTCTATATTATCAACTAAATAAGCCTCATTAGCAGTTGGGTTTGGTTTCCTCATCATTACAAAATTATATGTACCACACTAACAAAGAGCAGACCAAAAAGCTAAAACGTAAGAGATTAATACAGAGAAACAGAAGATGACAGTCAGAAACAATCATGAAAGATAAGAAAGACACTTTTTAAAAAAGCTTTATACCTCTCTACTACATAGGGAAAAAAAGTAAAAATATGTTTTCATATTTTAATGGACAAACAAAAATGTTGTAATTATCTTCTAGGTGACATCTTATTTTTAAAATTCTGATAAACAGAATCCAGATGTTCTGAAACTCTAATTTTACCTAAGTTAACTGCTAACTACATAGAACAGACTTTGAGATGAATGTTAAGTTCTGGGACTTTGCTGATTACCCAGCTAAGCAAGCAATGTCACCCACAATGGTTCTCTTATTTATAGACCAAATACCCTAAAAAAATCAGGATAAAGGTTTGAGCTGAACAGACAAATGGACCATAAAGTAAACAGTTCAATTAGTCCATTGTGGTTTACCGCCCTCTGGCTGCTGTGGCAGGAGATATCACAGATAAAAAATGGCTGCCAAGAAAAACTAGCAAGGTGTCAAGCAAAAGTTGGCAGGAAATCCTTCAGGCAAATGTAAAAGCTTTAGAACAGAGCCTCGAACATACATTACAGTTAGTTTTACTCCTCCTTTAAAAAAAAAAACATTAAAAACATCAAGTAACAAAACATTTCAAACACAATCTGAAATTTTTCAGACACAGATTAACACAATATAGTTTGGAGATAATAAAAGATGGCCCTAAGAGACTAAGTCAAAAAGAGTTAATACCCTAACTAAAGATTAGAATTAGTCTTGCTTGAGAAAATCCCTTGGCATACTAAATAGAAACACTTAGATAGAAAGGTAAAAATTTTTACCAGAAATTCAAAGACAACTGATAAAAGTTCCTGCTCATAAAACTGTGGTAAATATATAAAGCAACACAGAAAAATGAAACTCTTACATTAATTCAGTTTCCAGATATCAGATGCAATCTGAAGCTAAAAATCAGGCAACACCGGAGCCAATGTTTCCTGGAATCACCAAATTACATGAAAAACAGAAATAAAAGCAAAAGAAAATTTGCTACACCCAATTCAGACCAGATCCCATATATTCATCTTTCCTCAAAATACTATTCAATGTAATCTCACAATTTTGTCCAATTAGGCTCAAAACTAAATTTCTGTATCACTCTCCAATTTTCCACCAAAGAGTTCAGCTGGCAGTGAACCGTAACAACCACAGTCCAAGGAAAAAAACAGTAACTGTTCAATTCACTGTCTTGTTAGTTACTCACAATTCACTATCATTTAAAAACAGTGGATCTTAGCTTGGTTTCCACCCCACCGCACCCAGGAGACACAATACTCTCATTTAACAGCAGTGGTTCACAAGGTTCTGATTCTCAGCATAACTGGAAAAGGACAAGAGTTAGGAAAAAAAAACAGGGATGGGAGGAAGAGGGGTGAGAATGTTCCTTTTGAGAGAGACATCCAGGAAACACTTAAGATCGTTCTTTTAGACAAGTCGTAATAATCTGTTTGAAATTTACAAATGTTCAAAAAAATATGATGCAAATAATTTTCAAGAAAAAAACAGAAACCTTACCCTGCAGTTCATGATGTATTACACCCACTAGGTTGGGTTCGTCTCCCCACCAGAATATCCATAACTCTTTGCAATCTGGTTTGACATCACGACGCCATACACAAAGCAGGTTAGCTTGCAGACAGCGGATGAAACTTAACAGAATTGGATCATCTTGGGCTGGGGCTGAAATTATGGGTCCACAGTCCCCATGCCCTCCAAAATTGTACCTACGCCATTTGATTCCCGTGAGTTCAGCCTGCAAAAAGACAAAAAATTGTAATCGTTTTCTCATTTTACTTACAGACCACTAAAAACAGTCTTCCATACAGAAAAGCAATTGTGCTAAAATAAATATTTACACGAAACTTCATATCATAAGATTCCTCCCAGTGAAGAACGTATGTCAATCTTCTCGAATTTTAAGGTGGGAGAAAGTTTCTATCAAGATTTCTACATAGCTCTTTACATTAAATACTAAAATAAAACAAGCTGATAATCATTATTTCCTGTTGAATAATTTAATTTGTCTAAACACTTACTATAAAGTCCCTATACAGAAAACTATTTTCTATGTTATCATTCAATATTCAACTCACAAATTATATTTAGATATCAAGTAAGATTTTAAAAATAAGTTTGTATATATGAAATAATTTCTTTCAAATAATTTCTTCCCATCCACAAGCTACAGTTTAAGTCCTTTTTTAATTAGGGAAGCAGTTGGCATGAAGTACGAGAGTGTTTCATCATGAATGCCAAAAGTCTATTTAGGTAGAAGCAATTAAGAAAACTGATACAAAGTTATCAGCAATTTATTCATGTTTTTTAACATGTAGCAAACAGAAAAGCTTTGCTTCTATAACAATTCCCTGATGTAGTTTGGTATTTTATTTTTTACACACATTGTAAAACATGAGAGCTTGCAACCAGCAGAGAACAAATACTGTATCTTTGATCCATTACATACGTTTATATTTCAAGATGTCTTAAATCTTAAGAGCTAAATTTCAAAGAGGTTTCAACACAAGCGAAAGCTAAATTTCTTAAACAGTTATAAACTACAGCTATATACTGAAAACTAATAGTAAAACAGATTCATAATTTAATTCTGTACCAAACAGCCCAGGTGGCCCTTGCATTGAATCCTTACTCACGCATCTCCTTCCCCACAAGGTCAGTTATTTTTGTTAGCAAGTTGTTTGCAAAAAAAACATGTACCACTAGGTAGAAAACAGCCATATCTTCTACTAACATAATTGAAACATATTAAAAGTGCTAAAGCAATCAATCACTATAATGACCACATTTAAGAAAAAGAAAAATCACCTTTCATTTAATCCAAATTAAAAAGGTTTTGCTTCAGGCTGAGCACGGTGGTTCACGCCTGTAATCCCAGCACTTTGGGAGGCCTAGGCGGGCAGATCACGAGGTCAGGAGTTCGAGACCAGCCTGACCAACATGCTGAAACCCTGTCTCCACTAAAAATACCAAAATTTGCCGGGCGTGGTGGCGTGTGCCTGTAATCTCAGCTACTCAGGAGGCTGAGGCACAAGAATTGCTTGAACTTGGAAGGCGGAGGTTGCAGTGAGCCGAAATCGTGCCACGGCACTCCAGCATGGGTGACATGCCACAGCACTCCAGCCAGGGTGACAGAGTGAGACTCTGTTTCAAAAAGCAAAAAGAAACAAACAAACAAACAAAGGTTTTGCTTCAAAAAAGTTACAAAGATAATATACAAACTAAAAATATCTAAAAATCAGTAACTTATATTTTACGCTGAGATACGCAAATCTAAATTTTTAATGAATATGTTTAGTAAAAAGCTGGCACTGGCATCATTTAGGGTTTCCCTATATGTTACTTGGTTTCCTCTAAATATAAAAGCACTACATGGCCAATATAAAAAGTTCAGAAGTAATACACCATAATCACATTATAATAATCACTAGCATCCTACTGTATATGTCCTTCCTCTTTTTCTGTATAGTTTTTAAAGTTGGAACCATATTGCATGATTTATATCTTTTTTCACTTATTTTTATATATTACTAATTATTCTTCAAAATACACTTTTAATGTTTGCATAATATTCTATTCATTGGAAAAAATATAATTTAGCCATCCCATACCAACTGGACAATCTTCCATTTTATTTCCACTACTGTAATTACTATAATTGGTTAACATCCTTGAACACTGTTATTTTCCTGATTATTTCCTTTAAAGAGATTGCTTGATACTGAATTACCAAAGAATATATCAAGACTCATGATGAGTGCTACCATGTTACTGTTCAATTAATAGTCTCCCCAATACAAATAGCCACCTCCCAAATTGCATATCTTTTAAAATATCGGCCAATTGAATAGAACGGTATGTACTTGTATTAATACATAGTCCTTGTTCTGCTAGGAGGAAATCAGTATGCGGTATCACATCTTTGATCAGATGGGGCCACCATTCCTGGGTTTGAATCCCAGCTCTGCACTAACTCATTGGTTAAATGAGTCAGTATACATATGAAGCATTTATAAAAGACAGTGTCTGGGACATAGCAAAAACTGTAAATGATATTTTCATTATACCACTAGTAGTAGTACTATTTCTTTCACTTTGAGTTGTCTGTTCATACCCTTTGTCCATTTTTCTATCTTACAAGTTCCTTTTTTTTTTTTCTGAGATGGAGCCTCGCTCTGTCACCCAGGTTGGAGTGCAGTAGTGTGACACTGGCCTCCCAGGTTCAGGCAATTCTCGTGCCTCAGCCTCCTGAGTAGCTGGGACTACATGCGTGCACCACCACACCCGGCTAATTTTTGTATTTTTAGTAGAAACGGGGTTTCATCATGCTGGCCAGGCTGGTCTCAAACTCCTAACCTCAAGCGGTCCACCCACCTCGGCCTCCCAAAGTGCTGGGATTATACAGGCATGAGCCACTGCGCCTGGTCAAGTTCCTTTGTTTCTTCAAATAAAAGCAATGTGTATGTTTTAATCAGAAACCCTGACATCAATCTTTAAACATCAAAGAAGGAAACAAAAATAAAAAGAAGTTGAAATCCAAAAAGGTAAGCAGAAGATTTATTTTATTTTATTTTTTTGGAGACGGAGTCTCGCTCTGTCACCCAGGCTGGAGTGCAGTGGCGCGATCTCGGCTCACAGCAAGTTCCGCCTCCTGGGTTCACACCATTCTCCTGCCTCAGCCTCCCGAGTAGCTGGGACTGACTACAGGCGCCCGCCACCGCGCCCGGCTAATTTTTTGTATTTTTAGTAGAGACGGGGGGGTTTCACTGTGGTCTCGATCTCCTGACCTCGTGACCCGCCCACCTCCGCCTCCCAAAGTGCTGGGATTACAGGCGCGAGCCACCACGCCCGGACAGCAACGTGTATGTTTTAATCAGAAACCCTAACATCAATCTTTAAACATCAAAGAAGGAAACAAAAATAAAAAGAAGTTGAAATCCAAAAAGGTAAGCAGAAGACTAACTTCTTTTATCACCTAAGCTAAAGAAAGTATTCTGTGCCTAAGAGCCTTGTGGATGAGGGAAGAGAAAGAAGGTAATAAAAACACACCAATAGGCCAGGCGCAGTGGCTCACGCCTGTAATCCCAGCATTTTGGGAGGCAGAGGCGGGCGGATCACAAGGTCAAAAGATGGAGGCCATCCTGGCCAACATGGTGAAATCCCATCTCTACTAAAAATACAAAAATTAGCGGGGCGTGGTGGTGCACCTGTAATCCCAGCTACTTGGGAGGCTGAAGCAGGAGAATCGCTTGAACCCAGGAGGCAGAGGTTGTAGTGAGCCGAAATCAAGCCACTGCACTCCAGCCTGGCAACACAATGAGGCTCCGTCTCTTAAAAAAAAAAAAAAAAACACACACACACACAATAAATATGAATCACTAATAACATCTAATAACATTAACCTTATTTAAAGTGTTAGAAAATTAATATCAGAGCTTTAAACATCAGATGAGTCAGTCCCCATGAAAATCTATGCACAGTAATTTACTCACTACAACACTTTCACCTGTAATATCCAGCAGTAGAGCAGACAAACTATTTGGCATTGTTTCAGGAGAATGGTTTCCTAATCCTAGTACATCCACTAACTTCCTATCAGTACATCTATGCTCTCAGTGGCAAAGGGAAGCTGCTACCACCTGATCTGTTTTTTACAAAGTTGCTCTAGCAAGTGATATCTTTCTTACAAATGCAAGTGACACAACAGCAACGCTACAAACTTAAACACCTGGTAACTAATTCAGGTAAAACAGTTCCTTTAAAGTTAAAAACTAAATATCATTATATTGGTCTTCATTGAAAAATGTTACAATGAAACACTAATCAAGCCTAAAAGAGATAACTAAGTATAAAATGGGTGTTCAAAGATTTAGCTTTAAATTTTGAGTTAATGTTTGGTAAGAGAAAAGACAGCTTAATGATACTGAAATAGTTTGTCCAAGAAAAAAAATTCCCATCATGGATGTTTATTCAATTAAGAGTAAAATGTCTTCATAGACCATGATCATATTTATAGTTTAAAAATTAAGTGCACTCCAAGTTCTTTTGTCTTTTTTTTTTTTTGAGATGGAGTCTTGCTCTGTTGCCCAGGCTGGAGTGAAGTGGTATGATCTTGGCTCACTGCAACCTCCCCCTCCCAGGTGCAAGCCATTCTCCTGCCTCAGCCTCCCAAGTAGGTGGGATTACAGGTGCCCGCCACCACACCCGGCTAATTTTTCTATTTTTAGTAGAGACAGGGTTTCACCATGTTGGCCAGGCTGAGCTCGAACTCCTGACCTCAGGTGATACGCTTGCCTTGGCCTCCCAAAGTGCTGGGATTACAGGCGTGAGCCATTGTGCCCAGCCATACTGTCTCAATTTCTGACTAATGTTTATCTCTACAACACAAAATTCTTTACCTAATGATTTCAAAATTTTAAAGCAAACCTTTAAAATAATTATAGATTCAAAATTATCCCCAAACACAATTATTTCTCACTGTCAAAAAGACCATCCTTAATTAAATCTAAGTTTTAAACTACATGGTTTCTAAAATATAGAACCAAAACGATGAAATTAAAATATACAAAGAAGGAAACCCATATGCACATTATGTATAATAACCACCAACATCATTATTTACCAAGCATCTACTTACTACCAGGCACCATACTAGAGTTTTCATATATTATTTCTAATACCGAGCATCATACTAGTGACTTCATATATAATTTATAAACTTCACAACAGACAGCTAAAGAAATTAGGACTCAGAAAGGTTGAATAATTCTCCCAGAGCCACACAGGTAGCAAATGGCAGATCCCAAATATAACTAGATTTAAGCTGTAACTGAATTTAAAGTATAAATTCTTTCCATTCTGCCATGCTGCTTCATAAGGCAAATGGTAAAAATTAGCCCTAGAGGATTATAAAATAGTACAAAGAAACTGTCATCAACTCAATTTAGCAATGACTAGAGCTCATGGCCATACTTTCTAATTTAAGAAAGTTCATAAATCTTTCTTTAGTCTTCCTGAGGTATTAAGAAAACTGGTATAAGAGTGCCCACGTATCATCCCATGAATAGACTTTTATTTCACTCAGATAATTATATGCCTTCTTTTACATGTTATCACTATAAGATGGTATCTACATAAACTAATTCTTAGATAATATGTACAACGAACCAACAAAATCACTATTCTGATAGCAAGACAGGCTGGAAGAAAATCTGCTCAGCAATGGCTGGCATGTGGTATAGGGGTAGTCAGGGTTCTCAGAAAATTGAACTTAACCTATTTATGCGGGAGGATGCAATTTTTTTTGTGAAAAAAATCAGACCTTGGCAATGACCTTGAGCAGTAGGATATAAATAACTCCCACAAGTTTAGTGTTCCAATAATGGAACATTAGGCATAAATGGGTTAAGTGGCAGATATTCCCCTGGCCTAAACAAAAAGCTACTACAGTCAGTTCCAAACAGTTCTAATTAAATAGATTACAACAAAACAGGGATAAATGCACTTCCTGACATGAATGTGATTCAAAGAAAATTTATATTGATTCCTAGTGTCCTATTCTTCACATACAATATACAGGAAATGAGATTATTTATTTGCAGTGACCCACAGCAACTAGATCCCTTGTGACCAACAGCACATACTTGCAATATGGCTCCTCAGAGTTAAAACCACATTCAGTGGTCAAGGAACACAGTAAAATCAAGAGACGTTGATTAGAATGAACCCATGGTGTAGTATCATGGAAAGAACACTGGCTGGAAATTAGGAGGTCTAGGTCCTAAGGCCTGGTTTTTCAACCATTTACCTATGTGATGTTAGGAAATCCACTGTACCTCAAGGCACCTCAGATTCAGGACCTATAAAGTGATAGGGTTGACCTAGATACTATAAATCAGTTCAAGTCTCCTGGCCCAGGCTAATTACATCCCACTCATAAAAGCAACTTGTAAATGAGATGGAACCCTTATTACCCATCAAGAACAGAAAAGCTGCCAGAAGATAGTCAACATTTCAGGAAACTATTGAAAGAGTCCTCAAAGTACAAACCCATTAGTTTAACGTATCCATCCTGGGCAGGATTCTAGGCTGGTGTATAGAAAAGGCAGCTGTGATCATTTGAGGCTGACAAGCATGCATTAGGAAATTCCAAGTCGGCCTCACCTCACTTCCTCCAATGATAGGGTTACCAGTGCAGTAGAGTAGGTTAATACAGTAAACATATTAAGTCACCTCTCAACTCAGAGGAAGGAAAAAAGTCACATGTAATAGAAAACTTCTGTTAAAACATAACTAATCAACTCCCTGTAAAGACAGCAAAATAAACATACACATCTGCTTTTGCTCTCTCCTAAACCCCTGTAAGACATCAAGAAAAACATTTGTTTCATTGTTTTATTTCATTAAATTATATAATTACAACGGCAGGTGGAACAAGAGAGGATATAGCATCAAAATTTTGAAGGCTAAGAAGCAGATGCTCTGATAAGGAGATTTACAATACGTAAGAAAACTGAATCCTAAACATGAAGAAAGAGATACAACCCAATTGACACAGAATCCCCTCAGCCTCAGGAATTAAATACAGGTATTTTGGAAGTAGGGTTGAAAGGCAGAGAGGAGATTAAATAAGAACAACTGGTTAAAAGCCTGCTTAAAAGGCGCTCAGCTGGGTGCAGTGGCTCACGCCTGTAATTCCAACACTTTGGCAGGCCCACAGCAGAAGGATCACTTGAACTCAGAAGTTCCAGACCAGCCTAAGCAACATAGTGAGACCTCAACTCTACAAAAAATTAAAAAATGAGCCAAGCATGGCGCTGCTTGCCTGTAGTCCCAGCTACTAGGGACGCTAAAGTGAGCGGGTCTCTTGAGCCTGGGAGGCTGAGGCTGCAGTGAGCTGTGATCACACCACTGTACTCCAGCCTGGGCAACAGAGTGAGACCCAATCTCAAAATAAAATTAAAAGAAAAGAAAAGAAAATAAGAAGGCACTCAGATGCCCAGGTACCTTCCCTACTGCATAGAGCTGAACTACTGTCCCTTCTTCACCCCAGCAAATAAATGCAAATGTATTCTCTGGAGACAGTAAACAGAGGGTACCTGGACTGCAAGACACAGGCAAACTGAAGGCACGGAACCAGAGTGAAAACAGGGCATTTGGTGAAATATATAGAATGAAGGCCAAGGACCACCCCCTCCCTACCACTGCCCTCTAAGCACCCAGAAAACTAGCAGCCAGTCTTCATCCCTCAGAAAGGAATTTGGAAAAGTCTTCTCTGAGAAATCTTAGCTCCACAGAAAAGACCTCAAGATACTGAGATCAGAGAGAGGTTCCCCAACTAAAGAGCCCACCCAGATCAGTGAAGCGCACAGTTAAGCAAATGTCGGTCACATGCTCAGAAATTCCAAGCAGATTCTTAGTTCACCATTCCTAAACATGAACATACAACCAAGAATTGCTAAATAATTAAGGAAAACCACTGAGGAATTACAGAAACAAAAAGAAATGAAAAAGCAGCTAGAAGGAAAGACAACATTGGGAGAAGAAAACTTTAAAAACACCAAGAATATTCTCAACAAAATAAAATGTGCAACCATTTGAAAACAACAGGATGCTATTTCAGGAGAGAATTTTTTAAAAGCTCTTGGAAATTTTTAAATAATGATTCCAGAAATGATAAAACTTAGTAAAATGTTTAGAAGATAAAGTTTAGGAAATCTCCCAGAAAGTGAAACAAATAAACAAAAATGGAAAATGGGGGAAAGCTGAAAATCCAAATACGAGGAAGCTGAAATCCAAATACAAGAGCTTTCAGAAAGAGAAAATAAAGAGGAAATGACCAACAAAACAATTCATAACAATTTCCCAGAAAAACAAAATGTGAATTTCTAGATTGAAAGAGCTCTCTGAGTGCTCAGAACAATGGATTAAGAAAGACTCGCGGAAGGCATATCATTGTAAACTTTCAGCACACTGCAGACTAAGAGAAAATCCTCCAAGTTTCCATATAATAAAAAGAGATCACATATCCAAAATCAGGATTTCTAACTGCTCAACAGCAATACCATAAGCAAGAAGGCAAAGGTGCAATAACTCCAAAATGCTAAAGAATTATTTCCAAACTAAGTATTAAATGGCTAGGCCAGCCTAAACTTTCTATCAAATATCTGAGAATAAACGCATTTTTAGACATGCAAAAAAAAAAAAAAAAAAAGCACCCTTTCTCAGGAAGCTACTGGGTGTGTACTTACCAAAAGGAGGGAATACACCAAGAAGTCTGAAGATTCAGGAAACAGACCTAACATGAGAGGGAATAAAATAAATCCCTAAAATCATAACGAATGATGACTCCAGGATGCCAACTATACACCAGCGCAGAGGGCAACCAATCCAGGTTATGACAGGTCCGTAAAGACTTCTTCAGGAAGGTGAAACTAATAAAACACCTGATACATCTGAGAGTCTTAAAGGGGTTTCATACAATAGGCAAAAACTGTGGGGATGAGTTAAGTTATAGAAAAGTAAGCAGGCTGGGCCCTGTGGCTCATGTCTGTAATGCCAGCACTTAAGGAGGCCAAGGCAGAAGGACGACTTGACCTATTTGAGACCAGCCTGGGCAAGACAGCAAGACCTTGTCTCTATATACAGACTGACAGACACAGCTGAAGCATTGTGGCACACATATGTAGTCCCAGCTACTCAGGAGGCTCAAGCAGAAGGATCACCTGAGCTAAGGAGTTAGAGGTGGTGGCGGGCTGGGGAGGGAGGTGGGGAAGGGAGGGACAGGAGGGGAGGGGAGGGAGGTGGGGAGGGGAAGGGAGCGAGGTGTGGAGGGGAGGGAGAGGAGGGAGGTGGGGAGGTGGGGAGGTGGGGAGGCGGGAAGAAGAGGGGAGTGGGGAGAGGAGGGGAGGGAAGGAAGGGAGGGAGGGAGAGAGGAAATTTTTAAAAGGGCATCTGCTTTGTAGGAGGCAGAAAGAATGAGTTAAACCCTCCTCTTCAATAGTGGAAGATATAGAATTGAAAAATCTAAAAGTAACTATGACCTCAGTATTTAGAAACATTTAAGTAAGAACCAAGATAATCAACAAAAGAGGGTGAGTGTTTGCTTCTAAAGAAGGTAAAACAGGGGCAGGAGCAGAATACTGTTCTTATAAACCTTGTAGACCTATCTGATTCTTTAATTGAATTCTGTAAGAGTATATAGCTCTGCTTTAAAAAAAAAAAAGGAAATTCAAACAAAATTAATCAAAATGGGGTAATAGAATGTAAAGCTACTAATATTGAGAACTCACTTATACTACTTTATAGACTTATTCTAGACAAATTCCTAAACTGAAGAACAATTTAATATCCCATAAATTGTGCTGCAAAAGCCAAAAGGTTATTTAACCATGTGTTAAAATAACGTGTTGTTGTTGACTGTTTCTTTTCTCCATTTTAGACTATTAAAACCCAGCTGGACAGAGACATCTTTCTAGCTGCATGCTCCATCCCATCTGGCTCTGCTCAAATTCTTCTCAGCCATAGCTATGCTGCTGGCCAAGGATTCCCTGTGTAGATGGGCTGCTGACGAGACACTGGGCCTCCCATCTGACTGGTTATTTCCATGTTATGAGAAATACAATGTGGTATTCCTCCATACAATGAGGTCATATATAAAAGATGTGCTACCGTATATATACACACACATATGCATATGTGCTGATTCATAAATGTTTTCCTCAAGTGTCATTTTCTTTTCACTGCTCAGTTTACCAACATTAACTAAAAAGTATAAAGATTTTTTAAAAGTTGGTTTATAGCGTAAGTATGAGTATAAGGGCTCAGAGGTTTTATCTGACAATAAGTTTACTACAATTAAACAATGTGAAGTAGATATTTAAAAAGTAGCTGCCATCTTAAGCTACATTAATAAAGGTAGGAAATCTTGATCCTATTCAACAGATCTAAATTATCAGTCATTATTCAGTACTGCTTTCAGCTCCTAGCTCCATACTTTAAGAATATAGGTAAAATGCAACAAATAAAGAGATGAAAGACTAGGCTGGTGAGGAAATCTAAACATGTCATATGGCTAGAGGCTATCTAGCCGCACATTCAATCCTTTCAAGCAAATTAACATGGCAACAAGAATAAAATAGAAGAATAAAGCCATGTGATAAAAATAACACAGCTGAATGAACTTAATACATAGTTAAAATGATTCTGAAGTTATTTAGTCTTCTGTTATATGGAAGGCTGATATGTAGAAGATTAATTACATTTGCTCAGCACAGTCCCAAGTGGTATCAACAGAACCAAATGGAAAAACTGATGATTAAAGCAACAACAACAGTGAGAGCTCCCTCTAGAAATAAATCCCTGACTGAGAGTTAATCATAGATATGGGGGGTTAAGGAGAAGCTGGTCAATACTAGATTAGGACACTGTAGAGTGGCTTCAAATATCAAAGGGCTAATTGAACAATATGACTTAAAGAGTTCCTTTCACACCTGAAATAAGAGTCTTCAAGGATTCCATCCAACAATAAGATTTCATAATTCTAATATCATTTCTATTTCAGTCAAATAACTCAAGGGCTAGCAAACTGTGGTCTGGGGGCTAACCACCTGTTTTTGTAAATAAAGTTTTATCAGTACACAACTGTCCCATTTATTTGCATATTGTCTGCGGCTGCTTTCAAACTACAACCACAGAGTTGCAAGTGGGGCCACATGGCCCAGAGCCTGAAACAATTACTCTGGTTCTATAAGAAAAAGTCTGCTGATACCTGAGCTAGGATAACATACACAGACAAATGTGACATTTAAAATATAAATAAGCACCAAATTGTTCTCCAACTATAAACAACCAGAAAACTGGACAGAATATATAAAATTACTGTTTTCAGACACTAGACAACAGGCAGTACAGAGCTAGACTCCCTGAGAGACGGCATACAAATGAGGTGGGCCCTACAAAGGCCAAGACAGCTGGAATTTGTGGAGGCAGATCACCAGAAAGAAGAATATTCAGGAAAAAAGCTCCAAAGATCTGATAGAGGCTCTTTTGAAACTGTTCCTAAGTACTAGGCTGCACATTCAAACAGTAAAATTCAACAAGGTCAGGCAGAGAACTACTGGGAGCTATCATTCCAAGAGTTCACCTAAAGCTGGGAGGCAGTCAAGTTCTGAACAGCCAGAGAGAAAAAACATTGTTAAACACCTTGGGCACTGAATAATGCCCATAAAATGACCATACCTCATAAGGAGGAAACCAGTGCTAGCATAAAGTCTATTCTAACCCAAGCTAATAATCAAGCCTCAGAAAAAAAGTATACTAATAATAATAGGCTGATCTTATTAACTGCCAGTAACTTAACTACCAGCCAATACAAAATTCAACTCTTTAAAGGAAGGAAATAAAATCCAGACTTTCAACAACACTCACAATGTCCAGCAACCAATAAAAAATACCAGACATTCAAGAAGTAGAAAAATGGGACTCATGACTGTAAGAAAAGTCACTTAACAGAAACAGACCCAGAAATGAAAGTAATGATGAAATTAACAGACAAGCCAATTAAAGCAGCTATTATAAATATGGTCAAGAATTTAAAGAAAAACACAAACATAAGGACAGAAATGGGGGATTTTTTTAACTAAGTAAAATTTCCACAGCTCAAATATGCAAAATATAAAATGAAAAATTTGCTGTGGGTTTAACAGCAGATTAAGTACCTACCCAAAAAAAAAAAAAAAAAAAAGGTCAGGGCTTTAAAACATACGATATTAACTATCCAAGCTGAAAAACAAATAATTTGTAAAACAAAACATAATAAACAAGCCAAAGTGACTTCTGCAGTCAGCACAGTATCAGGCAATCTAACATACACGCCATTAATGTCTCAGAATGTAGGAGAGAAGGGGGACAAAAATAATTTCAGAATAAGGACCACACTGTCTCCAAGTTTCATGAAATCAATAAACCTATGATCTAAAGAGTTCAGTGAACCCTAATGCAGCATAAACTAAAAAAAAAAAAAAAAAAAAACACCAAAATACATCAAAATTAAATTTGTAAAAACCAGTGATAAAAAGGAAAATATTACAAGTCGGCAGAGGAAAAAAAGATACATTACATAAGAAAAAACAAAGATAATATTAACTACAGACTTCTCATCTGAAAATATGCAGGCCAAAAACAATGGAAAAATATGCTCAAAGAAAAAAACAGTTCCCAAATCTAGACTTTTAGATCAAAGACGAATAGCCCTCAAAAATTAAGGTAAAATACAGACTTATTTTTAGATGAACAGAAGCCAACAGACCTGCAGTAAAATAAATGTAACTAGAATAATTTTTTTTTTTAATTTCTTCAGGTACGAGGAACATGACACAAGATAGAAACCTGGATCTACACAAAAGAAGAACAATTACCAGGAATAGGTAACATATAAATAAATAAAAAATACTTTTTTTCTCAGCCGGGCGTGGTGGCTCATACCTGTAATCCCAGCACTTCAGAAGGCTGAGGCAGGTGGATCACCTGAGGTCAGGAGTTCGAGACCAGCCTGACCAATATGGTGAAACCCCATCTCTACTAAAAATACAAAAAAAAAAAAAAAAATTAGCTGAGAGTGGTGGCACGCTCCTGTAGTCCCAGCTACTCAGGAAGCTGAGGCAGAAGAATCGCTTGAACCCAGGAGGCAGAGGTTGCAGTGAGCCGAGATCGCACCACTGCACTCCAGCCTGAGTGACAGAGCGAGACTCCTCCTCAAAAAAAAAAAAAAAAAAAATTTGTTTTCTCATCTTTAAATTTCTTTAAAGGCTTATTAACTGTTTACAGCAAAAATGATAATGTCTTGTGGACTACATGTCAGATATAGAAAGAAGAAAAAAAGTATGACAACAATAGCACAAAGGCCAGAAGGAGAAAATGGGAGGTTTTTACATTATAAATAAAGAAGTTTAATATTATTTGAAGGTAAGCTGTGGTAAGTAAAAGATGCACATTATAAACCCTTGATCAATCCCTAAAAAGTAAAGGAAAGAGGTATATCTAATAAGCCAATTATTGGATAAATAATAAATGGAGCCATAAAAAATACTCAAAATAATCCAAAGTAGGTTTAAAAAAAAAAAGGCAGAGGATGAAAGGAACTAAGAACAGATGGGACCAATAGGGAGGAAAACAAAAACAAAAACAAGACAGTGTACTTAAACCCAAGTAAATCAACATAATTATATTAAATATAAATTCTCTAAATCTTACAATTAGAAGGCAGAGATTCTCATCATGGATCCTTTTTTTTTTTTGTATTTTACTAGAGATGGGGTTTCACTGTGTTAGCCACGATGGTCTCGATCTCCTGACCTCGTGATCCGCCCGCCTCGGTCTCCCAAAGTGCTGGGATTACAGGTGTGAGGGATCCTTTTTTTTTAAAAGTAAGGCCCAACTGGCCAGACGAGGTGGCTCACGCCTGTAATCCCAGCACTTTGGGAGGCCGAGATGGGCATATCACGAGGTCAGGAGATCGAGACCATCCTGGCTAACACAGTGAAACTCCGTCTCTACTAAAAAATATATAAAACATTAGCCAGCGTGGTGGCAGGCACCCATAGTCCCAGCTACTCGGGAGGCTGAGGCAGGAGAATGGCGTGAACCCAGGAGGCGGAGCTTGCAGTGAGCCAAGATCGCGCCACAGCACTCCAGCCTGAGAGACAGAGCGAGACTCTGTCTCAAACAAAAAAAGGAAGACCCAACTACATGTTACCTACAAGAAACGCACCTTACATATAGAAAGACACATTTACGTTAAGAGTGAAATGACAGAAAAAAGATATACTGTGCAAATTATGAGAGAGCTAAAGGGGCAACATTAATATCAAAGTTGACACCAAGAGAAGTACTATTACTAGGAATAAGGAAAAAAAACTGTAATGATAAAAATGTCAATTCTTGAAGAAAACATAAAAAAATCTAAAATGTCTAGGCACCTAATAACAGAGCTTCAAAATATATAAAGGAAAAACATCTGAAAAAGAAAAACAGAAATCCAAAATTATAATTGGAGACTTCAATAGGCCTCCTCTCAGCAATAGAACAAGTAGACATAAAATTAATAAGGATATAAAAAACATGAACAACACTATCAACCAAAATAACCAAACTGACATTTATAAAACATTACACCAACAGCAGCAAAATACTTTTTTTCCAAATGCACATGGAACATTCACTGAGAAAAACCATATGCTAGTCCATAAAACAGTGTTCAAGGAGAAATCTGTAGCTCTAAATATTTGTATTAGAAAGGCATAAAATCCAGCATGGGCAACATGACAAAACTTTGTCTCTACTAAAAAAAAAAATTAGCCAGGTGTGGTGGCACATGCCTGTGGTCCCAGGTACTCAGGTGTCTGAGGTGAGAGGATCACTTGAGCCCAGGACACTGAGGTTGCAGTGAGCTGTGATTGCTCCACTGCACATCAGCCTGGGTGACAGAGTGACAATGTGTCTCAAAAAATAATAATAATAAAAGGGCATAAAATCAGTGATCTAAGCATCTACCCTCAGAAGCTATAAAAGGAAGAAGAAATTAAACCAAAAGTAAATAGAAGAAAGGAAATAATGTGGAAAAGAGAAGAAATATTAATAGATAAGACATAAAACAAACTTGATAATACAGAAAAAAAGAAAACAAAAAGCTGGTTCTTTAAAGATTAGTAAAATTAACAAATGCTCATTAGACTAATCAAGAGGGAAAGAACAGACACACTATCAATATCAGGGAAAAAAAGGGGAGGCATTACCACACATTCTAAAAACACTAAAATGATAGGGGAATTATTACAGACAATTTTTGTGCCAATAAATAAAACTCAGGTTAAATGAACAAAATTCCTTTACCAAATTAACAAAGAAACAGAAAATCTGAACAACTCTATATCTATTAAAGACACGGAGGGCCAGGCGTGATGGCTCACGCCTATAATCCTAACACTTTGGGAGGCCAAGGCAGGTGGATCACCTGAGGTCAGGAGTTCAAAACCAGCCTGGCCAACGTGGCGAAACCCCGTCTGTACTAAAAATACAAAAACTAGCCAGATGTGTTGGTGCGCACCTGTAATCCCAGCTACTTGGGAGGCTGAGGCAGAATATCTTGAACCTGGGTGGGGGAGGGAGGCGGAAGTTGCACTAAGCCAAGATGGCGCCATTGCACTCCAGCCAGGGCAATAACAGCGAAACTCCATCTCAAAAAAAAAAAAAAAAGACATGGAATTCATGGTTTCAAACCTTCCCACAAGAAAATCTCCAAGGCAATATAGCTTCACTGGTGAATTCTATCAAACATCTAAGGAAAAAACATCACTAGTCCTGCACAAACTCTTTCAGAAAACAAAGGAGGGACTATTTCCCAAACTATTTTATGACACCAACATTACCCATGATACCAAAACCAAACAGAGATGATAAGAAATGTACACGCCAATATCCTTCATAAACACAGATGAAAAAACCATTAACAAAATATTAGCACATCAAATCTAACAACACATAATAATAATACCATAAGCTTAAGTAAGGTTTGTCGTGGAATTCAAGCTTAGTTCAACATTTAGAAACCCATCAGTATAATTCACCATATTAAAAGAACAAAACCTATGATCATCTCAATAGATGCAGAAAAAAACATTTAACAAAAATCAATACCCACCTTCACGGTTTTTTTTTTTTTTTTTTGAGACAGTCTCACTCTGTCACCCAGGTTGGAGTGCAGTGGCGCAATACCTGCTTGCTGCAACCTTTGCCTCCTGGGTTCAAGAGATTCTCGAGCCTCGGCCTCCTGAGTACCTGAGATTACAGGCGTGTGCCACCATGCCGGGCTAATTTTTTGTATTTTTAGTAGAGACGGGGTTTCGCCACATTGGCCAGGCTGGTCTCGAACCCCTGACCTCAAGTGATCCACCCACTTCGGCCTCCCAAATTGCTGGGATTACAGGTATGAGCCCAGCCACTTTCACGGTATTTTAAAAATTAAGAATTAAAGAGAACTTTCTCAACCTTACGGGGATATCAGAAAATTCAAAGCTAATGTCAACAATGAGAAGAGTGAATATTTTCTGCCCAAGAACAGGAACAAGGTAAGGATGTACACTCTTACTACTTCTATTCAATACTGCCCTGTAGGTCCTAATCAATGCAATGAAGCAAGAAAAAGTAGTAAAATACAAATTACAAAGAAAGATATAAACCCATCTATAATTGCAGATAACATCATCACGTACGTTTTTTAAAATCCAAGGATTTACAAAAAAGCTACTACAACTAATAAAGCTTAGGAAAGTTGCAGTATACAGAATCAATATCCAAAAATTAATGGCGTTTCTATAAACTAACAGTAAACATGTCAAAAAATACTCTCAAATGGCCAGGTGCAGTGGCTCACACCTGTAATCCTAGCACTTTGGGAAGTCAAGGCAGGCAGATCACTTTAGGTCAGGAGTTCGAGACCAGCCTGGTCAACATGATGAAACTCTGTCTCTACTAAAAACACAAACAAATTAGCCAGGCATGGTGGCACACACCTGTAATCCCAGCTACCGCGATTCTCCTGGCTGAGGCTGGAGAACTGCTTGAACTGGAGAGGCGGAGGTTACAGTCAGCTGAGATCGCACCACTGCACCCAGCCTGGGTGACAGAGTGAGACTCTGTGTCCAAAGGGGGTGGGGGGGAATACTCTAAAATAATAGCCATTAAAACAGCACTGAAAAACACAACCTACTTAGGAATATATCTGATAAAAATATGTTCCAGATCTCTATACTAAGAACTACGGAACAATGTTGAGAGAAATTAAATATCTAGAGAAATGAAGAGCCAGACCATGTTCATGAACTGAAAGATTTAAAATCGTTAAAATGTCAATTTTCCCAATTTGATCTACAGATTCAATACAATCACAAATAAATCCCCACAGAAAAAAAATTTTTAATTGACAGTCTGATCCTAAAACTTATATTGAAATGCAAAACACCCAGAAGAATCAATACAATTTTTAAAAGAACAAAGTCGGAGAATTTATCCTAATTTCAAGACATATTATAAAATTTCAGTAATCATCATAGTGTAGTACTGGCATAACAGACATGTAGATCAAAGGAACAGAATATAGAACCCAGAAAAAAGCAATGCACACATACAGTCCATTAATTTTTAACAAAGATTCTAAGGCCATTCAATAAGTCTTCAACAAATGATGTTTAAATAGTTTGCTATACGTATGCAAAACAAAACCAGAACTTCAATCCTTACCTCGCACCATGTAAATTAACTTAAAATAAGTTACTGGATTGCAAGCCTAAACCTAATTAACTAATGCTGTAAAACTTCTGGAAGAAATCATAAGAAAAAAACTTTCCTGCTTTGGGATGGCAAAGATGTCTTAGGACATGAAAAGTATAGATTTATAAAAGTAATACTTGACTTAATCAAAATTTAAAACTTTTGTTATTCAAAGAAGACAGTGAGAAAATGAAAAGGCACACCACAAATTAGGAGAATACATTTGTAATACATCTATCTGCCAATGAACTTGTATCCAGGATATTCCAAGAATTCTTCCAATTCAATAAGAAAACAACCTAATTTTTAAATTGGGCAAAAGATGTGAAGAGATATTTCCCAAAAGATATACGAATGACTTAATATGCACATGCAATGATGTTAAACTTCATCTGTTATCAAAAAATTACAAACTGAAATAAGTTACTACATACTGCACATCCCTAATTCAAAAATCCAAAATGCTCCAAAATCAAAACTTTTTGCATGCCAACATGACACTCAAAGGAAATTCCAAATTTTAAATTTTCAGAGTAGGGATGCTCAGCCAGTATAATGCAAATATGCCCAAATCTGAAAAAATCCAAAATCCAAAACACTTGTGGTTCCAAGCATTTTAGATAAAAGATTCACAACATGTACTACACGCCACAAGGATGGCTGAAATTTGTAAAAATTCATTGTACTACATGCTGCAAGAATGCAGAGCAATTAGAACTCCTATAAAACTCATGGGATATTAAATGATACAAACATTTTATTTTTTGCAAGTTTGGCAGTTCTTTATAAAGTGAAACTCCTAGTTATTTACAGAAATAAAAACATATGTCCCACACAAAAAGCAGTACATTAATTTTCACAGCCAACAGCAAGTTGTGGCATATCCAAAAAAGAGACTACTATTTAGCAAAAAAAACCCTACTTAAGCAATAATATGAAACCAGAAATAAGGATTACATACTATATGATTCCATTTATTTAAAATTCTAGAAAGGGCAAAATGATTCTACAGTAACAGCAGATTAGTAGTTGCCTGGAGGGGAGGAAGGCTGAGGGGCAAGGGGGAGACCCTGACTGCAAAAGGACATGTATGAACTTTTTTGCATCATAAAAATGTTCTCTACTTTGATTTCAGTGGTTTCACAGATATACACATTTGTCAAAATTATGAAACCGTACACTTAGAGTATATTTTATTGTATGTAAAGTATACCTCAATAAATGTAATAAAAAATGTATGTATTAATGGAAGAATACATGTAAACAATCTCTCAAAGAAAACAAACTACTTTTTTTTTTTTTTTTTTTTTTTGAGATGGAATCTTGCTCTGTTGCCAGGCTGGAGTGCAGTGGATTGATCCCAGCTCACTGCAACCTCCACCTCCCAGGTTCAAGCGATTCTCCCACCTCATCCTCCAGAGTAGCTGGGACTACAGACGTGCGCCACCTCGCCCAGCTAATTTTTGTATTTTTAGTAGAGACAAGGTTTCACCATGTCGGCCAAGATGGCCTCAATCTCCTGACCGCCCACCTCGGCCTCCCAAAGCGCTGGGATTACAGGCATGAGCCACCGTGCCCGGCCCGAAACAAACTACTTTTAATAAAACCAAAGTATCATCTTGCACATCTCCTGGTAAGTGTAAATCTTTTAGAGGTATACACAATATTTTCAAATAAATTATTTTCATGTCTGACTACTTCAGGACACTGGTTAAATGATTTGTATTTGTTAACCTTAACTATAAGAGAATTCTTGTGAAATTTCTAGGAATTGAACTATTTAATGAAGTTCATTAGTGATATTAAGATGGTTTGCTTCTCAGCTGCAGTAACAGACTATAAACAGAAACGTATATTATTTACGAGGCAGGCATTGTCTACACAAACATGAGTGGCTCCTTCCCCCATGATAACACACACTTTTAACTGCTGTGGATAACAACATGCCCACTTAAAGAACTACATCTCCCAGCCTCCCTGCAGTTAAGTAAGGCCTTGAAGTATGGCCAGATGTGTTGTAGGCAACTTCCTGGAGGTTTCCTTAAAGGACGGTGTGTCCTTCCCACATTTCCACCTCCTCCTAACCTAGAATGCAACCTTGATGACTGGAGTCTGAATAGCCATCTTGAACTATATGCCATAAACTAAGAACAGTGTAGTAACAAGATAGAAAGAGCCCAGATCCCTTGACAACCAAATCAGTTGTAAAATGCATGCCTCCAAGCTGCCTGTACAGAAAAAGAGATTACTTTTTAAGCTATTTGTCTATTTTTAAATAAGCATATGATTGTGATACTAAATCATTTTGACATTATTTTAATAACTGGCTTTTACTTTTAAAAAAACTAAAAGACTTTTATCGAGGTGATCATTTTTATTTTTTAGATCACATGGTTATGTAGGTTTTTTAACCTTGCCCCAGTCATCAATCAAAACAATAAGCTATCTTTATAATTTTTCATTTTCCAAATGATTCCTCAATTTGGAACAGTCTAAGAGAAAAAAAATCTATTTCCCTATCTCTGGGAAGAAATTGTAGGCTGTATATTACTCCATTAATCTCTGATGAAACTTTAAAAAAACGTAAACTGTATTATCACTCCATTAATCTCAGGCAAATCTATATGCTCCAGTGATTTCTACCTTAGCACTTGTACTAAATTATATGGTCTACACTGCTAATTTTCAAAAGGCTCGAAAAAGAAAGAGACCAATAATGTTTGGAATAGCTACGAGGAGCTTCATTGAAGTCCTAAAAGAATTTAGATAGAAGAAAGAAAAACATAAAATACAAATGTACTACTGGTTAAAAGTTCAGGCTCTGAATCAAGAGATTCAGCTCCTGTGTGACCTTGGACAAGCTACTTAAATTTCTTCCTTCAGTTTTCTTATCTGAAAAATGAGAATAGTAGACTCTACCTCAAAAGGATCTTGTGAGCATGAGAAAATGCATGTAGCTGGTAGTTAAGCAGTGCACGCCTGCAGCAAGCCCTCTTTACAAACAGCAAAAGCTCTGAGGTGAGAACGTGTAAAGGTCTGACATGAAATACAGATTCCTTTTAGTGAGTGGTTGGAAATTTTATTATAAAAAGAAAAAGAACGGCCGGACACGGTAGCTCACACCTCTAATCCCAGCGCTTTGGGAGGCCGAGGTGGGCGGACCACCTCAGGTCAGGAGTTCGAGACCAGCCTGGTCAACATGGTGAAACCCCGTCTCTACTAAAAATACAAAAATTAGCCTGGCATGGTGGCATGCACTTGTAGTCCCAGCTACTTAGGAGGCTGAGGCGGGAGAATCACTTGAACCCGGGAGGCAGAGGTTGCGCTGAGCGAGATTACACCACTGCACTCCGGCCTGGGCGACAGAGCGAGACTCCATCTCAGAAAAAAAAAAAAAAAAAAAGGCTTTTTAGAGATTAAACACTTGAAAAATAAACTCACAGAAGAAATCTGGATACCCATATAGATGAAAAGATGCTCATAATCTCATGAGAAATCCAAAAATTGAAAATTGAAATATTGAGGGTTTTTTTTTTTTTGTAGAGGCAGAAGTTAAAATGAGTAAGTTCCATTACAGGCAGGGACAGAAAAAAATAGGCATTATATATTGTCCATAGAAATGTAAACTGACACATCTTTTTAAACTGTTTATGGCTATAGCTTTCCAATTTTAATGTGTAACTGTACTACACAGCAAAAAATTGAAAGAATCTTAACGTTTCTCATAGTTGATGGTTAAACAAACAATAGTACATCCATCTTATGAAACAGGATACAACTGTTCAAAAACATAATAAAAATGAGTAAACTATATCTAAATTTACTGATATAAAAATACTTGAAGACAATATTAAGCGGAAAAAGCACATTGCAGGAAAAGGTGGAGAATTATTTCTTATCTGTAATTTTTTTAAGTACAAATCTGTCCATCACCAACAGAATGCATAAACTGCGATATACGAGAACTACAACTGTAGAATTGTGGGAACATAACATTAAAGGCATTTTGCAAAAGAATACGATTCAATATTAAAAGTCCAAAAACATGTAAAAATATACATATAAATACATATGTGATTAAAACTTTAAAAATTAAAGAATGATACACATGAAATTGAAGTAAGAGTTACTTCTGAAGGGAAAGAAAAGAGAATGGGAGAGGAAGAGCACACACAGGACTCCATAAGTGGTGAAAAGTTCTTTCTCTTAAACTGCGTATTAGGTACATGGGTGTTCATTGTACCATGAATCTTTCTACCTTATGTGTGATTTACACATGCTCTGTTTATCTATTCAATATCTAATAAAACAATTTTGACACATGCAAAAGCAAGAAAAAAAATCTGGAATAATACAAATTAAACCTCTGGAAGTTACCTTCCTGAAGGTGAGGGGAAGGATCCTTCGTGTTTTGTGTTAGACACTTCCATACTGTTTGAAGCTCACACTAATTACATAAAATTGTATAAAATTTTTAAAAGAAATTACTTTTCCACTAAAATTGTAATTATGAAAATTATAAGCACATGGGAAATATGTTAGTGAGTACAGCTGAATAAAGAATTCTATTTACACTGTGATTACATCTATGTACAAAAATGTGCACATTAACAAGAACAGAAGAAGAATTGGGGTAAATCTGATCTAATGGAGCGGCTGGAACATGGGCAAATGTTTTACAGTTTTCATTTCTTGGAAGTTGTATTTCTTGGAAATATTTTGTATTTCATTAGTACTACCTCACTTGGAGAGAAAGTAAAGAAAAATGACAACTGCGGGAAAGCCAACTCTTTACCTTCAGGGTAGCCAAGTGAAAAACCTCCCCACATATGAAGGCTGAATTAATTTACAGCCAATCTACAATGGATAGTACATGCTGTGCCAATAAGTGCACTCAGAACAACTGGAAAGGGTCCCCACCACACCAAGGAGATTACATCAAAAGGTTCTGAAGCGCATATGTCCATTTTAGCGCTTAACTGAGCACTGGTGATGCACATAAAGTCCAACAGTCAGGGTTGCACTCCTGAACACGAGGAACCCAGGAATGTGCTGAAAGGAAAAGGGGGTATGGAGAGAGAGGCATGGAACGAGGAAGGAAAAATTTCTCCAACATGTGAGGCAAAAAATACAACATGGCATAACAATTACACTCTCAATAACAAAAAAAAATATTGTGCACTCAGAAAGCTAAGTGCCACAGAAACAAAGAATAGAATGATAGGAACAAAAATTTGAAAGAAACCAAAATCAAAACAAGCAATAAGTACCAATGATAAACACTGGTTTGTGGTCTCTACAAATGCCCCCGCTATTCTATCCACTAGTTCCCCAAATCTGGCCATTTCCACAAAGGCATGAAGGAAAACAGATGGAATGTCTATTTCACCCTCTTACCAAAAATATCACTGATTTGAAATTAATATAAACAAAACCTTCATGTAAAAAATTAAACGAGAATATCCCAAAGCAGATCTGCAGTAGGAAAATGCATCTGCTTTCTGGGCTTACCACTATTAAAAGTAGATGCTCTAAGTAACAAAGGCTGATACAGAGCCAACTGCTGTTAGGTTACCCTTCCCCTGCCCACCTTTTCTTTCTTCCTATTAGGACTTTTCCATGCCCATTTCTTATAACTAAACTTGCATGAATCTTCCCCTGCCAAAATTCACACCTCCAATCACCACCGTCTCTACCCACGACCTGCCAAAGGCCCCACTCTACCCATTGCACCAGACTTGCCTTCTCTTATCTTCCCCACCTTTTTTCTGCCCCTCCCTTCCCTTATAAAACCTACTCTTATTGTCTCAAATATTTTCTGTAGGCTGGGCATGGTGGCTCATGCCTGTAATCCCAGCACTTTGGGAGGCCAAGGCAAGCGGATCACTTCAGGTCAAGAGTTCAAGACCAGCGTGGGCAACACAGTGAAACCCCGTGTCTCTACAAAAATACAAAAATTAGCCGGGCATGGTCATGGGTGCCTGTAGTCCCAGCTACTCAGGAGGCTGAGGCAGAAGAATCACTTGAACCTCAGAGGCAGAGGGTGCAGTGAGCCGAGATTGTGCCACTGTACTCCAGCCTGGGCAACAGAAACTCAGTCTCAAAAAAAAAAAAAAAAAAAAAAACCTCTGGAAACAGGCAGATTATAAATGCTAACGTTTGTTTTCACTTTCTTTTCACTATTCCTTGCTTTAAAACTTTGATTTCTGTAGGGTTTAAGAGCAAGAACCCAGGCTCAGTGAATACTTTCTTATATACACAATTGTGATCAAAGCTTAAGTCTACTGTTTAACAACTTCAGCAGATAGATGTTGCCAACTGTTCCTCCCCGTTTTGCATACACAAGAATGCAAATGCCATAAAACCAAGAACATCTGTTTATCATCTGATTCCTGTTCTATGGCATATTTATAATTGATCACCAAAGCCTGTCAACTCTACCTCCAAAATATTACACGATCTATTTCCTTCTCTCCATTCCTACTGGCCCTGCATTATTTCTCACACCTAGACTGTTCTAAGAGCTTCTTCCTGCCTTTGGTTTTTCCCCTATGACAATCCATACTCCACAGGGCCCACATGGGTTTTCTCTCTAAAACATAAATCTGATCATGCCATTATCCTCTTTAAAACAGTTCAGGCATTCCTCTGTGCATACAGAATTAACTCCCAACTCCTTCATGTCCTTCAATTGGCCATCAAACATCACATTATCTTCTACCTATTAAAAAATAGGTATTAAAGAAAAGGTAAATTTAATAAAAGAATATTTGCAATGATGTCTAAAAATGTATGGTCTGTTATTGTATTATTTACATAATTATTTATATAACTAAAAAATTCATTCATCTCCATCATACAATATTACCACCAAACTCAAACTTTTACAAATGGCTAAAGAGTTATGTTCACATAACATACTAAAACTAGACTGGGCTGTTTTACTTATTTCTATTTTCGATTCCAAAATTAAAATATAAGATAGATTACAAGGAATCTAAATCAATAGATATTTTCTAAAATGGGTGTTAACATATATAACTAAATTTCTCACAGCTTTCTGGAAATTGTTAAAGTCAGCTCTGTGGGTTCTTAACAGCATATCACACCTACCATATGAGAAAGTTTGGCAACAAAATCAAAGTTACTTTAGAAGATAAACGCCTACCTTAGTGAGTCCCACTTGTTTTTCCATCTGGAATATTCCTTGAGTTTACCATATAAACCACTAACACAAGCTACTCATCTTAACATTCATTAGAATAGTTTCCTAGAATAGGTAATTCTTCTACTTGAAATCAAATTTATACAATTTACTAAAGTCAGCTTATTAGCTTATATATAACAAACTATGGATTCTCATGAGAATCATTCCGCTGTTTAATTAAATGTTATAGGATCTTGCAGATTCAAGAATAGCACCATCTGTCTGGGTTGCAAAGCTCAGTTTCACAACCTTATCACCAAATAGCAACAAAATATCATCTTCATACATATCTCTCTCAAGTAATTTGTAGACAACTAAAGAATGTAGTCTATTTGGGATCATGAAACCTGATTCAATCTGTGCAGATGATTACACTTTGCAGGTTAAAGCGACATACTTTGAAAACTGTGTTTTTAGTAACTTAAATGTTAGTTAAGAACTTGTATCTCAGGAGGCAAATATTTGTGCTCTTTAGTTGCTAAGATGAAGATTCATGCTCTGATATAAATTCTAAATGCTAAACGGCTCAGGTGTCATAAATCTGAAAATTTTTGAAGTACCTTTTCTTATTTGTTTAGAATAACTATATTATGTAGCTAAATTTTCCTAAAATATCTATAGCTCTAGGATTACATCACAATGCTTTCTGACAGGATTCCCATTCTCTTTTATTATGTAAAAAAAAAACTAAAAAAAGAATTATAAATTAAACTATCTATGTAATCTGAAGACCAAAGAAAGTAAAACTGACTGAGAAAAGGTCTAAAAATCTCATTATATTTCTGAATTGAAAAACAGAAATAATACTTGCCACTGCAACTTGTAATCTAAACAACTAGTAGAGACATCCCTACTACAGGTAAAGGGTCCTCTGCACCTCCTCCCACACTAACTATGCAGGCAGACTACTATGAAGTATAATTCCAAATTCTATTGTGCTAATCTCCAACTGTGGAAGAAATTACTGAGACAACATGTGTGGGCTAGCTACTAGCTATCTTACTAGGCAGTCTCCAATGAATAAGGCAACACCAAGTGGTCAAAGGTAAGAAGTTGGATATCACACAAACCAAACTTCAGTTTAAACCTTAAGAGATTATCCCAACAGGATACATTTATTTATTTATCCCAAGGCTCTAAAATGAGCCTCAATTTGATGTCTGACTCTTGCTAGTCAGACAGAGAGAAGACACAACACAGAATTCTACTCTACCCTTAGGATAATTTGCCTTGATCCTCAAAAAGCAAAAATACCACCACCACTTAATTGGTCCCAATATCCTGTCTTGCCAATCAATGGATTGCTAAACCCACCTCCACTGAAGCTGTATGAAAACAAAGTACACTGAATCGCTAGACTCAGAACCTGAGAAGGCAGAGGTTCAAGCAAGGCTGGAATTCCTGGCATACATCCACAACGTTATGTATGCCAATATACCCAAAATGGAGCTTTCCCTGGGCTTTTACTCATCAGCAGCAAGGCCCTCATCAGAAGGGTACTAAACTGTTAACTCTTAGGCAGCAGTTTAGAGCAAAAAGCAGAACTAAAATAATAAACTGCAAAGAGAGAAGACACTGACTAAAGAGGCAACCCTTAAAATAAGATTTTCTGGGGCAGCCAACTAAACTGTCTCTAAAAGCAATTCCAAAGGAAAAGGACAAAAAAAATTATAAACAATGGCAACATCATTTGATCCATTTCAAGGGGGCCTACTTTGAACAATACTCCTCATTTCAGCAGATATATGTCAGTTCTGATATGTCTAGTTCAAAATCAGTTTTATACTTGTGAAATTGTAACTTTAAAACCTTTAAAGGAAGGTAACAAAAATAAAATGATTGCTGCAATCAACTAACAAAATGGAAAATTTCTAGCTAAAATTTTTAAAAATTGATTTTGTTTATTCGGGCTGAAGCTCACTACTTTTAATCCTTGAACTCAAAAAACACTCAAGTTACAAGATTGAGATTGTTTCCCACTTCCTTCACACTTATTCCTTTCTTAGATCATCACATCTTGTATTTCTAAGAGGTGTCTTCATCTTTTCTAGCACTAACACTATCGGCTGGGTTTTTGATAACCATCCTCCAGCCAGGCTTGTTTTATCAACTTTCCTTGTATCTTCCATCTTTCCTTCTGTCTTTCCACTATTGATGCTCCAAAGTCAACAAACACAAATCTACCTTTCAGGCTCTTACCCTCCCCTACTCCCCCATTCCTGCTTGCTTCACAATCAACCTTCTGAATCAAACTTAAAAGTAAGCTGCACACAATGGTGCACGCCTGAAATTCCAGCTACTCCAGAGGCTGAGGCAAGAGGATTACTTGAGTCCCAGAGTTCAAGCCCAGCCTGGGTAACACAGCAAGACTCCACTGCCCATCAAACCCCCATCTCTAGATTGATTAGACAGACAGACAGATAGAACTGAAAAGTGTCTGTACTGGCTTACCTTGCCATTCATTCACTCCTCAATCCACTTATCCAAGATTCTACCCTCAACAGTCAAATATAATTATTTGAACTACCAAGCTGCCCAAATAGCAAACCTTCCCTCTCTTTCACTCCTTACACCTCTCCCCTTCAAGGTTCACAACGATTGTCTCTGAAAATCACCATTATTTCATTTCTTTACCTTTAAGTCAGAGAAAGCAAATTAGATTGTCTATTTAAAGCACATATAACCTATACCTTCACAACTTAAAAGCCTAGGCTTCATGAGAAGTAATCTTAAACCAAAATCGAATTTGTTTTCAATGCACAGAATTTAAACAATGAAGGGTTACACAGTTCAACAATTCTAATTTGTCTGTGTAAGACAGCAGTCCTAGAAAGGCTTTTAAACACATTATTAAATGTAATACCATTTAACACACTTGTTTTTCCTCAATTCACTTCTCATAATAGTTTCTATATCGTCTTGGATTATCTCCCGTTTTAGTTTCATATCCCATCTGCTCATTTGAGATTCACGTCTGTCCAGTTTCTGAAATATTTGTCACTTTAGTCATTAGCATTTTGCGTAATATAGCACTTTTTTAAAGTTCAGAACTGATTTTAGAAAACTGAAAATTATTTTAACATCATTTCTTAATCTAAATTGGCCTGCCCACACTTCAAATTTTCCACCTAATAAAAATTCAATTTCAATAAGTCTTTGTACTGTTTTTTAAAAGAAAGCCAAGAACCAGGACCATAAATTAGAAGTGTTCTCCTACATACCACCTCAATAAAGATCCTCAAGAATAAAGACTAAGAATTGTCAAGCTTCCAAAGAATGCCCTTCCCCTTCTTATCTAGCAAGCCACATCCATCCATTCCTTCAACATCCAGTTTTATTACTCCCCTTTCAGGTTTCTCTGGCTACAAAGTATTATCAGATATTATGCGGTCCATGTCACTCTCCCTCTGCAGAAATTAAATAGTGCATGCAGATCTTTTTTCCGCATATCAGTCTAGCCCTTTTGTTAACCCAAGCTAGATTTTAATAATTTCTGATGTACATTATTCCAAAATACATGTCTCAAATTTCTCAAACATAGCGTACAAAACATTAACATTTCTAAGTATTTGTTTACTGGCTACCCCGTCCAATCTCAGCCCTAATTCCCTTTTCATCCCATTGGATCTCAGAAGTCCTCATTTAGCAAACGTAATAGCGAGCAGAAAGCTTGTCTCCAGGGCTGAGTGAAGGAGGAGAGGAAAGAGAAGGGAAGTGCTAAAATGCAAAGAAATACAGAATCTTTTCCTGATGACATCACAGAACCTGCCACTAGTATCAGCAAAGAGAAAGCAGCAGTGGGTGCCCACAAGCAGGGAAAGGAAAACCTGCCTTCAAAACTGCTGCTCTTCCCACAGGGAGCCATCCTCACCTCTCCACACTCTTCCACACAGCAATCCTCTCCTTGGCCTAGAAGAGGAGCTATAGCTCTCGCTGCCTGCAGCAGAGAAGTGTCTGCTCTGACTGCCAGGACTATAAGTCAGAGAAAAGGTGCTCCTGACACCCTACATGAGAACACTAAGCGTAAGTTTATTCCCACAAAAATGCTGCCATAAATAGCATTTGAGTTTTATAACAGACCTAATTAAGTACAATATACAAGGTAAATAGGCTAACCATCATTTGTAGCAAGAGAAGGAAGTTTTTTTGTGAAAACAAACTTACAAATTAACTTTTTCTAATATTTTAGAACACAGGAGACCACCTACATGTAAAATTCTAAACCTCTAGATACAACTTAAGACACTATTCATATTCAACATGACTAATACAAACGCTACAGATTTGTGGGAGGGCTTTCCTTCCTTCAACAAGGCTAAACAATATTTTTAGATACTGCCACATTATTAAACAGAAAATAGAAATTAGCCAGTAGCTGAGTTCTCTCTCTTCAAAACACAGTAAGGGTTGTGACATGTGTGTCAACCTAAAACATGATTTAGTCTTTAAGAAGAAAAATGTATTTATTAAGTACTATTCCTGACATTCCCTGAGACAAATCTCAAAATGTTAATAGAACTGCTATTTAAAGTTCAAAGAGCACTCCAGAGCTGCCAAGGAATTAATAGCTTAAACTACCAAATAAGAGCCACGGTTCAATTCCCAATCTCAGCCAGCTATAGCTCAGAGTTGGTACAGCAAAATCACCCAGCACATTAAAGGCACACCATGCAACTGTGAATCATATATGGTTGTAACGAAAAACTGTTAAAAACTAAAAATGAATTTCAAGTTTTTCTTCTCAATCTTGGCTTATTTACGAGGAAAAACACAAGAACAATTTAATCCTCTGCTCCCTAGAAAAAAATACAAACACAACATAAATGCTATACTTAAAACAAGTCATTTTACCATTCCAATGTCCTGGTTAACTGCCTCGGGCTACTCTATAACTTTAGTTGTAATTTACTAAAGGTCTCTTCCTACTAAAGAACATCATCTAGTCATCCAAAGCGCTTGCCTTAAAAGGTACTCAAAATGATTTTTCACGCCTCCTGCCCTCCAACACCAAGTTTACAGGAGAAACTGAGGCACAGAACTATTACGCGATCATACTAGTAAAAATGTTTAATACAACTCAAGTTTCCCTACTACCAGGTTATTTCCCATTTTACTGGGCTCATAGAAAACAATCTTTTGAATGTCGAACAAAAGCACTGCTATACAGCTTAAAGAATGAAAGTAAAGGAACTCTGGATCAAGCCCCCAAACAAAATCCCCAGAAGGCTCAAAAATCTATAGGTTGCCTACTATGCTACAGAAAATCTAAACACTAAATGAATTCTTATTCCTTTGAGGAGTAAGAACATGTCTCATGATCAGTTGGAATTGTCTTTAATAAGGAATTTCTAGAATTCATCTAAAATATTACCAAGCCACAGTACATACAGTCTAGATAAAATATATTCAGAACACAGAGTTAATCATCAAAATAAGCTGAAATAAAAACAGCATACTTGTGATCAAGACCCAAATGGTCAATAAGAGCTCCCTTGAGGAATGGAGAATAATCGTCCAGGAATTCCATCACTTAACAGATAGTTAATGAGCACCTAGCAAAGATGATTTCGACAGGGTCACTCTCCTGCAGAAGCTCATCTGATTATCAGAGGTACACAGAGGGAGGTAGGGGGTAACTAGTTCTGCCTGTGGTGGTCAGAGGAGGTAACATTTGAACTTCTTAAGTAGCATTGTGCCAGGCTTACATGCAGGCACAAATACTAGGAGCTAGTTCCAAATGTTCCAGTTAGATATATGTATGTTTTTTCTTATTTCTCTTTAGGGCATGAAAATTCAATAGTCAGAATTGTCAACATAAAATGTTTTGTCAAACCAATTATACTCTTCTGAATACCTTATTAGTGCTCATATTAAGTTCAGATAAATTTAATCATCCTTCTTAATAATATTGAAATGAGGAAGCCTCCTGTATTATACTCAAAAATACTTCCTCATACTCACACCTGTAATCCCAGTACTTTGGGAGGCCAAGGCAGGAGGATCATTTGAGGCCAGGAGTTTGAAACCGCCTGAGCAACACAGTGAGACCCTATCTCCCCTCCTCCCAGCAAAAAAAAAAAAAACACTTCTTCATAAATTTGTCAAATGTTTTTTAAGGGAGAAGAAAAGATCACAATAATTCTTATTCAGTTTAATATCCTTTTAGATTACCAATTTTTGAAATTTCTACTCCCCATCATAAAACTTGTTCACAATTACATATTTTATTTGAAACAAGTCTGTTACTCCAATTTAATTTTAATATCAAATGTCTTAAATACATTCAACTCAGTGACTTAATACAAATTAAGACTTATTAAGTAAGAAGATCTAATGAAGACTTAAATATTTTCCTGCTTTATCTTCTCCTATCAATTTTTTTTCCCCATCAACTTTTATTTTAAGTTCTGGGGTACATGTGCAGGTTTTGTTACATAGGTAAACGTGTGCCATGGTGACTCGCTGCACAGATTAACCCATCACCTAGGTTTTTTGGTTGTTTTTGTTTTGTTTTGTTTGAAACAGTCTCGTTCTATCATCAGGCTGGAGTGCAGTGGCACAATCTCGGCTCACCGCAACCTCCAACTCCCTAGTTCAAGCGATTCTCCTGTCTCAGCCTCCCGAGTGGCTGGGATTACAGGCACACACCACCACGCCCCGCTACTTTTTGTATTTTCAGTAGAGACGGGGTTTCACCAAGTTGGCCAGGATGGTCTCAATCTCCTGACCTCATGATCAGCCAGCCTCGGCCTCCCAAAGAGCTGGGATTACAGGCCTGAGCACCGCACCCGGCCTATCATCTAGGTATTAAGCCCAGCATCCATTAACTATTCTTCCTGATGCTCTCCCTCCTCCCCGCCCCCCCAATCTACTTTTAAAGTTAAAGCCACAAATTTAAACTATGCAAAAAAAAAAAAAAGACACAAATGAAATTTTGATGCACTCAACTCAAGAGGATCCTTTAACAGTAATGGAGGCAGGGAGCAGCGGCTCATGCCAATAATCCCAACATTTGGGGAGGCTGAGGTGGGAGAACTGCTTGAGCCCACTGCACTCCAGCCTTAGTGACACAGGGAGACTGTCTCAAAAACAAAACAAAACAAAACAGACAAAAAAGAAAAACAGTAATGGAGTTTTACTATACTGAAAAATAGTACAAAATGTAGAAAGCTGTCAGCCAAGGCTCTGCGCTATTTCAAAGTAGTAGAAATACAGTTTTAATTAGATTCTACACCACAATTCATCTAGAATGAGAAATAAACACTGAGAAATATACATAGTAAACCAGAGTATGGAAATGCCAATGAAATAACATTTTGCCTTGGACACAACTGACTCTCCTGTCATCTAGAAAGAAGTCAATGAAAAAATACAAGGCAGTTTTCTTTTTTTTTTTCAAACTAGAATCAAAATATATTCTAAAAAGCACTTTATTAACTTAAAAAAAGGAGGACAACTCTACTCCAACAAAGATAACTAAAACATGCTAATATAAATGCAAGAAAAACAGGAGTTCCTAAAGGAGGATTATTACAGCTAATATGTGAGGATAAAATCTATTCTATACCACAGATAATTTTTTTTTTTTTTTTTTTTGAGACAGACTCTTGCTCTGTCGCCAGGCTGGAGTGCAGTGGCACCATCTCGGCTCACTGAAACCTCTGCCTCCTGGAATCAAGCGATTCCCCTGCCTCAGCCTCCCAAGTAGCTGGGACTACAGACGCGCACCACCACACCCAGCTAATTATTTTCTATTTTTAGTAGAGACGGGGTTTCACCATGTTGGCCAGGATGGTCTCAATCTCCTGACCTCGTGATCCGCCTGCCTTGGCCTCCCCGCAAAGTGATGGGATTACAGGCTTGAGCCACCACGCCCAGCTAGATAATCTTAAAGTTCAGTAATAAAACAAGGGAGTAAAGGAACACGAATTTTAAACTATTTTTCTATCAACTAAAGCAAAGACAGAAAACGCTGATGTACATGACTTCATACTAAACAAAAATTGGGCAAGCATACATATTTCATTCATGCAAATGAGTCTGAATTTACAATTCGTTTATGTTAATATTTACTAAGATTAATGAAATATCATCTCCCCTATGTAATGAAGTGAATTCCCCCAACAGAACAAAGCTAACACCTTTAAATCTTTCAAATAAACAATGAAAGTATATATACTATAAAAGAAAATTATCAGCCGGGCGCGGTGGGTAATCCCAGCACTTTGGGAGGCCGAGACGGGCGGATCACAAGGTCAAGAGATAGAGACCATCCTGGCCAACATGGTGAAACCCCATCTCTACTAAAAAATACAAAAATTAGCTGGGCATAGTGGCGCACGCCTGTAGTCCCAGCTACTCGGGAGGCTGAGGCAGGAAAATCGCTTGAACCCAGGAGGCGGAGGTTGCAGCGAGGCGACTTCGCACCACTGCACTCCAGCCTGGAGACAGAGCGAGACTCCATCTCAAAAAAAAAAAAAAGAAAGAAAATTATCTGAACAAGCTCAGAAAGAAGTTAAATGACTCAAGAGGGGGGAAAATGTCCTAAATTCCAAGAACACATACAAATACTGATTCGCTAATTCTGAAACTCTAAGCAAGTCCTATGAAACAAATACGTGTGCGTGTGTGCGTGCGCTAGAATACCATACAGACTTTTAGGCTACCCAACTACCTCACTTTGAAATACATTAAATATAATTTCTTAAAATAGAAATGTTATTATGACAGGCACACCTGTAATCCCAGCACTTTGGGAGGCCGAGGCGGGAGGATCACGAGGTCAGGAGATCGAGACCATCCTGGCTAACATGGTGAAACCCCATCGCTACTAAACATACAAAAAAAAAATTAGCCAGACATGGTGGCAGGCGCCTGTAGTCCCAGCTACTCGGGAGGCTGAGGCAGGAGAATGGCATGAACCCGGGAGGCTGAGGCAGGAGAATGGCGTGAACCCGGGAGGCGGAGCTTGCAGTGAGCCGCGATCGCGCCACTGCACTCCAGCCTGGGCCACAGAGCCAGACTCCGTCTCAAAAAAAAAAAAAAAAAAAAGAAACGTTATGACAGAACAGAAATTCTGGTGGCCAACATCACACAACAGTTTGTAAAGCAGATCTGCACAAAATACATCTGAAATAAATGACACTAATAACAATGTTGCATGTATTTTTTTCTTCATTTCTACGGTTGCAATGCACAGTTCAATAACAGTAATACCTAATAGTCAACCATACTACTAATTCTCATAAAATCTGTCTAATCTGGCTAACTGGTTAGCTCCTGTGAAATAAATGTATCATTCACTTTCAAAAAAAAAACACACACACACAAATCAGTACTCCTACTACTAGCTTAAAGAAGGGGAACATTGTTATTATTGTTATTTTCTTCAATCAAAAATAAGTCGAATGTTTCAAAAAAAATCTACTCTATCTTTGATTCAAAGTTGACAGACAGCTGAATTAACTGCTCATAAAAAATAAACAATTTTTCTGTTGTCTAAGTTTCTCTATAAATATGTAAATAGTAATATTTACATATTTTCATTGAGATGAGTTTCATCTCAATTTTAAATTATTAGGCAAAAATAATTATAGAACAAAATTAACTTAGTTATCACAATTTATAGCACTAGTACAAACTGGTGAGAGAGATCTCTGAAAGTGGTAAGGAATACAATTAAAAACCAGGCTGGCCGGGCACAGTGGCTCATGCCTGTAATCCCAGCACTTTGGGAGGCCGAGGCAGGCGGATCACAAGGTCAGGAGTTCCAGAGCAGCCTGACCAACATGGTGAAACCCCATTTCTATTAAAAACACAAATAAATTAGACAGGCATGGTGGCAGGCGCCTGTAATCCCAGCTCCTAGGAGGCTGAGGCAAGAGAATCCCTTGAACCCGGGAGTTGAATGTTGCAGTGAGCCAAGACTCCACCAGCCTGGGTGACACAGTGGGACTCCGGTCTCAAAAAAAAACCAAAACAAAAAAAAAAAAATGATAAGCTATATAAGCACCCGGCATAAATTCAATAAATACATACTATCCTAAACACACCCCCTTGCCCATTCTTCTCACAAAGAATAGGCCCTACCTAACTTCTTCCCAGTGAGTACTTCAAGCAACATCCACAGCAAAATATTTGTAGCATACAGGCCTAAGGTACATTATTGTCTCTTTAAAATTATGAACTCATCACACATACAAATGGCTCTTTAAAACAGTCCAGTAAACTGCTACACTATGCCTTAAATTGCTGTCTATTATGTACTTAAAAATATTTACTAGCAATTGGAGGTTAATACGGCAACTATTACCGGGTGGCAATTATTGCTATTAAAAATATATAAATACTGTAACACCATGTGCTACTAACAACAAAATGCTAAACCGAAAACATACATTAACAAATTGTAAATATTTTCATTACAGAAAATGATAGCCAGGCGTAGTGGCTCATGCCTGTAATCCCAGCACTTTGGGAGGCTGAGGCAGGTGGATCACCTGAGGTCGGGAGTTTGAGACCAGCCTGACCAATATGGAGAAACCCTGTCTCTACTAAAAATACAAAATTAGCCGGGCGTGGTGGCGCATGCCTGTAATCCCAGGTATTCCGGAGGCTGAGGGAGGAGAATCGCTAGAACCTGGGAGGCAGAGGTTGCGGTGAACTGAGATGGCACCTTTGCACTCCAGCCTGAGCAACAAGGCGAAACTCCGCCTCAAAAAAATAAAAAATAAAAAGAAAGAAAATGAACCATCATGGAAAAAAATGCTTTAAACATAAATTATAAAATCACAATGAACTGGTACAAAAAAATACTTTGTGTATTTTGGCACTTTGAAAATTAGAGAAATCATTCCCTTTTCCTAATTTCCATTTTATAGTCCACCCTAGTTTGTTCTAGCGCAAAAAAAAAAAAATTCAGACTTTCTACATTTACAACTATCTTCCCATTCTGCAAAAAAATCCCTTAAGACAAAAAGAAAGTAGGTCAACAATAGATTACCTTAAAAGCTTCAAATACAGAACTAACGGTCTTCAATAGGAATTATGTACTAATGGGTGTACTAGTGTCTCAATTCAGCAAGAATTTGAGATTATCACCCAATTGTCCATAGTCAGGAAGATTCTAAGCAAATAAAACATGAAAGTGGAGCATACATATCTAAGAACTAGAGACCACTCCCTCATATCAAAGAGCACATATTTAAATCTAGTTAAAGGGCACAAAATCACTTTCTCCATATTACCTCAATAGAGAAAAATAAATGTCTACTTAACATCCAGAAATTATGTCTTCTCACAAGAATGAGTTCACATACCATAGGGTGCACTGTTACACTTTTCAAAAAGGCAGATTTAACACACTTTTAACTGAATGATTAACTGAGTGAATATATAAAAAGTCACCCAGAAATGTGACGGACAGCATAAGAAAATAGTTTTGAGTCAGAAAGGCACAGGCAGGCATGCACTTAATGCAGCAGCTACAAATCTCACAGCAGTTAGAATAAGAAACTCATACAATGACCCATATCATATATACACAATGGCATTTTTCACACGTTAGGAAAAGGGAATGGATGCTGAAAAATTAATTTAAGAAATTTGATTCCGTGCAGTAAAAAATCAGAAAATAAGTAAAAGACTAGCAGAAATCTTAAAGTGTCTGATTGATTGCACAATCAACTATTGGTAAGCCATAATGAACACCTCAAGGTAATGGAAACTGGGTGGGTATTACCACGGTACAGAACTTAATCTCTTATTTCAATCTAACTAATGAGAGTATCTAGGTAAATTCTTTATAAATACTTTTCTCTGCAAAAAAAAAAACAAAACAAAACAAAAAAAAAAACCCTGCAGGCCAAAAGAAAAAAATGCATGCTATTATTAAACCATAAAGCATTCTTATAAAAAACATGATTTTGAACAAGGGATTACATCTCCTTCAGAAATAACTATGATATACAATGTACTTTGGGCAACATATTTTTAATATTCCAGGTTGCTACTGCTGTATAACATTTTCAAAAAAAAAAAATCTCAATTTGGAATCAGAAAAATGTACAAGTCAGCAGTTTAATTAATTTACATTTCTTCAATAGCACCTTATCCACACTCCACGTACAAGAGAATGAAGACATTCTACGTTCCTTTAAAAAAAAAAATCAACTAAGCATTTCTATGGTTCTCTAGTTCAAAGTTGCTACTTAAAAAAATAATTCTTTTTAAAAAAGCATATTCAAAAATCAATCCCTTGGTTTAAAGAGGTTTAGGGGAGAAATATCTCAAACACAAACCTTTAGTCAATCAAAATCAAAGTACAGAATCCTCTCCTACAAAATTGCTTCTCCAAAAGAATCTCAAGCATTTTATCTCTGTAACGTTATCATCCTTACTTAAGCTTTAAAAAAAAAAAAAGATAAAAGAAACGATATACCCTAAAGACTGACTATACATATACTTTCATTTGTCTACAGAATCCGTATATACACAGCCATTACCAGTCAGCATAATATATGATAATTTGGGAGATCGCTCTACTTGGTTATTTTAATAACCTGTAAGTGTCAATGTGGTCACCAGTAACCACACAAAAACCATTTTAAATACCCCTTGATCAATATGTTTGCTAATCTATGGAAGTCCCTGAACCTGACTGATACTAAATGATAAGACTGAGGAGGGAAAAAGTTGAGGCAAAAGGGGGTTTTACTCCCACATACCAAAAAACCAAGGGAAAATTATCACAATACTAAGAGAAAAAATTCCAACTTATAAATGAATTTTAAGATTAAATATCTGGATTAAAATATTTCATTTAAAAAAATTTACCTGATTTTACTAGAGTGGGAGCAATGATACTATGTCTTTGTAGGTAAAAATCACGTGTTGATTTTTTGGTCTGCATTGTAACACATTTAATAAAGTAACACTTTCATTTGAAAAGTTGGCGAGAATTTGCATTTCTCCATTAGTCTCATAGCAAAAAGGCATCTATGCCACCCACAATTAAATGTAACTAATTACAATTTGAACACTAAATTATTTATCCAGTGTAAACAAGGATTAAGAGGGAAATAATGCTTCTATCTACAGCGGGGGTTACAGAAAATAATTTCCAAAATGCATGCTCTCCAAAAGGGACTCACCTCCCCCCCAAAAAAAACAGGGTACACAACTTAAAATAAGTTGGGTGTTTTTAAGGCTAAATTAAATAAACCGTTCAGCCAATTTTCCAATTATATTCTACGCTTGAAACGTAATTGCCTTACATCTGTTTACAAATCTTTGCTCAATATTTAAACAAATTCGTACTCTCCTGGGCACATAGCTATACATACAGTAACTCATGCACAAAGCACATATTTAAAGACCACGCACTGCAATTATTAGCCTAAACGCCAGGTTTAACAACGTGAATGTTTTCAGAGGTAGGTAATACGACCCAATAAAAAGCAAAGATGGCATTTACCACCAAATGTCACTGCCACCGCCAGGAAAAGAGTTGCTGGAGCCCTATACATTTTTAATTTCGATGAATCTAGACACCGTCGGCGGGTGCCAGGCTTCCACGAGAACAATTGACACCCTAACTGCTTCAAGATTAAGGCAGGCGATTCAAATCCGAAGGAAAAGTTGTCAATTATCAGACAGAGCGCGAGAGAGACGAAGGCAGATAAAAGCGATGTTATCAAACCGACCAGCTTGTTGCTTGTGTGTGTGTGTGTGTGTGTGTGTGTGTGTATGTGTGTGTGTGGATTCGTTGTTAGGATAGAGAAAAACAGTTTTTTAAAGACACAGGAGGAGAGAAAGAAGAAAAAGCTTTCTCCACCTTCCGTCGGCTCGGTGCAATGGCTTTACGGCTCTCCAGCATAGTAAGCCCCGAGAGGCAGGCGGCTGTCGATGTTTACAATCGCGGGAGCTTCGGGTGCAAGAGTCCTTTCCTGACACAATCGCATTCAATCAACTATTTTAGGGCGAAATTGCAGGTGTCATTATGGAATTTAAAAAAATTCAAAAGGCAGGCGGGCGGGCAGGCAGCCGATCCGACAACGGGGGAAGAGGTTGCCGATCGGAGGCGCGGCAGCACAAGGCAAAGCCTTCCACATTTACGGGGGGAAAAAAGGGGGGAAAGGGGAGGAGAAGGGGAGTGCGATTGCAACAGAGGGTGGGCGTTCGAAGTGCGACCCAGAATCCGCAGCTCCGAGACTTCCACATGCAAATTCCACGCCGAGCGCCGCGCTCACAAATGATTTTTAAAGAGCCAAATAAACACTGGATGGGATCCAAGGCGAGAGAGAGACGATCCAAAAGGGGGAGAATCGGCGAGAGGCGAACGGCGGGGAGACGCGAGGGAGGGGCGAAGTCCCGGCGGCGGGAGGAGAAAGTTGGTCGGCGGCGGAGGTCGGGGACCCCCCCCTTCCCCGGCACAGCCCCCTCCCCGCAGCCCGGCTACTCACCAGCGAAAAGAGGTTGGAGTGACAATCCTCCAGGCTCGCCCCGTTCGCCACCCAGTTCGCTGCGGCAGTCATGATCCTCCGCGAGCCCGGCCGCCAGAGCGGGGCATGTCGGAGCGAGGCGTCCGAGGCGAGGCCGGGCCGGGCGGCGGCGCCTCGCCGGGGAGCGCGGGGCGGCCGGGCCGCCGCCGCCGCCGGGGGAGGGCGCGAGGGCCGGCGGGCAGGCGGGAGGCGCCGCGGCGACGCCGCGCCGGGGGCGGCGGGCCCGGGCTGGCGGGGGGGTCCGCGGCGGCCGCGCGGCTCCTTCCTGCTCGGGCGGCGGCGGCGGCTGCGGCGGCTTCGGCGGCGGCGGGGGGCGCTGTCCGTGCGGCCCGGCGCCCTCCCCGCCTCTCAGGGCCGCCGCTGCCTCCCGGGCCGGCGCTGCGGGCCGGCCACCGCCTCCGCCTTCCCTGCTCCTCAGCCGCCGCCGCCGCCGCTGCTGCCGCTGCCGCCGCCTTGTTTATCTCCAGCCACCGACTCCCCCTCGGCCCCCGCCGGCGCGCGAGGGGAGGCGAGCCCCGGAGCCGCCGCCGCCGCCTCGGAGCCGCCGCCGCCGCGGAGCGCGAACTCGCGAAGGGGGGGGTGCGGACGAAGCCAGCGGGCGACCCCGGCAGCCGAGCGACGTCCCCTCCTTCCTCTTCCTCCCCCACCCCCCCCTCCTCCCCAGTCAGCCTCGCTTCTCCTCCCTCCCCGGGCTCGCTTGCTCTGACAGCAATGGCGGCCGCCGACCGCGGCTCGGCCCGCCATTGGCTGGCGCTTGGTCACGTGACGGGCGCCGGCCGCGCGGGGGGAGCGAGGGGCGGGCGGGGGAGGGGTCCGGAGTGGCGGCGGCGGCGGCGGCGGCTCGCGGGAGGCGCTGCTGAGCTGAGCGCGGCCGGGTCCTCGGGCCGGGAAGAGGGAGGGAGGGAGGCGGAGAGGGAGAGAAAGAAGTGCGGGCGGCCAGGCTCCCCGGCGGGCGGCGGACTGCCGGCCCGTGGCTGCCGTGGGCTGCCCCTCGTGGCCGCCCCGCCCCCTCGCGGTGCACTGATCGTGGCGGGGCGGGACCGTGGGTCCCGGGCGCGCCCGTGGTGGCCGCGGAGGAGGGCGCGGGACCCCCGGCCTGTGCCCTCGCAGCCCAGGCCGGCTGGCGTGGCGCGGCGGCCGGGATGTGGGCCAGGCAGCGGGTCCGAGTGCCCTGGGGAATGTGTCCTCAGAGGCTCGCGCGGCCGTCCGCCTTTTGCAGAGGAGAAAACTGAAGCACAAAGGGATTAAATCACTTGCCCGAGGTCGCACACTTGGGAAGAGGAGTCCAGATTCGAACCCGCGCACAGTGAAGCCAAGCTCTTGGACAAGGTTTCACCGGCTTCGCCCAGGGATATTCACGGCTGCCATAGACGGAGCGCTTACTGTGTTCCAGGCACTGTGCGTTTAATACAGAAATGTTTATTGAGCCCTTACTCCTAGTTACTGTGTGCACTCATTCATTCATTCATTCATTCATTCCATAAATGTTTCCTGAGCTCCTGCTGTGTGCCAGAATCTGTTATAACTTCCAGGCACTGTGCTAAGGCCGTGTTGGGAGCAGACCCTTCTTCCTGGCGTCATTCATTCAATAACCAACATTTCCTGAGAGTATATGGCCTGGGAGTCCGGAGGAGTGCTGCTATGAAGAGAAGCTCTCCCAGTCCTCAAGAAATGGATCCCCGAAAAGGGGGAGGAGGAAACAATGTCTTCACTAATACGCCTCCAAACATGGAACAATCAGCTGTTTCAGGTAGATTAAGCTAAAAGAGGAAGAGTCGATGGCTGGCACAGTGGCTCACGCCGGTAATCCTAGCCGAGGTTTAAGACCAGCCTGAGCAATGTAGCAAGAACCCCCGTCATGACAAAAAAAATAAAATACGAAAATTAGCCAGGCGTAGTGTGGCATGTGCCTGTAGCCCTAGCTACTCGAAAGGCTGAGGTGGGAGGATAACTTGAGCCCTGGAGGCAGAGGCTGCAGTGAGCCCAGTGAGCCGAGATCGCATCACCGTACTCCAGCCTGAGTGACACAGAGAGGCCCTGTCTCAAAAAAAAAAAAAAAAAAAAAAAAAAAAAAAGGAAGAGTAGAAAGCAGGGAAGAGATGAGAGTGTATAATAAGAGAAGTCTTAAGACACGTGAACTGAGTTTTGGAACTACCACAAATACTGCTAAAGCAAAACTCATGAGCAACATGTTATAATGTGTATTATCATGCAACATATTGTTACAATGAATGTCGTTACCTACATTATTTCACATAATCCGCAGAACAACCACCTAAAGTAGATACTGTTATTATTCTTAGGCTGTAATTAGGTAAAACTCAGAGGTGTGCAGTGACATCTCCAATCTCTCAGTTAGTACATGGCTCAAACCCAGGTCCATCTGACTCCAGAGCCCGAGCATGAATTCAGGAGGCTCCTTAGAAAGATGCCTCTGGCTGGCTTTGCCATCCCTCTAATTGCATTATTTTGACCAACATAGTTTAACTCTTTGAGCCTCATTTCCTAATCTCAAAAATTGATCCTGATTGCCGACCCAATGACCTCAGGCCAATATTGAGAATTTCTATTAAGATACTGTTGATGAGCAGATGCAGTCGCTCACGCTTGTAATCCGTGCACTTTGGAAGGCCAAGGCGGACAGACCAACTGAGGTGAGGAGCTCGAGACCAGCCTGGCCAACATGATGAAACCCTGTCTCTACTAAAAATACTAAAAATACAAAAATTAGCCGGGTGTGGTGGCGTGTGCCTGTAGTCCCAGCTGCTTGGGAGGCTGAGACAAGAGAATCGTTTGAACCCAGGAAGCAGAGGTTGCAGCGAGCAGAGATTGCACCACTACACACCAGCCTGGGCGACAGAGTGAGACTCCATCAAAAAAATAAATAAATAAATAAATAAATAAAGATACTGTTGATAAAAGTAAAAAAAAAAAAAAAAAACAAAAAACCACTCTGTCAACATACACGGTGTTACTTAGGCCTGAGCAATTCGAGGGTATAATGCCCGTCATATCCAGATTCCATATATTTACATCAGAGGTGAAGGTAGTTTTATCCTACTCACCTGGTGACCAAATTGTCATTCTTCAGCATGTTTAGGTTTAAGTAGAAATAGTAATAGGCCAGGTGCAGTGGCTCACACCTGTAGTCCCAGCACTTTGGGAGGCCAAGGCCAGCGGATAGCTTGAGTCCAGGAATTCAAGACCAGCCAAGGCAACATGACAAACTCCCATCTCTACAAAAGAATTAGCTGGGTGCTCACCTGTAGTCCCAGCTACCTGGGAGGCTGAGATAGGAGGATCGCTTGAGCCTAGGAATTTGAGGCTACAGTAAGCCATGATCTTGCCACTGCACTTCAGCCTGTGTGACGGAGACCCTCTCTCGAAAAATCAAATAATAATGATAAATCTTTCAGAGCAAAACCTAATAGAAACATGAATAAAGGACTTGGACAGTTTACAGAATAGAGAAGACCAGCTTTTAAATGCAGTCATGTACTACATTTCGGACAACAATGGACCACATATATGACAATGGTCCCATAAGATTATAATACCATATTTGTACTGTACTTTTTCTAAGCTTAGATGTGTTTAGATACACAAACACCATTATATTACAACTGCCTACAGTATTCAGTACAGTAACATGCCATACAGGTTTGTAGCCTAGGAGCAATAGGCTATACCATTTAGCCTAGCTGTGTAGTAGACTATCTCATCTAGGTTTGTGCAAGTGCACTTTATGATGTTTGCACAATGAGGAAATCACCAATGTTACATTTCTCAGAACACATCCCCATCATTTACACTTGATTGTATATAAAATGATACTCAACCTCACTCGTTGTTATTGGCTGAATGTTTGTGTCCTCCCCAAACTTCATATGTTGAAACTCTACTCACCACTGTAAAGATATTTGAAGGTGGAGCCCTTGGGAGGTAATTAGCATAAGAGTGGAGCCCTCGTGATGGAATTAGTGCCCTTATAGGAAGAGACACAAGGGAGTTTGCTTCTCTCTCTCTACTGTGTGAAGACATAACCAAGAAGAGGGTCCTTACCAGGAACTGAAATGGCCAGCACCTGATCGTGGACTTCCCAGCCCCCAGAACTGTGTGAAGTAAATGTCTGTTGTTTAAAGCCACCCAGTCTATGGTAATTTGTTATAGCAGCTGGAGCCAACTAACACACTCATCATAAGAAAAAGCGGAAATTAAAGCCACAAGAAGTATTGACAGTATTTTAAAAGCTTAGACAAATGTAGAGAGAAGTAGGACTCTCATACACTGCTGGTGGGAATATAAATTAACACCATAGCTTTGGATGTCCGTTCAACTAGCATCAAAATCTATAATGCACACAGCCTTTGACCCAGCTGTTCGACTTCTAGAAGTTTATCCAACAGAGATACTTGTACGATTGTATAAAGACATGCAGTGCAGGGATATGAACTATAGCATTGTTTGTAGGGTACAAACTAGAAACATGTCCATCATTTGGGGAATAGTTAACAATATAATTTAATCCCATGCAGCCATTAAAAATAATGAGTTAGTGCTATTTGCACTAATATGGAATAATCTCAAAAATAGATTATTTATTGAGATACCTCAGGAAGGGTAACAAGAAACTAGTAGTAATATTAGTTGCCTCTAAGGAGGGGAACTAGGGGGACTGGGAGTTGGAGTGGGATTACTTTTTACCATACTGTTTGCATTTTCTTTTTTCCTTTGTTTAAAATAACCAAATGTTGGCCGGGTGCTGTGGCTCATGCCTGCAATCCTAGAATTCTAGAACTGGGAGGACAAGGTGAGTGGATAATTTGAGGTCAGGAGTTCAAGACCAGCCTGGCCAACATGGTGAAACCCCATCTCTACTAAAAATACAGAAATTAGGCGGGCATGGTGATGCGTGCCTATAATCCCAGCTGTTTGGAAAGCTGAGACAGGAGATTGCTTGAACCTGGGAGGTGGAGGTTGCAGTGAGCCAAGCTCCTGTCACTGCACTCTAAACTCTAACCTGGGCGATGGAGTGAGCCTCTGTCTCAAAAATAAATAAATAAAATAAAATAACCAAATGTATACATAACCATTCAGTGCAGTAAGTTATAAACAACAACAATCAATAAATAAAATTGAAAACAGAGTAATCAATCAAATAGCATCATAAAAGTAAACTTAAAGCAAATAGAGAAAACAAAAAAGAAGAAAGAAAAATACCCTCATCCACAAAGATTTTCTTGGCTGTCAGAGACCCCAAAGAGAAGGAAAAAACACTAGAAGTGCTGCTTGTAGCTGTGCTGACACCATGAATACAGAATGGGAACCCAAGGGCAGCCAGTTGCAGTCTCAAATGCACTACGGAGCAGCCTATGATCCTGGACAAGCCAGTCAAACTTTCAGGGCCTCAGTTTCCTCGTGTGTGAAAACAGCAACTCGGGTGATCTTTCAGATCATTTCTAGCAGTGAAATTCTTTGACACTGCACGGTTGAAATTACTGATAAAGATCCACAGAATTCTTACTCAATAGAGAAAGCAATGGGAGTTGATGAGAAACCTCAGGAGATAAGATTAAAAGAAAACAAAACAAAACCATCAACTGACTAACAGGAAGCAGCAAGGAACAAGGCTCACAGACGTCGCAGTCCAGTTCCCTCTGTGGAAGGCACCTGATAACCATCCTCGTGACTTGGTTTCCCCATTTGTGAGATTGCCTGCTGCCCAGCGGGAAACTGAAGTCCCAGGTCTTAGAATGACAGGTTAGTTCCCTTTCGTGGTTACTAAATGTAATGGCAGAGAGAAAATGGAAGCAAAAAATATGACCAGAGGAGGAACCATCTATTAGAAAGACCGCAGGAAGCTGCCAGAGCTGCAGTGTGGGAGCATTTTGCAGGAGTTAAGACTGTTGCTTCAGAATAAGAGACACCTGGGTTCCAATCTCTGCTCTGTTGTGCTCTAGTTGTGCGGCCTCGAGCAGGTCATTTAACCCCTGTGACCCTCATTTCTTCCTGTGCATTGACCTCCCAGAGTGATAGCTCAGGGAAAGTTCTTAGCACAGTGCCTGACTCCAAAGGTGGTGATCAATACATTATAACCCTCACAGCCACTTGTGCATTATACAGGAAGGAGCATCACCCAGTCATATCACATGAAGGGTTTTTCCCTGTATAACCTAAACTTTATTGGATTTATTTCATTGCAAATGACAAAAGTACAGAATGCCAGCTATAAAAATATACCAGGAAAAGGGGAATACTCTTCCCTCTACCCCACTGAGATAACCAAATTTCACACGTGGTTGTAGATAATCACTCTCTTTCCTCCAGACTCATACCAACCAACACAACTTAAAGACACATTTCTAAGGGAATTTTTTTTTTTTTTACTTTTTATGAAAATGGGATCGTGTCACATATATTACTTTGCAATCTGCTTTTTCCACTTAATAGTTTATCACAAATACACCTCTAGACCTATATATCTGCATCTAACTCATTCTTTTATTAGTTGTGTAATGTTTCATAGAACACCTGTGCCATAATTTATCAATTATTCCCCTATTCCTGAACATTCAGGGATTTTCCAGTGTTTTCCTACTTTAAATAAGGGTGCAGTAAATAGCCTTATCCATATATCCTTATGTACCGACAGTTTTATTCCTGTAGAATAAAATCCCCAAAATAGGATTGCTTTTTTATTGTTAATAAATGTGTGTTTTTATTGTTAATAAATACAGCCAGAAGACTTCCCCCAAAGGTTGCAGCAATTCACATTTCACAGTCCCTGGAGCTATGCAGGAAGAGTGTACACTTCCTTACAATTTTGCCAGCATTTGGATGTTGCCAAATCTTTTAAAATTGTTGCCAACCTGATAGGTGAAAAAATGGTATCGTTTGTTTGCTTTTTTTTTTTTTTTTTTTGAGACAGAATCTCGCTCTGTCACCCAGGCTGGAGTGCACTGATGTGATCTTGGTTCACTGCAACCTCCGCCTCCTGGCTTCAAGAGATTCTCCTACCTAAGCCTCCGGAGTAGCTGGGGTTACAGGTGTGCACCACTACGCATGGCTAATTTTTGTAGTTCTAGTAGAGAGGGGGTTTCGCCATATTGGCCAGGCTGGTTTCAAACTCCTGACCTCAAGTGATCTGCCCACCTCGGCCTCCCAAAGTGCTGGGATTACTGATGTGAGCCACCGTGCCCAGCCTGCATTTGCTTTCCCTGAAACTCTAGTGAGGTTGATCTTCTCTTAGGCATTGCAACCATTTGCATTTCCTCTTGAGTTGTTTGCTGTTAGCAGCTTAAAACAAAAGAGAACCAAGTTCAGTTCCAATGAGACCAATAAGAAGCTTGGCACAATAACAGAACCTGGTCTTTGGTCACTCTCTCTTGGCATGGACAAGATAATTCATTCCATAATTGCATAAAGATTTTCTGAACATCTTTCATGCGGTAGGCTGATACTTTTCATTCCCTTTCATAATTCAATTTTTAAGTTGAGACGTTTCAAGTCTCCTCTTAAATGGTTTTATACCAATCGAGCTACGCTGTCTTGGGCAATAACAGTTTTGCTCATAACCACTAAGGATTTCCTAATTGTTCCAACCTCTCCCCTAAGACAGCATAGAGGATGAAGTAAAAACAACAGCAGTTATCGCTGATTTGGAGAGGCAGTGTCTGCAGGTCACTGGTTGAGGCATGAGTAAGAGCAAGTGCTTTAGAGTTGGACAAGACCTGGTTCAAATCCCAGCTCTGCCATTACTCTTCTGACCACCTTGGGCTGTGATTTAAACTCTCTGTACCTGGCTTTTCTCATCCCTAAAGCAAGGTCATGTTCATACCAGCCTCCTAGAACTATTGTGGCCATTCAGTGAGTTACTGTACACAAAGCACTTGGCACCTGCCTGATACATAGTAAGTGTTAATACATGTCAGCTTTATCATTAACCTCCAGAGCTCCTTTTTATAAAACAAAGGAGGAGGACGAACTCCAAGAAACACCACCAAAGAAGTAATTTAAGCAATGATTTGAGTTGTTAGAAGTTCCAATGAGATTAATTTAACTGGATTTAGTGGCATTTTGCCTACACCTTTTGTACACTTAAGAAGGCCTCTTTGCCTGGGGTAATGCTGATTCTAGTAGCCCACAATGAATTGCTTTCAAATAGCCCATCATAAAGCCTAAGGAAGTTCTGAACAGTGTCCCCTGATATTTTTCTTTGATGACACTGCTGCTGTTTGACCAAAAAAGGGGTGAACTATATTTCTATATTTATAATTTTTTTGGCTTCCACTAAGTTTCTTACACATTGCAGGCTATGGCCATCACAGGTGGTGAAATGTGTCACCTGGAACTAAATTCTGCTTTCTCTGGACAGACATATATATATACACACACACACACACATACACCAGAAACCTGAACAGTCCCAATGTACAACAGCCAACTCAGGTTTTAGGGGAACAAAATCATTTTTAAGAAAAGAGAGTGAGATCGTGCCACGGCACTACAGCCTGGGTTACAGAATGAGACTCTGTCTTTTAAAAGAAAGAAAGAAAGAAAGAGAAAGAGAGAAAGAAAGAAACAAGAAAGAAAGAAAGAAAGGAAAGAAGGAAAGAAAGAAAGAAAGAGAAAAGAAAAGAAAAGGAGAGTGTTCATGAGGTGTAGATTCTCTAACTTTTTTTCTCCAGGGGTGTGTAAGTGTGAGTTCAAGGCTCATGAAAGTAAGGGGCTGTCCAGGTGGCCCTGAGCCAGGTCTCACTCTGGTAGGGAAGATGCCAACTTCTCTGCCAACTCTGCCAGAACATCTCACCCTTTCTGTTTTCTATGCTCCAGGCCAGGTCTAAGCGCCCAGGCTCCCAGAGGGGCTTTATAAGGAAGACAAATGTCTCTTTAACGGTGGCCTTAATTAGGGACTTCAGCAAGGTCTGGATGGGTAGGAAGGCAACTGATCTAGCCACCCTACCCTGGCAATACTCCTCTTTGAGTACCCATATCCAGGTCCTGGCATGTTAGACAAAGGCCACCATCCTCCAGGGATCACACACAGTTCCTCCAAACTCTCTGGCACCTTGAGTCCTCAGGCCTGAGAAGACATTTCTTTTTTTTTTTTTTTGAGACAGAGTCTCACTCTGTCGCCCAGGCTGGAGTGCAGTGGCGCAATCTCAGCTCACTGCAAGCTCCGCCTCCCAGGTTCACGGCATTCTCCTGCCTCAGCCTACCGAGTAGCTGGGACCACAGGCACCCGCCACCACGCCCGGCTAATTTTTTTTTTTTTTGTATTTTTAGTGGAGATGGGGTTTCACCATTCACAGGATGGTCTCGATCTCCTGACCTTGTGATCCGCCTGCCTCGGCCTCCCGAAGTGCTGGGATTACGGGCTGAGCCACCGCACCCGGCCGAGAAGACATTTCTTGTTCTCAAGCACAGGTGTACTGGCTTCCTGCTGGCTGGGTCCCTGCCCCCGGGGCCAGATCTTGCTTTCTGCAACAGATCTTTTATTTAAAAGCACCCCTGCCCAGGCGCAGTGGCTCACACCTGTAATCCCAGCATTTTGGAAGGCTGAGGCGAGCGGATCACTTGAGGCCAGGAGTTTGAGACCAGCCTGGCCAACATGGTGAAACCCCATCTCTACTAAAAATACAAAAATTAGCCGGGCGTGGTGGCGCATGACTGTAATTCCAGCTCTTCGGGGGGCTGAGGCATTGAACCCAGGAGGCAGAGGTTGCTGAGCCGAGATTGTACCACTGCACTCCAGCCTGGGCAACAGAGCGAGATTCTATCTCAAAAAACAACAAAACAAAAACAAAACACCACACGTGAAATTCAAGTCATCCCTTTGTCTTCCCTTTGCCCCAGTGACAGGTTTCTTGGGCTTCTCTAGTCACGTGGGTACTAAATTCTCATCAAAGGTGATGCAAGCAGGGGAGCTCACCTCTCCTGCTTGGGTCTCAGTTTTCCCTTCTTAAAATGGACTGCCAAGCCGGGCGCGGTGGCTCACGCCCGTAATCCCAGCACTTTGGGAGGCCGAGGCGGGTGGATCACGAGGTCAGGGGTTCGAGACCAGCCTGACCAACATGGTAAAACCCCATCTCACTAAAAATACAAAAATTAGCTGGGCGTGGTGGCAGGTGCCTGTAATCCCAGCTACTTAGGAGGCTGAGGCAGGAGAATTGCTTGAACCTGGGAGGCGGAAGTTGCAGTGAGCCGAGATCATGCCACTGCACTCCAGCCTGGGTGACAGAGCGAGACTCCGTCTCAAAAAAAAAAAAAAAAGGTGGACTGCCAAACTCTTAGGATGTTGGAGAATCATCATCAATTGGTTTTTTAAATTGTGAGCACAATTTCTCTATTTTCAGATGCGCTGACTGCAAGAGTCTATCGTGGATGGAAATGGAGTTTGTGTATAGAGTCACTCTGTTGCTGCTGTCGGTACAGATCGCTTCCCCAAGGAAATAAATTACATTTCATTCTCTATATATTGTTTACTTTATAGTCTCTTGATCTTACTTTGCTGACTTCTTGTTGTAGATTTTTCAGTAGCTTGCTTCCCACTTAATCACAACAGCTTCTGTAAATGTTAGCAAGTTGTGTTATGGGGATTTGCTACCAGCATTTCACAACGGTTACTGAACATATAAACCCCTTCTTTATTCTACCAAAAAAAAAAAAAAAAAGCCTTAGTAAATATTCCCCTCACTTACAAAAAAATATAGACCCCTAAAATGATTTCCCAATGAGCAGATTTTATTTCATGTTAACCACGCAACAACTGGAAACACATTTAGGGTTGTTCTGTATTTGTGGTTTTATGAGGAGTTCACTGTTTACTTAGCATGTGCATTTCTGATGAGCCTGTCCATTATAATCTAATCCGTCACTACTCAAAATTCTAACAGAAGAAAGACTTTCTTCTCCCACCTCCTGGCAGAGCTAGTCAGCCAAGACACACCCAGTTATACTACTCCTTATCATGCCATCTTTTCAGGAGGCTCTTTTCTGAGTGTGTTTATCAGGCTCATTTTATGCTAGGCATCTAATCTTCCCAACTATCTTGGAGATAAGGCCTATCCCAGAACCCATTTTACAGATGAGATAACTGAGGCCCAGAGAGATGAAGTGATTTGCCCAAGGGCACACACCCTGGAAGTACAAGGCAGCACATGAACTTTGGCCACTACGACCTCCTGTACTAAGATGAAGCTGAGAGAACTCCCCTGCCCCCAGTGCTTCAGATACTCTCTGCCCCTTGTTCCAAGTTCTCCGCCTTTTTTACCAGCCAGGTGTGACCCCCCACCCAGTAGTCTTACAGGGGCCTGCAGCAATACAGCTGGGCCACTTAGCAGCCACCCACTCTTAAGTGGCCTCACCATTCGGAGACTCCACTTTCTCATCCATAATGTGGGCGTAATTATATGGACCTCACGGGAAAATCAGTAATAATGATAAGCACGGGCATGTTTACTAAGATCTTTGAATGTGCCAGGTACTGAGCCAGGTACTTTGCACCATGGTCTTATTGAATCCTCCCAACACCCCTTCGAAGTAGATACTATTATGATCCCTCTTTATAGATGGGCAAACTGAAGGACAAAATGAAATATCCACAATGTGCCACCACCCAAACCCAAGCCACGGTCCCTTTGTTGCTCTCACTCCTTCTGCCCCCAGCCCTCCTAAGTTCTATTCTCCACATGGCAACCAGCGGGATCCTGTTCAAACCTAAGTCCTATCATGTCACTCCACTGCTTTAAACTCTTCCATGGCTCCCATCTCACTCAAACACGTCGCCATGGCCTGTAGGGTCCTATGGAAACAGGCTTTGTGCTCTGGCCCTCAGACCTCATTTTTTCCAGCCTTCCCAGTGCACACCCTGCTACAGGCATGCTGATTGCCCCAAGGCTGTTTCACACACTCAGGTCCCTTGCAGAGCCCTTTTCCCCAGGGCATTCATACAGCTCCCTTCCTCGCTTCTGTTGGGTCAGATGTCCCCATGTCAGAAGCCCTCTTAGACTACTGCACTGAAAACATCATGCCCCTCCATCTCACACCCCTCACTATGTTTACTTTTCTCTTGGCATCTAGAGTCACCTGACTGGCTCACATCTATAATCCTAGTATTTTGGGATGCCGAGGTGGGAGGATAGCTTGATGCCAGGTGTTCCAGACCAGCCTGGGCAACATAGTGAGACCCTGTCTCTACAAAAAATACAAAAAATTGAATGGGTCTTTACATGTGACAGAAAAATTAAAAAAAAAAAAAAGAGGCCAGGCTTGGTGGTGCATGCTGGTGGTGCATGCTGGTGGTGCCAGCTACTCAGGAGGCTGAAGTGGGAGGATCACTTGAGCCTGGGCAGTTGAGGCTGCAGTGAGCAGTGATCACACCAATGCACTCCAGGCTGGGTGACAGAGTGGGACTCTGGTCTCAAAAAAAGAAAAAAATTTTAGGCTGGGCAGGGTGGCTCACACCTGAAATCCCAGCACTTTGGGAGGTCAAGGCGGGCAGATCACCTGAGGTCAGGAGTTTGAGACCAGCCTGACCAACATGGAGAAACCCCGTCTCTACTAAAAATACAAAAATTAGCCAGGCATGGTGGTGGGTGCCTGTAATCCCAGCTACTCGGGAGGCTGAGCAGAAGAATCACTTAAACCGAGGAGGTGGAAGTTGCAGTGAGCCAAGATCACGCCACTGCACTCCAGCCTGGGCAACAGAGTGAGACTCAGTCTCAAAAATAAAAAATAAGCCGGATGCGGTTGGCTCACTCCTGTAATCCTAGCACTTTGAGAGGCCGAGGCAAACAGATCACGAGGTCAGGAGATCGAGACTATCCTGGCTAACACGGTGAAACCCCGTCTCTACTAAAAACACAAAAAAATTAGCCAGGCGTGGTGGTGGGCGCCTGTAGTCCCAGCTACTTGGGAGGCTGAGGCAGGAGAATCCCTTGAACCCAGGAGGCGGAGTTTGCAGTGAGCCAAGATCACGCCACTGTACTCCAGCCTGGGTGGCAGAGCAAGACTCTGTCTCAAAAATAAATAAATAAATAAATAAATATTTTTTTTAAAATGGAGAGACGATTAAAGTCACCTAACATATCATACATTTATCTTTATATATTTTTGCCTGTCTTCCGCTCCATCTATTAGAATGTAAACCCCTTGAGGGCAGGGTCTTGAGGGGTTTTTCCCCTGTTTGTTTACTGCCATATCCACAATGCCTATAACGTTGCTGGCATTTAACAAATATTTGCTGAGTGAAGGAATACACAATAATCCAGTACTATACAGTAAGCCCCCACCAGTGCTTGGCATAAAGTAAGTGTCAATAAATGCTAAGCTGTTATCATCAGAGGCGTTAAACCACCTTGGGCCACAGGCAGCTCTTCTCCTTGGCAGGAGGACGAGGGCCCTGTCAACTCCAAGCCTCACTCTACCTCTGTCCAGAAAAACTCACTTCCGCGGGAGCAGGAGCGCCAGTACCTCCCACCAGCAGCTGAGAGGGGACAGTAGCACTTTGCCGCTTGGCCTGGGGTGAGGTCGGGGGTCACCAGACCACAGAGGAGGGAGTTTTGTAGGTTTCCTGAGGAGCTGCAGGGGTCAAACTGCATCTTCAGCACCTGAAGCAGACAACTGCTTCCCGAGCCAGAATTAGGATCAAATCATAGTCTAAGTATCTCCAGTAAGTTCTGTGCCCCCACCACAGCAACCTGGCTGGCACTGGGAATTAAATTTTGTATAATAATCTGATTTTCTCTCTAATTTTGAAAGTAACACATGCTCCATAAAATATTCAAACATCAAAGAAATATGTAATTTAGAAAATGAAACATCCCTTTTCCCAACCCAGATAGCTACTATTAACAATTTGGCATGCAGGATATTCACCTAAATTTTTTTATAAACATATTCTAACATGTGTTACTACTATTATTACTTACAAAAATGGAATCATCTTTTATATTCCTTTTGCACCTTGTTGTTTTTCCTTAAGTTTATTGAGATGTAATTTACATGTAGTAAAACCCGCCATTTTTAGTGTAGTTCTCTGAGTTTTGACAACATATCTGTAGTCATATAAGCATTACCATAATCAAGGTTTAGAACAGTTCCATTAACACCTTCCCCACCCCAAATTCCCTCCTGCTTCTTTGTAGTCAATCACTTTCCTCATCCTTAGCTCCTGGCAATGATTACTCTATTTTCTGTCCAATTTTTCTTTCCCATAATGTCATATAAACAAAATCATAAGGCACAGAGCCATTTGTATCTGGTTTCTTTCACATAATACATGTGAGGCCCATCCACGTTGTTGCATGGATCAATGGTTCATTCCTTTTTACTGCTGTATAATATTTCATTGCATGGACGTATCACAGTTTGTTTATCCATTGACCAGTTGAAGGACATTAGGGTTGTTTCTAGTTTTGGTACGATTTCAGATAAAGCTACTATGAGCATCCACATACAAGTTTTAATGTTAGTTTAGTTTTATTGTTTAAATGCTAAGTGTCATTATTATTACTTTACTTTTTTTTTTCTTTCTTTTTTTTTTTTTTTTGAGATGGAGTCTCACTCTGTCACCCAGGCTGGAGTCAGTGGGGCAATTTCAGCTCACTACAACCTCCACCTCCTGGGTTCAAGTGATTCTCCTGCCTCAGCCTCCCGAGTAGCTGGGACTACAGGTGCACACCACCACGCCTGGCTAATTTTCATATTTTTAGTAGAGACGGGGTTTCACCATATTGGCCAGGCTGGTCTCGAATTCCTGACCTCGTGATCCGCCCACTTCGGCCTCCCTAATTGCTGGAATTGTAGGCGTGAGCCACCGTGCCCGGCCCTTACTTTACATTTTAAATACCTTTTTGTCATTTCTTTTGGCTAAATACCCAGAAGTGAGATTGCTGGGTCATAGAGTAAGTATATATATTTATAAGAAACTACTAAACTGTTTTCCAAAGTGTTTTTTCCCTGCCTCTTGCTTTTTATTTCCTAACCTAAGAAATATATATTGCCTGATAATATGTATTTATTTGCTTGTGAAATCTTTCCCACTAGAATGTAAGGACATGGTCTCCTTTGTTCACCATTGCATCTTTTTTACCTAGGACAATGCCGTGCACATAGTATATGCTCAAGAAATGTGTGTTGGGGGCCCGGCATGGTGGCTCATTCCTGGAATCCCAGCACTTTGGGAGGCCGAGAGGCATATAGCCTGAGGTCAGCCTGGCTAACAGGGCGAAACCTGGTCTTTACTAAAAAAAAAAAGAAAAAAAAATACAAAAATTAGCCAGGCGTGGTGGCATGTACCTGTAATCCCAGCTACTTGGGAGGCTGAGGGACAAGAATTGCTTGAACCCAAGAGGTGGAGGTTACAGTGAACCAAGATTGCGCCACTGCACTCCGGGCTGGGTGACAGAGCAAGACTCTGTCTCAAAAAAAAAAAAAAAAAAAAGCAAAACAAATAAAAGAAAATAAATGTGTGTTGGATGAATGAGCCCCATGGACCTTCTTCCACGTGAGGGCAAGTAGATACATATCATTAACCCGCAAGACAGCATCATGGATTCCACTACTGGGTGTGTCTCACTTGACTCCACCATTCCCTTATTAGTGGGTCCTTGGTGCTCCTCTGTTTTTCACTACTACAAACAAGGCTACATCCATGAGCTTGCATAGTTATTTGCAAACTTGCATGAGTTTTTCATTAAAACAAACTTCCAGAAGTAGAATTGTGGGTCAAAAGACATGAAAGATTGCAATTTTGGTAGGTTTTTGCAAAAGGTGATACTGATTTATACTTCCACCAAGAGTGGGGGAGGTTACCTGCTTCAGAAGAGTCCTTGCTTCACTGCAGCCCTGCCTGCACTGAGTATTACTGATGGAGATGAATATCAAATCCATGTTGCTGAGGGGCTCAGAATCAGCATGACCAGTGCCTCCCTAATTATTGGATTTGTTACAGGCGTCCAGTCTCCTGAGAGAATTGTGGAAACTGACATAGGATTGACAACTTCTTGTTTTGCTAAGAAAGAATCAAAAATCAAAATAAAACCAAAGCTACTATCTACAAAACACAGTACCTTCTCTCATCTTATAAATAAAAGGACATTTTACTGCATTGAAAAATTGGAAAGGCAAACTCTGAGAATAAAAGAAATCAAATCGTAATACATTTGAACTTTGGTTTATTATTATTATGTTATTACTATTTCACTGAGAACTTGGGGAAAGAATGCGGCAAGGGGCTTGTGGATGGGTTTGGATGGAAGCCTAGTTACTACCAGTAGGCCTGCATAGGTGACCCTGTGAGGGCTCTAAATGAGAACAAAAGGTAGTTGGAAAAAAAATGAAACTGAACAGGGGAAAGAAATGAAAGTGTTACAATTAGCTAATTGGGCCCAGTTCTTCTGGATATAGCTTTATCTCCCCCACTGTGCACGGAGCTCTTCTCCACATCAAAGACCACTCGCACGCCTGGAGAATTGGAACCGATGTTTATGGAGTGCTTTGAAGATGTAAAGTACTGTTTAAATGCTAAGTATCATTATTATTACTTTACATTTTAAATACCTTTTTTTTTGGTGGGGATTTTTAATACGTTTGCAATTTGATTTAATGTGCGAGCAAGCCTGTCTGCTACATCATACTTCAATTCTGGCTTAGGTGAGGCAAGGAACCCAATGTACCTTTGGAATACAGAACCAAGCTCACCACCTTGTCCTTGTAAATTGTGTTTTCCAGGAAGATGAGCACTGTCAATCAGATGCTGTCAGTTTATGTAAGAACATGTCTCAAGATCTAATTGAAATACAGTATCTTTCCAGGCAGAGTTGATAGAGTTATCACATTACAGATTTTATTTGACTCTGCATCTCAATTCATTCCTTTGTATAGTTTCCAGATTTCTTCATAAAACAGAAATTAGACACAGTCTTGACATTAGAATTTCACGAAGAAGCAATCAAATCCAAATTACTTCCAAGAAAGAAAGGACTATAAAAGTAACTAAACAAAATGAAAGAAAAAGACATTCTGGAGGGCCCTAGTTCATGAATTAATTTTGTTATTTGGTTCTTGGGACAAATCCAACTTAATTTAAGAGGTTGCCAGACATAAAACACAAGGAAAAACTTTTGCCTCTGTGGCCAGCAGGAGCTTGGAGAGAAACACAGTAAAGTTTGAAAGTTTTGTTGACTTTTCATCTTTGGTTTTGCATAGAACTCAGACAATAAACTGGTCACTATCCCTTCTTCAGCTTATAAAGACTTGACTGGTCAGTATCCCTTTCATGTGTTCACTGTGTGTTAATAGATTTTTTTTCCAGCATTGGTGGGGGATTTTTTAAATTAAAGAATCATCAAACTTAAATGAATTCCTGGACATAAAACTTGGATCCGAAATGGAACATAGTCATTGGACCTTTTCAATTTCCTATGGTAACCAAAGACCAAACTGTGTTTTAAAAACTGTTGTAGTAATGAGATTCACAAGAGGTATCAAGTTACTAAGTGGCTTTTAGCCTCTTTTGAAACTAAAGTAAAGGAAAATCTCATTAATTTGAACTGTGCTAATAATGGCATTGGTTATAATTCAACCTGGCCTGAGCTGCAGTTTACCTTTAGTCTACCTGTGAAGAAAAGTTTACCAGAGTAACTGTGTCAAGAAGATTGTACAGGGTGCATTTCATGTCTTCAAAAGAGTAAATTGCCGTAAGGCTTTTAGCACCTCACTCTTACCCAAATAAATTCCTGCCAAATCCAGATGAGTTTTAAATGTTGATTAGAGCAGAAGAAAAGTACTACTACTTGGAAACCCTTTCTTTGTCAGGGTCTCCTCTGTACTCAAAAGGAATAAAGGTTCATTTTGTTTAAGGATTCTAAACAGTCTCTTTAATACAGAAAGACCTCTTAACCTGCCCTTCACACCAGTTGTTATGAACGCATGAGGCTTCATTGAAGCAGTAGCAAAGATCTGTAATTACAAGCACTAACAAGGGAATGAACTCAAAGGAATGTTTTTTCCCACTTGTATGTGTCAGGCCATGAGCTTAGCACTTTCTGATTTCTTTACATTGTGCCTGATGCCTGGTTACCAACAGATTCTTAGCAGAGAATCATATTTACTATTAATCAGTATCTTTTTCCAGCTATACCAGAATATTAACATCCATTGGCCTCATTGGCATCAATAGCCAGGTAAAAGATTGTCAAAGGAAAAGGAGGGACCTATGTATAAAGAAATAGATAATAGATGATAGACAGATGGATGGAAGAGTAGATAGATAGTAGGTGAAGAGAGATGGATGGATGATGGAGGTCAGATGAATGGATGAATAAATGATGGAAAATGGATGGATGGGTAGATGGATAGAGGATGGAAGATGGATGATGGAGGGATGGAGGGCGAAGGATGAGTGGATGGAGGATGAAGGATGAGTGGGTGGATGGATAATGGATGGATGGATGGATAGATGATGGATGGATGGATGGATGGAAGGATGGATGAATGGATGAATGGGTAGATGAATGATGGATGGATGAATGGATGGATGAATGGGCAGACAGAACTATTCAAAGCAAAGAAACTTTAAACATACTATCCAGGTGTCGGTGAGTAATTTTTCTTTCCATTTCTTCAGTTTTCCATTGAATCAAGGACAGTGGCAGGGCACATTGGATATCTATGAAACAAGAATGGCACAGCCCTTCTGGCTATCGCAGTGGACTCTGTATCTAGAGCTCATCAGATGAGGTCCAAAGTCTGTAAGAAACCAACAGGAGGAGCTGAAGCAGGCTAGATCCCAGTCTGTTAGGGAAGCTGGAGAAAGAGTCAGTGTGGCGGCTGCATGCACCAAGTAAACACAGAGGTACTGCTAACTTGAAGGATTGGTTTGATACTGTGATGCTTGAGTTTTGTTTTCCTTCCCACAGTATTACTTAATGGATGTAATTTAATGGGTGCCAAAAGTCTCCAAATCTCTCTTCCCTACTAGAAGGAAATGCCTTAAATTCTCACCATTCCATTCACATTTTTTTAATCCAAAAAGCTTTTTGCTTTATTAGATTATAAAAATAACATTAACAAGTAAATAAATAAGATAAAATGAGAGAGCAAAAGGAAAAGAAACGCAAGCTCTCCATTAAATATTCAAACAATATGGAAGAATATTAATGAGCAAGTGAAAATGGCCTACAATTCCATCATTCCATGATATGCACTACTAACATGTTGAAAAATATCTAATGAAGCAATAAAAGCAGTATATTTAAAGATCTACCATGCTCCAGGCACTGGATTACAGGGGACAATGTTTGTCCTTTGGGACTTCATAAGCTTCTGAAGGAAACAAATGAGGTATTATAAGTGCGATGAGTGTTTTGCAACTTGTTTTCTGCACTCAACAACGTGTCATAGGCATCTTCGTGTGTGTGTGTGTGTGTGTGTGTATGTGTATGCATATATCAGGGATGAAAATATCACTAAGTATTTATCAACTTTTCACCTATTCTTTCTTCTAAAGAAGATTCTGCCTTTGCCTCCCTAATCCCTAGACCTTTTGTTGGACCCATCAGGGACTGGAGAAGCTAAGAGTGAGTACATTGACTTGCAATTTGCACAAGGAAGGACCTGAAGCCACCCGGGGTAGAACAGAGTAGATCAAAAAGGGAGTAAGGCCAGGCATAATGGCTCATGCCTGTAATCCCAACTCTTTGGGAGGCTGAGGCAGAAGGATCACTTGAGCCCAGGAGTTTGAGCTTGCAGTAAGCTATGGTGGTGTCACTGCACTCCAGCCTGGACAAGAGAGCAAGACCGTCATCATTACAAAAAAAAAAAAAAAAATTAGGCATGGTGGCACCTGATTGTGGTCCTAGCCTCTCAGGAGGCTGAGGTGTGAGCCCAGGAGTTCCAGGTTGCAGCGAGGTATGATGGCACCACTGTACTCCAGGCTGGGCCATACAACAAGACCCTGTCTCTTACAATTAAAAAAAAAAGTGGGGAGGAGTGGATGAATGAAGAAGGAAAGAGTGCCTGAAGAAAAGAATATAATAGCCCACATTGAAATTGGGAGGAAATGAGGAGAAGCATTTAAGGAAGTAGCTGTTACAATGAGGGAGACTTGAGGATTGTACAGATTGCTCAAAGAGGCTTCAATTCAGATATCAATTATTTTCCAATGCTGGTGATTCTTTGGTATGTGATTCTTTGGTTGAGACTGGCCACAGTTTGGCTCATTGTAGTCTGATAGCACATAAAACTACCTCATTCTTTTTGATGGCTGTATAGTGTTCCATTGTGTGAGTGTAAACAAACTTTATTTACTCCTTTCCCTTTAGGCTGAGATGTAGGTCATTAGATCTATTTTTGCTATTAAATATAGACACTGTGATGGACATCTTTCCAAATAGGCTTACTTCTAAAAAGTGAAAGATAGGTAGGTGAATGAAGACAGGGAAATAGGAAAGAAAGGAGAAGAAAGAAAGAAAAAAGAAACAGGGAGAGAAAAGAAAGAAAGGAAAGAAAGAAAGAAAGAAAAAGAAAGGAAAGAAAGAAAGAAAAAGAAAGAAAGAGGAAGGAAGGAGGGAAGGAAGGAAGAAAAAACTGGTTTATCTATACAACACAATACTACTCATTCACAAAAAAGAATGAAATATTGATACACAAAACATGGATGAATCTAAAATTAATTACACGAATGAAAGAAACTTCTGTATGTTTCCATTTCTATAAAATTCTAGAAAGAAAACAGACCAGTAGTTGCCTGGGTACTGGGATGTGGGACAGGAGAGAGGGATGACAAAGGGGCATGAGGCCATTTTTGGGAATGATCCTATATTAATGATCTTGATTGTGGGATAGTTTCACAGGGGTACACATAAGTTAAAATTATTAAACTGTACACTTTAAACATGTGCAGACTATTGCATGTCTGTTATACCTTAATAAAACTAATAAAGTAGATGATGATAGGCAGACAGATGGGAGTGGCCTTTTAAGGTGAACAAGAGAAGAAAGGGGACCCAGCCGAGTGATTTAGGAACAGTTGGCTTGGGGCCTGGGGAGAAAGGCAGAGAGTATACTGTGGATTTCTGTGGGACACCACAGTGCAGAGGGGTGTTTTTAGAGGGCAGCCCTGATAAGATAGCTTCTAGGATTGAGGAGATGGGCAAGGCTAAGACCCAAGTCCCACCTCATACTAATTTCCCAGCTGCAGCATAGATCTGTTTTTGACCCCTCTGCAATACAGAACTTGAAGTGGTTAAAAGGCTGGGGCAGCCCTAGGTTCGTGTACTAGCTCTGATCCTTTTTGTTTGTTTTTTGAGACAGGATGTCACTCTGTCACCCAGGAGGGAGTGTAGTGGCATGATCATGGCTTACTGCAGCCTCGACCTCCTGGACTCAAGCGATCCTCCCACCCTAGCCTCATGAGTAGCTGGGACCACAGGCATGTGCCATCATGCCCAGTTAATTTTTTATTTTTATTTTTTATAGAGATGGGGTCTCACTATGTTACCCAGGCTGGTCTCAAACTCCTGGGTTCAAGTGATCCTCCCACTTCAGCCTCCCAAAGTGTTGGGATTATAGGTTTGAGCCACCGTGACTGGCCTGACTCTGCTCCTTTTTAACTTTGTGGACTTGGTAGGTGAAGCCCCCTTTCTGAGCCTCAGTTTTCTCATCTGTAAAATGGGGATAGTAAGTAGTACCTACAACAAAGTGTTTGCAAGACATTGTGAAATAAAGGCACAGAGTGCTTAGCAAACTGTGTGATACATAGTGGGCACTGAATAATAGTTTATTTTTTTTTTATACAGTATTTAAGAGATTAAGAGCTGGGACTCTGGAGTCAGGCCAACCCAAATTCAAATCCCAGATAATCGACTTTGAGCAGGTGACTTAAATTCTCTGAGTTTCATCTCCTCATCTATAACCTGGAGACGATACACATGCATTGGTTAAAAGCCTGGAAGGAAACAGAGGGCACACTCAAACTGAGTAATTTGAGGAGAGTTTAACATAGAGATTATTTGCACAGGTGTGGGCAGAATTTAGGACTATCAACAGGGTAGAGTGTGATACCTGGGTTGGCAAAGGGAGGTGCTGTTACTACCCCTGGGCTTGCCAGGACTAGAAGGGTCAGTTGCCAAACCTGAAAAGGCGGAGCTGTGTGGAGAAGGTCACCCAACAGGAAATGTGGCATTTGGAAGAGGCACAGCCAGCCCATGGCAACATAGAAAGGAGAAGTGTGGGGGACAAGTGTCCCAAACTCATTGTCTTCCTTCCTCCGATCTCCTGCCAGTGCCTCTTCTCTCCTTAGACAAACCCAACTAGGGGCCAGAGGGCCAGGAAGCCAACGGGAACAGCTCAGCCCCAAAGGCTCAGAGCAGGAGGACAAAAGGATGAGTGAACCTAGAGGGGCGAAAAGATTAAATTCAATAGGTAAAGGTCCAATCTCATGGGATTAATAGCAACTCCTGAGTAATCAATGAGATCAGGTTAATAAAGCATCTAGCATATAGTAAGTCTCCCCTAAGTGGCAGCAGCCCATGGTTACCCTGGAACCAACCCTAGCTAGATTCTCAGGGTTGCTGCCTGGCCAGCCTTGACCCAACCCACAGTGCTGGGAATGGAACAGAGCTGATCTTCTCCTACATTCTGTGTTTACTTAGAGAAAACTTGGCTGCTTAGAGCCAGAAGAGGTTGACTGTGGTTTTCTGCAACAGCTGGGGGTGAGGGGAGGCAGAGAGAGGGGAGCTGGAACATATTAGGACTCCTGAAAGCCAAGAGACCCCAGAGCCCGGGAATCTGAGAAGAGTCCACACGCAGAACAGCATTTGCTTGCTGTCACTTTGCCAAGAGATTGTGGATTTCAGGGCTGAGTGGCAAGTCCTGGGACCTCATCCCCAGGAGGCAGGGCCACGGGGCTGCACCCAGGGCCGGCTATGTGGAATGTGCTGCTCTTGGAAGCGACTGAGGCTCTCGCTTTTTAAAATTGGCCTGTAAATCTCCGTATAGTTTTCAGGGTTTAGGAATTTTATTTTATCTGGATTAAAGTCATGTTCTGCTTTGGCATCAGAAGGCGTTTATGACTGTTAAAACAAGAAATGAAAAATATAGGCTTGGAATCAGAGAGGCTGCCTCCTGCCAGACTTTTAGGGGTTTGTCTTGGGGGCCAGGCTGAAGGTTTTCTGCCCCTTCTCTGACTGCTCTGGTGTTTCTTGATAAAGTTGGGGCTGCCTGAATCTGAGCAGCAAACGCAATAGCCTGGGAGGGTCTGTTAGGAAGGAAACCTTTTTCTTTGCTTAGGTGAGCTCTACCAGTCTCTGTTTTCCCCCTCTAGGGAAATGTACACTCTCTGGAGCATTGTTTAAAGGGTTTTCTCACATTGCCGGCACCTGGCTGCACTTGGTCTAGGAGGCAGATGGCTTAGGACTTTTGATTCATCAGGGCTTGGGATGACTTTACATTCCCCCAAATTGCCATTTTGGGCAGGATTTACATAACTGAGATTCCAGCTTTCTTTGGCCTAGTTTTGCCATTTTCTCTATTCCGTTTTGCTTTTAAAGCACACATGCATTGTGTGTGCACACACATGCATACACACACACACACACACACGCATTTCTTTCCTAATGGTACAAGTTATACATGCTTCATGGAGAACACTTGGAAAGCAAAGGAAAGCACCAAGCGGGGGTGGGGGTGGGGAAGGAGCTGGAAAGCAAAAAAATCACAAGAGAAAATCACTAGACATTTTGACAAAGATTGTTCTAACATGTTTCCTCCTATCCAGCTATCATCTACCTATCCTCTATTTTTATTTTATTATTATTATTATTATTATTTTGAGACAGAGTCTCGCTCTGTTGGCCAGGCTGGAGTGCAATGGCTAGATCCTGGCTCACTGCAACCTCTGCCTCCCAGTTTCAAGCAATTCTCCTGCCTCAGCCTCCCGAGGAGCTGGGACTACAGGCATGTCCCAACACACCTAGCTAATTTTTGTATTTTTGACAGAGATGAGGTTTCACCATGTCGACCAGGCTGGTCTCAAACTCATGACCTCAACTGATCTGCCCTCCTCTACCTCCCAAAGTGCTGGGATTACAGGCATGAGCCACCGTGCCTAGCCTGCTTATCCTTTTTAAAAAAGTATGACAGATGACATGCAATTTTGTTGCCTGAATTTATACCTTTCCATTTTTACAGATAATATGTTGTATTTTGTGATAATAATATCAACTACTACTTATTACATACCAAAATTCAGTGCTTAATTCAGAGCCTTTGTAGTCAGAGGGATCTGGGTTCAAATCTCAGTAGGATTCATTTCTCATTGCGTCTTTGGGCAAATGACCTAACTTTGAGGAGCCTGGGTTTCTTATTCTATAAAATGGTGATAAAAATGTTGTTTGCCTCAGAGGGAGGATTGCTGTGAGGATCAAATAAAATTCTGCCAAATAAAGAAAAGCCCGGGAAATGCTTAGGTCCATAGTAAGTGTTCAATAAATTACAGTTCATATTCTTACCACGTGTGCTGTATGTAGGACATTTGTCTGTGTTTTTCTTTTTCGTGATGGTGCTATGTGCAGCATTCTCTCTAAACCAGAACTTTGGGCCCCACAGTATTTGATTCACGGTAAGCAGCTAGATGATTTTAAACTTCTGTCTTCCCCCAAGAACACTCGACAAAATTGGCAGTCTGTAATATGCAAAAATCCACCCAGAAATGGAAGACAGGGACATTTGCACAAGCTGGGTTGTGTCTACAGAATTAGAAGACACAGTTGGACTAATTTTAGTGCCTAAAAATTGGAAACATTGGAATCATGCTCTATGGGAAATGCAAGTTCTTGAAAGTGGCAAAAGGAAACACCAGGAATGGTTGAATTTGGGACCATTCCCTCAAGGTTTGGGCACAGTCTTCATCTGTGGGTAGACTCTATTTGGCTGGAAGCTAAAAGGTTAGGCGGGGGAAAGGGTTAAGCATCTTTCAAGTCCTCAGGTTAGGAATGAGGGAGAGATCTCGTTCACATTGCCTCTTCATTGTCTTGATTTTCTCGGCTATCTGCTTTCCTTTGTCTTGCCATAGATAATTTTGATCCTGTGACCAGGCTCTTTGGTGTTTTGTCCTTTGGGATTTCTGAGAGGAGCGGGCCCCTGTGATTGACCTCACGTGGGCAGACTGCACACAACTCACTTTGTATCTGAGGAGCAGAGTGGGGGCCTAGCTCCCTTTCGTGCAGCCAATCAAGCTGGGGCTGAGAATTTATGAGAGGAAGGCGAACCACTTTGAAGAAAGGCGCCCTTGTCTGCTGCTCCGCCATTGCTCCGTGGTGTGCGTGGGGAGGTGGAGAGGGGTGGGCACGGGGAGAGGGGCTGGCGCCCTGGGGATGGATAAGGGAAGAAAAGAATCTGCGAAACCAGGGTCAAAAGTCTTTCTGTGAACAGGAAAGAAAACTGAGCAGCCTGCCTTCCTCCTTGCAGGTGTGTGCTCACAATGGGGGAGCCACAGACCCTTCCCAAAGGTCAGGGAGGAAGGAGCGCATCACAGCGGCTGCCTGTATTCACCCCCCAATCCTCCCACTCCTTGGAGACTGAAGAACTAGAGAGAGCCAGGAAGGCAAGATCACTTCTAGAAGCAATCCTGGCCGCCAGTAATCTAGATGCAATAGTAACTCCGCCAAGTCAGAGAGGCATAGCTTCAAATTCTGGGCTTCTCCCTGGGGAGGGCAATTGCTTCATTTCTCTGAGCGTCAGTTTCCTCATCTGTGAAAAGGGGTGGTTAACAACGGAACCTCCTTCCTCCTTTATCAGGCCGTTGGGAGAAATTTGTAGAAAGCAGTCAGCACAGTGCCTGGTATACGGTAAGTGCTGAACAAGTAGAAGCTACTATTCATAGCAATCATATTTGGTTTCAAAAGAGATATTCGGCTTTCATTAAAGCCAAAAATAAAGGCCATTCATTCAGTCGTTTTTTTCATTCATTTGTTCAGGCAATCAATAAACATTTAACAGGGCCTACTATGTATTGGTGACTTTAATGAATTTGATATTAATAGTAGCTAACGCTTGCTAGGTGTTAGGCTCTGTTTTATTTTTATTTTTCGAGACAAGAGTCTCACTCTGTCACCCCGGCTGGAGTGTACTGATGCAATCATAGCTCACCGCAGTCTCAACCTGTCTGGCTCAAGCAATCCTCCCACCTCAGCCTCATAAGTAGCTGGACTACAGGCACTCACCACCATGCTTGGCTAATCTTCTCTGACTTTTTGTAGAAATGAGGTCTTACTATATTGCCCAGGCTGGTCTCAAACTCCTGAGCTCAAACAATCCTCCGAAAGTGCTGGGATTACAGGCATGAGCCGCCACACCCGGCCCCTGTTAGGCTCTGTTTTAAACCCTCCATATGTCTTAATTTATATAAGCGTCACGACCACATGGTGAGGTAGGTACAAAGAAGTTGATCATGGCCATGTCACACAGCTAGTAAGATTAGGAGCTGGCATTTAAACCCAGGTGTGCCTACTGCCCAGATCTACGTGGTAAGCACCTTGCTAGTCCAAAACTAATAAATAAAACATGATTCCTGCTGCCTGGGGCACCACAGTCCACTAGAACTTTCTGCTATCATAGAAATATTCCATATCTGCACTGTCCAATATGGTACCCACTGTTGGTAGCTACTGAGGACTTGAAATGAAGCTAATGTGATAGAGAAACTGAATTTTAAATTTCATTTCATTTGTACTAATTTCAACATAGGTTTAAATAGCCACACATGGCTACTGCCAGCATATTGAACAGCCTAGCTCTAGGAACTCAGAGTCTAGTGGAGGAAATTCACCTTCACTGAGGTGGTGACGTTATGCTATGTGGCCCTGTTCAAGCCCCAAGAACATAGGAGGACACAGCTGTGGTGTGGAGAGTGGCCTGGGATCACAGGAGGCTTCCCAGAGACAGTCATCTCTGATCTGAGTCTGCAGGAAGGAGGGGTTGGTAGGAGAGGAAGGGAGGTATTTTTAAATATGTCCAAATATGTTGGATTTCACAACAGGGTCCGTGCTCAGCCAGGACTTTGGTAGAGATTGAAACTTGTAATCAAGAGCCAGAGTCCTCTTTGAGCTACAAGATAACCAGCACTTACCCCTGAAGGATGAAACCGTATTGGATTCAGGAGTTTGTCTGCTGTTCTTTTTGGCTGCAGGTTTTGCTTGTTTTTGGCTTTTAACCTTCACCTCTCTGAGGACATAAAAACACCTGAAAAGCAAATTTGAAAAATTCACTGGTTAGTCTGAATGCTTTGTCAATATCATGTGAAGCAAAATGTCTAAGATCCCCAAACCAGCTCTAGGCAGACAAAAGAGTAGTAATAATCATAAGGATAATGAGGATAATAATGAAAAATAGTTACCACTTATTAAGACACTTTGTGCCAGACCCAAATTTAAGTTAAGTGCTTTTGCGTATTGATCGTCTTGCATACTCCTACAATCTATTCTCTGCACAGCAGCTAGAGTGGCCTTTTTAAGACATAAACCCTAAATCAGATCATGCTAGTCTGCTGCCGAAACCCCTTAAGTGGCTTCACATTGTACTTGGAATAAAATCCAAGTTCCTTGCCCAGGCCTGCAAGGCCTGACCCCAGCCTACAAATGTTCCCATTCTCCACCTACTTACCAAGCTCCAGGCACGTAAGACCCCTCTCTGGTGTAAAGCCCCAAGCTTTTGTCTGCCCCAGGGCCTTTGCACTTGCTGTTCCTCCAATTGGCAACTCAGTTCCCCACCCTAACCCTCTACTAGAATGAAATATGTCGAAGATCAGGGATCTTGTCTCTTACTGTTGCATCTCCAGCCCCCTAGGTCAATTTGTCATACGATTGAAAGAATTTGAATCCTCTGTTATGAGGCATTGAAATCAATGCAAATTAAATAAAATTTAAAATTCAGTATGAGGTATTATGAGGCATTATTATCCTCATGTAACAGATGAAGACATTGAAGGTCAGAGTGGTTAATTTGCTCAAAGCCACATAGCTTGTGAGCTTCCCACTATATACCTGGAGGACTCCAACTATTTGCTACTTGTCAGCTATGCTGAGGCTGCACAGCCACCTTGAGAGATGGAAGATCCTTTAGGATGTGGTTTTCCTTCCCTCACTCTGCAAACAGCCCTGCTATGCCTCACTTAGTCCTTCATTGCCAGAATCTGTCTATATAATAAGAAACCTTAGCCTGCAAAACTACTCAATTCCCTTCTGGCTTTTACCTTATGTTTTTCTTTGATTATAAAATGAGTATTATAGAAAGAATGGAAAGTAGAGAAAAAAGATAAAGAAGCTGGTGGAAAAACCACTCGTGACCTCACTACCCAGAAGCAATTCTGTTAGAATTTTGGTTTCTTTTTTTTTTTTTTTTTAAGACGGAGTCTCGCTCAGTCACCCAGGCTGGAGTGCAGTGGTGCCCTCTTGGCTTACTGCAACCTCCACCTCCTGGGTTCAGGCGATTCTTTTGCCTCAGCCTCCTGAGTAGCTGGGATTACAGGCGCATGCCACCACACCCAGCTAATTTTTGTATTTTTAGTAGAGACAAGGTTTTGCCATGTTGGCCAGGCTGGCCTCAAACTCTTGACCTCAGGTGATCTACCTACCTCAGCCTCCCAGAGTGCTGGGATTACAGGTGTGAGCCACTGCACCCAGCTTCCTTTTTTTTTTTTTTTTTTTTTAGAGGTGGTTTCTCACTATGTTGCCCAGGCTAGCCTCAAACTCTTGGCCGCAGGGGCTCCTCCTGTCTTGGCCTGCGAAAGTGCTGGGATTACAGGTGTGAGCCACTGCACCTGGCTACCTGGCTAAACACAGTTTTGTTTTGTTTTGTTTTGAAATGGAGGCTTGCTCTGTTGCCCAGGCTGGAGTGCACTGGTAGGATCTCGGTTCACTGCAAACTTTGCCTCCTGGGTTCAAGTGATTCTTGTGCCTCAGCCTCCCAAGTAGCTGAGATTACAGATGTGCGCAACCATGCCTGGCCAATTTTTGTATTTTTAGTAGAGACGGGGTTTCACCATGTTTTCCAGGCTGGTCTACAACTCCTGACCTCAAGTGATCTGCCCACCTTGCCTCCCAAAGTGCTGGGATTACAAGCATGAGCCATGGCGCCCGGCCCAAGCACAGTTTTTAAGGCTGTGTTGACTCTTGGTAAAATCCCCTTGGTTGCCTTGTCACCTAGCTTCACAGCCACTAACTCTTCCCAGGATGCAACTGCTGCCACTGTCCCTTCCACTGCAACCAGGAAGTAGGGTGGAAAAGGGCCCAGAATCTGGAGGTCAGAAATCAAGGTTCAAAGACTTAACTATGTGCCCTTAGAGAAATCACGTCTCATCTTCTCTGCAGAATGAAGACGATAGTCCTTGCCTCCGAGAACAGTGAAAGTCAAATAAAAGATCAGATGGGGAGAGTGTGTAGTAAACTCAAAAGTGCTATAAAATTGTTTGGAATTCCTACAGTCCAATGAGTTACGACCACAGAGGTTATTTAAGAAGACTTAAAGGTCAGCAGAGCCAATGTTCCCCAGCCCAAATACTCAAAAGGCTTGCTCTTGTTATGAGATGATATATATAAACTGGATTAGCGGGTCCTTTGCTTGCAATAAATCCTCGGGGGTTTGAGAGAGTGGATGTACCCAGCTTGCTAGCTGCCCATCCAGCATCCATGCCTTACCACTTCCTGTCCTAACAGAAACCCTGTTTGAAGCCAGACACTTCGGCTCATGCCTGTAATCCCAGGACTTTGGGAGGCCAAAGTGGGAGGATCAGTGGAGCCCAGGAAGTTGAGGCTGCAGTAAGCCATGATCACACCATTGCACTCCAGCCTGGGCGACAGAGCAAGATCCTAAAAATTAAAACCCAACCAAACAAACGAAAACCCTGTTTGGGTCAGGCATTCACCCAGTCCCCATTCAGAATGGGACTCAGGGCAAACTAACTCTGCCCTCAGCTGCAGGAGTGGGCCTGATTGGTCAAAAATAATCCTTCCCCTTGCTAGTGATTGGTTCTGGTAGAGGTCATGTGACCCATTCTGGTCACTGAGGTGGGGGACATATGTCAGATAGGGAGCGATCTGGCTCCTAATAAAGTATCCCTGGAAGATATATATATAGACAGATCTATCTATCTATCTATCTATCTATCTATCTATCTATCTACCTATCTATATACTTTTTTGAGGTAGAGTTTCACTCTGTCACCCAGGTTGGAGGGCAGTGGTGTGATCTCGGCTCACTGCAACCTCCGCCTCCCAGGTTCAAGTGATTCTCCTGCCTCAGCCTCCAGATCCCAGCTGGGATTACAAGCGTGTGCCACTACACCCAGCTACTTTTTGTATTTTTAGTAAAGACGGGGTTTCACTATATTGGCCAGTCTGGTCTCAAACTCCTGACCTCAAGTGATCCACCCGCCTGGGCCTCTCAAAGTGCTGGGATAACAGGCGTGAGCCACTGCACCCGGCCGAGGTTTTTTCTCCTTTCTCCGGATGCCACTTTCTCTGGATGCCACTCCAGTGCTCCTTTCTCTGGATGTCGCTCCTTAAAGTGCTGCAGCTGCAGTCTGATAGTCTTGCTACCAGACTGGCAAAGAAGCCAATACGGAGAGAGGAAGTGCAGAGTGGATGATGGTGATGGTAGTAATAACAAAAGCCACAGACATTTATTGAGCATTTAGAACTTGCCAGAGAGTATTCTAAATGTCTGATTTCCTTTAGCTCGGGAGATGACCCTGCCTGTTTTCATGTCCCATTAACTAGTTTTTGCATTTTTTAAATGGTTAGATAAAAATCAGGCTGGCCATGGTGGTGGCTCATACCTGTAATCCCAGCAACTTTGGGACCCCAAGGCGAGAGGACCGCTTGAGCCCAAGAGTATGAGACCAGCCTGCGCAACATAGTGAGACCCTGTCTCTGCATTAAAATAAAAAATCATCTGGGTGTGGTCATCCCAGCTACTTTGGAGGCTGAGGCGGGAGGATCATGTAAGCCCAGGAGTTAAGGCTGCAGCGAGCCTTGAACATACTCACCAAAACCCTATAAGTTGTTGTGTTATTATTATCCTGTTTTTCACAAATGAGAAAGCTGAGGCTCAGAGACGTTATGCAATTTGTTCAAAGTCACATAGCTATCAAGAGGTTAGCTATTCAATATCATACTGGCTTTGGAACCAGTGTTCTTAATCACTTTGGGAAAAAACCCAATCCCCGGTGGCACTGTTGAGACGTCAAGTCAACCAACCCTAAACCCACCTCACCTTTAGATTTCTAGGTTAAAGGGGCACATGACATTACTGTATTATTGAAGCCAGTTTGAAACTGCATTTCTGCTCTTTGCAGATGAAAGCATCCCCTTGGATGCCATGAGAAAGCACATAAGAAAGGTAAGAGCAGAAAGGTAAGGCAAGCTATCAGCTTCTTGGACCAGCAGCCTTTTGTCCTTGCTTGGAGAATAAAAGCTTTCTTTTTCCAAGCACTTCAAGGCTCCACAAGGTCCCTTTAAAAGGGATTATGAAGGAAATCCTATTTTAGAATTGCTGCTGATTTTGGCAATTTGTAATATTAGCCTGATGAGGAATTACACTCACTAATAAAATATCTCAAGTTGGGTTGAGCCTAATTGTTGCAAGTGTTAGTAGTAATAGCCTGTCACGGGGACTTCTGTGCCGGCGCATCCCTTGCTTGGCTACAGCCTATGTGGAAAATCAATTTCCTCTAAATGTTTGAAGAATGGCACAGAAGGACCTGATTTCTTTTCCCTCTGCTGGAGTCAATCTGGAGACAACGAACTTATAAAATGAATGAAAATAGCTATGGTTGCAGGATGCAGGGTGAATGCTGAGTTAAGCAAAGCTGCATGTCAAGCTCAAAGTTCTAGCTTTTTTGTCCTGAGGCCAGAGACAATATACGTTTGTGTCCCGAACTGACGTGCTGTTAAAAAGTCAAAGAAAAGAAAGAATTTTACTTCAGCCCAGCAATTTCACTTCTAGGAATCACTCCCACAGAAAAACTCCCACCAGTATGCAAGAATATACGAACAGGGTGTTCCTCACAGCCTGGCTTGCGATGGTGAAAAATTGGAGGCAAGATAATTATCTGACAAGAGTGGACTGGTTAAATAAATGGTTATATATCCATGCTTTGTAGCCATTAAGAAGAAAGTGATAATCTGTACGTATTCCTGTGGAAAGCTTTTTCTGATATGGTGTTGAGTTTTAAAAAAAAGCAAGTTGAAGCCATATATATATATCTATATATATATATATATATATATATATATCATGTAGAGTATATGTAGTTGTAGCATTATATATAGTATGAGTTCATTTTAGTAAAAAACCCCAAAACTTCACAATGATATGCACATTTATATGTAGATCTTCGTACATGAGTAGAGAAAGGTCTGAAAGGATACACACCAGGTTGTAGATGGTGGTGATTAAACCCAAGGATAGAAATGGTAAGAGGGGAGATGTCCCTTCTATATTGTTTAGATGTTTTACAACAGGGTATATGGCTTTGGTAATAAAAAAAAAGAAAGGAAGAAATTGGCTGTTCAGCTTGTCAGAATAGCATTGTACTAGATGTACCACCATTTCTGAGGAAAGGGAGGATCAGGCCTTGACTCCACAGGGCTGGCAATATAATCTAACCACACATGCAAGTCTGTTACACAGCCTAGTCTGATACTTTATAGCTCTTTCTAGTCAATAATCACCATGAAGGGACTTGATCCTTAGCTACCTGCCTACCAAATCAGAACCAAGTTCAAATGTCCTGGGGCCGAGGCCAGAATTTAAAGATTTACTTTTTTAAAAAATTGGGAAAATACACATGACATAAAATGTACCACTTTAAATTATGTGATTTATTGGCATTCAGTACATTGGCAATGTTGAGCAACCATAAGCACTATCTCATTCCATAACTTTCTCATCATCCCAAACAGAAACCTTGTGACCATTAAACAGTCACTCCCCAATCCTTCCGTACTGCAGCTGCTGAAAATCACTAAACTGCTGTCTGTCTCTATGGTTTGGGTTGTCATGCACATTTCATATAAATGAAATTATATAACATGTGGCCTTTTGTGTCTGGCTTCTTTCACTCAGCACCATGTTTTCAAGCCTCATCCATGCTGTAGCATGTATCTGTGCTTCATTCCTTTTTATGGCTGAATAATATTCCATTGCATGGATAGACCACAATTTGTTGATCCGTTCATCATGTGATGGACATTTTTGATGTTTTTATCTTTTAGTTACCATGAGTAATTCTGCTATGAATATTCCTGTATGAGTTTTTGTTTGAACACCTGTTTTCAGTTCTTTGGGGTGTATATGGAGGAGTGGAACTGTGAGGTTCTATGGTAATTTTATGTGTAATTTATTAAGATTTGCCTTTAAAGTTCCAGAAGCCTCGTCTTCTGGCCATAGAGGACATGCAGTGAGTGGGAAAAACTTCCCCTGAGTTTCTCGATTATGTCCCCTGAGTCTAGGTAGTTAAGTACATAGATGAAGATAATTGCTATGTAATTATCTTATCTATACTTAAAAAATCATCTGCTAAAATTCCACTTCTTTTAGAGTATTCCAAATATTTCCTTTTTTTCCCTCTATCACCTATTTGTCCCAGAGCACCAAATATTTCTATTACATGTGAATTTGGGAAAGCTGTTAGTCAAAATACATTAATTAGGGCTGGGTGCAGTGTCTTACGCCTGTAATCCCAGCACTTTGGGAGGCTAAGGTGGGCAGATCACTTGAGTCCAGGAGTTTGAGACCAGCCTGGGCAATGTGACAAGACCCCGTCTCTAGAAAAAGTACAAAAATTAGCTGGGCATGACGGTGCATGCCTGTACTCCCAGCTCCTCAGGAGGCTGAGGTAGGAGGATCACCTGAGCCTGGGAGGTTGAGGCTGCAGTGAGCCATGATTGCACCACTGCACTCCAGCCTGAATGACAAAGTGAGACCCTGTCTCAAACAAAATAAATCAATAAACAAAATACATTAATTAAATGATTAATTCCGAATTTCTCATGTAAAAATCCTGTTTTGCACTTGTGGAAAATCAACACTTCTGATGATTCCTAGCACAATGGGCATTAACACTGAATTCGTCAAATGTCAGACCAGGTCTTGCAAGGTAAGCAGGGTCTTGAAATGGGCTTTTACTGGACAGTAACCTATGATAAAGAGTGGGCCTAACTTATAATTGCTGCAAACATAGCAGGTAAGTTGCTTTGGATGTAGGACCTGGGCTGAAGCCCAACTCTGCCAGTAATTAACTTACCTTAGGAAAGGTAAAGGGTTAGGTACACCCTTATGAGCCCTCAGTTTCTTCCTCTGTAATGTGGAACTGATTATAGGACATACTTCATGGGTCATTCATTTATTCATTCATTCAGTAAATATTTATTGTATACCTATGGTGTGCCCCATGCTATTCTTAGTGGTTACTAAAACAAACAACAGTAAACATAGTAAGTAATTATAAGATAGATGGTGATATGTTTTATAAGAAAAGGTAGAACAGGAGGGCCAAGGGAAAGGCTGGATTTTCTTATTTATTTATTTTTTAGAGACAGGGTCTTGCTCTGTTGCCCAGGCTGGAGTGCGGTAGCACAATCACGGCTCACTGCATGAACTCCTGGGCTCAAGGGATCCCCTGACTGTAGCCTCCTGAGTAGCTGGGACTACAGGTGTGTGCCACCATGCCCAGCTATTTATTTATTTATTTATGGCAGAGATGGGGTCTTGGCATGTGCCACCATACCCGGCTATTTATTTTATTTATGGATTTATTGATTGATTGATGGTAGGGATGGGGTCTTGATGTGTGCCACCATGCCCAGCTATTTCTTTATTTATGGTAGAGATGGGGTTTTGCCATGCTGCCCAAGGTGGTCTTGAACTCCTGGGCTCAAGTGATCCTCCTGCTTTGGCCTCCCAGAGTGCTGGGATGACAGGCGTGAACCACCGCGCCTGGCCTAAAGACTGAAGTTTGAAAAGCACGGTCACGATAGGCTCCACTAAGAAGGTGACATTTGAACAAAACCTAGAGGAAGAAAGGGCATAAGTCACGTGGGTATCTTGTGGGGAAGGAACAGGGAGTCCACAGGCCCTGAGGCAGGAATGTTTGGCCCTGTTCATGAAAACGCAAAGAGACCAGAGTGCCTGAACCAGTGCGCGCAAGGGCGAAAGGAGGAGTTTTGGATTCAACTTTGAGCCAGATGGGGAGCCCTCAGAGGTTTATGACCTGAGCTGACTTGTATTTCATATGCATCATTCAGTCTGCTGTGTTGAAAAATAGACCACAGACAGACAAGGGCAGCAGCAGGGAGGCCAGTGAGGAGCCTCCCGCAATCATCCAGGTGAGAGAAGATGGGAGAGCTTGGACCAGTAAGGTGGCATGGAGGTGCTGAGAACTGGTCGGGTTCTGAATACATTCTGCAGGTAGAGCCAACACAGTTTCCTGTTGGGAGGATTAAATAAGATAACAGGGGCAGAGCTCTGCGCACAGAGCCTGCATGTAGATAGTACAGAATAATGGCAGCCACAATTATGATCAAGGTGGGTATAGTGTGTTCCCCTGCAGGAGCGGATCAGAAGCTAAAAAGAAACTGAGCAAGGGTGAAGCTATTAAGGTTCCCATGTGGTTTGCAGTGAGTTACAAAGGCCATCAAAGGTAACAAGGCGTTCACACAACGCCGAAAAGGGCTTTCGCAGTATCCAGAGAACCAGGGAGCCGAAAGCAGCAAAGCCACATCATTTAGACCAAACTAGAGACTTTAGAACCAAGTTTTTCGGATAATTGCAAATACATCTACTTTTGTATTAGGTTGGTAAAAAAGCAATTGCAGTTTTGCATTAAAAGTAATGGCAAAACTGCAGTCGCTTTTGAACCAGCCTAATAGTATATGGAAAGCTACATCAGTCAGGAAAACTGTTTCTAGATTCCCTGGCTTTAGAAATATTTACTGGCAATAATATCATGGCAGCTCAGGTATTTAGTTTCAGGTTTTTAGGTGAACTGCCCAACTTCAGGATTCCTTTCAGGAAGAAGACCCAATTGCCAAGAGACGATTGGATTCCTTTCAACTCAACTTCTCTCTGTTCCAAATTCCAGCGACAAGCGGTCTGTCTGAGGATGATAGAGATGGATTTCTCCAGGGCAATGCCAACCTTGCTCCTCCTGCCTCTAGTAATCAGACCTCCAGTTTATCTTCTGCCAAACTCTTCCCATTGGACATCTGGCCCCAGCAGGGAGAAACACAGACCAAGGCACTTATTTTGGCTTTGACGTCAGCAAAGGAAGGCTGATGAAATTCATCATCAGCGCAGATGAAAATCCACCGAGCCCTATCTCTCTTCCTTACATCGCCTCCGTTTCGAAAGCTGACAGAGGTCTCGCTTTCCTTTTGTTTTCATTTTGCTCTGGATTAAGATTTGAATTTTTTTTCTATAGTTAATTAGAAGATAATAACGCCAGCGAGCTTATTGTTAATTATTTGTATCTGTACTTAATACTTAAAAGTGTACTCAGTTCTCGCGAGCTAATATTTGGCTTGTCAGATGCGTTAGTCATTGTAATTAATTGAGCCCATATACATTTACTGGGGCTGTGGGTAGAGTTATAAAAACAGCGGCAGATATGAAATGTCTCCACTATCTTTTGCTTATCGCTAAACAGAGAATTTGAGGGAAGCGAATCCTTCTTGCAACCTTCACTCGTCACCTGGCTGACTTCTTTCCTCGTTCCTCCCTAGAGGGTCTTCTCTTTAAGACCGTCTATATCCTCTCTTTCTCTCGGCTCCTGTTAATTTCCTTTGGAACATCAGGCCCAGCTGCTTTGTTCATGGGGCCCAGTGCAAAATAAAAACACAGAGCCCCTCGTTCAAAAACTATTAAGAATTTAAACATGGCGATGGCAGAACATTAAACCAAGCCTGGGCGCCCCTGTGATTGCACAGGGTGCGTGCCCATCAAGCTGGTTCTGCACACCATTGACTGCCTTTGTCCTTTCCCCCAAAGGGAGCTCCCCCACCAGAATGTGACCCCTCCCTCTTCTCTACAGCTAGAACAGTGTGCAGCACGCAAGAGGGGCTCAAGAAGTGGGCAAAACAATTTTCCAAATGCAAACTCGAAAAACGCAAAGTGTAGCCATGCCACTCCCCTGCTTAACATCTCCCATGGAAGGGGCAGAGGGAAGTTTCTGGAGGAATGGAAATGTTCTCTACCTACACCTGTAGAGGGGTGGTGGCCACACAGGGGTATACACCTGTCAAGACTCATCAAACTGTAGACTTAAGGAGAGTCTGTTATACTATGTATAATTATACATCAATAAAAAATAGCATGCTTACAAAAACCCCAATGTCTCCACGTTATCCTCAAGGTAGTCTATTCTCCCTCATATGTCACACAAGGTCCTTCCCCAGGGGCTCATTCTGAGTCTTGCAGCCTCACCTCCAGCACTTCTGTGGCTTCCTGTTTTCCAGCCATGGTGACTGCCAGCATGTCCCAGGCCTACGTGCCGTCTTACTCAACTGCTCCCCAGCCCAGGAGTTAAAAAAATCAAAATACATGTCACCCTGTAGGGCACCAGCACCAACTGAAAGGGACTAAAGAGCAGGAATGGGGCAGAGTCCCAGAGCTTCTTGCTGTGCCAAATGTTAACCCTTTAGTGTCTGCATCGTGGGGAAGTGGGCAGAGATCCAAGAGAGAGGAGGTAGGGAGGGGGCTGCTCGGTGGGCTCTGGGCCCTCACTGTTTACCAATCAACATGGAGGTAATCAAATATTTAACCTGGCGTAGTCACGTTGGCGTGAGCCTGCTGAACATCAACCCACCACCTAAAATGTGGGCCGGGCCAGGCCAGGCGCAGTGGCTCACGCCTATAATCCCAGCACTTTGGGAAGCTGAGGCAGGTGGATCACCTGGGGTCAGGAGATCGAGACAAGCCTGGCCAACATTGTGAAACCCCGTGTCTACTAAAAATACAAAAATTAGCTAGGTGTGGTGGTGCACATCTGCAGTCCCAGCTACTTGAGAGGCTGAGGTGGGAGGATTTCTTAAACCCGGGAGGTAGAGGTTGCAGTGAGCTGAGGTCACGCCACTGCACTCCAGCCTGGACAACAGAGCGAGACTCTGTCTCAATAAATAAATAAAATGTGGGCCAGCCCTTCCTTCTCTGGCTGACATCTACCTCTTCCTTCAAATCTCAACTCAAGTGTCTTCTCCAGGAATCCTTGGTGGCTCCGTCTCTTTCTTGGTCTCTCTTGCATTTGCCATACTGTCCTGGATTAATTGATACACATTCCAGTCTTAATCTCTGGAAGGTAGGGACTATGAGTAGGGCAAGGTGCCTGGCACACACACACTCAGGGGCACACACATGGATGAAGGGATTTTCCTGTTGGCCTTCCTGGCACGTAGCGCAGATACTATAGAGATGGATGAATGAATGGATGAATCAGTGAATTTCCTCTTTGCTTTATCTATATTTACTTTAATTGAAACACTGGCAATTCTTGAGACATGGGCTTGGAGAGAGTGTATTGCAGCAACTAAGATCTCAGACTCCGAACTCAGGCAACCTGGAGGGATTCTAACGCTTGCCGTTCGTCAGTTCTGGGTGTGTGACTTGGCCTCCCTGAGTACCAGATCAGGTCATTATTGATCTGACTTCACAGGGTTGCAGAGGAGCTCTAAGTACTTAGCCCTCAGCAGCTCTGACTGTAAGAGAAATTGTATCTTGTTCACCATGCAGCCTGAATTGGTGGATGTGGTCGCCAGATGCCAGGAGAAGTCACCTGCCATTTGCAGCCATCCTCAAGTAAGCATCTTTGGTTTTATCTTCCATCTACCCAGTCTCTTGAGTCAGATGATTGCACAGCAAAAATGAAATATCCCTGTGATAAGAATATATGACTGGCAGATGTTACTGAACTGAAATCTGTGAGACAGTGAAAATGGATATTTTCTCATTTGCCTCCAACTTCCTGGTGTCTCTGCTGGAAGGTACCAGTTTCAGCCATGAGAGAGAGAGAGAAAGAGGGAGAGGGAGACAGAGAGAGAGAGAGACAACGAGTGCTGAGGGGAGTGATCCTCAGCTTCATCAGGTGATCAGGTGAGCCAACTTGTGGATTACCTTCCCAATCAAAAGCCTGCTTTCAGCCTTTCTGGAAATTCTGTGCAGGAATAATTCTTGGCTAAACATAGCATAAATTGTCCCATCACCCCAGACCTCCACTTCCTTCCAAACCTCAGCTTCTTAACCAACTCCTACATTTCCAAGAAAAGGCATTTTAGCATCCTGCATAAAAACTCAAGACTCCAGAGCCTGAAAGACTGAAAGTTCAATCCCACATTTACCCATTCCTGGCTGTGAGATCTTAGGCAAGGCTCTTAACCTCTCTTCCTCTCTTAGTTTTATTTTCTTCCCCTGTCCAGTGAGGAAGAACAGTATCTCTGTTGCAGGGTACCTGTGAGGACTATGTGACACTTACTAAGTGGCAGGATTTGGTGAGAGTTTCTTAAATATTGGTTTGATACTCACTGGTTTCAAAAAAGGATATGGAATGGTGGAAATATTTTTTTAATTCTATAATGATCCCTGCAGATCTGCAAAATTGGAAAGACTCTTATTGAATGAATCACCTCATGTGCCACTGGCATCTTTCTGCATGGTAGGCTGAAAAATGGCCTCCCAAAAGATTCGAGTTCAAATTCCTAGAACCTGGGGATGTGACTTTATTCAGAAAAAAGAGGCCAAGCCTGGTGGCTCACATCTGTAATCCCAGCACTTTGGGAGACTGAGGCAGGAGGACTGCTTGAGGCCAGGAGTTTGAGACCAGCCTGGGGAACATAAGAAGAACCCATCCCTACAAAAAATAAAAAGGTTAGCTGGGCATGGTGGTGCATGCCTGTGGTCCTGGCTACTCAGGAGGCTGAAGCAGGAGGATAGCTTGATCCTGGGAGGTTTAGGCTGCAGTGAGCCTTGATGGCACCACTGCACTCCAGCCCCGGTGACAGAGCAAGACTCCATCTCTAAAACAAAAGAAGAGGAAAGCAAAACGATATTTACAGGTATGATTAATTAAGGAGCTTGAGATGAGACCATCTTGGATTAAGATCAGCCTTAAATCCAATAGAGATGCCTTTATAAGAGACTATAAGGGGGGAAGACATGCACAAAGGCGAAGGCCATGGAGGCAAAGATGAGAGACATGCAGCCGCAAATCAAAGAAGCCAGCAACCACCAAAGCTGGAAGAGGCAAGGAAGGCTTCTTCTAGACCCTTTGGAGGGAGAACGGCCATGCTGATGCCTTGATTTTAGACTTCTGGACTCCAGAGCTGTGAGAGAATAAACGTCTGTTGTTTTAAGTCACCTAGTTTGTGATAATTTGTGACAGAAGCCCCAGGAAACTGATACATCCTATAGCATCTTTAATGGAGAATGCAACCACTTGATTATACTGGGCAGTTCTAAGGATGAAGAAGATGATTCTGTAACATGTGTGCCTTGAGCATTTTGGTAGAAGCCAGCATGGGGCCCTGACAATCTAATCATTTAGAGTAGACAGACTTTTTTTTTTTTTTTTTTTTTTTTCTGAGACACAATCTCACTCTCTTGCTCAGGCTGAAGTGCAGTGGCTCGACCTTGGCTCACTGCAACCCCTGCCTCCCAGATTCAAGCGATTCTCCTTCTCAGCCTCCCAAGTAGCTGGGATTACAGACGCACTCCACCACACCCAGCTGATTTTTGTATTTTTAGTAGAGATGAGGTTTTACCATGTTGGCCAGGCTGGTCTCGAACTCCTGACCTCAAGTGATCCGCCTGCCTTGGCCTCCCAAAGTGCTGGGATTATAGGCGTGAGCCACCGCACCCAGCCAACTAGACAGACTTGTGTTCAAATTCCAGCTTCCCCTTGAATAGCTGTGAAATCTTGGACAAGTTACTCAACCTCTCTGAGCCTCAGGTTCTTCGTATGGGAAACAGGGGTAGTGCTTTGCCTACCTCGGGAGATAGGGGGATGATTCATTAGCTATGCCTGGTATGTACCTGGCATGCAGAAATTGTTTCATGAACGTCTGCTGTGATGGCAAACCTTTCGGGTAGATCCATCTAGTTTCTCACGCGTGCGGCAAGTGGCTGCCGTGTTTACCGACCGTCCTGTGACTGTGGGGACTGGCAAAGCTAAATGGCCTGAGTGGGTTGAACTGTGGCCGCACCTGGTTAGCACCGTTCTTTTTCTTCTTCTGAAGGAAAGGCGTGGCTGTTCCGAGGTGCCTTGTGAAATAGCCAGCCGTCCTGGGCTGCCCTTTCACTGTTCCTGCTGAAGCCAAAGGTGCCAGAAAAGCCTAGACATTGAGCTCCGCGCTCCCCAGTCGTGACTCTGTGTCTACGACGAACTTTCTAAAGGCAGTGGCTTATAAACGAGCAGTACTGACTCCATGGCGGTTCCATCTACTTCCCGAGTGTGTCTGTGTTGAGAACGCTCCGCCATCCACAACCTTCCTACTGACTGGTTAGAAGGAGTGCCTCCTTTCCACTCACTTAAAAGGACATTTTTCCAGTGAGAGCAGGTCATATTTCAGACTGCATTGCCAAGGTACCAGGAGCCAGTAAAAGGGGGCATTTAACACGGTATTTATCTTGACTGGCAAAACAGGTCATGGCTGTAAAAGAAACAGCTCTGGAGAAGGAGGCAGCCTCGCCGACTCTGGGCTCCCTCTCCCTACCCCCTCCTCCCCACACTGTTTAAAGCATTCTGGAGCCGCTGCCAACTTTCCTGGCAAAGCTCTTATTTCTTTACATGTATGTTGCATTCCATCTGTTTAATGTGCTTTCTGTGCCATTCACGGATTTTGGCAAGGTCTGGCGAGGTGGCATGGCACGCTCAGGCTTGTGCTAAGCCAAACAGGGCATGGGGGAGAGAGGGACTGGAGGCCGACGAAGGAGTCCTGCTTCTCCCTCTGGCTCGGGGAGGCCTGGAGTTGCAAAGACGGAATTGGAATTGCATAGCAGTTTCCCTCCAGATGTGATTGAATCGTGCGTGTGCCACTGTTGCATTTCACCCTCCACAGAGGGGTTTCGGGGTGCGGTTTTGTAGTTTCTGAAACACAGCCAGAAAAATCGAAATGATGAAGAAAGGTAACAGTAGGGAAACCCACTCGTACTCATGGATCTGGGGTTTCCCTAGAAACACTGCAAGGCCCGGAAGGCCAGAAAATGCTAACACCTGGATCCGATAGTCCCGACGCCTAAAGAAAAACTGATCTCAATCTTTGCATTATTCTCAACAACCATTAAGTACTTGGTTGGTGAAGCGGAGGCAACGTGCTGTGATTTGGATCCAATTTCATCCACTTGGAAGACAGGAAAGCCAGGTTTTATGCACTGCCAAAACATCTGGTGAATTCAGTTAAAAAAAAAAAAAAAAGCACCAGTTTGGTGGGGGAGAAAACAAAACCCTCTAGAAACAGTTGTTGGGTATTGGGCGACCAAAATCATTCTGTTGATTGACACCCAATGTTCACTTTTCCGTTGGTTGCTGGTTGAGTAGAGCTTTTCAGAATGGGGAAAGCAAGACTTAGGCGAGAGAAAGGCCGATGACGGGGTTAAAAACATGAACGTTCACACTTTAAGAAAAAGTTAAGTGCACATTTCTTGAGTCCAGCCAAGAAAATGAACAGAATCTCCCTGTTAAGAAGTGGAGTTACTCACCTGATTGAAGAGAGATGACACGGCACAGGGGGAAAAAAAAAAAGGTACAGGCTCCTAATAAGAAACAGCCGCATGCGGGATAAAATTAGTGCAAGTTGTATAATCCCAGTTGGCCAGTTGTAAGAACAGGGAGGAGAAAGGAGCAGGGGGAACATGTTTCAGATGTGATTCAAGAGGTCCTGGAGCCCGTCCTGACCCTCTGGGTTGGAATTTCTGACTCTCTTCTCTGCCTTGACTCAGAATAGGAAACCGAATCCTGACCGCGCGTTTCTTTTTATAGAAGTAAACTTTCTTGCCAACTTCCTCCAGAGCACAAGATTACCCCTCATCGTCTCTAAACAATACGCCAATCATCAGATGGAAGTGAGGGGGTGCACTGTCCTATTTGCACCAAACATAACCCAGGCCCCCGAGCAGAAGACAAACAACAGGAACAGAGTTTGGCTTTTGTACTGGGCCTGGTAAATACAACATGTTCTTACAGGTTGGAAAACCGTCTGGTTCCTCTTTGTACTTTCCCACTTTCTCCCACTTCTTCTAACTTGAATCTCATCGTTCTGCTTCGACATTGGCCAAGTTCACATTTGCCAGTTGCCGAGTGGATAATGGATGGTTCGTAAGATGAGTCGTATGCTAGGGAGACAGGCAGCTGAATGTATACTGTCTGTGTGAGCAAATGACTTCTTTTGAACCTGAATCCCCACCCGGCCCCATAGGCCATCCATGTGCTGATAGACATTGAAGAAGATGACAACAGAATGACTTAATGCCCATTCATTCAGTCGTCATATTTGCGCTGGCGAGGGAAACCTGCAGAAGCTCCCTTGCCCTGATAATCAGTTAGGAGGGGTCAGTCCTTGTGTGTAAGGTATGCTGGTGCTTGGAAGCCCAAAGGGGACATTAATAGAATGCAAAGTGTTTGGTAGTCCCTCATTAAAAATGGATTTTGTTTTCAGTGCTTCGAGGATGGGAATAGTGAAGTTGGAAACTGTGCTTGTAATTGGGAGCAGGTCTCCTGCCAGATTCTAACAGCTTTAAGGGATATCCAGTTTTGGGTTTACAGTACTACATTCTGGCTCATTGAAATTGCATCTAAACGTTGCCAGAATGTGTCATAAACTACAAAATCTGTACAAAAATATATTGACATAATGACTCTGTAGCCTTAAGTCAGAGGGGTGGGGGAGCCATGTGGCCCCATCAGCATTGTTCTTGCTCTGTCTCACGGCAGACTTGGGTCACCTGGGACAATTACCATTCATGGGATTCCGACCCTGGTCTGACCAGTTCTCTCAGCTGCTTAGAACAGCCTCACCCTGTCCCATGGTCACAAATAGCATCCCTGCCTGTGCCACACCAGATAAGGGGCTGGGGATCAAGCCCAGCAGAACCGTTCCCACTTGTTCCTAGAATAAAGTCCCTCATGTCCTGCTGGCCTCACCATTCTCAGTTCTGATCACTCTTCGCTCGCTGAACTCCAGACACAAAGCATCTTCTTTTTTTTTTAGACAGAAGTCTCGATCAGTTGCCCAGGCTGGAGTGCAGTGGTGCAATCTTGGCTCAGCAACCTCTGCCTCCCATGCTCAAGCGATTCTCTTGCCTCAGCCTCCCGAGTAGCTGGGACTATAGGTGCCCACCACCACACCCGGCTAATTTTTGTATTTTTAGTAGAGATGGGGTTTCATCATGTTGGCCAGGCTGGTCTCAAACTCCTGACCTCAAGTGATCCACCCACCTCGACCTCCCAAAGTGCTGGGATTATAGGCGTGAGCCACCATGCCTGGCCAACTCTGCATTTCTAACAAGTTCCCAGGGGATGCTGATGCTGCCGGTCCGTGAACCACGCTCTGAGTAGCCACGGTACCAACCTTTCTCAATCAGAGTTCCATGATAAAATAAAGCCTGACTGAAAATGAATTGAGCTACGACTCTCTGTTCACCTAAGGATGGTGCCTAACTAGAGCCATTGGCTAGAAGTTAATTCATTACATACCTTACATGCCTTAGGGTAGGTGGTTTTGTTTGTTTGTTTGTTTTAATTTTTATTCTTTTAGAGACAAAGTCTTACTCTGTCCCCCAGGCTGGAGCTGGAGTGCAGTGGTGTGATCATAGCTCCCTACGACTTCCAACTCCTGGGCTCAAGCAATCCTCCCATCTCAAACTCCCAAGTAGCTGAGACTACCGGTGAACCTAACCATGCATGGCTAATGTTTTATTTTTTAATTTTTGGTAGAGATGGGGTCTTGCTATGTTGCCCAGGCTGGTCTTGAACTCCTGGACTCAAGCGATCCTCCTGCCTCAGCCACCCAAAGTGATGGGATTATAGGTGTGAGTCTCTGCGCCTGGCCTGGGCAGGGTCCTTACTACTGACATCTGGGCTGGAGAATTCTTTATTGCGGGGGCTGTCCTGTGCATTGTAGGATGTTTGGCAGCACCCCTGGCCTCTACCAACTAAATGCCAGCAGCACCATCCCCAAGTTGTGACAACCAAAAAATGTTTCCTGACATTGTCCAAGTCCCCTGGCGGGCAGTGTTGTCTCCCCCATTGAGAACTACCATCTTCACACGTTAGGGTGTCATTCTCTGGCAGTACCAGGTTGAGAGGGGTTGGGAAGTTGAAGACAGTGTTTTGTTCATGGCTATAATTCTGTTGCCTAGCACAGTACTCTGCCTATGGCAGACCCTCAATATGTGTTTGTTGATTGATTGAATGAATGAATGAATAAATGAAAATAAATGAATGAAAATGAACTCCAAAATCATGCTTGGCTCATGGGTAAATAGAATTCTCTTCACACAGCCTCCAACCTCCTCCACCCCACTCTCCTCCCCCCAACCTCAAATCAGTGGGCTTGTTGTCATCTAAGGCACAATTTTTCTAAATGTAGCATTTTCCAGGGTAAATATCCCTTTGAAAAAAATGTGCAGAAAAATTCTCGCTTGAGATCTTTTTTTAAATGTCTCCAATGACTAAAATCCTCTTACAGTAAGTACCCAGAGAATTGCATTTGCTTAAAGAAAAAAAAAAAAACTGCCGTTTTTAGTCAAGAATGTAGGAAGTACTTGAAAATCATATACTTTTTTCCCCCCATCTTACTGAGCAAATTATAAAATGGTAAAATTGATTTTAGTTCTAGATTGTTTTTAAAGCTCCACCTCAGACTGAGGCCTCATGGATAAAGTGGTACTAGGGACTTATTTGGAAAAAAAAAATCCCTATAGTAATAACACTGGAAATTCAAGGAGGAAAAACAGTAGTCACAGGGTTTTTGATTTGTTTTATTTAGGGGAGTATCTTATATGATTTCAAGAGGAAAATTACATATAAATAAGATCTACGTTTTGCTTAAAACTATGGATTCAGACTGTATTAAAAAATACGATTAAACCAAGCATGGTGGCTCACACCTGTAATTCTAGCACTTTGGGAGGCCAAGGTAGGTGAGTCACTTGAGCTCAGAAATTTGAGACCAGCCTGAGCAACACAGCAAAACCCCGTCTCTACAAAAAATACAAAAATTATCTGGGCGTGGTGGTGCGTGCCTGTAGTCCCAGCTACTTGGGAGGTTGAGGTGGGAAGATGGCTTGAACCTGGCAGGTGGAGGTTACAGGGAGCCGAGATTGTGCCACTGCACTCCAGCCTGGGCAACAGAGCTAAAGCCATCCCCCGTCTCAAAAAAAAAAAAAAAAAAAAAAAAGGTGAATTCACTCAATGTATATGTTTCCACACACTCAGTAACTCTGAGGCAAGTTTTCAAACCAAATTGCCATGTAGAAAGCAAAGCCAACTTCTCCCTCTTCTCTTCCAAACCTTTGCGCAAATGAGCGGGCTGAGCTCTCAATTACTCAGGGCAGTTGAGTGAGATTTGGAGCACTGAAAAGGTTTCTGGAAAAGAATACGGTGGTGACAACCTTTCCGTGCTCTTCTACGTATATCCTCCTTTACCTAATAGAGGTTAAAAATCATTTCTATTTTGCACGCTTACCCTGACATCATCTTGTCAGTGACTGCCTGAATGGTTCTGGGCAAATATTGTGACTCCAAGTCTGGGTTCTCTATGTGGGGAGGGGAACGGTGCTGTGATTGACTGGTAATGTCCGCCATGAGGAGGGCCATGGAGAGTGGTGGATGGTCTGTATATTTGCCATTCCTGGATCCTGGTATAGTCTTCTCTTCTATCATAGCTGTTCTAGTAGAAGGAGAACTTCAAGGAGAAGGTGGTGTGCTTCTGAGTATAATGTGTCTCACTCCATTTCATACAGATACACCAAGTCAGCATTTCAATTCACGAAAGCTCCCAAGACAGATGTGAAACAGAAAGACGCCATTGTGGGAAAATCCCTTTCCTTCTCTGGACATATCTAAATAGGCTGTTATATGTGTGACTCCCTCTCAGGGTAAGTATGGCTAAGACATGCTATGTCCCTTCATTGGGTTACTCTACATTTGACTCTGTCACTGTGACACTATATGCTGCCAAAACATCACATCCCTTCCCTTGGAACAAAAAGGTCTTTTCATAAGACTTATTAAGTCTGAACATTAATCATATTCATCATTATTCAGTCTGCCTGCTGTCCACAATACTTAAATGAAGGGAAATTTTAAAAATAGAAAAAGACAAGTTTAGGAACTTCGAGACAATGATGAGAAAGGAATGATGGGGAAGAAAGCAATGGTGACCAAACCTATATTAAAAAATCTTAAATAAAAAAAATTAACAAATAGACTCTTAACTTTCAATATTAGTCTTTATTTCAAAAATAAGAGGAAGAGTGATTAAAGAGATGAATTCACATTTGAATAGGGTCCAAATGACTTAAGGACTATTTGGATTCAAATATTTCAGTTGGACCAGGAATGATGTTAGAGTTATGTGAGGCATTAGGGGTTGAAGTGAAATGGAAATCTTTCTTTCATTTAAAAGCAATTTTCTTACTTTTGTGGGCCTTGAGAGTTTTCTAGGCTATGCAGGCCAACGAGCCTCCAACTCCCTTGCCTTGGACTCATGAACTCCCATTTCAGATCCAGCCTGTTAGGGGGAAGTAGAGTTTCTGTTTGTGACAGTTCCTTTTGCAGAAATCATGTGGTGCAAGAGAAGATTGTCCATATAGAACTGAACAGTTGTTAGTTTTGAATCCAAATTAGAAAGTTTCTGCACTAGGGCTGGGCTTGGTGGCTCACACCTGTAATCCTAGCACTTTGGGAAGCCAAGGTTGGAGGATCACTTGAAGCCAGGAGTTAGAGAGCAGCCTGGGCAACATAGCGAGACTTATCTCTACAAAAAGTAAAAAGAAATTAGTGGAGTGTAGTGGCACGTACCTGTAGTCCTAGCCACTTGGGAGGCTAAGACAGGAGGATCTCTTGAGCCCAGGAGTTTGAGACTGCCGTGAGTCATAATATCACACCACTGCACTCCAGCCTGGGCGACAGATGTGAGACCCTTCTCTTAAAAAACAAAACAAAAAACAAACCAACAAGAAAGTTTTGGTACTAGTGATACAGTAGAATCACACCTGATTTTGGTTCTGGCTTCAGAGCCTCTCATGTAAGATGCCACCATGAGAACGATCACTGGTGAACAGGGTGAAACAGAAAGTGCTTTGCTTGGAAAGACAGGAAGCAGGTGGTGAGTTCTTCTCCACCACATTTCAAAAACAGAGTGTATGTAGTAGGCCCCATCAAGCAAGCTTTAACCTCAAACCCATTAGATGTTTATTAAGCACCTACTGTGTGCCAGGCCCTGTGCTAAGGGCTCTTATATATGGCATCTAATTAAACCCCAGGACAAACAGAAACATCCTAGCAGACTCTACCCATCCCTCATTCCTAAGTGTGGCTTGATAGTAGGGCAGAGCTTTTCAACCTTAGCACTACTGGCATTCAGTTTGGATATTTGTTCTTGGGGGCTGTCCTGTACACTGCAGGATGTTGAGCAGCATCACTGGCCTCTACCTACTAGACGCCAACAGCATACCTTGCTCTAGGAATGACAATCAAAATGTCTCAAGACATTGTCAAATGTCCTCCAGGGGACAAAAATTGCCCCTACTTGAGACTCACTTCCTTAGAGACAGAATGGTTGCAATGCCCAGGAAGCTGTAGGTAAACATATCTTTCACTCCCTTCAGTGGTCTGACTCAGTGGTTCTCTAACCTGAATGTGCTATAAACAATATCATATACACCCTACTTTATGGGAAAAGAATTTTCAAGGGTAATTTGACCCCATTCATTTTTGCCTTACGTGCTGACATGACAATCTAACCTCTCTTTTATTGGTGTGTGTGTGTGTGTGTGTGTGTGTGTGTGTGTGTGTGTGTGTGTTTGAGATGGAGTCTCACTCTGTTGCCCAGGCTGGGGTGCAGTGGCACCATCTCGGCTCACTGCAACCTCCACTTCCTAGTTTCAAGCAATTCTCATGCCTCAGCCTCCCAAGTAGCTGGGATTACAGGCACATGCCACCATGCCTGGCTAATTTTTGATTTTTAGTAGAGATAGGCTTTCGCCATGTTGGTCAGGATGGTCTTGAACTCCTAACTTCAAGTGATCCGCCGGCCTCAGCCTCCCAAAGTGCTGGGATTACAGGCATGAACCACTGCACCCGGCCATAACCCCTCTTTTAAATTGGACACCACTGGTCTCCCTGAAGAGCTCAGAGCAGTCACAAAGGTCTTTTCAGCACAGAAAAATCTCTCTCCTGCCCAGGCTTCTTCTGCAAGGACAATGGTGATTATTGCCCATATTGAATACTTCCTGTGGTACCAAGCCACCCTACTGAATCCTTACATTGACACTATCAGGTAGGTGCTATTCCTGCCCATTTTTCAGAGGAGACCCTGAGGCTAATAAATGCTAGAGCCCATTTGATGCCAAGCTGGAGCGCTTTTCAATAGAAAATATGCACAGCATGCACTCAATAACGATGAACTACTGTTTACTAGTGGAAAACAAATCTGTTTGATTTAATCATGAACAGTCATTCAAAATTATTTTCCTGAACCAAAAAAAAGACTGATTGAACAAAGTTTCAAGATACAAAATCAATGTACAAAAATCAGTATCATTTCTGTACACCAACAACGTCCAAGCTGAGAGCCAAATCATGAACACAATCCCATTCCCAATAGCCACGAAAAGAATAAAATATCTAGGAATACAGCTAACCAGCAAGGTGAAAGATCTCTACCATGAAAATTATAAAACACTGCTTGAAGAAATCAGAGATGACACAAACAAATGGAAAAATATTTCATGCTCAGGAATAATCAATATTGTTAAAATGGTCATACTGCGGCCAGGCACAGTGGCTCACACCTGTAATCCCAGCACTTTGGGAGGCCGAGGCGGGCGGATCACGAGATCAGGAGATCGAGACCATCCTGGCTAACACGGTGAAACCCCGTCTCTACTAAAAGCACAAAAAAAAAATTAGCCGGGCGTAGTGGCGGGCGCCTGTAGTCTCAGCTCTTCGGGAGGCTGAGGCAGGAGAATGGTGTGAACCCGGGAGGCGGAGCTTGCAGTGAGCCGCAATTGCCCACTGCAGTCCAGCCTGGACAACAGAGCAAGACTCCGTCTCAAAAAAAAAAAAAAAAAAAGGTCATACTGCCCAGAGGAATCTACAGATTCATGGCCATCCCTCTCAAACTAATGGCATTTTTCACTGAATTAGGAAAAACTATTCCCAAGTTCATATGGAACAAAAAGAAAAAAAACAAAGCCCAAATAGTAAGGCAATCAATCCTAAGCAACAAGAACAAAGCTGGAGGCATCACATTACTTGACTTCAAACTGTTCTATAAGGCTACAATAACCAAAACAGCATGGTACTAGTACAAAAACAGACACAAACACCAATGGGACAGAATAGAGAGCCCAGTAATAAAAATCACATACTTACAACAGTCTGATCTTTGAAAAAGTTGACCAAAAAAAGCAATGAGGGAAGGATTCCCTGTTCAATAAATGATGCTGGAATACCTGGCTAGCTATATGCAGAAGAGATTGAAGCTGGACGCTTTCCTTACCCCACATACAAAAATCAACCCAAGATGGATTAAAGACTTAAATATAAAGCCTAAAACTTGTAAAAACCCTGGAAGATAACCTAGGAAATACCATTCTGGACATGGACCCTGGCAAAGATTTCATAATGAAGATGTCAAAAGCAAATTGCAACAAAAACAAAAATTGACAAATGGGATCTAGTTAAACTAAAGAGCTTCTGTACAGCAAAAGAAACTATCAACCAGAATAAACAGACAACCTACAGAATTGGAGAAAATATTTGCAAACTATGCATCTGACAAATGTCTAATATCCAGAATCTATAAGGAGCTTAAATTAACAAACAAAACAATAAACGGTTCCATTAAAAAAGTGGGCAAAGGACATGAACAGACACTTTTCGAAAGAAGACATGCATGTGGCCAACAAAGCATATTCAACATCACTAATCATTACAGAAATGCAAATCCAAACCACAATGAGATAGCATCCACACCATCAGAATGGCTATTATTAATAAGTCAAAAAATAACAGATGCTGGCAAGGTTGTAGGGAAAAGGGAACACTTATACACTGCTGGTAAGAATGTAAATTAGTTCAGCCATCGTGGATAGCAGTATGGCAATTTCTCAAAGAAATTAAAACAGAATTACTATTCAACCCAGCAATCTCATTACTGGGTATATACCCAAAGGAATATAAACTGTTCTATCATAAAGACATATGCATGTATATATTCATTGCATGCATATATATATTTATCACAGCACTATTCATAATTGCAAAGTCATGGAATCAACCTAAATGCCCATCAATGGTAGACTGAATAAAGAAAATGTGGTACATATACACTATAGAATACTACTCAGCCATAAAAAAGAGTGAGATCATGTCCTTTGCAGCAACATGGATGGAGCTGGAGGCCATGATCCAAAATGAGCTAACGGAGGAACAGAAAACCAAATACCACATGCTCTCACTTATAGGTGGGAGCTAAACATTGAGCACCCATGGACACAAAGAAGGGAACAATAGACACCAGGGCCTACTTGTGGGTAGAGGATGGGAGGAGGGAAAGGACAGAAAAACTACCTATTGGGTACTATGTTTATGACCTGGATGATGAAATAATCTGTACAGTAAATCCCCATGACATGCAATGTACCTAAACAACAACTCTGCACATGTACTCCTAAACCTAAAGTAAATGTTAAAAATAAATAAGTATTTTTTTTAAAAAGACTAATTGTACTGGTCAATCCTCCTAATATCATGGCTAGGAAGGATATAGATATTCAGAGTGTATATATAACCCAAATTGTGTTTCTCTTCCAAAATATATAACAGAAGCTGTCCAAACATGTATTAACTAACTGTCAAAACAAAACAGATCATTTTATTTGAAGCTACAAAAAGACTGGAGTATTGGCAGTTACTCTGAAATAATGGTGATCATGCTCGCCATATCATAGTGGCATTATACATTTGCTATGACACCTTCTCCATATAGCTGGGTGCTTCTTGAGGTCAGGGACTGACTTAAACCCTTAGACTTAGTCTCTTAGACTCACTTAGACCTTGGTACCATGCTAAATTTGTCGAGATACTAAATAATACGTGAATGCACTTTCTAGTTTTTTTTGTTTTTTTTTTTTGAGACGTGGTTTTAGCCTGTTGCCCAGGCTGGAGTGCAATGGCACAATCTCGGCTCACTGAAACCTCTGCCTCCTGGGTTCAAGCAATTCTCCTCCCTCAGCCTCCCTAGTAGCTGAGACTACAGGCGCACGCCACCACAGCTGGTTAATTTTGTATTTTTCGTAGAGATGGAGTTTCTCCATATTGTTCAGACTGGTCTCGAACTCCCAAACTCAGGTGATCCGCCCACCTAGGCCTCCCAAAGTGCTGGGATAGCAGGCGTGAGCCACCACGCCCGGCCGATTCTAGTTTGTTTGTTTGTTTGGTTGGTTGGTTTGAGACAGAGTCTGGCTCTGTTGCCCAGGCTGGAGTGCAGTGGCATGATCTCAGCTCACTGCAAGCTCCACCCCCTGGGTTCACGCCATTCTCCTGCCTCAGCCTCCCAAGTAGCTGGGACTACAGGCACCCACCACCACGCCTGGCTAATTTTTTTTGTATTTTTTAGTAGAGATGGGGTTTCACCGTGTTAGCCAGGATGGTCTCGATCTCCCGACCTCATGATCCACCCGCCTCAGCCTCCCAAAGTGTTGGGATTACAGGTGTGAGCCACCGCGCCTGGCCTCTAGTTTTTTTTTTTTAATTTATTTTTTGTAGAGATGGGTTCTCACTATGTTGCCCAGGCTGGTCTCAAACTCCTGACCTCAAGGATCCTCCCACCTCAGACACCCAAAGTGCTGGGATTACAGGTGTGAGACACCACACCTGGCTATGAATGCACTTAAAATCTAACAATTATGTGCACTTAATCTTCATCTCTCAGCAACTGTCGGTGGTGAATATTTTCAAGATCCTCTTTTTCATAGGAAGAGACTAACGCTGAAGGAGATGAAGTGACCAGCCCTGGGTCACCCCCTGGTAAACTGTGGTTCCAGGCTTTGGACTCAAGTCTCATGCTTGGAACTCCAGCTCTCATACTTTTTAACATTTTTACCAGGTAAAAGTGGGTTGGGAACCCCAGATGCCAAATGTGGCCCGATGTCTACCATTTCCAAACTGTCTTAATATGAAGCAGAATTAAATATAGGGAATTGGGCCGGGTTCGGTGGCTCACGCCTGTAATCCTAGCACTTTGGGAGGCCGAGGTGGGTGGATTGCCTGAGCTCAGGAGTTTGAGACCAGACTGGGCAACCTGGTGGAACACTGTCTCTACTAAAATACAAAAAATTAGCCAGGCGTGGTGCATGCCTGTAATCCCAGGCTGAGGCACAAGAATTGCTTGAACCCGGAAGGCAGAGGTTGCAGTAAGCCAAGATGGCACCACTGCACTCCAGCCTGGGGGACAGAGTAAGACTCTGTCTCCAAAAAAAAAAAAAAGAAAAAAGAAAAAAAATTAAACACAGAAAATTGCCATAAGCCTTTAATGTACACGGACTCAGTCAGGTATGCTTGTGAAGAGAAAGCAAGAATAATATAAGTACAGGCAGTTTGCTTCTGCAGGCTGTGGAATGGGAGCATGTCCAGGGTGAGGTTAGGGTGGCAGCTGCAGATGGCTGATCCTTCACCAGTCTCAGGAATCACCAGCTTCTTTTCCCATGTGGCCCTTTGCTGCCCTAAGTAGGAGTCCAGTGTTTATGCATGTTTTTACAATATTGAAAGATTAACATTTCTCCTACAATTTGACCTCTAAATACAAGGAAACAGCTTCATCTGGTTCGCAACCAAATAATAACGTGGGATCAGCTGGCTGGGCAGGACTTACTGTATTTAGAAATGATCTATGGATGGCCAGTGTGGCTGCTTCCTATGGGATTTGTGAGGGAATTTTGGGATATATGTAACTGTATTAGGGTTCTCTAGCGGGACAAGACTAATAGGATAGATGTATATATAAAGGGGAGCTTATTAAGGAGTATTGACTCACACGATCACAAGGTGAGGTCCCACAAGAGGCCGCCTGCAAGCTGAGGAGCCAGGAAGCCAGTCTGAGTCCCAAAACCTCAAAAGTAGGGAAGCCAGTAGGGCAGCCTTCAGTCTATGGTCAAAGGTCCCAGAGCCCCTGGCAAACCACTGGTGTAAGTCCAAGAGTCCAAAAGCTGAAGAACTTGGAGTCCGATGTTCCAGGGCAGGAAGCATCCAGCACAGGAGAAAGATGAGGCTGGAAGACTCAGCCAGTCTAGTCTTTCCATGTTCTTTTGGCAGCTTTTATCCTAGCCGTGCTGGCAGCTGATTAGATGGTGCCCACCCAGTTTGAGGTTGGGTCTGCCTCTCCCAGTCAGGTGTTAACAGACACACTGAGGAATAATGCTTTGCATCCTTCAATCCAATCAAGTTGAGAATTAATATTAACCATCACAGTGACCATGGCCAAAAATCACCATGCTGATTTTGGATCCCAAGGTATACCTGAGAAGTATTGGGGAAACATCAAAACCAGACACAGATTAAAATAAGAAAGAAAGACAACTTCGACATTTTTTTGAGTGCTAGACATTCTTCTGTGAAGTTCCTGTGTACTAACTCATTTAGTCATCAGAACATGACTATTAGGTAGGTACTATCATTATCCTTCCCATTTCACAGATGAAGCAACGGATGCACAGAGAGATTCAGGAACTTGCCCAAGGACCTGGTTAGAGTGACAGAACCATGATTTGAATGCAGATAGACTAGGCCTACCACACTAAACCACATTCCTATCTCCCTAACCAGACAGTGATCTCCAGGAAACTTGAATTAGGGTTCCTCATCTTTTCATCTTCTCTAGGTCTGGCCCTGACCTGTGATCACTGGGAATTCAATAAAGGCTCGTTTCAACTTGAATTGACTTCTTCGATTGTTGACTATCCTTTAAAACATTTTGACAAAGGAAAAAGAACAACTGCCCAGGAACTCATCATTTAGAGGCAATCTATAGCTTCTTAAACACAGCAAAAGGAGTGGAAACAGGATAATAAAATGAAATATAAATAGCTTCACCATTATCCGTAGAACCCATTATGAAGCATAACAGTGGCTGGTCTCTCTCACTCTCTCTAAAATACAACCTCTTTGCAATGTTTTGTTTCTGTTACTGTTTCTGCTCGGGTAAAAGGATTACAAATAAAGGGTTAAACGTTTTAGTGAGAATTGTATTAATTGGGCCAGAGGTTGAATGTAGGCCTATATTTGTCCTAACGCTGAAAAACATTTTGCAAAGCCATATCATGTATTTGAGGTAGCAAGGGAAAGGCTTAGCCTACTCAAGATGACTGTGTTTTGTTTTTTTGTTTTTGAGACAGAGTCTCCCTCTGTCACCCAGGCTGGAGTGCAGTGGCCTGATCCCGGATCGGATCGCTGCAACCTCCACCCCCAGGGTTCAAGCAATTCTCCTGCCTCAGGCTCCTGATTAGCTGGGACTACAGGCATGCGCCACCATGCCCAGCTAATTTGTTTTTGTATTTATGGTAGAGATGGGGTTTCACCATGTTGGCCAGTCTGGTCTTGAACTCCTGGCCTCAGGTGATCCACCCGCCTCGACCTCCCAAAGTGCTGGGATGAAATGCGTGAGCCACCGCGCCCAGCCAAGATGACTCTTTTCAAGCAAGTTGACAACCACTTTGCCAGAGCTCCTTTAATGAGCTAATTACAAAGGGCTCTTAGGTGTCCTCTGAAGCCAGTTCTGGAGGAGCTCCACTTAAGAGACACTGAATGAGTCATTAGCACCTGAAATACTATACACACTGTTGGCTCTTGGAACATATAATGGAATTAATGTTTTTGCCACTTCAGACTGATCTTCTGTAGTAGTCAGGACGTTTTCAGTTGTAAGCAACAGAAAACCAATTCAAATTGGCTTACACAGAGAGGAGTGTTTTCGAGCATTAGGCATGGCTGAAACTCTGTGCTTAAAGGCTATCAGCAGGAATCTGACTGTGTCCATTTCTTGGCTTTTCTTCCTTTGTGTTTGTTCCATTCTTAAGCAGGCTTTCTCTAAATGGTGTTAAAACTGTTTCTAGCAGTTTCAGCCTCGTACACCATCACCTAGCGCCCCAGTGGAAAGAGAGCATCTACTTGTCAATAACTCTAGCAAGAATCCCAGGGCTAAGATTCCTTGACTCTGATTGCCTTAGCTTGGGTTACATGCCCACCCTTGAGCCAATCCTGGTGGCCAGAACAATGTAATAGTCTTATTGGTCAGAACTGAGTCAAACCAAGACATGGGTGGGCCCCATTGAATCACGGTTCTAGATGGAAGGAGGTAGTTTCCCAGATAAATATCCAGGTTCAGATGCCAGATGATGGGATTGGGAGGTGAGGGGGATTGGAGACTGGGCAGGCAAAACCAATGAATGTCCCTGGAAACTTTCCTCTAAATAATTTCCAACAAGCAAGGTGTTACCAAACTGAGGGACTTCATATGGTTTATAAGCAAAACTTAGATATTTGCTTAGATATCTGAAGTTTAAAACATGGCCTATATTGGCTACAACATTTTGGAAATATTTTCTGCAAATTGCACTCACCCACATGGCTTGAAGTTTGGGGGTTTTCCTTTTTTCTTTTATTAAAGAAAAAAAAGTTTTAATTCTTGGAACAAGTCCTTAAGAAAAAGAGGAACAGAAATGCCACAACATGATTTGAAACAGACGACTCCGAGAGCAAAATTTGCGTGGCAAATTAGCACACAGTTGACATTCCTTCTGTCCTGATGACATTTCTGATGTTGAATAATATTCCTGGGGTTCCTCTCTAAACTATTATGCCTTTTATTTTTTATGTTAATGACTTTGTTCCTAATTACAATAGCAATACCTGCCTAATTGAGAAAGAATTGAATGTATCAAGAAAGCACCCACAGTGAGCTAACATACACACACACACACACACACACACACACATACACACACATACATACTGTTCATTGCCCAACATTCTAGTTAGGAACATCTGTTTAATAAGTGTCATGCCCTAGGTGTTAGATAGTCGCTGTCCTAGTCCCATTTTACAGATGGATAAACTGAGGCTCACAGTATTCAAGCTGTTAAGTACCAGGGCTAAGAATTCAACTTTTATCTGTCTGAGCACAAAGCCTTGGCCTTAATCACTGTATTATTCCTCCACTCTACCCTATTGCCCAAAGATTTTCAAAACTAACCTTACAGAAATGGTGTATTGTTCATAATTTCTATAGCTTGCTCTTGTTTTTTTTTTTTTTTTTTGAATTGTAGTCTTGCTGTGTCACCCAGGCTGGAGTGCAGTGGCGTGATCTTGGCTCACCGCAACTTCTGCCTCCCGGGTTCAAGCAATTCTCTGCCTCAGCCTCCCAAGTAGCTGGGATTACAGGCACCTGCCACCACGCCCGGCTAATTTTTTGTAGTTTTAGTAGAGAAGGGGTTTCACCATCTTGGCCTGGCTGGTCTTGAACTCCTGACCTCGTGATCCACCTGCCTCGGTCTCCCAAAGTGTTGGGATTACAGGTGTGAGCCACTGCGCCTGGCCAGCTTGCTTTCTAAAATACCACATTTTCTTATGTCATTTAATACTCTTTCACATAATTTCTTTTGGACTGCGCTGAGTCTATCACATGGATGCACCATAATTTACTTAGCTAATCTTCAATTATTGGACATTTAGGTTGCTCCTAATTTTTTTTTAAAAATTTTATTTATTTATTTATTTATTTATTTATTTTTGAGATGGAGTCTCACTCTGTTGCCCCAGGCTGGAGGGCAGTGGTGCTATCTCAGCTCACTGCAACCTCTGCCTCCTGGGTTCAAGCAAGTCTCGTGCCTCAGCCTCCCGAGTAGCTGGAACTACAGGCGTGCACCACCACACCCAGCTAAATTTGTATTTTTAGTAGAGACAGGGTTTCACCATGTTGGCCAGGCTGGTTTCCAACTCTTGACCTCAAGTCATCCACCTGTTTCAGCCTCCCAAAGTGATGGGCTCAGGTGTGAGCCACTGAGCCTGGCCAAATTTTTTTAGTATTATATATACATACATATATACACATATATACTATATATATACACACACATATACTATATATATATACACACACACACATATACTATATATATATATACACATATATATGTATTTTTTTTTTAGATGGAGTCTTGCTCTGTTGCTCAGGCTGGAGTACAGTGATGTGATCTCGCCTCACTGTAACCTCTGCCTCCTGGGTTCAAGTGACTCTCCTGCCTCAGTCTCCTGAGTAGCTGGGATCACAGGCGCACGCCACCATGCCCGGCTAATTTTTGTATTTTTAGTAGAGATGGGGTTTCACCATTTTGGTCAGGCTGGTCTCGAACTCCTGATCTCGTGATCCACCCATCTTGGCCTCCCAAAGTGCTGGGATTACAGGCGTGAGCCACCACGCCTGGCTTAGTATTATATTAATGCTGCAGTGAACCACCTTGGAGAAATATTTTCCAATACAACTCTGATTATGTTCTTACCACAAATTCCTAGAATTACTGGATCAAAAAGATTTTGTATATTTAGTATTTAATAGCTATTGCCAAATTGTTCTTTAGAAAGGCAGACCCAATGTGCAATCCTAAGATAACTTCCCTCCTTCCCTCCCTTTCTTCCTTCCTTTCTTCCTTCCATTCTCTTTCTTGAGACAGGGTCTCGCTATATTGCCCAAGTTGGCTTTGAACTCCCATCTCAGGAGATCCTCTCTTCTCAGCCTCCCGAGTAGCTGGGACTCCAGGCATGCACCACCGTGCCTGGTGAACCTATGAATTTCTACTTTCCCACTCGGACCCATTATGCCTCTTCTTCAGAGATGACTAATCATGAGCTAATTGTGCCTCTCATCTCCTGCAATGGGGAATAGAGTCCCTTTCAACATATAAATCATTCAATAGTATTCAAATGGTTTAATGCAAATGCAGTGGTAAAAAAAAAAATTGCTCAGTGATAATTTGCATCCCAACCATCATCGCTGTCTGCATTAGGAGAGTTTATAATCATTTTTCCCCAACCTTTGTGACTGAACCAATGTCCTGAGTATAGGATTATAGTCAGCACCATCAAGATAACTCTGGGTATGGGCCAGGCGCGGTGGCTCACGCCTGTAATCCCAGCACTTTGGGAGGTCAAGGTGGGCGGATCTCGAGGTCAGGAGATTGAGACCATCTTGGCTAACATACTGAAACCCTGTCTCTACTAAAAATGCAAAAAAATTAGCCAGGCGTGGAGGCAGGCACCTGTAGTCCCAGCTACTTGGGAGGCTGAGGTAGGAGAATGGCGTGGACCCGGGAGGTGGTGCTTGCAGTGAGCCGAGATCACACCACTATACTCCAGCCTGGGCAACAGAAGGAGACTCCGTCTCAAACAAACAAACAAAAAGATAACTCTGGGTATGAATCTGTTGCTAGTGGGAGTGATGTGATGGCTTCAGTAAAGGATGATGACGTGGCTGATCTGCTGCAATGACCCCTCTGACTGTAGGTGGTTATGTTGACATGGAGTCCGTCACACCCAACTTCCCTTTGTATGGGAACTCCCCTGCCTGCGGTGCTCTGCTTAGAGGAGCCACGGTCAGCTGTTTTCTGTCTAATTGGACTGGGCTCATGACCTACCGTGTAGTCAGACTCAAAACACAAGAGAATCAGACCTCTCTGAGAAATTTACTTATTAATTCATTTACTTTTGAGACAGAGTCTCGCTGTCTCACCCAGGCTGGAGTGCAGTGGCATGGTCATGGCTCACGGAAGCCTCAACCTCCTGGGCCCAATTGACCTTCCCACCTTAGCCTCTCGAGTAGCTGGGACCACAGGCATGCGCCACCACGCCTGGCTAATTTTTGTATTTTTTTTGTAGAGACGGAGTCTCAACATGTTACCCAGGCTGGTCTTGAACTCCTGGCCTCAAGTGATCTGCCTGCCTTAGCCTCAGCCTCTCAAAGTGCTGGGATTACAGGCATGAGCCACCACATCCGGCCTCTTTCAGAAATTTAAACTTGAAGAACTGAAACAATCGAAGGCAAGCAGGGGGTAGCTGAATCCAGTAGTGGAAAGGGGGAAATTGAAGGGCAGATTCCATAGTCTAAGAGTTCGTGACTCTATGTCAAGCACAGGCTTGGCCCACTGTTGATGTTCAATACGTATTTGTTGTTGAATGAATGAGCGGAAGGATTTGATGATAGCCGACCTCTCTCTTCTTTCTCCGTCCAGGGTGCCTCCCCCTTCTGGTAGCAGCATCCCCATTCCTTTGGGAGCCTGCCTAGAATGTTAATTCTAGCTGGGGGAATTCTAATTGCAATTCTAAAATGTAATTCTAGCAAGGGGAAGGCAGGTTCCCGAAGAAATGGGAAACAGGTTCACTCCATATGGATTGACACTGTCTACCTGAACCACCTGAATTAAGAAGTGTAGTATCCTCAGCTCTTGAGGCTCCCCATGATGTGACACTAGTGTCCTTTTCTGCTTCTATGCTCACACTCCTCCTTGGCTTCTTTCCCTTCCCTGGATGTCCGCTTTTCTGTTTTTTGTTTTGTTTTGTTTTGTTTTCACACAGAGTCTCACTGTGTTGCCCAGGCTGGAGTGCAGTGGCGAGATCTTGGCTCACTGCAACCTCTGCCTCCTGGGTTCAAGCAATTCTTGTGCCTCAGTCTCCCAAGTAGCTGGGATTACAGGTGCCCACAACCACGCCCAGCTTATTTTTGCATTTTTAGTAGAGACGGGGTGTCACCACATTGGCCAGGCTGGTCTCCAACTCCTAGCCTCAAGTGATCCGCCTGCCTCTGCCTCCCAGAGTGCTGGGATTATAGCCGTGAGCCACCGTGCCCAGCCCTAATTCTCTACCTTTTGTCTGTGTGAGCTTGGGAAAGTTAATTAACCTCTCTGAGCCTCAGTTTCCTTAGCTGTGAAATGGGGATAAAAGTGAGATAACACCCACAAAGGAGCTGGAACAGAGCTGCCACTCATTGTCTTCTGTTAAATATGAGCCCTGCCCCATCCCAGAGATTTGGGGAATAACTGCAGGAAAGTCCGTGGTCACGGTGGGCAGTATAGTGTGACAATTAAGAGCATCAGCTCCAGCTCTGTCATTTAGTAGCCCTGTGACCTTGGGTAAGTTTATGTAACCTCAGTCTCCTCACTTTAAAGTGGGATAATAATAGCGACAACATCTGAGAGCCATTGTGAGGAATAATTGAGAGGATTGAGAAACGTGCCCAGGAGGTGGGCTTGGCTCTGAAGAAGCACTCAATGAATGGCAGCTATTTTTTGGCGGAAACCATGGGGAGAGAGGCTTTCTTTTCTCGATAGGGTTACTAAACTGGTAGAATGTGAGCCTAGAGCTGCTAGCAGCCATCTGTGGGAGGCCCTGCCTGCAAACAAAGCCAGCCCAAAGAAGGCCGAGCAGCAGAGAGGTGGACAGGGAGGGACTCCTGGTGACTTTTTTTTTTTTGTAATGCAACTTTTTTCCTTTCTTTCTTTCTTTTTTTTTTTTTTTCCGAGTCTCGCTCTGTCATCTGGGTTGGAGTGCAGTGGCGTGATCTCAGCTCACTGCAACCTCTGCCACCCAGGTTCAAGCAATTCTCCTGCCTCAGCCTCCCGAGTAGCTGGGATTACAGGCGTGCGCCACCATGCCCAGCTAATTTTTGTATTTTTAGTAGAGATGAGGTTTCACCATGTTGGCCAGGCTGGTCTTGAATTCCTGACTTCAAGTGATCTGCCTGCCTCGGCTTCCCAGAGTGCTGGGGTTACAGGCATGAGCCACTGAGCCGGGCCTGTAATGCGACTTTAAAATATAACACTAAATACTTATTAACATGGGGTTGTACCAGACATGTGTTTAACTCATGCAAATCCAACTCTGCATGTTTGCCTTGGTAATGAGGAAGTGGGTATAATCCTCCAGAACCAAAGGGCCAGGGAGGAGGTCTGAGTGCCAATCCAAATGGGTTGTGGAGGACTGAACTCCTCCTTCCCTGGCTTCTGTAGCTGAGGGAGGCACAAAACCAGTGGTTCCCAACTTTATCCCAATGCTTAGTACCAGGATGCCCTTTTTATTATTTATTTATGTATTTATTTATTTAGAGACAGGGTCTTTCTCTGTTGCCCAGACTGGAGTGCAGTGGCGTGATCATGGCTCACTGTAGCCTCCAACTGCTGGGCTCAAGTGATCCTCCCACCTGGGCTTCTGAGTAGCTGAGACTACAGGCGCACCACACTAGCACATCCAGCTAATTTTTAAATTTTTTGTAGAAACAAGGTCTCGCTATGTTGTCCAGGCTGGTCTCGAACTCTTGAGCTCAAGTGATCCTCCTGCCTCAGCCTCCCAAATGCTGGGATTACAGGTGTGAGCCACTGTGCCCGGCCAGGATACCCTTTTCAAAACCTTCAAAAATATCACCAACCTGCACTTGAGTGTTTTCTCATGAGAAAAGGCATAACAACAAAAAGCCACTGTGAATTAGTATGTACTTTTAAAGAATTTTTAAAAATTGCACTAGCGCTGAAAAACTATTCATGTGCCTATATGTGGGAGGTATTGTTTATTCATTCTATGGACCATTCCATCTGCACTTTGGGTATGCAGACTCTTGCTGTATGACTCTGGAGCCCAACCCCCAACACCCCTACAGCCCTTGGGTTCCAGTGGTGCAGTTCTTGGTATGTGGCCTGCAGCCCACTGAGTGGGTCTAAGCTCCTTTCTACAGGCCATCAACTGATCCTAAAAGGTCACATTCTTCCTCTGGTTCTTATGAACAAGTTACACATATATCCGTTGATTTCCAGCTTGATGCATGACTAAGTGCCACTTTCTAGGAACCTACTAAGTGAGTTACTACAATTGACTAGTCATAACTAAAATTAGAGTGTTACTGGGAATTACCGAGAACTCAGCCGCAGGGATCTCCTGGAAGCCTGGCTCCTGCATGATGCTTTTCAATACTGCAAAACTCCTACTGCACAAGTCACAAAGCAGGAACTGGTGGCTGCAGATGGGAGGAAGGGTCTTTGGCCTTGCGTAAGTGAGCCAAAGATCAAAAGCATTTGAGAGCCACTGTTGTAGGATCTGGAAATTCAGTAATCTACTCTCCTGGGTGCTTTAGTCCCCCATCTCGATATCCCTGACATTTCCAGCTGCTCTTAACGTCATTCCCAACTTACACCTTTAGACCACCATAAGTTACCTATAAAGCATGCTTTAAACAACTGATATTATAAATAACATTCAAATTCCAGTTCTGACCTCTAAATGCCTAAGCCGACCATTCAGTTAATAAGTATTCAATAATACTCAAATATATTCAGGCGTATATTAGATCCAGGGCATGTAGTAGTCATCAAGACTGCTGCATTCCCTGTTTGCATGGAACTTACGGTCTGGTATCAGAAAAAGACACTATATAAATAAATGAAGCAATGATAACATTTCATGGGCTTAAAAAATAAAGTATCGAGGTAGAGGCTGGGTACAGTGGCTCATGCCTATAATCCCAGCACTTTGGGAGGCTGATGGGGGGGATCATTTGAGGTCAGAAGTTTGAGACCAGCCTGAACAACATGGGGAAACCCTGTCTCTACTAAAAGTATGAAAAATTAGCCAAGCGTAGTGGCACACGTCGGTAATCCCAGCTACTGAGGAGGCTGAGGCACAGGAATCATTTTGAACCTGGGAGGCAGAGGTTGCAGTGAGCCAAGATTGTACCACTGCACTCCAGCCTGGGCAACGGAGCAAAACTCTGTCTCCAGAAAAAAAGTATTGAGGTAGAGAATGGCATGGGAGTCCCTATTTGAACACAGTGGTCAGGAAAGATGTCTTAGTCCATTTTATGTTGCTATACAGGAATACCTAAGGCTAGGTGATTTGTAAATAAGTTTTTTTGGTGCACACTGCCACAGGCTGTACAAAAAGCATGGTGCCAACATCGGCTTCTAGTGAGGGCCTCATGCTGCTTCCACCCAACGGGAGATAAATAGGAAATGGTGTGTGCAGAGATTGTATGGCAGGAGAGGGCGAAAGAGAGAGGAGAGATGTACCAGATTCTCAAGGGAACCAATAGAGTGAGGACTCTCCACAAGGGAGGGCATTAATCTGTACATTAATCTGTGCCATTAGGCCCCATCTCCAACATTGGGATCAAATTTCTTTTTTTCTTTCTTTTCTTTTTTTTTTTTTTTTTTTGAGACGGAGTTTCGCTCTTGTTGCCCAGGCTGGAGTGCAATGGCGTGATCTCAGCTCACGGCAACCTCAGCCTCCCAGGTTCAAGTGATTCTCCTGCCTCAGCCTCCCTAGTAGCTGGGATTACAGGCATGTGCCACCATGCCCAACTAATTTTGTATTTTTAGTAGAGACGGGGTTTCTCCATGTTGGTCAGACTGGTCTCGAACTCCCGACCTCAGGTAATCTGCCCGCCTCGGCCTCCCAAAGTGCTGGGATTACAGGCATAAGCCACCGCACCCGGACTTTTTTTTTTTTTTTTTTTTGAGACGGAGTCTTGCTTTGTTGCCCAGGCTGGAGTGCAGTGGCACAATCTCGGCTCACTGCCAGCTCCACCTCCCAGGTTCACGCCATTCTCCTGCCTCAGCCTCCCGAGTAGCTTGGATGACAGGCGCCGGTCACCATGCCTGGCTAATTTTTTTGTATTTTTAGTAGAGATGGGGTTTCACTATGTTAGCCAGGATGGTCTCGATCTCCTGACCTCGTGATCCACCCGCCTCAGCCTCCCAAAGTGCTGGGATTACAGGAGTGAGCAACTGCGCCTGGCAGGATCAAATTTCAACATGAAGTTTCAGGGGACAAACATCCAAACCATAGCAAAAGATGTATCAACCAGGGTTCTGTGATTGTAAGCAACAGAAAATGATGCTGGAAATTTATTGGAAAGATGTGGGAGACTTGCAGGAGCAATGGAAAAACTGGACCTGGTGAAGGAATGACCAGAACCAGACAAATTCTAGGGATGTAGGGAGCAAGAATGAATGGAGTGTCTCTTAAGTGTCTCACGTACATGACATATCAATGTCAGCCATTGTTTGTCTTTGGTTCATTTGGGTCAAGGGCTTATTCATTTGGCATGGAGGGAAGGGAAGGGCAGGAAACCTTGATTGGCAGTTGCTCCAAGGCCATGTAGAATGCAGGAAGAAAACAGGGGTTCCATGGTGGACCCCACTGGCTGGCCAAACCAACACGCATTTCTACCTCATTCCCTCTGCCAATTTCCATTGTCAAGACTAGAAAAAGCGAAATCTTTGCCTTCCTAGCCTCCCTTGCAGCAAGGGATGGGTGTATTACACAGGTCTGGCCAATGAGACAAGCTGCTGTGGATGGAAGAAGGTGTCCCGGAAAAACTTTTGCTTTTGAATAAAAGGGACAGGTTTTGCCAGTACCAGCACTTCCCCACTTCTTCTTGTTTTGAACATGGCCATAAACCTTGGAATGACAGTCACCTGCTTTCTTGCAACCACGATAGAAAATGCAAGCGACTCACAGAAATACAGACTTTGGTATTGCTGGGTTGAACCAACTCTGGAATTACCTAAGCTAGATCTCTTGTTTTGTGAGAAAAATAAATCCTTATTTTTTTAAGTCATTGTTTATCAGGTGGTCTTCTGTTACTTGCAGCCAAACGTATTTTTTGGTAATTGTGGTAGATTGTATTATTGTTCCCAACTGTTTGCTCCCCTTCCTGTAATGGGATTATACATCCCTGTCCATTGTCATGTAAATTTCAGTGCCTCCCAGCAGTGGTATATCCTTTCCCACCCCCGACAGACTTGGACACAACTTGTTTTTTGTTTGTTTGTTTGTTTGCTTTTTGAGACAAGGTCTCACTCTGTCACCCAGGCTGGAGTGTAGTGTTGTGATCTCAGCTCACTGCAACCTCCGCCCCCCAGGTTCAAGCGATTCTCCCACTTCAGCCTCCTGAGTAGCTAGGACTACAGGCACACGCCACCACACCTGGTGAATTTTCATATTTTTTGGTAGAGATGGGGTTTCACCATATTAGCCAAGCTGGTCTCAAACTCCTGACCTGCCCACGTTGGCCTCCCAAAGTGCTGAGATCACAGACATGAGCCACTGTGCCTGGCCACAACTTGTTTTGATCAATGAACTGTGAGCAGATATGACAAATGCCAAGTCTGACCAGAAGCTTTAAGAGAGATTGTGTGATTCAGTTCTGTCACCTGCTGTTTTCCATCTGCCATATGGACAGCTTGTCCCAAATAGGGGCTGTTCCTTTAGACTGTGTCCCAGAATGAGAGATGCATGGAGCTGTAGCAGCTGAAATGTAACAAACATGAAATAAATGTTTGTTCTTGGAAGCCACTAACCTTGGGGTTGTTTGTTACTGCATCAAAGCTGACCAATACACTGAAAATGATCCTGTTACCTCCAAAACTAGTATGAATGTTAAGCATGCAAAATTAATGGTATCCACTATTGAAGGCTTTACTGAGAACATGACAATAAAGCTGAGGTCTCAAGCATGCAAAGTGATCAGCCATGCAGATAAACAGGTGAAGAGTATTCTAGGTCAGGGAATCACATACTCAAAGACCTGAGCCAGGAAGGTGCTTGGCATTTTATTTTTTTAAGACAGGGTATTACTTTGTCACCCAGGCTGGAATGCAATGGCGTGATCATGGCTCACTGCAGCTTTGACCTCCTGGGCCCGAGTGATCCTCCCTCCTCAGTCTCCTGAGTAGCTGGGACTATAGTCACATGCCACCACATCTGGCTTATTTTTTATTTTTAGTAAAGACAAGGTCTTGCTATGTTGCCAAGGCTAGTCTCAAACTCCTGGGTTCAAGCGCTCCTCCCACCTTGGCCTTCCAAAGTGCTGGGTTTACAGGAATGAGCCATTGTACCCGGCCATGCTTGGGATTTTTTTTTTTTTTTTGAGACGGAGTCTCGCTCTGTCACCCAGGCTGGAGTGCAGTGGTGCGATCTTGGCTCACTGCAACATCCGCCTCCTGGGTTCCAGCAATTCTCCCACCTCAGCCTCCCGAGTAGCTAGGGTTGCAGACATGCACCGCCATGCCTGATGAATATTTGTGTTTTTTGGTAGAGGCATGGTTTCCTCAAGTTGGCCAGGTTGGTCTCGAACTTGACTTCAGGTGATCCACCCATCTTGGCCTCCCAAAGTGCTGGGATTACAGGCATGAGCCACCACGCCCGGCCCATGCTTGGCATTTTTAAGAAACCAATGTCAGCATGACTTTCCTCTGTTCCCATTCTTCCTGTTTTCAGCTCTTTTAGCTTGGACTTCTGTTTCTAGTGCTACTCTCTTCTCCTTGGACTTGCTGTTCCAATTCAGCTTCACTGTCCCTGATCATTTGTCTCTCTAAGGGCTCAGCTTGCTCTCATCTCTGGCTCATTCCACTCTTCACTATTTGGTGTTGCCCATCCCAGCCCTGACCCCAGGAACTGGGTCAAGCCAGAACCCAGCCTGGAAACACAAGGCCAGGCATCAGACAAGGGGGTGGTTTCATTTCTCTCCCCAGGCTCATTTTGTGGTATTCCAGTTCAGCACTAGGGAAGCAGAAATCCTTCCATATTTCTTAATTGGTGGCCACACAGCTTGTTAAACTTAATTAATGAGGCATCATCAACTCATCTCTGATGCCTTGGTGGAAAGTTGAATTCCACATGCAGGTTGGGAAAACAGGTGGGTGAATGTGTCTCTGTGAGTTTCAGGGGTTGGTTGTATTCCTGGTGGGCACTCCTGGGATACTCGGTCTAAAACAGTCAAAATCTCATGTGTATTAAATGAATGATATGCTTGCTCCCAAATCCTGTGAAACAGGCTCATTTTAGTATACCTCCCTGCCCTCGAGTTCTACCCCTGAGAACTCTGTCACAGCCCTGCAATGCCTCCCTCTTCTCATGCCCCAGTCACTCAGTTTCTCAGGAGACCTTTCAGTTATTTATTTCTCACCCTTGTTTCTGAGAAAGTTGTGTCTTTTAAACAAATCCTGTCTTACTCAGGTGAGCCTGATTGGATCTCTGTTCCTTACAACTCAAGATGTTCAGACGAGCCCACCTGTCCCCCATTTTGCCCATGGCTGTCATCTGGTGGAGATCATAATAAGATTATTTGGAGAAGTGATGCCTGCCAACCCCAACCCTCATTGTAAAAAGAGCAGAAGATTTGGCTCTTTTTACAGTGGAGTGAAGACGAACCTAGCAAAGAGATGCTGAGAAAGGGTGGGAAAGTAGAGAGATCGAAACAAGGAGTTAGAGGCTGTGAAAAAGATGGAAGAGGCTGATGGCTCTTCCAGAATTCACAAGCTGGGGTCTTTGGGGACCCAATTCAGCCTTGCAAACATGTTTTGTTGGGCTGAAACCATGTCTTTAAAAAATGTTGAGTGTAAATGCTTTGAAGACAAGAATGCACTTTTCTGTTCACCATAGTCCCCACCAGTCCCTATTGTCCTCCCAGTGGCTTCCTCCACTTAGTTGGAGTCTAATGGTCTAGTTCTTTAGCCAGTTGAGTTTGTCATCTGTGCTTTATGTAAAAAGCCTGGTTAGAGGCTTTTCAGGAAAGGGTTAGAAAGGCCCTATCATTAAGTTTAACCCTTGTCTTACATTTGAAATCTTACACTTCTACCAGAGTCCCACACTATGAGCCTTATTAGACACTATCATTTCCATGCATCGAATGTGCTAAATAGTGATGTGCAAACCCGCGTTGGAAGTAAAGGCAGCATCTCGTGTTGTGTTGGACTCGTCTAAGGAGAGGAACTGACACTGCTTACCTGTTGCCGAAGACAAGCAGGAGGAGACCCTTGAGAGTTCCCTTTAGAAGCAAAGAGGTTTCTCAGTGGGATCATTTCCACCTCTGGTCCATCTGACTTCACATGGGAGGAAAAGCCAGAAATGTCCCCCTAAGCTAGAAGAGGGGAAAAAGAAAATGCACTTAGGAACTGCCGATGATAGGGAAGAGAGCAGGGGGCAACGTGTCCAGATCTTGCAAGAGACACTCAGGCAGCATTCCAGGCTCAGCCTGAACTTTCGACCCCATTGTCTACTCTAATTACTGGAACCAGCAGGATTAATTCCTCGACCTACTTTCCAGTTTTTTTGTTTTTTTTTTTTTTTTTTTTTTCTGCCACAGAGCGATAAGGCTGCACTGGGCTTCTCTCTGTCATTTGAATGCAACAGTGGGGTTACATGCAGACTCGTGTTAGAGCCAAAGGAGGGTCTGATCTTTGAACTGGGGGTTCAAGATCACTTCTTTTTAGTTGATTCTCAATAAAGAGCAGTCGAACACATGAAAACATCCCCTACTTTGAGAACAGAGATAGCAATGAAAACAAGATATTATTTTATACCTGCTAAATTAGCATAAAATTTAAACTGATACATTAAAAAAAATTTTCTTTAACTACCAAATGCTGGTGAGGTTGAAAGAAACCTGATGTTCACAAGTTGCTGGGTGGCACAATTTTATAATACAGCAATATATATTAGGGATCATTTAAAACCATGCTGTCCATTGATTCTGTAATCTCATTCCTGGGAAGTTGTCCAAAGGAAATGATTCCAAAGAAGGAAGAGCTGTATACAGAGACCTTCACTGCAGCATAGAGAGAAGAGTGTCAAAATGACTCATACGTAGGCTAGCAAACTCACGGGCCAAATTCTGCCAGAGGCCTGTTTTTGTATGGCCAGCCAGCTAAGAATGTTTTTTCTTTAAAGCCTTTTTAAAAGAATATTAACATGAACAAAAAAAAAATGCGAAGTATGGCCAGCGAGTTAAGAATGTTTTTTCTTTAAAGGCTTTTTTAAAAAGAATATTAACATGAACAAAAAAAAAAAAAAAGAGTAAAGTTAGCTGACCTCTAGAATAAGAAAAACTTGGATAAAGATTATAGAACAGCATAGAAAAATGTTTACCATACATTAAGCATTGCAAAATATAAAATGGAATTTCACTATGATATCAACCATTTAAAAAGATGTCCTGTGTATGCAGGAAGAGAAGGCGAAGATGAAATCAGTTGTTTGGGAGTGATTTGAAGGAAGTTATTACTCTTAGAATCCCTTCTTATCAGAAACAGCTCAGATGCTCATGGGTAGGGAGTTTATTTTCTAAATGTGTCATCCTTATGATAGAGTACTATGCAGCCATTAAAAATGATGCTTTGGGTCTGCATTTACTGAAATAGAAAGATGCTGATGACATACTGTCAAATGAAAAGGAACATTACAGAACAGCATACTCAGTGTGTTTTCATTTATATAAATTGAATACTGATCAATTTCTGTGTGTATGCATAGAGAACAATCTAGAAGGGCAAATACAAAATATGTTTGCAGCAATTATCTCTGAGTGATGGAATTTGGGGTGAATTTTACTTTTACTATTTGATGGTTTATATTTTTCTCAAACGACCACTTATTATCTTTATAATTAAAAAAACTCAACTGAAAACTTAAAAATTTGTCATTGGCAAGGAAGCCAAGGCTCTAGGAATCTGCTGTGCCCTCCCCTGTCTCTTTTCACTGCCTTCACCTTAAATGCCACTTCCTCCAGCCTCTGGGTCTCAGGCACAGGCCCAGGACTTGCTTTGGCTGCAAAATTTAAGGTGATGCCAAAAAACTCAGTGATCAAGATAAACATTTTAATGCCATATTTAAAAAAATCAAAATTAATGGGAAAATTCATGATGAACAAAATATTAAAATTTTTAATAAAGACAGGATCAGTATTATGGATTTTTCCCTTTTCCTCTGTCTCCAGTATGCCTTGGCACGGCACTTTTACTGAGTCTGTCTCTGTCTAAGACATTGATGCTTTGTTCACCATGAATTTTTGGCATTAATTTTTATTTTTAAAAATATTGTAATAAAATACTACTTATCTTGATACTGAGCCTTTTGGCACTCCCTTAAATATACTAAAAAATCATTGAATTGGACCTTTTCAAGAGAAATTTATGGTATATAAATTATACCTCTATAAAGCTGTTTAAAACTTTATTTGTGGATATGAAAATTTGAATTTTGTGTCATTTTCATGTATTACAAAAAGACAGCAAATCTGTTACCTGTTTTTAAAAATTTTTGAGACAGGTCATGCCCTGTTGCCCAGGCTGGAGTGCAGTGGTGTGATCACGGCTCACCATAGCCTCGACCTCCTGGACTCAAGCACTCCTCCCACCTCAGCCTCTCAAGTAGCTGGGACTATAGGCATGTACCACTACCCCTGGCTAATTTTTAGAAATTTTTGTACAGTTGGGGGTCTCACTATGTTGCTAGGCTGGTCTTGAACTCCTGAGCCCAAGTCATCCTCTCACTTCAGCCTGACAAAGTGCTGGAATTGCAGGTATGAGCCACCATACCTGGCCTAAGTTTCAAAATTGTTTGTAGGAACACGGTCTTGCTATGTTGGCCAGGCTATTCTTGAACTCGTGGAAGCAATCCTTTCACCTCCGCCTCCCAAAGAATTGGCATTACAGGCGTGAGCCACCACACTCTGCCTGCTTGCATGTTTCATATAGCCTACAGGTTAAGAATGATCTTTAAACTTATAAATAGTAGGGAAAAAAATCAAAAGAAGGATAATATTTTGTGATACATGAAAATGACACAAAATTTAAATTACAGGTGACCCCTGAGTTAAAACATGGGAAATAACTTAACACAGAACCTGACTTGCATCAATTTAGGCTTACAAAGGAGTCAAATGGCCTCTCGATGCTGTTTCTCCGAGGCAGGATAGGCGAATACCTGCCACTTGGGGTTGTTTTGAGGAAATGTGGACTGAGCACCTGCACAGAAGCCTCTACCTTTGCAAGGTTGACATTTCCAGGAGCAGAGAAGCCAAGCTACCACCCCAGGCAGCTTGCTCTGGAAGCACAGGAGTCACTGAACCAGCTCCAGTCACCAGTTCCATTCCTATATCTCTTTGGTCTCTTTCTGCCATAGATATTCCCCACTTCTTGCTCATATTTTTCAGCAGAGTTTTTAATTACTGTCCAAGCAGCCACCACCTAGGAGTTTATCTGCTTCATTACTGTGTGACAGGGCTATAAAACTGCAGATAACCCTGGCTCTCTGGGCAGGAGGGCTGCTGCCTTATCAGCCACCGTCTACAATAATTAACCATGCAGGGAAATAAAAACAAATATTGGACAACAGATGCCTCATCTGTGACCGAAAGCCCCTGACTCAACGAAAGCCAACTGGGCTGTGCCTCGGTGGCTCTCACTGAAGTGTTCCTGAAAATCTCCACCCTCAGAGTTTCTGTTTCACCCACCTGTTGCCTCCGAGTAGCAACCTCCCCACATCGCCAGCCTTCCGGCTTTCATAATTCATCCTCACTCACTTTAATTTTTTTTTTTTTTTTTAGAGACAGGGCCTGATTTTGTCACCCAGGCTGGAGTGCAGTGGCCCAATCATAGCTCACTGCAGCCTCGACCTCCTGGGCTCAAGCAATTCTCCCATCTCAGCCTCCTGAGTAGCTGGAACTACAGGCATGTGCCAGCACACCCAGCAAATTTAAAAAAAAAAAAAATTGTACGCCGGACGTGGTGGCTCATGCCTATAATCCCAGCACTTTGGGTGGATGAGGTGGGCAGATTACCTGAGTTCAGGAGTTCGAGACCAGCCTGGCCAACAAGGTGAAACCCCGTCTCTACTAAAAATCCAAAAGTTAGCCGGGTGTGGTGGTGGGTGCCTATAGTTCCAGCTACTCGGGGGGCTGAGGCACGAGAATCACTTGAACCCGGGAGGCAGAGGTTGCAATGAGCCAAGATCATGCCACTGTACTCCAGCCTGGGAAACAGAGAGAGACTCTGTCTCAAAAAAAAAAAAAAAAAAAAAAAAAAAAATTGTAGAGATGATGTCTCAGTATGTTGCCCAGGCTGATCTTGAATTCCTGGTCTCAAGGGATCCTTCTGCCTGGGCCTCCCAAAGCTCTGGGATTATAGGCATGAGCCACCATGCCCAGCCCCCACCTTCATCTTTGAACACTCTTTTCTCATCCCTCCCTCTCTTCTCTAGTCTAAGTCTTTCATGGCCCCCAATCCTTCCACTTTACTCTGTTGCGTCAGACCACCAGAAGGCAAAATGCCTTCCTTGATCATAGGCTTGTTGGAGGATTAAACAAGGTAAAGTACATGAAGGATCCAGCTTGGCGCCTGACCCAAGGTGGGTGCTTGGTCAATAACTCTTAGTACCCTGTCAATAGATGTCTTAAATAACAATGCCAAGTATTTGCAGGCATGTCATAATTTCTGGGAGTGCAGACTATCTACAGGTCAAATGTTGTTACCCAAAATGCAATGATCATCTTGCCTTACCAAAACGGTTCATAATCAACTCATTTATCCATTCATGCAACAGTGAGGGGGCTGGGTGCAGTGGCTCTTGACTGTAATCCCAGCAACTCAGGAGGCTGAGGTGAGGCCAGAGGATTGTTTGAGACCAGAAGTTGGAGGTTGCAGTGAGCTGTGATGGTGCCATTGCACTCCAGCCTGGGTGACCAAGGAAAAGCCGGACTCTAAAAATAAATATGTAAAATAAAATAGAGTTAAAAAAATAAGTAACAGCAAGGAGCATGTGTATCACATTAAGTAATTTGGACACTTCTGTAGGCATTGGAGGCATTGATGTTTTAAAGTAATTTACAAAAATATACTTATTGAAACCATGTAACTGAACATCTACTAAGCTCCAAGCACCGTTCTAGACAGTGGGGATTAAACAGAGAACAAGAGTAACATGGTTCCTGTCCTCAGGGAGCTTAATAAAATTTAGAGGGGGAGGCTGGGCATGGTGGCCTGTAATCCCAGCACTTTGGGAGGCCAAGGCAGGCAGATCACCTGAGGTCAGGAGTTCAAGACCAGCCTGGCCAACATGGCAAAACCCTGTCTCTACTAAAAATACAAAAATTAGCCAGGCATGCTGGTGGGTACCTGTAATCCCAGCTACTCTGGAGGCTGAGGCAGGAGAATCACTTGAACCTGAGAGGCGGAGGTTGCAGTGAGCAGAGATCGCGCCACCACACTCCAGCCTGGGCAACAGAGTAAGACTGCATCTCACACACACACACACACACACAAAAGGCCGGGCACGGTGGCTCACACCTGTAATCCCAGCACTTGGGAGGCCAAGGCGGGCGGATCACGAGGTCAGGAGATCGAGACCATCCTGGATAATACGGTGAAACCCCATCTCTACTAAAAATACAAAAAATTAGCCGTGCGTGGTGGCGGGTGCCTGTAGTCCCAGCTACTCGGGAGGCTGAGGCAGGAGAATGGCGTGAACCTGGGAGGCGGAGCTTGCAGTGAGCCGAGATTGCGCCACTGCATTCCAGCCTGGGCGACAGAGTGAGACTCCGTCTCAAACAAACAAAAAAAAACAAAAACAGGTTTAGAAGGGGAGCCAGGCCCAAGGAGCTTGCAGGAAAGATGAATCAGTCCAGGCAAAAGGTACAGCTCCTGAAGTTTCCTGGAGGAACAGCTTGAGCTCGCTGGCAGGATAAATGGGAGTGGCCCAGAGGCTGAGAGGGGCTTGGGCCTCCATATCCCAGTACAAGGGAATAGCACAGATGTTCCTGGAAGTGTTTCGAACATGCTGTTATACCAGAAGCTTGTTCTTAAACATAATTTGAAAGGCTTGCTGGGCTCCCAGCTTTTTTCATAAACCCACCATGTCTACATCATGGAGGTTTTGAGCCTTGGCTGCGTGGAATGTGGATTCAATGAAGCAACCTGTGCTTCAGTTTCTACATCTGAAAAATGGAGATGATAAAGACAACTCCACAGGGGTGTTAACAGAATAAAATGAAACAACATACTGAAAGCATTTGGAGGCAGTAAAAGCTAGATATTGTCATGTATGCTTATCCCTGCCAACTTGCCATCTCCTGCCTAGTCCCCACCCACAGGCAAAAGAAGGTGAGATAGATGCTACATAGTCCCTTAAAAAAGTTCTTTGTTTCATCTGTGGCACTACTGATTTATTAATTAATATCTTTGGAGAAGAAGCTGATGCCTGCCTTTTAGCTGCTTTGGCCATTGTATAGACCCTGTTAGTTAGTTACCCAATATTCATTTCCTCATTCGACTTTGCTAACAGAATGCAATTTTGCTTGGAGTAGCAATGTGCCAGCCTCAGAAGTTGGATCAAGATGGATTTAAGCAATCTGGCCATGTGACCCAGTTTTGGCCAATGAGATCTATGCAGAAAGCTTCTGCTTTTTTGACAAATGAGTTCACAGCTGGCATTGTCTCTGCCACCCTCTTACTGCCTTGAGTTGGGAAGGTGACCGGAGCTGTGGCAGCCACTGTGTGATCATGAGTAAATGGTGAAATCTGAGACAGTGGTTCTGACATGACCGGGCCACTCAACCAATACCACAATGTCTGTTTAGAGAGAAGATAGATCCTTAGGTGTTTAGCCGCTGTAATGGTTTTGGTTATAGGCAGTCAAATGTAATCCTGACTGGTTGAGCAGGGTTGAGCATAGACTGTTCAGAGCCATGAGCACCAAACAATGCATCAAGTCATGGGTATCTGGGGTCTAGAGTCAGGTTACCAGGCAGGCTCAGGAACTTAGAACCCAAGTCCTTGCAGTGAGGCAAGGACTGGAATACAGGGGTGCTGAGTCCCCTTGCTCAGCCAGAAACATGGAAGATGAGTTTGGAGGAGGAGGAAGTGCCTCCATCCAACCTAAGGCTGGGGCATGTTGGGGACAGAGGAATGGGTCTCCAGCAGGGACAAGAAGGGCTCAAACTCCCTGACATTTGGCTGGATCTGAGGTTTTCACTCCACTGCACGTCCTGCCCACTTGTTTCCTCAACAGATTGTAGTGTCTTGTTCCTCTGATTCTTTCTCATGAGGCCTTATTTTTACAACCTCCCTTTGTCCACTTGTGGCTCAGAATAAGGTAGAAAGCTGAGAGGGCAGCAAGCTTAAAACTCCAAGGGGCTGTAGCCCCTTCTCCCTGGCCACCCTCTCCGTGCATAAACAATTGCTGAGTGGGTGACTGAATGCATGAACGAGCATATCCTGCAGATTCCATGCTCTCACTATCTGTGCTAATCCATAATAATTTCTATTTGACTTTGGAATGCATTATGTAATTTGCATTCTGCAAATTTACCTTCCTAATTATGTTCTTCTTTGACTAACACAGAACTTAATTTGCACAGATTGAGTGATGGTCGGGGGAGGTTTGCTAGGTGGGATCATTAGGTGGCTAATCCATACATTGGCAGTCAAGAGTTGTCTATATTGGGAAGGTCAACTAGACTGATATTTGAAGCAGGGGTGGCGTGTGTGTGTATGTGTGGGCCTGGCGTCTTGCTTCTGCCTTAGCCATTCTGTGGAAACTGTGTTCCATAAAAACACTGCCTACCAGCTTGGGCTTGGCTTAGGCTTTCTGGCCTATCTTGCCACTGTTCTGAGAGTGACATGGTAGTCCATGGCTTTAAAGGCCCAGCATTGAATTAGATTTACACCTGGCCTTGCTCAGACTTCAGGACCTCAATGCTAGCAACTAGGTTCCCAGGTGAGTATCCTGGGTATAGGGATACTGCATTCTGCCTCCACTTGCCCAATGCATAAAAGAATGAATGAATGGTTGGATGGCTGGATGGCTGGATGGGTGGATGGATGGGTGGATGAACTCTTTATACAACAGGTTCCCAGTCTCGAATCTCAGTTCTTTAGAAATGAATGCTGTTTATTGACTCTTGTACCATCCACCCACCTGGATCTTCACTGACTGAACCTTCTGTTAGGGCTGGGTCTGAAGTTCACCTGGACCTTGATTAACTGGCTCTACTTTGCCCTGGAAAGGATCCCAAGCTCCCAATCTGGTTGGAGATTTTAGGCCTTATGTGCCAGGGCCTGGGATGGCTGGTTCCTGGTCTTGTTCTAATGTTTAGATGTCGATGGGGCCTGGCCTGGCCATGTGCCTTTGAGCTGGCAGGTCTCACCCCAGCTGCACAGCCAGCATTCAGTACAAATGAACCACTGATACTCAACTCATTCATAGTCTTTGTCCTGAACCATTCGCTTTGACGTAGCTAGCTTGGATTTTGTTCCTACTGCCTTCTAGGTATCTTGGCTCCCACCCCTATATTAACCCCCGGACTGATTTATGATTCCACACCATTGGCTGTGATCTCATGGTTCCCTCCTGGACAATGGGTCACACCTCACTTCCTAACCCACAATCCTGTCACTGGGCTCTGCCTTTGCTCCTCGATGATGGTTCACAGCAATTTCTTTGAGTACATCACCCACAGCTGCTTTTGATTAACATTGGCCAAATCCAGGACCCTATATCCATGGCATCTTGTAGCCTTCTCTCTCCTGGGTCTATCTGACCTCAGGAAATAGAGCAGGATGTTCATACCGATGAATCAGCTTGGAACCTTAACACCAGGTTCCCCTGATCTCTCTTGGCAACTGTCATTCATCAAACATTGATTAAATACTGACTGCATGTCCAGCACTGTGCTGGGCACTAGGGATTTAATGGTGACCTGAACGTAAGCAGTCATTACACTGAACCCCATTGGAGAGACACACATGTAAACAGCAAGTGCAATGTAGCAAGTTAAAGCCAGAACAGAAGTACCTGAGCTCTATGAACCAGCACAGCACCTCCCAGCAAGGCAAAGTCAGAAACGGAATAAGGAAGATGAAATCGACGTCAGATACCAAATGGTTTCCAACTAGAAGGCCTAGGGGATTGTTGTCCCTGAGTTTCCTCTCGGGAAACCAGACCTACTTCCTCCTCTGACTGGGGGGTCGGGGATTGGCAGGGGTTTGTGGGGGAAGAGGCACTGATAGCCCAGGTCTTCCCCTGTCTTTACCAATCATAAGTGCCACATGAGCTGAGCTGATAATCAACTATGGACGGCCAGCCAGGCACTCTCCGCAGCTACCTCGGCACAGAGGAAGACCTTATCAAGCCTCACCACTTGAAAGGAGAAGGATTGCTCCAAAGTGAATGCCCTGTTCCTACCCCACAGGAGAGTTGGAGGAATTACTGAACACACCATGACTGCAAAGTCTCGCCCAAGATAATGTGGAAAGGACTTTCGAAGAACTCCCTGATTCTAAGAAAAAATTAGAAGGAAGCCGTCATCTCCATGGGATAAGGTGAAAAATCAAGACGCAGATAGCAAAGAGGTCCTGGAGCAAGGCAGCATCAGAGTCAAGAGGAAAGCAGATGACACGAATTAACATGAAGGTTCGTTCCCTTCTCCTCCCCCATCACTGCTCACAGCCCACACTCAGGGTATGATACCCAGAAAAATGACCTCACCCTTTTGAACTGTGGGAGAAGAGAAAATCTGAAAGACTTTGTCATTCTGTCCAAATGATAGAATTTATTTGTTCAAAGATATTACATATACTTTACAAAAATTTTTTTAAAGAATTTATTTGGGCCAGGTGTGATGGCTCATGCCTGCAATTCCAGCACTTTGGGAGGCTGAGGCGGGCGGATCACCTGAGGTCAGGAGTTCAAGACCAGCCTGGCCAACATGGTGAAACCCCGTCTCTAATAAAAATACAAAATTCGCCGGGTGTGGTGGTGGGATCTGTAATCTCAGCTACTTGGGAGACTGAGGCAGGAGAATTTCTTGAACCCGGGAGGCGGAGGTTGCAGTGAGCCAAGATGGTACCATTGCACTCCAGCCTGGGTAACAGAGCGAGACTCCATCTCAAAAAAAAAAAAAGAATGTATTTGGAAAGAATTATTTAATTACTATGAATTAATTATCCAAGTAATTAATTACTTAATTACTTGGACAAAAGTATAATAGCAAAGGAAGTAGTGTCAGGAGTGGTGGAGGGGTCATTTTAATGAATAGATGAGGCTTACTGGAGAAGAGAACATAATCATTTTATGAAAATGATGCCGAACGTCCTCAAGAAAGTGCTTTTCCTTCCTCTTCCTGTCTGATTGGGCTCCCCTGTACCATATACTCGCTTTCTGGAGGTGGCATTCCCTCAGAACACAAGCTGGACAAGGCACAAGGCAAGAGACAGGCTTATCCATCAAGGAAGGTCCAAGGCTGGTCACAGTGGCTCACGCCTGTAATCCTAGCACCTTGGGAGGCCAAGAGGGCCGATCACTTGAGCTAAGGATTTTGAGACCAGCCTGGCAACAGGGCGAGACCCCGCCTCTACAAAAAATACAAAAATTAGCCAGACGTAGTGTCACATGCCTGTAGTTCCAACTATTCGGGAGGCTGAGGTGGGAGGATTGATTGAGCCCAGCGGGTGGAGGCTGCAGTGAGTTGTGATTGTGCCACTGCACTTCAGCCTGGGCCATAGAGTGAGACTCTGTCTCCAAATAAATAAATGAAAGAAGGTCCAAAAATATGATCTTTATAATACTTGGTATGTTGTTTATTTCTTTGTCAAAACCTTTTGTGTTAGCCATGGTTCTCCTAGAAGCAGAGACTAAAAATAAATTTAAAGCAGAAAGGTTTTATTAGAAGAAAGGTCTGTGGGAGAAGCAGGGAGGGAGACAGAGAAAGTGAGGAGGGCCACACAATCCCAAATGAAGGGGAGAGGAAAGGAAGTTGGGTGGGGGCCTGGAACAGTGGCTCACACCTGTAATCCCAGCACTTTGGGAGGCCGAGGTGAGTGGATCACTTGAGGCCAGGAGTACGAGACCAGCCTGGCCAACATGGAGAAACCCCCGTCTCTACTAAAAATACAAAAATCGGCCAGGTGTGGTGGCACAGGTCTGTCATCCCAGCCACTCGGGAGGCTGAGGCAGGAGAATTGCTTGAACCTTGGAGGCAGAGGTTGCAGTGAGCTGAGATCATGCCACTGCACTCCAGCCTGGGTGTCAGAGTGAGACTGTCTTATAAAAAAGAAAGAGGGAAGGGAAGGGGAGGAGAGGGGAGGGGAGGCGAGGGGAGGGAAGGGAAGGGAAAGTTGGGTAGGATCTAGTTTATGATGGGTAAAAAAATTTTTTTTTTTTAAAAGAAGAAATTTGGGTGGGAGTGTCCTGGACTCCCATGCAGTCTAAGGAAGGTTTGAGAAGGCCCTTGGAGAATTCTCAAGCTCAAGTCACCGTTGGAGGAGCCCTGCACCTCCCATGAACAGGCTGCCTTTGTGTCTCTGACGTGCTCAGTTGCTGGCCGAGAGCTGCAGAATTGGGATGGCAGCGCCAGCGTCTGGGGCGCTTGGTCTATTATAGGCTGTATTACTCAGGGTTCTCCAGAGAAACAGAACCAATAGGAAATGTGTAGATATAGAGAAAGAGATTTATTATGGGGGATTGGCTCACACAATTATGAAGACTGAGAAGTTCCACAATCTGCCATCTGCAAGCTGAAGACCCAGGAAAACTGGTAGTATAGTTCCAGTCCAATGAAGCCCAGAGGCCTGAGAACCAGGGAAACCAATGGCATAGGTCCCAGTCTGAATCCTAAGTCCCCCAAACCAGGAGTGCTGATGCCTGAGGGCAAGAGAAGGTGATGTTCCAGCTCAAGCAGACAGCAAATTCACGCTTCCTAAACCTTTTTCTTCTATTTGAGCTCTCAATGGATGACATGACGCTCACCTGGATTGGTGAAGGCAAACATTATTCAATCTACCAATTCAAATGCTAATCTCTTCTGGAAATACCCTCACGGACATACCCAGAAATAATGTTTTACCAGCCATCTGGGCATCCCTTAACCTAGTCCAGTAGACACATAAAATTAATCATCACACATGGAAGTCTGGTCACTTCACATCTCTTCACAGTGACGGCGGCTCCAGTTTCCAGTCCAAATCAGTGTACGTGCTAGGGGGCTTTCTGCACAGCTTTTGGGTGGGGTAGTCAATCGAAGAGATCAAGTTTGCATGCTGGAATATTTTAGTTGCTGAGATATTTCAATGGTTTGTGAGGACCATGGGGAAATAAACATTTAAAATTAAAAGTGGCTTGGAAAATCAAGGCAGTTTCTCAGCGGTCGTCCCCCGTTGACAGAAATATTTGGGACACTTGTTATAATTTCTTTATTTCTACCCAGACTTATTTAATCAAACCTTGGAGGTGAGAACCAGAGCTCTAATACACACCAATACCATATTTATAGTTAGCATCAAAGTAAAGGGAAGTTTGAGGTGATTTACACCAAATCCAAACTCAGTGATATCCGAGTAAGTGAAATTTGACTATATTTTAATATTGCAATCTCCCTGCATTTTTCTTGCCACTGATAGCTACATCTACCCTTTTGCTTTAAATTCCTTCTATTTTCCAATCCCTTCTGTCAGACAGCTAAAAAAAATAAAAAGGTTACAATATTCTTAGAAAACTGTGCTTCAGAGAAAGCAGTGAGGTTACTGAATTGTTTCTCCTCTGTTAATTTGAGAATCTTAAATTATGCATGTTGTTTTGCACACATTTGCATGTTCAATTCACATGCCTGAGTTATTCGTCTACAAGATAAAACCAAGCATAGTAATTCAAGTAACCTGTGTCTGATTTCTCTTCACCCAAATTTCAGGGCTAACCGAGTTGCAGTTAAAGAATGGATAATTAAATCACTTGGGAAGCGCAGGGGAGTGCTGGTGGATAGGAAAGATGGGGTTACTGAGCCAACTCCTGCCTCCATCCCGTCTAGATTGCCAATCGTTTCTCCTTCCATGACCTGCTGGATTTCATAACCTCCACGAGGCCCCTTTCCCAGAAGGGACTCACTGTCCTGGTTACAATCCTTAAATCTAGCTGGGCAGGAAGGCCAGGAGTGGAGTTTGTCCTCTGCCTGGTGTGGATAACCTTGACCATAAAGAAACCACCACAATACAAATGGCCCTGAAATCTGAACCAATGCCACCGCAATATGCAGATGAGAAAGTCAGAACCATTCCTCCATTGGCTGACTGCCGGCCTGACGTCACAATGGCCCAGCCCAGCGTGGCCAGAAGTGCTGTGGGCAACTTTCTGGACAAGTTGGAAAGCTTGTGTGTGTGGGTGTGTGTGGGTGTGTGTGGGTGTGTGTGTGGGGGGGGGGGGTGTCTTTTTTTTTTTTTTTATAATCAGCTGGTGCTGGTTTCCTGCATTTCCTGTGTTACAGGGGGGAAAAAGGTGTTTATGTACAGCAAGAACTGATGAACTCAGGGCTGAAGAGCATTTTGTTCTCTGTGGCAGCTGTATCCCTTTCCTTAGGGGAGATCTATGTTAGAAACAAAAATGTCATAGGGGAAGGTTGTGAATTCTAAATGAACTGTGGGGACCTCACGAACCTCTTCAGCTTAGTGGTTTCCAGGAAGCCCCAGGCTGAGCCAAACTTTGTGACTTAGCTGGTGTGAGTCTTTGGCTGTGATCTTGACCACAAACTTCAAGATATGCAGGCATGGGAGGCTGGGGGCCTTTTTTATTTTTCTCTACCTCACTTTGCCAGGTTCAATGCAAAGACAGAATCCAATCCTCTGATCTGTGAACTTCTGACGATTCCCCGCCCTCAATGTGCTGGTGGTAGGAAAATTTCCTCTTCTCTTTTCTTTTCTTTCTTTCTCTTTCTCTCTTTCTTTCTCCCTCCCTGCCTTCCTGCCTTCCTTCCCTCCCTCCCTCCTTTTCTTTCTTTTCTTTTCCCTTCTTTCCTTCCTTCCTTCCTTCCTTCTTTCTTTCTCTTTTAGACGGAGTCTTGCTCTGTCGCCCAGGCTGGAGTGCAGTGGCGCAATCTTGGCTCACTGCAAGCTCCACCTCCCAGGTTCACGCCATTCTCCTGCCTCAGCCTCCCGAGTAGCCTGGACTACAGGTGCCCGCCACCACGCCCGGCTAATTTTTTTGTATTTTTAGTAGAGACGGGGTTTCACCATGTTAGCCAGGATGGTCTCAATCTCCTGACCTCGTGACCCACCTGCCTCGGCCTCCCAAAGTGCTGGGATTACAGGCGTGAGCCACCACACCGGTCTTCCTTCCTTCCTTCCTTCCTTCCTTCTTTCTTTTTCTTTCTTTCTTTCCCTCCCCGCCCTCCCTCCATTCCTTCCTTCTTCTTTCTTTCTTTCCCTCCCCTCCCTCCCTCCCTCCCTTTCTTCCTTCCTTCCTTCCTTCTTTCCCTCCCCTCCCTCCCTTCCTTCCTTCTTTCCCTCCCCTCCCTCCCTCCCTTCCTTCTTTCCCTCCCCTCCGCTTCCTCCCTTCCTTCCTTCCTTCTTTTTCTTTCTTTCTTTCCCTCCCCTCCCTCCCTCCCTTCCTTCCTTCTTTCTTTTCTTTCTTTTTTTTCTGACAGAGTCTTGCTTTATCGCCCAGGCTGGAGTGCAGTGGCACAATCTCAGCTCACTGCAACCTCCACCTCCCAGGTTCAAGCCATTCTCCTGCCTCAGTCTTCCAAGTAGCTGGAATTACAGGTACCCACCATCATGCCTGGCTAATTTTTGTATTTTTAGCAGAGATGGGATTTCACTATGTTGGTCAGGCTGGTCTCAAACTCCTGACCTTAGGTGATCCGCCCACCTCAGCCTCCCAAAGTGCTGGGATTACGAGTGTGAGCTGCCGCACCCTACCTAGAGAGAGATAGATTTCTTACAATGTTATTTGAGCACCTGGATCCAGCTGAACCTGAAACCACAACTCCTGCACATTTTTGTTAATGGCACCAATACATTTACATTTTGATGTAATTTGGATTGAGCTGAATTTCTGTAAAGTCAGTAAAGGAGTTCTCACTGGTACCTCCAACTTCCCCTGGGCCCCTCCCTGTGTGGTTTCTTACTAGTCTCTTGTGCTTCTGTCAGCGTTGGTGGGGGAGGGAAAGAGTCCATGTGATGGCACATGGGTGATAGATAGGGGAGTTGAGTCATGGTGGAGTACAGCCCAGGGATCAACCTAAGGAGACTGGGGTCAGATAGGACTGGGCAACGAATATCCCCTTTCTGAGCCTCAGTTCTCCCATCTGTAACATGGGAAGAGAGACAGTCCCTCCCTCTTGGGGTTGTCTGCAGGTGGGATGTAGTGTCTAGGGCATAATAAGTGCTCAAGAAAAAGTGGCTATTAGAATAGTCCTAGATGGGGTCTTCTCCAGGCCTCTGGTGCAATGCAGGGACAATGGAGGGGAAGGGAAGGTTTTTAGAACCTTCCCTGGGGTTTGTAACCAACAACTCTGGGCCACTGTTGTCACTGCCAACCACAAGCACCTGCCGAGCAAACGGCACGCACCTGTCACCCGTCACTCCGAGAAGGGGCTCCAATCCAGCCAGAGCAGGCGGCCTCTATTCTAGGCCAGATCCTGGCTGTGTGCAGCGTCTGTGAGCTCGCCCACCTGTTCTGAAACCCAGCTGGGCTCCAGTCTCTGCCTGTCCTACCTCCCACCCCCAGCTTCCTTCCTGGAGCAAACGTTGATCCGATGCCTTTCATGTCCCAGGGACTGTGCTAGGAACCATGGGGATGCAAGGGCAGAAACCTGAGTTAGCGAGTTTCATACTTTGTGCCATGCTGTGTGCCCAGGGTGGGCATTGCATATGCTTGTCTCAGCCACACAAAGCCTGAGAGGTGTGCTAAACACACCCGTTTTGTAGAGGCTCAGACTGAAAGCACTGCCTGCTGAAGGTGGTGGAGTTGATACAAACACTGTGTGTTTCTTTTCTTTTTGCTTTTTCGAGACAAGATCTTGCTCTGTTGCCCAGGGTGGAGTGCAGTGGCGTGATCTTGGCTCACTGCAGCCTCAAACTCCTGGGTTCAAGTGATTGTCCTGCCTCAGCCTCCTGAGTACCTGGAACTACAGGTGTGTGCCACCACACTCGGTTGAGTTTTAAATTTTTGGAAATGGGGTCTCACTACGTTGCCCAGGCTGGTCTCAAACTCCTGGCCTCAAGCAATCATCCCTCCTCGGCCTCCCAAAAAGCTAGGATTACAGGCGTGAGCCACTGCGCCTGGCCCTGTGTGTTTCTTCAAAGCCCATATTCTTTAATATGCTGCCTGTTACAATAAGGATTACACTGTGAAATGCTATTACATTTAAAAACATAGTGCAGGCCGGGCGCGGTGGCTCACACCTGTAATCCCAGCACTTGGGGATGCCAAGGTGGGCGGATCACAAGGTCAGGAGTTCGAGACCAGCCTGACCAACATGGTGAAACCCCGTCTCTACTAAAAATACAAAAATTAGCCAGGTGTGGTGGCACGCGCCTGTAATCCCAGCTACTCGGGAGGCTGAGGCAGGAGAAGCGCTTGAACCCAGGAGGCAGAGGTTGCAGTGAGCCAAGATCTCACTGCTGCACTCCAGCCTGGGCAAGAGAGGGAGAGTCTGTCTCAAAAAGAAAAAAAAAAAAAAAAAAAAGTAGTGTATAGCTGGCTGGGGTGGCTCATGCCTGTAAACTTGGGAGGCTGAGGTAGGAAGATTTCTTGAGCCCAGGAGTTCGAGGCTGCAATGAGCTATAATTGAGCCACTGCACTCCAACCTGGGTGACAGAGTTAGGTCTTGATTAAAAAAAAACAAAAAAACGACATAGTGCCTAGTATATAGTAAGTGCCAATAAATAGTAGATATAAATCCTACTTGGATTCTAGCTCTCACATAGCCATGGTATGTAGAGTAGGGAGTATGTAGATGTTAATACATCTACATGGTATGTAGATATATTAATAACTGACTCAAAAACAGAAGGCAGGGCTGGGCGCGCTGGCTCACGCCTGTAATCCCAGCACTTTGGGAGGCCAAGGCAGGTGGATCACGAGGTCAGGAGATCGAGACCTTCCTGGCTAACATGGTGAAACCCTGTCTCTACTAAAGATACAAAAAATTAGTCCGGTGTGGTGGCAGGCGCCTGTAGTCCCAGCTACTCGGGAGGCTGAGACAGGAGAATGGCATGAACCTAGGAGGCAGAGCTTGCAGTGAGCCAAGATCATGCCACTGCACTCCAGCCTGGGCGACAGAGCAAGACTCCATCTCAAAAAAAGAAAAAAAAAAAAACCAAAAAGCAGAAGGCAGAAAGCAGAGCTGTGCAACAGACAGAGACTGTGAACCCCATATGTAATGAAACATTTTCTAGTAGCCACATTAAAAAGAAACAGGTGAAATTAATTTTTATAAGATATTTTATTTAGCCCAATATGCCTCAAATATTATAATGCTAACATGTAATCAATATAAAACTGTTGTTATTATTATTATTATTGAGATAGGGTCTCATTTTGTCACCCAGGCTGGAGTGCAGTGGTGTAATCACAGCTCGCTGCAGCCTTGACCTCCTGGGCACAAGCGATCCTCCCACATCAGCCTCCTGAGTAGCTGGGACTACAAGAATGCGTTACCATGCTCAGCTAATTTCTGTGTCTTTTGTAGAGACAGGATTTTGCCATGTTGCCCAGGCTGGTCTCAAACTCCAGGGCTTAAGTGATCTGCCTGCCTCAGCCTCCCAAAGTGCTGAGAATACAGGTGTGAGTCACCACACTTTGTTTTTTTGTTTGTTTGTTTGTTTTGAGACGGAGTCTTGCTCTGTCGCCCAGGCGGGAGTGCAGTAGTGTGAACTCAGCTCACTGCAAGCTCTGCCTCCCGGGTTCACACCATTCTGTCTCAGCCTCCCGAGTAGCTGGGACTACAGGTGCCCGCCACCATGCCTGGCTAATTTTTGTATTTTTAGTAGAGATGGGGTTTCACTGTGTTAGCCAGGATGGTTTCGATCTCCTGACCTCATGATCTGCCTGCCTCGGCCTCCCAAAGTGCTGGGATTTACAGGCGTGAGCCATTGTGCCCGACCCCACACTTTGCATTTTCTGCATTTTTTTTTTTTTTTTTTTTTTTTGAGACAGAGAGTCTCACTCTGTCACCCAGGCTGGAGTGCAGTGGCATGACCTTGATCTTGGCTCACTGCAACGTCCACCTCCCGAGTTCAAGCAACTCTCCCGCCTCAGCCTCCTGAGTAGCTGGGATTACAGGTGTGTGCCACCACACCTGACTAATTTTTGTATTTTTAGTAGAGATGGGGTTTCACCATGTTGTCCCGGCTGGTCTCGAACTCCTGATTTCAAGTGATCTGCCTGCCTCAGCCTTCCAAAGTGCTGTGATTACAGGCATGAGCCACTGCACCTGGCCAAAAAAAATTATTAATGAGACATTTTACATTTTTTTTTTTGACGAAGTCTTTGAAATCTCTGTGTAAGTATAGAGCATCCCAATTGAGGTGCTAAATTTTTATCAGAAATACTTGATCTGTATTTAGATCTCATAAAATTTATGGTTGAATAAGTTCGAGTGTAATTTGCATGCCCAAGGTGCTCCAAGCAAAGTTTTCCAATAACTGAATGCAGTATTAGTTTTTTTAGCTTAAATATAAAGGTAAATAAAATTAAAAATTCAGTTACACGGTCACACTTGCCACATTTCAGTGCCCAATAGCCATATCTGGCCATTGTGTTAAGCAGGGTGGTAGAAAGGACGCCTGTGAGGTAGAGGATTCCAGGTGAGACTTTAGGGGTTGATATTTAGTGTGGAGAAAATACATGTCAAAACACATGGACAAAAAGAGGCAAATTCTGCGGTTGCCTACCCAATATCTGTAACCCCTTTTCCTTAGCAACTCAATTTAGATTTTTGTTAGGAGTAGCAATAGATCAAATTAAAAGAAAGAAAGAAAGAAAGAAAGAAAGAAAGAAAGAAAGAAAGAAAGAAAGAAAGAAAGAAAGAAAAACTACATCTGTGAGCTCCCTTTACAGATAGTGTTCCTAAGCCATATCTTATTAATAGTCACTGGGAAGGCTGGACACAGTGGCTCACGCCTGTAATCCCAGCACTTTGGGAGGCCAAAGGGGGACGGATTACATGAGTTCAGGAGTTCTAAACCAGCCTGGCCAACATGATGAAACCCCATCTCTAGTAAAAATATAAAAATTAGCCAGACGTGGTGGTGGGCTCCTGTAATCCCAGCTACTTGGGAGGCTGAGGCAGGAGAATTGCTTGAACCTGGGAGGTGGAGGTTGCAGTGAGTCGAGAGGGTGTCATTGCACTCAGCCTGGGCGACGGAGTGAGACTCAAAAAACAAACAAACAAACAAACAAAAAACTAAGTGGGAAGTAGTTGGGTGGAGCTTCCAGGAAATCTCTTTAAAGAATGGGGCTGACTCACCTGAGATACCCTTCTGCCCTCCCTTCTTCCTCCTTCTTTGTGCCTGGAATGAAGACATGATGGCTGGAGTTGCAGTAGTAATTGTGTGGCCTTGATCACTGAAACCATGCTCGAAGGATAACAGAGAGGAAAGACAGAATGAACACGGGATATTGATGATCTGGGGGACATGTCAACCTGGACTTCTTTTTTTTTTTTTTTTAAAGATTTGTTTTTTAAGAAAAGAAACCTTTACCTTGTTTAAACCACTGTTATTTCAGTTCCCTGTTACTAGAAGTCAAGCACAATTCCTAACTGATACAAAAGTGTGCAAGTGTCAAAAAAGAAGTGAATAGTTTGGTGTGACTTGTGTATTTGATAAACCATCCTAGGAAAAGCATTTGTTTATTATTTACTTAATGAATACTGCTTGCAGGACTTGTAAAGTATAATGTATGTAATCACCACCGCTTTCACGTTTTATAGATAAGGAAACTGAGACAGAAGTGAAGCAATTTGGTCAAGGTCCCAAAGCTAATAAGTAGTGAATGTGGCTGGGCGTGGTGGCTTATGCCTATAGTCCCAGCATTTGGGGAGGCTGAGGCAGGTGGATCACATGAGGTCAGGAGTTCAAGATCAGCCTGGCCAACACGGTAAAACTCCGTCTTTACTAAAAATACAAAAATTATCCGGGTGTGGTGGCACACAACCATAGTCCCAGCTACTCGGGAGGCTAAAGCAAGAGAATCGCTTGAACCTGCAAGGCAGAGGTTGCAGTGAGCTGAGATCATGCTACTACACTCCAGCTTGGGCAACAGAGCAAGACTGTCTCAAAAACAAAACAAAACAAAACAAAAAACCCAAGTAGTGAATGTAGGCTTCCAGTCCAGGCAGTTTGACCAAAGGGCCGCTGTCTTATGTGGAAGTCAAGGAATTACGGCTGAATAATGTGAAGGAATTCGAACTGGGTTCAGACACGTGAACCATGGCCTGGATGTCCCAATCTCACTTGCCTGGTGTCCTCGGGCCCCTGTGGGTCTCCGAACACCAACTTCAGCTCATCTACTTGGGTGTGCCACACCAGTGGTACACCAGTGTGACTGCACCAATGTGACTGCAATTGTGTGTGTGCCATTGTGTGTCACACCAATGCGACTGCACTCTAGACTCCGGGCCATTCTCCTGGGATTTGCCTCCACGCCCCTCCCCCTTCATGATATGCTAACTGGCTTTGCAGAGGTGGCCTGTTGGCGGCACACTGTATTCTGCACATGCTGGAATCGGTGCCAGCTCTCCTGTTTCCCCGCAAGCTGTTTGGTCCAGCAGGGAGCTTCCTTGTTTTTGCTCTAAGTGCAGTGGCTTTCCCGGGGGCGCCCGCAGCAGAAAGGACTGGAGTCGGTCTGTCTGGGCTATTGTTCAGCTGGTAGGCATCCGTATGCCATGCTGGGCATTCATAGCTGGCGTCTATTCTGATTGGCCAGTGGCCATGCTGTGCTGGTTATTAAAGAGTTTTAATATAATCCCAGCCTGAGTTATAAACTCTGTGTCTTAGCGTTTATATGATCATGGGCAAACCACTTCACTTCTTAGTTTTAATGTACTCATCTATAAAATGGGAATATAATACATCCAGGGGTTACAAAGAAGGCGAAATCAGACCACGTCTGCAAAGGACTTAGCAGTGCACCTAGCTCCCTGACCGTGCTTGGTAGCTGGTAGGAACTATTATTTTGCTAGTGACGTCTTGGATCTCAAGTGTGGGCAGGTCAGAGCTCTTGCTTCCTGGGTTGACAGTGAAGGGTGAGGAACAGCCTTGACATTGAAAAACCGCAGGCTATTAGCTCTAAACTTCTGTCTGGTATAATGGAAGGAACATCGGTCTTGGATTTAGGTATTCTGGGGTCTGGTTCTAGCTTAGGTTGCTGATGTGGGACAGTCCCTTGGGAGCTGTGAGTGAGAGGATGTGGGACAAAGTCCCATGAGGTCAGGTAGGCTGTGCAAATGGGAGAAACTGAGCAACTGGGGACTCGGGATTCCGATACTAGGAGAAGGCAGAGGTAGTGGGCATGGGGCCTGGGGATGGGAAACATTCTCTTTTAGAGACAGTGTCTTGCTCTGTGGCCCAGGCTAGAGTGTGGCCCAGGCTAGAGTGCAGTGGCACCATCACAGCTCACTGCAGCCTCAAGCTCCTAAGCTCAAGCGAAAGCCCAGCCAATTTTTTATTTTTTATTTTTTGTAGAGATGGGGTTTCACTATGTTGTTCAGGCTGGTCTTGAACTCCTGGGGTCAAGTGATCCTCCCACCTCAGCCTCCCAAAATACTGGGATTACAGGAGTGAGCCACTGAGCCCAGCCAAAGTGTCCTCTCTCTTTTTTTTTTTTTTTTTGAGATGGAGTCTTGCTCTGTCGCCCAGGCTGGAGTGCAGTAGCTCAATCTTGGCTCACTGCAGCCTCTGCTTCCCAGGCTCAAGCAATTATCCTGCCTCAGCCTCCCCAGTAGCTGGGACCACAGATGCCTGTCACCACACCCAGCTAATTTTGTATTATTAGTAGAGATGGGGTTTCACCATGTTGGCCAGGCTGGTCTCAAACTCCTGACCTCGTGATCCACCCACCTGAGCCTCCCAAAGTGCTGGGATTACAGGCATGAGTCACCACACCCGGCCCCAAAGGGTCCTCTCTTAAAGTAGGACGGTTCTGGCAGCCTGGGGTGGCTCCTGACAACTTTGTGAAGCGGAGGGAGATAGAAATAAATAAACATCTATTAAGTTCCTACTATGAGCCAAACTCTATGTGTTATCTTAATTTTTATAAAGGAGTTCAAGGAAGATTTTTTTTTTTTTTTTTTTTGATACGGAGTCTTGCTCTGTCGCCAGGCTAGAGTATAGTGGCGTGATCTCGGCTCACTGCAACCTCCACGTCCCGGGTTCAAGCAGTTCTCCGGTCTCAGCCTCCCAAGTAGCTGGGACTACAGGTGCGTACCACCAAGCCTAGCTAATTTTTGTACTTTTAGTAGAGATGAGGTTTCACCATGTTGGCCAGGATGGTCTTGATCTCTTGACCGTGTGATCCGCCCGCCTCGGCCTCCCAAAGTGCTGATTGTATCCCCGTTTTATAGAGGAGGAGATTGAGGCCTGGAGACAGAAGGGATTTGTGCAAGGGCCGCATTGCTGGGAGGCAGCAGAGGAGCCAGAATTCAAACGCAAGCCTGACTGTCCATGGGAGTATCTTTTTAGTTTCTTGAAAAACACCAATGTTTGCCCCTCAGGGCTTCCTCCTGCCTCTGTTGTGCCTCTGCCTGCCATTTCCTCTGCATCCTCCAAGTGCTTCCCAGGCTGGCTTCTTCTGGCCCTGCTGGTCTCTGTTTAAACATCGCCCTTTGAGGAGGCCTTCCCTGACCCCTCCTCCCCCCGCCGCGCCTACCAGCGTAATTCTGGCTCTTTGAGTGGTTCACTGCGTCACAAGTCACAATCACTTATTAACTTTGTGTTTGCTTCTTTTATCTAGACGAGGGCTTTAATTTCAAGGAGCTCACATTCAAATGGAGCAGAAAGGCACTGAACCCAGAAACAAATAATTCTCTAGGATGGTGGTACGTGGTAAGAAGAAAATAAAACAAGGCAACAGGAGAGAAAGTGATGGAGGCTGAATGTAGACGGGCTGATCAAGGAAGGCTTCTCTAGGAGGTGTTTTGATGAGATCTGAGAGTTGAGGAGAAAGTTGTTTGAAAATCCAGGGAAATGGCAGGGCATGGTAGCTCACTCTGTAATCCCAGCACTTTGGGAGGCTGAGGCGGGCTGATCACTTGAGGTCAGGAGTTCAAGACCAGCCTGGCCAACATGGTGAAACACTATCTCTACTAAAAATACAAAAAATGAGGCCGGGCGCAGTGTCTCACGCCTGTAATCCCAGCACTTTGGGAGGCCAAGGCAGGCGGATCACGAGGTCAGGAGATCGAGACCATCCTGGCTAACACGGTGAAACTCCGTCTCTACTAACAATACAAAAAAAATTAGCCAGGCGTGGTGGCGGGTGCCAGTAGTCCTAGCTACTCGGGAGGCTGAGGCAAGAGAATGGCGTGAACCCGGGAGGCGGAGCTTGCAGTGAGCTGAGATCGCGCCACTGCACTCCAGCCTGGGCGACAGAGCTAGACTCCGTCTCAAAAAAAAAAATTAGCCGGGCGTGGTGGTGGGCACCTGTAATCGAAACTACTTGGGAGGCAGAGGCAGGAGAATTGCTTGAACTTGGGAGGTGGAAGTTGCAGCAAGCCAAGCTTGCACCACTGCACCCCAGCCTGGACAACAGAGTGAAACTGTGTCAAAAAAAAAAAAAAAAAAAGGCCGGGAGCGGTGGCTTATGCCTGTAACTCCAACACTTTGGGAGGTTGAGGCGAGTGGATCACCTGAGGTCAGGAGTTCGAGACCAGCCTGACCCATATGATAAAACCCCTTCTCTGCTAAAAATACAAAAATTAGCCGGGCATGGTGGCGGGCGCCTGTAACCCCAGCTACTCTGGAGGCTGAGACAGGAGAATCGCTTGAACCCGGCAGGCGGAGGTTGTAGTCAGCTGAGATCGCACCATTGTGCTCCAGCCTGGGCAACAAGAGCGAAACTGCATCTCAAAAACAAAGAAAGAAAGAAAATCCAGAGAAAAGGTATTCCAGGCAGATGGAACAGCCTGTGGAAAGGCCCTGGGGTGCAAATGAGTTTTGTGTGTTCAAGAGACAGAAAGAAAGGCAAGTGGCTGGAGCTTGATGGCCTGGGAGACAAGGCCAGAGGCCACATCACATAAGGCCTTAGAGGCTGAGATAAGGAGTTGGTTCGTTGCTTATGGTTTGTCTCCTAATTAAACTGTGAACTCCATGAGGGCAGGGACCTAGTCTGTCTTATTCACCACTGGGTTCCTAGACTCTAGCCCAGTGCTTGGCACATGGCAGGCACTCAACTGAGCCAATAAATGCACGTGTCAGCACACTGCCTTCTACAATCTTGCTACATTCCCCGTGTGGTTTTTGAGCATTTCTCATGCCTGGCCTTCCTGTCTTCCCCTTGGCGTCTCATTCATTCCAAGCCCTAGTTCTGAGAATGCATCCTAACCCTGTGAGGTCATCAACTCACAAAATCTCAAGGGTCTACTTCCAGGCAGAGCTGCATTTTTTTTTAAATTAAAAAAAAATTTTTTTTTTGAAACCGAGTCTCGCTCTGTTGCCCAGGCTGGAGTGCAGTGGCGTGATCTCAGCTCACTGCAACCTCCACCCTCCTGGGTTCAAGTGATTCTCCTGCCTCAGCCTCCCAAGTAGCTGGGACTACAGGCGTGCGCTGCTACGCCTGGCTAATTTTTTGTATTTTTAGTAGAGACAGGGTTTCACCATGTTAGTCAAGCTGGTCTCGTATTCCTGACCTCAAGTGATTCTCCTGCCTCTGCCTCCCAAAATGCTGAGATTATAGGAGTAAGCCACCGAGCCCGGCCAAGAGCTGCATTTGAAGAACACATTTCACAGGGGTCCTAAAAACTTTATGGCATCAAATGGTGGAGTTCCAGGCCCACGTGTCTGTGCTCACATGCATGTATATGCTTCGAGGTCCTAGTGCCCCCTCAGATCCATGCAAGAAAGCTGCCCTGACCCACCAGCTGTTAGGAAACTCGGTCACATCGATAATTCCTATGACTTGTCCTGCCGGTGCCCGAGGGAGTGGGAAGTTAATTAGCTTTGCTGGAAAGGGCCTGTGAAATGTCGGGAACTCTGTGGTCTGAGAACCGTCTAAACTCACTGTACAATTCTGCATTCCAGCCCCAGCCCGGGCTCACTCCACCAGATCTCACGCCTGCTCACGGCGTTACGTGGTATTTACAAACAGTGGACACTCGTGGGTCAGTGGGGTACAGGAACGGGACGCCCCCGTGCTGCATCTGAGTTGTCCTACAGTTAATTTAACGATGAAACAATCACCAGACATTCTTCTTTCTCTGGGGAGTGCAAATGGCTTTATAAACACCAGGCCTACGGCTAGTGAGGGAGGCAGAGGTAAACGGTTTACCTTGGATGGGGAGTGAGTGTTCAGTCCATTAAGCGGAGTCCAAGAGCAGAAGTTAATTGTCCCTCCAGGCCTGGAAGTTAATTCGGCCTTGAAAATAGTTCTCAAAATCCATTTGCTGACCACTTCAGCCCACACTGATCGCGTCCCGCCAACTGCACTTGAACACATGTCTACTGGCCATTTGCTTGGTCCGACTGACTCAGAGACACTGGCCCAGGAAGTCTACGACCTAGGACTTCTCCACTTCTCAAAGTGGAGAACACAGTTCTTTGTCTGCAGCACAGGACAGGCAATAGGGTGAGGCAAGGGAGGCGTTGTCTCAGTCTCCAAAAACAACTCTGTAATTGAGAGAAAATATTTAGTGCAATATTTTTTAAAAGTTAAGATCAGTGAAAAAAAATCCATGATGGACAAAATAGCAAAATGTAAAATATAGACAAGATCTTATCCTCAGTTGTCCAACTTCCACCTTTACCCACAATGACCTGGACCCTCACTCTCGTGACTTTACTCTTGAAACCCTGCCCATCACTGGCCTCACCATAGTCCCAGCCTTGATACGAAGTTATTTTAGGTGGTGGTCCACCTGCGGACATTTTTTAATTTTAATAGTTAAGTTTTTAAAAAAATTATGGACAAGCGATTCCAGTAGGGAATTCATTGTTGGGATATAACATTTTTCTTTTAAAAAATTAATTTCAGGGTGGGGGTGGTGGCTCATGCCTGTAATTCCATGCTTTGGGAGGTAGAGACAGGAGAATTGCTTGAGGCCAAGAGTTTGAAACCAGTCCGGGCAACACAGCAAGACTCCATCTCTACAAAAGCTAAAAAATTAGCCAGGCCTGTTGGTGCACACCTGTAGTCCCAGCTACAGAGGCCGATGTGGGAAGATTGCTTCAGACTAGGAGTTCAAGGCTGAAGTGAGCTGTGATCATGCCACTGCACTCCTGCCTGGGCGACAAGAGCGAGACTCCATCTCAAAAAAATAAAATAAAAATTATATTTTATGACTGCATGGTTATAAAGATGCATATAAGCCAGACTCAATTATATCCACCTTTACATCAATGCCATCAAGGTATGCACCTTGCTTATTTTGAGCAGCAAAATATTTTCAGGGCCTCCAGCAAAGCTCATGTCCACAGGCAGTGTGGCTACTATGCCGAATGGAGAGGCTGGCCCTGCTGCACAAGGGACAGGCATGTATGTATGTATGTATGTATGTATGTATTTTGTGACGGAGTCTTGCTCTGTTGCCCAGGCTGGAGTGCAGTGGCACAATCTCGGCTCACTGCAACCTCTGCCTCCTGGGTTCAAGCGATTTTCCTGCCTCAGCCTCCTAAGTAGCTAGGACTACAGGCGCCCGCCACCACAACCGGCTAATTTTTGTATTTTTAGTAGAGACGGGGTTTCACCATTGGCCAGGCTGGTTTCGCACTCCTGACCTTGTGATCCGCCTGCCTCGGCCTCCCAAAGTGCTGGGATTATAGGCGTGAGCCAGCCGGGGCAGGCACTTATATGCATAATCCTTTAATTTTCACAATGCCTCAGGCAGGCACCATTAACTCATATTATAAATAACAAAAAGGAGGCCCAGAGACGTTTAGCAAGTTGCCAAAGGTCACACAGCCAGTGAATAGCAAGGCAGATATTTGAACCCAGGTCTGATTCTGAAGTCTGCCCTTTCCGGGCCCCCACTCTCCCGCAGCAGCCCAGGAAGTGAGATAATCTGAAGAGTTGCCAACCCCTGAGTGATCCATCATGTCCCTTGGTAATGGAAATTGTGATTACGCTCAGGGCTGGTTCCCACGAGGCCCATAAGATGTCAGCGGTCTGCAGGAAGACCCCAATATTCTGACCTTGTGGTCACCTGGGCTTGTGGGGGCTTCACCACACACTGAGGCTGGTTGCTAAAGAGTCTCTAGGTGTTTCAGCTGCCGCCCTCAGACGGCGAGATGTCCTCAGAGCCTCTGAGACACCGGGCACCGTTCTCCAAGTCTCAGACTCCAACAGAGCAGGTTGATGTTTGTTTCATGATTCTGTGTTCTTGAAAAGGACAAAGCAAAAAAGAGAGATAAAAAACTTTGGACGCAGACCAAAGCCGCTCAGGTTTTTAGCTCTGTGTCCCCTTGCAGGCTCCTCCGTGAGACAGGCCTGACAAGTGTCACCTGAACAAGGGGTCAAAGCCATTCCATTCCATGCATGCGGCACTGCAATTTTAAACAACTGTGCCTTGAGACAAAGATCCTCCCGAGAAGGCGAAATCCAACAGAGTTTGCAGTTTCCAGCTTCGGTGCTTCCTGAATTATACATGGGCAAAACCCCCTTGAAGGCTGCTTTTTAAGCCGTGAGGGGAAGGCGTGTAATTTTGGTCTCTAGCATTCTGCTGAAACACTTGCTGAGGACAAGGCCCCTTCCTCGCCAAGTGGCGTTTGCCTCCAAACCAAACAGGGGACTTTGACGCCTCAAATAGCTTCAAGCTGCCAGCAGAAAGGAGGCAAAGGGGACTGGCACTTCCTCTCTTTGCCAGTCTTGAATCCTGAGGGTTCAGAGAGACTGGGAAACTGGGTTCCTGTCCCTGCAGTGGCAGCTGTGACACAGGCCAGGGTGACATTCTTCCTCTTCCTGGCTGGAAAGAGGGAAAGTGCTGTAAACCTCTGGAAAGGGACAGGAGGCCAGGAGAAGCAGACTGAGCCAGGGCAGGCGAGGCACAGTAGGGTCCAGCTAGGGTGTAGGCAGCCCGGCCACCCTCTCCGAAAGACAACTGCTCCAGGTCCAGACTGCCCAGCAGTGGGACGCCAGGCGCAACAGGGACAGTGACACTTCCCACTTCTATAATGGAGCAACTGGTCTTCAGGGCTCTGTAGCTGCAAAATGCTACCCACTGGGAGGGAGTTCTTGAGACTGTCTTCTCTCCCTGAGGTTTGCCTAAGGTTAGTGGGTGATGGCATTCAGAGGACCTGAGTTGGCTGGGGTCATTTGGCTCGGTGGTGGCTAAGGATGCGGACCCTGGTGACAGTCATGGCTGCTTTGTAACTTATTAGCCATGTGACTCTGAGACAGTTATTGTACCTCTTAGATCCTCAGTTTCCCCCTCTGTAGAATGGGCTGATTGCCCCCATTGAAATATCACAGAGTTTCTTGCACAGATAAAATCAATGCAGGCTGAGTGCCTGTAGCTCAGTAACTGAGCAGATTTTAAGCACTCAAAAAATGAGAGTCAATGGGAGCAGTGGCTCACACCTATAATCCCAGCACTTTGGGAGGCTGAGGAGAGAGGATTGCTTGAGCCCAGGAGTTCAAGACCAACTTGGGTAACATAGTGAGACCCCCATCTCTACAAAACACACACACACACACACACACACACATACACACACACACACACACACACACAGCTGATCATGGTGGCATGTGCCCGTAGTCCCAGCTACTTGGGAGGCTGAGGTGGGAGAATCGCTTGAACCTGGGAGTTCCAGGCTGCAGCGAGCCGTGATTGTGCCACTGCACTCCAGCCTGGGTGACAGAGCCAGACCCTAACTCTAAAAAGCAAAACAAAACAAAAACAAAAACAAAAACAAAACAACAAAAAAGGAAGCTATCTTCATTATTTGGATCCTGTAGAGAAACAAATGCATAGAGCATGTGTGTGTGCATGTGTATGTGTTTGCGTGTGTATGTGTAAGAATGTGCGCACGTGTGAGTATGCATGTGTGTGCGCATGTATGTGTGCATGTGAGTATGCATATGTGTGCATGTGTGTGAGTATTCATGTGTGTGTGAGTACGCATGTGTGTGTGCATGTGTGTGAGTATTCACGTATGTGTGAATATGCATGTGTGTATGTGTGTGAGTATGCATGCATGGGCATGTGTGTGAGTATGCATGTATTTGTGTGAGTATGCATGCGTGTGTGAGTACGCATGTATGTGTATGCGTATGTGAGTATGCATGTGTGTGAGTATGCATGCGTGTGTGTGAATATGCATGTGTGTATGTGAGTATGCATGCGTGTGTGTGAGTATGCATGTGTGTGTATGTGTGGGAGTATGCATGTGTGTGAGTATGCATGTATGTGTGAGTATGCATGTGTGTATGTGTGTGGGTATGCATGTGTGTGTGAGTATGCATGTGTGCATGTGTGTGAGTATGCGTGTGTGTGCATATGCATATGTGTATGTGTGTGAGTATGTGTGTGTATGTATGCATGTATGTGTGTATGCATGTGTGTTTCCATGTGTGTAGGTGTGTGTGCATGCATATGAGTATGCGTGTGTGTGAGTATGCATGTGTGTGTGCATGTGTGAGTATGCATATGTGTGTGAGTATGCATGCATGTGTGCATGTGCATGAGTATGCGTGTGTGCATGTGTGTGAGTATGCATGTGTGTATGTGTGAGTATGCGTGTGTGTGAGTATGCGTGTGTGCATGCATGTGTGTGAGTATGCGTGTGTACGTGTGTGTGAGTATGGATGTGTGTGTGTGAGTATGCATGTATGTGTATGAATGTGTGTGCATATGTGTGAGTATGCATTGTGTGTGTATTCGTGTGTGTGTGAGTATGCATGTGTGTATGTGTGTGAGTATGCCTGTGTGTATGTGTGTGAGTATGCATGTATGTGTATGAATGTGTGTGCATGTGTGTGAGTATGCATTGTGTGTGTATGCGTGTGTGTATGTGAGTATGCATGTGTGTATGTGTGTGAGTATGCGTGTGTGTATGTGTGTGAGTATGCGTGTGTGTATGTGTGTGAGTATGCAAGTGTGTGGGTGCATGTGTGCACACTCAAACCGAAAGGTCAGGGGAAAAGCATTCTCCCCACTAGAAGCTGGAACCTGAGGAGGGCAAATGCTTCATTATTTAGATTCGAAAGCTACTCATTAGGCAAGACTAGAGCACTTAGGAAGAAAAGCTGACCTACCAGTGTAAAATGTTATTATAAGTAATGACAATGATTATAGGATGAGGGTGTGAGCTGAAAGAGGGAAAGCTGGAGAGGTTAATGTCCATTAACTACCGAGAATTAGGATATTGGCTTCTGCAGACACCTCTGGCTAAGCCCAACGGTCTGTTTATTTACCTCGTAGGAAGCTCTTAGCACATCAAAAAGGTATTTCAAACACAACCCTCACCCCCAACAATTAGCTTTGGGAAGAAGAGTAAATATGGATGCAATTTATCACTCTGAGGGCCCTACTATCGGAGACAGGTGCCTGTCAGTGAAATAAAACAGACCCCAAGCCCAGCCAGGAAGATCAACCCAGAAGCAGTTTGCTAATTTGCTGATCATGGGTGGACAGTCGTTGCTCAAGGGCTTTGGTGACACACAAACAATTCATATCTTTCTGCTAATTCTCATAATCTGAGTCAAATGTTTCCTTTTGGAACCAGTGGGGGAAATAATGACTCAGGAGTGGGTTGAGTCAATTTCACTAGCTTTGCTTTGTCCCCCTTTAACTTAGAAATGTAATTAGAAAGAAATGGAATACTGTTGGCAAAGAGCCATGGGAGAGGGACGTGATTGGAGGGGACCATCCATCCCAGTTGGCCCCGGACCGAGGGGTTTTCTGCAATGTAGGACTCTCTGTGCTAGGACTGGGACAGTCCCGGGCGAGTGGGGACGGTTGGTCAGTCACCCTACCTATTCCCCCTTTCCCATGGCCCCATGCAGGTGTCGGGCAATCCCAGCCGGGAGTAACAGTGGGTAAAAGTTGGCTTGTAGTTGCCTTTAAGAAATTCTAGGCTGGGCACAGTGGCTCATGCCTGTAACCCCAGCACTTTGGGAGGCCAAGGTGGGAAGATCGCTTGAGGCCAGGAGTTTGAGACCAGCCTGGCCAACATGGTGAAACCCCATCTTTACTAAAAATAAAAAAATTAGCTGGGCGTGGTGGTGCATGCCTGTAGTCCCCTACTTGAGAGTTGAGGTAGGAGGATTGCTTCTGCCCAGGAGGTCACAGCAGTGAGCTGTGATCATGCCACAGCACTCCAGCCTGGGCAACGGAGCAAGACCCTGTCTCAAAAGAAAAAAAGAAATTCTACCTCCTCCCATATGGCAAAACAGACTGTGAACCCATTAGCAACAGGAATGTGATGTCGCGTGGGGCCTGAGTGGGAGTAGCAGAAACCAAGGGAACAAGTCCAGAGAGACTTCTGATAGGCGACTGCGCGAGGGTCCGAGAGCTGATCTTATACTGATGACTTTACCTTCCCAGGGAACTCTTGATGGGAAACGGCAGGGCCCTGTGACATTCAGCAGATTCTGAAATTTCTGTCCCCTCCTCCATCTATATCTGAGCGTGTTACAGAAACCAGGGCAATAATGCACACTTTATTCACGAAATGCATATAATTCTACCGTTTCAGCTGGTTCCACTGCTTCTGAGATTTTGTATATAAATATCTATGCGTGTGCGTTTGTGTGTACATTTCTTGACATATTTACGAAGCCCCAGTTTGCCAACCTTCAGGGCATAATGCAAGAACTATTTTTCATCCTAATCTGCTGTAATGACATGTTTTATTATACTATTTCAGCTGTTTCCATTGCTTTCGCTGTTTCATGTTTTATGTATTTTAACTAATGCTTTAATTTTAGTACGTTGTGCCCTAAGGTGACTTCACAAGGCTTACTTTGGAAGATCGACGGGGATTCACAGCAATGGCAATTGAAGACTCTACCCACACCCAGCACGACGCAGATGTGGAGATGGGAACGGAGGGCAGGGTGGGAAGGCTGGCAGCTTAGGGCCTGGTGTTTGTAACACCGAGATGTACAGTCACCCTAGGTTTGCTCAGGGCTTTAGCCCAGTTTTAGCCCCGAAAGCCCAGCATCTCAGAACCTGCTCAGTTGTGGACAAACCAGGGTGGTTGGTCACCCTACCAAGATGACGGGCTTGATTTTAATATTTGGTTAGGCTGCTTCTTAAGAGGTAGGAGGTGTCTGTCTCAGTGTACCAAAGAAAGGGCCTGAGGTTTGGCGTCCCCTCCTCTTAGTTTCAAGCCCAAGCTCTGCCAACACTGTAATAGTCATTTGAATCTGATGAAGTCACTTTAAGCCTCCGTTTCCTCATCTGGAAAATGGGGCTGGGAAAGCATCTCCTGGAGACCTGCTGTCAGGGATAGAGGGAGCGGTCCATGTTCTCTGCCTGGCACTTAGGGAGTGGTTGAGGTGGCGATGCTTCACTAACCAGCTGTGGGGTCTTGGCCTGATCATTCCTCTTCTCAGGGGTTCCCATTCCCTTTTCTCCTACCTAATAATGAAGGAGTCAGACAGGATACTTTTATTTTTTTAGAGATAGGGTCTCGCTCTGTCGCCCAGGCTAGAGTGCAGTGATGCAATCATAGCTCACTGCAGCCTTGAACTCCTGGGTTGAAGGATCAGCTAATTAAAAAATATATTTTTTGAGAGAGACAGGGTCTCACTCTGTTGCCTAGGCTGGTTGTGAACTCCTGGTCTCAAGAGATCCTCTTTCCTCAGCCTCTCAAAATGCTGGGATTACAGGCAGGAGTCACTGTGCCCGACCCCCAGACCGGATACTTTTGAAGTGCTCAAAGTCCACATCCTGAGGCAAAGTGAAGGGCAGAGGCCACCACCTAGACCTTCCAGACTTAAGCATCAAGGAGTCCCCTTAGCCTGTTTACACCCTTCGGCAACGGGGGCAGAGGAGCACAAGAGGAATAATAGTAATAATAATAGTGGTCGTAATAATAATAGCTTCTGTTTCCAGAGAGCTTACTGCGTGCCAGGCAAGCCCTGTGTTAAGCATTACTCTTTACCTTCCCGTTTGATCCCTTCCACAGGACACATGGGAATAAGTGAGAGGATAACACCCATTTTGCAGAGGAGGAGATGGATATTCAGAGAGGTGAATATATATATTTTTTGACATGGTGTCTTGCTCTGCTGTCCAGGGTGTAGTGCAGTGGCACAATCTTAGCTCAATGCAACCTCTGCCTCCCGGGTTCAAGTCATTCTGCTGCCTCAGCCTCCCAAGTAGCTGGGATTACAGGCACCTGTCACCATCCCCGGGTAATTTTTGTATTTTAGTAGAGACAGGGTTTCGCCATGTTGGCCAGGCTGGTCTGGAACTCCTGACCTCAAGAGATCTGCCCGCCTCAGCCTCCCAAAATGTTGGGATTACAGGCGTGAGCCACCACGCCTGAACTGAAGGCGTTTCTTGAAGACCACATAACAAGAAAGTGGTCAAGCAGGCATGTGACATTCGTGACTCCAACGTTCACCACGATATCCTGCAGCCATCTTGTCTGGAACATCCCTGTCTGTTCCCAGCCCATGGTAGTAAATGGGGCGGCACCCAGTCTTTCATACCTGCTTGTCTCCTTCCTCATTTTCCCTCCAACACACCAGACTCTGGGTCCTCCTGCCTCTTTTGGGTCTTAAGCAGAAATGTCATTTCTTTCTTCCTTTTTTTTTTTTTTCTTTTGTGAGATGGAGTTTCACTCTTGTTGCCCAGGCTGGAGTGCAATAGCGTGATCTTGGCTCATCGCAACCTCCGCCTACCGGGTTCAAGCTGTTCTCCTGCCTCAGCCTCCTGAGTAGCTGGGATTACAGGCATGTGCCACCACGCTCGTCTAATTGTGTATTTTTAGTAGAGATGGGGGTTTTTCCATGTTGGTCAGGCTGATCTTGAACTCCTAACCTCAGGTGATCCACCCACCTTGGCCTCCCAAAGTGCTGGGATTAGGCGTAAGCCACCGTGCCTGGCCCATTTCTTTCTTTTTAATCCCCATGCCCTCTCTTTGAAAACCTCCTCTTCACACTGCAAAGTCCAGCTCCTCTGTGTCCAAGACGATATCCTCTTAGACTCCTACTAGTGGCTTACTTGCTGATTCAGCATTGGGTCTTCCCTGTCCCTGACATAACATGACGGGAAGTCAGTGGAAAGTTTTTCAGTCAGAAAAGCCCCAGCTGTCTCACTCATGTGCCCTGGATGGCAATTGGCCATCCTGTTTCAGATCCTGGAGATGTGCTACCACACACCACTGTGTTTCATTCTCACTGGGCACCAGGAGGCGGGCACTGGGAAGAAGACACCATCATTCTTATTTCCAGATCTGGCTAAGAAAATTACACTTTTTTTCTGTCCAGGCGCGGCGACTCACACCTTTAATCCCAGCACTTTGGGAGGCCGAAATGGGTGGATCTCTTGAGATCAAGAGTTCAAGACCAGCCTGGCCAACATGGTGATACCCCGTCTCTACTAATAATATAAAAAGTAGCCGGGCATGGTGGCAGGCGCCCGTAGTCCCAGCTACTCGGGAGGCTGAGGCATGAGAATCATTAGAACCCAAGAGGCAGAGGTTGCAGTGAACCAAGATCATGCCACTGCATTCCAGCCTGGGTGACAGAGTGAAACTGTCAAAAAGAAAGAAAGAAAGAGGGAGACAGAGAGAGAGAGAGAGAAAGAGAGAAAGAAAGAAAAGAAAGAAAGAAAGAAAGAAAGAAAGAAAGAAAGAAAGAAAGAAAGAAAGAAAAGAAAAGAAAGAAAAAGGAAAAAGAAAATTACAACCCATGGGCTGGCTGTTTTTGTCAATAAAGTTTTATTGGACACAGCCATGTGCATTCATTTATGGTAATCCATGGCTATTTCTACACTACAGCAACAAAGTTGAATAGTTGCCACAGAGACTGTAATGCCTCGCAAAGATATTTACTATTTGGCCCTTTGCAGAAAAAGTGTACCAACCCCTGTAAATCAAGACGAAGAGCGGAGGGTCAGAGAAGCTTTAGCAACTTGCCCTAGTTTTCTCAGTGAGCCAAGGACGGCCTGGGGCTCAAATCTGAAACCCCAGATCTTAGGGCAGGTTTCTACGCCCTGAACTCCATCCTTGCTTTCTCCCAGGGCTCCCTTTCTACGCCCCAAACTCCATCCTTGCTTTCTCCCAGGGCTGCCTTCCACGGAGGTTCCCGGTGCTCTGCATTACACCCCACAGGTGGCTCTTGCCTGGCTTTGGGGGGCTCAGGGCAGCAGCCAGCTGGAGACTTCAAGTACAGGCACTTAAGGCACGGTGGGACCAGAGAAAAGAAAGTTGGCTGGAGAAGTTTTGTTTATTTGTTTGTTTTCATTTTTTGAAGGCTGGAAGTGCATTTGCTAAAGAACCTCACTTCTACCGATCGATCTCATTTTCCACGCACTTACAAACGGACCAGAGGTTGCAAAAGTGAGTCTCTCCTCGCTTCTACCGATCTCGTTTTCCACGCACTTACAAACGGACCAGTGGTTGCAAAAGTGAGTCTCTCCTCGCTGAACTGCTCTGCTGTTTCCAGTTTCTGAGGGGCCATCTCGGGCAAGGCTTGTATGGGGCAGGGCCTTCTCTAGGTCTTGGGACCGCCCCTCATTGCAGGAGACAAAACTCCTTCCCACATCCCACATCCAGGCTTCTCTGATGTCCCCTCCCCCGCACCCAACCCGCACCCATCTTCCCTGTTTCAACCCTCCAACTCCCCTCTCCCCAGCATCTCCAGGGGTCTGCGTTCTCCTTCCCAGCCCTGGGAGCTTTATTTCAAGCTGAGATACAATGACAGATCATGTTCCTTTTCTCTTTCCTTCTTTTTAATAAAGCTGTTTTGTGTCTCCACACCACCCCCCTTCTGCATTCCTTGCATCTTAGTCTTCCCGTCCCCCTCCTGTAGGAAATGTCTAGGATTCTCTCACTGGGGTGTAATGGTTAAATTGCTACCAGCTGATTAAACAGCAGCAGTCGAAGCTGTAATCCTCAGCGTTCAGGAACCTGGGAAGGCAGGGACGAGTGCTCTGACCGCTTAGCCCCTGCTGACCCCCCTGCCAGGCGCCCGCCCAGTTTCACCCCTTTCATTTGTCCCGGGTTGCTTAATAGAATCTGCTGGGAAGGGGCGAGGGGCTGAGAAGGAGGAGGAAGGAGGAGGGAAGAGGGAACAGGGAAGAGGGGAGGAGGAGAGGGTCCCTCTACCAGCTCTGGCTCAACCTCCAAGGAATGTTGCTCCCACCCCTGTCCCTTTCCTGCCCCCCTGTAAAACCACACACACACACACACACACACACTCTCTCACACATGCATATACTCACATTAGTGTACACACTCACATGTTCACACACTTACAGATACTTGCATACTCACAGCCACACACACAAACCCACATGCTCCCTTGTTCATACACACAGCCACACACACACTTTCTCAAACTCATACATACAGACACACATACACACTCATGCTCACACACAGTCACATATGCATAAACGCATGATCACACACACACACAGCCACACACGTTCACACACTTTGATACCCCCCAGAGCCAGTCTCTTTCTCATTCTCTGCAGAATGAAGACCACATGAAGGAGAAATCCCACCTGCCCTGCTGCTCCTCCTGGGAAAGCTTCCTCCCCGCACCTGCCCCCCCATATAGGGAAGGGTCAGAAAGATGGGAACTGTGAGATCAGAGACCGGTCTGGGAAGCGGGAAAGTGCAGGCTTTGGGTGCAGGCAGCCAGCTGCAGGATCCTGGAGTCAGGACTTCCTTTCTTCCTGCCTCTCTGAGGATCGAGTGGGAAAAGCACCCAGCCCAGTCAGGCAGGCACAAAACATGTGTTACCTCGATGATCTGTGCTGGGTGCTGGGGTGCAGTGCAGCTGGCATAGCCTTCTGCACCCTTGAAAGCAACGTGTCCCTTGGGCTCCTTGATGGACACTTCCCACCCTTGGCTCTTCACCTGCAAACTGACCTGTGACCATCATATGAGACCCTGCGTGTGCAAAGGTGTGGCCACAACTTAGCACATGCCAGGGTCCCACGGCGATGGTTTTCCTGTATGATTAACGTTGCTGTCGATTCAGGCTCTGGACTAAGAATAGCAGGGGGCAGCCAGCCTCCTTGGGAAAGTTTATTTCCGTGGAAAGTATAGTTCAGATGAGTGAGGATCTGGCCTCGATTCATCCTCCCTCCCTCACACTTAGTCAGAAACCAGGGAAGGGCCTACTGGATGGAGGGGGAATTGGCTCACAAGCACTGGAAGTTTGCCACTGCTCCAAGTACGCTGCTCTCTGAAGCAACCTTTCTCTTTCCCCCGGGAGAAAAAAGCCTCCAAGCAGGGTGTAGGAGAGGGCAGAGGGAATGGCTGCCGAGGGCCCTAGGCCAGCCTTATTTCTGTGCAGCGGGTTGAATGGTGTCTCCCATTCATGTCCACCTGGAAACTCAGAATGTGACCTTTTTTGGAAACAGGGTCTTTGCAAATATCATTCAGGTAAGAATGAAGATGACATCATACTGGGTTAAGGTGAGCCTTTTTCTTTTCTTTCTTCTTTCTTTCTTTTTTTTTTTTTTTGAAACAGAGTCTTACTCTGTCACCCAGGCTGGAGTGCAGTGGCGTGATCTCGACTCACTGCAACCTCCGTTTACCAGGTTCAAGTGATTCTCCTGCCTTAGCCTCCAGAGTAGCTGGGATTACAGGTGCCCACCACCACGCCCAGCTAATTTTTGTATTTTTAGTAGAGATGGGGTTTCACCATGTTGGCCAGGCTGGTCTCGAACTCCTGGCCTCAAGCGATCCTCTGGCCTCAGCCTCCCAAAATGCTGGGATTACAGGCATGAGCCACCATGCCCAGACCAAGGCGAGCCTTAAATCCAGTGTGAGTGTCCTAAAGAAAGCTAGAGAAGGACCTAGAGACTGTGAGGACAGAGGTCGACATTGGAGTGATGCAGCCACGAGCTAAGGAACTCCAGGAGCCACCAGAAGCTAGAAGGATACTGGAAGTGACATTTTGATTTTGGACTTCTGGCCTCCAGAACTGGGAGAGTAACACATTTCTGTTGTTTTCAGCCATGCAGTGTGCGGTAATTTGTTACAGTAGCCACAAGAAACTAATATACTTTGCAAAGCATGTGTCAATGATCCCATTTTACAGATAGGAAAACCAAGGCACAGCGAGGGAAAATCCTTTGCCTAAAAATCACACAGTTGGTTGGAAGTGAAGCCAGGATTCCAGCCCAGGTCTGTGTGATTCCAGCACCTGGACCCTGGACCACTGAGTTCACAGAGAAGGGACATTTCTGCAGGGGAGAGCTGTGGTCAAAGAGAGGAATAAAGGCAAGTGTTGGCTTCCTCAGAAAGCGGCAAACAGACCGGCAAGGAAGCTGTGGCAAGGGGTCCGGGAGATGGGACCCACTGTCTCAGACATCTTCCCCTAGGCTTAGAGTCCACATCAGGGAAGGGTTGCTGAGAATTCCACTGGGGTTTCTCCCAACCCCTCCCCCACCCCTCAATCTGGAGAGCCAGGTGGTTATGAGACAAAGAAGCAAAGGACCTCTGGTCACAGCTGACCAGAACATTCTTCCTGTCTTGGAGCTGCCCTGATCTTGCAGTGGGCAGTGAGCTACTACACCTGCCCTCTGGGAGGCTGAGTATTTACCTAGAGGCAGTGCAGGGGCTGCCGGCCTGGGAGCAAAATTTAAGGAAGCACTTGTTCTCAGGGCCATGCATGATGTTCAGGGTCGTGACTTGCGTGAACCTGAGAATGAGCGCCTCCTTAAAAATTGCACCTGGTTTGCCTGGCCCTATTCCCGGCCCCACCCCAGGGGTAATTTATCAGAGGAACAGAGGGTATTTGGGGTCCATTGGCAGCTGGTAGGTGCAGAGTCACACAGACCTGGGCTTGAATCCTGACTTCAGTCACTTAATAGCTGGGCGACCATGTATGGGTCTGATCTTTTACTTGAGCTCAGTTTTCTCATCTATAAAATGGGGATTATAGAATAAAACTGACCTCATAGGTGGTTGTGGGATTAAATGAAGAGTGTCCACATAAAGTACCCGGCACTCAGTAATGTTAGCTTATTATTATCTTTTTTTTTTTTTTTTTGGCAGCTTAGAAAGAGGAAGTTCGTGGGTTGCAAAGTGAGTAATGGCTGCATCTGGGAGCTGATCAAAGGTGGCCAGCCAAGTTGAGTAGCCAGTTAGTTCGGTGTATGAGACTTAACAACACTGGTCATTTCTTTCTTTTCTTTTTCTTTTTCTTTTTTTTTTTTGAGGCACTCTGTTGCCCAGGCTGGAGTGCGGTGGCATGATCTTGGCTCACTGCAACGTCTGCCTCCCAGGTTCAAGCGATTCTCCTGCTTCGGCCTCCTAAGTAGCTGGGACTACAGGCGCACGCCACCAGGCCCAGCTAATTTTTGTATTTTTTAGTACAGACAGAATTTCACCATGTTGGCCAGGCTGGTCTCGAACTCCTGACCTCAGGTGACCCACCCGCCTCAGCCTCCAAAGGTGCTGGGACTGCGCCTGGCCAACACTGGAAATTTCTTGTTTAAGAAAATTCCAAGCTCATACTGGGAGGGCGAGGCCAGGACATGAGGCTGCAGTGGACATCCATAGCTGCAGGGAGCCTCACTCGCTAGGCTCTTCCACATGTGTGAAGCCATCACATTCCTCTAGGCACCGCCCAGGACATCTCCTGCTGGAGGAGCGCTAGAGAGTGTCCCGGCTCCCCCTAGATCCACCTCTGACCATCTGATCTGGTTACTTCCTAACGTGCTGTTTGTTTTCCTCTAGACCAGAGAGAACGTTGAGCTGGGTCATTGGCGATAAGGGCAGGTTGGGTTGAGCAACTGAATCTGTTCCTTATCCAAGCAACAGATCTTTTCTAAAGTTCAGCTCTGGTCAGATCCACTGCCCACGAAGCGGTTCAGACAGCCACCACCATCAGTTCATGATTCTCCAAGCCAACAACAGCGTGTGGTTCACTAGCCTCCACAAATGCTGACAGGTTAAGGCAGACAGTTCCTTGGAGCAGTTGACCTGGCTTTATTTTATTTTATTTTATTTTATTCATTTTATTTTATTTTATTGAGACAGAGCCTCAATCTGTTGCCCAGGCTGGAATGCAGTGGCCGGATCTCAGCTCCCTGCAAACTCCGCCTCCAGGGTTCAAATGATTCTTGTGCCTCAGTCTCCTGAGTAGCTGAGATTACATGTACATGCCACCATGCCCATCTAATTTTTGTATTTTTAGTAGAGATGGGATTTCACCATGTTGGCCACGCTGGTCTTGAACTCCTGGCCTCAGGTGATCTGCCCGCCTCAGCCTCCCCAAGCGTTGGGATTATAAGCATGAACCATGGCACCCAGCCTTATTTTATTTTTTGAGATGGAGTCTCACTCTATTGCCCAGGTTGGAGCGCAGTGGCACAATCTTGGCTCACTGCAGCCTCCGCCTCCCGGGTTCAGGTGATTCTCTTTCCTCAGCCTCCCAAGTAGGTGCGGTTACAGGCATGTGCCACCACGCCTGGCTAATTTTTGTATTTTTAGTAGAGACGGGGTTTCACCATATTGGCCAGGCTGGTCTTGAACTCCTGACCTCAGGTGATTCGCTCACCTTGGCCTCCCAAGGAGCTGGGATTACAGGCATGAGCCACCACACCCGGCCCACTTGACCTGCTTTGACTTTTTAAGCCCATTGATTTGCTCTCCTGTCCCTTGTTCCCACCCTAGAGAGAGAGGCATGCATCCGATGTTCCTATTTCTGGACTTTTTTTTTTTTTTTTAAGGGCTGGGCTGCCATCTGCCCAAGTCAACACCCACCTAATTTTCCGGCGTAAACTGCAGCCCTCGTTTGCTTCCTCGAGCTTGGCCTGAACCCAGCACCTTAATCTGTACCTTGGCCAGGCTCCCAATGCAGATGCAATGTGTACGCTTCCCCATTAGCACAATTATCACATCACTAATGAGGGCTGCCACCATTTATTGAGCTGTTACTATATGCCAGGCTCTGTGCTAAAAGTTTTCCCCAGATCATCTCATTTAGAACTGGCATTAACCCGACGAGCAGATGATTATTTTATGAATGAGCACACTGAAGCAGAGAAATGGGAGTGCTTGACCAAGGTCACCCGTTTGGGGAAGCAGGGCGAGTACAGGTCAGTTCCACTGCACACTGCAGGCCCTGAACCTCCCAATCAACTATACTGTTCTTTAGTTACCTGCAACTTCATCCCCTCTACCGCTAAACCTGGCTCCCTATGTCCCCTAGGGTATTGGATTTTTGAGAACAGGAAGGCACAACTATTATTTTAAAGAAATTATATGAACTGGTGGGGCGTGGTGGCTCACTCCTGTAATCCCAGCACTTTGGGAGGCCAAGCTGGGAGGATCACGTGAGCCTAGGAGTTCAAGACCAGCCTGGGTAACATAGCGAGACCTTGTCTCTACAAAAGAATTAAAAAGATAGCCAGGCGTGGTAGCACGCCCCTGTAATTCCAGCTCCTCATGAGGTGGGAGGATCACTTTAGCCTGGGAAGTTGAGGTTGCAGTGAGCCATGATCACACCACTGCACTCCAGCCTGGGTGACAGAGCAAGACCCTGTCTCAAAAAAGAGGAAAAGAAAAGAAATTGTATGGGCTGGGCATGGTGACTCACGCCTGTAATCCCAGCACTTTGGGAGGCCGAGGTGGGCGGATCACTGGAGGCCAGGAGTTGGAGATCAGCCTGGCCAACATGATGAAACTCCGTCAATACAAAAAATACAAAAATTAGCTGGGTGCGGTGGTGTGTGTCTGTAATCCCAGCTACTCGGGAGGCTGAGGCAGGAGAATCGCTTGAACCTGGGAGGCAGAGGTTGCAGTGAGCAAAATGGTGCCACTGCACTCCAGCCTGGACAACAGAGTGAGACTGTCTCGAAAAAAAATAAAAAATTATATAAACTTACAATTAAATAGATTACATTGAATTGAAAGATAAAAGTAATAACACTAAAACTCCTCACTTCTTAATTTACTATGTTCTCCCATTACCTATGCTCTTAAGATTATTATATCTGTTTGGTGAAAATTCTCTACAGTGTCTGCTCCTGTGCCTGTCTTCCCAACTCTGTGTTCAGTGACCTCCCCTTGGGAGTTTGAGATTGACTTTGGTGGGAGTATTTACACCATGGAAATGGGCAAATGCTATATACCAGGGTTTTCCTCCAGAGAACTAGTTATTAAACATTGACCAGCACCACTGATCACAACATTTGTGGTAGGTATTATAAACCCTTTTAACATATGAAGCGACTGAGGCTTAGGAATGCTAAGTGATTTGGCCGAGGTCAATGGCTAGGCAGTGGTGGAGCCAGAATTCGATTCCAGGTCATGTCATCTCTACTGCGTGGATATACCTTCGCGATTGCTGAAGAAGGAAAAATAAAACAGAAGCTCACTCCTTTCCAACCTACTCCCGCCCCAGATGCTGCCTTGTGTCTGATTAGTAGAAGCAGAAGGTTGTCGGAGTTGGTTCCAATAGAAGAGTAGTAAGTCCTTGGCCTGGAAAGGAGGGAGAGTGAGACAAGAAGATGACAAGTTAAAGTTTTAAACAGACTGAAATCTCATTCCACTCACTTGAGCATTCAAGAGCTAGTGCTAAGTTGGCCAATTAAGAGTAATTTCATCTCTAGCGCCTCTTCGAGAGTTATTTAAATAAGACTTTAGAATTAATCTTTCATTTATCCCAAGAATGAAACGCCATTCCTACCCTCCACCCTCCCGCCACACACACACACACACAAATGGAGCCACTCTTTTCAAAAGGATGAAGTGTGGTTTAAATTAACCTTATTCATCCCACACCTGAGCTGCGGTTCTTCCTGAACTGTGTGGACCTAGCGTTAAGTTGTTGCTTCTTTCAGCTCCACGAGTATTTTTAAGTAGATTCAAAGTCCCTCTTGTGAATGAATCATGAACTCAGCAAACATCAGAAGAGCCTAAAACTCATCAATTGGTAAATATCATTTGTGCAGTGTTTAAGAGGGCAGATAACTTGCCTCCTCATACAACCCTCATGCAGATGAGAAGTAAGTAATTAAGTCCATCTTAGCCATCTCCTCCCAACTCCTTTATTCTTCCTCGTGAGGATCTGCGGTCTCAGTCTTTGATCTTTCTTTGCTCTGTCCTGAAGTTTCCCCGGCCATGGAAGGAGTCTTGAGCAGAGTGTGAGAATGGCCAGGTGGCGGAAGTGTCTGAGAAGATCCTGCATCGATCCAGAAGCAGTGGGATAAGGAAGGAGCACTGGATGGAAGTCAGGTGTCCTGGGGCCCAGCGCTGGCCCTGCCACACATGGTGTGAGCGCTGAACCCCTGTCCACCTAGCAAAGGTCACATGATGTCCTGGACCCCTGTCCTGTCCTGGACCCCTGTCCTGTCCTGGACCCATGTCCTGTCCTGGACCCCCTGTCCACCCAGCAAAGGTCACATGATGTCCTGGACCCCTGTCCTGTCCTGGACCCCCTGTCCTGGACCCCTGTCCACCCAGCAAAGGTTACATGATGCTGTCTGTAAGCTTCTTTTTATGGTTCTGATATCCAAAGCCACTTAATAGCGTGGAACTTCCCCTTCTCCAGTTTAAAAGGTTAAATATGTATATCAGGCTGGCTGGGCTCAGTGGCTCACGTCTATAGTCCCAGCTACTGGGGAGGCTGAGGTGGGAGGATCACTTAAGCCCGGGAGGCGGAGGTTGCAGTAAGCCAAGATCGTGCCACTGCACTCCAGCCTGGCTGACAGCGAGCCCCTGTCTCAAAAACTGTATATGTATATAAAGGCCTACATTTTTGGTTAGGGAGAGAAAGAGAATGAATAAGAAGCTGGTTCTTGTATCTTGAGTCATTACAAACTCCTCTCTCTCCCCCTGCCTGAGGCGTCCTCCTTCTTCATTCTCTATTCAGTTTGCAAGGCTGTTATTCCTGCCAAATGAGTCATTGATGTGGGAAAGTTAATTTATTTTGGCAGACATCACCATTGCTCCGAGAAATAGAGACTATGCACCTACTGTCGCAGAAGACACAAATTATCGTGGTGATTCATTCATTCCTCCCTGCATTCATTCATTCCCAGAATACGTGATTGTTTCTGGAACATACACAAATGGGCAACCCTACCTGTTGTTTTCTGTCTCAGAGAGTAGATGTGAGAATTAAATGAGGTAATATGTAAAAGTGCTTATATAATAATAATAATAACTAATCCTGATTGAGCACGTATTATGTGTCAAGCTGCGTGGTAAGTCTTTTACCTGCTTTATTTATTGTCTTTGATCCTAACGCTGCTCTGCAGGGCAGGGATAATGAGTACTTTATTTCAGAGATTCAGAGATTGAAGCTAGGGCAGGTCAAGGTGACCTGGCCACAAGTCATTACACAGTGCACAAGTGGCAGAGGGAAGCCAGCCCTGAGTCTGGACTTGAAAATATTGCATCATGACCCATATTTATAAGGTATTGATCACAAGGCAGGCATTGGACTTAGAACTTGCTTCTTCTCTCCCATCTTACTCACTTGTCACACAAAACACCTGTGACGTGAGTGCTGTGATTAGCATCTCTATTTTCCAGCTAAGCAAACTGAGATTTGGAGAAGGGAGACAAGTTGCCCAAGGAGTCTCAATTACTGCAGAGCAGAGCTGGGTGCAGGGACAGGAGTCTGGGCTCAGAGGACATTCTGTCTTCACTGTGAGCAGAGAGAGCAGAGAGCTGGCACTTGGGATGTGGGTGTGCCATTTTTGTTAGCCACACTTACCATGAGCACCATGGTCACTCTCTCCAGGGCGCACACATGGTCCCAGGCAATAGATCCTGTGACAGAGACAATGCTGTGGGTTCACCAAATCTTATATTCAGGCTCTGAGACACACAAAGGGGCCCCGGCAATTGCTGAGCGCTGACTAATGGAATGTGGGAGTAAGTGATGAAGGTCACTTCCAGGTTGAGCCTTAAAAAAAACAAAATCCTGTGATCCTATATCTGCTGGCCAGACACAGCAGAGAGTCCCTTGGAGGATCCTGAGATTTTGAAGGACAACGAAACTATCAAATGGAGGATGCCTGGATCCCTGAGTGACTGCATGGAGCAAAGCTCTTTCCAACCTCCCAATTGAGCTGTATTGGACTGTGGTTTGGACCTCAACCTTTACTGGGGTACTCACTGAGATAGGGTTGTTTTTACAGCAGTTAGCTACCTTTACTCATACAGATGTTTTAAGAAGTGTATTGGTGCAATCCTAGCTCACTGCAGACTTGAACTCCCGGGCTCAAGTAATCCTCCCACCTTAGCCTCCTGAGTAGCTGGGACTACAGGTGCCAGCTATAAGAAGTGGTTTTTTTTTTTTTTACATAATCATATTTTGGTCTCGAGTTGCCTTGGGAAAGGGCTTGCCTCCACCAGAACTCAAGCTTCATGAAGGTCTATTCCCTTGCTTTGGGTGCAGGGCCTGGCACACCATAGGTCCTCAGTAAATATTTGTGGAAGTGACTGAATGAACCTCCCATCTCAGAGGTCCTTTGCCCACAAGGACACTTCCTGGATGATAATGGGAAGAAGGTCTTATTCACGTGACTCAGTCCTTCATCCTCTCCCAACTCACTCCAGCTCACCTTGCATGTCTCCAGTATGGTTCTGGGAGGACAATCCTAGCAGTAACATCAGGAACCTGCCTGTCAAACAGATGCCACTCTACAAATATCACGCTGACTTCACATCATCCCAATTGGCTGTAAAATCTGGGAAAAGCCAGGCAGAGTGGGCTCCGAGCTGCTCACACCACATTTAGATGTTTACAGAAAACCAATGCACAAGGATTTGCTCGAAAGCTAAATTTCCTCTTAGCCAAAGCCCAGAAATACCTTTTAAATCCTGAGCAAATAAGCCAGAGAAGAAGGCATTTTCCCTTTGACTGAGCCTTCAGAGCCTGGAGATCTTCAACTTTTCAAAGAATCAAGCTTGCTGCAAAAGACAGACTTCATGGGGATGGGACTCCCTCGCTGGCCACAACAGAGAGACTTTGCAGATTTGCCCTTTCGCCCCAGACCAGATGGCAAAAACAGCCACAAGCCCCAGGCCTGACTTCAGACTGCAAATAGAAACAGCCCCGGAATGCACGTCTAGGTCCACTCAGAGAGAGAACGCTGGCTCAAAATAAAATAAAAATGAGCAATTGTTTTAAAAAACTAACCAAACAAACAAAACCCTCTCCTGGTGGAGTGCTGAGCTGAGCGTGATGTACTCTGAATACAAATTTGCTATAACCAGCACTGACATTGACAATACTGGCTGTCACTTATTGAGCACTTACTATGTGCCAAGCGATGGCTTTACACAGGAACCCCATGGAATCCTTAAACAACAACCTTCTGAGACTGGCATTTTATTATTTCTCTTTTATAGATTCAGAAATGGAGGTGAAGAGAGGGTAAGAAACAAATTCAGGGCCGGGCACGGTGGCTTATGCCTGTAATCCCAGCACTTTGGGAGGCTGAAATGGGTGGATCACTTCAGGTCAGGAGTTTGAGACCAGCCTGGTCAACACGGTGAAACCCTGTCTCTACTAAAAATACAAAAATTAGCTGGACATGGTGGTGCATGCCTGTAGTCACAGCTACTAGAAAGGCTGAGGCAGGAGAATTGCTTGAACCCAGGAGGTGGAGACTGCAGTGAGCCGAGATCCAGCCACTGCACTCCAGCCTGGGTAAGAGAGCAAGACTCTGTTTCAAAAAAAAGAAGAAACAAGTTCAGTAGTCCCAGCTAACTTGGGAGGTTGAGGCAGGAGGATCCCTTGAGCTCAGGAGTTTGAGGCTGCTGTGAGCTATGATTGTATCACTGCACCCTAGCCTGTGTGACAGAGCTAGACCCTGTCTCTAAAAAATAAAGAAAGAAATAAAATTAAAATTAAAAAAATTGTTTAAAAAAGTAACAAGTTCAGTTTCACACAGTTAGCAAGTGGCTGAGTCTAGATTCTAACCCAGCATGTCTGGGATTAAGCAGGTCTCAGTTCAAAACCCAGCTCATCTGGCTGTATGACCTTGGGCAAGTTATTTAGCTTCTCTGAGCATCAGTTTCCTCATCTGAAGACAAGAATAGTAACAGTAACTATTTTGTGAAGATGATATATGCAAAAGTACTGAGAATGTTCTTTTTCTCTCATTGCATTTGTGCATTGTTTTATGTATAATGCATTATTCATACTGCTGGCAGGTGGAAGCAGAACCCTGCTGCCCGTGTCTGGGTGGGCGAGAGACTGGGGAAACACGGCCAGGAAGCAGCCCGGCAGATGGGGGCTGAGCGCACTGGCAGGGGCAGGAGGAGGTAAGTAAGCAACCGGAGAAGAGCTAAGGGGTCCTCGTGGGATTAGCCATGAGATTCCTAAATCCATAAGCAAAAATTGTGAAAATGGGGCCAGGGGCGGTGGCTCATGCCTGTAATCCCAGCACTTTGGGAGGCTGAGGCAGGCAGATCAGCCTCCCAATTTGAGACCTGACTGGCTAACATGGTGACACCCCATCTCTACTAAAAATACAAAAATTAGCTGGGTGTGGTGGTGCATGCCTGCAATCCCAGCTACTCAGGAGGCTGAGGCACAAGAATTGCTTGATCCCTGGAGATGGAGGTTGCAGTAAGCCAAGGTCGTGCCACTGCACACCAGCCTGAGCGACACAGCAAGACTGTCTCAAAAAAAAAAAAAAAAAAAGTGAAAATGGTCCCCTGATGTGGCCTCCACTAGATACAGCCACCAAGGGCACCCCTGCTTTCTCCTTGCAGCGGGGAAAATGATTCTGTTGAGCAAGAAGAAAGTTGTGGGGCTGTGGACTTCTGGGATGGTCAGGCAGTGCCTGGCAGAAGGAAGGAGTGAGGTGAATAGGAAAAAACAGAAAGGCAGTGTGCTTGTTTCCTGTGGCTGCTGTAACAAATTGTCACAAGCTTGGAGATTAAAACAACAGAAATTCTTTCTCTCACGATTCTGGAGGCCAGAAATCTGAGATCAAGGTGTTGGCAGGGCCACGCTGCCTCTGGAGGCTCTGGGAGAGAATCTTTCCTTCTCTTTCAGCTCCTGGTGGCTGCGGGCATTCTTTGGCTTGTGACCGCCTCCCTCCCATCTCTGCTTCTGTCTTCACGTGGCCTTTTGTAATTGTCTTCTCTCTTCGTCTTCTCTTGGAAGGATATTTGTTGAGCCAGGCACAGTGGCCCATGCCCTGTAATCCCAGCTACTGCAGAGGCTGAGTTGGGAAGAGCACTTGAGGCTAGGAGTTTGAGACGAGCCTGGGCAATACAGTAAGACCCCATCTGAAAGGTCAAAAAGAAAAGAAGACAACGAAAAATAAGAAAGAGCGAGCGAGAAAGAAAGATCTCATTTAGCACCCTCAAAAGCACAAAAAAAAAAAAAAAGGAAAGAGACACTTGTCATTGAATTTAGGACCCTCCCTAATCCAAGATAATCTCACCTTGAGATCATTCATTTAATTATGATTTCAAGGTCATATTGGAAAAAAGTGCTTCCAAAGGCTTTTCTTTTTTTTTTTGAGATGGAGTCTCGCTCTGTCCCTGAGGCACTGCCACTGCAGTGGCGTGACCTTGGCTCACGGCTCACGGCAACCTCCACCTCCCAGGTTCAAGCAATTCTCCTACCTCAGCCTTCCTAGTAGCTGGGACTACAGGAGTGTGCCACCACGCTCTGCTAATGTTTGTATTTTTAGTAGAGATGGGGTTTCACCATGTTGGCCAGGCTGGTTTCAAACTCCCGACCTCAGGTGATCCGCCCGTCTCGGCCTCCCAAAGTGCTGGGATTACAGGCGTGAGCCTCAGCGCCCAGCCCCTGTGGACATATCTTAGGAGCCCACCCTTCAACCCACCTAAGCTAAGGAATATTCAGGTTGATGCTACTCAAAACTTATAACCATTAATGATTTCAAGCATAAGAAACTATAGACATCCATTTACTCAGAACCCACATTTAACAGATGCTAACATTTTCCCATTATTTCTTTAATCTCTGTCTTGGAAAAAAAAGATATAAAGCATTACAGACACGTTTCTTTTCTTCCTTCTCTCCTTAGAGATAACCACAAGCCTGAACTTGGTCATTCATTCTCATGCTTGTAATTATACTTTCACTACATATATATGTATCTTTAAATAATGTATAGTTTGTGTGTCCTTTAAAAAAATTTTTATAAATAGAATGATATTTAGTCTTTTTAAAATGAATAGCTTTATAGTGACAGAATTCATGTATCATAAAATCAATCCTTTAAAAGTATACAATTCAGCAGTTTTTACTATTTTCACAGAGCTGTGCAACCACCAAAACATTTTCATCACTCCTCCAAAAAAGCCCATACCTATTAGCCATTGCTCCTCCCCCTAGCCTCTGGCAACCACAAATCTACTTTCTGCCTCTGGATTTGCAAATTCTGGAGATTTCATATAAATGAAATCATATAACATATGATCTTTGGGGGCCTAGTTTTTAAAATGTGGCCTAATGCTTTCAAGATTCATCCATGTGGTAGCATGTATCAGTATTTTATTCCTTTTTGTGGCCGAATGACATTTCATTGTATAGATGGGCCACATTTTGATTATTCATTCAATTGATGGACATTTAGGTTGTTTCCACTTTTTTGGCTATGATGAAAAATGCTTATAAGACCATTCATGGGCTGGGCGCAGTGGCTCACACCCATAATCCTAGCACTTTGGGAGGTCAAGGAGGGCAGATCATGAGGTCAGGAGTTCGAGACCAGCCTGGCCAATATGATGAAACCCCGTCTCTACTAAAAATACAAAAATTAGCCGGACGTGGCGGCACGCACCTGTAATCCCAGCTACTCAGGAGGCTAAGGTAGAAGAATCGCTTGAACCCGGGAGGCAGAGGTTGCAATGAGCCGAGATCGTGCCACTGCACTCCAGCCTGGGCAACAGAGAGAGACTCCATCTCAAAAAACCAACAAACAAAACAAAACTAAACAAAAAAAAACAAAAACATTCATGTACAAGTTTTTGTATGAACAAATGTTTCAATTCTTTTGGGTATATAATTAGAAGTAACATTGCTGGGTCATATGTTAACTGTGTGTCTATATTTTTTGTTTGTTTGTTTTGTTTTGTTTGAGACAGTGTCTTGCCCTGTTGCCCAGGCTGGAGTGCAGTGGCACAATTATGGCTCACTGCAGCCTCGACCCCCCAGGGCCCAGGTGATCCTCCCATATCAGCCTCCCAAGTAGCTGAGACTACAGGCATGCAGCACCACACCTAGCTAGTATTTTGTATTTTTTGTAGAGATAAGGTTTTGCCATGTTGCCAAGATTGTCTTGAACTCCTGGGCTCAAGCAATCTGCCTGCCTCAGCCTCCCAAACTGCTGAAATTAGAGGCATCAGCCACTGTACTCAGGTGTATGTCTAATTTTTGGAGGAAATGCTAAACTGTTTTCCAAAGTAGCTGCCGCATTCTACTTTCCCAGCAGCTATGTATAAGGGTTCCAATGTTTTCCCATCCTTACCAACACTTATTATTGTCCATCTTTCTGATTTTAGCCCTTCTAGTGGGTGTGAAGCGGTATCTAACTGAGGTTTTGAGCTTCATTCTTCTGATGGTGAATGATGTTGAGCATCTTTTCATGTGCTTATCGGTCATTTTGTATTTTCTTTGGAAAAATATGTATTCAAATTTTTGCCCATTTAAAAATTGGGTTATTTTTCTTTTTATTATTGAGTTGTAAGTGTGTATATGTATACACCTACGTATTTCTGCATTTTATTGGAGTGTTTAGTCCACTTATATTTAATGTAGTCACTGATTTGGGGAGGTAATGTAATTACTGATAAAGTGTCTAATTTTTCTTTCTTCTTCTTTTTTTTTTTTTTTTTTTTTTGAGAGACAGGATCTCATTCTGTCACTCAGGCTGGAGTGCAGTGGCATAATCATGGCTCACTATAGCTTCCACTTCCCAGGCTCAAGTGATCTTTCCTCCTCAGCCTCCTGAGTAGCTGGGACTACAATAGGTGTACACCACCATGCCTGGCTAATATTTGTAGATATGGGGTTTCACCATGTTGCTCAGGCTGGCTCAAGCAATTCACTCATCTCAGCTTCCCAAAGTGCTGGGATTACAGGCATGAGTCACCACACCCGGCCAAGTATCTAATTTTTCTACTTGTTTTCTACATGTCTGTGTTTCTTTTTTTTTTAAGACAGGGTCTCACTCTGTCACCCAGGCTAGAGTGCAATGGCATGATCTTGACTCACTGCAGCCCCTGCCTCTTGGGGTCAAGCAATTCTCCCACCTCAGCCTCCTGAGTACCTGAGATTACAGGGGCGTGCCACCATGTCTGGCTGATTTTTGTACTTTTAGTAAAGATGGGGTTTCACCATGTTGGTCAGGCTGGTCTGGAACTCCTGACCTCAGGTGATACACCCGCCTCAGCCTCCCAAAGTGCTGGGATTACAGGTGTGAGCCAACGTGCCCAAACTGTATCTTTTTTTAAAAAACCTCTTTTCTTCCTCATGGCCTCCCTTTGTATTCAATAGATATTTCCTAGTGTACCATTATAATCCCCTTGTTGTTTCTTTTGCTATATGTACATTTGGATTTATTTTCTTAGTGGTTGCCTTGGAGATTACAAGTAACATCTTAGTCTAAAACAATCTAGTTTAGATTAATACCAACTTAATTTCAACAGTATGCAAAAACTTTACTTCAATATAGCTTTATTCCCTACCCTCTTCTTTGTGCTATGGTTGTCATAAAGATTACATCTTTCATATTATAAGCCCATCAACACAAGTTTGTGGTTTTTCCTTTAAGCAGTTGTCTTTTAAATCAGAAAGAATGAACAAAAATTAATACTTTGTACTTATCGATGTTGTTACCTTTACTTGTGCTCATAATTTCTTTGTGTATATTCAAGTTACTGACTGGTGTCCTTTCATTTCGCCTGAAGCACTCCCTTTAGTATTTCTTATAGGGCAGGTCTCCTGGCAATAAATTCTCTTATTTTGTGTTTATCTGTGCATGTCTTGATTTCTTGATTTCTGAAGTATGGTTTTGCTAAACATAAAATTCTTGGTTGGCAATCATCTTCTTTCAGCTCTTTGACTATATCATCCCATTGCTTTTGGAACACTGTGGTTTCTGATGAGCAATCTGGTGCTAATCCTATTAAACTAATGAGTGGCTTTTCTTTGCTTTCAAGATTCTTTCTTGGTCTTTTGCTATTAGCACTTTGACTATAACACCTAGATGTGGATCTCACATCTAGGAGTGAGGTAGGAGTTTATCCTATGTGGCATTCATTGAGCTTCTTGGATGTAGAGATTAATCTTTTCCATCAAATCTGGGATATTTTCAACCATGATTCTTCAAATATTTCTTCTGTCCCTGTCTTCCTCTCATTTCCTTTTGGGATTCCTTTTATGTGTATGTTTGTATTCTTGATGGTATCCTACAGATCCCTGAGGTTCCATTCATTTTTCTCCATTCTTTTTTCTTTCTCTTGTTCCAAATGAATGCTCTCCATTAACCTGTTCAAAGGTTTGCTCATTCTTTCTGCCAGCTTAAATCTGCTGTTGAACCCTTCTAGCATATTTTTTTTTAATTCCAGTTATTGTACTTTTTGACTCCAAAATTCGTATTTGGTTCTCTTCTATAATTTCCATTTCTTTATTGATATCTTCAGTGACACATTATTCTCATAGTTTCTTTAGTTCTTTAGACATAGATCCCTTTAATTTTTGAACATATTTAAAAGAGCTGATTTAAAGTCTTTGTCTAGTAAGTTCAACATTGTGGCTTCCTAAAGGACAGGTTCCTGTGTATGGATCATATATTCATATATTTTTTTCATGTTTCATTTTTAAAATTGAAAACTGGACATTTTTAGTAATATAATGTGGCAACACTGAAAATCAAATTTCCCTTCTCCCCAGCGCTTTTGTTTTAGTTGTTTGTTGTTGCTATTTGTTTATTTAGTGACTTTCCTGGACTTATTCTGTAAAATCCATATTCCTTGTTGTGTGTGGTCACTAAATACTCTGCTGGGTTTGCTTAGTGGTCAGTTACTTATTGCACAAAGATGTCCTTATAGCTAGGCTGTTAATTAACTTCTTGTAAGGAGTAGAATGAGAGTAGGAGTTATATTCTTGGTTAAAAATAAATAAATAAATTTATTTATATATATAGCTTTTATCTGTTCCCTCTAAGGCCAGACTCTAACGGGCATCTCTGCCACTCTCCTTCTGCAGCTGCAGATCTTTTCTCAGTTGAGCTTCAGATGAGACCACAGCCCCAGCCAGCTTCTTAAGTGCAGCCTCATAAGAAACCGTAAGCAGAGAACCAAGATAAACCATGCCTGAACTCCTGATCCACAGAAACTGTGAAATAGTAAGTGTGTATTGTTTTAAGCCTTGAAGCCTGTGGGAATATATATAGTAACGTGTAACTAATATGGCAGGGAAGGACAGGTTGCCAACCTTTGGAATTCTATGGGTCTACTTTAGAATGAGAATTTGTGGGTCTCTCACCCCACGAGACAGCAGAGGACCTGGGTTCCAAAGGTTTTCCTTTTCTGTCTCCCTGATGTTGAGGTCTTGCAGGCAGGAACTATGTGTATGCTCCCAGTGCCCTGTCCAGTGTGCAGCACAGCCTGGGTGACCCATCATTATTTATTGAATGCTAAATTGATGAGTGGGACCCAATGCTCTTCATAGGATCAGGGGAAACCCAGCTGGAATACACCACAAGCAGGACTTGAAGCTCCTCAGGAACAAGGTCAGAGACTAGGGCTATAATAGCTGTTTTGTCTCTTTTTATGAAAAGCTTTTACTGAGAAGTAAGAGCATGGTTCCAGGCCATGACAGTGACACCACGAGTGTGTGCTGGTCTCAAGGGAGGCTTAAGTATTAAGGGCAGTGCAGGGTGGTGACTAGTTGTGGCACAAGGGTGTCGGAGCCCATCAGGTTTGACCCAAGATCCTGACTGAGTCCTTCCTGGTTCCTTTCATTGTTAAGCCTGTTTTCTATCTGTAAAATGGGGTTAACAATGGTCCTATTGGCTGGGCATGGTGGCTCACGCTTGTAATCCCAACACTTTGGGAAGCCAAGGTGGGTGGATCACTCGAGGTCAGGAGTTTGAGACCAGCCTGACTAACATAGTGAAACCCCATCTCTACTAAAAATACAAAAATCAGCTGGGTGTGGTGGTGGGCACCTGTAGTCCCAGCTACTCGGGAGGCTGAGACAGGAGAATGGCTTGAACCCGGGAGGCAAAGGTTACAGTGAGCAGAGATGGCACCACTGCACTCCAGCCTGGGCAACAGAGCGAGATTGTCTCAAGAAACATAAACAGAAACAAGCAATGGTCCTTATCTTGTGGGTTTGTCATGAGGATGAATGAACACATAAAATTCTTAGCACATAGTAAATGCTCAGTTAATACTTTTCACAGGAAACATGTTTGGAAAGATCAGCTAAATGTAAGTTGGTGACTCCCACGCAGCTAAAATTGTGTACATTGAAGCCTGATTTTCTTTTCCTGGGGCCTCAGGAAGCTGGTTCTACCCAGTACATGCCAGATAGATGAGGAAGCTTGGGGAGAGGGGCCTGGGAAGGAAGGTGGGTGATGCTGTCTAAGAAGTCAATACTTCCTCTTTCTCTTTCTTAGAGAAGTACTGCTGCCCAGACCCAAAGAATTGCTGGAAACAGAACTAGTCTGATATTAAACAGAGTAGTAACCATGCACTTGAGATAATTTGAGGGCCACATAGAATGTCCACCTACCCCCAGACTCACCTTGTATCAGTCTATTCTCACACTGCTATAAAAGACTACTTGAGATTGGGTAATTTATGAAAAAAAGAGGTTTAATTGACTCTCAGTTCTGGAGGCTATACAGGAAGCATGGAGGCCTCAGGAAACTTACAATCATGGGGGAAGGGTAAAGGGGAAGCAGGCATGTCTTCACATGGCGGCAGAAGAGAGAGCAAAGGGGGAAGTGCTATACACTTTTAAACAATCAGACCTCGGGAGAACTCACTCACTATCATGAGAACAGCAAGGGGGATGTCTGCCTCATGATCGAATCACTTCCCACCAGGCCCCTCTTCCAACACATGGGAATTACAATTCTACATGTGATTTGGGTGGGGACACAGAGTCACATATCACACCCTTAGGTCTATCATTGTGCCTGGGAGTTCCACCATTCAACCTGCTTCTAAAGGTCCCTGGGAAATGTAATTTGTCAGCTTAAACTCAACCACATCTATTCAGAGCCTATTGCATGTAATCTGCTCTAGGGGAAAGATCTATAAACGTTTTCCTTATACTTTACACGGTGCTTTTATACAGCTAATTTCATCACTGCAATAATGTTATGAGGTAGGTATTTATGATGATTCCCATTTTGCAGAAGAAACTCAGGCCCAGAGAGGTTAAGGGGCTTATTGGGAGGCCAGGCAGATGTCAACTGGCAGGGCTAGAAAGCCCATCTGGAAAGCACATCTGAAAACTCCAAGTTGTTGGTGTTTTCTTGCTCATCTCAGCTGCTCTCAGGAAGTTTACAGGAAACAGACAAATTGGCCAATCAAGAAATGGTCAAGGGCTTTCAAACTGGGTTCCCTAGTATTCCCCTGAGGTCTCCTGAGTGTTAAGAGGTGAGAGAGGGTTGGATAGTGTGCGTGGCAGTAGGTCTTGGGCTCCCCAACACACTTTGACAGGATCTCCTCTTTCTTCTGCCTTTAGAGGTAAAAGTGTTCGATATTTCAGGGGAGATAATACAACAGTAAAACCGAACAAGAATTTCTTGAATATCTATTGTGCATTCAGCCTGGAGTGGGGTGGGGAGGAAGGTAGCTTCAGGCAGTATAAGAAGAGCTTACAAAACAACCCACATGTGAAAACTTGAAGACTGATAAGAAATTAAATAACAGCTCAATATAGCAACAGAAGCACTGTCCCATAGCCATGTCTGGTTCCCTAATTAATGACTTTGGCAGTGACTTGGGTGGTCAAGAGAGAGCCGGGAAGTGTTGAGCGAGTAACCCAGCCCCACCCATGATCAGCAATAGGGCACAGGAGCCCGGAGCGATGAAACCTGGGCTGGACAAGTTTTGACAGAGAGAAGATACTCAGGAAGGGCCTCAGTGGGAGGTGGTGAGGGTGGGTTAGGTGCAGTATCACAGCAACCAGCCCCTGAAGAGAGGGCAACACCAAAGCCTGGTGTTTGTCCCCAACCACTGCAGGGTTGCACTCTGCAGATGACGACTCACCCTTGGTAAAGGGCTCCCCATCCCTGCCTGATATGGTTTGGATTTGTGTCCCTGCCCAAATCTGTTGTCGAATTTAATCCCCAGTGTTAGAGGAGGGGCCTGGTGGGACATGACTGAATCGTGGGGGCGGATTTCCTCCTTGCTGCTCTCACCATAGCGAGTGAGTTCTCATGAGATCTGGTTGTTTAAAAGTGTGTAGTACCTCCCCCTTCACTCTCTTCCTCCTTCTCTGGCCATGTAAGACATGCCTGCTTGCCCTTCCCCTTCTGCCATGATTGTAAGTTTCCCAAGGCTTCCCCAGTCATGCCTTCTGTACAGCCTGGGGAACTCTGAGTCAATTAAACCTCTTTTCTTTATAAATTACCGAGTCTCAGGTAGTTCTTTATAACAATGTGAGAATGGAGAAACACACTGCCTCCCTCACCCCATCGGGTCCCCCTTCTGCTCACTGGCACATGGGATTCTGCTGGGCAGAGGCCATCCGATGAATGCTCCAACAGACTGGGTTGACATCCCAGCCTTGCCCCTCTGTAACTGAAATATGTGGATAATAATAACACCCATCTTACAGGGCTGCTTGGATAGTGAACTAGATCATGCACATAAAGAGCCTGGCACCGTTAGTTCCTGGCACATGCAAGTTCTCAATAAATGTTGTTGGCTATTATCTGCAGCTACATTCAACATGGGCAGGCTGGGAGCAAAGCTCTTCTTGGCTTTAATTCACTCATTTAATAAGCATTTAATGAGCACCTACTCTGTGCCAGGCACTGCACTGGGAGCTGAGGCCAGAGACTGAAAAGTTCATTTTCTTTAAGTAGCTCCCAGTCTATTGGGAAAGCAGAAGTGTGAACCATTCTTATTCTGTGTGATTATTGAAACGTCTGCTTGGTAGTAATGATTATAGTTAACATGTGTTGAGTACTTGCCATGTGCCAGTTATGAAGAACTTTATAGGTATTATTATCTCATTTGATCCTTACGAGGTAAGACTTGATCCTCCATTTTAGAGAGGGGAAACTGAGGCTCTGGAAGGCTCTGAATGGTCATGTCTGGGTTTCCAATCAAGGATGGAGGAGAGTTCACCAGGAGGCAGATGTACTGCAAACTCCAAGCCTTGAGGGTTTGAGAGATCATATAGAAGTCAGAATGGATGAAACATAAAATCCTTGAACTATGAATCCCTGGCAGGTAACCCATGCCAGAAAGCAAAGTCACCAGGAGTGAGCAAGGAGCTGATTCAGAAGTTCTAGCCTCACATCTGATCAGTTTTAAGCATTTGACATTTATAGATGACTTAATATTGGTCGATCCCGACTGCACGCAGTGGCTCACGCCTGTAATCCCAGCACTTTGGGAAGCCAAGGTAGGTGGATCACTTGAGTCCAGGAGTTTGAACCAGCCTGTCCAACATGGCAAAACACCGTCTCTACTAAAAATATAAAAAACTAACTGGGCATGTTGGCACACGCCTGTGATCCCAGCTATTTGAGAGGCTGAGGCAGGAGAATCACTTGAACTTGGGCGGTGGAGGTTGCAGTGAGCCAAGATCACGCCACTGCACTCCAACCAAACAACAACAACAACAACAACTGTGGATCCTAAAGTTAGGTTTAGGATTAGGATTTGATTTGGATCTGGGTTTATGCTTGGCACAAAGTCAAGGGTCTGAGATGTTAGGTATTATTTACGGTTACAGCATTCCTTGGTTTTGCCTGGTATGGATATGCATGAATTTCAGTTACGATGTTTAAGAAATAACAGGAGTCCCCCAAAACGTGGTTCAGATTTCATTTTCCACAGTATATCGAGTGTGAATAATTGCATCAAGTGCAAACTTTGCTGTTAGCTGGTCAGTCCACAAATCACTATGTAAATAACAGACGCATAGACACGTATCATGATCAGCAAAAATCATGTCACTTCTTTCAAAGCCTGTTGGTGTCTGGTCACGGCACGTCGTTATTCAGTTCACACACAGCTAAGTGTGCAGCTGTGTTGCCTCCTTCTCTCTGGGTGATAACTCACTTGACATTTTACATAAATGGATAGTAAAAAGAAGGAATTAGCCAACAAAGATGAAAGTGCGGGCTGGGCGCGGTGGCTCACGCCTATAATCCCAGCACTTTGGGAGGCCGAGGTGGGCAGATCACTTGAGGTCAGGAGTTCCAGACCAGCCTGGCCAACATGGTGAAACCTCGTCTCTACTAAAAATACAAAAATTAGCCGGGCGTGGTGGCGGGCACCTGTAATCCTAGCTAGTTGGGAACCTCAGGCAGGAGAATTGTGTGAACCCGGGAGGCATAGGTTGCAGTGAGCTGAGATCATGCCACTGCACTCCAGCCTGGATGATAGAGTGAGACTCCATTTCAAAACCAAACCAAACCAAAACAAAACAAAACAAAATAAAACCCATAGATAGATATACTGATTGGCTCACACATTGCAGAGGTTGGCAAGCCCAAAATCTGCAAGGTAGGCTGGCAGACTGGGGACCCGGGCCAAGGAAGAATTGCTATTGTGGTTATCTGGAGGCAGAATTCCTTCTTGTTTGGGGCAGGTCAGTCTTTTTCTATTAAGACCTTCAACTGATTGGATAAGATACCACATTATAGAGGGCCATCTGCTTTACTCAAACTCTACTGATTTAAGTGTTCATCTTATCTAAAAAATACTTTCACAGGAAACATCTGGAATAATGTTTCACCAATGATCTGCGTACCATGGCCCTGCCCAAGTTCACACATAAAATTCACCATCCCAGGGTTATAGAAGAAATAGATGAGGGAAGTCACTGTGAGGAAAAGGACGAAGTCCATCCAGAGGAAGTGAGGCTGGCAGGAACTCCTGCGGACATTTCACAACACTGAAAGTTCAAAGGATACAATTTTGGAAACTGATCCAGTCTTAGAAAGAAATATGACAATTCGCCAAGGCATAGAACAAGATGCTCCCTCTGTATCATTAGTTAAACAAGAAGCTGGCAAGCATGGTTCAGGCTATTCTTGATAGTTTTTACACAAAGAAATACAACACACACACACACACACACACACATATTTTTTCTTAGGGTCTCACTCCTGTCGCCTATGCTGGAGTATAGTGGCACAATCACAGCTGACTGCAGCCTCAATCTCCTGGGCTCAAGTGGTCCTCCCACTTCAGCCTCCTTGGTAGCTGGGACTACAGGCATGCACCACCATGCCTGGCTAGTTTTTATAGAGACAGGGTTTCACTATGCTGCCCAGGCTGGTCTCAAACTCCTGAGCTCAAGTGATCCTCCCTCCTTGGCCTCCCAAAGTGTTGGGATTACAGGCGTGAGCCACTGCTCCCAGCCTACAGTTATATTTTCAATGTTTCTAATGTTCTAAATTGAAGTATAAGAAAGAGATGTTAGTTTTACCTAGTTTTTCATTTCCTTAAACATTTATAGCCAACAGTAAGAGAGTTTTAGTGTTTTGACAGAAGATTGTTAAAGGTCACAGAATAATCTTATTTTATCCTGTTGGTGATTGAGATCTTTTTGTACACTTTCAGTTTGCACGGTCATTCTTACAGTCCACATGAATGTGCAAAGTGAGATTGGCTGTGTTATTTGTATCATCATCATCACCATCATCATGTTCTCCACCAGGCAAGTGGGGTAAACACCCAGGATGCGAGGCCAGGGGTTGAACTCTTTTTGACTCCCTTTTCTTTTTTCTTTCTTTTTTTTTATTTTATTTTTATTTTTGTATTTTGAGACAGGGTCTTGCTCTGTCGCCCAGGCTGGAGTGCAGTGGTGCGATCTCAGCTCACTGCAACCTCTGCCTTCCAGGTTCAAGCGTTTCTCCTGCCTCAACCTCCTGAGTAGCTGGGATTACAGGTGCCCGCCACCACCCCTAGCTAATTTTTGTATTTTCAGTAGAGACAAGGTTTCACCATGTTGGCCAGGTTGGTCTTGAACTCCTGACCTCAGGTGATCCACTCAGCCTCCCAAAGTGTCGGGATTACAGGCGTGAGGCACTGCGACAGGCCCTCCTTTTCTGACTCTGGGCAAAAAGGCCCCTGCAAAGTTCCAGGCCAAGGCTCTCTCAGCCCTGGCCAACATTGTCCTCTCTCTGCAGAGGCTGGGATACTCTACAGTCCCAGGAAGCTTCCAAAAAGGAGAGCTCAGTTTACAACCAATAAAAATAACTCAGGGGTGATAAACAGCTCCAGGGCCCCAGGGGACGCTCTTATGCAATCTGCCTTGATTTCACAAGCCCTACATGGAGCTGTCAGCAGAGGCAGACTGAGATGCACGCCCTGGCTGACACCACAGGGCAAGGCCCCTCTGGCTGCAATGACTGGGAACAGTGACTTTGGCTGTGACTGGAGGTGGCTCATTTACAACAGAAGACATGCAAAAATAGCGCAGCTGATGGATTGGTTGGTTGTTGGTTGACTGACTGATTTAAATACATAGTATTTCTTTTTCTTTTTAGGCAAAGTATACTAACAATGGATGATCTCAGTAGAAAATTCAGAGTACGCATAGGCCAAAAGGAAACAAATAAAAACTACCAGCTGGGCGTGATGGTTCACACCTGTGATCCCAGGATTTTGGGAGGCCGAAGCGGGAGGATTGCTTGAGCCCAGATGTTTGAGACCAGACTGGGCAATATAGGGAGACCTCAGCTCTACAAAACACAAAAAAATTAGCTGGGCATGGTGGTGCACACCTATGGTCCCAGCTACTTGAGAGGCTGAGCCTGGAGGATCACTTGAACCTGGTAGGTCAAGGCTGCAGTGAGCTATGATTATGCCACCACACTCCAGCCTGGGCAATAGAGCAAGACCCTGTCTCTAAACACAATAAAATACAAACTACCCATAGTCCAACTACCGAGAGAGCACCACTGTTACTTTCAGCCTTTCAGGCTTTTCTAGAAGCCAAAAGCTTATAGTGCCAAGCTTCAGACTCTGATGCCAGACCACCTGAGTTCCACTCCTAGGCTGCTTAACATCTCTTGCACCATCTTCCCATCAGTGAAATGGGAATATCAATCACAGCCTTTATTACTTTGTTGTATGGTTAGGGATTTTCTGTTTTTTACTGTGAAAGAGGTCAAGAGGAAGAGCCTTGTGGTTAAGTCTTTGTGTACATTCTTTTCTTTTTCTTTCTTTCTTCTTTTTTTTGAAATGGTGTCTCACTCTGTCGCCCAGGCTGACATGCAATGGTGCCATCATGGCTCACTGCAGCCTCAAGCTCCTGGGCTCAAGCAGTCTCCCTACCTCAGCCTCTCATGTAGCTGAGACTACAGGTGTGTAGTCTCACACTTGGCTAATTTTTAAAATTTTTGTAGAGATGGGGTCTCACAAGTTTAGCTAGGCTGGTCTTGAACTTCTGGCCTCAAGTGATCCTTCTGCCTTGGCCTTCCAAAGTGTTGGGGTTACAGGTGTGAGCCACTGCACCTCGCCTGTGTACATTTAGAATGATATCTTAGGATAAATTATTGGGAGGGCAACTACAGTGTCTAAGAGAGTACCCATTTTGTTCATCTCCTGCCAAATCAGGAAACTGATTAAAATGAGCTACTTGGTGACTGGTAAATTAAATGAGCTATGCTGTGGCCCATGCCTGTAACCCCAGCACTTTGGGAGGCTGAGGCCAGCGCATCACTTGAGGTCAGGAGTTTGAGACCAGCCTGGCCAACATGGTGAAACCCCATCTCCACTAAAAATACAAAAATTAGCCGGGCATGGTGGTAGGCAACTGTAATCCCAGCTACTCAGGAGGCTGAGGCAGGAGAATCACTTGAACCTGGGAGGTAGAGGTTGCAGTGAGCCAAGATTACATCACTGCACTCCAGCCTGGGCGATTGAGAAAAAAATAAATAAATAAGAGAAGGATCTGGCTTGGAATCCTGGCTTGCCATCCCACTGGCTGTGTGACCTTGAGCAAGTGGCTTCCCATTGCTGGGCCCCAGTGTTCTGGGCTAATATGAAGCCATCTCTTAGGGAAGGTTGTCATCGGGTTAGAAATAATGGGTGAACAGGACAGAGCACGTAATCTGGTGCTCACCGTAAAGATCGTAGTAGTAGTAGCCATTATTATTTATACTAGCCCAGAGGGAGATGGATTTTCACATGCATAACAGAAAGAGGCAGGGGGAGCAAGCTGTGGTCACAAGGTCATTCTGCAGGAATGTTACAGAGAGAAGAGAGAAGACCTCTGCCAGTGGGGTGGAGGCTGCTGGACTGAATGTTCATGTTACCCCCAAATCCTTATGTTGAAATCTTAACCCTGAATATGATGGTGTGAGGAGCAGGCCTTTGGGATGTAATCAGGTCATTCATGAATGGGGTTAGTGCCCTTATAAAAGGGACCCCAGAGAGTTCTCTCACCCTCTCTCCACCACGTGAAGATACAATGAGAAGTTGGCCGTCTGCATCCTGGAGGAGGGCCCCAACCAGAATCTGGCCATACTGACACTCTGATCTCGAAATTCCAGCCTCCAGAACTGTGAGCAATAAATTTCTGTTGTTGCTAAGCCACCCAGTCTATGGTACTTTGTTATAGCAACGAGGCCTTTCTGTAGTCCTGTTGGAGCTGGACAAACACTGAAGCCTCAGATGCCCAGAATTCATATGCTCCAAGAGGCTTCCTTTTGTTTTTGAGACAGAGTCTCCCTCTGTCACTGAGGCTGGAGTGAAGTGGTGCAATCTCGGCTCACCGCAACCTCTGCCTCTAGTGTTCAAGCAATTCTCCTGCCTCAACCTCCTGAGTAGCTGGGGTTACAGGCGTGTGCCACTACGCCCAGCTAATTTTTGTATTTTTAGTAGAGACAGGGTTTTGCCATATTGGCCAGGCTGGTCTTGAACTCCTGACCTCAGGTGATCTGCCTCGGCCTCCCAAAGTGCTGGGATTACAGGTGTGAGCCACCGCACCCGGTCCCCAGGAGGCTTTCTGTGTGTACACATGCATGCGTGTGCACACATACACACACACATTCATTCAGCTCAATGCAACCAGCCACTTTCTGCTGTTTAAGATAAGACGAGCACTGTGCTGGGTGCTAGGAATACAGACATGAATGAGGCACAATTTTTGTCCTTAAGAAAAGCACAATTGTGTAGGAAACCACAAAAGGAAGCACGATCACATCATGTGTCCTGCGCAGTGGCTAAGATGGACTCCGGGGAGAGGCATTTAACCCACCCTTATGCCTCTAAATCGAAATCCCACACTGTTGCATATCCTTCCTAGATTGATTGAGAGCCAAGTTTCATACACAGGAGGGGATTCTTTATTGGGGGATGTGGTTTTTTTGAGTGACATGTTCTCAGGAGAAAGGAGAGAGGAGGCAGGACGGGGCAGGAGAATTGCTAAGGATGGCAACTGCTGGAGTCTCAGCCTGGTCCCGCAGGGAGCTCTGGATACACAGTTTGCAGTTAGTTATTAATATTTCCTTCATTGAGGTAAGGGGCGGGCCCTTCACACCCTTGTCAATCAGTCATTGGCTGTGGGCTGCTCTGGGGGTGGGAGCAGAGAAGGTGAGACTGCTCCCACTTGACCGAGGACAGCCCTCTAGGAAAAGGTGCAACTCTGAGCTGTTAGCAGCCAAGACTCATAGTGGCAGGGAGTGAAGGCGCCAGCAGCATCTTTGAACCACTTCTCCTTCTCCATCCCCAACCCTTCACATGGGTAGGCTCCCAGGCCCACAGACACTGCAGATAGAAAAATCAAGTTTGGCCAGGCATGGTAACTCATGCCAGTAATCCCAGCACTTCAGGAGGCTGAGGCAGGAGGATCACTTGAGCCCAGGAGTTTCAGAGCAGCCTGGGCACCAAATCAAGACTGTACAAAAAATTTAAGAAGTTTGCCAGATACACTGGCTTTTGCCTGTAGTCCCAGCTACTCAGGAGGCTGAGGCAGGAGGATCTCTGGAATCCGGGAATTTGAGGTTGCAGTAAGCTATGATCATGCCACTGCATTCCAGCCTGGGTAACAGAGCAAGAACCTGGCTCTAAATAAATAAATAAATAAATAAAGCCGAGTTTGCAGCTATCACAGACTCTCAGCTGAAAAAACCCTTAAAGATCACTTAATCCATCCCCTAGATTTTGATGATGAGGCCTGAAGAGGCTCAGTCATTTGTCTACAGCTGTTGTGACAAACTCCAAAGCCATAGGGGCCAGGCAGGAAAAACAGATGCTGTCTAAGGTTCTAAGGAGTGGTGAGGACTGTGGCAAACTGGAGACAGGGGTTTCTCTAATGGGTCCACAGCAGCCTGGTTCCTACAGCCACGAGGGAATGAGGGCCCAGAGTGATTGGCGCCTCTGAATTTCCCCAGAGAAGCTGGAAGTCATGTGTGTGTGTGTGTGTGTGTGTGTGTGTGTGTGTGTGTGTGTGTGTGTGTGTGTGTGTGTTCTGTGTGAAATCTTTCTGTTTTGAAATGTTGGCAACTCTTGGAAATTCTTGAGAACACTGTATGGGCCAAGGAAAATATGTCAGTGGGTGAGACTTGGCCCCAGGGTCACCAGTGTGCAGTGTCTGGTCTATGGCCTGAGGCACGTGGGAAGTGCAGCAAGGATTCCTGGATTAAGGGGCTTTCTATCATGCCAGTAACAGGACGAGAGAAGAAACAGACCAGATGCGGGAGGAGAGAAGGAAGAGGGCTCCAGAGGAAGGAAATGGGAACAGAAACAGAAACCGGGGGCTTGCGGGTGCAGGGGGACACTCATCTCCAGGGTCTCCAGGGTAAGCTGGAAGGGGAAGCCCAGGGCTTACTAGTATTGTTTTGTTTCGTTTTGTTTAAATTAGGATGAAATTCACATAACATTAACTGTTTTGTTGTTGTTGTTGTTTTGAGATGGAGTCTCTCGCTGTTGCCCAGGCTGGAGTGCAGTAGTGCAATCTTGGCTCACTACAACTTCTGCCTCCTGGGTTCAAGCGATTCTCCTGCCTCAGCTTTCTGAGTAGCTGGGATTACAGGCGCCCACCACCATGCCCGGCTAATTTTTGTATTTTTGTTAGAGACAGGGTTTCACCATTTTGGCCAGGGTGGTCTCAAACTCCTGACCTCAGACGATCTGCCTGCCTTGGCCTCCCAAAGTGCTGGGATTACAGGCATGAGCCACTGTGCCTGGCCTAACAATGACTGTTTTAAAGCATACAATTCAATGGCATTAAGTATATCCACAATATTGTACAACCATCAGCTCTATCTAGGCTCCAAAACTCTTTTTTTTTTTTTTTTTTTTTTTTTTGAGATAGGGTCTCACTCTGTCTCCCAGGCTGGAGTGCAGCGGCACAATCTTGGCTCACTGAAACCTCAGTCTCCCCAGGCTCAAGTGATTCTCCCACCTCACGCCCCTCAAGTAGCTGGGAACATACGTGCACGCCACTATGCCTGGCTAATTTTATTTTATTTTTGTATTTTTTGTAGAGACAGTGTTTTGCTATGTTGGCCAGGCTGGTCTTGCACTCCTGAGCTCAAGCTATCCACCCGCCTCAGCCTCCCACAGTGCTGGAGATATAGGCATGAGACACTGTGCCTGGCCCCAAAACTTTTTATCGACTCAAATGGAAACCCCATACCTGTTAGCAAGCACTTCCCATTCCCTCCTTCCCAGCCCATGGCAACCATGAATCTGCTTTCTGTCTCCCTGGATGTACTCATTCTGGACAGTTCATATAAATGGAATTACAGACTATCTGGCCTTTTGCGCCTGGCTTCTTCCACTTAGCTAATTTTTTTTTTTTTTTTTTTTTTTTTTTGGCAGAGTATCACTCCATCACCCAGACTGGAGTGCAGTGGCTCAATCCTCGATCTTGGCTCACTGCAACCTCTACCTCCCAAGCTCAAGTGATTCCCGTGCCTCAGCCTCCCGAGTAGTTGGGATTACAGGCATCTGCCACCCTGCCCAGCTAGCTTTTGTATTTTTAGTAGACATAGGGTTTTGCCATGTTGGCCAGGCTGGTCTTGAACTTCTGACCTGAAGCGATCCTCCTGCCTCAGCCTCCCAAAGTGCTGGGATTACAGGCCGTGAGCCACCGCACCCGGCCGGCCTGTTTTGGGGTTCATCCACACTGTAGGATGCATCAATACTTCATCGGTTGATGGTTATTTGGGTTGTCCTGCAGTTGTGGATAGACCCAGGGCTCACTTTTCAAGGGGAGGTAATCCACCCTAGCGTTTAGGAACATAGGGGCCACGGACCCATGAGGTACAGCAGACACAATGCCTAGGGCCCATGAAAATGTCTTCATTTCTCTCTCTCTCTCTCTCTTTTTTGAGACAGAGTCTTGCTCTGTTACCCAGACTGGAGTGCAGTAGTGTGATCTTGGCTCACTGCAACCTCTGTCTCCCGGGTTCAAGTGATTCTTCTGCCTCAGACTCTCGAGTAGCTGGGATTATAGGCATGCACCACCAGGCCTGGCTAATTTTTGGATTTTTAGTAGAGACGGGGTTTCGCCATGTTGGCCAGGCTGGTCTTGAACTACTGACCTCAAGTGATCCACTGGCCTTGGCCTCCCAAAGTGCTGGGATTACAGGCGTGAGCCACTGTGCCCGGCCCAGTGCGGTTTCCATTTCTCTTAAAATCAGAAGGAAAAAGTCCCTAACTTTCAGGATTGAATAAAATGTTTTAATTTTTAATTCTGCCTGGATTATATTTCTCTTTATATTAATGCAGCATAAAATACAATTATGCTTGAAAGGGCCCACAAAGGCGGGAGTGCCTAGGACCCACAAAGACTGGCCCTGTAGGGACACAGAAAATTGAGGACTCGGGAGTTGGGAAAACTTCTTAGTAGCTTTGTGACTGTTCACCCCAGGGCTGGTCCTTGTCTTGTTGAATGTCGCATCCCTCACTGCCAGAACGGTGCTTGGCCCATAGTAGGGGCTCAATAATTTTTTTTTTTTTGAGACGGAGTTTTGCTCTTGTTGCCCAGGCTGGAGTGCAATGGCGCAATCTCGACTCCCCACAAACTCCGCCTCTCGGATTCAAACGATTCTCCTGCCTCAGCCTCCCGAGTAGCTGGGATTACAGGCATGTGCCACCATCCCTGGCTAATTTTGTATTTTTAGTAGAGATGGGGTTTCTCCATATTGGTCAGGCTGGTCTCGAACTCACGACCTCGGGTGATCCACCCGCCTTGGCCTCCCAAAGTGCTGGGATTACATGCATGAGCCACCGTGCCCAGCCAATAAATATTTTTTAAGTTAATTAATCTGAGATGAGTCACTGCACTTTTTTTTTTTTTTTTTGAGAGGGAGTCTTGCTCTATCACCCAGACTGGAGTGCAGTGGCGCAATTTCTGCTCACTGGAACCTCCACCTCCTGGGTTCAAGCAATTGTCCTCTCTCAGCCTTCCAAGTAGCTGAGACTACAGGCATGTGCCACCATGCCCGGCTAATTTTTGTATTTTTAGTAGAGATGGGGTTTCACCATATTGGCCAGGCTGGTCTCAAACTACTGACCTCATGATCCACCTGCCTCGGCCTCCCAAAGTGCTGGGATTACAGACGTGAGCCACTGCACCCAGCCAGTGTCACTGCACTTTTCTATGCCTCGGTTTCCTCACCTGAGATGAGGAAAGCTAATGTTATCTCTCCAGGGAGTTGGGAGGATGAGGAAGCTTGCAGCACGTGGAAGCTTTCTTCCCTGGTTTTTTAATGGCAGGGTGGGAAGCAAATTTACTAGAAGCAAATTTCCATCAATACTGAGGAGCAAGGCAAAAAACAAGAAACAAAACTGGCCGAGCGCGGTGACTCATGCCTGTAATCCCAGCACTCTGGGAGGCCGAGGCGGGCGGATCACAAGGTCAGCAGATCGAGATCATCCTGGCGAACACGGTGAAACCCCGTCTCTACTAAAAATACAAAAAAATTAGCCAGGTGTGGTGGCGGGTGCCTGTAGTCCCAGCTACTCAGGAGGCTGAGGCAGGAGAATGGTGTGAACCCGGGAGGCAGAGCTTGCAGTGAGCCGAGATCGCGCCACTGCACTCCAGCCTGGGGGACAGAGAGAGACTCCATCTCAAAAAAAAAAAAAAAAAAAAAAAGAAACAAAACTAAGGAGCAGCTGGGCACGGTGGCTCACGCCTGTAATCCCAGCACTTTGGGAGGCTGAGGTGGGTGGATCACTTGAGGTCAGACGTTCAAGACTAGCCTGGCCAACATGGCGAAACCCCATCTCTCTACTAAAAATACAAAACTTAGCCGGGCGTGGTGGTGTGCACCTGTAATCCCAGCTACTCGGAAGGCTGTGGCAGGAGGATCGCTTGAACCCAGAGGCGGAGGCTGTAGTGAGCTGAGAGCACACCACTGTACTCCAGCCTGGTTGACAGGAGAGAAACTCTGTCTCGAAACAAACAAACAAACAAAAAACTGAAGAGCATTTGCTGGGTCTCTGTGAGACTGGAAGCACATCAAGGATTTCTGCATCTTGGCTGAGTGGCCCCAGGTCTGGAGAAAAGGGCTGATGAGCAGAAAAAAGACACCAAGGAGACGTCAAGGGAAACGGTGCCTGAGAGAAATTGACAGAAATTCGGATGAACAGGGAAGGTTCAGTGAGTGTGTGCGCGCGTGCATGCGTCCACGTGTGAATGAGTGTGTGTGAGCACGTGCATGCGTCCACGTGTGAATGAGTGTGTGTGCGTGTGTGTCCATGTGTGAGTGGGTGTCTGTAAATGTGTATTGTGTGTACATTTGAGGATTGTGTGTGTATGAATGTCTGTATGTGAGTATTGTGCTTGCACACGTGTCTGTGTGAGACTAATGTGTGAATGAGTGTCTTTGTGTGAATGTGTGAGAGTGTGCATGTCTGTGTGCGTGAGTGCTGTGTGTGCCTGTGAGACTTGTGTGTGTGTGTGAATGTGTGTGAACACGTGCAAATGTGTCTCTGTGACAATGTGTGTGAACCTCTGTGAACATGTGTCTGAATGGGGCATGTGAGTATGTGTGTGTGAGTGCATATGTGATTACGTGTGCCTGTATGAGCGTGTCTGGGAGAGTGTGTGTGTTGTGTGTGCATGTCTGTGTGTATGCGTGAATGAGGGGTATGTGTGTGTGATTGTGTCTGAGTGTGTCTGGGAGAGTAAGTGTGTGTGCACATGTCTATGAGTATGTGTGCATGTGTGAACGAGTGTCGTGTATGTGTGAGTGCATGTATGTGATTGTGTGTGTGTGTCTGAGCGTGTCTGGGAGAGTGTGTGAGTATTGTGTGCACATGTCTGTGTATGTGCATGTGTGAATGAGTGTCGTGTGTGTGATTGTGTGTGTCTGTATGAGTATGGGAGAGTGTGTGAGTGTTGTGTGTGCCTGTCTGTGAGTGTGTATGTGTGAATGAGGGGCACGTGTGAGTGCGTGTGTGTGTGCGCGCGCGTGTGTGTCACGGGTGAGGGGATGGGGGCGTGGGGAGGAGCAGGGAGCTGAAAACCTCCCGGGCCCACAGATCTGGGAATTCCACTGTGACTTCAGTTGCGGCTACACGTTCGGCTGGATGCTGGGGGCAGCAGTGCAGTGGGGTCTGAAAGCGGAATGACCCTATCTGGGTTTTGTCTTGATGAGAGAAAATTCTTTGCCCAAGGCAACAGTCCCCCCGGGGCGTGCCCTCCGCTGTGGGTGACTGAGAGCCCCAGAGAGCCCAGGGATCCTCTTCAAACCCAATTTGCATTAGAAATCAATGTGGGTTTCTTTTTTTTTTTTTTCCCCTTGAAGCCCCAAGATGCCAAGACCCTCGAGCAAGTAATAATGATGCTTTTCAGACCAGGACTTCAAGCTGCTTCACTGTGATTAGTCTCCTTTTAGACACAGGAAAACTGGGGTGACTTGAAGGAATTCTGCTGACAGGTCAAAGGGAGGCTGTGGCCTTCCCACCAAGGTGACCTCAGGGGTCACAGAAACCTCGGCTCCATGCTGGGTCCCACTTACCTGGGGGCCATGGCACAAGGAGATCCTGCTGGTTTCTGTCCAGAAGTAAATTGAGTCTCTTGTGGATGTCTCCAGGGCGTAACCCTGCAGGCTGAAGCTGCCTGTCTCCTGTGGGGGCAAAAGGCAGGCTGAGCACAGATTCCAAAGGCCCTTTTGTGGTCAGCTCTGACACGAGGCAGTGGAGTGTCATGGAATAAGAGGCAGCTTACCCATCAGAATGGGGTTTGAGTGCTGTGAGAATGACCTCAGTTTCCCCATCTGTAAAATGAGGAAAAGTATCCTCCTACCTAGGGCTTATTGTCTGAGAGCTAAATTGATGTAGAAAGTTTAGCACGGTGTAGGTGCACACTCAGGAGTGGTAAACCGTTAGAGTTATAGCATCTTTACCATCATCATCATCATCATCAATACCATCATCGACTCATGAAAAAGCCACTGCCCTAGCAAAGGAGGTCCTGAGAATTCCAGAGTTCCAGGATCTGAGGGGGCTAAGAAAACTCACTCCAGGCCAGGCACGATGGCTCGCATATGTAATCCCTGCACCTTGGGAGGCCAAGGCGGGAGGATCACTTGAGACCAAGAGTTCAAGACCAGCCTGGCCAACATGGCAAAATCCTGTCTCTACTAAAAATACAAAAATTAGCTGGGTGTGGCTGCCTGTGCCTGCACCTGCAGTCCCAGCTACTTGGGCGGCTGAGGCACAAGAAGAGCTTGAACCTGGGAGGCAGAGGTTGCAGTGAGCCAAGATCGTGTCACTGCACTCCAGTCTGGACGACAGGGCGAGATTCTGTCTCAAAAAAAAAGAAAAAAAGAAAACTCACCCTACACTCCCAGCCCCTCCAGGGCAGTGGCGCTGATGGATGATGTTAATTCTGCAAAAGCAGTGACGAGATTTCTGGTAGCAGGTCACCATTCCCCTGGTTTCCTGAGAACCTCGGTGAAGCAGGCTGGAGAGGTTCTGAGAAACCCACCATCAAGAATGCTTGATGTCGGGCTGGCGGGGCGGGGGCATTGTGCACGTCTGTAGTCCCAGCTACTCCGGAGGCCAAGGCGGTAGGATCCTTTCAGTCCAAGAGTTCAAGACCAGCCTGCGCAACATAGTGAGACCCTGTCTTGAAGTTAAAAAAAAAAAAAGGAATCAAGATGGAACGTTTTTTATGTAGTCTCTGAAAGATCTGGACTAAGGATATGTGTTCATAGCCCCCAAATGGAAGATTGATTTGAAGGGAGTAGGTGTTCTGGAAAAAGGATGGGTTTGGAGGAAACCTCCAAATCCTTCAGACCTGGGTTTGAATCCCACTTCCGCTCTGTCTTAGCTCTGTGGGTATGAGTGAACAATGCCACCTTTCTGAGCCTCAGTCACCTTGTTTGTAAAATGGCCACAGTAATAGACTTGTCAGAGGCATTTGAACCAGAGCAACTCCATCTTGAATAGGAGCTGGGTAAAATGAGGCTGAGACCTACTGGGCTGCGTTCCCTGATGGTTAGGTATTCTAGGTCACAGGATGAGATAGAAGATCAGCACAGAATACAGGTCATAAAGACCTTGCTGATAAAACAGGCTGCAATAAAGAAGACAGCTAAAACCCACCCAAACCAAGATGATGATGACAGTGACCTCTGGTCGTCCTCACTGCTACACTCTCACCAGCTCCAAGACAGTTTACAAATGCCTTGGTAACGTCTGGAAGTTACCCTATATGGTCTAAAAAGGGGAGACATGAATAACCCACCCCTTGTTTAGCAATAATCAAGAAATAAGGCCAGGCGCGGTGGCTCATGCCTGTAATCCTAGCACTTTGGGAGGCCGAGGCAGGTGGATCACCTGAGGTCAGGAGTTCGAGACCAGCCTGGCCAACATGGTGAAACCCCATCTCTATTAAAAATACAAAAATTCTTTGATTCCTTTACTTTCTTAATAAACTTGCTTTCCCTTTATGGACTCACCTTGAATTCTTTCTTGCAGAAGATCTAAGAACCCTCTCTTGGGGTCTGGATCTGGACTCCTTTCCTGTAGCAGACCCGCTTGGATGACATACATCAGATGCAGGCACACAGTAGGAGGCTTAAAATAGTGGCTCTGTTGGTTTAATCCATTCAATCGGTGAGCAAACTGGTTTGAGACCATTGAAATGATTCTTGACAGTGAAACAGGGTGTTTACTCAGGCCACAAACATTTACAAAGAACCTAGTATGTGCCAGATCCCAGGAACTCCAAGGGGAATGAAACAGGACCCCTGTCTAGTGGGGAGAGAAGGATCCAAGTGAAGGAGGCGAATGTCTTCTGATTGCAGGCCCCCAGGAGACGCCTCTCAGGCAACGAGCAGAGGGTGGCGTGCTCCTCTAGGGAGCTTCCCTGGCAGCCGGGCCTCCAGGGAGAGTAGACCCACCCACAGAGTCTCGAGGGACCTGCCATGGTGGTCCTCAGAGACACAGGATGACAGTGACAGGCTTTCTAAGCCCAGAAACAAAACAATAGAAGAAGAAAAACATTGCCGAGTTGTCCATTGGGAGGGTGTCCTGGAAAGAGAACTGCGTTTAGAAACATGGACATGTGGTAGGGGGCCGGGCGCTGTGGCTCACGCCTGTAATCCCAGCACTTTGGGAGGCCGAGGAGGGTGGATCACCTGAGGTCAGAAGTTCAAGACCAGCCTGGTCAACATGGTGAAACCCCATCTCTACTAAATATACAAAAATTAGCCGGGCGTGGTGGCGGGTGCCTGTAATTCCAGCTGCTCTGGAGGCTGAGGCAGGAGAATCGCTTGAACCTGGGAGGTGGAGTTTGCAGTGAGCCAACATCGCGCCATTGTGCTCCAGCCTGGGTAACAAGAGCGAAACTTCGTCTCAAAAAAAAAAAGAAAGAAACATGGACCATGGATGTGTGGCCGGGCACGGTGGCTCACGCCTGTAATCCCAGCACTTTGGGAGGCTAAGATGGGTGGATCACCTGAGGTCAAGAGTTTGAGAACAACCTGGCCAACCTGAGGAAACCGTGCCTCTGCTAAAAAATACAAATATTAGTCAGGCATGGTGGTGCATGCCTGTAATCCCAGCTACTCCGGAGGCTGAGCTGGGAGAACTGCTGGAACCCAGGAGGCGGATGTTGCAGTGAGCCGAGATCGCGCCACTGCATTCCAGCCTGGACGATAAATCAAGACTCAGTCTCAAAAAAAAAAAAAAAAAAAAAAAAAAAAGACACCAGATTGGATTTAGGGCCCACCCTGATCCGGTAGGATCTCATCTGAACTAATTACATCTAGGCCTTATTTCCAAATAACGTTGCATTCATCAGGGATGAACATGAATTGGAGTGGAGTGGGGCAGCAGAACACTGTGCCACCCTATACACCACCCAAGCATGGGAGTCATAAAGTCCTGGGTTCAAAGCCCAGCTCTGACACTAGTGAGTGGTGGATTTGGGGTACACTTCTTAACCTCTCCAGGCCTCTTTTTCCTCATCAGAGAAGTGGGGGAATAGGTCAGGTGGAGTCGCTCATGCCTGTAATCCCAGAACTTTGGGAGGCCAAGGCGGGCAGATTACTTAAGGTCAGGAGTTCAAGACCAGCCTGTCCAACATGGTGAAACCCCGTCTCTACTAAAAATACAAAAATTAGCTGGGTGTGGTGGTGCACGTCTGTAATCCCAGCTACTCGGGAGGCTGAGGCATGAGAATGGCTTGAATCTGGGAGGCTGAGGTTATGGTGAGCCCAGATGGCACCATTGCACTCCAGCCTGGGTGACAGAGCAAGACTTTGTCTCAAAAAAAAAAAAAAAGAAAGAAAGAAAAAAAAAAAATGAGGGAATAATGCGTGCCCAGCAGGGCTGTTCTAAAGATCTGACGAATGTATGTAGAACACATAGTAGGTTTCACAAAACAGAAAAGGTAATTGTCTCTATTCCTGGAAGGATCTGCCTGGAACCTGCCGGCCCCCTGCAGCTGGCTTCTTAAATGCCTGCAGCTGGTGCAAGCCTCTCACTCCAAGATGTTTCCACCCCAGACACATCCCAGAGCCCCCTGCATCTCCTGGGAGGACGAGGATGGATGGAAGCGGGCTGCCAACGCTGGGACACCTGCTTGCTTTCTGGGCAGTGGCCAGGAAATCGCATCTGCTGCCAGAAGAGAGCACCTGCACATCCCGGAGAAGGGAAGGGGACAGAGCTGTGTGATTCTAGCAGAGGAACACCCATAGGATTCCTTCTGTTGTTCCCAAGGTCCAGGCTCCCAGGCTGAGTAGGCAGGAAGGAGAATGTGTCTTCACACAGGAAGCCTCACTGCCCAGAACATGGGACAGATCTAGCTGGAGCTGTGCTCAAACAGCTGTGGAGGCATTATAAATCTCTCTCCCCGAGATGAGGTTCAGAGGCTCTTGACATGCCCTGCTAATGGTAAATCTTCCAGTGCCCACAGAGCAAGCCCTGGACTCTTAGAGCATCAAGGTGAGACTGCCTGCCCCCCTTAAGCCTGTTAATGGCATCCGTGATGTATTCCCCTCCAAATGTGGAAGGCTGCCTCTTTCTTCATTGGAAGCGTCAAGGGAGTTTTAACTGTAAAACAGACTGTGCTTCAAATCCCATCTAAATGCCTCATCCTGAAGCTCTGACCTGCCACTTTTCTGCAAATGACACTGGGTGATTTGAATGGGATTAGACTGGACAGTGGCCCCTGGCTGTTGTTTAAGTTTGTGTGGGTTTTGTTGTTTGTTTGTTTTAATGCAACCTGTCTTTAAATCTTCACTTTCAAAAAAAAAAAAAAGTGGTCATTAGCCTTATTTTTTATTTAGAGGATGTGAAGTCAGAAGTTCCCTTCCCTGATTTATTACCTCATAGGTTTATGACTTTGAAGAATCATTTCATCTCTTTTAGTTTCCTCATCTGTAGAAAGGTGATTGTAAAATCTTTCTTCTCGGCTGGATACAAAGATGAAATGAGATATCCTATGGCTATCAATCAGAGTTTTGAGTTGTAAACAATCCATGGTATGCTGATAAATAGACTCTTCCAAAACAAAAAAAGCCCTGATTTGTAGCAGTTGCCAATTTCCGTGGTGAAAATACACCCATCTTGGCTGATTTTAAGTGACCAACATGATGTCACTGAAAATTGAATTGGGAAGGGGTGCAAACCTTCTCCTGAGCTGGTAGGAGCTGACTCCAGCACGCCCCTGAAGACAACAGATACCAATGCTGACTAATTTTATTAGGAAAAATATATACCCAAAGGATATGGGGTAGCTTGAAGAATTTCCAGCAGGCAAATTGGATTTGGAGTTAGTTTGTGCATTCAGGAGTAACTCCCACATTGCCCCAGAAGTCATCCAATAAGTGAAGATGCTACTGCTGTCCCCTCTGTCACAGATACAGTTATATCCTCCCTTATAGCCAACAATTCTGGACACCAGTCAGTGCCACTAAAACTGCAGCCACTGACATCTCTGAAAATGCCATGTAGCTGCTGGGCTGCTACTACTCCCAGTTAGCACTGAGATGTACGTTTTCTATTTCCTCCACAATTAGTGTCTCATTTAATCTGGGAAAGTGCACCTGATTGGTGGAGCCAAGTCATGTGCCTGTGCCCTAGCTGCAAGGGAAGCTGGGGAAGGGAGAGTGTTAGTTTCTTGTGACTGCCATCATGAATTCTCTAATGTTGTAATGAAGTCTCTAGAGGAGGACCCTTCCTTGCCTCTTCCAGCTTCTGTATCTCTCTTCTGTTTGTCTCCTAAAATGTTACTTGTCATTGCATTTAGGGCCCACTCAGTCAATCCAGGGTGATCTCATCTTGAGATAATACTTAAGCTTAATTACATCTGCAAACACACTTTTTTCAAAAAGAGTCAAAAGGTAAATTATTTTCAGTGTCAAAGGTCATACAGTTGCAACTACTTAACTGCTGTTGTAGCATGAAAGCAGCATAGACAATATGTAAATGAATAGATGTGGCTGTGTGCCAATAAAACTTTATTAACAAAAACAAGTGGTGGGCCAGATTTGGCCCATGGGCTGTAGATGGCTGACTCCTATTCCAGAACATGAAGGAGCCCAGCTTGTGGTGAGCGCTCAGTAAGTGTGGGTTGAGTCTTCCGTCTACAGTGTCCTTGAAATGTATTGAACACGGGGACCAAGCGAGGGCAGAAATTAATAAAGAATTCAAAGAACACTAACACTCTGTGGCCCATATTCTTTTTTTTTCTTTGAGACAGGGTCTGACTTTGTCCCCAGGCTGGAGTGCAGTGGCTTGAGCTTGGCTCATTGCAACCTCCGCCTCCCGTGTTCAAGCAATTCTTCTGCCTCAGCCTCCCCAGTAGCTGGGACTATAGGCACCATGCCACCATGCCTGGCTAATTTTTGTATTTTTAGTAAAGATAGGGTTTCACCACGTTGGCCAGGCTGGTCTTGAACTCCTGGTCTCAGGTGATCCACCCACCTTGCCCTCCCAAAGTGCTGAGATTACAGGCGTGAGCCACCAAACCCTGACTTCTTTTGTATTTTTTGTAGAGATGGGGTTTTGCCACATTGCCCAAGCTGGTCTCGAACTCCTAGAATCAAGCAATCCACCTGCCTCAGCTTCCCAAAGTGTTGGAATTACAGGTATGAACCACCGTGCTCAGCTCCACATTCTTGAATAGACTACACAAAGGTGAGAAATTGGACCCCAAAAAATAAATACACAAAAATCAAGTTTGTAAGATGAGTGTTACCTGTTTTGGAACCCAGGGCTAATGTGGCTTACAATTTGATCTCTGGTTTCATGCTCAGTGACAGCATCCAGCCAGAGACCGGGGTGCCTCTGGTCACCAGGAAGACCAGGGAAGAATGTAGAGGGATTTACACAAATTCACCCCATTGGAGGAGAAACACAGGCAAAAGCCTAAGTGTCACGCTGACAAAGAACAGAAACTATCAACTGCTGCCTCCATCAGGAGTGAATCACATGAAATCCAGATTTTCTACTTCCAGGATTGCAAAACATCCAAGAAACAGAGTCTGAAGGGTAAAAGAAACAAAGAGTGATAGTGTGAAAAATAAATCAGCTCTGAAGGCTGCCGGACCTGGGTCCAATTCTCAGTTGCCTGGTGACCCAGACCAGTCACTTTACTTTCCAAGCCTCAATTTCCATATCTGTAAAAGGGGGAGTGTTAGACCCATCTCACCTCCTGGTTACTAGAATTAAACTACACAATTTTCATCATAAAACATAGCACCTGGCCGAGTGCAGTGGCTCATGCCTGTAATCCCTACACTTTGGGAGGCCAAGCTGGGTGGATCACCTGAAGTCAGGAGTTCAAGACCAGCCTGGCCAACATGGTGAAACCCTGTCTCTACTAAAAATATAAAAATTAGCTGGACATGGTGGCATGTGCCTGTAATCCCAGCTGCTTGGTAGGCTGAGGTAGGAGAATAGCTTGAACCCGGGAGGCAGAGGTTGCAGTGAGCCAAAATTGCACCACTGCACTCCAGCCTGGGCAATAGAGCGGGAATCTGTCTCAAAAAAAGAAAAAAACAACAAAAAGCACCTATTGAATGCTCAGTAAATATTAGTTCCTTCCAAGCATGACAATGGAATGAAGACTGAAGTTTTCTGTTTTTTGTTTTTGGGGGTTTTGTTTGTTTGTTTGTTTTGTTTGTTTCTTTGTTTTTTAAGACAGGGTCTTGCTCTGCCGCCCAGACTGAAGTGCATTGGTATGATCATGGCTCATTGAAGTCTCCAATTCCTGAGCTCAAGAGATCCTCCTGCCTCAGCCTCTTGAGTAGCTGGGACTACAGGCATGCGCCACAACACTTGGCTAATTTTTAAATTATTATTATTTTTTGAGACAGAGTTTCACTCTTATTGCTCAGGCTGGAGTGCAATGGCGCAATCTCAGCTCACTGCAACCTCTGCCTCCTAGGTTCAAGTGATTCTCCTGCCTCAGCCTCCCAAGGAGCTGGGATTACAGGCATGTGCCACCACACCCGGCTAATTTTGCATTTTTAGTAGAGACGGGGTTTCTCCATGTTGGTCAGGCTGGTCTCAAACTCCTGACCTCAGGTGATCTGCCCGCCTTGGCCTTCCAAAGTGCTGGGATTACAGGCGTGAGCCACGGTGCCCAGCCTTAAAATTTTCTGTAGAAACTGGAGTCTTTGTTGCCCAGGCTAGTCTTGAACTCCTGGCCTCAAGCAATCCTCCCACCTTGGCCTCCCAAAGTGCTAACATTACAGGCATGAGCCACCACAACCTGCCTAGGAGTGAAGTTTTGAAAACTTACATACCAGAATATATATAGCCAAGTAAGTGTGGTCCCTTAGAGGAGGGCCCTGGGGAAGGCTGACCCGTGACCAGCCACACTGTCACTGCACAGCACATTTTGGGAGTTGGTCTCTGATTAGCCTTCAGGGCCTCTGCAGTTTCTCCTGACTCTCCTCAGTGGTGGCAGATTCCCATTCTTGGAGAGTGAACTCAATTTTTAGACAGAGCCCAAGGTTAGATAGAATGGGGTCTGATGAATAAAGAAAGAGATGAAGCTGGCTGGGATCGCTTTGGGTGAGAAAACACTGGTGGCCCACAGGTCTGAATAAGTAACTATAATAAATAATAAAATAATAATTGTAAAATAATGAGCAGAGGTTACTTGTGTGGCTTGGAGCTTGGTTCTGAAGGAACTCCCCAGAGAGGAACTCCAAAAAGCCTTTGTGGCCGGGTGCGGTTGCTCACGCCCGTAATCCCAGCAATTTAGGAGGCCGAGGCGGGTGGATCACTTGAGGTCAGGAGTTCGAGACCAGCCTGGCCAACATGGTGAAACCCCATCTCTACTAAAAAATAATACAAAATTAGCCCGGCATGGTGGTGTGCTCCTGTAGTCCCAGCTTCTTGAGAGGCTGAGGCAGGAGAATCACTTGAACAGGGGAGGTGGAGATTGCAACGAGCCGAGGTTGTGCCACGGCACTCCAGCCTGGGCGACTGAGTGAGACTTCATCTCAAAAAAAAAAAGGCTTTGAGTTTTGGAACTTTGTTGAAATAAGTGACTAAGCCCCTGGAGGCATAGCTATACTTGTTTGGAAGGGCAAGTTCTGGGGCGTTTGCAGTCTCCGTAAGTTATAATCGTATCTTGTAGAATTCATTCAATCATTCAACTTTTTTTTTTTTTTAAATTTGAGACAGTCTTGCTCGGTCATCTAAACTGGAGTGCAGTGGTGCAATCTCAACTCACTGCAACTTCTGCCTCCCAGATTTAAGCAATTCTCATGCCTCAGCCTCTCGGGAAGCTGGGATTACAGGCACCAGCCATCTCACCTGGATGATTTTTCTATTTTTAGTAGAGACAGGGTTTCACCATGGTGGCCAGTCTGGTCTCGAACTCCTGGCCTCAAGTGATCTGCCCACCTCACCCTCCCAAAGTGCTGGGATTACAAGCATGAGCCACCATGCTAGGCCTCATTCAACTTTTTTTTTTTTTAAGAGATGGGATCTTGCTCTGTCACCCAGACTGTAGGACTGTGGTGTGATCACAGCTCACTGCAGCCTCGAACTCTTGGGCTCAAGAGATCCTCCCGCCTCAGCTTCCTATGTAGCTGGGACTACAGGCACGCACCACCACACCCAGCTAATTTTTTGTTTTTATTTTTGTAGAGATGGGGTCTTGCTCTGTTGCCCAGGCTGGTCTTGAACTCCTAGCCTCATGCAATCCTCCTGCCTCCACCTCTCAAAGCATGAGGATATAGGTGTGAGCCACTGTGGCCAGCCCTCATTTAACATTTATTGAGCATTAACCCCTCTGCTAGGCACTGGGTGTGTGCTGAATATGACTTGGTCTCTATACTCAGGTTTGCAGCCATAAAGAGATATTATCACAATTCTAATATGGAAACATCTAGACAACGCCACCGTGGTCTGTGCAAATGTGCTCCTAGAGTTGTGCAGTGCACAGCCTGTACCCCAGCCTTGCTTCATGGGAGGAAAAAATATGGAAGTAAGTTATATTCATGGGGTCAGGGAGACATTTGATCTAGAGCATTAGGGAGATGAAGGAGTTTTTAAGGCAGAAGCCGGTAGAAGGGAGTAGGAAATTCCAGACCCAGGAACAGTGCGTCCTGAAGTACAGAGAAGGGTAAGGTACGTTCCCCAAGTGCTGAGACATCTGGTGGAACTACAGGGAAGAGGCAGGCGGGCTGGGGGCAAGGAGGCTGAGGGGAATGATTTTTCCAGTGCATGAGTCAAGATCCCTCAGGGGCTTCTGGGGGAGTCAACGAGGCTGCTGAATGTCAAGCATTCCATTCCTCTGAGTGGGCTTCGCAGCCTCTGCTGGAGAGAAAGATTGGAGAAGGAACACGGGCCTTGGCATGGCACAGACCAGATCTGGATCCCAACTCTGCAGGCGGTAGATGGTGTGTTATCCTGCAAATTCCTTAATTTACAGAAGAGCAGGAGTTTCTTTATCTTCAGAGGAGCAGGAGTTTCTTTATCTGCAAACTGGAGGTCACAGGCGGGGCGCAGTGGCTCACACCTCTAAATCCCAGCACTTTGGGAGGCCGAGGCGGGAGGATGGCTTGAACCCAGGAGTTCAAGACCAGCCAGGCAATACAGCAAGACCCCCATCTCTACAAGAAAATTTAAAAATTAGCCAGGCATGATGGTGTGGGCCTGTGGTCTCAGCTACTTGGGAGGCTGAGGTGGGAGGATCGCTTGAGCCTGGGAGGTTGAGGCTGCAGTGAGCTATGATCATGCCACAGGCAACAGAGCAAGACCTCGACTCAAAAAAAAAAAAAAAAATAGAGGGCACAGTCATGCCTACTGTTAAGGATTGGTGACATGGGCAGGGGCTGTAAAAGTTATCATCTTTCCTCTCCAACCTCTGGTCTCTGTCAATCTCTTTATGTAGGTCTCTTTGTGTAGGGGACAGAAACCAATAATTAGGGTGCTGACAGCACCAGCCCTCTGCGGGCTGAGTAAGTAGGCGATTGTTGCAGTTTCTGAAAGTCTGTTTCTAGCTATTTGGCCCAAGTTACCACATTTCTCGTTAGCAGCACGAGCCCTTTCTCTGGGTTTAGCATTGCCCTCGCTCCACAGTGGTCTTTTAAAATGCAAATCTGCCCCTTTGAGTCTCCAGTGCCTCAGGGTAAACTACTTTTATCAGTGTTTTCCATCTGCCCTGGAATGGGGAGGCAATGGGAGTCGCATACCTTGGGCTGGGAGGGCAGCAATGACGGGGCCCGCTTGTTCGTCCCCAGAGAGATGGCAAGGAAGCTCCTGGGATTGGAATGGAAAGGAAGAAGGAAAAGAGTGTCGACGGCATTGAATTCCCCCATGCACGGTGTTGTGTGGGGTCCTTTGGATGCCCCGAATTACCTGCGTCTACGTGTGCAGGCAGGATGGGGCGGGGCTGGCATGCAAGCTCTAAGGAGACACAGGTACTGACCTCCTGGGACTCACAGTCTGGCTGGAAATTAAGCGTAAACAGATAAGCAAGATACGATGGGGCAAGGAGATGCTGGAATCATAATGGTTACCTGTTTTCTGAGCATTCAGTATGAACAAGGTCTCATGCTAAGAACCTTATCACCTGTTATCTCTACCCTTGAGTAACCACTTGACAGTTGAGGAAACTGAGGCCCAGAGGGGCTAAAAATGACTGGCCCAAGGTCAGAAAGCAAACAAGGGGCATAGATTCCATAAGCCAAGTTCTCAGCTGCTGTGTTGGCCGGGGGCGCTGTGGCTCACTCCTGTAATCCCAGCACTTTGGGAGGCTGAGGCAGGCGGATCATTTGAGGCCAGGAGTTCGAGGCCAGCATGGGCAACATGGCGAAATCCTGTCTCTACTAAAAATACAAAAATTATCTGGGTGTGGTGATGCACGTCTGTAATCCCAGCTACTCAGGCAGGAGACTCACTTGAACCCAGGAGGCGGAGGTTGCAGTGAGCCGAGATTGCGCCACTGCACTCCGGCCTGGGCGACGGAGCAAGACTCTGTCTCAAAAACAAAAACAACACCCCCCCCAACAAAAAAAATAAAACAAAATCAACTGCTGTCTTTTGTAGTGTCAGAAGCGTGTGAACCGGGACAACTCTATCTTAAATAGGAACTGGGTAAAATGAGGCTGAGACCTACTGGGCTGCATTCCCAGATGGTTAAGGCATTCTAAGTCGCAGGGTGAGACAGAAGGTCAGCACAGAATACAGGTGATAAAGACCTTGCTGATAAAACAGGCTGCAATAAAGGAGCCAGCCAAAACCCATCAAAACCAAGATGGCGACGAGTGACCTCTGGTCGTCCTCACTGCTACACTCCCACCAGCACCATGACAGTTTACAAGTGCCATGGCAACGTCGGGAAATTACCCTATCTGGTCTAAAAAGGGGAGGCATGAATAATCCATCCCTTGTTTAGCATATCATCAAGAAATAACCATAAAAATGGGCAACCAGCAGCTCTCGGCTGCTCTGTCTATGGAGTAGCCATTCTTTTTTATTCCTTGATAAACTTGCTTTCACTTTGCACTGCGGACTCTCCCTGAATTCTTTCTTGCGCAATCCAAGAACCCTCTCTTGGGGTCTGGATCGGGACCCCTTTTCTGTAACAGTAGGACCCGCCCTGGAAGATCAGCCTGTTTGTCTATGTTCAAGCCTGGGGTTTGCCCCCTCTCCTGGGCTTGGGGTCCGGCTCTGCCTTTGCTTCTCATTGCAGCATCTTGGATAAGACCGAACCCTTCTAAGCCTCTATTGTCTCATTCATGAAGATGAAATAAAAGAGAGAATTGCAAATTTGAAATAGTACAATATAAAAAATGTATGAAATGGCCGGACGCAAGGGCTCATACCTGTAATCTCAGCACTTTGGGACGCCAAGGCGGGCGGATGACCAGAGGTCAGGAGTTCGAGACCAGCCTGGCCAACGTGGTGAAACCCCGTCTCTACTAAAAATATAAAAATTAGCCGGGCCTAGTGGCGGGCACCTGTAATCCCAGCTACTTGGGAGGCTGAGGCAGGAGAATTGCTTGAGCCTGGAAGGCGGAGGTTACAGTGAGCCAAGATCATACCATTGCACTCCAGCCTGGATGACAAAAGTGAGACTCCATCTCAAAAAAAAAAAAAAAAAGAAAAGGAAAGGAAAAGAGAAAAGGCCAGGCGCAGTGGCTCACGCCTGTAATCCCAGCACTTTGGGAGGCCGAGGCGGGCGGATCACCTGAGGTCAGGAGTTCAAGACCAGCCTGACCAACATGGAAAAACCCTATCTCAACTAAAAAAAACAAAAACAAAAACAAAAACAAAATTAGCCGGGTGTGGTGGTGCATGCCTGTATTCCCAGCTACTCAGGAGGCTGAAGCAGGAGAATGGCTTGAACCTGGGAGGCGGAGCTTGCGGTGAGCCAAGATTGCACCATTGCACTCCAGCCTGGGCAACAAAAGTGAAACTCCATCTCAGAAAAAAAATGTATGAAATGAAGTCTCCCTTTGGGTGCAAAATGTAGAATAATGTAAACCTCTCCAAAAAGACACACACACACACACACACACAAAAAAGCATCAATAATTGCATCATTTCGGAGCTGCATGGGCCAAATGAAGCCGAGCCATGGTGCACTATTGCCTTGTGTTAGCGATACTTTAGTTGATAAATGAAACTTTCCCAGGGTTATCCTTGGGTTATTTTGAGGTTTTAATTATGCAAAGATCTTCAAGAATGCATCCCTTTTTAAAATGTGACCTCCCTTATTACTGTATATGTGTATGTTTAAAAAGATGTAACACATATAAATTATGGGTCCCCATATGGCTCCTTCTACGGACTTAGTTGCATTCAAAGATCCACAGTCTAGCTATCAAATACTAATTAAATCCATACCGTATGTAGTCCAAACCCCGCAGCAACACTGAATACAAGCTGTGCCCTCCTTTTTCCCAATCCCAACTCCAAAACTCCCAGACGGCTTTCCCCTCCCTCCTTTCTCCCAGCTCCTTGTTATAGAGATGAAATAAGTTTCTCTAAAAAGTCCTCCTGTCAGATATACCTAATGTAAATGATGAGTTAATGGGTGCAGCACACCAACATGGCACATGTATACATACGTAACAAACCTGCATGTTGTGCACATGTACCCTAGAACTTAAAGTATGATGAAAAAAAAGAGAAAAATAAAATAAAATAAAATAATAAATAAATAAATAAAAGTCCTCCTGCCCACTTTTCTCACTGTCTCATCTCAAGTCTGTATTTTATTTATTTATTTTGTTAGAGACAGGATCTCGCTCCCTCTCCCAGGCTGGGGTGCAGTGGCATGATCATACCTCAATGCAGTCTCGAACTGCTTGGCTCAAGTGATCTTCCTGCCTTAGCCTCTTGAGTAGCCGTGACCTGCAGGCACGTACCACTGCACCTGGCTAATCTTTTTTAAAAAATTTTTTTTAGAGATAGCTGTCTTATTGGCCAGGTGCAGTGGCTCACATCTGTAATCCCAGCACTTTGGGAGGCCGAGGCGGGCAGATCACAAGGTCAGGAGTTCGAGACCAGCCTGGCTAACATGACGAAACCCCATCTCTACTAAAAATACAAAAATTAGCTGGTCGTGGTGGCAGGCACCTGTAATCTCAGCTACTCAGGAGGCTGAGGCAGGAGAATCTCTTGAACCAGGGAGGCAGAGGTTGCAGTGAGCCAAGGTCATGCCATTGCACTCCAGCCTGGGCAACAAGACCAAGGTTCTGTCTCAAAAAAAAAAAAAAAAAAAAAAGAGAGAGAGAGAGATAGGTGTCTTACTATGCTGCCCAGGCTGGTCTCAGTCTCCTGGCCTCAAACAGTCCTCCTGCCTCAGCCTCCCCAGTAGCTGGGATTACAGGCATGCAGCACCATGCCTGGCCCAAGTCTCTATTGAGTGGGTGGTCTACAAGGTTAAGGACTTTAGACCTGGGCTGGCAAGGACTCTTGGGAGAGAATGGGAAGAAAGCGAGAAACACCGGCATTAGTAGATTGCAGAGTTCTAGTTCATGATTATCCCTTGGCCTCATCTCTCTGCACCCTCCTGGAATCCTCCCTATATCTTGTTGATAACCATTCTCAGTGAGGGGTAGTTTCTTAACCTGCCCTGTCCCTCCCCTCCCCAACCCTTGGCTGCCTCCTCTGCCGGCCTATCTGCTCCTTCTTTAAGAGTGATCAGTCATGCATTGTCCCTTTTATGTTCCTTCTCTAGGGTCCCCAGGCACACTTAGCCACTCCTCAGCTCCGGATTCCACTCACATACATGCATTTCCTTGACAATGATCTGCAATGGTTTGTCTATAGGTAAATTTCATCTCTAGGCTGTGAGCTCCCAAAGGGCAAGGACCGATTCACTTCCATCCCTCTATCCTCAGCACTGAGCCCTGCAGACATAGTAGGTGCTCAATAAATATTGCTACATAACAGAGACCCAAGAAAGGCCTTTGGAATTGAACTGAATTGAAAAGAATAGTGAAGACTAAAAATTCTGAGCATAAGGACTGACATTCCTCTGGAAGAGGCAGAGCAAAGGCTGACTGCCTCGTTTCTCATTTGTAGCCCTCTGGACGGTCTGAGTAGTACAGCCACAGTCCAAGCCCTCCCCTATCCAAATTCAGGACATCTGAAGGACCCGACCCAGCACCATACATGGGGGAAAATCTATATGCCCTCAGCGCTCTTTTATTTCCTCCTTCCAATTCCAATCCCAGGACCTTCCTTGCCATCATTCCGGGGGCGAACGAGTTGACCTCTATGCCCTCCCTTCCAGCACAAGGTATGCAACCCCTGCTTCTCTGTTTCGCAACTTTCCATTCCAGGGTTGATGGAAAACACTGATAAAAGTAGCTTACCCTGGGTGGGCAAGGAGACACCCTTGGTATGCTGTATCCTTAACTGAGGTAGATCATTTCCAAAGACCCCATCTCATATGCTCTTTTGCAATGGATTTTGCCACTCCTTCCATCCAAAGGAAGAATTCTTTATCCTCTCCTTGAATCTGGGCTGGCCCGGTGCCTTGCTTTTAGCAACAGAACTCAGGAGAAGTGAGGCTGGGCAACTTCCAGGCCTTGCAGCTTCTATTTTCACTTTCTTGGAACCCAGCCACAATGTAAAGAGGCCCAAGCTATCCTTCTGGAAAGGCCACATGGAGGAGAACCAAGCACCCCAGCTGACAGCCAAAACCAAGTGCCAGACACGTGAGTGAGGTCATCTTGGGTCTTCCAGCTCCAGTCAAGCTCCAGGGGGAGTGTGGCCATGTGAGTGAACCCAGATGATACCATGTGAAGTGGAAGAACTGCCCAGTGGGGCCCTGCCTGTATCTTTGGCTCACAGAGCCACGAGCACTAACAGTTGTTATTTTAAGCCACTGTGGGTTTGGGGTGGTTTGTTACGCAGGCATAGATAACTGATACATTAACTTTTTTTTTCTGTATGAGCAGAAAAATTGGTGAGGGGGTGGTCTGCGGCTTCTGAGCTGGGACTTAGGATATCATTAGAATTCAGGCTTCTCTGTTTTTTGTTTGTTTGTTTGTTTGTTTTTTGTTTTTTGAGACGGAGTCTTGCTCTGTCGCCCAGGCTGGAGTGCAGTGGCGCGATCTCCGCTCACTGCAAGCTCCGCCTCCCAGGCTCACGCCATTCTCCTGCCTCAGCCTCCGGAGTAGCTGGGACTACAGGCGCCCGCCACCACGCCTGGGAAATTTTTTGTGTTTCTAGTGGAGATGGGGTTTCTCCGTGTTAGCCAGGATGGTCTCGATCTCCTGACCTCGTGATCCACCCGCCTCAGCCTCCCAAAGTGCTGGGATTACAGGCGTGAGCCACTGCTCCCAGCCGCTTCTCTGTTTTTGTTTTGTTTTGTTTTGTGTTTAGCTTAAAAGAATACAGTCTCAACCTGGTGATCAAAGTTAGCATCCCCAGAATGAGGCAAATTGGCAGTATGTGCCAGCTGATAGGATGCACTGTGAATGAAAGTGCGTAACCTGAATCTAACCATGAAGAAACAGCTGATAAACCCAAATTGAGGGATGTTCAATAAAATCTCTGACCTGTGCTCTTGAAAAATGTCAGTGTTATGAAAGATATAAAAAGACACAGGAACTGCTTCAGACTAAAGAAAGCAAAAGAGAGGACAACGAAATGCCATATGACATCTGGAGCTTCCTTTGGTGACAAAGGACATCATCAGTACAAATGGGGAGACCTGGAGAAAGTTTTCAGATGAGACAATAACGCTGTGTCAGTGTTCATTCCCTACGTTTGATCATTGTATTGTGGTTTTGTAAGACAATGTTGCTTGTTTTTAGGAAATCCAGAGTGAAGTATTTCACAGAGGTGTTATGTCTGAGAAAACAAGCATTTTTCTCCTCTTTATAGCTGTATCTACAGAGACAGGGGTGGGGGGTGGGGGAAGGATACAGCAAAGTGGTAATGTGGTAACATTTGGGAAATCTGGGTGACAGGTACATGGGAATTCTTTGTATTGTTCTTGCAACTTTTTCCTAAGTCTGAAATTATATTTCAATAAAAAGTAAATTGGGTTGGGCACAGCGGCTTACACTTGTAATCCCAGTGCTTTGGGAGGCCAAAATGGGAGGATCGCTTAAGGCCAGGGGTTTGTGACTAGCCTGGGAAACATAGCGAGACCCCCATCTCTATAAAAAGTAAAAAAAATTATCTGGCTGCGGTGGCGTGTGCCTATAGTCCCAGCTACTTGGGAGGCTGAGGTAGGAGGATGACTTGAGCTCAGGAATTCAAGGCTGCGGTGAGCGGAGATCACACCACTGGGTGCCAGCCTGGGCGACAGAGCAAGACCCTGTCTCAAAAATAAATAAATAAATGCATAAAGTAAGAAGTTAATTTAAAAAAAAAAAAAAAGGAAAGCAAATCATCATGTGTGCATGGCTGCTCACTAAGAGGAAAGAACCAGCTGCCTGGGGCAGGACTATTCAGGCTCTTCCTGGAAGTCCCTGGCTCAGAGCAGACTCTTGCCCCTTTCCCCTGTCCCTCTGCCTCTGGTGGCACGCATGTGACAAGGAGCCACTGACCAGCCTGGCTGGCCGCAAGGCCTGGAGCCCGGCATCTGGAAAGGATCAGCTGCCACCGCTAAACTCACCCCTCCACCCGCAGCTCATTCCCGGAGTCTCTGAAGGCGGGGCTGAGCTTTGGGGGTTTCGCAATAAGAATCCACACATCTTCTTCTGAGGAGGCTGTCAGGAAAAAGCCTTCTCGGGAGATCCCTGCAAGCACTTTGCCAAGCCCTCAGTGACACCTTTGCCTTCCTTGCTCATCTGAATTTTGGGGGTTCCTGTTCAGAGGCCACAGAGCACAGGATAACAGAGATGATGGGTGAGCAGATCTTCTGTCAGGACACTTCCTGGGTGGTTTAGCTATTTTGTCTGCCTGGGGCAGGGAGAGAGGAGAGGATCCCTACGGCCCTAGGGGCATCATGAAGTCTCTCCAAGCTTTTGTGCTGAAATGTACATTTTACCTCTCACTTCCATCCTTGCTGCACTTCTAATGCAGTGCAGGCGGCTTTCATGGGATTTGGGCCATGCAGGACTCCCAAGCTCAGCAATGCCAACCATGCACGTTTCTGGGCAGAGCTTCCGGAGGGGCGTGGGCTGGGCTGGAAAGAGCCAGGGGTTTGGAATCCAAGCGAGTCAGGAGGGCAGTCTCCGATTCACCACTTCCAGGCTGGGCAGCATTGGTCTAAAAACTTCTCCTAGGGCCGAGCTTAATACCCCCATGTGTAAAATGGAAAAAAACAAACACATAAAAACAAATACCCCCATGTGTAAAATGGAAAAAAAAAACACACACATGTGTAAAATGGAAAAAAATAAACATTCCTATCGCGAATGAAGCGATAGGAAAGTGCCCGGCATAAAGTAGATTCGTAAAAAGAAACAAAACCAATTCTGTTTTTTGGGGGTTTTTTTTTGAGACGGAGTCTCGCTCTGTCACCCAGGCTGGAGTGCAGTAGCACGATCTCGGCTCACTGCAAACTCCACCTCCCGGGTTCACGCCATTCTCCTGCCTCAGCCTCCCGAGTAGCTGGGACTACAGGTGCCCGCTAACATGCCCAGCTAATTTTTTTTGTATTTTTAGGAGAGACAGGGTTTCACTATGTTAGCCAGGATGGTCTCGATCTCCTGACCTTGTGATCTGCCCACCTCGGCCTCCCAAAGTGCTGGGATTACAGGTGTGAGCCACTGTGCCAGGTCTAAAACAAAACCAATTCTGCAATTCCATCTGCATTTAGTGAACACTGACTCGGAGCCAGGGGTAGCACGAGGGCCCCCCTAGGGAGCGTCCTCTGCCCCACAGCGTGGACACAGTACATGCCCCCTGTGTTCCTTCACCCTGTTCACCTTCTCACATGACAACACTGTGGCCCCAGCCCAGCTGTGGGAGGATTTAGGTTCAAATCCACGCCTCACCTCTGAATGACTAAGGTTAAATTACCCAATGTAACATATGCCTGGTTTCCCTACCTGGTAACAGGTATAATAATAGCATCCGCTGGCCAGATGCAGTGGCTCATGCCTATAATCCCAGCACTTTGGGAGGCTGAGGCAGATGGATCACCTGAGATCAGGGGTTCGAGACTAGCCTGGCCAACATGGTGAAACCCCGTCTCTACTATAAATACAAAATTAGCCAGGTGTGGTGGCACGCACCGGTAATCCCAGTTACTTGGGAGGCTGAGGCAGGAGAATCGCTTAGAACCCGGGAAGCAGAGGTTGCAGTGAGCCAAGATTGCACTACTGCACTCCAGCCTGGGCAACAGAGTGAGACTCTGTCTTAATAATAATAATAATAATTATTATTATTATTATTATAATAGCATCAACCTCTTAGACTCCTGTGGGGATCAGCTGAGTCCATACATGCAAATTCACTAACAGTGAATGCTTCTGTAGCAGACATTGCAGGCCAGACACGGGTCTACACTCTTGATTAGTATTGCTCCCATTTTACAGATGAGGAAACTGAGGCACAGAGAGACTGGGTAATTTAATAAGAGGCAGAGGTGGAATCTGACTCAGGAGTCTGGGTCCAGAGTCAGTGTTCCCAACCCCTGAGCTCTACAGCCACAGGCATACAGTAAGTGCTCAATTCATGTTAGCTGCTACTAATGCAGGGCAAGTTTCACAGGCATGAGACCAGTGCCCACACAGGGGCTGGCGCTTAGAAGGGTAATGCTCTCTCGAAGCTCTGCTGTCACCAACTTGAACTTTGTAATAATTTTTGCACAAGGGACTCTGCATTTTCATTTCGCCCCGGGCTGCACAAATTGTGCAGCTGTCCCTGCTGAGTATCTTACAGGGGCAATTGCCTGCTTCTCCCTCCTCCTCCCTCAACTCTGAACTCTTTGGGATGTAAGATTCAGCTAACTCATCTAGCTCTACATCCACCCCTAGCCCATGCCCGGCCTGCAGCAGGTGCTCACATTCTGGTTGGGAGCGACAGAGGTGAGCAGAGCCACAGCTGTTGTTCCTGCCCCCACAGCCCCCTAAACACCCCAAGAATAGCTTCTAGCCCAGGGAGCCTCGGGAACTGCCTGAGAACAAAACTTTCCCAAAGGTGCAGAGACTCTGGCCAGTGGCCATGGAACCAGGCCTTTCCAGGATGATTGGTGCAACCAGGGGAACTTGCAGCTCTCTGTAAAAGGGGAATCCTAGCCAGGCCCGAAAGACCCTAATCAACAGTTCATTAAGATGCCAGCTCAGAAAATGCAGGGAGACCCAGCATAACGTGTAATTCTGCCGGCGTGGGCTGGTGCTGGGCAGGGTTTTTGCAAGCTGGCAGGGCTCGCAGATAACACTGAGCCCAAAGTGCAGGCTGCAGTCCGAGCACAAGGCAAACACGACCCTCCCTAAGTGGCAGATGTGATTCAGTCCAAAGGTTCAAGTGCGGCAGTTACACTGGTTATGAGATTTTTTTCCCCCTTTATACCAGGAGCTGGCAGCGTGGGGGAGGGGGAGAAACCAACACTTGTTGAGCACCTACTATGTGTCTGACTCTGAGCTGGACACACATTAGGAGAAAGGGGTTCAGGACCAGGCAAAAAGTGGGTTTGGGTATTTCTGGGGGTGGAGTTGGACATCATCCCTCTTTCCTGCCTCCCTGACACATCCTCCATTCATAATAACTGATTTTTTAAAAAACTGAAGCAAAATGCAATAGCAAAATAGACCGTTGTTGGCCAGGTGCGGTGGCTCACGCCTGTAATCCCAGCACTTTGGGAAGCCAAGGTGGGCAGATCACCTGAGGTCAGGAGTTCGAGACCAGTCTAGCCAACATAGTGAAACCCCGTCTCTACTAAAAATGCAAAAATTAGCCAGGTGTGGTGACACACGTCTATAGTCCCAATTACTCAGGAGGCTGAGGCAGGAGAATCACTTGAACCCAGAAGGTAGAGGTTGCAGTGAGCTGAGATTGTGCCACTGCACTCCAGCCTGGGCAACAGAGCACGACTCTGTCAAGAAAGAAAGAAGGAAGGAAGGAAGGAAGGGGAAGAAAAAAAGACAGAAAGGTACAACACAGTGGCATTTACTACATTCCCAGGGTTCTGCAACCACCATCTCTATCAAGTTCCAAAATATTTCTGTCACTGCAGAAGGAAACCCTAAACCCGCTATTTTTCATTTACCCGTTCTGCTCCTATTCTCTCCCCTCCCTGCCCCTCTCCCTGTCATCCCTGGCAACCACTCACTCATGTGCTTTCCGTCTCTATGGATTTACCTATGCTGGACACTTCATAGAAATGGAATTATACACTTTGCAACCTTTGGTTTCTGGCTTCCTTCACTTCATCAGCATGATGTTGCTAGATTCATCCATGGCATGGCGTGTGTCAACACTTCATTCCTTTACTGCCAAATCATATTCCGTTGCATGGCTATGCCACGATTTGCTCATCTTCCCATTCAACGATGGCCATTTAGGTCACGTCCACCTTTTGGTTTTTATGAATAATACTACGTACATTACACTTGCTATGTGTACACGTTTCTATATGGACATATGTTTTTGACTCTCGGGTGTATATCTGGGATATCTGGGAGTGGGATTGCTGGGTCTTAGGGCAACTGTATGTTTAGCATTTTCAGGAACTCCCAAACTGTTTCTGACGGCAACTGCACCATGTGACATTCCCCCACCAGTGTAACATGTGTAACACGTGGGAATGCAGCATGGAAGGAATGTACAAGGGTTCTGATCCTTCACACCCTCACCAACACTTATTATTTTGTTTGTTTCATAATCACCAATTTTTCATGCCGGTGGAGATGAGGCCCTGTCTGCCACGGGGCCTTGTGCACACAGCCATGTCTTCCAGATTTGCAGGAGAGCCCTACGGAAGCCAGACTGCAAGAAGAGCAATTTGAGTCCTGCCAGAAAGAATTTTTTTTTTTTTTTTTTTGAGACGGAGTCTCGCTCTGTCGCCCAGGCTGGAGTGCAGTGGTGCGATCTCGGCTCACTGCAAGCTCCACCTCCTGGGTTCACACCATTCTCCTGCCTCAGCCTCCCCAGCAGCTGGGACTACAGGTGCACGCCGCCATGCCCAGCTACTTTTTGTATTTTTTTTAGTAGAGACAGGGCTTCACCGTGTTAGCCAGGATTGTCTCGATCTCCTGACCTCGTGATCCGCCCGCCTTGGCCTCCCAAAGTGCTGGGATTACAGGCGTGAGCCACTGCGCCCCGCCCAAGAATTAATCTTACATGGAAGAGCCCGATAGACTGAGAAGCTCCAGGCTGCACTGGTCTTAAAGGGCCTGCCTCCGGGTGGTATGTAGGTGCCTTGGGGAGAACGTGGCTGTGTGTGTGAGTTGAGAGAGAGCTGGGTCACTTGGAGTTGGTAACTTGGAGGCAGCTATGCCAGGGACACCTCCGCCCAAGTGTCACTGCAGTAGGCAGCGTTTTGCCCACTCTGCCATGTCACTGATAGCCTGAGTGAGTTGGCAGAGAGTGATGCTGCAGGTGGTTGGAGCACACCCAGCCCATGTGAGTTAATCATGTGACATCTCCTACCCCAAAAGGAACCAAGAAGTACAATCATATTATCCTTGGAAGGGAAGAGAACCAGAACTATTTGGCAAACAGCATTAACAACTACCACATTTAACTGCCTGCAAAGAATGTATTGACAATAACGTATTGATGGGTAAGTAATAATTACAATAATGGGCTGGGCACAGTGGCTCACGCCTATAATCCCAACACTTTGGGAGGCCAAGTTGGGCGGATCACCTGAGGTCAGGAGTTTGAGACCAGGCTGGCCAACATGGTGAAAGCCCGCCTCCATAAAAATACAAAATTGCCCTGACATGGTGCTGCACGCCTGTAATCCCAGCTACTTGGGAGGCTGAGGTGGGAGAATCACTTGAACCCAAGAGGTGGAGGTTGCAGTGAGCCAAGATTGCACCAATGCACTCCAGCTTGGGCGACAACAGCAAAACTCCATCTAAAATAATAATAATAATTACAATAATGTTTCCTGAGTGCTCCCTAGGTACCAGGCATTGTGCTAAATACACCATTTCATGAATTCTCATAGCAGTCCTAGGGAATAGGCATCATGATCTCAGATGACGCTCACAGAAGGCAAATACTATGTTAGTCTGTTATTTAGAATGCTTTAGGCTGCAAGTTATAGACCACACAACTTAGGTGGGCTCAAATGGTCTTAAGAAATGTCATTACTTCACATAATAAGAAATCCAGGCAGGACACAGTGGCTCACACTTGTAATCCCAGCACTTTGGGAGGCTGAGGCAGGAGGGTCGCTTGAGTCCAGGACTTCAAGACCATCCTGGGCAACATAGCAAGACCCCATCTCTACAATTTTTTTTTTCTTTTAATCAGCCAGGCATGGTGGCATGAACCTGTAGCCCTAGCTACTCCAGGAGCTAAGGCAGGAGGATTGCTTGAGCCCAGGAGTTTGAGGCTGCAGTGAGCTATGATAACACCACTGCACCCCAACCTGAGCAACAGAGCCATATCTCATCTCTAATTAAAAAAAAATATATCCGGCCAGGTGCGGTGGCTCATGCCTGTAATCCCAACACTTTGGGAGGCCGAGGTGGGTGGATCACCTGAGGTCAGGAGTTCGAGACCAGCCTGGCCAACACGGAGAAGCCCCGCATCTACTAAAAATACAAAAACTAGCCAGGCATGGTGGCGGGTGCCTGTAATCCCAGCTACTTGGGAGGCTGAGGCAGGAGAATCGCCTGAACCCAGGAGGCAGAGGTTGCAGTGAGCCAAGATAGTGCCACTGCACTCCAGCCTAGGCAACAGAGCAAGACTCCATCTCAATAAAATAAATAAATAAATAAATAAATAAATAAAATATCCAAGGAAGGGCGTGCTTGGATATAGCCCATGGCTGTGTAGTATCTTCATCAACACTGTGAGTTCTTTACAACTTGGATCTGACATCCTTGGGGTCGTCTCTGTCTCAGGCTGCAGAGATTCCCAGCTTTTCATTCAGACACAGAGAGGATTGTTCAGTATCTCCTCCTTAGGACAAGAGAAGCTTTCCCAAAGGCCCCGCGACTTTCCTGTCACTAGATCACGTGGTCACTGGTGAACCAGTCATGGGCCAGGGGAATGGAAGTCCCATGCCTGGCATCGTCAGTTGGGTAGAATAGATGTTGGGGACATGGGGTTACAGGGAGAAGGGCAGAGTCAACCATAGGGAACAGAGCCACAGTTTGCACCCAGAGCTGCCTTCTTTTTGACCTCCTGAATATTCAAGAAAACACAACCCAGGCAAGGGTTGTTCTGCAAATCTCCAGCCCAGGGAAGGAAGCCCCACCCCGACTTCCTTTTTTTAAATTTTTTTGAGAGAGGGTCTCACTCTGTCACCAGGCTGGAGTGCAGTGGCACGATCTCAGCTCACTGCAACCTCCACCTCCCAGGCTCAATCGATTCTACCACCTCAGCCTCCTGAATAGCTGGGACTACAGGCGTGAGCTACCACACCCAGCTAATTTTTTTATTTTTAGTAAAGACAAGATTTCTCCATGTTGAGCCCAGGCTGGTCTCGAACTCCTGGGTTCAAGTGATCCCCCTGCCTTAACTGTTGGGATTACAGGAGTGAGCCACCGCACCTGGCCCTGACTTCCTTTTTAACCATGGTTTTAGCACCTGGGCATCCTCTCCCTTTGATCTGCCTTGGACATCCCTGGGGTCCAGCCAACCAGTGACCCAGCATGTCTATTCTAATCAGCCAGCCCAGCTCAGAGCCAGGGCAGGGAACTTCTCATTCTGCTTCTGATCATGTGTCCACTTGCATCAGCCTTCCCTGGCCACCCACAGGGCTGAGGCCTCTGAGAGCTGCTCCTGTTCACTCAGACATATCCAGCAGATCAGCAGTTCTGGGCCCGGGGCCACTACGGCAGGGGCCTTTTGGATTGGCTGTCTGTCCACATGCATCAGCTAATCCTGGCCGGTGGCTCCAGCACCACCTGCAATATGGAGTATGAGGCCTGGCCCCATCATCAAAGGAAGCTGGAGGAGGCAGTGCAATTAGCACATAGCCTTTCTTGTACAGGATGCTAAAGCCTGAGACTCGGCATAGGCAAGGAAATGCACAATGATGGGGAGGGTTTTGGGGGAGTGAGAGGGAAGGATGACAGAGAAGAAAAGAGGAAATAGAGGCTGGGTGCAGTGGCTCACACCTGTAATCACAGCACTTTGGGAGGCCGATGCTGGTGGATCACCTGAGGTCAGGATTTCGAGACCAGCTTGGCCAACATGGAAACCCCGTCTCCACTAAAAATACAAAAATTAGCCGGTTGTGGTGGCACACGCCTGTAATCCCAGCTACTGGGGAAGCTACGGCAGGAGAATCTCTTGAACCCGGGAGACGGAGGTTACAGTGAGCCAAGATCATGCCACTGCACTCCAGCCTGGGCAACAGAGCAGGGTGGAGTCTCAAAAAAAGCCAGGGGGTTTGTTGGAGAAAATAGAGAGAGCAGAGTGGGGAGGAACAAGGAGACTCTGAGACGGCAAACTCATCTTACTCTTGTCTGCATCTCCGGCTCCTATAATACAGTGGTATGTACAGTGGTATGGGCAAGGAAGAGTTGTTTGAACTGACCTGAAAATTGAGGGAGACAGAAAAGATCCCAAGATAAAGGAGGAAGATGAAGGGAGGAGGGGAAAGAAGAAGAAACAGTGACCGAGCACAGTGGCTCATGCTTGTAATCCCAGTGTTTTGGGAGGCTGAGGAGGGAGGATTGCTTGAGGCCAGGAGCTTGAGATCAGCCTGGCCAGCAGAGCAAGACCCTGTAACACACGCTCCTCAAAAAGGAAAGAGATTCAGAGAAGATAGCAATATGGCAGGGCAGGAATGGGTAACTATGACCCTATAGGGACAAGCCCTATTGCCTTGTCTTTTTTTGAGATGGAGTCTCACTCTGTTGCCCAGGCTGGAGTGCAGCGGAGTGATCTCTGCTTACTACAACTTCCACCCCCTGGGTTCAAGTGATTCTCCTGCCTCAGCCTCTCAAGTAGCTGGGAATACAAGAGCCCACCACCAGGCACGGCTAATTTTTGTGTTTTTAGTAGAGACAGGGTTTTGCCATGTTGGCCGGGCTGTTCTTGAACTCCTGACCTCAAGTGATCTGCCTGCCTCGGCCTCCCAAAGTGCTGAGATTACATGTGTGAACCACCACACCTGGCCTTGTTTTGTTTATGCTGTCTTTGCTATGGTCTGTATTTATGTGCCCCTCTCAAATCCATACACTGAAATCAAACCCTAGGAGGTGGAGCCTTTGGGATTAGGTCATGAGGGTGGAGACCTCGTGGTTGGCATTAGTGCCTTCATAGAAAAGGCCTGAGGGAGCTTGTTCACCCTTTTGCTCGGTCCAGCCTGTGAGGACATAGCAAGAAGGCCCATCTAGGAAGCAGAGACCAAGCCCTCACCAGACATGGCATCTGTTGATCTTCCCAGCCTCCAGAACTGTAAGCAATATATCTCTGTTGCTGAGAAATTACCCAACCTCAGGAATTGTGTTAGAGCAGCTCAGATGGACTGAGACACTCACTGTGAGCTCAGTCCCTGGAATTCTGTAGTGGTTGCAATAAATGTTTGTCTTGCTGAACTAAAAGAAAAGGAAGGGAGTCCGGGCATGGCGGCTCATGCCTGTAATCCCAGCACTCTGTGAGGCCGAGGCAGGTGGATCACCTGAGGTCGGGAGTTCTAGACCAGCCTGACCAATATGGAGAAACCCCATCTCTACTAAAAATACAAAAGTAGCTGGGTGTGGTGACGGGTGCCTATAATCCCAGCTAGTTGGGAGGCTGAGGCAGGAGAATCCCTTGAACCCAGGAGGCGGAGGTTGCAGTGAGCCGATATCGCACCATTGCACTCCAGCCTGGGCTAGGAGAGCAATACTCCGTCTCAAAAAATAAAAGAAAAAAAAAAAGAAAAGGAGACAGAATAGGAGAGGAAAGAAGACAGAAGGAAGACAGGATGGGGTGGGGGCCCTGGGTTGATGAGAGGAGGCATAGAGACAGAGAAAGGGGAGAGGAGGAGAGGACAGGAACAAAGAAAGGCTGGGACTGGAAAGCATAGGAGGAGGGAAGGGCGAGAACAGGCAGGGATAACCGAGCAGGGAGGTGGAAGCAAAGAGGTTGGGCCAGCCATGGGATCTCTAGCAGGCTCTTCCTTTGATGAAAATGCACATTAGCAAACGTGCTAGGATCTGACAAGCGCCAACAGGCCCATCGCAGAGTTAAAAAGCTCTACATCTGTCAGGGTTTCAATTTTTAAGTCAGCACTTTCCTTCTTCTCATGCTGGGATTCTGCAACTGTGGTTTCCCCCCACCCCCATGTCTCCCGCCAGTGCGTGGGGCTTGTCATGGAGCCGTCAGACTTCCGAGGAGCCTGGCAGGGCAGAGTGGGTATGGGTTGGGGGGTTGGTCTATGCAGGGTGAGGGTGGTGGCCTCCTCCACAGCAGCTGTTGCAGGGATGTCCTGTCGAAAGAGGGCCCAGGGAAGTGGGTGATGTGGTAATGTTCTCAGCAGACACTGGGAGCCTCCAAGGCAATGAACTTCTGTAATGGGTTGAACTGTGTCCCCCCAAATTCATGTCCATGCAGAATGCTGGGATGTGACATTATTTGGAAAAAGGGTCTTTGTAGGTTGATATGGTTTGGCTGTGTCTCCACCCAATTCTCATCTTGATTTGTAGCTCCCATAACTCCCAAGTGTTGTGGGAGGGACCCAGTGGGAGATAACTGAATCACGGGGGAGGTTTCCCTTAATACTGTTCTCGTGGTAGTGAATAAGTTTCACGAGATCTGGTGGTTTTATAAGGGGAAACCCCTTTCACTTGGCTCTCATTCTCTCTCGCCGCCACCACGTAAGATGCGCTTTTCGCCTTTCACCATGATTGTGAGGCCTCCCCAGCCACGTGGAACTGTGAATCCGTTAAACCTCTTTTTTTTTTTTTTTTTTAATAAATTACCCAGTCTCAGGTATGTCTTTATCAGCAGTGTAAAATGGACTAATACATAGGTGTAATTAGTTAAGGATCTCCAGAAGCAATTATCCTGGATTTACGGTGGGCCTTAAACCCAATGACTGGTGTCTTTATAAGAAGAAGAGAAGACACAGAAACAAAAAGAGGCAAGACCAGGTGGAGACAGAGGTAGAAGTTGGAGTGAAGCATCTACAAGCAGAGGAACGCCAAGGATTGCCTGGAGCCACCAGGAGCCAGAAGAGAGGCCTGGATCAGACTCTCCCCGGAAACCTCCAGAAGGAACCAACTCTACTCAAACCTTGATTTTGAACTTCCGGCCTCCAGAACTGTGGAATAATAATTTCTATGGGTTTAAGCTACCCAGTTTACAGTACTTTGTGACAGCAGTCCTGGGAGACAAATATACCCTCCTGACCTTGGGGAAGCGTTTTCCCTGCTCTTGTGTCCAAGGGGGAGTTGGCAGGACTGTTAGAAATGAGGGATGGGCCTCCATTTGGCCCTCCATGGGCCAAATCTCCAGAGCTGGAGAGTAGTAATTTCTCCCCCTTGGGAGTGGTGTTGATTCTCTTCTCTCTAGAGCTCAAGGTCCTGGGCTAGCAGCTGGAGAACAGGACTCTTAGGGACTTTCATCCAGCCATGCATTCAGGGACCCAGTGAGGGTGATGGGCAGCCACCACACCCTACAGAATCTGGGCCTGGGTGCTGAAGAGGGACCAACCTGGGTGCCCCTTAAGCATAGGATTCAGACTCCAACAGGCCTGTTTTGTTTTTATTTTAGAGACAGGGCCTCACTCTGTTGCCTAGACTGGAGGGCAGTGATCTGATCATAGCTCACCGCAGCCTTGACCTCCTGAGCTCAAGCATCCTCCTGTCTCAGCGTCCCAAGTTGCTGGGACTACTGGCGCTTGCCACTGCATCCGGCTAATTTTTACATTTTTTTGTAGAGACAGGGTCTCACTATGTTGCCCAGGCTGGTCTTGAACTCCTGGCCTCAAGAGATCTTTCTGCCTCGGCCACCCAAATTGCGGTGATTATAGGTGTGAGCCACTGCGCCCGGCTTACACCAGTTTTAAATCCTACAACATCCTAGGTGTGCTAGCTTGGATTGGTCACTCAGACTCCAGAGTTCTACAGTCTTGTGTAAAATGAGAAGGAGAAAATCTACCTCATGAAGTCACTGGGAGATTTAGAGAAAAAACACACATGAAGAGTTTAAATAATGATGATAATGAAGATCTTTCAAAGCCTGTTTCTGTGTAGCCCTGAAGGGTTACTGTGGGTCACCCTACGGAAAGATCTATGCTCTCCAGCAAAATCAGAAGACTGGACACAAATGTGTGAAATGAGGAAATCATAAAATACACAAGATTAGCAAGTGACTAGGATTTAATCCAGGCTGACTGGAGTCAGGTTTTATGTGGTGTCATGGAGGTAGGTAGGGTGGCCAGCTTTTCCCAGTTTGCCTGAGACTTGCCTGGGTTTGGCACCGGAAGTCCCATGTCCTGAGCAAACTAGGATAGTTGGTCACCTTGCACGGAGAAGCACTGAAGGAATTATCCACCCATCCATCCATCAACTCATTCATTCATTTAATCATTCCATGAACATGCATTGAGTGCCCACCATGGGCCAGTCTCTTTTAGGCACTGGCCAGGATAGAAGGAGCCCCCATAGCAGTCACATGCATACTTGCATTCATTCATTAAGTAAAGCATCTATTATGCAACTTCTGTGTGCCAGGCATTCTTAGGTGCAGCAAAGACAAAGACAAATAGTATCATTTGTGTCATTAAGATGTTTATATCTGGCCAGGCGCAGTGGCTCACGTCTGTAATCCCAGCACTTTGGGAGGCTGAGGCAGGCGGATCACAAGGTCAGGAGTTTGAGATCAGCCTGGCCAATATAGTGAAACCCCGTCTCTACTAAAAATACAAAAAATTAGCCGGGTGCGGTGTCGCATGCCTGTTGTCCCAGTTATTTGGGAGGCTGAGGCAGGAGAATCGCTTGAACCCAGGAGGCGGAGGTTGCAGTGAGCTGAGATTGTGCCATTGCACTCCAGCCTGGGTGACAGAGCGAGACTCCATTTCAAAAATAATTAGCCGGGCACGGTGGTGGGCACCTGTAATCTCAGCTACTCAGGAGGCTGATGCAGGAGAATTGCTTGAACTTGGGAGGCAGAGGTTGCACCACTGCACTCCAGCCTGGGTAACAAGAGCAAAACTCCATCTCAAAAATAAAAAGATGTTCATATCTAGCAGTGGAGAGAGATGGGGTGGCAGACAATTTCCTCCCACGCAAGAAAGGCTGTTGCAGCATTGGTTAAATAGAGAGGCCTTAAGGAGGAAGAGAAGGGATTTCCAATTCCACCCTAGGATGGAAGGGGTGAATAGGAAAGCTTCTGGAAAGAGGTGGTGCTGAGCTGTCTCCAAAAGAAGAGCTGGCTGGAGGCAGCTAGAGAAACAAGGAAGGGCATTGATGCAAAAGGATCAGGCTGAACCATGGTGGCCAAGTGAGTTCTGCACTTAGGAAGTCCAAGCATGATGCCACCGGGAGGTGGGAGAGACGAGGAAGGGCAAAGAGAGGCGAGCGAAGAGAGGAGCTCAGTTTGCAAAGGTACAGAGATAGGGGCTTGGAAGGACTTATGGAAGGACCAACAGTGGGGTGTTGACAGAAGGGAGGTGTTTAGATTTTATTCCCTGGCCTGGGGTCTGCCAGTTGTCCTGGCTGGTGGTCAGGAGTGAGGGCCTGCCAGAGCAAAGCCCTGGGAAAAGATTTGAAGGAGGAAAGAGACACAGGCTAAGCTTCATGACTGACTACCCTATGGGAGAAACAAGGAGAAGAAATAAAAGTTGGGCCACTCTGGCACTGGACTGGCTGGATACCATCTTAGTTTTGGGTCTAGCTTTTAGGACAGTAAGGTGCACTGAGTCTTCCTTGTGTTCAGGTCAAAGACGCTCATTGTCCCTATTTGCTCTGTTAATTTTTTCTGTCCAGTGCAAAAACATTTATTGAGCATCTTGGAGTTGGACCCCCCATTACTGAGCCCTCAGTGTACAAAGATAATTAAGATAAAAGCTCCATCCACAAGGAACTTATGATACAGTGGTGAAGGCAGATGCAGACACACACACACACACACACACACACACACACACACACACACAGCCACACTAGAATACAATAACAGAAAGACCCATTGTAGTGACCACTTTCTCTCTCTCTCTCTTTTTTTTTTTTTTTTGAAACACAGTTTCACTCTGTCGCCCAGGCTGGGGTGCAGTGGTGTGATCTCGGCTCATTGCAACCTCCACCTCCCAGGTTCAAGCGATTCTCCTGCCTCAGCCTCCTGAGTAGCTGGAATTACAGGTGTGCGCCACTACATCTGGCTTATGTTTGTATATTTAGTAGAGACAGGGTTTCATCATGTTGGTCAGACTGGTCTTGAACTCCTGATCTCAAGTGATCCTCTTGCCTCAGCCTCCTGAAGTGTTGGGATTACAGGCGTGAGCCACCGCACCCGGCCATCCCCAACTTTCTGATTTCCTTTTGATGGGATCCCTCTTCCCCTTCTAGGGAGGTAAAGACAGAGACTCTGCAGGCATCACAGAGGACTTCTCCGGGTTCTATGGCTGCCCTAAAAAGGCTTGGAGTGTCTGGGCAGTGCGGCACTGCCCCTGGTGCTTGGGACCCAGCCCTGCGCTCTGCTACACAGTCTTTACGTCTGCCCCTTAATTTCCAGGACTTTCAATTTCCTGATCTAAGAGAATTTTATAGACATGGTGTGCGTGGCTGGCTGTAATAATCATCTGTTGAATAAATGACCCCTTCTGTCTTGACTTGCAGGTAGTTAAACCTCATGCTGAGAGCAAAGGTGAAAGACTCGGGGCGAGCGGGGTAGGGGTTTGCTTTGCCAGTGACCTGCAGGCTGTCTTCACTCTTTCACTTTGTCACTGACAGAACATGACTAACAATGTTTATTTACCTCCTTTGGTGTTTGGAACGGCTTAAGCAAAAATATTTGGTATAAGAAATGCTTCCTGACTTCTGCTGTTGGGTCCCACTGAGTTAGCACCCCAATTTATCTCTAGGGGAGTCACCTGTCCCCCACCTACCCCATGTGTATCCTGGGCTTTGGGTAATATTAAATGCATCCTGGCCAGGCGTGGTGACTCACACCTGTAATCCCAGCACTTTGGGAGGCCAAGACAGGCAGATCACCTGAGTTTCGGAGTTCAAGATCAGCCTGGCCAACATGGTGAAACCCCATCTCTACTAAAAATATAAAAATTAGCCATATGCGATGGCAGGTGCCTGTAATCCCAGCTACTCAGGAGTCTGAGGCAGGATAATCACTTGAACGTGGGAGACGGAGGTTGCAGTGAGCTGAGATCGCATCACTGCAGTCTAGCCTGGGTGACAGAGTGAGACTCTGTCTCAAAAAACAGAACAAAACAAACAAAAAACGCATACTTCAGCTCTGGGGGTGCCATGTGACTCAGGATTGGCCAATCAGAACACTGTGTTTTCCTGGCCACAGGGATTGGATCAGAGATGGACCTGTGGTCCAATCAGAGCCAACAGGATGCAAATATTTTTGCAACAACCTTTGGAAAAGGCTCCCTAATCTTCTCTACCGGACTTGAAGCTGAGAAAATGGGACAGGGCCTTCTGGCAGCCATTTCGTGGAGATAGGAGTGGAAGCAGTATGGAAAAAAAGCCAGGTTCTGGTGATATTTGCACCCCTAGATTCCACAGGGCCTGAAACCAACCATGATGGTTAATTATATATGTCAACTTGAATGGGCCATAGGGTGCCCAGAGTAAACATTGTTTCTAGATGAGATTAGCATTTGAATCTGTGGATTCAGTACAAGTAGACTGCCTTCTCCCATGTGGGCGGACATTGTCCAATCCTGAATGAAACAAAAGGCAGAGGGAGAATGCATTCACCCTTTTTTCCCCCGCCTCAGTGTTTGGGCTGGGACACCTTATCTCACCTTCTCCTGCTCTTGGACTGGGATTGACATCATGGTCTTCCCTGGTTCTCAGGTCTGATTGACACCGCCGGCTTTCCTGGGCCTTCAGCTTGCTGATGGCAGATCGTGGTACTTCTCAGCCTCTGTAATTCCATGGGCCAATTCCTCATACAGTGTATATAAGCATATATTATAGGTTCTGTTTCTCTGGAGAACTCTGGCAGACATACCACCTATTCTCTAGACTTTTCAGTTGTGTGTGCCAATACATTCCTCATTTTGCCTAAACCAGCTCAAGTTGGAGCAGTGCCTACTTACAATCTAAAGAGTCCTTGTGTGCTCATCATTTAGACTAGGGGTCAGCAAACCACGACTTGTGAGCCAAATCCAATCCAACACCTATTTTTTTTCCCTCCTTCTTTATGAACCTTATTGAGTTATAATTTACATCATGTCAAATTTGTCCATTTAAAGTACATGATTTGATCTGTTGTAGTAAATATATACAGTCATGCAAACCAGCACCAAAATTATTTTTTGGAACACTTCTATCCACCCCCAAAATTTCCCTCATGTCCTTTTTTGCTTTATCGGTAAATGAATTTTTTTTATAATAGCTTTTTTGAGATGTGATTCATATGCCATAACATTCATCTATTTAAAGTGTACAATTCAATGATTTTCAGTACATTTATAGATATGTGCAACCATCGCCACAGTCAATTTTAGAATACTTTCATCACTTCAAAAAGAAACTCTGTGTCCTGATTCCCTCAACTCCAGCCCCCAGCAACCATTAATCTAATTTCTTTCTCTATGGATTTGTCTATTGCGGACATTTCATATAATAGAATTATCTCATGTGTGGTGATTGGTTTCTTTCATTTAGCATAACCTCAAGGTTCTTCCATGTTGTAGCCTGTATCACTACTTCATTCCTTTTTATGGCTAAATAATATTCCCTTCTATGGATATGCCATATTTTGCTTATCCATTCATCCAGCTGAGGGACATTTGGGCTGTTTGCATATTTTGGCTATTATGAGTCATGCCACCATGAACATTCAGGCACAAGTTTTTGTGTGGACATGTTTCCATTCCTCTTGCATATATACCTGGAAGTAAGATTTCCAGGTCATATGGCAGTTCTATGTTTACTCATTTGAGGAACTACCAATTACCTGTGGAAAACAGAACCTCTGGTGTTTTTCAGAGTGGCTGCATCTCTTTTTTTTTTTTTTTTTTTTTTTCTTTTTTTTGAGATGGAGTTTTTATCTTGTTGCCCAGGTTGGAGTGCAATGGCACAATCTCGGCTCACCGCAACTTCTGCCTCCTGGGTTCAAGTGATTTTCCTGCCTCAGCCTCCTGAGTAGCTGAGATTACAGGCATGCACCACCACGTCTGGCTAATTTTGTATTTTTGTAGAGATGGGATTTCTCAATGTTGGTCAGGCTGGTCTCGAACTCCCGACCTCAGGAGATCCGCCTGCCTTGGCCTCCCAAAGTGCTGGGATTGCAGGCGTGAGCCACCGTGGGTGGCCGGCTGCATCATTTTACATTCTTTTTTGAGACAGAGTTTCTATTGCCCAGGCTGGAGTGCAGTGGTGCGATCTCAGCTCACTGCAACCTCCGTCTCCCAGGTTCAAGCAATTCTCATGCCTCAGCCTCCCGAGTAGGTGGGATTACAGGCACCCGCCACCATGCCCAGCTAAATTTTGTATTTTTAGTAGAGACAGGGTTTCACCATGTTGGCCAGGCTGGTCTCAAACTGGTGACCTCAAGTGATCCACCCGCCTCAGCCTCCCAAAGTGCTGGATGTACAGGTTTGAGCCACTGCACCCAGACCATTTTACATTCTTACTAGCTGGTTCCTCCACATCTTCACGAACATTTATTATGATGTTTAGATTATAGTCATCCTAGTGGGGGTGAAGTGCCGCCACCAGTTTTGTAAATAAAGTTTTATTGGAACACTCACACTCGTTTGTCATTTACATATTGTCTATGGCTGCTTCTTTTTTTTTATTTTGAGACGGAGTCTCGCTGTCTCCCAGGCTGGAGTGCAGTGGCGCGATCTCGGCTCGCTGCAAGCTCCGCCTCCTGGGTTCATGCCATTCTCCTGCCTCAACCTCCCGAGTAGCTGGGGCTACAGGCGCCCGCGTGCATGCCCGGCTAATTTTTTTATATTTTTAGTAGAGACGGGGTTTCACCGTGTTAGCCAGGATGGTCTTGATTTCATGACCTCGTGATCCACCCACCTCGGCCTCCCAAAGTGCTGGGATTACAGGTGTGAGCCACCTCGCCCAGCCTGCTTTTTTTTTTTTTTTGAGACAGAGTCCCGTTCTGTAGCCCAGGCTGGAGTGCAGTGGCACAATCACTGCTCATTGCAACCTCTGCCTCCCGAGTCCCGGTTCAAGCAATTCTCCTGCCTCAGCCTCCTGAATAGCTGGGATTACAGGCACGCGCCGCTATGCCTAATTTTTGTATTTTTAGTAGAGACAGGGTTTCACCATGTTGGCCAGGCAGGTCTTGAACTCCTGACCTTGTAATTCGCCTGCCTCGGCCTCCCAAAGTGCTGGGATTACAGGCATGAGCCACCGTGCCCGGCCTATGGCTACTTTTACAACAGCAGAGTTGAGTAGTTGCTACAAACATGATATGATGTGCAAAACTTAAAATATTTTCTGTGTCACCCTTTACAAAAAAGTTTACTGATCCCTGATTTAGACTAATCCTTTTATTTTTAATTAGAGGAAATTAAGCCTGAGAAATATTGTATCTCTATGTCGAGGCAAATGGCTAGGACTGGAGTTTTTTTGCGTGTTTCTTGACATGGGGTCTTGCTTTGTTGCCCAGGCTGGACTGCAGTGATGTTACCATGGCTCACTGTAGCCTTCGCCTCCCTAGCTCAAGAGATCCTCCCACCTTAGCTTCTGGAATATCTAGGACCACAGCTGCACACCACCATGCTCAGCTGGTTTTTAATTTTTTAAATTAAAATTATTTTAATTTATTTTTTGGTAGAGATGGAGTCTTACCATGTTGCTCAGGCTGGTCTTGAACTCCTGGTCTCAAGCTATCCTCCTGCCTTGGCCTCTTAAAATGCTGGAACTAGAGGTGTAAGCCACCATGCCTGGCCTAGGACTGGAATCTTTCTGGGACTCGGTTCTGACATCCATGAAGTGGGATACAATGCCCACCTTATAGAGCCAGGCCCAGTGGCTCACATCTGTAATCTCAGCACTTTCGGAGGTCAAGGCGAACAGATCACTTGAGGTCAGGAGTTTGAGACCAGCCCGGCCAACAAGGTGAAACCCTGTCTCTACTAAAAATTCAAGAATTAGCAGGGCGTGGTGGCGGGCGCCTGTAATCCCAGCTACTCAGGAGGCTGAGGCATGAGAATCGCCTGAAACCGGGCGGTGGAGGTTGCAGTGAGCTGAGATCGTGCCACTGCACTCCAGCCTGGGCGACAGAGTGAAACTTGGTCTCAAAACAAAGCAACCAACCAACCACCTTATAGGATGTGGTGAGACTTGTAAAGCAAGGGCAGTCAAGTGCTTGGCCCAGGAATAAATAGACATTAAACCCAGCACTTCTCTAGAATCTGAGATGCCTGGCTCCTGATCTAATGGCCTGCACATGCCCTAATTTCTCATCCAGATGCTTTTTCTGTCACCCAGCTGGCTCTAGCTGAGTTACTGATGTTCCTACTGAGTCTTCCTTACTCTGATCTGAAAGCCTAAGATATGCATCTTACATAAAAATTAGAATCATGGGGCAGGGTGGCTCATGCCTGTAATCCCAGCACTTTGAGAGGCCGAGGCGGGCGAATCACAAGGTCAGGAGTTCAAGACCAGCATGGCCAACATTGTGAAATCCCATCTCTACTAAAAATACAAAAATTAGCTGGGCATGGTGATATGCATCTGTGATCCTAGCTACTTGGGAGGCTGAGGCAGGAGAATCACTTGAACCATGGAGGCGGAGGTTGCAGTGAGCCGAAATCATGCCACTGCACTCCAGCCTGGGTGGCAGAGTGAGATTCTGTCTCAAAAAAAAACAAAAAAAAGATTCAAAAAAGATTCACGCATCTGGACATATCACTCAGCATGCAGACTGGAGTCCTCTCTTCTCTCCCACATCCTGGCGTCTCTTCTGTCCTCTGGCACACCATCACTGTTGGCCAGCAAGCTGGGTCTCTCATCTCTGCAGCCTTGTCTCCATCCTAGCTCTGTGTCTCTGGGTCAGTACCAATTATCCATACACACATTCATGCATCCCAGGACAAGGCCAAGCTTCTGTCGGGAACACGGACTCCATTTGAAGTCAGGCAGGTAGGGTGGGGATCTGGCCCTTATACCTGGCTGTGGAACCTTGAGTGTGTTACTCAACCCCTCTTGGCCTCAGTTTCTTTATCTGTAAAGCATGGACAGCCATGTTTACCTGTCAGGGCCACCCTGAGTATGAAATGAACTAACAAATGGGAAGCCAGCATGGTTTAATGAACGTGTTCTTCAGGAAGTAGGGGTCAAAAAACAACCCTCTCTATATATTGCAGCAGTGTAAAGAGCCTTATATGCATTCTTCCCATGTTACAGTGGGGACAGGGGCTCAGAGATGTGAAGTGAGCTTCCCAAGGTCACACAGCAAGTGAGCAGGAGGGCTCTGCGCCTAACTTCCTGTACCACCTCAGGCCAGATCCTTCTCTACTTGGGGTCTCCGTGTCCCCATCTGTCCCCATCATTGTTCAGATGATCAGAAGCTCTCGTTCTATTCTTTTTCTTTTTTTTTTTTTTCAGACAGAGTCTCACTCTTGTTGCCCAGGCTGGAGTGCAGTGGTGCGGTCTTGGAACATGGGAGGCAACCTTCGCCTCCCAGGTTCAAGCAATTCTCATGCCTCAGCCTCCCAAATGGCTGGGATTATAGGCACTTGCCACCATGCCTGGCTAATTTTTGTATTTTTAGTAAAGACGGGGTTTCACCATGTTGGCCAGGCTGGTCTTGAACTTCTGACCTCAGGTGATCTGCTGCCTCAGGCTCCCAAAGTGCTGGGATTACAGGTGTGAGCCAACATGCCCGGCCTCTCGTTCTCTTCTATATCCAGAGTCCTAACTCCCTCATGGTTCATCTCCTGGGAGGGGCGGGGACGGCTTGCCCACCTGTCCTTCACCTGGCCTCCTGACCCACAGGCAGTGCCCCCACATCTGTCCCCAAGGCTTCTCTCCCCTCCCTTCCCTCTCTCCTTCCTGCTGCTTAAGAGCATTATTTGCTTCTTGCAAAGTGGACTTATGCTGGGGAGAGCCCCCTCTGCGTTCTACAGGTATTTCTGCTCTTGGCTGACTTGTTTTCACAGTGCCGATGTGACAGTTCTGCAATGGAAATGAGGGTTTTCTGGCATGGTTGTGGCAGGGTGCGGAAGCTTTACTCAGCTCAGACTCATGACAATGATGATTCCTCATAATAAGCCCTCTCATCTGAGTCAGCTACCCAGGAATTCTATAAAATACGTGGGAAGAGGCCCCTGGTGGGAACTTAGATCCCGACGGTCACTCTGCCTGGTGTGGCTGGTCCTGCCTTAGTTACTGCCACCTCCCTCTGCCCTTCACAGCCAATTCCTACTTCTCCTTCAAGTCTGGTCTAAAATGTCACCTCCTTAGAGAGGCCCTCCCAGATTGCTCATGTAAATAGCCTCTTCCCTCCATTCTCATCCTAGCTTCCCGTTTGCTTCCTTCAGCACACTTAACCCAAATTACAATTTTACACATTCATGTTATTTGCGGGCTGTTAAGTATTAAAGATTCTGAAAGGGGTGGGGCTGGCGTCACGTTTTTCATTGATCCCTGCCCCAGCTCTGTCAGTGTCTAGCACACAGTAGGTACTCCACGCATTTTCGGTGAATGAATAAAAACCTTGTTTGGAGCAGTGAGGGAGGCCTGGGGAAGCTGCTTTTTGGCAGTGAGAACACGCGGAGCTGGAGATCCTCCTGCAGGGAGCTGACTTCATCCTTCTTGTTCCCGTCCCAAACCTTGTCCAGAGGCTACAGGGAGGGAACTGTATGTACAACTATCTTTGCAGCTTTTCAGACTTCCGAACAAGCTGCCTTCCCAAGAAAACACATTACCCAGAGGCTTTTTTTCCCCTCCTGCTCAGACAGGCAGTGGCCCAAGGAACGGCGTTTTGTTTATGATAATAAAGTGGGACCCATGGCAACGCATTGTGATGTCATGGCAGTGTGAGGTCATAAATCCTTCCAGGGGAAGAATGAAGCGCAGCGGACACAGTGGCTTCTCAGCCTCCCCTGGCCCAACTGAGGCTGTTGCTAGATATGTTTTTCCTGTACCAAGTGGTTCATTTCTTTTTTTCTTTTTCTTTTTGCCTCTTGATCTTTTTTTTTCTTTTGTCCCTAAAGAAAAAAAATTAAAATAAATAAATAAAAGTTTTAAAAAAACTCTGAGTGGAAAGATTTGTCCCAGGAATTTCCTGCTGGCTAATGTCCAGTTTGCAGAGAATGCCAGCAATAATGGGAACAATGCTCGCTCGTCCCAGACCTGTGATGAGAAAACTTTCCCAATTCCCCAGTTCCGTGGCTGAAATATGGCAAAGCCTTGGAGAGTTACTGGGCTGCGGACCATGGAGTTTGCAAGGAAAGATGTCCCTTGCTCACACTCTTAGTCTGCCCGTCCACTGTCAACCTTTCTCTCTCTTTTGCTCCTTCTCCATTTCTGTTTCTTCTTGCCACTCTCAATCTGTCTGGCTCTCTCTTACGTGGGTTTTCCGTTGTTTCTCCACCACTCTCCGTTTGTCCCTCTCCAGTTTCGTCTCGATCTCTCTTTCTCAGTCTCAGTCTGTGTTTTTCTTTCTCCACGTTTCTTTCTCCTGCTGAGTCTGTCTGTCCCTCCCAGGCTCTGTCCTGGTGGTCCTCACTGGTTTTGACTCGCTGTTTCTCTCTTTCCCCACTCACTTTCCTCTCTCCCTTCCCTCTGTGCTTATGTTACTGAAGCAAATCACATTTGGAACTCTGAGGACTGAAGAAGGGCAAAGCTGCCCCTGGGGCTTTGTGATCTGCAAGCTGAGTGGCGACGGGTCCCTATTTCCAGGGTGGGTGTTCCGCGAGGCAAACCAGAACCCGACGCAGGATATCTACCCCCATTCAAGGAACATGTTGAGCCTGTGATACAGGAGCTGGAGAGAAGGTCACTGGCCACAGTCTGCCAGGGCCTGTAGACTTTCCAGCACTTCTCCCTGCCAGCCCCACCCATGCCTTCTCTGCTACCATCCTCCCCACCCTCAGCACACACTGCAGAGGGGGAGGAGAGGAGCTCACTTGGCGGGAGGAGGGAAGGGAGGGGAGTAGGCTCTTCCAATCTTTGGCCATCCCAGGGCCCTTGTTCTGCCTGGAGCCTCCTTTTGACAACCCATATTCTGTTCTGCAACAGCCCCCATACTTAATCTAAATCTGGGTTTTTCAGCCTCAGTCTTATTGACATTCAGGGCTGGATGATTATTTGCTGTGGGGGGCTGTCCTGTGTTGTAAGATGTTTAGTAGCATCTCTGGCCTCTATTAGATGCCACCACGAACCACTCCCCTCGCATGGTCACAGCAAAAATGACTCCAGACCAAATGTCCTGTGGGGGTAGCGATGGGGGGTGGGGTTAAAACCACCCCTGGCTGAGAACCACTGGTCTAAACCATCTCTGCTCCTGCTCCTTCCATCCACATTCCTCCCTGTTACTCTCATTTTCTCTCTTGCTAAAACCCTCCATGGCTCCCTATTATTATTAGTAGTAGTAGTAGTAGCAGTACCATGAATATCATAGCAAACACCTATATAGGGCTTTCTGTGTGCCAGGGATTGGGCCATGTGCTTTGTGTATATATTAACTAATTTCCTAGCCCCTATCTCACGGGGCTGTTGTGAGGTTGATCATGACAAAGCAACATAGCACCTAGCCCAGTGCTAAGAGGTTGTTATTACTACGAGTCTGTGGGTCTTAGTGTCCCTAAGCCACACCCTGTCATGCCACTATGCTTTTGCACCTGCCTTTCCCACTGCCGGCACCCACTTTGCCCCCTTTCTCCACTTGGTGCCCTTCTCCCCCACTGGGACCTGCTTCCCATCTGAGTGGCTCTCCCAAGACTTTCCTCGGGGCCTAGAGCACCCTGGGCCCCTCCACTGGAGGCTCTTATCTCCAGTTCAGCAGACTGACCAGGAGCTGGAGGTGGTACAGGGGCGATGGTTTATTCAGGGGTACTGGGTCTGGAGGTTCTTCTTGTTCTTTCTTTTTTTTTTTTTTTTTTTTGATACAGTGTCTTACTCTGTTGCCTGTCACCTAGGCTGGAGTGCAGTGGCATGATCTCAGCTCACTGCAACCTCCACCTCCCGGGTTCAAGGGATTCTCCTGCCTCAGCCTCCCAAGTAGCTGGGACTACAGGTGCCCACCGCCAGCCGAGCTAATTTTTGTATTTTTAGTAGAGGTGGGGTTTCACCATGTTAGCCAGGCTGGTCTCGAACTGCTGACCTAAAGTGATCTAATAATAATAATATGGAGTCATGGAGGGTTTTAGCAAGAGAGAAAATGAGAGTAACAGGAGGAATGTGGATGGAAGGAATAGGAGCAGAGATGGTTTAGACCAGTGGTTCTTAGCCAGGGGTGGTTTTAACCCCCATCCCCCACAGCTACCCCTGCAGGACATTTGGCCACACCTGCAGTCATTTTTGTGTAGGTCTGAGGTTGAAAAACCCAGGTTTAAATTAAGTACTGGGGCTGCTGCAGAACAGAATCCGGCCTGGGTCTGCAGGTTATAATGAATAAGGGCGAGTACCTTTGGTGGGAAACCTAAGAATGATGAGGGCAGAAATAAGCATCAAAGTCCCACCACACCCTCCATCCCCCCATCCCCCCACCCCCCATACCCCCATCCCCACCTCGGTCTCAGGGCTACACCTATCCTCTATACTGTCTCCCTGGTGCCATGTGACCCAAACCCGGCCAATGAGATGAAGCCACACCCCTGGCCACAGTCAATGGCTTGTGGCTGTGCACGTGACTTCACTTGGTCCAGTGACATTTTTGGACATGAGGTGGGGTTAAAGGTGAACCTGGGTGCGGCTCCCTGCAGTGGTCCTGTCGGGAATCAATGTCAAGAAAGCTGGGACTGAGATGGAGCCGGAGGCTGGAGGCCGCTATTTGAGGCCTGTGGGCAGGCGGTGCCGGAAGTTCTGCCTTGGGCTCCCCACTTCCGGGTCCCTGAGTCCGTCTGTTTCCCTGAAGCTGTTGGGAGTTGGTTTTCTTCCTTCTCCCTCAGTCACGCCCCCGACTCCCATGCTGGTGCCCTGTGCCCCTTGGTCTTCCCACCCTGCCTTTCGAAACCCTCCTTTCTGTGGAGCCCTGGGTTCTTCCCATCTCAGACATGAATCCTCCAGAATTAATGAGAACCCCTTGGGCCCCCGCTTAGCCCTGCACACTGGGTTTGCAGACCTCCCTCCCCAAGCTCTAGGTGATGCCACAGGAACTGAAAACGCATCGACGGTCCCCCAGGGAGGAGGAGGGGACTGCCCAGTGGCTCTCACTTCAGGGTCTGTCTGCTTAGCGCCAGATCTAGACACGCAGACCTCCCGCAGAGCAACTGGAAAGCCCGATGTGGGGGCGAGCTCTGGGAGCCCACACCTGCACGTGTCCTTGTACAGGGTGCCCCAAGTTCTACCACGGCCCCAATGCCTCTGTGCACAGCCCTCCCCTCCACCCTGCGCCTCCAGCTGCAGCAAAGGCAGCTCACTAAAAAAGTGAGCTGTGGTGGGGAGGCTTGGGGGGCAGGAGGGATGGCAAAAATCACTCATGTGGATGCAACTGTACCTTCTAAAATGAAGTACAGATGGGCAAATTAGGGTGCTCGTGTGTATGCAAACCCTGTGTATGAACTAACGTGCGTGGCATGCTGCAGATCATATTTTCATACCAACAGCATGGCTTTGGTGCATTAGGCATAGGCCCACGTACACACACACACGCATACACACACACGTATACACACCAGTGTTAAGCACTTTTAAGCACCACTCCATGAAGGATCCTGAAATCCTAAATTGGGGACAAATGTGCGGCAGGGTGCTGCAAAGACAGTGAGTGTTGGGAGAAGCCAAGAAATGATTCTTCATTGTATACACGGTGTCCTCCACCTACTCCAAATGTAAATGGCCCCCAGTATCTGGGGTTCTGGGAAGCTGGCAAAGCCACCCCCAACCCAGCTACTTTCTTGCCACTTTCCATCCTCACGCCCAGATGGTGCCCAAGATATAATCGCCATATAACCCCCCTCCCCAAGGCTTCAAGCCATGGAATAAATTTCGAGCCATGCTATAAACTGTGCTTTTGGATGTCATTGAGCGCGCCCGTGCCAATGACATCACTGTTTCCATGGCAACTAATATAATTAACATGAGAGAAAGTGCAAGGAGAAAGAGAAGGAAAAGAGGGAAAACACCAAGTCCAACCCCAAACAGAGAAAATTACACGGTGGGGGAGAGGAGGGGGGCAGAGGGGCCTATAAAATGTTTTACTGCCACTTGTTAGAAAGGCCCGGCATAACTCCGCTCATAGCTGTGGGGGTAATGAGATCATTTGCAAACTGTATCTCTTGCAAAATACAGAAAGGGCTTTGTCGCCTTCACAGTTTATGGAGTTGAAACAGAGGAGCCTGCTCCAGGTGAAGCGGGAACTCCTCCATCTCCTTCCCGGTTCAAAGTTCTTATTAAGCCAGGTCTGCTCTACGCCGGACTCGAAGGGACATAAGCACACCCAGGTTTGGTCCTCTGGGTGTTCATATTCCCAGACGGGAAGTGTGAACACATTGAAACATATCCAGGCGTGAAGCTGAGATGGGCAAGGAGATAAAGCAAACACTCATACTTCTGTGTACAGCAGCAACACCTCATACCCAGGCTGGGCATTCCAGCTCATAAAAGTCGCTGGCCAGGCCTGGTGGCTTGTGTCTGTAATCTCAGAGCTTTGGGAGGCCACAGTGGGAGGATGGTTTGAGTCCAGGAGTTTGAGACCAGCCTGGGCAACACAGCGAGACCTATCTCTAAAAAAATTAAAATAAGAAGGCTGGATGCGGTGGCTCATGCCTGTAATCCCAACATTTTGGGAGGCCGAGGCAGGCAGATCACTTGAGTCCAGGAATTTGAGACCAGCCTGGCCAACATGGCGAAACTCCGTCTCTATTAAAAATACAAAAATTAGCTGGGGGTAGTGGTGGGTGCCTGTAGTCACAGGTACTCGGGAGGCTGAGGCAGGAGAATCACTTGAACCTGGGAGGCAGAGGTTGTAGTGAGCCGAGATCACGCCACCGCACTGCAGCCTGGGTGACAGAGCGAGGCTCCGTCTCTAAGAAAATCAGCTAGGGGTGGTGGTGTGCACCTGTAGTCCTAGCTACTTGGGAAGTTGAGGCAGGAGGATCGCTTGAGCCCAGGAGTTTGAGGCTGCAGTGAGCTATGATCATGCCACTGCACTCCAGCCTGGGTGGCAGAGTGAGGCTCCATCTCTAAAAAAGTTAACAAAAGAGTCTCAAGTGCACTGTCTTGATGAAGCTTAGTCCTAGGTGCCTGGAATTTTACTCCCATTCAACAGATGAGCACATCGAGGCTCCAAGAGGAAAGCCAACTGGCCTGAGTTGGCCAAGCTGAGCCTTGAACCCAGCTCTGTCAGACTCTGAGGCACTATTTCAGAGTTGTCGGCCTGCTTAGGGTGGAGTCTGAAGAAATCTTTCGTCCAGTCCTGGCTTTCATCCTGTGAGCACTAGTTTAAATCATTCTTCCTCACTATGCCTCGGTTTCTCCAGTTTCCACTACTTGACACGGTCAGAGTCGGAAGGGTGTGGAAGAAATGCACCATCCCAGTCCATGGCCAACCTCAGATTAGAGCCAGCTGGGCCTGCGAGAGCACCTCACCCAAGGCTTTCAACCGCCATCTGATAGAGACGTGGGGTTCCTCAGAGAGATTTGGGGTGCGTATGGGGTTGGGGATGCTAGGAATAGTGGGGGCAAGACTGCTACTTAATTTGTGGTGTCCATGTAAAATGAAAACATGAAGCCCTTATTCAAAAAGAGGGCACTGTACTGTTAAAAGTACTAAAATAGTGGCCGGGCGCGGTGGCTCACACCTGTAATCCCAGCACTTTGGGAGGCCGAGGCGGGTAGATCACTTGAGGTCAGGAGTTTGAGACCAGCCTGGACAACATGGTGAAACCCCGTCTCTACTAAAAATACAAAAATTAGCTGGGTGTGGGGGCGGGTGCCTGTAATCCCAGCTACTCAGGAGGCTGAGGCAGGAGACTTGCTTGAACCCGGGAGGCAGAGGTTGCAGTGAGCTGAGATTGGGTGACTGCATTTCAGCCTGGGTGACAGAGGGAGAGGGAGACTCTGTCTCAAAAAAAAAAAAAAGCAACTTGACCATGGAGAAACCCAAGAAACTCTACCTTACCAGGTGATCAAGGTCAGCAACCGTGAGATTGTGTTGATAGTATGGATTCTTGCTCTGATAGTATGGATTCTTGCTCTGATGTAATAACAATCACATTTTATCTCTGGGTCTTCCTCCCCAAAAGGCATAACCCTGGTGTCTTAGTCTGTTTTGTGCTGCTCTAATGAATACCTGAGACTGGGTAATTTATGAAGAACAGAGATTTATTTCTTGCAGCTCTGGAGGCTGAGAAGTCCAAGGTCGAGGGGCCTGCATCAGCAAGGGCCTTCTTGATGTGTCTTCTGATGGTGGAAGGGGGAGAGCAAGAGAGCACATGGGAAGTGGAGAGAGAGAGAGGGAGGAAGGGAGAAGTAGGGAGAGAAAGAGAGAGAAGGGAAGGAAAGCGAAAGGAGGCAAACTTATCCTTTTACCAGCAACTCATTCCCAAAATAACTAACCCATCCAGAGATAAAGGCATTAATTCTTTCTTGAAGGCAGAGCCCTCACGGCCTAATCATCTCTTAAAGGTCCCACCTCTTAACACTATTGCATTGGAGATTCAGTTTCCAACATGCGAACTTTGAGGGGACACGTTCAAACCACAGCACCTGGTCCAGTTCTGAGAAAAACATTCCCACAGACGGACTTTCTCCAAAATATCTGACTAGTACTCCTCAAAACTATCAAGGCCATCAAAAACAAGGAAAATCTGCGACACTGTCACAGCCAAGCAGAGCCTGAGGAGACATGAGGACCTGAGTGTAATGTGGGATCGTGGATGAAATCCTGAAGCAGAAAAAGTGCATTAGGGAAAAACCAAGGGAATGTGAATAATAAAGTATGGGTTCTAGTTAATAATAATGTCATCAATACGGGTTCATTCATTGTAATACATGTACCATACTAATATGTTAATTATAGGGGAAACTGGGTGTGGGGTATATGTGAATTCCCTGTACTGTCTTCACAGTTTTTCTGTAAATCTGAAACTGCTCTTAAAAATGAAGTCTACTGTCCAGGTGCGGTGGCTCATGCCCGTAATCCCAGCACTTTGCCAGCAGTTGACATTGAGAAATCTCAAACTACGTAACCATCCTCCAAGCAAGATCTTATCTCCCTTTCTCAGGTGAGGAAACTGAGGCACAGGGCAGTTAACAAGCTTGCCTAAGGCCCCCCGGGGAATGCTGAGAAGATGCAGAAAAGCCCACGGTCTGAGTAAGGCTAAGGCACAGTGAGGGATGGACTTGTGTTGCAAGACCCACAGTCCTTAATTCAATTCAGCAACTCTTTATGGAGCACCTACTGTGGGCTGAGTGAAACCAACCTAGACCCTGCCCTTGGCGATTCCCCCAAAGAAGAGCATCAGTGCACACCCAAGACCCAGCTGCCCACTTTTGGGGTCATGAACCAAATGCAGGAAGTTGAGCCCTTGCCCAACAATGGAGCTCTTGGGTGCTGGCACCTAAGACCTCAGAATGTACCCAGAGCATGGCCAGGTGCGGTGGCTCATGCCTAAAATCTCAGCACTTTGGGAGGCCAAGGTGGGCCTATCACCTGAGGTCAGGAGTTTGAGACCAACATAGTGAAACCCCATCTGTACTAAAAATACAAAAATTAACTGGATGTGGTGGCGCATGCCTGTAGTCCCAGCTGCTCGGGAGGTTGAGGCATGAGAATCACTTGAACCTGGGAGGCAGAGGTTGCAGTGAGCCAAGATCACACCACTTCACTCCAGCCTGGGTGACAGAGCAAGACTCCATCTCAAAAAAAAAAAAGAATGTACCCAGAGCTATGGTGACTTCTGGGATACTCCTTGAGCAGTAGGGTGACCAACTCATCCTCATTTGCCTGGGTCTTCACAGGTTTTAACACTGAAAGCCCTGAGTCCCACCTTTCAGTTCTGGGCAAACCGGGGCAGTTGATATCCCGATAGGCAGGCAGGATGTAATGATTATGTGAATCTCATCTCATTCTCACAAGCAGCCAATAAGCTAAGTTCCATTATTATCCCCATTTCACAGATGAGGAGACTGAGGCTCAGTCGAGGTCAAATGGGGCAAGCGGAGGCTAGAGTCAGCTGTGTCTTCTGGAAGAAGGGTTTTTTCCCCCCTAATTCCCACCATGCTACCCTACAGGCTAGCAGCAATTCTATGAACAGAGAGGGGATTTGCACTGAAATTGATGTTCCCTCAGCGACTGGGCTCTTAACCACAACCCTCTAAACTGCCCAGATTACACTGCACTAAGGCAGCAACCCTAGCTTCAGCATTTTCTATACCCTTGGAACAGTGGGTTGAAACATTTACTAAATCATATCTTTGGAGCTTCCCAGGAAAGGGGAACTATTCAAATCCAAGGCGATAGTTTTCCTTTCATTCATAGCACAAGGTCTGCTGTTTGGGGCATTTGGTGCGAGGTGTGCAAACACTGCCAGCTGTAAATATTAATGTTGAGAATCATGGCTGAGCCCATTATCAGCAGGGCTCAGGTTGACTCACAGGTGGCCTTGGACAAGCTGCATCTGAAGGATGCAAAAGGCACCACCTGCCCCAGCAGTCCCCCGACTGGCCTACCACAGCCTGAACTTCCCATATCAGACCTTAATGAACTCAAAGGCAGCATGTGGCTGTCTCCTGCAGGCTGCTAAGATAATGTGTGTTTCCCAGGAAGGACTCTGGTTCTGTGACCTGGCAGGCAGTTGGGATTTTTTTTTTTTTTTTTTTTTTTAGATGGAGTCTCATCCTGTCACCCATGCTGGAGTGCAGTGGTTCGATCTCGGCTCACTGCAACCTCCATCTCCCGGGTTCAAGTGATTCTCCTGCCTCAGCTTCCCTGTAGCTGGGATTATAGGTGTGCACCACCATGGCCAGCTAATTTTTTGTATTTTTAGTAGAGACGGGATTTCACCATGTTGGCCAGGCTGGTCTCGAACTCCTGACCTCAGGTCATCCACCCTCCCAAAATGCCAGGATTACAGGCATGAGCCACCTCACCTGCCCGGGATTGTTTTAAAAAGCAGTCCCGACTCCACTCCAAATTTGGAACCCAGGGGATGGTAAGCTCTGTGCTCACTTGGCCAGGGCATTGTGCTTCCCTTGCCCTCCACCAGAAAGCACTTTGTGCAACTCTAAAGCCCCAGAGGAATGGAAGGAACTGTTTCTCCACTCATGCTTGTTGGTGCTGCATTGCTTGGTCACATGTCTCAACTTTCCTGCCCCCTCCCCTTCCAGTCTAGGAGTCTAGGGAGATTTTTACACATGACATCTGCTTCCTAAACATTCCAGTGAAGCCCATGAGTAATGCCCGTCCGTTCCTCTGGTTGCTCTTCCTTCACTGCCCACTTTCACTGCTCCACTTTTCCCCTACCTGCCTGAGTCAGGTCCCTGGTGCCTGGGAGATCTGGGTGACAAGTGCATTTCACTGGGGTGCGCTGGGCATGGGGACAGGGAAGGAATTTGGGGTGGGAGGGTCAAACAAGTGACTTTGCAGGATGAAGGGGGTGCCTGTAAAATAGGGGGACAGCTCCAAGTCAATCTGTCCAGGACAGTTTTTCCCAGGGCTGCTGTGATGGAGCTCCATACCATGGTGGGATCTCTACTGGGCACGGTATGAGATTTACATTCCTTGGCAAGATGGAAGGATCAATTAATGATGCTTGGAAAGTGCTAGAGCCATGCCCGATACATAGTAAATCACTGTTGTTATTTTGGCTAATGTATTCCCCAATTCATGGCACAATGTGTCCTCTCCTGTGCAGTGCTCACCATCGTCTACACATATTCACAAAGCCCCCAAGCACCCATGAGGTGCCAGATGCAGTAGGTAACACCCAGATGTGGAAAGAAACTTCGTGATCACTTGCTCAATGCTAGGCCCCTTGACCTGGGTTGCTTTGCACGGCCCTACAGGAACCCTAATAGGAAGACAGAGTGACTTTTATTTTATAGATTCAGAAACTAAGGGGCCGGGTGTGGTGGCTCATGCTTGTAATCCCAGCACTTCGGGAGGCCAAGGTGGGTGGATCACTTGAGGCCAGGAGTTTGAGACCAGCCCGGTCAACACAGTGAAACCCCATCTCTACTAAAAATACAAAATTAGCTGGGTGTGGTGGTGCGTACCTGTAATCCCAGCTACTAGGGAGGCTGAGACAGGAGAATCCCTTGAGCCTAGGAGGCGGAGGTTGCAGTGAGCTGAGATGCTGAGATTGCACCACTGCACTCCAGCCGGTGTGACAGAGTGAGACTCTGTCCCAGAAAAAAAAAAAAAGAAAGAAAGAAACTGAGGTTAAGAGGCAGTGGCATTCAGTATCTTGTTTAAGGGGCAGAACTGGGCTTTGAAGCCTGCTGACGTCTGGGACCAGAGCTCATGGCTTCATCTGGCCCTCTCATGTAGAAGATACAATCCTGCCTTCTAGAAGCTTAAGAACTGCAAGTCAGTCAATGACCTCAGACGAGCATCGATATGGGAGATGTAAGCTCAGTGGAGGCAGATCTCACTGTAGGCAAGAAGGCTTCCAGAAGTCCCCTTTAAGTGGACATGGAGGACTCTGATAGGAGCGAGCCAACAGGACACATTAAAAAGGAGCAGAGGGAATTCGGATGCCAGTTAGACTTGGGGACAAGAGGTGAGGGAGATGCAATTTTGATGGAGGCCCAATTGCAAAGCCCTTAACAAATAACCAACTGAGGTCAGACTTCATTCCGGAGGCAATGGGAAACTGGTGTTGGGTTTTTGTTTCTTTGTTTGTTTGTTTGTTTGTTTGTTTGAGATGGAGTCTCACTCTGTCACCAAGGCTGGAGTGCAGTGGCTCAATCTCAGCTCACTGCAAACTCCGCCTCCTGGGTTCAAGTGATTCTCCAGCCTCCCTAGTAGCTGGGATTACAGGTGCCCACCACCACACCTGGCTAATTTTTGTATTTTTAGTAGAGATGGGGTTTTGCCATGTTGGCCAGGCTGGTCTAGAACTCCTGACCTCAGGTGATCCTTGGCCTTGGCCTCCCAAAGTGCTGGGATTATAGGTGTAAGCCACCGTGCCTGGCCTGGTGTCAGTTTTTTAAAGGAAGAAAGTGACAAGGAAGCAGTGTCTTGGGAAAATCCATCCAGTTGTGTATCATCATGGTAACTGCAAATACTTCGATGACTACTTTTTGTTCATGCAGCTTCGTATCAGGCACTATGTTCAACCCTTTAATGTCTTATTTCGTTTGTTCAAATAACAGTTTGTGGGAGGTTTTAGAATCATCCCCATTTCCAGTGTCCATCTTTCTATTTCCAGATATTGGGATGAGGTGAATGTATTTTGCATGTAAGATGGACATGAACTTTGAGGGATCAGAAGGTAGCTTGGTGAGGTGACTCACACCTGTAATCCCAGCACTGTGGGAGGCCGAGGCGGGTGGATCACTTGAGGTCAGGAGTTCAAGACCAGCCTAGCCAACATGATGAAATCCTGTCTCTACTAAAAATACAAAAATTAGCCGGGAATGGTGGCAGGCACCTGTAGTCCTAGCTACTCAGGAGGCTGAGGCAGGAGAATCGCTTGAACCCAAGAGGTGGAGGCTGCAGTGAGCTGAGATCATGCAACTGCACTCCATCCTGGGTGAGACAGTGAGACCCTGTCTCAAAAAAAAAAAAAGGTAGACTGTAGTGGGTTGAATAGTGTGCCCCTAAAATTCATGTCCACCCAGAACATCAGAGTGCAACCTTATTTGGAAACAGGGTCTGTGCAGATGTAATTAGCCAAGGAGCTTGAAGAAAAAATCATCCTGGATCAGGAGTGGGCCCTAAATCTAATGACTGATGCCCTTCAAAGAAGAGAGAATGGGAATTAGAATTACCATTTGAGCCAGCAATCTGCTTACTGGGTACCTACCCTAAGGAAAAGTAACCGTTCTCACAAAAAGATGCCTGAAATTTCATGTTCATTGCAGCACTATTCACAATTGCAAAGACATGGAATCAATCTAAGTGTCTATTAGTGGATGATTGGATAAAGAAAATGTGGTACATACACACCATGGAATACTATGCAGCCATAAAAAAAGAATGAAATAATGCCCTTTGCAGCAACATGGATGCAGCTTTAGGTCATTATCCTCAGCAAATTAACAAAGAAACAGGAAAACCAAATACTGCATGTTCTCAGTCATAAGTAGGAATGAATAATGGGTACTCGTGGACATAAAGATGGGAACAGTAGACACTGGGGACTCCAAAAGAACAGAGGGAAGGAGGGAGGGAAAGGTTAAAAAACTACCTGTCAGTTACTGTGGTCACTACTTGGGTGACGGGTTCAGTTGAAGCCCAAACCTCAGCGTCACACGATACACCCATGGAACAAACCTGCACATGTATCTCCGAATCTAAAATAATAATGAAAAAAGGAGAGGACGCAGAGACCAAAAGAGAGGAAGACAATGTGATTAGGGAGGCAGAGATTGGAGTGAGGTGACCACAAGGCAGCTGAGAAACGCCAACAATTGCTGGGAGCCGGGATAGAGGCGCGGGACAGACCCTCCTTCAGTGCCTCCAGAAGGAACCGACCCTGAGGACACCTTGATTTTGGACTTCCGGCCTCCAGCACTTTGAGAGAATGAATCTCTGTTGCCTAAAGCCCCCTGATCTGTGGTAATGTGCTGCCGCAGCCTCAGGAAAACAATGCCTATTTTGGACATTTGGGATTCTGACTGCAGGGCCCAGATCCTCTCTGCTTTGGCCTGACAGAGGGAGACAGGGACAGTGACTGATGGCATTACGGAGGCCTGCTGGGGTTTAGAGCAGAAAGCAGGGCTGCTTTATGCACACATAAGGATGTGTGCCCCGGGTCCCACATAGCACCCAGTGCACAGTAGGTGCTCTGCATGTGTGCATGGCAATGGAAACTGTCCGCCCTAGTAGGTGCTGAGTCCTACTGCACAGCGGTTGTCCACTATTATGAAGGGGAGTGTGAAGGCCTCTGAGACAGGGCGAGTGAAAGGAGGAAAGTGAGAGAAAGTAAACGGTCTGGATCAGGGTTTGGAGACCAGGAGACAAGCGAGGACTGTTCCCACTTCTCTCCCCTTCAGCCATCAGACAGGGACTGGCTAATTGAAAGGTTCTCAACTGCATCATGCATTTTATTTACGATTGATTGATTTAAAAAAATATATTTTTAGAGGCATGGTCTCACTTTGTCACCTAAGCTGGAGTGCAGCCTCCACCTCCCGAGTTCAAGCTGTCCTCCAGCCTCAGCCTCCCAAGGAGCTGGGACTACAGGCATGTGCCACCACACCAGGCTAATTTTTAAATTTTGTAGAGATGGGAGTCTCGCTCTGTTGCCCAGGCGGGTCTCAAACTCCTGGTCTCAAAATATCTTCCTGCCTTGGCCTCCCAAAGCACAGGGATTACAGGTTTGAGGCCCCAGGCCCAACCCATCACACATTTTAGAACTTAAACCTGACTCTTTCTCCAGTGTGGAGAACTGGAAATAATTCCAAGATCATTCCAAGTGATAATTTTAAGTGCCAGCGTATTAAAATCAGATTCTTATACCCTCATCACTCCCCACAAAAACCACACAACTCTCACAGCAAAAAGTCTTAAATGGGGGCTGGGAGCAGTGGCTCACACCTGTAATCCCAGCACTTTGGGAGGCTGAGGTGGGAGGATCACTTGGGCCAGGAGGGTGACACCAGCCTGGGCAACATGGCAAAACCTTGTCTCTGCAAAAAAAATAATAATAATAATTAGCCAGGCATGGTGGCACATGACTGTAACCTCAGCTACTCAGGAGGCTGAGGTGGGAGGATTGCTTGAGCCTGAGATGTTGAGGCTGCAGTGAGCCGCGATGGTGCCGCTGCACTCCAGCCTGGGCGACAGAGTGAGACCCTGTCTCAAAAAACGAAATAAAACAAAAAAGTCCTAAATGGTCCCTATGATACTAAAGGGCTAGAGAGCATATTTGTCCTTTGTTAAAAAAAATTCTTATCTCTCAGCATAGAGGAGAGATAACAGATATTTTTCAGATAGGCTGCTGATTCTTTTTAATCAAAAGGAAATTAAAAAAAAAAAACAGGATGATGTACATTTCTTATGGGGGAGAGCGGGAGTCTTATTCCTTGCCTGTCTCAAAATAGCCTGATGGAACACAGTATTTGCATTATACTCAGGGTCAGCTGCTCTGGGGACCGTGGCCCAGCCCTGCCTGGAGAAAGGAGCGAGGGGCTGAGTTTTTAGATTTACTGCATTAATGCTTCTCTAGTTTCTGTGGAGTAGCCACTGGAGAGAGGCTTGGCTGCGGATGTAGTGAAAGAAATATGCAGAAATGCAGTAACAATAACTAAATATAACTCACATCTGAAATGCCTTTCACTGCACCAGAGTGCTTTCCAAATATATTATCTTATTAAATCCATACAAGAGCTGAGGGAGGTAGGGTCCTCTCCTGCCCCTGTCTTATGGGGGAATGGATTTGCGGAGCCCAGGTCTCACGAGGGCATGTTCTTTCATTGCACCTGTGGTCTTCTGCATGGGCTTCCCGGAGGATCCAGATTCCACGGAGATGCCCAGGGCGCAGACAGTGGAGATGGGGCTATGCTCATTAAGGCAATGCCAGCTGCTGCAACAAACTGACCCACAAGTATCCATGAGTTAATACAGCATCCACTTATGTCTCACTATGTGGAATCCAAAATGGATGCCCCTGTTTTTCAGGTAGCCTTCCATAGGGTCATTTAGGGTTCCCAGCCCCTTCCAGCTTGCTCTGCTCACCACTCAGCCTTTGCATCCTCTGTATTTAGCCTGCAGATGGAAAAGGGTTTTTATGAACCAGGCCTGGAAATGCCTCCCCCTGCCCCTGCCATCACTTCCGTCCACTATCCATTGGGTAGTGCTCAGTCACGTGGCTATATTTATCTGCAAAGGAGGCTGGGAAATGCAGCCCAGCTTTATTGCTGGAGAAAGAGGACTGGGTATGGTGAAGAGCCAGCCATTCTGTTTCCTGGGATCTTCCATTCTTTTTTAAAAATTGTTTTTAAGAGATGACATCTTGCTCTGTCACCCAGGCTGGAGTGCAGTGGCACAATCATAGCTTACTGCAGCCTCAAACTCCTGGGCTCAAGTGATCCTCCTGCCTCAGCCTCCCAAGTAGCTGAGACTACAGGTGTGCACCACCACACCAGGCTAAATTTAAAATATTTTTGTAGAGATGGGGTCTTGCTACGCTGCCCGGGCTGCTCCGAAACTTCTGGCCTCAAGCAATCCTCCTACCTCAGCCTTCCAAAATGCTGGGATTATGGGTGTGAGCCACCATGCCCAGCCTCCACTCCTACTTCCTGTTCCAAGCAGGGCAGCTCTGATTTTATGCATTTCATATATTGCATTCTGCATAAAATTTAGTTTGAAAAAAGGGCATCCCAGGACTTTATGAAAAATGTGTCAAGGCTCTAGATCAGTGGCCCTCAGACAAGGTAGATCATCTAAATCAATCAGGGAGGTTGTGAAAAACAGATTCATGGACCACTCTCTTGGTAATTCTGATCCTGCAAATACAAGGTCCTTTGTATGTCCAGCTGGCATCTATACCAAGCTTCTTCACTTGCCTTTGCAAATTAATGAACAGATTGGTGAAGGATGGAGACAGCAGATGATCATGGGGCATCAAAGATAGAGATAGCAAGAAATGTTAGTGAAGATGTGGAGGAACAAATCTTGTACAATCACTTATCCAGTAAAGTTGAAGATACACACAGTCTATGATCCAGCAATTCCACTCCGAGTTTATGTTTGGGAGAGCTCTTACACATGTGCACCCATAGACACATATAGCAATGCATCATTGTTGAGATTTCTGCTATGGTTTGAATGTGTGTGTTCCCTCCAAAATTCATGTTGAAACTCAACCCCCAGTGCAACCGTGTTAAGAGATGGTGCTTTTAGGAGGTGATTAGGCCATGAGGCTCTGTCGTCTTTAATGGGATAGCACCCTACAGAGCAGCTGGAGGGAACTAGGTAAGCCCTTTTACCCTTTCACCTTCTTCCATGTGAGGATACAGTAACAAGGCATCATCCTGCAAGTAAAAACTAGGTCCTTACCAGACACTGAACTTGCCAGTGCTATGTACTTGGACTTCCCAGCCTCTGAACTGTGAGAAATAAATTCCTGTTGTTTGCAAGTTACTTGATCTCAGGTATTTTTTTACAGCAACACAAACAGACTGATACTATTGCCAAAACTTGGACATGCCCCAAATGTCCATTGACAGTAGATGGGATAAGTGGCTGCAGGTTCCTACAGTGGAGCACAATAAAGCAATGAAAGCCAATAAGCTGCAGTTCCAGACAAGAACATGTTCAAATTTCACAGATATTTTGATGACTACAAAGAAGGAAGAGAAAAATTGATGAGCAGGAGTCCATTTACATCAAGTTGTAAATCAGACAAAAATGAAACTAAATAGTTTAGAGATATAAACATAGATGGCAAAACAATTAGAAATAAATATCTGAAGAATCAGGATGGGGTGATACCTCTGGGAGAGACACACAAGAGACACCTGGGTGGTGGCTGTGTTCTATACCCCCCTCCCTTCCCCTCCCTTCCCTTCCCTTCCCCTCCCTTCCCTTCCCTTCCCTTCCCTTCCCTTCCCTTCCCTTCCCTTCCCCTCCCCTCTCCTCCCCTCCCCTCCCCTCCCCTCCCCTCCACTCTCCTTTCCTTTCCTTCCCCTTCCTTTCCTTTCATCTGCCCTGACATAGGTGAGGGTATCCTTGGATCTAGGGGCCTTCAAGTTGAAGTTTGCTGTCTTTATCACCACACCCATTCTCCAGTGATGGCCTCACTTCCCTATACCTGACTAAAGGAACTCTCTGCAAATATTTTTAGAACAGCAGAGGTCATTTAAATATTCCAAACACAGAATTTCCCAAGGGCTCCCAGGGGACTCCTACATGAAAGCAAGATTCTGTGGTCAAATGTGTTTTGGAAATATTTAGTTATTCACAATTTAAAAGATGCCTGATTGCAGGACTTCTCAGAGCTTTTAATGCCTAAGAAAATCCGAAGGAGGACTAGAAATGCAGAATTTTCCAAACTAACCACAGAGTTTCTGGTGAGACTGGTGTTCCCCAGAATAAACTTTGGGGAAATTCCACTGTAGCTGGAATTTCAGATTGACAGCATAGGAAACAACATTCCTGCTTTCACTGAGTCCACTAAAGAACTGTTTCTGGCCAGGTGCGGTGGCTCATGCCTGTAATCCCAGCACTTTGGGAGGCTGAGGTGGGCAGATTACCTGAGGTCAGGAGTTCAAGACCAGCCGGGCCAACATGGTGAATGAAATCCCATCTCTACTAAAAATACAAAATTAGCCAGGCATGGTGGTGCACGCCTGTGGTCCTAGTTACTCGTGAGGCTGAGGCAGGAGAATTGCTTGAACCTGGGATTTGGAGGTTGCAGTGGGCCAAGATCACGCCACTGCACTCCACCCTGGGGAACAAGAGCGAAACTCCATCTCAAAAAAAAAAAAAAAAAAGAAATGTTCTGTTGAGGGAAGATGAGCTAGGCAGTGCCCTGGTCTCTGTTTGCCTCACTCTACCCAGCAGCAAAATGGGTGCAGAGTCATTAACACCAAGGCTGTCAAGAGAGTTGATTATACTTTGTTACGTGATCCAGGAAGGACACATTATTATTATCATCAAGGATACATAATAGTGGGCAGCTTCATAGCATCATATAATTTCAGGATGACAAGAAAAGCTTCCCATTAGATCATCTAATTGGTTCCTTTGGTTGGAACAGGAAGGTTCTAGCCGATCTAATCACACCCTTGGCTTTGTGGGCACACCTTCCTCCAAGGAGCTCAAAGGGTTTCACTCTTTTTAGGGTCCAAAGTCTGGAGGGGATAGAAAAGGGGAGGGGTGGTTTCCTCAATTGCAAAACATATTCATTGCTTTAGGTTACAAGAGAAGCGTCAGTCCAAGACGCTAAATGGTAGCCCTACTGGTCTAATAGTTACTAGAACCCCACAGTGGAAATTACTCCAACAATTCTCAGAATTGGATGCATTTGGATGGCCCTTTAAGAGGTCATTTCAGTGGCTTAGCCTCCAGGCACAGCCATGCCCACACCACCAAAGACTGATGCCTGGCCTACATTCTGCCCACAGCTCAAGCTATACCAACTGCTCCTCCTTTGATGACACACAGAGGCTGTATTTTAAAATCCTCACCTACTTGATTTGGAATCACAAAGGTATTAATAGGAATGTCAATCAGTGAAAAAGAGCCAGTTACAGACACTCTCTTTAACTGCTGGTGCATACTTTCTATTGAAAAACAGTACAGTTTGGCATCAAATGGGTTCCAGCATTTGCCAGCTGTGCAATATAGGGCAAGTTATTTAACCTTTGTGAGCCTCTGGTTCTGCTCTGTGAAATGGGCAGGAATAGTACCTACCTCACAGTCAACATGAGGATTCAGTGTAATGGCATGGCGCCATGGGAAGTGTCCAGTAATGGCAGTAACAACCGCAGGCCTTGAAGATGAAGCCTGGGCATGAGATTTTGTGCTGGAAAGATCTTTGTGATAAAGCTGAAGGTCCTTCAGGGAGACCAGTGGTGTTCAATTTAAGGGAGAGGTTAGTTTCACAAGTCAGTGTGTAAGGTAAAAGTGGATGGAGTCAAGTTACCATTGAAAATTCTCTGCCCATAAAGTAGGGTATATATGGCATCGCACACAGAACATTCAGGTTGGAGAACCACTGAGTCGGACCATAGGAGAGAGTAAAAAGAATGTTTATCTTCAGCTGCCTGGGCATTGAAACCATTCTGTTTCTAAGAAAGTGGGTCTCAATTGGGGGTGGTTTTGTCCTCGCAGTGGACATTTGGCAATGTCCAGGGAAGGACACTATCATGAACTGCTGGTGGGAATGTAACCTTCCAACCAGCTGTTCTGCAGAGCATTTTGGCAATAAGTAGCAATGACCTTAAAAAAATACATGTCCTTTGACCAGCAATTCCACTTCTAGGAATTCATCCCAAGGAAATACGAAAGTGTTCAACATCTTACTTAGCTATAAAGACACTACAGTTTTGGCAAGAACAGCAAAAGATGGGGAGCAACTTAAATTCTTGACAATCAGGAACTGATTGAGAAGTTTGCGCTGCTGCCATGTGACACAGCCATTGGGAATGAGGCAAAAGTGTGCGTGCATTGACATAGAAAGGCGTTTTTGATGTACTGTAGAGAAAACAAGCAGATGATAACAAAGCCTTGTGAAACATTTTAGAAGTGTGTATGTGTGCGTATGTATAGAAAGAAGGCTGATGGCCAATAAACACATGAAAAGATGCTCAGCTTGACAGTAATCAGGGAAATACAGAGTAAAATGATGCATCACGCTCACCCACGAAATTGGCCACATGCACAAAATTGAAGATTGATCATTTCCACTCTTGGCAATAGCACAGGGATCAGATCTTCTCATGGACTGCCAGTAGAAGTATAATTTGGTATAGCTTTTTTGGAGAGGAATTTGACATTTATTTATTTATTTATTTATTTATGAGATGGAGTTTCACTCTTGTTGCCCAGGCTGGAGTGCAATGGCATGATCTCATCTGACCACAACCTCTGCCTCCTGGGTGCAAGTGATTCTCCTGCCTCAGCCTCCCGAGTAGCTGGGATTACAGGCCTGCACCACCACAGCCAGCTAATTTTGTATTTTTAGTAGAGATGGGGTTTCCCCATGTTGGTCAGGCTGGTCTTGAACTCCCAACCTCTGGTCATCCGCCCACCTCGGCCTCCCAAAGTCTTGGGATTAGAGACGTGAACCATCGCGACTGGCTGAAAATGTTTATTTTTAAGAGAAGGGTCTTATTCTGTCACCCAAGCAGGAGTGCAGTGGAACCATCATGGCTCACTGCTGCCTCGAACTCCTGGCTTAAGTGATCCTCCCACCCAGCCTCACGAATAGCTAGAACTACAGGTGTGCATCACCACACCCAGCTAATTTTATTATTTTTAATCTTTTGGTAGAGATGGGGTCTCCATCTGTGGCCCAGGCTGGTTTCAAACTCCTGGCCTCAAGCAATCCTCCCACCTCAGCCTCCCAAAGTGCTGGGATTACAGGCGTGAGCTACTCTGCAAAGCCTAGAATTTGACAATTCTGTCAAAATTTAAATTTCATATTACAGTGCCTCTAGAATTTCACTTCTGTGAATCTATCCCACAAAAGTACTTGCACAAGTGGACAAAGATGTATGCTTTGTGTTAGTGATAAGTTGGAAATGACCTAAATACCCATCAGGAAAGAGTGGGTTTACCAATTGCAATTTGTTGATGTAGTAGAATGTTACCCAGTTGTCAAAGAAAATAGGGAAGATTTAAACGAGTTGATATGCACAGCTCTCTAGGATAGGTTTAAAAAAGCAAATCACAGAAACGTACATATTACATGATTTTGTCTATGGATTTTTTATTTTTATTTTTTTTATGGAGATGGAGTTTCACTCTTGTTGCCCAGGCTGGAGTGCAGTGATGCAATCTTGGCTCACAGCAACCTCCGCCTCGTGGGTTCAAGCAATTCTCCTGCCTCAGCCTCCTGAGTAGCTGGGATTACAGGCATGTGCCACCACACCAGGCTAATGTTTGTACTATTAGTAGAGACGGCGTTTCACCATGTTGGCCAGGCTGCGCTCGAGCTCCTGACCTCAGGTGATCCACCCACCTCAGCCTCCCAAAGTGCTGGGATTACAGGCATGAGCCACCATGCCTGGCTTTTTTTTTTTTTTTTTAATACTACATATATAGCTGTATACACATACAGGTCTATCAATGTATGTGTTATCGAACACGAGGGGTTCGGTCTAAGCCCTGTTGTTTGCTGCACAGAAAGCCAATCACTGAGACAATGAGTATTGCCAAGGAAGAAGCCTTTAATCGGGTGCTGCAGCTGAGGAGATGGGAGCTCAGTCTCAAATCCATCTCCTTGACCAACTAAAATCAGGGGTTTATATAGCAGGGAAGAAATGTAACCATGTGTGGGAAAACAGGTGTAAGGAAGAGGAGGTCAACAGGAAGCAGGTGGTCAGTTAGGCCATCATGTCTTGCGAGGGGACTGACATCTCATTGTCCAAATGCAGTGACCTGGTAAGTTTTAGCTCCTTGATACTATCTGGGAGGCCTGATGACTGGTTTCCTGAGACAGGAACTCTGATAAGACAATTGTAACTTTCTCAAGTTTTAAGGCTAGGAGGATCGGTTTCTATGCTTATTCAAAGAAACCATAAACATCAGTTCTATAGGACAATTGGGTGAGTTTCATATGGACCAAGTTCTGACAGACTCACGCTAAACAGTTAATAGTGGTTATCTCTGTGAAGGATTGGAGGAAAAATGTAAGCACTTTCTCTCTTATATTCCACACTTTTTAAACAGTTTGCATGCACGAATGTAATACTTGGCTGATTTTTTTTTTGAAAAAACAAACAAAAAGAACCATGGAAAGATGTGCACACAGAGTCTTTCTGGGCAGAGGGGTTATGTGTGATTTTTTTAGTTTCTTGTGGCTCGTCGGGATTTTTCTGCTTTTTCTACAATGAACTGTGTTAACTGTGCTATTTTAAAACATTTTTAATTGTAAGAGGAATAATAGTAACAGAAACATGTACAAAGGCATTTAAATAGAGACAGCTAAGCAAAGTATAGAACATCGCTCTCTAGCTTTAAGAGTTCTGTGATCTAATGGGGTTCTGTCTCTCCATCTCTCTTGTCCCTAACACACGCCTACACATACACACTCTACAAGACAGGACATAGGCAGTAAGCGTTTCTGGAGGTCAAAGGATGAAGGGAGCTGTGTACAATGGGCGGCAGGGAAGGGGGACCGTGTCCTAGGGGCTGCGCTAGTTAGCACTGCATTGTAGAAACAGGCAGGCTTTAATAGACAGAAACCCTCCAGTAATTGAAATGCTATTATCTGTGCTGGTGGCATCTTGCTCTGGGGATTAATGACCCTTGTTATCAATTAATTCTTCTTGGATTCCAAGCTAGATATTGGCTTTCACGACTTAAGTGGCTTTCTATCATGTTTATTCTTCATGAACACGGAAACCTTTCTGTACATCTCAACAGAAAAAATAAGCTGTGCACCCCACCCTTCTCCCAGATTAAGACCACAAACAAAGGTGAGGACACTCTCCCTGATGTGAAAACACAGTTCCATCCACCCCTACTGCCACTGGCTAGTCCTTGATAGCAGAGAAATGAACTCCAGTGATGGTTTCGTGGGTGTACACTTATCCCCAAATTCATCGAGATGTATACATCAAATGGGTACAGCTTTTTATAAGTCAATCACCCCTCAATAAACTGGTTAGGGAAAAAAAGAGGCTGGGCGCAGTGGCTCACACCTGTAATCCCAGCACGTTGGGAGGCCGAGGCGGGTGAATCACTTGAGGTCAAGAGTTCGAGACCAGCCTGGCCAACATGCTAAAACCCTGTCTCTACTAAAAATACAAAATTAGACGGCTGTGGTGGCATGTGCCTGTAATCTCAGCTACTTGGGAGGCTGAGGCAGGAGAATCACTTGCACTTGGGAGGCAGAGGTTGCAGTGAGCCGAGATCACGCTATTGCACTCCAGCCTGGGCAAAAGGAGTATAACTCCATCTCAAACAAGCAAACAAAAAATGAAAAAGAGAGAGAGAGAGAGAAAGAAGAAGGAAGGAAGGAAGGAAGGAAGGAAGGAAGGAAGGAAGGAAGGAAGGAAGGAAGGAAGGAAGGGCTCTTTGAATCCTTCTCCTCTCTAGGTTTGCATGTTTGCTGTCTGATGTGTGTCTTTATCATGGGCAAACTGTATCACCTCATTCCATCCTTAAATAAACTCCAGGAGGTGACTATGTATTGTCACCATTACACAGATGGGAAAACTGAGACTCTGTTGGCCAGAGAGATTGAGTTCAAGGCCGGGAATAGTTTACTGTGTCTGCCTCATCACAGCTTTGAACTGACGAGGTCAAGGATTTGGATTATGTTCTCTCTGTGCTGATGAGCTTCTGGGTCTCTTTGTGGTAACTACATCCCGCCCCACCTAACCTAGGGCAGACACAATGGCTTTCTGTCTCTGCAGATCAGATCAGAACATGTCTACACTGGCACACTTCCTGCCTTCCTCTTGCCACCCTGAACAGGGGCTGAGCTTGAATGTAGGCTCTGGAATCTAGAATAGAATGCGTTGAAGACTACTGCCTCTGGGCTCACAGGCAGGTGCAGGAGACAGACCCTCCAACACACAAGTTCAGTACAGCATGGGAAGTGCAATGGTAGAGGAGACATGGCCAGGAGTTGGGACAGGTGGAGAGAAGCTTCCTGAGGAGATGATGTGCAAGCTGAATCCTGAGAAACAAACAGAGGTTCGCTGGCCAGATGGCCGGGCTGGGTGGCTCACGCTTGTAATCCCAGCACCTTGAATCACTTGTGGTGGGTGGATCACTTAAGGTCAGGAGTTTGAGACCAGCCTGGTCAACATGGTGAAACCCTATCTCTACTAAAAGCACAAAAATGAGCTGGGCATGGTGGTGCACTCCTGTAATCCCAGCTACTTGGGAGGCTGAGGCAGGAGAATCGCTTGAACCCAGGAGGCAGAGGTTGCAGTGAGCTGAGATCGGGTCACTGCAAGCCAGCCTGGCCGACAGAGCGAGACTCCATCCCACCCTCCGCCCCCACGCCCAGAAAAAAGAAAAAAAAAAAAAAGCTCACCGGCCAGGAAAGGAGGGAGAAAGGGGATACCAGGAAGATGGAACAAAAGAACAAAACAGTGCATCATCCTGGGCATTGTTTATGTGCTGGCCACAGAGCTATTTGTCTTGGATCTTCTTGTGTGGCAGTCACCCTGTCCTATAAGGCAGGCACCAGTTTATCCTCATTTAACGCAACTTGGCCAGGGATGGGTAGCTGTTAGGGTAAAGGCTAGCAACTGGACCTAGGTCTGTCCAGCTTGAGAGTGAGAGGCCTGACTCTTGCACACTTCTACCTTCCACTGAGCAGTGGTTCTCACCTGAGGGTGATTTGGCCCCCAAGGGACATGCGGCAATGTCTGGATTTTTTTGTTACGATGTGAGGAGGGGGCAAGGCACGGTGGCTCACACCTGTAATCCCAGCACTTTGGGAGGTTGAGAAGGATGGATCACCTGAGGTCAGGAGTTCAAGACCAGCCTGGCCAACATGGCAAAACCCTGTCTCTACTAAAAATAATAATAATAAAAAAATAGCTTGGCATGGTGGCATGTGCCTGTAGTCCCAGCTACTTGGGAGGCTGAGGCAGAAGGAATTGCTTGAACCTGGGAGGGGGAGGTTGCCGTGAGCTGAGATAGAGCCCCTGCACTCCAGCCTGGGTGACAGAGTGAGACTCCATCCCACCCCCTGACCCCCCCAAAAAAAACAATGTGGGGAGGGAGATGCTACTGGCATTTAGTGGGTGGAGGCCGGGGATGCTGCTCAACACGCTGCAATGCACAGGGCACCCTCCCCACTGCAAAGAATGAGCCAGCCCCAAACGTCAGCAGTGCCGAGGCTGAGAAGCTGCAGTGCTGGAGATCCGTCAAATGCCCTATGCTGGGCACCTTATGCGACGCCAGGAAGGACGATACCGGAAATGAGCTATGGAGACAGGGCCACGCAAGGTCAAAGTGAGCCTTGGGCTGTAGCTTGGGGCCGGCCTGAAGACTTGAAGGGTTTGGGGCAGGGCAGACCTGTACCTTAGGACCAGCGCGGTGGCGCTGTAGGTGACGACGTCTCGGAGGAGGTCAGCACCGCCCTCCAAATGTCCAGGTGAGACTCTTGAGCGGGCGGATGCAGAGGAAAAAGAGCGGAGGGGAGGGAGAAGCAGCTCCTCTGAGCAGCTGATGGGTCGGAGTGGCATGTCCCACTATGAAGGATGGTACATTAAACCCTCTAAATGAGAGTAGCGACCTGATTAGAGATGGAACTGACGGGCTCCCATTGGGATGCGCGCAGATTAGCACGGTTATTCAAGCAGCTTCAGCGAGCTGCGGAGGAAGCCAGGCAGCCCGAGGGACACCTGGCCTGTGGGTGCTGATGTTCCCCGAGCCTCCCCTTAGTCTCCGCGGGGTCCCCCATCCCTTCACCCCCACTCCCGCAGGCCCCCATTCATGTGCCCTGCTCTTCTTCGAATCCCTTCCACTTGGTCAATATCCTCCTGCAGAGAGAGGCTAGGGATGGGGCTGGGGAAGCCGACTCAGACCCAGCCCTCCCGCAGGTGAAAGCTCCTCTCTGGTCCTGCGCCCCAGCACTGAGCGGGACTTTTCTCCACCGCCGGCCCTGCAAGAGGGGTTCTTGCAGGAAGGGTTCTCACAGGGACCAACTTCTGCGGGAGCGGGTAGAATTTATTTGTGCTGAGGATCCAGATGGAGTTGTTTAGGCTGAGCTGAATCCTTTTGCTTAATTCTGAAGACAGGAGGCTCTGGAAATGGACCCCTGAGGATTCTCCACCCCAGGTTAGGCCACTGGTTGACTCATTCCAAAAAAACTAAAGTACGTGGGGTGCGGTGGCTCACGCCTGTAATCCTAGCACTTCGGGAGGCTGAGACAGGAGGATCTCTTGAGGCTGGGAGCTCAAGACCAGCCTGGGCAACACACCAAGACCTTGTCTCTACAAAAATTAAAAAAAAAAAAAAAAAAAAAAAAGATGAGCATGGTGGTGTGTGCCTCTAGTGCTAGCTAGTCAGGAGGTTGAGGCAGGAGGATCACTTGAGCCCAGGAGTTCAAGTTTACAGTGAGCCATGATTGTGCCACTGCTCTCTAGCCTGGGTGACAGCACAAGACCCTGCCTCAATTTAAAAAAAAAAGCCTGTGAGTCCTGAGACATGCTGTAAATACAGATGAAGCTTCATTCACTTGCCCGCTGCTCACCTCCTGCTGTGCGGCCTCGTTCCTAACGGGCCACCAACACCAGTCCATGGCTGGGGGTTTGGGGACCCCTGCTATAGATTTCTCAATTCTGGACTCTCGCATGAATGGCATCATACCATATGTAGTCTTTTCTGACCAATTTCTTTCATTTAACATAATGTTTTTGAGGTTCATTCATGTTGTAGCAAGTGTCAGTACTTCCTTCTATGGCCAAATAACATTCCACTGTGCGGATATATCACATTTTGTTTATACATTCATCTATTCATAGACATTTGGGTTTTGTCCACTTTTTGGCTATTATGAATAATGCTGCTATGAGCATTCGGGTACAAGTCTTTATGTGGACATATATTTTCATTTCTCTTGGAGTATTTGCTGTTTTTATTGCTTTCTTTTATTCCTGGTCATGTTTTATTTATTTCAAGATTTCAAGTAACATTAGAACATGAAATGGTTAATGGTTATACATACAGAAGGCACGAGTTTAACTGAGCCTTAAGAAATACTGCTCTATGTGATAAAGTGCCTTGATAAAGTGGACAGGAACCCTCCTGAATGGCAATGATCATGTCTGATATTTCTTTTGGATCTATAGCAATTGCTCAGCCAGTGCTGGCTGAGTGATCTGAATGCCTAAATCAATTCAGATTCTACAAACGTTTACTGAGCTGAGTCTTTTCCCCATGCCTGGGTACATTTATCCTGCAAGGCATAGAAGATCGTATGGCACAAATATTCATTCCCATTTTACAGATGGGGAAACTGAGTGAGGAGCGAAGGCCACAGCCCTGTGGCTTTGAGGAGTACTGGAAAATTGAACTGTGAGAAGTCATCAGTTGTACAGGTGTAGCAATGCACTTTGTAATCCGTTGGCTTCCCCATGGGAATTGGAAGCCGGGGGAGGGGGGGCGGGGTGGGGGTCTGCTTTAAGCAGGAAAATCTGGGTTGTCCCAGCAGATACACGATCTGGTGCTACTCATTTTACAAAATTTCTTTATTGCACAAAATAACTGAAGATCACGGTCCTTGCTGGGTTCCCGGGAGGCCGGTGCTTTTCAGTGCTGCCGGCTGCAGAGTGCATCACTTCACACGCCAGCTGGGCTTCTGGCGGAGTTGTAAGTCAAAGTTTTGTAAATTAGATCATATTTTAGGGAAGAGATAAAAGAATAAGACTCTGAATCTTTGAGAAGGATCTGTGTGTGTGGCGATAATCAGAACCGGATTTATGATTCCTGTAAAGACGAAAATCAGAGATAAATGTCAACGACGCCAGGAATCCCGTGATAATTAATTAAGAGCCTATGTGTGTAACAGGCACTGTCCTAGCTTTCAAGATTTTTTTTTCATTTAAATCTTGCACAAGCAGAAACATTGACCACAAAAATTGTGTTTGAGGTAGGTGTTATTGATCGCCAGCTTGAGAGTTGGGGAAACTGAGGCTGGGGGATATTAAGTAACTTGCCCAAGGTCACAAGAACTAAGAGGTAGAGTTCGAATTCCAACCAGACCCATACTTGTTTTTTTGTTTTGTTTTGTTTTGTTTTTGTTTTCTTTGGAAGCACTGGTTCTTTCCAGGAGACAGTCCATAGTTATGTGTCAACTCAGAGGTCAAACTGCTTGGCTGGAGCCCCAGCTTCATCCCTTACTCTCTGTGCATCTGTTTCCTGGGCTGTAAAATGAACTGCAAAAGACCTACCCTAAAACATGGCCGTGAAGTTCAATTTATTTAAAGCGCCTGGCACACAGCAAGTGCTTAATAAGTGCTAGCAATCATCATGCTGAACTGCTCTTGTAATGAAAGGATCCTTTCGTTAAATAAATTAAATAAATTGAACTTCACAGCTCTGTTTTAGGGTAGGGCTTTTGCGGCTCATTTTACAGCATTTATCAAGCACCTACAGTTCACAGCATAGCCCAATGCCCCAACATCATTCTACGCTAGGATTATAATTGGATCATCCCTATTCCGTAGTCGCTTACTCACTGTGGGACTTTAGCAAACTGCTTAACGTCTCTGAGCCACAGTTTTGGTAAAAAGAGGCAATAAGCCAGGCGCGGTGGCTCACGCCTGTAATCCCAGCACTTTGGGAGGCCGAGGCGGGCGGATCATGAGGTCAGGAGATCGAGACCATCCTGGCTAACACGGTGAAACCCCGTCTCTACTAAAAATACGGAAAAATTAGCTGGGCGTGGTGGCGGGCGCCTGTAGTCCCAGCTACTCAGGAGGCTGAGGCAGGAGAATGGCGTGAACCCAGGAAGCGGAGCTTGCAGTGAGCCAAGATTGCGCCACTGCACTCCAGTCTGGGCGACAAAGGGAGTCCATCTCAAAAAAAAAAAAAGGCAATAGCACTCACTCCCAAAAGGGCCATGGTGATGATTCAGTGAGCTACACAAGGTAAAGTGACTTAAATTAGGAATCACTCAGATGGCAGTCCTTATTATTATCATTATTATTGTTATTTGAGATGGGATCTCGCTGTTCATCCAGGCTGGAGTGCAGTTGTGCAATGATGGCTCACTGCAACCTTAAACTCCTGGGCTCAAGTCATCCTCTCACCTTGGCCTCCCAAGTAGCTGGGACTATAGGCATGCACTGTCAAACCCAGCTAATTTTTTAAAAATTTTTTATAGAGATGGGGGTCTTGCTATATTGCACAGGCTGGTCTTCAACTCCTGGGTTCAAGTGATCTTCCCATCTCGGCCTCCCAAAGCTCTGAGATGACAAGGGTGAGCCACAGTGCCCAGCCAGCCCTTGTTATGATTATGTGCTAGGAACTTTACACATGCCCTTTCCAGTGAATCTCACCACAATTCTAGGTTTTAGCTTTAAGAGGAGAAGGCTGAGGTCAGAGAGGTTAGTAACTCTCCAGGTGCCACCAATGGTCTGGGGTGGAGCAGGGCTTAGTGCTCAGGCCCATCAGGCATTGAACGTGCCCTGAAGGTTATCTATAGAACAGCCATTCCTGGCCAGGCGCGGTGGCTCACACCTGTAATCCCAGCACTATGGGAGGCCGAGGCGGGTGGATTACGAGGTCAGGAGATCGAGACCATCCTGGCTAACACGGAAACCCCATCTGTACTAAAAATACAAAAAATTAGCTGGGTGTGGTGACAGGCGCCTGTAGTCCCAGCTACGCGGGAGGCTGAGGCAAATACAAAGAATTAGCTGGATGTGGTGGTGCGTGCCTGTAGTCCCGGCTACTCAGGAGGCTGAGGCAAATACAGAGAATTAGCTGGATGTGGTGGTGCGTGCTTGTAGTCCCAGATACTCGGGAGGCTGAGGCAGGAGAATGGTGTGAACCCGGGAGGCAGAGCTTGCAGTGAGCCGAGATTGCACCACTGCACTCCAGCCTGGGTGACAGAGCAAGACTCCGTCTCAAAAAAAAAAAAAAAAAAAAAGACAGAACAGTCATTCTTCTCTACCCTTGCCCCCTGATTTTATTTGGGTATACACCATCCCATGTGTAGAGAATGAGACTTATCCCTACTCCCAGAGGAACATGTGAATGTGAGTGTTCTGAGAATGAGATTCCAAGAGGACAATAGACTGAGAAATTTACTGAGATGCCTGTGAAGGATAAGAGAAAGAGAGCAGGAGTGGTCAGGGAAAATCTTTAGGGTGTGATGTGGGTCTGACACCTGGGAAAAGAGAGGGGGAAGGAAGGAGGACTGGGTTGGAAGAGGTTCAGGCTGCAGCCCAGCTCTGAGAAAGTCTCAGCCAGGCTGATGGGGAGTTAGAGTCCCACACTGGGCAGAAGTGCCCAGTTCTAGGCATGGTGGCTCACGCCTGTAATCCCAGCACTTTGGGAGGCCAAGGCGGGTGAATCACTTGAGGCCAGGAGTTTGCAACCAGCCTGGCCAACATGGTGAAACCCCGTCTCTACTGAAAATACGAAAATTAGCCAGGCATATTGGCACATGCCTGTAGCCTCAGCTACTCGGGAGGCTGAGACAGGAAAATTGCTTGAACCCGGGAGGCAGAGGTTGCAGTGAGCCAAGATCATGCCACTGCACTCCAGCCTGAGTGACAGAGTGAGACTCTGTCTCAAAAAAAAAAAAAAAAGAAGAAGAAGAAAAAGAAGTGCCAGCTCTAGAACCCGCACTATACAGTTCCTGTCTGGGAGCAGCCTGGGGAGAGCAGAGTCTCTGCATGAAGCAGATCCGATGGTGCAGCAGCCATAGGCTGTCAGATACCTACCCTCCCCACAGCAGGTTCTCTTGAAGGGAGATCTGAGCGGTGCAGCTCCATGGCCACCACAGGTACATGTCCCTAGGCCAAGTCAATCAAAGCAATTTCACTGCCCTTGGTAGAGCCTGGTTTGGGCAGAGTAGATGATGCCCCTGGATCAATGAGACATACGGGAAGTCTACTGAGGGGTTTGTGGGAAAGGTGTTTTTCTTCTACGTCTCACCTCTCAATGCAGCTGTATGAGGATGTGGTGTCTGGAGCTGTGGCAGCCACCTTGAGATCATGAAGTGACAAGCATGAAGGCAAAAGCCAATACGCTCAAGGTAGAGTAGGGAGATGGAAAGAACATGGAGCCTTGATGACATCAGTGTGTCCCTGAATTAACCACCCTGGAATATCCTCCCTCAAGAAACTTGTCAGGTGAGATCACAGGTCTCTTATTGCTTAAATTATCTACTGCTATGTAACAAATTACCCCCAAACTTAACAGCTTCCTAACAACAAACATTTATATCTTACACAGTTTCCAGGAACCAGGAATCCAGAAGCAGTTTACCTGGAAGGCTCTGGCTCAAGGTCTTTCATGAGGTTGTAGTCAAGATGCTGGGCAGGGTGGCAGGTATCTGAAGGCTTGACTGGGGCTGGCAGATCCTTTCCCAAGATGGCACACTCACGTGGCTGTTGGCCAGAGGCCTCAGTTCCTCACCATGTGGACCTCTTCATAGAGCAGCTTGAGTGTCCTTACAATATGGCAGCTGGCTTTTTCCAGAATGAAAGTGATTCAAAAGTGAGAGAAAGGAAGAGGCTACATGCTCTATATGACCTAGTCTTTGAAATCACACACTGTCTCTTCTATCTTATTCTGTTTGTTAGAAGCAAGTCACATAGCTCAAGGGGAGATAAATTAAGCTCCACCTTTTAAAGGGAAGCACATTGGCCTAGTGTGGTGGCTCACACCTCTAATCCCAGCACTTTAGGAGGTCACAGGGGGAGGATCACTTGAGCCCAGGAGTTCGGGACAAGTCTGGACAACACAGTGAGACTCTGCTTCTACGAAAAATATAAAAATTAGCCAGGCATGGTGGCAGGCACCTATAGTTCCAGCTACACACCTGTAGTCCTCAGTCCCATGCTGAGGTAGGGGGATCTCTTGAGCCCAGGAGTTCTAGACCAGTCTGGGCAATATAGTGAGATCCCATCTCTGCAAATACATTTAAAAAATTAGCCAAGTGGGGTGGCATGCACCTGTAGTCCCAGCTACTCAGGAGGCTGAGGTAGGAGGACACCTTAAGTCCAGGAGTTCAAGGCTGCGGTGAGCTATGATTGCACCACTGCCTGGGCAATGGAGTGAGACTCTCTCAAAAAATAAAACAAAGGGAGCTGTATCAATGAATTGTTTGGATTTAAAACCACCATAGCTACTTTCAGCTGTGCCCTCTTTATTTACAGAGATCCCCAAAGCCGATATTCTTTACATCACACATCACTGCCAGGCCGGGCAGGGAAAAATTGTGTGCTCAGGAGATTTCAACAGACCCAATAATCCTCAGAAGACTTTTCAACTGAGAAATCCTCCAGTTCCAAAAGATTCTTGCAGAATAAGTCTGCTTAAAGGTATATATGCCTGTATAAACATGCCCTACCTAAAAATAAACTTAGATGTAATCGTGCATTAGGAAATACCAAAAATACACAAAAAGGGATAAAGAATAATTTTAAAACTCCTTTGACCCACCACCTCGCTTAAGAAATAAAATAATACCCATGTGATGGAAACTCTAGATCTTCATATACTCTGATCATATTGTTCTTCTCACCCGCAGTGGGAACCACGACCCATATTTGGATGTTCTTCATTCCCACAAGTTCTTTTTTTTTTTTTTTTTTTGAGACAGCACCTCTCTCTGTCACCCAGGCTGGAGGGCAGTGGTGCGATCTCAGCTTACTGCAACCACTGCCTCCTGGGTTCAAGCAATTCTCCTGCCTCAGTCTCCTGAGTAGCTGGGATTACAGGCACCCACCACTACGCCCAGTTAATTTTTTGTATTTTTTTTAGTAGAGACACGGTTTCTCCATGTTGGCCAGGCTGGTCTCAAACTGCTGAGCTCAAGTGATCGGCCTGCCAAAGTGCTGGGATTACAGGCATGAGCCACCATGCCTGGCCCCACTACTTTCTTTAACTGTGCCTGGTATAGACCTGTGTAATATCTGGTATCATTTTGCATGTTTCTAAGCTTTGTGGAAATGAGGGCATACTGAACGTATTCTTCTGACACTTGATTTTTTTTTCTCTACACTATGTATGTAAGCTTCAACCATGCAAGGAGATGGAAAAATGGAAATCTCATACATTGCTGATGGGAAGGTAAAATGGTGCAGCTGCTTCAGAAAACAGTCTGGCAGTTTCTCAAAAAGTAACACAGAATTGCTGTATGACCCATCCACTCCTAGGTATATACCTGAGAGAAATAAAACATATGTCCATATATAAAAGCCTGTACGTGAATGTTCCCAGCAGTGTTATTTATATTTTTTGTTTTCTTTAAATACCCTGCTGGATGCCAGAGTGTTATTTATAATAGTTTTAAAAAGCGGAAACAACTCATATGTCCATCAGTTGATAAGTGGATAAAATGTGGCATATCCATACAGTGGAATATTATTTGGTCGGAAAATGGAACGAAGTACTGAAACATGCTACAACAAGGATGAACCTTGGAATTGTGCTAAGTGAACAAAGCCAGGCCCAAAAGACCACATAGTATACAATTCCATTTATGTGAAATATTCAGAATAGGGCAAATCCATAGAGACAGAAAGTAGATTAGGGGTTGCCTGGGGCTGGGGGTAGGGAGGATTGGAGAGTGACTGCTCAGTGAGTACAGGGTTTATTTTGGGGATGGTGATAATATTCTGGAATTAGATCATGGCGATGGTTGCACAACTTTGTGACTATACTAAAAACCACAGCATTGTACACTTTTAAAAGTCAATTTGATGACATATACATTCTATCTCAATAAAAACAGATTCAACCACAGTATTCATCTGTTCTCACACTGCGAATACAGACATACCCGAGACTGGGTAATTTATAAAGAAAAAGAGGTTTAACGGACTCACAGTTCTACATGGCTGAGGAATCATGGCAAAAGGTGAACTAGAAGCAAAGGCACGTCTTACATGGTAGCAGACAAGAGAACATAAGTAGGGGAACTCCCCTTTATAAAACCATCAGATCTCATGAGACTTATTCACTATCATGAGAACAGCACGGGAAAGACCCACCCCCATGATTCAATTACCTCCCACCAGGTCCCTCCCATGACACGTGGGGATTATGGGAGCTACAATTCAAGATGAAATTTGGGCGGGGCCACAGCCAAACCATACCAACTGTGTTAACACAGAGGCTTGATCGTCCATTTTCACTACCGTATAGCAATCCCTTAGTATGACCATTATACATCTATCCATTCTCCCATTAATGGGCATCGGTATCGTTTCTCACTTTGCTGCTATTCCAAGCAGTGGTGCTGTGAACATTCCTTGCGTATCTCTTTGCGCACGCAGGAGGGTTTCTTGAAGATACATAGGAAGAAGGGTGGTTGCTGGGCTGTAGCGTTTATGCATCTTCAGCTTCACACCCCCACTCTCTAAACTCCTTCCTCAGTCTAGGGAGAGAAGGAAAGGAAGCAAGCTCTTCCTCCACCCTTGGCCCCTGCAAACCTCCCGAGGTCTCGGAAAATAGGGCAACTGAAATGGAAAACAAATAGCACAAATCAAATGGTGGGCTGTTTCCCCTGCCACCACCGTTCGGAGACCCGCTGGATGGGCAGCAGGGCCTCCCCCACCAGAAAATATTAACAGCATTTAATGAATATTCACAAGGATTCATTAAACATTTCCCGGTGCGGCTGAACAAAACAGTGTTCAAACCCCCAAGCCATTAACAAAAAAGGAAGAAGAAATATTACAGGGATGATATGCGCAAGCTAAAAATGCCACAAGCAAGAAATCACTTTTATTTTATTTTTTTTAACTCAACTTCATCTCCCTCATCTCACTGATGTTTAGAAGGGGCCCAGTGTCCTGAGTCTTTGTGAAGACTTGGAATAGGACAGTCCTGATTACTATTACTATGATTGTATTTTTCTACTTCATATACACAGGAAGTTGTTTCACCACAGCAATAATATTTATTTATTTGTTTTTCAGAAAGAGTCTCACTCTGTCACCCAGGCTGGAGTGCAGTGGAGCAATCTTGGCTCACTGCAACCTCTGGTTCCCAGGTGCAAGCAATTCTCCTGCCTTAGCTTTCCGAGTAGCTGGGACTACAGGCACGTGGCACCAGGCCTGACTAATTTTTTGTACTTTTAGTACAGATGGGGTTTTGCCATGATGGCCAGGTGGGTCTCGAACTCCTGACCTCAAGTGATCCACCCGTCTCAGCCTCTCAAAGGGCTGGAATTACAGGTGTGAACCACCATGCCCAGCCGATATTTAAATGAGACATTTAAGTTGAAAAGAGCTTCTCAGCCGGGAGTGGTGGCTCACGCCTGTAATCCCAGCCCTTTGGGAGGCCGAGGTAGTGCCGATCACTTGAGGTCAGGAGTTCGAGACCAGCCTGGCCAATATGGCAAAACCCCATCTCTACCAAAAAATACAAAAATTAGCCAGGTATGGTGGCACATGCCTGTAGTCCCAGCTGCTTGGGAGGCTGAGGCAGGAGAATTGCCTGAACCCAGGAGGCAGAGGTTGCAGTGAACCAAGATCATGCCGCTGCACTCCAGCCTGTGTGACAGAGCAAGACTCTGTCTCAAAAAAAAAAAAAAAAAAAAAAAAAAAAACAGCTTTTCTATGGGTAACCTCATTGGATGCACATAGCTCCCTGGTTGGATGGTGCAAGTTCTCTTATCCTCATTTAACAGACAAGGAAACCGAGGCCTATGATCATTAGTGGACTCAACCAACATCACTGTACTGAGGTGAGGCTATTATATACTCAGTGCTTTGGCATCTTCCCAGGAAAGGTGACGTTGTGACCTCAACACCCGGATCCCATAGCAGACAGGCCCAAGCATAGTGGTCTTGGATGAGAGTGCTGCCTGGCAGTGTCACCCGCCCCCACCATAGAGTGACTGGAAGAGCCAGTTAGACACTCTTTCTGGGGAGGCTAAGTCTATGGAATGTGAACATAGACAAGTTGGGAGCTTGGACAAACGCTGAAAGACAAACAGAGGGAAAAGTCAGGGAAGCAGAAAACATGAGTCAGCAGAAGTCATCAGTCAGTAGAAACCATGAGTCAGCAGAAGCCATGAGGCCTTGGAAGCCCAAAGCAACAGTCTCAGGCCCATAGATTGGCTGGTGGAATGGGGAGCAGTAGACAACAGTCTAGAGACTGGGTGTGGTGGCTCACGCCTGTAATCTCAATACTTTGGGAGGCTGAGGTGGGGAGATGGCCTGAGGCCAGAAGTTCAAGACCAGCCTGGGCAACACAGTGAGATCCCATCTCTACAAAAATTAAAATAAAATAAGAAGTAGAGCTAGAGAGTAGTTAGAGCAGTTTATCTGCAGAACACTTCGGTGGGCACTGCAGAGTGGTAAATCCTGAAATACTTTCTTTTTTTTTTTTGAGACAGAGTCTCAGTCTGTCATGTAGGCTGGAGTGGAGTGGCGTGATCTTGGCTCACTGCAACCTCTGCCTCCTGGGTTCAAGCGATTCTCATGTCTCAGCCTCCCGAGTAGCTGGGATTACTGGCATGTGCCACCACTCGGCTAATTTTTGTATTTTTAGTAGAGACAGGGTTTCACCATGTTGGCCAGGCTAGTCTTGAACTCCTGACCTCAGGTGATTCGCCCGCACAGGCCTTCCAAAGTGCTGGGATTACAGGTGTGAGCCACCGTGCCCAGCCTAATCCTGAAATACTTTCCACTCTCAGCAAGACCTGGCTGTGCCTTACTAGTGACTGATCCTTTTTCCCTGTTTCCCCATTTCCTTTATTCTGAGCCAGTGATTCTCAATTACAGGTGACTTTGCAATTACAATATCTGGAGATCCTCCCTCACTGGGGGACAGGTCCTACTGGCACCTCATGGGTAGAGGCGAGGGATACTGCTCAGCATCCTACAGTGCACAGGACAGCCCCCATCACAAAGAATCATCCAGAAAGTCAATAGTGCAGAGATGGAGAAACCCAATGGAGGCCTCCTTTCAATCAGTGTTTTAGGGTAGGTAGGTTCTCTGGAGCAGAAGCTGAGACAGACTCTGAGGTCCAAGGGATCAACATTGTGAAAGGGAGGAAGAGAAGGAGGAGGAGGAGGAGCAGGAGGAGGAGGAGGAGGCGGTGGCAGGACTGGGCATCAGTGAGATGAGGGAGATGAAGTTGAGTTGAAAAATAAATAAAATAAAAGTGATTTCTTGCTTGTGGCATTTTTAGCTTGTGCAAATCGTCCCTGTAATATTTCTTCTTCCATTTTTAAGAAGTTGAACTGTGATGTGGGCACAAGACCTTGGCCAGCCCCATGGGCATAGATGACCTGTCAGAGTTGTCCCTGCCATGGGCCAAATTGGCCAGGTCTTTATATTCCTGTAGGGGTCAGTCACTGGATACAGGCTGAACTGGGAAGGGTACAGCCTGTGCGAGTTGGCTGCAGACAGCAGAGGCAATTCCTGAGGGGGGCTGACAGCTGTAGGCCATCTGTGAGCCACCTTCCCAGCAGCTGAACTCTAAGTCCTTCCTTGAAGGCGGATCCAGGTGGCTTATCACCGTGTTCATCACAATGAATAACCATTGACTTGCTAGTTCATACATCCACTAATTCAGGAAGTTTTGATGAAAAGAGCAGTCCCAGTTAGAACCTACACATAGATGAGTAGGTCTCCATAAGCCAATGCGATTAGCACAACTGAAGACAAAGGAGAAGCCTGGAAAATAAAATTTATATTTCTAACTTTATTTTCCCTAAGTCAAATGAGATGCATACAACGTATCTCTTGGTCAGCATTAAGATGAATGGGTGAATTGATGAATGAATGAATGAGAGGTTGCAGTGGCTCATGCCTGTAATCCCAGCACTTTGGGAGGCCGAGACAGGTGGATTGCTTGAACCCAGGGGTTCAAGACCAGCCTGGGCAACATAGCAAGACCCCGTCTCTACAAAAGATTTTAAAATTAGCTGGGTGTGGTGGCGTGCATCTGTGGTCCCAGCTACTCAGGATGCTGAGGTGGGTGGATCACTTGAGCCTGGGAGGTTGAGGCTGCAGTGAGCTATGATTGCACTGCTGCACTCCAGCCTGTGTAACAGAGCAAGACCCTATCTCAAAAAATAAAGAAAGAAAAGAAAAGAAGGGGACATAGTAATAGTGGCCATTGATTATTTAGTGTGCCAGGAGCTCTGCTAAGTGTTCTATATATATGATCTCTCAACCTCACAAAAGCCTTTTAGGGTTTTTCGCCCCATTTTATGGATAAGGCTTGACTTAATCACCTATTGCTGCAGAACAAACTACCTAAAAATATAGTGGCTTAAAGCACTCACATGGCTGTTGGCTGGAGGCCTCAGTTCCTCCACAGGGACCTTCCCACAGGGCTGTCGAAGGCTCCGCATTCCCTGGCAGCTGGCTTCTCCCAGAATGAGTGATCCAAAAGACTCCAAGGAGGAAGCCACAAGGCACTGGGTGACCCTGCCTTGGAAGTCACACAGTGTCACCTAGCCACATTCCTTTACTTAGAAGTGAGTCATTAAGCCTGGCCCATGCTCAAGAGAAGAGGAATTAGGCTCCTTCTTTTGAAGAAAGGAGTAGCAAAGAATTTGTGGGTATTTAAAACCACCCCAAGGCTCGAGCTATATAATTGGTATTTGGTGAAACTGGGGTTTATCCATTCATTCATTCCATAAATAGCAGCACTTCTGTCTTTGCAGTCCAATGTGGTAGCCACTTGCCACATAGGCTGTTGAACAGTTGAAACACAGTTGATGTGCCTGAGGAATTGTATTTTTTATTTTATTCAACTTTATTTAATTTAAATTTAAAACTAAAAAACTGATTCATTCAACTATTGGAAAACTTTGACATCTGTTTGGAATAACTTAGCCTCCTTGTAAATTTTATAAAACCTAATAAGATCAAGTATTTCCAGCCGGGCACGGTGGCTTATGCCTGTAATCCCAGCTACTTGGGAGGCTGAGGCAGAAGAATTGCTTGAACCCAGGAGGCGGATGTTGCAGTGAGCCGAGATTGCGCTATTGCACTCCAGCCTGGGCAACAGGGCAAGATTCTTGTCTCAGAAAAAAAAAAAAAAAAAAATCAAATATTTCCAATGAAAATTTAGGCCCAAATTGAGATGTGCTGTAATATAAAATATACACTGGATTTTGAAGACTTAGTATGAGCAAAAAATAATGTAAACTACCACATTCACATTTTTATATTGATCACACGTGGAAATGAAAATGTTTTTGGATATATTGGGTTAAATAAAATATATTACTAAAATTAGTAAATTAGTTTTATCTGTTTCTTTTGACTTTTTTTTTATTTTAAAGAGACAGGGTGTCACCCAGGCTGGGGTGTTGCGATCATAGCTCACTGCAACCTTGAACTCGTAGGCTCAAGCGATCCTCCCACCTCAGCCTCCCAAAGCACTGGGGTTACAGGCATGAGGTACCACATCTGACCTCTTTCTGTTTTTTAAGGTGGCTGTTAAAAAATTGTAAATTATTATGCCTGTAACTACTAGCACTTTGGGAGGCCAAGGCAGGCAGATCTCTTGAGGTCAGGAGTTTGAGACTGGCCTGGCCAACATGGCAAAACCCCATCTCTACCAACAATACAAAAATTAACCGGGCCTGGTAGTGTGCGCCTGCAATCCCGGCTACTCTGGAGGCTGAGGCATAAGAATCACTAGAACACAGGAGGCAGAAGTTGCAGTGAGCCAAGATTGCGCCACTGCACTCCAGCCTGGACAACAGAGTGAGAGTCTTGTCTCAAAAAAATTTTTTAATTAAAAATAAATAAATTACCTATGTGGCTTATCTTATATTTAGATGAATGGCACTGTATTCCATACTAAATGCTATGGATCCATAGTTCCTACTTTCATGGGGCTTGCCATCAAAAGAAGACAGCTATTAAGTAATTAATCCAAAGACTCAATTGAAAAATGATGTTACAAGGCAGAGATCAGGGGAGCAATGAGTTTCACAGGGGATCTGGCCCAGATTGGCCTGTCTCCTAAGTAAGCCGGTGATTTGAGAAGGGAGGGAGTTACAAAGCCCAGGCATGGGAGCATCTGGTGGGAGGTGGATGGCAGAGTCTCTGCACTGGGGGACACGGCGCCAGCTCCCGGGGTTCAGAGCCAGAGGAAGCGGATGCACCAGGAACGCTGTCACTTTGATGTGCAGGCAGCGAGGCGGCAGGGCGCGGCTGGGCTGCCCTCAGCTGTCAGGTTGGCACTTGCTGCTCTGCCTACGCAGTAGCCAGGCTCGGGAGGCCTCCAGATATCTCTGGGCGTGGCCTCCTGTGGCTGTGCTGGAAATCACCTGGGGGTCCCACAAAAGCTAAGCACCAAGCAGGAGGCTGGCCCTGGCTCTGACCTGGGCCAACCCTGAGTTCCGGATCTCTGGGTTCTTGCCCAGGTACAGGCCGGAAGGTGCCTTTGACAACCACGCAAGGGCTGGACCATGACAACTGGGACTTTCTGAGTCCCTGCTGCTGGCTGGCCGGTGGCTCATGGTAGCCTCGGGTGATTCAACCTGGCCCCTTAGCCACATTTCTCCTTCCTTCCCCAAATCCGCCCTTCTCATGTGACCCAAATTCCTATTGTTCCTAAAACACACCAAGCTCGTAGCAGCCACAGGACCTTTGCCACTTGCCGTATCATCTCCCTAGAACAACTCCCTTCACATATTGGCATAGTTGGCATCTTCTTGCCATGTGAGTCTCAGCTCGAGTCACCTCCACCCCTGACCACTTTCCGAACATTCTCTCCATGCCTTGAGTCTTTATAGTGACTCTCTGTCTCATTTCCCTGCGGATTTTTGTTCAGGTCATACTCCTCACTACCTTTCTTTAAATAAATAAATAAATGTAAGGCTGGACTCAGTGGCTCATGCCTATAATCCTGGCACCTTGGGAGACTGGGGCGGGCAAACCACTTGAGGCCAGGAGTTCGAGATCAGCCTGGCCAACATGGTGAAACCCTGTCTCTACTAAAAATACACACAAAAATTAGCTGGGCGTGGTGGCATATGGCTGTAGTCCCAGTTAATCAGGAGCCTGAGACAGGAGAATTGCTCGAACCTAGGAAGCAGAGGTTGCAGTGAGCTGAGATCATGCCACTGCACTCCAGCCTGGTGATGGAGTGAGACTGCATCTCAAAAAAAAAAAAAAAAAAAAGCTTAAAAATACACAAATTAGCCAGGCATCGTGGTACATGCCTGTAGCCCCAGCTACTCTGGAGGCTGAGGCAGAAGAATTGCTTGAGCCCAGGAGGTGGAGGTTGTAGTGCACCCCAGCCTAGGCAACAGAGCAAGACGCTGTCTCAAATATAAATAAATAAATAAATAAATAAATAAATAAATAAATAAATAAATAAAGTTTAGAGATGGGATCGCACCATGTTGCCCAGGCTGGTCTCCAACTTCTGGCCTCAACCGATCCTCCCTCCTCGGCCTCCTACAGTGCTGGGATTACATGTATTAGCCACCACACTCAGCCTGGAATTATCTTGCTCATTTATTGTCTCATTTGTTGTCTTTCTCCCCCACCAGAAAATAACCTCCCCAAGAACTGGGACTTGCCCAGTTCCTGGCTCCTGGCAGATGCTCAAAAAATAATTGTTGAATGGATTCATTCATCTTCCTAAAACGCAGATCTGCAAACAATTATGGAGCCCTCACAGGAATGTGGACAATTGTTTGTGATGAAATTTGAAGTTAAAAAAAGAGTAGAAAAATGATACCCTCTGATATTGTACGTATAAAATATATTCATGCAGGGACAAAGCAGGAAATGGAAAATAGTTAATTTGTTGGGAAGCATAGGAGTATGGGTGACTGGTATTTTTCAAACTTTTACTTAATATGGTTACCGTTGTCTTTTAATAACAGTTTTATTGAGATGTAATTCATCCACTATAAAGGTCACCATCTTTTAAAGCATACAATGCAGTGGTTTTTAATATATTCTCAACGTTGTGCACAGGGCCCTAATTTCAGAACATTTTTATCACCCCCCAAAAAAACCATATACCCATTAGCCGAAACTCCCACTCCCCTACCCTCCTGTCCAGCCCATGCAACCACTAATTACTTCCAGTCTCCACGCTTCGCCTACTCTGGGCATTTCGTATAAGTGAAATCATACAATATACGGTCTACCATGACTGGCTTCTTTCACTTATCCAGATGTTTTCAAGGATCATCCAGGTTGTAGAATGTCTCATACTTCTTTTTTTTTTTTTTTATGGCTGAATAACATTCCATTGCAGAATATCCAATGTGTATATACCACATTTTATGTATCTATTCATCTATTGATGAACACTTGAGTTGTTTCAGTTATACTATTTTTACCAAAAAAATAAAGAAGTGAAGTGGAACCTTTTCCCTCATTGCTCTACAAATATATTCTGGTCATTCCTCTGGCTCCCAAACCCTGGAGTCCTCTCAGTGCTTACAAGATACCGTCCAGCCTTCTTTGCTTACATTGTTGGTCCCTGGCTATCTTTCCAGCAAATTCTTCGTTGCTTTCTCTGAGCCCCTGTGTGCTCTGGTGACATGCTAGCCACACACCTTCAGCAACTATGCCCTTGCCAATGCCATCTTCTCTTCTGCTTCCTGAAAAAAGTCATCTGCACACTGCAAAATTTAGCACAGAGGCTAAGCATGATGGCTTACACTTGTAATCCCAGCACTTTGGGAGGCCGAGGTGGGCAGATCACTTAAGGCCAGGAGTTCGAGACCAGCCTAGCCAACATGGTGAAACCTCGTCTCTACTAAAAATAAAAAATATTAGCTGGGCGTGGTGATGCTTACCTGTAGTCCCAGCTGTTCAGGAGGCTGAGGCAGGAGAATTGCTTGAACCAGGGAGGTTGCAGTGAGCCAAGATCATGCCACTGCACTCCACCTGGATGATAGAAGGAGACTCTGTCTCAAAACAAAAAACAACATAAAACAAAATTCAACTCAGATGTTCCTTTCTTTGTGAAGACTTCCCTCCTCCTGGTTCTCTGTTTACAACTCTCTCGGCTCCTAAAGGACTCATTATTGTGTTTGTTCCCCTGCCTGTTCGCTGCCTTAGCCTATGATAGGAGTACCCTTAGGGTGTCATTCATCTTTGTCTCCTTCGAAGCTAACGTAGTCCCTGGCACCGATCAGGTACTCACTGAAGTCAAATGACTGCATGTATGAATGGAGCTGCTTCTCTGATGGACTGAATAGGAACCCAACAATACCACCTTTTGGCAAAAAAGACATTAAAATGTCAAGGTTAAAGTGTGGATTTAGGAGTCGAATGGACATAGTTTGAATCCCAAGTCTGCTGCTTGCCAGTTTGGGTGGCTGCTTGGAAATCATTTCCTCATCTTTAAATTGGACATAATGTCTTCCACCTGATGGAGTTCTTGGAGGATTAAATACAGGTGAAACACCTAGCATAGAGTATTAGTTTGGTGCAAAAGTAATTGCGGTTTTTGCCTTTTTTTTTTTTTTTTTTTTTTTAAGTAATAATTGGGCCAGATGCAGTGGCTCATGCCTGTAATCCCAGCACTTTGGGAGGCTGAGGTCGGTGGATTGCCTGAGCTCCGGAGTTCAAGACCAGCCTGGCCAACATGATGAAACCCTGTCTCTACTAAAACTACAAAAAATTTGCCGGGCGTGATGGCGCACGCCTGTAGTCCCAGCTACTCGGGAGGCTGAGGCAGGAGAATTACTTGAACCTGGGAAGTGGAGGTTGCAGTGAGTCGAGGTCACACCACCAGACTCCAGCCTGGGTGACAGAGCAAGACGCCATCAAAAAAAAAAAAAAAAAAAAGTAATAATTGGGCCAGGCATGGTGGCTGACACCTGTAATTCCAGCATTTTGGGAGGCCAAGGTAGGTGGATCACTTGAGGTCAGGAATTCGAGACCAGCCTGGCCAACATGGCAAAACCCTGTCTTTACCAAAAATACAAAAATTAGCCAGGTGTGGTGTTGGGTGCCTGTACTCCCAGCCGTTTAGGAGGCTGAGGCAGGAGGATTGCTTGAACCCAGGAAGCAGAGGCCGCAGTGAGCCAAGATCACGCCACTGCACTCCAGCCTAGGTGACAGAGTGGGACCATGTCTCAAAAACAAAACAAAACAAAACAAAAATAATAAGTAATAACTGTTCAGTAAGTGATTGTTCTTTTTAAAAATTATGGTATATGCCAGGCAAGATGGCACATGACTATTGTCCCAGCTACTCAGGAGGCTGAGGCAGAAATATAGCTTGAGCTCAAGACTTTGAGTTTAGCCTGGGCAATATAGAGAGACTGTCTCTTAATAAATAAAAGGTATAAAATACTTCATAAAATTTACATTTTAACCATTTTAAGTGTATAGTTCAAGTGGTTTTTCATACATTCAAATTGTTGTGTCCATAAGCGTTTTTATCAATACTGCTATATTATGTCACAAGTCTTTTTTTGTTTGTTTGTTTTTCAAAAGAGGGTCTCACTTTTTCACCCAAGCTGGAGTGCAGTAGCATGATCATAGCTCACTGCAGCCTCAAATTCCTGGGATCAAGTGATCCTCCTGTCTCAGCCTCCCAAGTAGCCAGGACTACAAGTGTTCACCACCATGCCCAGCTAATTTTATTTTTTTGTAATTTTTTGTAGAGATGGGTTCTTGCTATGTTGCCCAGGCTTGTCTTGAACTCCTTGCTTCAAACCATCCTCCCACCTCAGCCTCCCAAAGGGCTGGGATTACAGGCTTGAGCCACCACACCCAGCTAATTTTATTTTTTGTATTTTTTTTTTTTTTTTGGTAGAGAATGGGTCTTGCTATATTGCCCAGGCTGGTTCTGAACTCCTTGCTTCAAACCATCCTCCCACCTCAGCTTCCCAAATTGTTGTGATTACAGGTGTGAGCCACCATGCCTGGCCTGTGTCAAATGTCTTAATAGTGTGGATTTTGCTAGAGACAGGACATGCTATTCTGAACCGGTCATGGACTTGCCTAGGTCTCTGCTTTCTCTAGTTCATTTCATCCTCTCAAGAATCCTGGGAGGTTTTCTCATTTCCATTTCTATTGGAGAGCTCTAACGATGTGCCCGAGGGCACTTGGCAGCAAGTGGCAGAGCTGAGACCAGCCCCCAGACCCACGGATCTGTCCACTACCTATCAATAACCACTTGCTGAATTGTGATGAACCCAGTCTGACCAACTCGCTTCTCTGAGGTTCTGACTTTGACCCTGGGAGGGGCATAGCTAAAATGAGAGAAGAGGCAGCCCCATTCCAGGACAGGTGAATGACACGGGAGCTCTGGCATCCTCAGCCCAGACAGCAGCACAGGGCAGGGGCTGAGAGAGCCTTGTCAAGCTGCTGATGTCTTTATGCAGCCAGGACTGACTCCACGGTAGCAGACCCAGCATGCATCACCCCTGTGACAAACGATAAAGATCTCACTCGGCGTACGAGATCCACTCGAGGAACTGAATGGAGACAATTGAAAAGCGCTGCACACCAGCCACTGAAGCCGAAGCCCGCAGAGCCGGCTGATGTAAGGTCTTCTGTGTGGATTTGCTGATTCTGGAGATCTTAGCTATTTGGGCTTTATTAGTCTCTGGGCCTCCTCGTGGGGAACTGAAGTGCTGGAACTCAGGGAAGACCTGACTTGTCAAGTCCATAGTATCAGAGCATCCAGACAGGCTGAGTGTCTGATTTCGGCCAATCAAGTTTCATTTTGAAGACTAACTATGATGGATTATGATGGCTTTCTAATTCCTCACTGCCTCCCTGGGAAACTTTTTTTTTTTTTTTTTTGAGATGGACTCTCACTCTGTCCCCGAAGCTGGAGTGCGGTGGCACGATCTTGGCTCACTGCAACCTCTGCACTTCAAGCGATTGTCCTGCCTCAGCCTCCCCAGTCGCTGGGATTACAGGCATGCATCACCACGCTTGGATAATTTTTGTATTTTTGGTAGAGATGGGATTTTGCCGTGTTGGCCAGGCTGGTCTCGAACTCCTGACCTTAGATGATCCACCCGCCTCGGCCTCCCAAAATGCTGGGATTGTAGGCGTGAGCCACCGCGCCTCCTGGGAAACTCCTAAAGGGGCCCCTCTTCCGTATTTCCTTGTCCACAGGAACAAATATTTGCCCTTGCAATTAGATCCCTCCTACTGCCACCATTGCTGTATTTCAGCAATTCATGAGAGCCTGACAAATGCTAGTTAACCAGCTAACTGCAGTACAGCTGACCCCTTGAGCGTGTGAGTGAATGTGACAAGTGGCTGGTGACATGCTCAAGTCACTCATTTGTGTCGCCAAGTTTAGCCATTTGACTGTGTGCTTCTAAGTTAAAGAGTGTCACCTCAGGTGATTCCAGTTCAAAGTGCCTTGAGAAACAATCATGAAATTAGCTGATAAATGTGATAGTCATGGTGTACACAGGGCGTGGGATGCTGGATAAAACCTAAAGAGACCTGACCCACTGCCCTCTAGGTGCTTAGCCTCTGACCACACCAAGCTAGCGACATTCCAATCTCTCATAAAAAGCATTTCAAAATGAAAGAGACTGGGCAAATAAATCGTGGTACATGCACGGAATGCGATGGCCTTCAGGCATTGAAAAGAAAGAAGTACGTTTCCCACACTACGGGGATTTGCTCACCTAACTTCCCACCTGTACAGTTTTTTTTGTTTTTTTGTTTTTTTTTTTGAGACAGAGTCTCACTCTGTCGCCCAGGCTGGAGTGCACTGAATGGATCTCAGCTCACTGCAGCCTCCGCCTCCTGGGCTCAAGCGACTCTCCTGCCTCAGCCTCCCAAGTAGCTGGGATTACAGGCACACGCCACCAAGGCCAACTAATTTTTATATATTTTTAGTAGAGACGGGGTTTCACCATGTTGACCAGGCTGATCTTGAACTCCTGACCTCAAGTGATCTGCCCACCTTGACCTCCCAAAATGCTGGGATTACAGGCGTGAGCCACCACGCCCAGCCCCACCTGTATACTTTTGCATATGCTGTTCCCTCCATCTGAACACTTTTCCATCTGTGTCAATCCCCAAGAACATGCATTTGGCATACAGTAGATGTTTAACAGATGAGCCAGCTCTCACAGCTTTTCCCTCCTCAGGGGTTCACAAAACAGGCCAGTTATCCTATGCCCAAGGGATGGGTCTGTGGTTTATGGGGTCAGCTGGGAGTAGGAAGGGAGATTGATCTGGGCATATTTGAAAGAAGAGATCCGCAGTGTATAGTTCAGTGAAAAAAGTAGGTTACAAGCAGTGTGTATCTTATGACCCACTTTTTGGGAAAAAGAAAATCCCCTATTTACATGTTTGTTTATGCATAAAAACGTCTGGCAGGGTCCACACCACATTAACGTTGATTACCTCTAGGGATGGTGGAGTCGAAGCATGAAGAGAGAAACTTTTGGCTTTCTATTTTCTACTTTCTAAAGTGGTTTTTTCTTATTTTTAACAATGGGCATTGTATTAATTTTGTAATTAAAAATCTAATAAAGATTTTTTAATGTGCTTGGGGGAATAGAATAGCTATACTTCCAAAATATTTGCAGTTGGACTTTGTTGCAGATGTACCAAGCTGCTCTATTAGTTATCATGTTGGGTGTGTGTATTTTATTTTATTCTTTTAAGAGATGAGGTCTTGCTCTGTTGCCCAGGCTGGAATGCAGTGGAGTGATCATAGCTCACTGCAGCCTTGACCTCCTGGGGTCAAGCAATCCTCCCGCCTCAGCCTGCCGACTAGCTGGGACTATAGGGACGCACCACCACGCTTGGCAATTTTAACCATACCTGGCCATTTTAACCTTGTCCAGCTAATTTTTTTTTTTTTAATTTAGTGGCAGGGTCTGTGTTTTATTCTTTCGACCAGACTGTGGACTCCACAAGGGCAGGAACTGGGTCTAATGACGATATCAATAACACTAGCCCCAACACTAACTCCACGATTTGCTGAATGCTAAACATGCTGCATGCATCTCTGAGTATAATTTCACTTGCCTGTAAATCTTCAGACACCCTATGATGCTCTGGACAGCCATAAGGACATAAATGTGAAGATTTTTTATTGAAAAGTGCAACTGGCAATGCTCTAGAGAAACAGATACAATTGCAACTCTCTCATTCAACCATGAAAGCTTTTCTCCACAAACAGGACTTTAACATGTCCCACCTAAGGGAAGAAGACAGTAGGATTAATGCAGAGGGCAGGTTCCACCTCCCAACCAATTTGGAACTCTAAAGGGCTGAGTTCGGAACACACTTGGTCATGTTTCCCAAAGTGTGTACTGTCATGCCTGCCTGCACAGTGTTCTGTGAAAGCATTCCATGCATAATTCTATTTGGAAAATGCTTTTTGCTACTGATCCTCTTGGAGATTCCCATGCCTGTGAACACATTAAAGGCTCTGAAAAGTCCTGCTGTAAAGAAGCAGGTTTAACTTGGTTGATCCATCCCAAATTTCCCCAGTTCATTTGTTCACAGAGCCTGTGATCTCATGAACAATTCTGAACATGTTCCTGTAATATGCATTGGAAAATGCTGCCCTGGAATGTTCTCAGCCAGCTGCCACCAAGAAATGTCTGATTCCATTTGGAGACAGATCAGGCTTGAAACTGTCAGAAACTGATATTCCAAGTTTCCTTCACTCTGGTTGTATCCAAAAGATGACAAAGATGGGTTTGTAGCATGGATGGAAGCAGCACATCCTATTTCCCAACTGCTGAGAGAACACAACACGCTAATCCTTGGTGCTTTCCGAAAGAGATGATGTCATCACTGTTTAGCACCATGTGCAAAGTGCCAGGAAAATAACATGGGATCTGGGGTCAGACATACCTGAGTTCAGATACCAGTTCTACCATGGACTCACTGTGTGACCCTGGGTAGGTCACTGTACCTCTCTGAGTCTTAAAAATGGGAATTAAAGGCCGGGCTTGGTGGCTCATGCCTGTAATCCCAGCACTTTGGGAGACAGAGGTGGGCAGCTCACTTGAGACCAGGAGTTTGAGACCGGCCTGGCCAACATGGTGAAACCCCGTCTCTACTAAAAAATTAAAAAAATTAGCCTGGCATGGTGGTGCAGCCTGTAGTCCCAGCTACTCCGGAGGCTGAGACAGGAGAATCGCTTGAACCCCGGAGGCGGAGGTTGCAGTGAGCTGAGATGGCGCCACTGCACTCCAGCCTGGGCAACAGAGCAAGCCTCTGTCTCAAAAAAAAAAAAAAAAGAAAGAAAGAAAAAGAAAAAAAAAGAGGGGGATTAAAATGCCTCCCTTGAAGACTTGTTTGAGGAGTGGACATACTATACAGGGGATGCTTGAGGAGAGTTGCTACAGTATTCCTTCCAAGTTATTTACTCCTACTGAGGTAGGAGGCGGAACTCGACTCCAGAGGTGGGGTTGGGACACGGGAACAGACTGAGGACTAGTTAAAGCAGGGCCGGCAAAAGCAGCTTTCTATCAGACGCGCCCACCGGTGTGCCACGTCAATTTATCATTGCCATGGCAACAACTGGGAGTTACCGCCCCTTTCCATGGCAACGACCCAATGATTACTACCCCTTCCCGAGAAGTTTCTGCATGAACCGCCCCTTAATCTGCGTGCAATTAAAAGTAGGTATAAATACGACTGCAAAACTGCCCTGAGCTGCTACTCTCTGTCTATGGGGTAGCCCTGCTCTGCGGGAGCAGTCACGGAGCTGTAACACGGTCTCTTCAATAAAGCTGTTTTCCTTCTACCTCTGGCTTGCCCTTGAATTCTTTCCTGGGCAAAGCCAAGAACCCAGGCGCTAAGCTGCACTTTGGGGCTCGCCTGCCTGGCATCACTACTGCTGCTCGGCTCACCCACCGTGGAAAGGTGGAGGTCTCTCTTTGCTTCTCTCAGTTTCTATCCCCCCAAAGACTAGGAGTGCTCTTTGGCCCAGGAAGTACGTGGTCTGTGGAGTTGTAAGACTTCCAAGGACACTACAGGGAAAGAGGGCAGATGTAAAATAAAATTCGTCTGATATAGCAAAAGTCTGAATGTAAAATCTTGGAAAGAAATGCCATCTCAAAACTTTTCGAATTGTTAACAATAAAACCAAGGCACCATCAGTCTATGAGAATCTTGTAAGTGCTCTTAAAAGTAGATAAGAAAAAGGCTGGGTGCGGTGGCTCACGCCTGTAATCCTAGCACTTTGGGAGGCCAAGGCGGGTGGATCACGAGGTCAGGAGTTCAAGACCAGCCTGGCCAAGATGGTGAAACCCCGTCTCTATTAAAAATAAAAAAATTAGCCGGGCGTGGTGGCACGTGCCTGTAATCCCAGCTACTCCGGAGGCTGAGGCAGAGAATTGCTTAGGAGGTTGCAGTGAGCCGAGATCGCGCCACTGCACTCCAGCCTGGGCGATAGAGCAAGACTCCGTCTCAAAAAAAAAAAAAAAAAAGTAGGTAAGAAAAAAAAAAAAAGGTCAGCTGTGGTGGTTCATGCCTGTAACCCTAGCATTTTGGGAGGGCGAGGCAGGCGGATGGCTTAAGCCCAGGAGTTCGAGTCCAGCCTGGGCAACATAGCGAAACCTCGTCCCTAATAAAAATAAATTAAAAATAGGGCCAAGCGTGGTAGTTCATGCCTGTAATCCCAGCGCTTTGGGAGGCCGAAGTGGGCAGATCACTTGAGGTCAGCAGTTCGAGACTAGCTTAGCCAACATGATGAAACCCCATCTCTACTAAAAATACAAAAATTAGCTGGGCATGGTGGCACGTGACTGTAGTCCCAACTCGGGAGGCTGAGGCACGAGAATTGCTTGAACCCGAGAGGCGGAGGTTGCAGTGAGCTGAGATCGTCCCACTGCACTCCAGCCTGGGCGACAGAGTGAGACACTGTCTCAAAAAAAACATAAAAATAAAACAAAAAATAATTAAAAAAAACTTTTACCTGCTTGTGGCAGAAACAGATACACGTATTACCCTTGGAGTCCCCCAGCCTTGGGTTGCAACGTGAGCAGCACAGTTTGCTTGCTGAGTGACCCTCAGGAAACAACTAAACGTCTGTGCTTCCAGTTCGTCACGTGTGAGATGAAAAGAGGAGTATCAAACCTCACAGGAGTCATGCTGTAAATCCCTGCAACCTGCCAGCTCAGGACCTGGCCCGGGGTCGGCACCCAACATTGCTGTTATCGCTCTCATTATTACGCACTGGGTGTTCGGTTCCTTTTCCTTTTGCCAATACTCTTTCTCCTCTTCTGTCCCACTTTATTTCCCTGTGCCACCTCCCCTACATTCTTTTTTTTTTTTTTCTTTGCCATCAATAGGGAAAATCAAAATAAATCAAACCAAGCCAACGCCAAGCTCTGCAAGCTCTCAGCGGCTCCAGCGTTTTCAAGGAGCGGGGTCAAGGTCAAAGGGCCCCTCCCAGGCTGCCCGGGCGGGGCTGTAGTGGGATGCTGGTCCCCAGGCTGTGCTTCGGTTCTCCAGGGCGAAACGCAGGGGCGGGGCCGTGCAGGGGCGGGGCGTCGCCGCCGGAGAGGGTCCCAGCGCGCCCAGGCCTCCCGCAGGCGGGACGCGGCGTCCCGGGGGCTGCTGCGCTGCTCGGCCCCAGCGGGCCCGCCGCGCCGCCGCGGCTCTGGCTGCCTCCTGCATGCCAATTAGGCCCTAATTTGATTTCTGTTCTATCTGTGCGAACCCCATTAAAACCCAATTCCGCTTATTACCAACAGCTTTCTTGCAACGCGACGCCTCTCCCTCCCAGGGCTGCTGCTCAGGCGCGCCGAGGAGCCAGGCTCCGCGCACCAGGCTGGCGGGGACACCTTCCCCGTTCCCCCTGCCCTGGGACGTGCAGGGTCCCCGCTGATTCCCGCCCCGGGGCTCCCCGGGTCCAGGCTGGGGCCCAGGGACTGGGGCAGGCTCCAAGTCACCAGCTTCATAAGAAGCAATGGAATCGTAGAAAACTGGAATCGAGGGTTGTTGGGAACTCAGAGGTCACCAGGTCCTCCCTCCCCACCCCCTGCAGGAATTCTGGAGACGCCTGAGCGATCATCAGTCCCCCACCCACGCTTGGGCTGTTCCCAGCGCGGAGAAGTTCCCTCCCTCCTTCCAGGAAGCCTGGCTGGGTTCAACTGTCCGCCCCTCTGCTGTATGATTTTAAGTAAAACTCTCCACCTCTCTGAGCCGCTGTCTCGTGTCCTCCTCTGTAAAACAGGACCCTTAGGGAAGATAACCTTGCCTCCTAGGGCTGTTGGGAGGATAAGACGCAAGGAAGACCTGAAAGAGTGGTACAGGGTGAACACCCGACAGCTATGGGGCCTGACTCCTGGCTCACCCCTGTAGTCCCAACACTTTGGGAGGCTGAGGTGGGAGGATCGCTTGAGACCAGGAGTTCAAGACCATCCTGGACAATATAGTGAGACTGTCTCTCTCTACAAAAAAAAAATTAATAATAATAAAATAAAATAAATAAAAACCAGATGGGGTGGTGCACACTTGTAGTCTTAGCTACTTGTGAGGCTGAGGCAGGAGGATCACTTGAGCCTAGGAGTTAGAGGCTGCCGTGAGCTATGATCGCAGCACTGTACTCCCGCCTGGGTGCCAGAGCCAAGACCCTGTCTCCAAAAAACACAATAGTAATAATAAATGAAATAGCTGTGAGAAGTTAATGCTGCAGAATCCATACTAGGATAAGATCAGTGAGGCACTTGCCAAGGTGCAAAATGTAACGGCAAACAAAAAATGTCCATAATCAAGATAAATAATGGCAGGAAGTGGCAGCTCACGCCTGTAATCCCAGCACTTTGGGAGGCCGAGGTAGGAGGATGGCTTGAGTCCAGGAGTTTGAGACAGCCTGGGAAACATAGTGAGACCTCATTTCTAAAAAATAAACAAATAAACAAACAAATAAATAAATAAATAAAATTTTAATACAATATTGTTAAAAACTGAAAATTACTGCCAACAAAATCAATGATGAACAAACTGAAAAAATTAAAGACAGGACTGGGATTAGAGTGAGGCAAGTCAGGTGAAGACTTTCGTGTACAAGGTGGGATCCTGTCTTTCTTTAAAATTTTCATGTCTTGTTCATTGTGGATATTTTGCATCAATTTGTGAGTTTTAAAATGTTGCATTAAATACTGTTTATCTTGATTACTGGGTTTTTGGTACCCCTTTAACTTTAGCAGCTGAGCCGAGGCTTCACTCTGGTCCCCGCCCTGGGTTGCCGTCACAAGAAAAACCTTCCAGAGCCTCAGTTTCTAATCTGCAAAATGGGGCTAAGCATGACTACTTATAGGGACGTTTTGAGAATTACTAAGCAGGCAGCATAATTAATAGTGTCTGCTCTAGAATCAGGGCAAGTTCAAGCCCCATCTCTGCCACTTACTAGTGGGAGGAGTCGCAACCTCTCTGTGCCTCGGTTTCCTCATCTGGACTATGTTTAGTTCCCAGAGGTTACTGGGAACTTAACTACAATAACACTCACAGTCAGTGCATGCATGACACTTAGCAAGACATCAGTTCATGTTGCAGCCATTATTATTTGCACGGATATCCTTAACCTTGACCATCCCTGGTGTAGCACAGGCCCTCAATAACTAAAATTCATGGTGATATGGGGGTACTTGACATCATTTTTGCAAGGGGCCTGGCACATAGTAGGTGCTCAGTTGACTGTAAGTGCTGCAAGAACAAAGACCACTTCTTTTCCTTTTCTTTTAATTTATTTATTTATTTATTTTTTGAGACAGAGTCTTGCTCTGTCACTCAGGCTGGAATGCAGTGGCGTGATCCAGGCTCACTGCAACCTCTGCCTCCAGGTTCAAGTGATTCTCATGCCTCAGCCTCCCAAGGAGCTGGGATTACAGGTGCACACCACGACACCTGGCTAATTTTTGTATTTTTAGTAGAGACGGGGTTTCACCATTTTGGCCAGGCTGGGCAGAGTCCACTTCTGATTTGTTCCCCATCATAGCCCCTTAATAACCTGCACATAATAGGTCTGCAGAAATATTCAGAATGAATCAATGCAATTGTTAAATAATGCAATACAGTGCACTCCATCTTTGGTTTCAGGAACGATTAGGAAAGTTTATTCTCTCAAGGACCCACCATCCTTCATCACCCTCTGTAATAATAACAATGCCAATGACCCGGGGGTGCCTCCTCTTACCCCCTGTGGAAAGGGCTTGCTCTCTGGACCTCGCTTAGGTAGCTTTGATTCTCAAAAAACCCTTCGGAATGACTCTGAAAGCTTTCATGTTTGGCCCCTTGGCCTTGCAGAGAAAGCTAAAGAAGGATGATAGAAACACACTTCTTCTACGGCACCTGCAGCCAATTTCCTGACACGCCCAAGAGCCTGAAGCCGCCCCTACAAAAATTGCCTTCATCCCATTGAAAATTACAGACATGGCTTTGGGAAGTGTGCTAAGGCTGTCCCAGTGTCAGGCTTGGGCTAGCCACTTCATTAATGTACTTACCTGTCTGGCCCCTGCTGGCATTTGAGGGTTAACCTCTGGCTTATCTGGAACTGGCCTTATTTGGACCCCAGGATCTGGCCCTCCCTGCCTCCTCGCCTCCAGGCTTCAGATCCTTGACTTTCAGCAGGGCATGCATACGGTGGGGTTTTCAGACTAGTCTTGGCTTTTGGCCTTTCTTTGAGATTTGGCAGCTTGCAGAGGTGGTCCTGACCATTGTGTGTGCTGGTCTGGATCCCCCAGGTCTCTCCCTAGACCCTTTTGGGGCCGTTTGCAGGGACCAGTGATGTCTTTGAGGCTATGTTTAAGGCAGGGAGGAGTGATGTGGGTAGATGGACCCACCCTCACTCATGTTTTTGTGCCTAAGGCTTGCAATTTCAGATGACTAGCTAGAGTTATATAGATGAAAGACACAGATTCAAAGCCAGCCCCTCAGCATTGAGGTCCAATCAGTGATGATCCTCAAAATATGTGTGTATTAGTATTAGTCAGTTCTCATGCTGCTGATAAAGACATACTTGAGACTAGGAATTTACAAAAGAAAGAGGTTTTGGTTTTGTTTTGTTTTTTTTTTAGACGGAGTCTCGCTCTGTTGCCTAGGCTGGAGTGCAGTAGTGCCATCTTGGCTCACTGCAACCTCTGCCTCCTGGGTCCAAGCAATTCCCCTGCCTTTCTCCTGCCTCAGCCTCCCGAGTAGCTGGGACTACAGGTGCATGCCACCACACCTGTCTAATATTTTGTATTTTTTAGTAGAGATGGGGTTTCACCATGTTAGCCAGGCTGGTCTCGATCTCATGACCTCATGATCCACCTGCATCAGCCTCCTGAAGTGCTGGGATTACAGGCATGAGCCACCACACCTGGCCAAGAAAGAGGTTTAATGGACTCGCAATTCCGTATGGCTGGGGAGGCCTCATAATCACGGTGGAAGGTGAAAGGCATGTCTCACATGGTGGCAGACAAGAGAAGAGAACTTGTGCAGGGAAAATCCTCTTTATAAAACCATCAGATCTCATGAGGCTTATTCACTATCATGAGAACAGCATGGGAAAGATCCACTCCCATGATTCAATTACCTCCCACCGGGTCCCTTCCACAACACATGGGAATTGTGGGAGCTACAATTCAAGATGAGGTTTGGGTGGGGACACAGCCAAACTACATCAATGTCTCACTCAGTACAACAAGGGCATTTGATCAGTCAGAATGGATCTTGGCTGCAGCACAGAAGAAGGAGCCTGGGGGTCCCCTCCCTGCTGTACCAGGGAACCATTATCCTTTTAGTTGCTGAATGGTGCAGAGGTCCCTGGGGTCTTAGGAAGGGTGGCGGGGGCTGGCATAGCCAAGGTGGCAGGATGGCACTTAGGGGTTCAGGGAGGCAGCTATTTACCAAGTGCCACAGACAGAAGTATTCCACCATTGGAACTGTGTCGTTGTATCAGTGCATCCTGGTGAATGTCAGCACTACCTCTAACCACCAGGGCTGACATTACTCCTCCCCGACCAGATCCTGAGCCCCATAGGGTTGGGGCTGTGTCGTACCCCCTTCAGAGCCCAGGATAGGGCCCCCCAAAGAGCACACACACTGTAGGTGTTTGTTGAAGACAGAGGGATCCAGGAGTTCTTGGACATTAATGAAAAAACCTGGGCTGATGACACTCCATGGTGATGACTGGAGCAAGTTAACGGTCTGCATGTCTAATTATCCTGCTGACTTGCCGGCTGCCTGTTTTTTAAAACAGCTGGAAGTTTGGGGTTTCAGGATTCCACTGTATTTGTTTCAGTGTCTTCTGCAAGAAACTAGCCTGTATCATTCTGACAGCACAAGAGGGTCTGCTCCAGTGAATTTTAACATGCACTACCTGGGTCATCTTGCAACCAACGCTTTTCTTCATTCAAATAATGATCCCAGGCCAGGCGTGGTAGTGCATACCTGTAATCCCAGCACATTGGGAGGCCGAGACGGGTGGATCACTTGAGGTCAGGAGTTCTAGACCAGTCTGGCCAACATGGTGAAACCCTGTCTCTACTAAAAATACAAAAACTAGCCAGGTGTCATGGCACGTGCCTGTAATCCTGAGGCATGGGAATCACTTGAACCTGGGAGGCAGAGGTTACAGTGAGCCGAGATCGCACCACCACACTCCAGCCTGGGTGACAGAGTGAGACTCTGTCTCAAAAAAAGAAAAGAAAAATGATCCCTTTACAGGGTATATTCATTTCCTTAGGCTGCCATGACAAATGAACACAAACTAGGTGGCTTAAAAAAACTGACATTTATTTTGTCATAGTTCTGGGGGCCAGAAGTGCAAAGTCAAGGTGTTAGCTGGGTCATGCTCCCTGTGAAGGCTCTTGGTGAAGACCCTTCCTTGCCTCTTCCAGCCACTGGTGGCCCCAAGATGTTCCTTGGCTTGTGGCTCCTTTGCTCCAATCCCTGACTGCATCTTCACATGGGTGTGTCAAATCTCTCTCTATCTTTTTCTCATAAAAGGCACTTGTCATTGGATTTAGGGACCCAGGATGATTGATATGGTTTGGCTCTGTGTCCCTGCAAAAATCTCATCTTAAACTATAATCCGCTTAATCCCCACGTGTTGAGGGAGGGACCTGGTGGCAGGTGATTGGGTCATAGGGGTGGTTTCCCTTATGCTGTTCTCATGACAGTGAGTGAGTTCTGACAAGATCTGATGGTTATATAAGTGTTTGACAGTTCCTCCTTTATGTACTCTCTCTCACCTGCTGCCATGTAAGACATGCCTGCTTCCCCTTCCACCACGATTGTAAGTTTCCCGAGGCCTCCCCAGCCACGCAGAACTGTGAGTCAATTAAACCTCTTTTCGTTATGAATTACCCAGTCTTGGGCAGTTCTTTATAGCAGTGTCACAACAGACAAATACAATGATCTCACCTCAGGATCCTTAATTATATTGCAAAGACCCTATTTCCAAAAGAGGTCACATTCACAGGTGCCAGGTGTTAAGATGTGTATGTAAGTTAGTGGCGGAGGGGGGCGTTGGGTCACCATTCAACCCCATTGCACAGGGACAGAAACCTTGCATATCTTGTTGATCTCAATCCCATGCATAAGCACAGTGCTAGGCACATGAGAGGCACTCAATGAGTATACGTTGCATGGATGAAGAATCTAGACAGGGCTGTAATGGAGAGGAGATTGGTTATCATTAGCACCCTGGTCTACACCTGAGCTGTCCATTTTTCAGCCCTAGCACACTGTGTTTAAATCCCAGTGAGACTCAAGGATTGGGCACTAGAGGAGGCAGTGTGCTGATACAAGGAAGAGTTTCAGACTTGGGGTCAGAGGACTTGCATGCTAGGTTTGGTTCTTGGCTGAATTGCTGAAACTGTCCAAGCCTCAGTAGCAAAACATGGGTGTTAACTACTCCCCACAGGATTGCCATTCAAGTTAAATGATATAGCATTTAGACAGCCCCAGATCCACACTACGTACTCAGCAAATGCTGATTATGTTGCAATTATGTCATGATTTCATTCGACTCACTTTATATTTGTTCTCAGTTTTATTTCCAGTACCTAGCTGAATCGTTGACTGGTGTGATTCCAAAAGCTTGTATAGGCTTTCCTTTGTGTCACAAGGAAATGTACAGCACCCTATAAAATTGGCTTATAGAACAGGTTAAATAAATCATGGTACGTCTATATGCTGGAATGCTATGCAGCCCAGATCAAACGAAAGCTCTCTCTGCACTCCTCTGAAATGGTCTCTAAAAGATATTAACAAACGGAAAGAACAAAGAGGCATAACAGCATGTAGAAGATGCTATCATTTGTTAAACAAAAGGGGATATGCACTTACATTACACACTTTTATAGCATCAAATTCTTCTGGAAGCTTATCCAAGAGGCTAGTGATGGTGGTTTCTTCTAGTGAAGGAACTCAGGGGGCCTAGAGTCAGACAGTGAAGGAGATGTATGCTCTTTTTTATCTTATTTATTTTCACTGTACACTTTCTTGCAATGCTTGAAATTTTTCCACATATACATATATTACCTATTCAAATAAAGACACGCTGAATATACATACACTGAATTTTTTTTTTGGCCAGGTGCGGTGGCTCACATCTGTAATCCCAGCACTTTGGGAGGCTGAGGTGGGTGGATCACCTGAGGTCAGGAGTTTGAGACCAGCCTGGCCAACATGGTGAAACCCCATCTCTACTAAGAATACAAAAAAAATTAGGTGGGTGTGGTGGCGGGCCCCTGTAATCCCAGCTACTAGGGAGGCTGAGGCAGGAGAATCTCTTGAGCCCAGGAGGTGGAGGGTGCAGTGAGCTGAGACTGTGCCATTGCACTCTAGCCTGGGTGACAAGTGCAAAACTCCATCTCAAAAAAAAAAAATTTTTTTTTTTTTGCATGGTCGTGGTTGCACCTGTTCATGTATTTAATACCAACGAATTGCATACTTAAAATGGTTGAAGTGGGCCGGGCGCAGTGGCTCACGCCTGTAATCCCAGTGCTTTGGAAGGCCAAGGCGGGTGGATCACGAGGTCAAGAGTTTGAGACCAGCCTGGACAACATGGTAAAACCCCATCTCTACTAAAAACACAAAAATTAGCCAGGTGTGGTGGTGCATGCCTGTAATCCCAGCTACTCAGGAGGCTGAGGAAGGAGAATCACATGAACCTGGGAGGCGGAGTTTGCGGTGAGCTGAGATTGTGTCGCTGCACTCCAGCCTGGGCAATAGAGTGAGACTCCATCTCAAAAAAAAAAGGTTAAAATGGCCTGGCATAGTGGTACACACCTGTAGTCCCAGCTACTCGGGAGGCTGATTGCTTGAGCCCAGGAGTTCTGGGCTGTAGTGCCCTAAGCCAATTGAGTGTCCACAGTAAGTTCAGCATCAATGTGGTGACCACTTGGGGGTGGGGGACCACCAGGTTGCCTAAGGAGCGGGGAACTGACCAAAGCTGGAAACAAAGCAGGTCAAAACTCCCATGCTCATTAGTAGTTGGGATCTCGCCCTGTGAATAACCACTGCACTCCAGCCTGGGCAATGTATCGGGAACCTACCACTTAAAAAAAAAAAAAAGATGAGTTAAAGTGGTGAATTTTGTTATGTATGGTTTACTAAAATTAAACATGCAAAAGCATTTTATGTGTACCCACTATGTGCCAGGCACTGTGCTAGGCTCTGGGTATATAACAATAAGCAAAGGCAGATGCAGGCCCTGCTCCCATGACACTTTCAGTTTAGTGGGGCAAAGGGGAAAGAAATTAGCACTCTAACACATCACATGATTAAAAGCTGAGATAAGCCTGCTGCTGGAAAGAGCATACAACAGATTGCACCTGTGCTGGGGTCCAGGCATGCTTATCTGAGGAAGTGATGCTTGAGCTTCACAGAAAGGATATGCAATTTACCTGCAAGAGGAAGGAAGGTAGACTGGTGCCATCAGAGGCAAGGGGCAGAGTCTGAAGAGAGAAAACTGGAGGAACTGGTGGGGTTAGGTGGGCCAGGTCGTGCAGGCACGGGTGTGCTGGTAAATGTTTAACAACCAGCTCCCCAGGAAAAAGCAAAAAGGCTCGGATTAGTGTTTGCCAATTTCCGTAGTGTAAATACTCCTGTTGTGGCCGATTCCAAGTCACCAATGTGACGTCAAGCAGCTTCCAAAATTCCTGATACTTTGATAATCTGCTCTGACAAATGGATACATGTGGACTCCAGCAGAGGGCTGCACCCAGCCACAGAGAAGAGTTGGGTCTTCCTGCTGAGGGCAGGGGGCAGCTACTAGTGAGTTTGGAGGGGATGAGGGAAGAGGAGGTCATGCATTTCCTAAACATCACCCTGGCTGCGGTTTACAGAGCAGCTTGGAGGCAGTTAGGGTGGGGCAAGGGGAGCACCTGGCTATGGTGCTCAGATTAGTCCAGGTGAGAGATCAGGGCTTAGATCAAGGTAGTGACGTGGAGATGAGAGAGGAGGATGGATCTGAGAGACATGTAGGTGATAAAAAGCACCTGTAGGCCGAGCACGATGACTCATGCCTGTAATCCCAGCACTTTGGCAGGTGGATCACCTGAGGTCAGAAGTTTGAGACCAGCCTTACCAACATGGTGAAATCCCATCTCTACTAACTAAAAAAAAAATTAGCTGGGTGTGATGGCGCACACCTGTAATCCCAGCTACTCAGGAGGCTGAGGCAGGAGAATCGCTTGAACCTGGGAGGTGGAGGTTGCAGTGAGCTGAGATTGCGCCATTGCACTCCAGCCTGGGTGCAGAGTGAGACTCTGTCTCAAAAAATAAAAATAAATAAATAAATAAAAAGTGCTGGTGTCATGTGGGGATATTGGATACGGTTGAGAGTGAATTGTGGGAGGGGCTGATATAAAGAATGACAGCTTTTCTGTTCAGGAAGTAACTTCAGTTGACCATCTATGACCACTGTCACCTCTCAGCAGTGTTCAGCAGCCTTTGAAAGGAGCAGCTGGCTCTAGGAAGAGCTGGGTGGTGCGGAACAAACTCACTTACTACACCCTGCATTAAACATGCAGAACGCACGCAGGCACCCAGCAACCCACGTGGGGTCTTCATTTCTGGCTCCAGGGGAGTTGCTATGAAAACATACAACCTCCTGTTTTAAATTCCCTGGTCTGAGAGTCAGCAGCCAGAACAACTGAAGGGATATTTGCATCTCCAGCCCCTCCCTCTCAAATCCCTAATCAAACGCAGCCTTGCGTGGTAGGAAAGTGGCAATTCCATGGCGGGAGACCCAGCAATGCCTTTTAGCCACCATGTAGCCTTCAAACCTCAGTTTCTTCATCTGAAAAATGGGGATGATAATAATAGTATTAATAATATTACCTGTGGGCCAGGCATGGTGGCTCATGCCTGTAATCCCAGCACTTTGGGAGGCCAAGGCAGGTGGATCACTTGAGGCCAGGAATTCAAGACCAGCCTGGCCAACATGGCAAAACCCCGTCTCTACCAAAAATACAAAAATTAGCTGGGTGTGGTGGCGCACACCTGTAATCCCAGTTACTTGGGAGGCTGAGGCATGAGAATCTCTTGAACCCGGGAGGCAGCGTGAGCCAAGATCACACCACTGTGCTCTAGCCTGGGGGACAGAGTGAGACTCTGTCTACAATAATAATAATAATAATAATTTAACAACAACATTACCTGTGGCTATAGACTGAATGTTTGTGTCTCCCCAAAATGCATATGTTGAAGGCCTAGTGTGATGGTATTCAGAGATGAGACCTCCTGGAGGTAGCTAATCAGGTCATGAGGGCAGAGCCCCCATGATGAGATTAGCATCCTTTTGAGAACAAAAAAAGAGGCTGGGCTCGGTGGCTCACACCTGTAATCCCAGCACTTTGGGAGGCCAAGGCTGGTGGATCACTTGAGGCCAGGATTTCGAGACCAGCCCACCCAATGTGGTGAAACCCTGTCTCTACTGAAAATACAAAAATTAGCCGGGCGTGGTGGTGAGCACCTGTAATCTCAGCTACTCTGGAGGCAGAAAGGCACAAGCGAGAATTGCTTGAGCCTGGGAGGCAGAGGTGGCAGTGAGCCGAGAACGTGCCACTGCACTCCAGCCTGGGTGACAGAGAGAGACCCTGTCTCAAAAAAAAAAAAAAAAAAAAAGAACAAAAAGAGAACTAGCTGTTTCTCTCTCTCTCTCTCTCTCTCTCTCTCTGCAGTGTGAGGATACAACTGGGAACTAAAGCTGGAAGATGCCAGACATTCAGCAGGGAGTTCCCTCATCAGCAGCTGGCTAACTGGGGAACTGAAAGTCACAAGGCGCTCGTTTCTGATAACTCCATGAAAATTTGCTCTGGGTCAGAAATCAATCTTTGGAGTTCTGAACATGCAGCTTTTCTCATGGGCCCTTTGGAGAACAATCAGCTACTCAGCCATCAGAGCCTTTTTTGCTGGACGGCAGGCAGGAACTGACAGCAAACCATCGTCTCTAAAACCCGCAGAAGATCAGCACCAAGTCTCCATTCTCTGAAAACGTGTGTCCATGCAGCTCTCCCAGGGGAGGTCTGCGCTGCAGTGGAAGGCCCCAGGAGCGTGGGAGCCAGCTCATCACATGAAGGAAACACAGAGTTATACCTCCAGGTGTCTAATTTGGAGCTGAGACCTATTCCTCTTTTGGCAGAGGACACTATTTCTTTTTTTTTTTTTTTTTTTTTTTTTTTTGAGACGGAGTCTTGCTCTGTCGCCCAGGCTGGAGTGCAGTGGTGCGATCTCGGCTCACTGCAAGCTCTGCCTCCCGGGTTCACGCCATTCTCCTGCCTCAGCCTCCCAAGTAGCTGGGACTGCAGGCACCCACCACCATGCCCGGCTAATTTTTTTGTATTTTTAGTAGAGACGGGGTTTCACCATGTTAGCCAGCATGGTTTCGATCTCCTGACCTCATGATCCGCCCACCTCAGCCTCCCAGAGTGCTGGGATTACAGGCGTGAGCCACCGCGCCCGGCCCAGGACACTAGATCTTTATCCCAGGCTTGTTCTGTGGGACAGTTTGTGAGTTCCAGCATCGGCTGGTTCGTGAGAGGCACCACTTGACGTGCAATGTCCCCTTTTGCCTCTCCTTCCATGCTACCAAAAGCAGCTGGTTCAGTGGCCACTGCCATCTTCCCTTGTTCCTGAGCTTTGGAGATGACTGTGTTTGCTAACCTCTCCTGCAGATGCCAGGCGGAGCGGTGACGTGACGCACGGTGGACGAGGAGCCAGGATGCCCAGCTCTGCTACCAACACAGAGTGGGAATTCGCACACCTCACATGGTGTCAGTTTCCAAATGCTGCTGTAATCAATTTCCACAAAGTGGTGGCTTAGAAAAACAGACATGTATTCGCTGACAGTTCTGGAGCCCACAAGCCTGAAACCTACGTGAGGGTTCTAGGGGAAGATCCTCATTTGCCCCCTCCCAATTTGGTAGTTCTGGGTGTTCCTTGGCTTGTGGACTCATCACTCCAATCTCTGCATCTGTCTTCACATTGCTTTCCCTGCTTCTCTGCGTGTCCATTCTCTGCATGTCTAATTTGTAAGGATATGAGTGATTGCATTTAGGGCCTACTTGGGTTATCCAGGGAGATCCCCTCATCTCAAGAAAATTGATTTAATCATGTCTGCAAAGACCCTTGATCCAGATAACATTCACAGGTTCTAGGGATTTGATTGGGATATCTTTGGGGTGAGGGGGGATATTTTTCAGCCTGCCACACCCACTTCCCTTCTTCTGGCCTCTTCCAGAAAATGATGGCCCCTCTGAGCCCCGAGTTCCCCTTCAGCTTCGAAGTTCTGCAGGTGACCCTCAGGCAGCCTAGCCTGCATCGCCAAGTTCACGACAATGTTATCTCAATAGAGTACCTGATATTTTTTTAAAGCACTTTCCCATCTGTTATTTTGCTTCGTGCTCCTGATCACCTCTCAGGGCACACAGGGCAATTAATATTAAACCCATTTAATTGATGAAACAACTGAGGCCCAAAAACTCCTAACTCACTTTCTCCTTGAGTTAGTCAGCTAATGGGAACCAGGAGCAGGCCAGGTGGTTTCCCAGGGCATGCTTTTTTTTTTTCTCTCTCTCTCTCATTGTATATAGCCTTTCACCACCACAGGCTTTGTTCTGGAAGCCCAGGAAGGTGGGCAAGTCAAAGCTTGTCATGTAGATCCAAGCCCACCCTGAATCCCTGATTCATATTCCCTGGAGAGTGTGGCAGGAACTTCATTTGCACTCCCTGTGGTCCCAGGTGGCAGGTAAGCTCCCAGTCTCTGGCTGTACACTGTTAGAGACCTCTTCTTCCCGTGGGTAGCTTCCCAAGCAAGGGGGTTTTCCCAGACCTCAAGAACTGCAGGACTATAAGACATTAGCAGAATTAGACAGATCTGCCTGGCCTCCGGGCCAAAAAAAGATTTCAGTTGTTTCAGGACAGATTAAATTCAGGACTGGGAATAGGGCAGGGGAGGTCTTTTTTCACAGTCCCACCTGCCTGTGACTTGCAGATCTGGACGAAGAATTTCCTGTCCTAACTAGGCCTCAGTTTCCCTGAAATAACATCGATTAGGTGGGAGTGGGTGAGGGTGAGTAGGATTTCCTCTTACCCCCAGCCCTTTTCAATCTAATTCAGAAATGAGGATGAAGCCAAGTGTTTGGAGTTCTTGCGAAGAAAAGATACAACAGCCACACAAGGTATTATTAACTTTATTACTTGTCAGGAAGAGGTGGGGGAAGCAGTTAAGATTCGGCTAGATGAGAGGTGAGTGTACTGCATTACAATCTCTGGAGGGTGTGGTGGGCATATGAGCTGGAAATGACCATTATTTATTTACTACTTTTGTTAAGTGCCTGTAATGTGCTGGGTGCTATGCTGGATGTGTGTGTAACACAGACACATAAACCATTCAGGGTCAACCTTGCGTGGGTGGGAGGAGGTTAAAAGCACTTGCATCTTCTTCTCCCTGAAAACAGAAACATCTTCCTCCTTGGCCTACCATGGTGCCAGCAATCTCCAGCATTAGCGATGGCTCCTTGGGGGTAACCTGCAGAAGCTTCTTAACTGGGTTAAGGCATCTTATTACCTTGCAGGAGTAAGGCAATCGCCAGCTCACTGATAGTACACAATGATTTCGCTCATTCCATCCACTCTTGGCCATTGGTGCAGCAGGAAGGGCCTTGGGGTCCTCCAGTTTGGACAGTGGGGAGGACTCGGCCCTGGGCTGACAGATTGCTGCTTGGCAGGTTTATGGGAGCCAGGCGTCAGCATGGTGTGACGTGGGGAGGCAAGAGTCAATGCCAATGCAGGCAGCCCCCTGCCACCAAGCAAAGCGGCTTACAGACTTCGGAGAGGAAACAAAACATCTACATGCAAATGTTGAACCAGATTTCAGAGCAAGAGAGCAACTTCAAGAGCCAAGGCAGTTCCAACTACCAGGTGTTTAATACCTTTTCAGCTTGGGTGGATCATGGATCTCTTTGAGAAACTGAGGAGACAGACTTGGATTCTCTCTCTCTCTCTCTCTCTCTCCCCCACCTCCCCCTCTCTTGCACCTTCTTCTCCCTGCAAACAAAAGCAGAGTCTTGCTCTGTCACCCAGGCTGGAGTGCAGTGGTGCCACCTTGGCTGACTGCTAGCCTTGAACTCCTAGGCTCAAGTGATCCTCCTGCCTCAGCCTCCCAAAGTGTTAGAATTACATGTGTGAGCCACCACACCTGGCCTGGATCCTCTCTTTTGTAGAAAATGCACTTGCATAGCAAACACACGCACACACACACACACACACACATACACACCTCTCACTTTTTTTAATGAAATGTCAGGGTGTCTGCTGATGCCTGAAGCACATCCGAGGGCCGCAGTTAGGTATTCTTCTTTGGAAGTGCTCAACAACCCTGGGAGGTAGGTGTGGCAGGGTCTCTTTTCATACACCGTAAAACAGAGACCCAAAGGCAGCTCGCGACTTGCTCAGGTCATGTATTAGTGAGCATCAGAGGCAGGCCAGGACCCCCAATTGCACAGGTCTAGGAAGCACCATTTCATCCAAGTCTATGTTGCATGCCAAAGAGTGTCACTGACAGAGAACACAGTGACACCACTGCTACCACCCTGGAGTTAGGCGGTGCAGCAGCCCTAGCGGACCTCAGCCAGGTCTTCTGATAACCATTTACAGGCATATATGCAAAAAGCCCCACTGGGTGACAGAGGTAAGGAGTCCTGGGGGGGGATCAGAGAGGGATGCAATTGCCGAAGACTTGGATGCCTAAGCTTGCAAATGGAAGACTATTTCTAAATCATTTATTCACTCCACAGCTTCATAGGTGGAGGTGGTTCATATGTGAATTTCAGTTCCCCTTCCCCCCGACCTAGAGTAAAATCCACACTCTTATTTATTTATTTATTTATTTTGAGATGGAGTTTCACTCTATTGCCCAGGCTGGAGTACAGTGGCATCTCGGCTCCCTGCCACGTCTGCCTCCCAGGTTCAAGCAATTCTCCTGCCTCAGCCTCCCAAGTACCTGGGATTACAGGTCACCGCCACCGCGCCAAGCTAACTTTTTGATTTATACTAGAGACGGGGTTTCACCAAGTTGGACAGGATGGTCTCGAACTCCTGACCTCAAGTGATCTGTCCACCTCGGCCTCCCAAAGCGCTGGGATTACAGGCATGAGCCACCGCACCTGGCCAAAATCCACACTCTTCATAGTGATCTCTGTGGCTCAGCAGGGACCCCTCCATGCCTCTCTGTCTCTCCTCTCTCTTGCCACTGCCTTTCTTGTTCATTACACTCCAGCAACCCTGACCTTCTGTCAGTTCCTAGCACTTGCCAAGCTTTCCCCACCCCAGGGCCTTTGCACTTGCTGTTCCTCCTGCCTTGGAAGATTCTAGCCCTGGCTGTTCCCAGGGCTGGCTCCATCTCATCCTTCAGCTCTCATCTTGAATGTCACTTTCTCAGAGAGATCTTCTTTGACTTTATCTAAGAATATCCCTCCACTATTCTCTAGCCATCTGTTTCTTCTTAGCACGTATAACAATCTGTAACTGTTTTATGTCTTAATTTGCTTATGTATTTATTATCTATCTCTCCCTTGATCATAGAAAACATGGTAAAGATTGTAGCTACGGTGTCCTGTTCACCATTCTATCCCTAGCCCCTAGCACGTATTAAGGGTTCAATGATTGCAGACTGAGTGACTGAAAGGCATGTTTGGAAGCAGAAGTATTCCTCGGCCACCACTTTATCTTACTTAGTGCAGTAATGCAATCAACATTTGGCTCCTGCTGTGATGCTACCCTGATCTTGGGCTGGTGAAAGCGTGACTCTCCAAGATGAGCCATCCAAGAAACCACATAGAAAAGATCAAGGTCCCATAACTTCAGCTTGGGGAAGCAAGAACAAATGCGGCATTCCTCACTTAAGAAAGAAGAGGCTGTGATGCTTGCTAAAAAAAAAAAAAATCTTGTCAACTGGATCCATCATCAAAGGAAACTGCCCCATGGACAGTTTTATGACGTAGTCTGAAGCACAGGAAATGGGCGGCACGGGAGCATCGGGGGACTTTTAGAAGTTGTATTGCTTTCTTAAGAAAATGCTGCTGGCTTCTGGAACTGCAGTTTAATTAAATTCAGTTGGCTGGATACCTTCAAAGGCTGTTCCAGGTCTTCACCAGCCCTCACAGACGCAGGCATCTTCTGAGCAAATGTGTGAGCGAGAGAGCGGTGAAGCAGTCTCTGGCAAGACAAGGCAGGCATTCTCCAATCCTGGATCATCACACCCTGGCATGCGGCAGGGCAGGTGGCCAAGGACCTGAGCGTCCAGATCTTCCTCCACCCACCCCGCCCGGTCTCCATGTGTGACAATGGAGGGGAGACAATGCTGTCTTCATAGAGGTAGTGCAGAGATCAGGGCTATCAGAGGGGCCTGCAAAGGTGCACACAGACCCACTTTGGTCAATTTCTCAGCGGTGAAATCCGATGCAGGTTCTCCCAGGGTGACTCGCTGCCACCCCAGGGATGGAGTCTGCAGGTTTCTAGGGGCTGGTCCCCCAGGGAAGGAAGGTCTGAGGGCCACAGGAGCATTTTGGGAACTTGAGCTCTTCCAAACCAGTCTGTAACACAGAAGACGCTAGAAAGAACACTAACTGGGTCAGAGATGCAGTCCAGACACCATGGGGCATTTTGATTATCTTGATAAGATGTGAACTCAAACATAGACCCTGTCAGATGAAATGTCTCAGAAAAGGCAATTTTCTGTTCAATCTAACTTTTAATTTAAAAAATAATAATAACAGGCAGGGCATGGTGCTTCACACCTGTGATCCCAGCACTTTGGGAGGCTGAGGTGGGAGGATCACCTGAGGTCAGGAGTTTGAGACCAGCCTGGCCAACATGGTGAAACCTTACCTCTACTAAAACTACAAAAAAATTAGCCAGGTATGGTGGCGCATGCCTGTAATCCCAGCTACTCGGGAGGCTGAGGCAGGAGAATTGCCTGAACCCAGGAGGTGGAGGTTGCAGTGAGCCGACATTGCACCACTGCACTCCAGCCTGGGCAACGGAGTGAGACTGCATCTCAAAAATAAAAACAAAAATAAAAATAAAAAATAATAATAACAAGCAAAAATCTCACCCCCATTTCCTCACTTCCCAAAGAACTGAGAAAATAGCCTCTGGTCTCCAGGAAAACAAAACCAAACGCAAGTCCACCATCAGACTGAGCTGACCTTGGCTGTGCACCCGTGCAGAGCCCAGGACTATGCTAGGCGAGTTCACACCCTTGATCTCATTTGATTGTGTCGACAATGTTGAGAAAGAGATTTTGTTAAGCCCATCTTCCAGATGAGGAAATCGAGGCATGCCAAGGTAATTGTCACTCTCTCAAGATCACTCAGCTTGTAAGTAGCCAGAAGTATAAATTGAGATGATTTGAGATGCATTTGGCATTACTTTTTGGCAACATACTGCTATTGATTGTTGGCAGTTTGGGGTACTGTGGATACAAGAGTTTTTTTAAAAAATGCAGTCCCTGTCTTGAAAAAGCTCACTCTTTCTTTGACTTTTTTTGTTTGTTTGTTTTGTTTTTGTTGAGACAGGGTTTTGCTCTGTCCCCCAGGCTGGAGTGCAGTGGCATGATCTCAGCTCACTGTAGCCTCCACTTCCCGGGCTCAAGCGATCCTCCCACCTCAGCTTCCCGAGTAGCTGGGACTACAGGCATGCACCACCATGTCCAGCTAATGTTTGTACTTTTTGTAGAGACGGGATCTTGTCACCTTGCCCAGGCTGGTTTCAAACTCCTGGGCTCAAGTAATCCACCTGCCTCAGCCTCCCAAAGTGCTGGGATTACAGGTGTGAGCCACTGCACATAGCCTGTTTGACATTTATGATTGCATTTTACATATTGATGAATACATTTGTCTTGTTCCCTAATTTTGCTGCAAACTCTTCCAGAGTAGAGGCCTAGCCGGGCGCGGTGGCTCACGCCTGTAATTCTAGCACTTTGGGAGGCCGAGGTGGGTGGATCACGAGGTCAGGGGTTCAAGACCAGCCTGGCCAACATAGAGAAATCCCGTCTCCACTAAAAATACAAAAAATTAGCTGGATGTGGCAGCAGGCGCCTGTAATCCCAGCTACTTAGGAGGCTGAGGCAGGAGAACTGCTTGAACCCAGGAGGCAGAGGTTGCAGTGAGCAGAGATTGCACCACTGCACTCCACCCTGGGCAACAGTGTAAGACTCCGTCTCAAAAACAAAACAAAACAAAAAACAGAGTAGAGGCCTCACCTCAAAGTTTCCCAGGTACAGACCATAAATCCCTTGGGCAGTTTGATAGAACTTTTTAGAATCGTGCTTTTCTTTCTTCTTTTCTTTTCTCCTTTCCTTCCTTTTTTTTTTTTTTTTTTTTTTTTTTGACAACGTCTTGCTCTGTCTCCCAGGCTGGAGTGCAATGGTGTGATTTTGGCTCACTGCAACCTCCGTCTCCCAGGTTCAAGTGATTCTCCTGCCTCAGCCTCCTGGGTAGCTGGGATTACAGGCGTGTGCCACCATGCCCAGCTAATTTTTGTATTTTTAGTAGAGACAGGGTTTCACCATATTGGCCAGGCTGTTCTTGAACTCCTGACCTCAAGTGATCCGCCAGCCTTGGCCTCCCAAAGTTCTGGGATTACAGGCCATGAGCCACCGCACTTGGCCCATGCTTTACAATGTATAAAATAAAGCACAGGATTGCCAAGGAAATCACTTAGACGGTAATACCGATACTGAAATATTAAAAACCAACGTTGTAAAATAGTAACAGGTAAGCTTATTTATTATCCACTAAGTAGCAAGATCTAACCCTGGTCTATCTACTACTGTAACTTCCAAGGAGTAAGGAGCACAACAATATTTTGATATATCTGCAGCAATTGATGATGATACACACACATCTGTGATTTGCATGGGTGCCAAAGTCACAGGTACTGCTGATACCACGGCAGTTTGTCACTTAGATTCCTAATAGAAGAAAATGTTGCCATTTGATCAGAAGTTAGTGCAAAGCCAGGCACGGTGGCTCATGTCTGTAATCCCAGCACTTTGGGAAGCTGAGGTGGGTGGATCACCTGAGGTCAGGACTTCGAGACCAGCCTGGCCAACATGATGAAACCCCATCTCTACTAAAGATACAAAAATTAGCCAGGTGTGGTAGCACACACCTGTAATCCCAGCTACTTGGGAGGCTGAGGCAGGAGAATCACTTGAACCTGGGAGGTGGAGGTTGCAATGAGCTGAGATCGCGCCATTGTACTCTGGCCTGGGCAAAGAGTGAAACTCTGTCTCAAAAAAAAAAAAAGAGAGAAGTTAGTGCAAATAAAGATGTCATTTTTTTTCCCGGCTTAAATTTATGGACCCCTGAATTCTACCTGTGCAAGGGTCCGAGGACTTCATGTTAGGGCTCCTGTTCATCAAGTGGCATTTCGCCCCAGTGTGCCCTTCTTACCAGCACCGAGGGCTGCTGAGCATCTCAGTAACCGAGCTGGGAAGGACGTGCCTTGGGTCTTAAACTTTCCATGATTGAGTGAATGGCTGCTCAGTTTTTCCATGTCATTGGGGAGGTTACGGGTACATGTCAAATTCCTGGTGGCGGCATTTGGGAATTGAGCCGTAAATGAAGGCTGGAGGGCAGAATGGTCAAGGGCATATCACAGAGTCACAGGAGACCTAATTTCACACTTGGAACCCCCTGGCTATTTAGCTGTGTGTCCTTGGGCAGGTTAGGAACGGGTCAGGTCTCAGCTCTGTCACCTGCGCAATGGGGCTGAAGACCCTGCTCCTGGGTTTGCTGGGAGGACTCTGCGAGATAAGAGATGGAACATGTGGATACACCATTGGCATATGATGAGCACTCAGTGTAAAGCGACTATTTGGCACCACCCCTTACTTCATTGTTTTATCTAGTACCTCTCTCCAAAGCTCGTGGAGTGCAACAGACAGCATTTGAGTTAGACCTTTGCAGATCGCTGCTGCTTTGTTCTCACTTGGAATCAGCTCACAGCTGGTAGCGTCCCCTCATGGGAGCTCTCAGAAAATTCGTCTCTTGCTCCCCATCCCTGGCCCCAACTTGAGTCATGCCCCAGGAATTTGGGAGAGGGCACCTTTAGCCAGAGGTGTGGCGATTTTTCCTTTCTTTCTCTTTCTCCCTTCCTTCTCTTTTGTTCTTTTTCTCTCTTTCCTTCCCTTCCTTCCTCCCTCCCTCTTTCTTTCCTTCTTCCTTTTCTTTCTCTTTCTCTGTTTCTTTTTTTCTTTCTTTCTCCTTCCATCCTCTCTCTCCTTTCTCCCTTTCTTTTCCTTCCTTCTTTCCCTCCCTTCCTCTCTTTCTTTCCCTCCCTCCCTCAGTCCCTCCCCTCTATCCCTTCCCTCCTTCCCTCCCTCCCTCTCTTCCTTCCTTCCTTCCTTCCCTCTTTTTCTTTTCTTCTTTTCTCCCTTCCTTTCTTTCACCTTCTTTTTGTAATTGTGCCGAGTTGCTGAGTGAATCATTAAGGGAGCGAATTCCAAGTGCATGAGCGTCTCTGTGTTTCCCGGGACGGGTTTGGGCCAAGACAAACCTCTGTGATGCCAACAGCAGTTGCTTGAACAGTGGAGCTCAGAGCTGGCTTCCCGGCGCGGCTTGCAGGGGCTCTGTTTGAACTTTCTCCTCACTCCTTCCACCCGGTGATTAAAGGAGCCACATGTAACTTTCTGCTTAGTCCTCTTTCTCCTTCTTTCCCGGTGCACACCCTGGGAAAGGCTCTGCGAAGTCCCACAGTGTTTCTTTAGGAGACTGGGCGGCCCCTTGATTTATGTTCACTTGGCAACGTAAAATTGAAATGGCCTGAGAACGCTGAATAACTGGAAAAGGGAGATGGAGAGGAGGCCTCTGGGTGTCTGATTCCATGTAGCTCATGCCTGGCCCTTCCCCCATAGACCAGAGCCACGGACCTTGGAGTCCATGGGCAAAAGGAAAAGCAAATGAGGTGGCTGGAGTTGGAAAAGGAAGTCCATAATTGTTCAGAGAAACTAGCATCATCTGTTTTTTCTGGGAGCCTGACGACTTTGTATTTTTTCCTCCTTCTTCCTTTCTCCTTCTCTGTCTTTTCTCTAGGGATCGCCTACCCATTTTGGATTTAATGCATAACCCATGGGGAAAAAGCAGAAATTTTAATCCCCAATCCGGCCCATGGTAGGGGCTCCATAAATGTTAGTTGAGTTAAATACTTTTTTATAAAAGAAGTTGGGGCCAGGCACGGTGGCTCATGCCTGTAATCCCAGCACTTTGGGAGGCCGAAGCAGGCAGATCACTTGAGGTCAGGAGTTCGACACCAGCCTGGCCAACATGGTGAAACCCCTGCCACTACTAAAAATACAAAAATTAGCCGGGTGTGATGGTGCACACCTATAATCCCAGCTACATGGAGGCTGAAGTGGGAGGATCGTTTGAACGCAGGAGGCAGAGGTTGCAGTGAGCCAAGATCGTGGCACTGTACTCCAGCCTGGGTAACAGAGCAAGACTCTGTCTCAAATCATAATAATAATAAATAAAAGAAGTTGAAAGTCAACTTTTTTTGTTTGGTTCTGTGAAGTGTCTTGCCTGGGCCTGCAGAACCTGGGCTCATATCCCTCTGAAAGCACGGCTTGCATCCCATATAAACACTTGTGTCTGTTCTCAAATTACATCTTGAGCTATTTGAGGGCAGGGACTCTTCTTCCCTCCTTGACTCTTTCTTTCCACAAATATTTATTGAACACCTACTGTGTGCCATCATTATCTCCCTTCCACTCCACCCTAACTCTTAGCATGTCTGTCTTTGAATGTTCGGGTCTCAGTGTTACATGAATAAATAAATGAATGGAAAAATGGAGTTTTAGGTGGGACTCCAGGAAGTGGACCAGGGTCTGAGGTTCTCCTGGAAGGCTTACATGTTGTTAACATCTTAGAATTGGGGCCAGGTGCAGCGGCTCAGGACTGTAATCCCAGTGCTTTGGGAGGTTGAGGCAGGAGGACTGCTTGAGGCAAGGAGTTTCAGACCAGCCTAGGCAACAGAGTGAGACTCTGTCCCTACAAAATTATAAAAATAAAATAAAATGAATTAGCCAGGCATGGTTATGTGTTCCTGTAGTCCCAGCTACTTGGGAGGCTGAGGTGGGAGGATGCCACGAGCCCAGGACTTCAAGGCTGCAGTGAGCTATGGTTGTGCCACTGCACTCCAGCCTGTGTGACAAAGCAAGACCCTGTCTCTGGAAAAATAAAAAAAATCTTAGAATTGGGATGGAAGGCAACAGAGAGACAAGCTGGTCTCGGGTAGGAATAAGGACTGATAGTGATCAGTACCAACTTGGCTGCCATTTTGCCTTATGACTGGAAGATGTAACTCTTTGGACTGCGGTTGTTCTATCCCTAAAACGAAAGCAACCTCAAGATTTCTTGCAGATTTAGAGTTCTAGGGTTCTCCAGAAACATTTACCCCTAAAACCAATAAAGTCAGATCCTTCCATAAAAGAATTATGACACCACCAGATTCGTTCCCTGCACTTTCTCTTCTTGGACTGTCTCTTCTTAGTCTCCCTTGGAACTGGATTTGTCTTTTCTTGTTCAAGAATCTATACTGGCTCCCAGTTGCCTATCATATCTAATGTGCCTTCCTCTCCTTGGCTTTCAAAAAATACACAGTCTGTGCACAGCCTACAAATCTCTCTGACATGCATCCCAGCACACAGCAGTGGAAATCCTCCATTCCAGCGAGGCTGTTTCCTCTCTGCCCCGACTTCCCTTCAGACCTTTACATGTGGTTCCCTCATGGAGTGCCCCTTCCTGTTCCTTTTATGATATCTCAATCCTCCTGATGTCATAAAGTTTCCAATTGGAGCCAAATTTAAGTTGGTTTTGAATAGAACATCCAAAACAAGGACTTACTCCAGGAAAAAAAAAATTTACTCATATTTCCAGGCTCAAAACAAACTCTGTGATTCTCTTGGTTAATTTCCTTCCAGTCTTTTTTCTTTGGAGATCTGAGCAGAATTTTAAAGGATGAACTCCACAGCTTACATAGCCATCACCTTTGGTTGGTTGGACATGGAGGTTGCTTCTAATCTTTCACCATAATCTACATGTCATGACGAACATCCTGTAACTAAATCTTTTTATATGTCTTTAATTATTTCCTTGGGCTAAATTCCTAACAGGTGAATCATCAGGATTAAAGGCTCTTTGATGATGGGGGTGTAGGGTTGGAGGAAGAGGAACCACGCTGTGATCTAAATCCTTCTGTGAGTCCATGGGGCACACTGAGTGAGAAAGTGACAACCTCCATCTTTTTCTTTGGGAACTGGCTGGTTGAGTGGGTGTCCCAGCACCTTTGCATCCCTGCCTATCATTTTTCTGCCCAACATCAAGTTTCTAAGACTTCTAGAAGGTTCTTCAAAGGCAATAGGTAATGGAAAATAAACAGCCAGCATAGCTTTAGTCAGTGGCAACATTTGCCATGCAGTGGCTGAGGATTCTGGAGCTGAGACTCTGCTGAGTCTGTCCCCTCCATTATCCCCACCCCCAAACACCCCCATTCCCCACTCTTGGGTTGATGGACTATGGCACTTGGACAGACACATGTGATTGACTGTGGTATTAAGAAAATATGTATGACACAATGGTTTTTAGCTTTTTCCAGAGATATTTATATCACACAAATGGCATGTTGGTTTCTTTTTTTTTTTTTCCATCTCAACCGCTAAGAATGAATAAATCAATTGTCTTAATCAGGCTAATGGAGAGTGCATGGGCTAGAAAGATAGGTGGGAGGGGCTCTTCATCTGAGCCTGTTGCTCCCTTAGCAGGGGTAGAGGGGCCTGGCAAAGTCCCATCATTATCTCTGGGCCTCTGTTTCCCTGTCCTTGGGATGGGCATCTGACCACTCATGACTTTGCAGGATAAAGATTGTCAGAAGCATTTGGAGTTCCTTGGAAGAAAGTAGCTGCATGAATTTTTAATCCTCTATTTTCAGCTCTTTGGAGCCGTGTGTAGGAGCAGGGCTGTAAACACAGAGAACTCACCGCTACATTCTAGTTTATAAGGTTTTTGTCTCACACAATCCCACAGACCTGACCTTAAGAACAACTCAAAATGTGGGCGAAACGCAGTTTGTTGTGGTCGTCGTTATCACATAAAAATTAATGGCTTGGCAAACACAAGGATCATCCTGTCACGCTGAGGTCATGTTTACACCAAGCAAATATATTTCAAGGTTCCTAGAGTTTCAGCAGCACTGCGAGGCAGAATCAACACAATTCCCAAACAAGACTCAGAATCCGGTGCCAGATTCGCCCTGGTTCCAGAGGGAGACATTAGTGAGTATTAATTCTGCAACTAGAATGCCATCCATTTCCAAATTCCTTATGGCTGAAGCAGGTTTTTTTGTTTTTGAGACAGAGTGTTGCTCTGTCGCCCAGGCTGGAGTGCAATGGTGCAATCTCGGCTCACTGCAACCTCCATCTCCCGGGTTCAAGTGATTCTCCTGCCTCAGCCTCCTGAGTAGCTGGGACTACAGGTGCCCACCATCATGCCCAGCTAATTTTTGTATTTTTAGTAGAGATGAGATTTCACCATGTTGGCCAGGCTGGTCTTGAACTCTTGACCTCAGGTGATCCACCCACCTTGGATTCCCAAAGTGCTAGGATTACAGGCGTGAGCCACAGTGCCCAGCCTGAAGCAGGTTTTTTAGTTCCTAACTTATTGAGGCCTGCTAGTGCCACTGATCAGTGAAAAAAAGAAAAGGAAAATTCATAAGGTCATAGGATCCACACTTGGATCTCATTCATTGCTTATGCATTCATTCACCAAATATTTATTGAAGTGGGCCAGGGCCTGAGATTCTCCCGGAGGCTTACATGTGGTTAACATCTTAGAACTGGGGCTGGGTGCGGTGGCTCAGGCCTGTAATCCCAGTGCTTTGGGAGGTTGAGGCAGGAGGACTGCTTGAGGTTAGGAGTACCAGACCAGTCTGGGCAACATAGTGAGACTCCATCTCTACAAAAAAATTAAAATAAAAATAAATTAACCAAGCATGGTTGTGTGTTCCTGTAGTCCCAGCTACTTGGGAGGCTGAGGGGGGAAGATGTTATCAGCCCCGGAGGTCAAGGCTGCAGTAGCTATGATTGTGTCACTGCACTCCCTAAAGTCTCTACCAGGGACTGTGCTAAGTGCTGGGGACACAGTGGGTGGCAAAAGCAGAATGGTCCCTTCCTAGGGGAAGGCTGTAGTCAGGTCAAGAAGATGGACATTAATCAGTAATTGCAAAAGGAAATGTAAAATTACAACCAAATTCGGAGCTGTGAAAGGAAGGCTGGGGGACAGATCATTGTCAGAGGAGGATCTGAGGTAGCCTTGGGGTACAAGTGGGCAGAACCCAGTGGGAGGATGGGAAGGAGGAAGGCACTGCATAAGCCAAGGTCCATGGTAAGACGGAGGGGCAATTTGGGGATATGAAAGTCCAGAGTAGCAAGAAGGAAGGGGAGAGAAGTATAAGATGGATCTAGTCTATGGCCATACCACCCTGAACTCACCCCATCTCATCCAAAAGATGGAGCTAGGCACACCCACTGGGATGGCAAACATTATTATTGTTACTATTATTTTGAGACAGAGTGTTGCTCTGTTGCCCAGGCTGGAGTGCAGTGGCACAATCTCGGCTCACTGCAATCTCCATCTCCCAGGATCAAGCAACTTCTCCTGCCTCAGCCTCCCAAGTAGCTGAGACTACAGGCACACGCTACCATGCCCAGCTAATTTTTGTATTTTTAGTAAAGACGGGGTTTCACCATATTGGTCAAGCTGGTCTCGAACTCCTGACCTCAGGCAATCCACCCCGCTTGGCCTCCCAGAGTGCTGGGATTACAGGCATGAGCCACCGTGCCCGGCGCAAACATTTTTTTTTTAACGGAAAATAACAAGTGTTGGTTGGCAAGGATGTAAAAAATTGGAGCCCTGGTGCACTGCTGGTGAAAATGTAAAATGGGACAGTCACTGCGGAAAATAGTGTGGCGGTTCTTTGACAAGCTAAACACAGAGTTACTGCAGAACCTAGCAGTTCCACTCCTAAGTATGTACCCCAAACAATTGAAAACAAAGGTTCAGGCCAGGCGCGGTGGCTCACACCTGTAATCCCAGCACTTTGGGAGGCCAAGGCAGGGGAATCAGGAGTTGAGGTCCTGACTGAGGTCAGGAGTTCGAGACCAGCCTGGCCAACATGACAAAACCCCTTCTCTACCAAAAATACAAAAATTAGCCAGGCATGATGGCGCACTCCTGTAATCCCAGCTACTCGGGGGGATGAGGCAGGAGAATCGCTTGAACCCGGGAGGCAGAGGTTGCAGTGAGCCGAGATTGTGCCACTGAATTCCAGCCTGGGGAACAGAGGGAGACTCTGTCTCCAAAACATAAATAGATAGATAGATAAATAAACAAATAAATAAATGCAAATATTCAAATGAAAACTTACCCACAATTGTTCATAGAGCACTATTCACAATAGCCCAAAGGTGGAAACAACCCAAATGACCACTAGCCAGTGAATGGATCAACAAAATGTGGTCCATCCAGGCAATGGAACAGCACTGAGCCATAAGAAGAAAGGAAGCACTGGCATGCGCTACAGCATGGATGAGCCTTGAACACAGATGCTGAGTGGGAGAAGCAGACACAAAGGTTATACATCGTAGGATTCCACTTACATGAAATATCCAGAACAGGCAATCCATAGAGACAGAGAGCAGATTGGCAGCTGCCAGGGGCCAACGGGAGGGCAGAATGGGAAGTGACTGCTAATGGGTACCAAGATTCTGTTTGGGGTGATGGAAAACTTCTGGACCTGGCCAGGCATGGTGGCTCACCCCTGTAATCCCAGCAGTCTGGGAGGCCAAGGTGGGTGGATCACCTGAGGTCAGGAGTTCAAGACCAGCCTGGCCAACATGGTGAAACCCTGTCTCTACTAAAAATACAAAAATTAGCCAGGCATGGTGGCAGGCACCTGTAATCCCAGCTACTCAGGAGGCTGAGGCAGGAGAATCACTTGAACCTGGGAGACAGAGGTTACAGTGAGCCAAGATCATGCCACTGCACTCCATCCTGGATGACAGAGTGAGACTCTGCCTCAAAAAAACAAAACAAAACAAACAAATTTTAAAAAAAAGATGGTGGCAGCTCACACCTGTAATCCCAGCAACTGGGGAAGCTAAGGCAAGAGGTGTGGCAGCTCACACCTGTAATCCCCAGCAACTGGGGAAGCTTGAGGCCAGGAGTTCAAGACTAGTCTGGGCAACATGATGAGATTTGATCTCTACAGAAATAAAAATAAAAATTAACTGGGCATGGGGGCAAGCACCTGTGGTCCCAGCTACTCAAGAAGCTGAGGCAGGAGGATTGCTTGTGTCCAGGAATTCAAGGCTGCAGTGAGCTACGATCACACTGCTGCACTCCAGCCTGGGCAACAGAGGGAGATCATGTCTTTAAAAAAAAAAAAAAAAAAAGATGGCGCTAGAGAGACAGTTGATACAGGGTATGGATGGTGACCATCATTGATCATCATGGCTGCTGGTGGGGAGTGGATGGGAGTGGGAACAGCATTAAGAGGAAGGCCAGTGATGAGGCGGGGACAGTGGTCCAGGAGGAAGATGCAGGTGGCCTGGACCAGGGGGCACACAGTGAGCCACGTGTGTCAGGCAAAACCAAGAGGGCTTAGTGACGATCTGGATGCACAATCATTCAAAATAGACTCAACTCTGCCCCTCCTATTCAGCACCTGTATGCACTTATGGATGGGAGGAGAGTGTTGGAGGGAGAAAGTACATGTTCTCATAGGGATGCTGAAGAACAGGTCAGAAGACCCCTGGCTTCAAATTTTGACTTTTTCATTGCCAGATCCCGAGAGAGTAACTTCGTTTCTTTGTGCCTCTGTTCCTTCCCCTGTAAAATCAAGGCCCCAACATGCACTTCATAGGTCGTTGTGAGACGGGGACAACAGCACCTGCCCTGGCTACCTCCTAGGGCTCTTGGGAGACCCAAATGAGTTGTTAATCCTTCAAGGACAACACAGATCACGTTGCTAGGCTGATGTCATTGCTTTTGGAAAGCAGGTCCCTTGAACAGATTCTCCCAAAGCAGTGACTTTAGGAACATCTCGAAGGCGACAGATTCCAGTTGTTAAGGCTGCGATGAAATAGCAGAAGACTCTGGGAAGCAGCGTGCGACGAGTGGCAAAGTAGCCCCTAAGGCTCTTTCTTCTGTGTTCGCCCCGCCCCCTCCGGCGTGGGCCCCGCCCCGACTAAGCCCCACCCAGGCCCCGCCCCCGATGTTAGCGCAAGCCACGCCTCCTCAGCTCCCAGCCTTCTGGGTCCGAGGCTCCCACCTGCGCTAAGCGCTTGGTACCAGGGAGGGAATGGGAGGACGCTTGCGGGATAGGGAGGCGGGGGCTGGAAATTGGCAGGGTGAGAACTGGGGAAACTAGTTTGGGACGCAGCCCTCCTTGTCCCCCTTCTTCATTCACCCCCTTGTTGAGGCCCTTGGCTTTTGCATAATGTAAGTACTTATTTAATGCGTGTGCTGGCTCGAGAGCTCTGCATTTGTCTTTCTGTCCTTCATATGCCAGTGTACCTCCGCCTTCTGTCTGTCTAGGTGGGAGCTCCTGGAGAGGAGGGTGCTTCCCAGCAGTTCCTGTTCGACCCCCAGCCCCGGGCCAAGGGCACAGAGAGAGAGACAGAGAGGCTGGGGCTGCGGTGGGGGTGGGGAGGTGGGAGCTGGGGCGGGGCGGGGGGAGCGAGGGGGAGGAATGAGAGCACCATATGACAGGCTTGTGGAACCACATCTGATGCCAACTTGGATGCTGTCCTTTTCCTCCAATAAAAGGAACTTTTCACTTGTTTTTCAGACACCCTTTAAAAAAATGTATTTAAAGAGGCTGGTTCCTATCCATCCGACTGGAGGCATCTCAGTGCAAGAGCAAAGCTAAGTCCTGCACACGCACCTCCCCTCCTCCTCCTCCTTCTCCCCCCAGGTTTTCCCGAATGTATCTACTCCGGTTACAACTAGACGCGGCCCCTCCCCCACCTGCCTCCCCCCTTCCTTCCCTCGATCGTGGAGGGAGCGTTCTCTGTGCCTTCCCAAGTCCCCGTGGGGTCCTTCTATGTTGGAGTGGGGTGAGGGGGGGAGGTTCATATAACGAAGGCCAGAAAGAACAAATTAGATAATCGAAAGAATTATAGTAATTGCTTTCACTTTCCCCCGCCCGCTCAGCGGATTCCCTCCCCCGCCCCTCCCCTGGTTTTTCTGTCTGTCGGGAATACTCGGTCTTTCCGACCCCCTCCCCTCCCCCAGGTTCCTCCTCTCCTCTCCCCTTGCTCGCGCGTTCCCTCTCTTCCTCCGTTTTCTGGTGTGCTGGAACGTTCAGCGGAATATGATGAATGATCACCTGTCACAGCTTGTTTATTATAATGCAGGCAATCAATTACACATCCCCAACGCTGGCCGGCCCGCAGGAAATTTATATGCTCAGCACAAACCAATGTGAAAATGGAATCTCATTTGCCAAATGTCTTTCTCCCCGTACAGCACGATGATTACAGTCTGTGTTTGTTTCAACAGTCGTGTACAACTGACAGTGCCATCATTTACTGCCTGGCTCAGGTCACGTTACTCTAAGGCTTTATTTATGGTGTTACGAAGGGCAGCACAGGAAAAGGACAAGGGTGTCTGTCAGGGATGGCACTGTGTTAAAAAGTGGGCGTGCAAGGGCCGCATTCCCGGGCAGCCGCTGCAACCTCAGCCCCTGGGCCCTTACCTCCGCAGCCTCTCCCAGCATCCAGCTACCCAGACTCCAAGGCCCCAGCCGGGAGCCAGCTCTCGGTACCTGGAGCTCCACAGGTCCCAGAATCGGGGTGGATCAGAATTCAAATTCTGGTTATGCTACTGTCTAATTGCGTGCTGCAGGGACTCAATCTCTTCATCTGGGAAATGGGAGTAATAGCCCTTGGCAGGAATGTTGCGATCTCTGGGATGTCAGAGGTGTTGATGAATGTTAGTTCCCGGGACTTCGGAAAGAGGTCCCGTTGGAAGAGATGTGAATTGGAATTCACACCCTATATTAAAATCTCCTCCAATCTTCACCTCTGAGACATGGCTGTCTCAAGACTGTTTTGTTTCCCTTCCTGGTGGAATTTTGCACTTTTATGTCCTGTGTAGCAGCAGGTAGTGTGGCTTTGAAAAAATAAAATGGCCACCTTGCTCCGCTGTTCTTTCTTTGTAAAAAAAAAAAAAAAAAAAAAAAAAAAAAAAAAAAAAAAAAAAAAAAAAAAACCACATAGCAATCTTGGCCTTTCTAGCTGTGTGACCCCAGGCCGGTCAATCCCTCCTCCTCTCCAAGCCTCGGATTCCTCCCCTGAGAAGTAAAGAAAATAACTCCTAAACTGCCTCCCTAGGCTTGCTGGCAGGATCCAAGGTGTCCAGAGATGTTAAAAAAAAAAAAAAGCCCAGTAAATGGGAAAGTGAGGCTGTCACTGCTGAGTGGCATCCTGTTTTCAGGAGTTCTGGTTGGTCCCCAGAGTTCTGCTACACAAAATGTTGACCCAAATTTGTGCCCCCACAACACTTGGTGTCAAGTGGGAGCTCAGAAACTGAGGGGCAGGCAGATGCTTTTATGTGTATTAGGTTGTCTTTTATTGTATTGTATAGTTCCCTTTTTTTTTTTTTTGAGATGGAGTCTTGCTCTATTGCCCAGGATGGAGTACAGTGGCACGATCTTGGCTCACTGCAACCTCCACCTCCTGGGTTCAAGCAATTCTCCTGCCTCAGCATCTCAAGTAGCTGGGATTACAGGCACGTACCACCATGCCTGGCTAATTTTTATAATTTTAGTAGAGACAGGGTTTCACCGTGTTGGCCAGGCTGGTCTCGAACTCCTGACCTCAACTGATCCACCCACCTCAGCCTCCCAAAGTGCTGGGATTACAGGCTTGAGCCACCGTGCCCAGCCTGTACTATATATTTCTTTATTATTTGACACGTGTATTTGTTTAATGGCCCTCTGCTCCACCAGTATGGAAGCTCCAAAAGGAAAGATACCAGATTGATCTTGATCACCTTTGCCTCCCCAGCACCTAGTCTTCCTTGGCACATCGTGAGTGCTCGGTAAACATCTGTGGCTTTAATGGATGAATGAGTGAATGACTACATGGCTAAACTCCATTCTAGGGCAACATCTGTGGTGCAGTGGGTGGGCCCTAGTGAATGGATATTTAAAGGATATCGTACTATTCCTCATCTCCACAGGGTCAGGCTGTGCCACATCCACCCGGCCTTGCCTGGGGTCATTCATCTACATGTACTCAGATCACGTGAACTGGTGATGGGCCACCCATGTGCCTGCCTGGAGACTCCTATTCACCCTTCAGATCAATATCCCCCGAATAAACTCCCAGTCACTCTGGCATCCCATGTTGGTTTGTAATCTCTGCCTCTCTCTAGACCATTTGGCTCCTATGCACAGGCAGCTATGTCTTTTTCATATTTGGGTCCCCAAAATGCACAGTGCGGTGCCTGCCTCAAAACAAATGCTTTTCAATCCGTCAATCAATCAGTTGACATGGATCATCTTTTCTCAGCACTGATGTATGGACTACAACTTGGAATTCCATTAAAGCTCCTGGGGTCAAGAAAAAAAGTGATTCAAGTTTATTTATTTTTTTTTTTTTTGAGACAGAGTCTCATTCTGTTGCCCAGGCTGGAATGCAGTGGCACGATCTTGACTCACTGCAACCTCTGCCTCTGGGGTTCAAGCGATTCTGACTCATGCCTCAGCCTCCCAAGTAGCTGGGCAAGAGCCAGCACACCCGGGCTAATTTTTGTATTTTTAGTAGGGATGGGCTTTCGCCATGTTGGTCAGACTGGTCTCGAACTCCTGGCTTCAAGTGATCTGCCCACTTCAGCCTCCCAAAGTGCTGGGATTACAGGCATTTAATCACTGCACCCAGGTGAGCCACTGCACCCGGCCAAGTTCATATTCTAAAAGTGAAACATTAATGCTGCATTGTGTATTTTTTGGTCAAGTGCTTCAGATGTGTGGAAGGAATTTCTTTGTATAAATGCAATTATTCGTCACCATGATGATAATTATAACGAGGGTGACTGCACAGAACTGTGCCTCCCCAGCAAGCATGGGCTGGGCAGGGCCGGGTATTCCCTTCGCTGACTTGCTTCACTAGTTGACTAACAGACCTTATTCCCGGGCCTGAGCTGATGATATCCTGCCAATGCCAGCTTCCCAACATGGAGGGGACGCAAGAGCGAGCGCCATGGGATCCTGGGGGAAAAGCAGCCTGTGTTTGCTGCTGCTTTGACAGTTGAGGCTCTGAGAGGGACTGGCAAACAATGGGAAATGAAACATTTGAGTGGTTGCAAAAAATTCCATGGGAAATCCCCCCTGGTGGTATTTATGTGCGACGGCTGTGACAAGGAGAGCGCAGGGGTTTCGATTTCAAGGGTTCCTGAGCAGACCACAATGGCCTTCCAAGATGGCAATCCCCGGGAACAGCTCTCTCGGCCACAAAAGGCCAGTTTGTCTGTCCAGGGAAGATCTGGCCCCATGCATCAAGTTGGCCATGAGCTGCAATGGCTTCTTTGGGGCATGACCCACATTTATAGGGTCTGGGCCTCTGAACCTTCTGCTCCTAAGACAGATCTATCTCAGTTGTCCCTCTGGTTTTCCCAGGCCTCAAGGACCTGGGGGCTGATAGGGGCTGAGGGGTTTCCCTCGGGCTCAGCTTCCATCTGCAGAACTGTGGGAACCTCAGCCTCCATCAGACCCCTCCCCATTTTCTGGTCAGCACGTGGCCTCCTCCTGTTTCCTCCATTCCCGTTGGTAATGGACATTTATTTAACTTTTACTCCCCCTCCATTCTCATTTAGAAAAGAAAGTGAACTGATATTAACCAATCCTTGTTTTGCCTTCTTTAACACTAACACATATGCAAAATAGTTACCACTATTGATAATATCTTATTGCTGCTGTGATATATGTGTGTATATGTACAGATCTGCTTGAAGGTAAGCTTTATATAGATTTTTAGAGACACTTGGTAAATGAGAAAATGGAAACTGAAAGAGGTTAAATAAACTGCCCATGTGTATTGGTCATGAGGTTTCAGTTGCAAAGTGACAAAATCCTGACTTAGATGAACTTAAACCGGATGGAAAATGTACATTGTATTATTTGAGAAGCAAGGTCTGGATAAGCTTCAGGCATGGCTGGATCCAGGCCCTCAGTTAAGTCTTTAGGAATTTCCCTCTCTCTAGCTTTTTGGCTTTGCTTTTCCCTGTATTGCTTTCATGTTTAGATTGGCTCACTTCACCTGTTTTACATCTTTCCAGAGTCAAATCCAGCCTTTTTCCTGGTTGCCTCCATAAAAGTCCCAGGGTTAGGTTTAGTGTGCTCTGATAGATTCAGCTGCCCATTGCTGAAGCAGTGACTCTGGCAACAGGGATGGACTGATCTAAGTGCCCAGGTTCCAGTCACTGCTGAAGCCTGGCCAGACCACCTGGACACAGTAAGAGTGAGTGGTTCCCCCAAAGAAAACTGGGGTGCTCTTACCAGAAGGAGGAATCGACAAAAAGACCTGATGTCCTAAACTCCCGTGTCACACTGTCACTAATGGGCAGGCAGACCCATACAGCAGCTCCTCTGCATCTTCATGCTGCTAGAGACCACCACCGGGACCACCTCCCTCCTCCATGCTCTATCCTGCCCTGTGCCTCCAGCCCCGCCCCTGCTGCAGGAATTCACTCTAGTCAGTAGTTGTCAAAATGTGCGGGAAGGAGGAAGCCAGTGGAAGAGAGCAGGTGGCTGGGTGACCTGTGGCTATGGGATTCCCCTCCTCTATTTCAACCATCCAGCAATTCTTGTGTCTCTTTGTAGATTCAGTTTCCTTGTACACTTTTATTTAAACAAAGGACACCCCAGATTTTTTAAACTTTCAAATCAGCAATTTTTCTGGAATCTATGTCTACTTACCCTAAATTAAGGAACAATAGCTCAGAAAGAGGCAGGAAACTGACAACACGTCAAATGAGTGCCAAGTGGATCTGAGAAACCACACCTCCCGATTCCCATCTCTTGCCCTTTGCACCCGCAGCCTCGCAGATGGGGTCAAGATTTGTGGGCTTCTGATTTATTGGCCAAGGATGCAGAACTTAACATGTAAGTGGAGCAGCTTCCCAGAAAAGAGAAGGAAGAGGATACCTTTGCACAGTTTTTTTCTAGTCTCTGGGTTCTGTGCCCCCAGGGCAGGCAGCCTCTGGGGACTCCCTGTAGGTAGGATCCTGCCAGAATGGAGAAAAACAGCCCAATTCCTGTTATTCCCTCCTGGTCCTGGGAGCTTACATCACCATTCCAAGAGAACTTACATGAGCAAGCCATGTCATGCTTCCGTTTAGGAGGATGTTTACAAACCACTGTTCTGTCCTCTGAGTGTCTGGAAAGCTGGTGTCTGTGTACCAGGCCCTGCAATGCATTTCAAACACAGCTTTCTGCTGCACTGATCAGTGCTAATCCTCATAGGTAACCTTTCTGAGCACTTCCAGCATTCCTGGAACTGTGTGCTAAGTGCTTGACATGTATCATTTCATTGAATCTTCCCAACAACCCAATACCATAGGTAGCAGTATTATTTTCATTTTATAGCTGCAAATAAACGAAGGTGCAGAAAGGTGAATGAATTTGTCTGAGGTCCATCAGCCAGGTTCAAACCCAGGCAATCAGAGTCAAGAGAATGAACTAGATGCTACGGTACATTGCTACGCTTAGATGCACCAGGAAAGCTTTGGACGAGGAAGATGTAGGTTGTTGCCAGCACCTATGCATGGACAGACAGAAAGTCCTCTGCTTCCTTCAGGCCCTTCCTTCCACTTCCCCGGGGCTTCCAGCTGAGCCTGCATTTTTCTTTGACTTCCCCCTCTTGCCTGGCGTTTTCAGCAAACACACACAGGGGATTACGGGGAGAAAACTATCATATTACCAAGTGGACATGGCTCCTAAGGTGCCAACTGAACACAGGTAAGTCGGGTAAGGAAAGGCACACAGTCTCATTACTTAGACTACCCCGCAGCCGCTTATTGAATTAGTGTGATTCTTAACATCTTCAACTTGGATCTCCTCCAGGCCAGCCAGCTGGTGCATTCAGTACGACTCAGCTCGCCTTAACTCAATTAACAAAGCCAGGCTGAGCTGGGCTGAGCTGAACTCAACAAGTTTTTCTTAAGCACTGAGCTGGCTGCAGAGGGGAAAAAATAGCAACAAAGGAGAGCAAGACGCTGCCTTGGCCCTTTAAGAGTTGCCTTGAGCGCTTAGTGGATAATACAGTGCCGTATTTTCTAAGTATCACCTTGGTGGTTTTTGCCATACCTGCACTCCCTCTGTGCTATTATTTACTTCATATTTTTCTTTAAACAAATTCACTTCCTTTTTCAAACTTATTTTTTTTAATTATTGAGGTGAAGTTGACATACCATAAAATTAACCATTTGAAAGTGAATTCTTAGATCATGATGTTCATCTGAAGAAAAAAGTAAAAATAAAGTGAATTCGGTGGCATTTAGTACTTTATAGCGTTATGTGACCATCAGCTTTATCTAACTCCAAGACATTTTCATTACATCAAAATGAAACTCCATAACCTTTAAGTAGTCACGCCCCATTCCCTTCTCCTCGACAACCCCTGGTAACCATCAACCTGCTTTCTGTTTCTGTGGATTTATCTATTCTGGATGTTTCATGTAAGTGGAATCCTACAGTATCCTTGTGGTTCTGACTTATTTTACTTAGCATAATATCTTTAAGGTCCATCCATGTTGTAGCATGAATCAGTGCTTCATTCCTTTTCATGACTGAATAATATTCCATTGTGTGGATAAACACAACTTGTTTACCCACCCACCCATTCACTGATGGACATTTGAGCATTTCCATCTTTTGGCTATTGTGATTAGTTAAGTAAGTTTAGTTTAGTTTAGTTTTTAAGATGGAGTCTTGCTCTGTCTTCCAGGCTGGAGTGCAGTGGCATGATTTTGGCTCACCACAACCTCCACCTCCTGGGTTCAAGCAATCCTCCTACCTCAGCCTCCCAAGCAGCTGGGATTACAAGTGTGTGCCACCATGCCTGACTAATTTTTGTATTTTTAGTAGAGATGGGATTCCTCCATGTTGGCCAGGCTGGTCTCAAACTCCTGACCTCAAGTGATCCACCTGCCTCGGCCTCCCAAAGTACAGGGATTACAGGCATGAGCTACCATGCCTGGCCCAAATAAGTTTACTTTAAAAGGAAATTCTACATCACTACAGTAAACGGGAAGCCAATATTTTTATAATACACAATACAATACCTACATAACTATTAGAAGGACAAATTTCATCTTTGTAGGTCATAAAAATCATCCTGTGAACTATCAGATGCAATCGTAAAAAGGCTGGGCTCAGGGAGTGGTCGGACTTGAGTTCAAATCCTGACTTTGCCATCTGTGTGACTCTGGGCAAGTGTCCTGTCCTCCCTGAACCTCAGTTTCTTTATTTGTAAAATGATAAGACTTAATATTCCTTCCTCCTGTAGTGGTTATGGGAATTAAGAACATGAGTGGCCTGGCAGAGTGGCTGCCACCTGTGATCCCAGCACTTTGAGAGGTCAAAGTGGGAGGATGGCTTGAGGCCAGGAATTCAAGACCAGCCTGGGCAACATAGCAAGACCCCATCTCTACAAAAAGTTTAAAACATTAACTGCGTGTGGTGGCACACACCTGTGGTCCCAGCTACTCGGGAGGCTAAAGTGAGAGGATCACTTGAACCCAGGAATTTGAGGCTGCAGTAAGCTATGATCATGCCACTTCACTCCAGCCTGGGCTTAATAGGGCAAGACCCCATCTCTAAAAAATAATATTTTAAATAAATAAATACAACCATGTGTAAAGTGTTAGAACCATGCCAGGCACATAGCAAGCCCTTCGAAACACAAAAGCTGGTAGGTAAAACTACAGGTCATACACCCACTAGCGGTCAATATATTAGCAGCTAACAAAGTAAATATTTGTTGTGTGCCAGAAACTGGGTGAACCACCTTCCAGGTGTTATGTCATCTTCTCAGGGTTCTAAGAGGCAAATATTATTATCCCCATTTCATAGATTGGAGAACAGAGGCAAAGAGAGGTGGAGCCAGTAGTCAAACGTTCATGAAAGATTAGGCCGGGCACGGTGGTTCATGTCTGTAATCCCAGCACTTTGGGAGGCCGAGGTGGGTCGATCACCTGAGGCCAGGAGTTCGAGACCAGTCTGGCCAACATAGTGAGACCCTGTCTCTACTAAAAATGCAAAAATTAGCCAGATGTGGTGGTGTGTAGTCTTAGCTACTCGGGAAGCTGAGGCAGGAGAATTGCTTGAACCCAGGAGGCAGAGGTCGCAGTGAGCTGAGATCATGCCACTGCATTCCAGCCTGGGCGACAGAGCGAGACCCTGTCTTGGAAAAAAAAAAAAAGGTTCATAAAAGTTCATACAGTGCAGGACTTGAACTCCAGGAAAGTTAAACGACAGTATGAGAAGTAACTAAGAATCACCTCCAGTGGAAAGTGGCCCCGGGGCAGGGGTGATTCATCGCAAAACGGCTTCCTGAGCCCCTGAGGTCCAGCCTGGGCAGTGGCAGTGCGTGGCAATCCTGGCCCAGTGGCTCTGTCCTTCTTGGATTCCTTCCAGCAGTGTCTCTTTATCAAGTCACTCTTTCTCGGGTCTGCCAAGACTAGTCTCCCTGAGAGACTGCTCTCAGCCTTCACATCTTTTCTAGTTGATATCCCTCTAGCAGTTAATGGCTTCACCTGCCCTTCCTGTATTCCATCACCCAAAGACAAATCCAGTGTCCCTAAAACCTCACCTGTGCTCTGCAATCTCTCTCACTAGTTCCATGCTGCATCTGAGCCCTCGAGACTGCCATACAGCCTCTTACTAATTATCCACCCTGGTGCAAAAATTAGCACGTCTCAGGTTCACATGTATCCATTATACCTTCACCGATAGGGATGCAGTCTGCATAATTCACAGTTTTAGTCTGCATGGGGAATCCTGTCTCACCCATTGGCAACACTAGCATGGGGGTTGTATTAGTCTTCTAGGGCTGTTGTAAATAATCACACAAACTTCGGGGGTTAAAACAACAGAAATTTATTTTCTCATGGTTCTGGAGGCTGGAAGTCTGAAATCAAGGTGCAGGCAGGGCCAAGCTCCTTCTGAAGGCTCTAGGGGACAATCCCTCCTTGCCTTTTCCAGCTTCTAGTGGCTCCTAGAATTATATTATTATTTATTTTTTGAGACAGAGTCTCACTCTGTTGCCAAGGCTGGAGTGCAGTGGCGCAATCTCAGCTCACTGCGACTTCTGCTTCCCAGATTCAATTGATTCTCCTGCCTCAGCCTCTTGAGTAGTTGGGACTACAGGCATGTGCCACTACACCCAGCTAATTTTTGTATTTTTAGTGGAGACAGGATTTCGCCATGTTGGCCAGGCTGGTCTTGAAATCCCAATCTCAAGTGACCTGCCCGCCTCGGCCTCCCAAAGTGCTGGGATTACAGGCATGAGCCACCGCACCCAGCTGGCCCCTAGAATTCTTTGGTTGGTGGCTGCATACCTCCAGTCTCTGCTCTGTCTTCACATGACCTGCCTCATGCATTTTTGTGTGTCCTTTTCTGTCCCTCGTAGGACACTTGCCACTGGATTTAAGGCCTGTCCTCATTCAGGATGATGTCATCTTGAACCTGGCCTAATTACATCTGCAAAAACCCTATTTCCTAATAAGATGACATTCTGAGATTCTGAGTGGATATGAATTTTAGGGGACAGTTTTCAACCCCCTGGATGGGGCTTTACAGAGAAGAGGTGCCTGGTAGTCTTTGTAACTGGCTTATTGTATATTTCAACACCCTGGACACACACATAAAAGGGTTCTTCTCTCAAGACAATTGTCAATGACATTCTTGCCAATCTCCTTTTCCCAGTCCTTTGTGGCATCATGAACAGATCCTGTAACTTTCTGGCCACTTCCCAATATTGAAAAGGCCAAGCCAGAGAGTCTGGCTCTGTCGCCCCGGCTGGAGTGCTGTGGCGTGATCTCAGCTCACTGCAACCTCTGCCTCCTGGGTTCAAGTGGTTCTGCTGCCTCAGCCACCTGAGTAGCTGGGACTACAGGCAAGTGCCACCATGCCCGCTAATTTTTGTATTTTTAGTAAAGCCGATGTTTTGCCATGTTGGCCAGGCTGGTCTTGAACTCCTGGCTTCAAGTGATCTACCCACCTCAGCCTCCCAAAGTACTGGGATTACAGGTGTGAGCCACCATGTCCAGCTGCCAGTTTACTTTAAAACAGCCACCTAGTCCCCATCTCCTAACTCAGGTTTGACGCACAGCCTGAGGAAACTGGAGAGGACCTGGCCACCTTTTGCTTCCTTCTCCCCATGTTTCTGGCTCCCAAAGTACACCAAGGAGGAGGATTTTATGGGCAAACAAATTTGGCCAATGCTGCATTAAACCAAGTTACCCAGATGTCTCTACTTTAGGGTCAGTTGATGTGTGAATGTTCATCCAAGAACAGGTGGTTTCCAAACTTCTTCAGCCCAGGACACTATTTTTCCACAGAGCATCCTACCTCCCTAGTGTTCCCCAGAGCACACTTTGTGAAACACCACACAATAAAAAGTACTGCCAAATATAAAGTATATCCACAACTATTACGTTTGCATAGCAATAGAAGATGAGTTTTTGAGTAAACACAGCAACTGTGGAACAGTTTTGTGATTTATTCAGAAAACTGGCTCCAAGATCACTGTGGACAAGACCCAACTTGGCTGGGAGATTGTAATCCCTCAGTAGAGCCACGTGGACAGTGAAGCTGGCCGAAGTTTACTCTGAGAAAGGATCAGAGACTGAAATTGCTCTGATTTTCCTAAACCCAGCTTCTGTAGTCAGGAAGAGGTAACTGTCATATTTAAAGGCAAGTACTTTCAGGAAAAATTTGCATGATAGTGTGGTCCTATAAGTTATGCAATTCTGTTATGCAAATTCAATGATAGGGACTCGGCAGATGATAATAATAATAATATAATAATAAGAGAAAATATAGAATTAACAAATGCAAGTGACAAGCAAAGCCTCGCCTTCTTCTCCTGGTGTAGATCTCGGATCCACCCAGTAATCTCTGCTCCCAAGGGCCTCTCAGCCTCAAGCATGAGTCTAGTATTTAAATATCTGTTGTTTTCGTATCCTACGACCTCTAAAAGCCGACCGACTTCAGCTGGTCCTCAGCTGGACAATTGGCAACCTCTTCTGATGCTGGAGAAAACCAGGCTTCCCTGGACTGATGGGGAGAAATTGACCAGCTCCCAACTTAGTGTCTTTCTAAGGATTTCCAAGGATAATTTCTGACCATTGTCTGTTCTCCCTAGAAGCTTTTTTTTTTTTTTTTTTTTTTTTTTTTGAGGCAGAAATCACACCACTGGAGTCCAGTGACTCGATCTCTGCTCACTGCAGTCTGTGCCTCCCAGGTTCAAGCAGTCCTCTCACCTCAGCCTCCCGAGTAGCTGAGACTACAGGCATGCACCATCATGCCCAACTAATTTTTGTATTTTTGGTAGAGACATGGTTTCGCCACATTGCACAGGCTGCTCTCCAACTCCTGGCCTCAAGCGATCAGCTCCCCAGACCTCTCAAAGTGCTAGGAATACAGGCATGAGCCACTGCACTGGCCACCCCAGGAGTTTATCGAGTCACACGACCATGCCATTGAGGCTCCCCTGTAGTCTCAAAACTGAATTGAATCTAGTTTTGTCCATATAGTCAAGGAGAATATTTTCTGAAAGCCAGGATTAACCCAACAATTGGATATCGCAGGGGCCATCGAGGTGATAAGATGTGAGGAAAGTCAACCAAGCTCACTCCATGCCCCATTCCCAAACTCCCCCATACATACACAAGATAGCCTAGAGAAAAAAAATTGATCTGACTGTATTATCAGAAAGGGGTGATATTACTCAGCAGTCTAGCCAGGATAGGTTTATCCATGTAGCTAACAGGCTGCCAAAGACCAGAGGGGATTTGGAAAGCAGTGTGGGGGCGGGGGGTTGGGGGCAGATATGGAGCCTGTACTCCACCTCTCCAGCTTTCTCCTCCTGCATAACAATTCCCACTGCCCACGGAATGATGCCCAAACTCCAGGCCCTTTGTATGCGTCTCCAGCCCTCCTGAGCTGAGACCATCCCTGACCCTAAGGCAGGGTCTGGTTCTCAGTCATCTACCATTCTGCCCAGCCCTGAGCACAGATTTTGGCAGATAAGCCAGAGCTCAATGGATGAAGGTCAAATGAGTGAAAAAGGAACCCGCATAAAACTCAGGTACCCCGTGCTCCAGTCTCAGCACTGCGTTATGTCAAAAATAAAATAAAATAATTTTTGGGGGGCCCAGGTGGGGTGGCTCATGCCTGCAATCCCAGCACTTTGGGAGGCGAAGGTGGGCAGATCACTTGAGGTCAGGAGTTCAAGCACCAGCCTGGCCAACAAGGTGAAACCTCGTCTCTACTAAAAATACAAAAATTAGCCAGGTGTGGTGGCGTGCGCCTGTAATCCCAGCTACTAGGGAGGCTGAGGCAGGAGAATTGCTTGAACCTGGGAGGCAGAGGTTGCAGTGAGCCAAGATGGTGCCACTGCACTCCAGCACTCCAGCCTGGGAGACAGAGCAAGACTCTGTCTCAAAAAAAAAAAAAAAAAAAAAAAGTATATAAACTGGAGAGCAATTGAAATCTTTACATTTCTCTGGGAACACCAAAAAAAATTTCCAATTTATATAAAGTCAAGCAAAACTTTTGAATGTTTAGATCTCACCTCCATGGCAGTTGGCTCCAAAATCTCTATTAAATTCCTTCAAACTCTCCTTCAGATCTCACTTCTCTCTTCCCCTTCCAAATATAACTTCCATTCTTTCCTGGGAGTGCAGGGAGGCTGGTTAAGCACACGGGCTTCGGGGCACAACTTGCTGAGTTTAAATTTAGTCCTGTCACTGTCTAACTTGGGCAGGTACTTGGCACATGGTAAGCACTCAATACATGTAATCCATTGTTGTTACTGTTATTAATATTCTTCAAATTCTGTTGGCTTCTCCAATATTTTTTTTTCACTTAGCCCACTTTTCCATCCATGCAGCAAGGAAAGTGTATTCATTTCCCAGGGGTGCCATAAGAAATCATCACAAACTTGGGGGCTTAAAACCACAGAAATCGATGTCCCCACAGTTCTGGAGGCCAGAAGTCCAAAATCAAGGTAGCGGCGGGGCCACGCCCCCTCCAAAGGCTCTCCCTGAGATTCAGTTCCTCGCCTCCTCCAGCCTCTGTGGCTTTTAGCATTCCTTGGGTCGTGGCTGCGTCGCCCTAGTCCCTGCCTCTGTCTCCACGTGGCCTTCCCCTGGCCTCTCTTGTCTGTGTCTCTTCCAAAGACACTTGTCGCGTTGGAGTTAAGGCCCACCCAGATAATCTGGGATGATCTCATTTCGAGAACCGTAACTTAATTACATCTGCAAAGACCATTTTCCCAAATAAGTTCTTATTCACAGATTCTGAGGAAGGATGGGTGTACATGGATATATTTGTGGGGGTGCATTTATCCCGCTACAAAATGACACTGGGTCCTTCTACTTGTGGATGGTGGGTGGGGAGAGGGTTGAACATTCCTGTAATTCTTTCTTTTTTTTTTTTTTTCCTTTACTCCTTGTCATGCTGAATATATCGAGTCAGCAGCCAGCATCAGGTACCTGGGAATGAGGAAGGAAAGACAGGCAGATGGCAAAGGGGCCTGTCAACTTCTCCTTTTCACTGACACTCACGCCACTCTTTCATTTACAACCACAGAATACCTAACTGCAAGAACTGCCGCATCCCTGGTGGTCTGACCGTGTCTCTGAGCTAAGCAGCAGATTTCAGCCACAGGGTCTGACTCTCAGGCAGACACATCCTGTCCAAGGACTGGAGACAGAGCATCCGTTCTCCCACCCAGAGCGGTCAGCTGCATGTGGCTGGTTGGGGGCGGTTCAGGTTAGTTAGTTATTGATATCCTGTGTTAAGATTCCTGCCTTGGCGGCACTGAAGGGATCCGGGAGGCAGTGACTTCACTCACTCGACTCAAATTGCAATCAGCCAGCCTCTTGGCTCAGGCATTCATCTACCCAGAACTATTTTTGGTGTGTGTTCATAGACAGCACACACCAAAGTATTTGGTATTTGAGATGCAAGCGCTAAGGATGATTAAAGTTAGTTGCTAATGAGCATGCCTAGAATAGATATACACTGTGTGTATGCGTGTGTGTGTGCGCGCGCTCCATGTGTGTGCTCTGTTGCGTGTCTACAAAGCAGATGTCTACACACCTGCCCTTAGGTGACCTCACCAATGTCCATGAACTGGTGCTGCTAGATCAGCTAAGAGGTCCCTGGACGGAAGACGGAAATGGATAACAATTGACCTGTCTCAAAATACTGCCTTACTGGGTACCCATGCTCCCCCATCAGAATCCAATCTACCTTTCAACGTCTAGCTCAGCCCATCTTACCAGGAAGCCTCACTTGACCACCTTCTGAACTTAGACCAAGGCTAGAAAATATGTTTTATCTCGAGTTCCTTGGTTTGTGTCTGCATCACTCCAACCTGTGGTTCCATCTTTACACAGCTGTCTTCCCTCTGTGTCTGTGTCCTCACATGGCCTTATCCTCTGTGTGTGTGTCTGTATTCAAATCTCCCTCTCCAGCTGGGCACAGTGGCTCATGCCTGTAATCCCAGCACTTTGGGAGGGCGAGGCAGGCAGATCACTTGAGGTCAGGAGTTCGAGACCAGCCTGGCCAACATGGTGAAACCCCATCTGTACTAAAAATACAAAAAATTAGCCGGGTGGGGTGGCGAGTGCCTATAATCCCAGCTACTTGGGAGACTGAGGCAAGAGAATCGCTTGAACCCATGGGGCAGAGGTTGCAGTGAGCCAAGATTGCTCCACTGCACTCCAGCCTGGGCCACAAAACTCTGTCTCAATAATATAAAAATAATAATAAAATTTAAAACATCTCCCTCTCCTTATAAGGACACCAGCCATTGGATTAAGGTCCATCCTCATGACCTCATCTTCACTTGATTACATTGGAAAAACCACATTCATAGGTACCAGGGGTTAGGATTTTAACTTATCTTTTGATGGGACAGGGGGTGGGGGTAGTGGGGAAGACACAATTCGACCCATAATGAATGCCATAAATAATTAGGGATATCCAGCATTGGTGAGAGAAGGGAAAGGGCCACCTATCTGCTAAATCTGCTGTATCATGTTTAATTTTGGTATCATTTAGTTGGAAATCAGCACCACCTGCTATGACAATTGGTTATTTCTCTCTCTCTCTCTAATCCTCTAATCTACCTATCTTCCTACCTGCATGCCTACCTATCTATCTATTCTCTATCCTCTATGTATAATCTATCATCTGTATCTATTTATTTACCTTCTTAAATAGATTGAAAGTTCCACGAGGGCAGGGATTGTCATTTACACCCCTTGTAAATTTCTCCACTGGCTAAGCCAGGATCTAGACAGATGTAGTAGGCACTCAATAAATACTTTTTCAGTCACTAATTTTCATTGTTTGGACTCTGAAATTAAATCAGGAAGAGGTCTCTGACACACAATCCTCTAGGGACTTCTGAGGATAGAGTTGGCTCATTCACAGCTTGCCCACCTGCACTCTGTCTTCCCGGCTCCCCTCAATGTTCAACAGATCTCGTCTACCAAATCTTATGTGTGTACTGGGGTGTCTCCCACTAATAGGACAGCCCTGTTCAGTGAGATTATAACGTCAGCCTCATCCATCAAGCTCTCCGCTAAGTAGTTTGGTTTTCCTAATGGAAAGCAGTGTCCTAAACAAGAAGGGAAGCGTCCTAATGTGGGGTTTTATGTAGGTTGGTTTCTAGCTGTGAGCTATGGACCTGAAATGATAGTTAAATCGATGGAGAGGCACTAAGCTATAGCCTGTGAATCTGGGCATCCGTAAAACCCAATTATTAACAGCCCTGAGTGGATGCGTTGCACGCTGGCTCTCCCAGCTTTGACTGGGGCTCTCTCTCTCTCTCTCCAGACAGAAACGGCCCAAGAGAAATGGAAATATGATGGCTGGTTGATTGTTTCGCAGTCTGCATGACAGACCACCCTCCTAACAAGACTCTAGGTCAAGTGCTCTTCTCTGCCCTGTGGATCTACTGGGGAGAAATTAGCTCTCGGTGGTATTTCCAATTATGGAGAAAAGCGATTCCTCCCTGGTCTGGCTATCATGTGTTTTGCAGTGGACCAAGAGACATGAAGCCCATTTTCCACCCTCGCCTCTTTCTCGATCTAGCTGCATGACCTTGGGAGGTGGCGTGACCTCTCGGCTTCTTTGCTGCCTCATCTGTCATGATCCACCTTCACTACTTCATAGCCATGTTCTAGGATAAATGAGAGAAGCCTCTACATCTTTTAGTCTCCCAGAAAGACTGGAACCAGGTAAATGCAAAGTGGAGCCGTTTCCTTTGTTTTTGCTGCCTGAGTTACTAACGTGTGGGATATTTTTTAATAATGGCAAAAATGGATGGATTTATGCAATTACTTTTGTTTTTGTTTTGTTTTGTTTTGTTTTTCCTCTGGGGGGAGTCTTGAGGCATTCTAGGCATTCTATACATTATTCTCTTGTATAATTGTTCATCTCTTCTATGGAGTGGATATTGGTATGCCCCTTTCTTAGCAAACTGATGGAGGCTGGCCTCAAAGTGAGCCACAGTGATGGGCTATAACTAATTCCTACTCATAACTCCTAACTAAGTTTAATGTCTGTCTTCCCTACCAGTGATAAGTTCCATGAAGACAAAGACCTGTTTATCTTGTTCTGCTCCAGCACCGAGCAGGTACTCAGTAAGAACTTGTAGAATTAGTGGATGGATGGATAGATGAACAGATGAATGGATGGATTAACAGATTAATAGATGGATGGATAGACAGAGGGATAGATGGATGGATGATGGATGGGTAAGTGGGTGGATGATAGACAGATGGTTATGATAGAGGGATGGCTGATTGGATGAATAGATGGATGGATAGATGGATGGATGAACAGATGGATGGGTGGATAGATGGACAGATGAATGGATGGATGGATGGATAAAATGATGCATGATAGATGGATGGATGAAAATGGAAGGATGGCTGGATGGATGAACAGAAGGATGGATGAATGCATAGATGAATGGGTGAATATAGTTTGTATATGAACATGAATCACATTACCAGTACTTATCACTGAGAGAAAGTTCTAAGTTGCAGATGTTCAGAGAAATTTAAAGATGCAGACCTAAGATACAGGCCAGAAGGGCCATGCTGTCTCTAAGTCCCTGGGTAGAATCCTTCCTTGCCTCTTCCTAGCTTCCAATGGTGGCCATAAATTCTTGGTGTTCCTTGGCTTGTAGCTGCGTCTCTTCACTCTCTGCTTCCATCACCACATGGCCTTTCTCCCTGTGTGCCTCTGTCCGCTCATTGTTTTCCCTCTTCTTGGAAAGACACCAGTCATATTGGATCAAGGGCCCACTCTACTCCAGTATGACCTCCTCTTAACTAATTATATCTGCAATGACCCTGTTTCCCAACAAAGTCACATTCTGAGGTGTTGGGAATTCGGACGTCAACATATCTTTGGCAGGGGACACAATCCAACCCATAACAATCTGTGACATGGCAACCCCTCTCCCGGGTGTGTATCCTGGGGAAACTCCTGAATAGGATCATAAGAGGACATGTGTGAGAATGTTGGTGGTGGCCAAGTTTGTCCCAGCAAGGAGCCCAAGGTGACCTACATGTCTATGACTGGAGGAAATGAGTCAGCCAGATTTGAAACATGCAGATGATGAAATAATACACAATACCCTGAATTTGCATACATCATCATGGATAGAGCTTAAAAATACAGTGTGAAATGAAAAAAGTAGGAACTAGACTGAGATTGATGACACAATACCATGGACATAAATTTAAAATATACACTCACAGAGCAAGACTATATATGTTTCATAAGCATTGGAAAGTGGGTTGGAAGGATTTATTTTGAAGATACTGGAGTCACTGCCTGTGGGAGGCAGTGAGAAATGCTAACAGCAGACGCAGGCGAAAAATAATACAAGAAGGCACAAGGAGGGCCTTGAACAGACAAATAGTGAATGTGTGGCATAAACTGAGAAGTGTGATTCTACGAAGGCGCCCACCCGGGGTCCAAATTTTGCAAAGAGGGGAGGAATCAGGAAAGGGATTAATGAGTGACAGTGGCGCCCAGGGCTGGGCGGAGTCCAGGTCCTGTGAGCATGCGCAGCAGGGCCTCTTGATCCACGCTGAGCTTCAAGAAAGAGTGCGGAGAAAACCGCCCTAAGCCCAGACCTGGAGGGGAATTGGAGCTGTGCAAGTCAAGAATTAAGCAGACAGGGCCGAGCAGAAGGAATGGATGGTTAATAAGCCCCCAGGAGAGCCCAGGCTGGTCCAAGTGCATCCGCCTGGGGAGAAGGAGAAGGGTACGGTCCGCATGGCCCCGCTGAGGAAGGAGTGGGGACAGGGCTGGCTGTGTGTGTGTCACCCACTCAGACGCCCACAGGGACCAGGTGGCGGAAATGAGCGAATGACCCAGGCGCATACTAAACACTTCCACAAATAATGATGGGCCTTTCTATATTTAAGAAACCCAGGGCCCCCCCCCCAAGTCTGTATTTCTTTTCCTCCCTTTTGATGGAGACACGGGGGCTGGCTTCTTCTTTAAGAAAAACAATAGCGGCGTGTGATGAGAAGTGGTAGCCAACTCAGCCATGGGGGAGACATTAGAGGGGTAGGGCTTGGAGAGGACAGGAAAGGGATGTCCCAGCTCCATGGGAGGGCTGCTGCCTGGTAGCTTCAGAGGATGCCTCCGGCCGAATGTGGTCCCGATGTTGACAGATACTTCCTTTTCCAAGAGAAACTGTGAAACTGGATTTTTATTGGAAATCTTTTTATTTGACATAGTAAAATCTAACTGAACGACAATGAGGTACCACATCACACGCACTAGGATGGCTATAATAAAATAGAATGGAAAATATGAAATTTTGATGAGGAAGTGGAGCAGTTGGAACCCTTGTACATTGCTGGTAGGAAAGTAAGGTGACCCACTCACTGTGGAAAAGTTTGGAGGTTCCTCAAGAAGTTAAACATAGCCTTATCATATAACCCAGCAATTCCACTCCTAGGTATATGCCCAAAAGAATTGAAAGCAGGTACTCTACATGAAGACAAGTACATCTACATGCATGTTCCTAGCAGCACTGTTCATGATCACCAGGAGGTGGAAACAACCCAAATGTCTGTCATCATGTATGCTACAATGTAACTGAATCTTGAAAAGGTTATGCCAAGTGAATGAAGCCAGACACTAAAAGTCATACATTGTATGATTCCATTTATACGAAATGTCCAGAATAGGCAAATCCATAGACGGACAGCTGACAAGAGGGTTGCCAGGGGTTGGAGGGATGAGGGTATGGGAGTGAATAAGTGCTGGGTAACGGGTTTCCTTTTGGAGTAGTGAAAGTGTTTTGGAACCAGATAGAGGCGATGGTTACACAAGATTGTGAATATTCTAAATGCCACTGAATTGTTCACTTTAAAATGCTGAATTTTTGCCAGGCACAGTGGCTCATGCTTGTTATCCCAGAACTTTGGGAGGCCGAGGCAGAAGGATCACTTGAGGTCAGGAGTTTGAGACCAGCCTGGCCAACATGGTGAAACCCCATCTCTACTAAAAATACAAAAATTAGCCAGGCATGGTGGTACATGCCTGTAATCCCAGCTACTCAGGAGGCTGAGGCAGGAAAATCTCTTGAACCCAGGAGGCGGAGGTTGCAGTGAGCCAAGATCGCGTCACTACACTCCAGCCTGGGTGACAGAGTGAGAGTTGGTCTTAAAAAAAAAAAAAAGAAAAACAAAACAAAAACAAACAATGCTTAATTTTTGCCAGGTGCAGTGGCTTATGCCTGTTATCCCAGAACTTTGGGAGGCTGAGTCAGGAGGATCACTTGAGGCCAGTTCAAGACCAGCCTGGGAAACATAGCAAGAGCCTGTCTCTATTGGGAGAAAAAAAAAAAAAAGGTAATAAATAAAATGCTTAATTTTATATTATGTCGATTTCACCTCAATTTTTAAAAAACTGGAAAATGTAATTCAAATATATAAGGAAAAACATGTCAGCCAAATGGATTCAGGCTGTAGGCTGCATCTGAACCCCTGGGGTGCCAGTTTCTAAGTTTGATATGGGGCTTACAGTCAGCAGGAGCCCCATAATCTTGTACAGATCTGTAGGAATAGGAACTGTTTTACTGGCAGGGAAACTGAGACTCCAAAGAGGTAAAGTGATGGGATCAGAGTCAAGCGCAGGAGCTGGAGCTGAGCCCCAGAGGGTGATCTCCCAGCACAATTGATCCTGTGCTCTCTGCAGTTGGGGCCAAGGGCTGTAGAAAGCATTAGAAAGGTGGCAGCTATTGAAGCAGGTGGCAGAAGGAGGATGCCTGGAAGTTCAGACAAGAACTGTGCATCGAAGCCGGGCACGGTGGCTCGTGCCTGTAATCCCAGCACTTTGGGAGGCTGAGGTGAGTGGATCACTTGAGGTCAGGAGTTTAAGACCATCCTTGCCAACATGGTGAAACTCTGTCTCTACCAAAAATATATAATAATTAGCCGGGTGTGGTGACGCACGCCTGTAGTCCCAGCTTCTTGGGAGGCAGAGGCAGGAGAATCACTTGAACCCAGGAGGCGGAGGTTTCAGTGAGTTGAGATCGTGCCACTGCACTTCAGCCTGGGTGGCAGAGTTGAGACTCCATCTCAAAAAAAAAAAAAAAAGAAAAAGAATTGTGCATCCAGATCTCCTTGGAGTTGTTACCTCCTCTCACACAAGGCCCAGAAAACTCTACCAATTGAAGCCCATTCAGCAAGGCTGGATTGAGTATGTACTGTGCATGTGGCATGCACCAAGTGAAACTAATAAAAGTAGTCAGTGCAAAGGCTTAAGAGTTCACCTTGTGCAAAGCACGTTCTGTTGAGACCTCCTCTGATGCTCAGGGTAATGCTGTGAGGTGGAAACAGCATTGCCACATGGATTGCATGCATGCATTTAACTTTTATACCATGCATGCATTTAACTTACATAATGCATGCATTAAACTTACATAAATTCAACTAACTGCAGTTGGCCAAAAGGAAAGGAGAAAAATCCTCATTGAAAGGGGGTAGACCTGTCGTGTCCCCGTGCGAACTTGCCACACGGGAAGCATGGAAATGGAATATATGGATCTGTTCTCATTGTCTCCAATCCTGGCAGCCTTTCCTAGAATGAGCAGCTCTCTGTGCTCAGTGGGATTCTAGCTGAGGATTTCTCAGCCTTGGCACTACTGACATTCTGGGTTGGATCATTATTAGTTGTGGGGACTGTCTAGTGTGTTGGAGGATGTTTCGAGGCATCCTTGGCCTCCATCCACTAGATGCCAGGAGCGTTTATTCCTACCCCTAGTTATGACAACCAAAAATGTCTTCAGGTGCTGCCACACATCCCCTGAGGGGCAAAATCGCCCTGGCTGAGAATCACTCATCTAGAGTTTAAAATGCATATTTATTGGTGCTCAACTAAGGAGCAGGATTGGAGGTGGGGGATGGGGAGGATGGGGAGGTGGGTAAATGGCTGCATTATGATGATAGTATTGTTGTTACAGGAAAGTGGTCCCAATCCAGACCCCAAGAGAGGATTCTTGGATCTTGCTCAAGAAAGAATTCAGGGCAAGTCCATAAAGTGAATGCAAGTTTATTAAGAAAGTAAAGGAATCAAAGAATGGCTACTCCATAGGCAGAACAGCCCCAAGGGCTGCTGGTTGCCCATTTTTATGGTTATTTCTTGATGATGTGCTAAACAAGGGGTGGATTATTCATGCCTCCCCTTTTTAGACCATATAGGGTAACTTCCTGACGTTGCCATGGCATTTGTAAACTGTCATGGTGCTGGTGGGAGTGTAGCAGTGAGGATGACCAGAGGTCACTCTGGTCACCATCTTGGTTTTGGTGGGTTTTAGCTGGCATCTTACTGCAACCTGTTTTATCAGCAAGGTCTTTATGACCTGTATCTTTTGTTGACCTCCTATCTCATCCTGTGACTTAGAATGTCTTAATCATCAGGAATGCAGCCCTTTTTACCCAGCTCCTATTCAAGATGGAGTTGCTCTTGTTCACAAGTCTCTGACATTACGACAATTTGCTGACACTTGTGGCTGTGCCATACCTTGTGGAAGGGGGCGGAGTTAAGGGATTTTCACGGAAATGTTTTCCTTCACCTTGACTTTAGAATCTAGTACCCATATATGCTCACTGCAACTCAAGTCCCACAGGTGAGAAAATGGGGGCCCCAGGGAGTTAGTCACTTGCCTAAGGTCTCAGAGCTCATGAGTGACAAAGAAGAGATTCAAGCCCAATCTACTTTACTAGGAAACCCGCTCCCTTTTTTTCCCCCCTTTTCTCTTTCCCTTCTCCCATTGTTTTGCCTTCCTGTCCACAAGAGGGGTCTAAGGGAAATCAGCGTGCCAGAAGGTAGAGTCTCACCACAGACTCTCCAATACTGCAGGTGGCACTGAGTGTCATCGGCCTGCCTCACAGTTCTGGATGAGGCCACAGGTAAATTGAGATTCCAAAGGTTTATGAAGCTGGTATGACTTAGGACTTTTCTAGCTGCAAGAGACAAAAGCCTAATTCAGACTAGCTCAAACCAAAAAGGAACCATATTGACTCACATAACTAGCAAGTTGAAGGGGTGATGGCTTCAGGCATGGCGGGATCAAGGGGCTCAAATGGTCATCAGCATGTGATCTCTCCATTTTTGGTTTCATCTCTGTTAGCTTCATTCTCTGAACAACTCTTCCTTCCATTATACAAAGAGAGCAATGGCAGCACTGAGTGTAAAACTTGAGCTTTTAGAAATCCAGCAGAAAGATTTCCTCCCTCCTAAGAGATTCATCCAACATTCCTGAAATTCACTCTGATTGTCCCAGCTTGAGTCCCAGGGATGTTTCCAGAAATGAATCACTATGGCCAGGGGCATATGAGACCCCATGATCAGGCCTGGGCCACCTCCTCACTTCCAGAGTTTGAGAGTAAGTTGAGCCCCAAATCTTATGGAAAAAAGAGTGGGAGGAGGAAGAGTAGTATTCTGTGGCCAACCTAGAAAACCACAGAAATTCCTCCCACCTACTGCTCAGGCCTGTGGGAAACTTGTAAGACAGAGTCCCAGTCCATGTGAGTGGCGAGTGGGGGCATCTTGGGAGGGGCCTTCCAAAGGCAAAGCCAGGCTCGTTTGGTGGAGTCCTTTCCAGAACCCATCTGCTTGTGTAAAGCCTAGCAGAGGCCACCTTCAGCAGCCCTCCCGCATACTGGTTAAAGTGTTGTTGTTGTTGTTTGAGACAGGGTCTCACTCTGCCACCCATACTAGAGGGCAGTAGTACAATCTCGGCTCACTGCAACCTCCACCTCCCGGGTTCAAGCGATTCTCCTGCCTCAGCCTCCTGAGTAGCTGGGACTACAGGCATTGAGTAGCTGGGACTACAGGCATGTGCCACCGTGCCCCGCTAATTTTTGTATTTTTGGTAGAGATGAGGCTTCACCATGTTGGCCAGGCTGGTTTTGAACTCCTGATCTCAAGTAATCCACCCACCCTGGCCTCCCAAAGTACTGGGATTACAGGCATGAGCCACTGCACCTGGACTTAAAGTGGTTTTTTAAAAGTGCTGTGTGAGACTTCCAAATAGTACTCACGGGGAGGGAAATGAAAGGAGAGGATTGGGGAAGAAACACCTTCTATTTTTTTTTTTTTTAGAGACAAGGTCTTGCTCTGTCACCCAGGCTGCAGCCTGGACCTCTTGGGCTCAGGGGATCCTCCCACCTTAGCCTCCTGTGTAGCTGGGACCACAGGCGTGCACTGCCACACCCAGCTAATTTTTTTTATTTTTTTGCAGAGATGGGGTCTCTCTGTGTTGCCCAGGCTGGCCTCAAACTCCTGGGCTCAAGTGATCCTCCCTTCTCGGCCTCCCAAAGTACTGGGATTACAGGGGTGAGCCACCTCACCTGTACAGCTTCTTTGGAGAATGGGCCTGGGCAGGTCAAACAGGGGCCACTCTACACTATCACGGCACAGCAAGAGCTGGGCTATGTAGGTTCAGTATTCTTTGTCATTTAATCCTTGTGACGACCTCGTGTCATCATTGCTGTTTTACAGGTAAGGAACTGAGGCTCAGAGAGGTTCAATGTCACAGCTAGCATTTCACTTACGTTTCACAAAGAGAGCAAAGGCTCTCTTTGTCCAGAGACAACGTGCCTTTAGGTGATAGAGCTAGGACTGGAACCCAAGTCTATCTGACTCAAAGTCCACACAGCTTGTCCCCCATCCCGCAGGGACCTCTCCACGCTAGTGAGCCCCATGAAACCTCCTCAGTGCTTCGTTCCAGTCTTTTAACTTCAAGCCCAGTCAGCGAGTTCTTTATTTCCACAAATGGTGCTATTAAACTAATGGCTTCGGGAACTATAGGCTGGCCTCGGCACAGTTACACATCTCTCCACCCACCATGTTCTGGCTTCCAAATAAATACACTGGAAATTCCAGGAGCCGAAGCCCATTTGGAAACGTTTCCGGGCCACCATTTTGCTTTGGGATGGGCAAAAAGAGACACCCTAAACTTGAACTCCTGTCTGTGCAGCCTCCAGCCGGCCAGGCGCTAAATAAGGCCACGGCCCGTTTCCTCCTTCAAAAGTCCCTTGTAAAGGGCGATAGCAGACCCCATCAGGCAAAAAGCTGAGAAGCCAGGGTTGAAATAGAGGCCTCTTTCTGTTTGGTCAATCAGCAGCTGCAAAGGATGCGTAGGATGGAGCTAAATTTATTTGTTCCTTTCTTTCTCAGCAACAGCGACGAGGCCCGAGGTGCAGCTGTCTCGCCTCGCCTGTCTTTTGCAGGCACCGGCATGCACAGAAGATGGCTCTCCGGGAGGAAGATTCCTTTCCATTTTGTTCGCTCTCTGCCTCCGCAAGGCTCCCAGCCACCTCTCGGGAGTGCAGGGCCAGATCCTGTGCCAGCGGGTAGGAATTTGTAGCTGCCTCCCAGCCCCAGGGTGGAAATCATGACCTTTGAGAAGCAGGCAAGCTGCACGGCATAGATACTCAGGCCTGGTGAAGGCAAAGTGGGGCCACACCCTAGAAAAACCACAAAAGTCCCCACAGCCTCTGCTTTCACTAGTCAGACCTGTGGGAAACTTGTAAGACACAGTCCATGTGATCGGCGGGTGGGGGCATGTTGGGAGGGGCCTTCCGAAGGCCACAGCCAGGCTGGCAGGGCAGAGTCCTTTCCAGAATTTATCTGTTTGCTTAAAGCCCAGCGGAGGGGCCACCTTCAGTCAACCCTCCAGCATACTGGTCCAAGTAGTTTTTTCAAAGTGCTTTGTGAGACTTTCAAAAGGTACCCATGGGGAGGGAAGTGAGAGGAGGAGGAGGGGACGGGGAAGAAACAGCTTCTTTATTTCTAGCCTTGCTTGAATGGCTTCTTGACGGTTACTGCTCCAGTTTTGCTGAGTCAGAAGAATCCCACAGCCGCTCACCGGAAACACAGCTGTTGGGCAAAAATAACCACAGAGCTGAGCATCATGCACCTTCCAGAAAAGATGGCAGAAAACCTCAAAACAAAAGAGAAATACAAAACAATAGGAGACACTGTCAAGAAAAAAAAAAAAAAAACCACCGCAGCTCACTAACCGATCCAAGCTGGTGGCGCTCTTCTGATCTCTCTCCACTCCCAGGCCCAGCAACGGCTCTGAAATAAAGCTAAGTTTGGCTGCATATATATATATATATATATATATATATATATATAGAGAGAGAGAGAGAGAGAGAGAGAGAGAGAGAGAGAGAGAGAGTCTTCCTCTGTCGCCCAGGCTGGAATGCAGTGGCGCGATCTCGGCTCGCTGCAACCTCTGCCTCCTGGGTTCAAGCGATTCTCCTGCCTCAGCCTTCCGAGTAGCTGGGATTACAGGTGCGCCACCATGCCCAGCTAATTTTTGTATTTTTAGTAGAGACGAGGTTTCGCCATGTTGGCCAGGCTGGTCTCGAACTCCTGACCTCAAGTGATCCGCCCACCTCGGCCTCCCAAAGTCTTGGGATTACAGGTGTGAGCCATCACATCTGGCCTACTTTTACACTGTAGTGGGTTTAATAGTGTCTTCCCAGTCACACCTCCACCAAAAAAAGAAAAGATATGTCCACAGTCTAATGTGCTCCAGCACCTGTGATTGTGACCTTAATGGAGAAAGGATCTTTGCAGGTGTAAATTAATTTTAGGATCTCAAGATTGAATCATCCTAGACTACCTGGGTGGACCTCAAATCCAATGACAGGTATCCTTATAAAAGCAAGGCAGATCCAGCTTGGGCAACATAGGGAGACCCTGTTTCTACAAATAGTTAAAAAAAAAAAAAGGCTGGGCATAGTGGCTTACACCTCTAATCCCAGCACCTTGGGAGTCCAAGGTGGGCAGGTCACTTGAGGCCAGGAGTTCAAGACCAGCTTGCCCAATATGGCTTAACCCCATCTCTACTAAAAATACAAAAATTAGCTGGGCATGGTAGTGTATGCCTGTAGTCCCCGCTACTTGGGAGGCTGAGACACAAGAATCACTTGAATCCGGGAAGCAGAGGTTGCAGTGAGCTGAGATCGTGCCACTGTACTCCAGCTTGGGCAACAGAGCACGACTCCATCTCAGAAAAAAAGCTGTGGGGGACAGTGGTGTGTGCCTGTGGTCCCAGCTACTTGTGAGGCTGAGACAGGAGGATCTCTTGAGCCCAGAAGTTCGAGGCTGCAGTGAGCTATGATGGCACCACTGTACTCCAGCCTAGGTGACCAAGTGAGACCCTGTCTCAAAATAAAAAAAAAAAAGAGTGTGGCAGAGGTAGATGGGTAGATTAGACACACAGAGAGGAAGTCCCAGGGGAACTTGGAAGTGAGGATTGGAGTTTTGCAGCTACAAACCAAGGATATTAGGGCACTCATAAGAAACTAACAGAGCCACCCCGGGCTTCTGTTTACCAGGTCCTCCCCTGGCCATCTCCTTCCCCTTGTCTGGGCTGAAAACATTCACAGCATCTTGTTTGCGTGGACACCGAGTTTCCCTTTCCCCAGACTTCGTAACGATCAGGAAGCAGGATGGGGCCTTGAGGACTCCCGAGACTAAGGGAGGAGTCGAGGGTCCCTGGTTGTAGATAAGTCTTGGCCACAGGCCAGGAGTGTGACCTCATTAACCAGCAGCCATTAGCCATTCACTGAGGCAGCTGGATCCTGGTTCTGCCCCTTACTAGCTGTGTGGCCTGGGGTAAGGTATTTACCCTCCCTGGGCCTCTGTCTCTTCATCTGTCCAATGGAGATAATTAGAAAACTTCCCTTACACAGTTGTTGTAAGGATGGAGCAAGTACATGCAAAGCTGTTCTTGAACGAGGCTGGACTCTGTGCTTCTTATTGTCCAGTGCTTTACACAAGTGTAGTAAGGCTATTGTTTTTCCCTGTCAGCATCTATGACACTATCTTTTGCTTCAGCATCCTGGCTTGCCTTCGGGAGACCATCTCTCTTCCACCCCCTCATTCCAGGACAGGGTATATCACCCAGACCTGACCAGTCAGACTCAGCTCAGTTCAGGGATGGGAATGTGATCCAAAGTGGGTCCATCAGAGCAAATAGTTGCCGAAACTCGTAGGGAAAAGAAATTCACTTTCTCTTGGTTCCACTATGTGGTGGGATATGAGTGTGGAGCATCTCTGCTGCTACCTAGGGAGAGGCTGCCTGAGACCGATGCCAAAACCCCAGAAAGCAGAGATAAAGGATAGTGGGAGAGTCCTGACAACAATATTTGTATCCCTGGATCCACCTGTGCCTGAAACCATCTGTAGCTCCAAACTCGCAAGTTCCATGAAACAATAAATCTTCTTTATGTTTAAGACAGTTTGAGTTGATCACTTGTAAACAAAGGCATCCTGACTCATGCAGTATCTTATGTGATAATCTGAGCAGGAGGTAGACCTCTTATCCCTATTTCATGAGAAGAAACTGAGGCTTAGAGTAACTTAATCACTTGCATAAAATCACTAGTAAGTCCAGGGGTGTCGTCTGATCCATGTAGCCCTGGGAAGGTAGAACGATGATGTGCTTGGTGCATGCCTTGGGAAAGTCACATAAATCTCAAGGCTTTGAGTGGCCAATCTGTACCATAAAAGAGTTGGTATTTTTTAAACTTTCAAATGTATAGCCGATTACAAAAGTGACTGTGACAATTAACCATGTATTTGCTCTCCATAACTGACAGATGTTGGCATTTTCTCACAGTTGCTTCAGAGATGAGCTGGTATCTGAAATACTATATAGCTCCTTGTTTCTGTGTCTTGATTCTGGATTGTAAAACACCTAGAAAGTCTGACTCGGCAAAACTTGAAAAAATTTCAAAGATACAGAAGCATTTTATATCTACTCACTTATTTATGATTTCTGGCATTCTTCATTTCTTAAATAAATCTGAGTTTTCACCCTGTATTATTTTTGCTCAGCCCAAAAAAGAACTTTATTTTATTTATTTATTTTTTTGAGATGGAGTTTCGCTCTTGTTGTCCAGGCTAGAGTGCAATGGCACGATCTCGGCTTACCACAACCTCTGCCTCCTAGGTTCAAGCGATTCTTCTGCCTCAGCCTCCCGAGTAGCTGGGATTACAGGCCTGCACCACCATGCCTGGTTAATTTTGTATTTTTTTAGTACGGTGTTTCTCCATGTCGGTCAGGCTGATATCAAACTCCTAACCTCAGGTGATCTGCCCACCTCGGCCTCCCAAAGTGCTGGGATTACAGGCATGAGCCACCACACCTGGTAAAGAACTTCTTTTAATATTTCATATGGTGTAGGTCTACCGGTAATAAATTCTACCACTTTTTGTCAGTAAAACATTCTTTCACCTTCATTTGAAAAATATATTTTCACTGGACACAGACTTTTGGTTGACAGTTTTGTTTTTGTTTTCAAATGTAATGCATTAAGGGTGTTATTCCATTGTCTTCTGTGTCGCATTGTTTCTAAGGAGAAATCAGTGATAATTCTTATCTTGGTTCTTTGTATGTAATATGTATTTTTACCTTGGCTGCTTTTAAGATTTTTGTCTTTATTGCTGGTTTTAAACAATTTGATTAAGATGTGCCTTGATGTTCTTTTCTTTGTGTTTATCTTGCCTGGGCTTTGCTGAGCTTCTTGGATCTGTAACTTTATAGTTTTTATCAAATTTGGAACATTTTTAGCCATTATTATTTCAGGGTTTTATTTTCATCCTCTCCTCCTGGAACTGCAATTATTCGTACGATAGATCTTCTGTTATTGTTCCATAGGCCCCTGACACTCTGATTATTTTTTTGGCCCTTGTTTCTCCTGGTTCTTTAATGTGAATAACTTCTATTATTATGTCATTGGATTTGCTGATTTTTTTCTTCTGCAGTCTTTAATATGCTGTTAAACTCATCTAGTAAATTATTATTTTATTTTTTAACAAATGGGATCTTGCTGTGTTGCCCTGGCTGGCCCCAAACTCCTGGGTTCAAGCAATTCTCCCACCTCAGCCTCCAAAGTAGCTGGGACTAAAGGTGCATGCCACCACACCCAGCAAATTTTTATGTTAGGTATTGTATTTTTTATCTCCAGAAGATACATTTGGTTCTTTTTTATAGCTTCCACTTTTCACTATGTTTATATTCTTTAGATCTATGAACATATTTATAATAACTTTTAAAATCTTTGTCAGTTAATTACATCATCTTTGTCATTTGGGGTCTGTTTATATTGACTGGTATTTTTCATGATAATGGGTCACATTTTCCTGCTTCTCTAGATGTCTAGTAAGTTTTCATTGGATGCTAGACAATGTAGATGCTGTGCAGCTGAATGCCTGGGTTTTGTTATTTTCCTTTGATGTTTGTTTTGGGAGGCAATTGAGTTACGCATTGACCAGCTTGATTTTTTTTTTTAAGGCTTTTTTTTAAGCTTTATTGCAGTGGCTCTAGAGAAGCTTCTTATCTAAAGCTGGCTTAGGCCTACAAGAAAGGTGTAGCCTCACAGTGGTCTCTAATGAATGCCTTGGATGTTCAACAAATTATTCCCATTCTGGCTTGCTAAGATTTGAATGTCCCCCAGTCCCATGAGAGCTCTTGGAATTATTCAGCTTATACCTCTCCAATAGCAGTTCCTTGACAGTCTTGTATCATTTTACCCAATATCTGAGCAACTTAGTATTTAGCCAGTGACTCAAGTGGTCCCCTGTGCAGATTTCTGGCACTATGTGTCCATATAACACCATCTTGCCTGGGACTTTGCCTCACAAATTTCAGCCTTTTCAACCTCCGTATATTATAATCTCTCTCTTCAACTCAGAGAGGCCACTGTGCTCTGCATGGGATCCTCCTCCCTGTGCTGCAATCTAAAAAGCTCTTCCAGGCAGAAAGCCAGGGTGATCACTGGGCTCACTTGATTTGCATCCCTTCTTTCAGGCCTCATAGTTCTACACTACCTGTGGCCCAATCTCTGAAAAACAATTGTTTTATATCTTTGGTCTGGCTTTCCAGTTGTGTACAGCTGGAAAACAACTTTGGTACCAATTCCTTCATCATGGCCAGAATCAGAAGAAGTTCACCCTGATAATTTAAGAAAGAAAAATTTTAAAAAAGGAACATATTGGAAGGGCCTAGGGGAATTCACCAAAAAGAAGTAATAGCCAAAGAATAGTCCTCAAAAGGGACAGAGACCACAGAAACTCTGGAGATCCAGGGTGTCTTAGTCTGTTTTCACACTGCTGATAAAGACATACTCGAGACTGTGCAATTTACAAAAGAAAGAGGTTTAATGGACTTACAGTTCCACATGGATGTGGAGGCCTCACAATCATGGTGGAAGGCAATGAGGAGCAAGTCATGTCTTACATGGATGGAGGCAGGCAAAGAGAGAGAATGAGAAATGAAGCGAAACAGATTTCCCCTTATCAAAACATCAGATCTCATTCACACATCTTATTCACTACCACGAGAACAGTATGGGGGAGCTGCCCCCATGATTCAATTATCTCCCTCTGGGTCCCTCCCACAACATGTGGGAATTATGGGAGTATAATTCAAGATGGGATTTGGGTGGGGACACAGAGCCAAACCATATCACGGGAGAACTAAGAAACAGTCTCTTCAGGACATAGATGACTGGACAAATTAGCTCCATGCCCATGGGGTCCTTCAAGACTCAAATTTCTGGGAGGAGATATATGGCCTAGTCACAGTCATGGGCTTACCTCTTGGCCAGAGGAGGGCAAGACACTTTGGTTAATGATTCTATCAAGATGATATACGATGGTGGGAGAACAGATTCCAAAGCAAAACTGGGATGCTCCTTCCAGAAGCAAGGAGATTGGCCCCTTGGCAGGCAAAAACAACAGAGACACAATTACAAAATATTTATGAAAGCAATATTTACAAAAGCACAAAATCTTTAAGTAGGGTTGGCTTTTGAACTCAGAGCCTTGGGGTTTCTTTTTGCTATTTCACCACAAGGCTGCATGAATTCGTTCTTTCCCCTGACATCTCTGCCTTCCCCTCCAACACAGACAGACTTTCTCCACAAAAAATCCATTTTATGAGCAACATCTAGACAATAACAAACTTCTCATCAGGCCAGAAATGCCAGTTTATAGCTCATCGAGAACAGAGATTCTCTGAGCCTGCCAACGTTCAAGGAAGACTTCCAGAGAATAAAACTTGCTTGGGGGTGAAGGGCAAGCTTGAACCTGTGTCCTGGGAACAAAACATGCAGCAAAATGCGTTTCTTCTTTTCCCACTACTCATAACTACCAGGAGTTGGAAGCACCTTGCCTGAAAGAGAAGGTTGTGTTTTGTGTTTCAAGAGTGAGTCTGAGGTAGCTGCAGGCTAGATTATTAAGCAGATTAATTCAACCAAATATATTGACAAATGCACCAGCAGGTAAAGGAAGAAGATGTTCTCTGCTTAGATTATTGTGAGGAAGTTTCTGTGTCCCCACTCTGCCTAGAGGCTAATCAGATGTGTGTGTGTGTGTGTGTAACCTCTACAAAACAAAACACCCCAAATCCTTAAAATATCCACAAATGTTGTTTTCTTGTATGATCATACCCATTTCAGAGATGAAAAATCTGAGATACAGTACATGGAACTGTGAGTCAGTGATTAAAAAAAAAAAAAAAAAAAAAAAAAACAAGAATTGAGGCCAGGTGTGGTCACTCATGCCTGTAATCCAAGCACTTTAGGAGACCGAGTCGGGCAGATCACCTGAGGTCAGGAGTTCGAGACCAGCCTGGACAACATGGTGAAACCCTGTCTCTACTAAAATACAAAAATATGCTGGGTGTGGTGGTGGGCACATGTAGTCCCAGCTACTCAGGAGGCGGAGGCAGGAAAATTGCTTGAATCCAGGAGGTAGAGGTTGCAGAGAGCCAAGATCATGCCACTGCATTCCAGTCTGGGCCACAGAGTGAGACTCTGTCTCAAAAAAAAAAAAAAAAAAAAAAAAAAAAAGAATTGAGTTCAAAACTGCAGGATAAAACTTTTCTGTATGCCTTGAGAATAATTTTGAAAGCAAGAGAAACGGAAAGGGAGAGAAGGGAGAGGGAGGGGAAAGGACAAAGGAGGTAAGGAAAGCAAGTTAGCTCTTTGGCTAATTCATGTCTTCAAAGGTGCCTGGGTTTTTGGAGATTTAGAGTGCTGAGAGATGCTGTTTGCACACCACCAAGATTCAAATTGAAATTACAGGCAAGTAAAAGCACCTCCTATCCCATGGCTAACTCCTTTCTCCAGCTTTACATTTTAGCTATGTCCACCCTCAGGTTCTCAACTTAGAAAGAAGTCTTTTTATTCCTTGAGGGGATTTATTTCTTTCTCAAGAAAGAAATCATGGTAATTTCATGCTGATTGAGAAAAGACCAAAATGAGGTTATAAAATTAATTCCTGGGAGGGTTTTAGTCACTTATATCTTGTTGACTGCTTTGCAAATCTTTTTTTTTTTTTTTTTTTTTTGGCCAGGCACGGTGGCTCACGCCTGTAGTCCCAGTACTTTGGGAGGCCGACGTGGGTGGATCACTTGAGGTCAGGAATTTGAGACCAGCCTGGCCAACATGATGACTCCACGTCTCTACTAAAAATACAAAAATCAGCCAGGTGTGGTGGCACATGCCTGTAATCCCAGCTACTCAGGAGGTTGAGGCAGGAGAATTGCTTGAACCCCAGAGGTGGAGTTTGCAGTGAGCCGAGATTGTGTCACTGCACTCCAGCCTGGGTGACAGAGTGAGACTCTGTCTAAAAAAAAATAAAAAAAAAAAAAAATATATATATATATATATATATATGTAAACCCTCTAAGGGTTTTGGTTGCCAGGAGAGAAGAAAATGGAACCCAAAACACTTAGAGGAGGAATGACAGACTCATTTTATAGGACAGTGGGAAGGGATTTGGGGATTAGGAAAACCTTCTGGGGAAGTGTCTGGAGCCTGAGAGGTCTTGAAAAGGACAAATGATCATGTTCCCCATTGTATTTCAGATGCCCAGCACAATGCCTGATCTGCAGTAGGTGTTCAGTAAATTATTTGTTGAACGAAAGAATGATTTAAGTGAGTGAATGTGAATCTCCAGTCAGGCCTAACCTATGTTTTTGCCAAACCAGACTCCAATGCCTTGATAGCTTTGCACCTCTTTTTCCATTCTTTGTCGTCCTGGCAATTGTCTCTGATCCTTTCAAGGCAATAGATGCGACCCTTTTGTGGATTATGAACATCTCTGAGAATCTGCTGAGAGTAACAGGCCCTTTTCTCAAAAAAAAGAATGCACAGACACGTACACACAATTTGGCATATCTTTTCAAGTGAGCAAATGCCCTGAACCTCACATGTGGCCACAGCCTAACAATCTCTGGAGCTTTTCCCACTCTTCTTCCTGTCTCTCTGCCCTGCAGACTTATTTGCTCCTTCACTGGGTCCTCATAGCACTTTTTAAAATCTTTTCAGTTTTTAGCTTAAAACAACATGTACTTTATTCACAAGTCTGTAATTTGTGCAGAGCTTGGGGGATGCCCTCTGGCTCCACTTCAGGCTGGGGCTGGAATCACCTGAAGGATTACTGCATGGTTTGAATGTGTCCCCCAAATTTCATGTACTGGAAACTTAGATCTCCAAGTTCATATGTTGATGGTATTTGGATGTGGGGCCTTTAGGAGGTAATTAGGATTAGATAAAGTCATCAGGGTGCAGCCCCCATGATGGGACTGGTGGCTTTATGAGCAGAGGAGGAGAGGCCTGAGCTGACACACATATTCTTGCCCTTTCATCATGTGATGCCCTCCACCATGTTATGATGCAGCAGGAAGGCCCTTGCCAGACACTGGCACCTTGATATTGGACTTCCCAGCCTCTAGAACTGTAAGAAATAAATTTCTTTTCTTTTTTTTTTTTTTTTTTTTTTTTTTTTTTTTTTTTTGAGACAGAATCTCGCTCTGTCTCCCAGGCTGGAGTGCAGTGGCGCATCTCCGCTCACTGCAAGCTTCGCCTCCTGGGTTCACGCCATTCTCCTGCCTCAGCCTCCTGCGTACCTGGGACTACAGGCACCCGCCACCATGCCTGGCTAACTTTTTGTATTTTTTTTAGTAGAGATGGGATTTCACGGTGTTAGCCAGGATAGTCTCGATCTCCTGACCTCATGATCCGCCCGCCTCAGCCTCCCAAAGTACTGGGATTACAGGTGTGGACTACCGCGCCCGGCCAATTTCTTTTCTTTATAAATTTCTTTTCTCTAGAAATTACCCAGTCTATGATATTCTGTTATAGTAGCAGAACACAGACTAAGACAATTGCTCACTCACCTGTCCAGAAGCTGTCCAGAGATTGATGCTGAAGAGACCTAAACAGTGGGGAGCTAAAATAGCTGGGGGTCCTCAGGCATCTCCTCCTGTCTCTATGTGGTCTTTCTATGCATTCTCTCTGGCTTATCCAGAGCACTTTAAACATACCTCTCTTACTACTTAACCCACAACGTAGTAGTTGTTATTTGGGCCTGTGGATTGTGGCAATGTACTTAACGTCTGTTTCATTGGCAAAACTGTAAATCCTTCAAGGACAAGGACCATAACTTGTTCATCTCTATTTCCTTAAGACCCTAGCAGCTACCTTGTATGTAACTATGTATTTAATATATGCTAGTTGGAATATGCACGTAGGTATGTGTTTATTTTATCATGATGTCCCACTACATTTCAACAAAGAATTAGAATGGAGCTTATATACATAACTCAATACAACAAAATAAAAATGCAAATCAAAGAAATGGGGATAAAGTAAAAATAAAGCTAGGAAAAATGTTAAAATAAAAGATAACAGGCCAGGCATGGTGGCTCGCTCCTGTAATCCCAGCACTCTGGCAGGCCTAGGTGGGCGGATCACAAGGTCAAGAGATCGAGACCATCCTGGCCAACATGGTGAAACCCTGTCTCTACTAAAAACACAAAAATTAGCTGGGCATGGTGGCGCGCACCTGTAGTCCCAGCTACTTGGGAGGCTGAGACAGGAGAATGGGTTGAACCCAGGAGTCAGAGGTTGCAGTGAGCCGAGATCGCGCCACTGCACTCCAGCCTGGCGACAGAGTGAGACTCCATCTAAAAAATAAAATAAAATAAAATAAAATAAAATCACTACCCAAAATGCATACCCACAAAGTTGTATATCATTATTGGCAGTGGCTCAGAAGAAGGGGCAAAGAGGGAAATACCCTCATTACTAAAGTTCACAGGGTTGCATACAGATGATCCTCAATTTACAATGGCTCAACTTATAATTTTTCAACTTTATGATGGTGCAAAAGTAACATGCATTCAGTAGAAAGTGTACTTCAAGTACCCATACAGCCATTCTGCTTTTTGCTGTTAGTACAGCATTCAATGAACATGAGATATTCAACACTTTATTATAAAATAGGCTTTGTGTTAGATGATTTTGCCCAACTGTAGGTTAATATAAGTTTTCTGAGCTTGTTTAAAGTAGGCTAGGTGATATGGTTGGGCTGTGTCTCCACCCAAATCTCGTCTTGAATTGTAGCTCCCATCATTCCTATGTGTTGTGGGGGAACTCAATGGGAGGTAATTGAATCATGGGGGCGGTTTCCCCCATACTGTTCTGGTGGTAGTAAGTCTCACGAGATCTGATGGTTTTATAAGGGGTTCCCCCTTTCACTTGGCTCTCATTCTCTCTTGCCTGCTGCCATGTTAGATGTGCCTTTTGCCTTCCACCGTGATTGTGAGGCCTCCCCAGCCATGTGGAACCTCTTTTCTTTATAAATTACCCAGTCTTGGGTAAGTCTTTATCAGCCACATGAAAACAAAGTAATACTCTAGGCTAAGCTATGATGTTTGGTAGGTTAGGTGAATTAAATGCATTTTCAACGTATGATAGGTTTACCAGAATGTATTAATAAGTCGAGAAGCACCTGTGTAAGGCAACTGATCACTTGGGAAAACACAGTTTGGGTGAGTAACAAGGTATACAAGAAATGTTCTTCTATCGGTTGCAATTTTATTGCAACTTCCTTGTGATAAAAATGATAGCATATTTATACAATGAATTCTCTGCAATGTGCCTCAATTCAGGTTAAGGGAGGTTCAATACAAGAAAATCTACAAGTGGCCAAAACAAAGGGCTTAAAGCTGCAATTCTGTAAGGGTCTGATTTTATCTAAGGACATATTTAAGACCATGTAGTCCAGCTTTTTCTGAAGAGTACACTATGGAATAACAATCTTGGAAAAGCTCTGCCCATAATGGCTTCTGTGGTTGAGGAAAGGTGGGAAAGCCACTCATGTCTTCCTCTTGGAAGTGCACAGTAAAACACTAGCATTTTAAAGGCTCTGAGAAGTCCTGCAGTAAGGAAACCCAGCATTTGCCAGGTTTCTCTGACTACTGTTGTGCAAGAACCTTGGGGCAGTCTCAAAATGCGACCTAGGTCCACTGATCCTACCATGAAACCATGAAATGAATTTTTCCTTCTCGTGAGAATAGATGGGAGTAAGGGACTGCTATTCTTTTTTTTTTTTTTTTTTTTTTTTTTTTTTTTTTTTGAGACGGAGTCTCACTCTGTCGCCCAGGCTGGAGTGCAGTGGGGCGATTTCTGCTCATTGCAAGCTCCGCCTCCCAGGTTCACGCCATTCTCCTGCCTCAGCCTCCAGAGTAGCTGGGACTACAGGTGCCCACCACCACACTCGGCTAATTGTTTTGTATTTTTAGTAGAGACGGGATTTCACCGTGTTAGCCAGGATGGTCTCGATCTCCTGACCTCGTGATCCGCCTGTCTCGGCCGCCCAAAGTGCTGGGATTACAGGCGTAAGCCACTGCGCCCGGCCACGGACTGCTATTCTTAGGGACGTTATTCTGAACTGTCTCTCCTTTGTCCTAAAAAGACCTAGGAGAGAAACAAAGTAATGTCCGCGAATTTCCTGCTTAAAGCAACTGTTCGTTTGTTTGTTTGTTTGTTTTTAATGGTCATAGCTGTAGAAAACAACATCCTTCTTGTTTGTTTTCTATAGCTATGACCATTACAAAAAAAAAAAGGTTAGGGAGAAACTTGTCCTCTTACATTGCAAATAAAGGAAAAGAAAGGTGTGATTGAATGTTACCGAGAGTTCACAATTTCTGCCGCTAAGAAAATAGAAAAGAGTCCTCTCTATAGACATCAGACAAGACCTTTAGATTATCCATAACCTTGATCACAAAATGATCGATACTTGCTCAGGCCAATCAGAAAACCAAAGAGTTGTACCTTCAGCAGATAGATTGCCAGAAGCAGCACGGGCATCGTCTATTTGTTTTGGTATTGCATATGAAAGGAAATCAAGGGTATCTGTTACTCTTTGCCCAGTTCCTGTCTCCTGGTACACTAACATTTTCATCTCAAAAGAATCAAAACGTATCTAGTCCAAAAAGGAAAGGCATGCCTCAGTTCTTTTTTTTTTTGAGATGGAGTCTCGCTCTGTCGCCCAGGCTGGAGTGCGGCGGCGTGATCTCAGCTCACTGCAAGCTCCTCCTCCCAGGCCCACACCATTCTCCTGCCTCAGCCTCCCGAGTAGCTGGGACTACAGGCTTCCGCCACCACACCCGGCTAATTTTTTGTATTTTTAGTAGAGACAGGGTTTCACCGTGTTAGCCAGGATGGTCTCAAACTCCTGACCTTTTGATCCGCCCGCCTCAGCCTCCCAAAGTGCTGGGATTACAGGCGTGAGCCACGGCTCCCGGCCAAGGCATGCCTCAGTTCTACATGCCATAGAACAATCCCAGAGTCTTTTCTTCACAGAATACTTGTTAATATCCACTTAATATTCTGTGGAACACACTGGAAATCGGTGATTAAGTACATAGAAGGACTGCAGAGTCTTTAGGTCAATGGTTCTCAAACTAAGTTCCACAGAACAGAATCTCAGAGGCTGCTAGGGAGGGATGGAGAGGCCCTTGGCAGGCAGAGGTCTGGGCCCTCAGCCTCAATTCAATTGTGGCGGATTTTTTTTGTTTGTTTTTCCTGAGACAGTCTGGAGTCTGGTTCTGTCTCCCAGGGCCAGTGGCACGATCTTGGCTCACCGCAACCTCTGCCTCCTGGGTTCAAGCGATTCTCCTGCCTCAGTCTCTTGAGTAGCTGGGACTACAGCACGTGCCACAACGCCCAGCTGATTTTTGTAGTTTTATTAGAGACAGCGTTTCACCACGTTGTCCAGGCTGTTCTCAAACTCCTGACCTTAGGTGATCCTCCCACCTTGACCTCTTAAAGCACTGGCATTACAGGCATGAGCTACGGTGCCCAGCTGAATTATCTTTTTTTCTACATAAAAACTTGTTAGGAAAAAAAAGTTTCTGTTACTTAAAATTAGAAAATATTTGAGAGCCACTGCTTTAAACAGAGCTCCATATACATTATTTTTCACAGCTGAGATTCTGGTAAGGCAAACGATCTTAGTTATATTCTTAGCAAGAACCGGGGGGCAGAAATTTAATTATTTTAGATTAAAAGCAGAACCATGGCAAAACAGCATAAACAAATAAAAGATTTGCAACTATATAATTCATAAAGGATTAATATCGTCTTCCTTTTTCTTTTTCTTTTTCTTTTATTATTTTTTTGAGACGGAGTCGCTCTGTCGCCCAGGCTAGAGTGCAGTGGCGTGATCTCGGCTCACTGCAACCTCTGCCTCCTGGATTCAAGCAATTCTCCTGCCCCAGCCTCCCAAGTATCTGGGATTACAGGTGTGCGCCACCACACCTGGCTAATTTTTGTGTTTTTAGTAGAGATGGGGTTTCACCATGTTGGCCAGGCTGGTCTCAAATTCCTGATTTCAAGTGATCCACTCGCCTTGGCTGCCCAAAGTTCTGGCATGAGCCACTGCGCCCAGCTGATATCCTTAATTTATAAGACAATCTTACAAAATAAAAAGACCAATAGCCCAGGCAAAACATGGGGCAAGGCTGCAGCTTTCACAGAAGTAGAAATGCAAATGGCCAACGAGCATATGAAAAGATGCTCAGCCTCACTTGTCAGGCAAATGCAAATGAGAACAATGAGATACTATTTTTTACCCATCAGAATGGCAAAAATGGAACATATGTGTAACATCCAGAGCTCGTGAGGGTGTAAGAAATCCAGTTCCTTTGAACACCATTGGGGGAGGTCTGTAAATTATTATAACGTGGTGGAAAATCAACTTGGTATTTTTGAAAATTTAAGCTGTGGCCCAGGACTCCTATTTCTGAGAATATATCCACCAGAGATGAAAATGTCAGTATACAAAGACATAAATCTATAAAGAAATTTATTGCAGTATCGTTTGTAATAGTTAAAAAAAAAAAACCTGGAAGCAGTCTGAATGTACATTAACAAAAACATGGTTGAGCAAGTCATGATATATTTATATTAAGAAAAACAGTGCAGGTATTAAAAATTACAAAATAGGCTGTCGCAGAGGCTCACACCTGCAATCTAGCACATAAGGAGGCCGAGGTGGGCAGATCTCTTGAGCCCAGGAATTCAAGAGCAACCTGGGCAATATGGCAAAACTCCACTTCTACAAAAAATAAAAATAAAAAAAAAAATAGCTGGGTGTGGTGGCGTGCCCCTGTGGTCCCAGCTATTTGGGAGGCTGAGGTAGGAGGATTGCTTGAGTCCAGGAGGTCAAGGTTGCAGTGAGCTATGATCGTGCCGCTGTGCTCCAGCGTGGGGGACAGAGCGAGACCCTGTCTCAAAAAAAAAAAAAAAAAAAAAAAAGCATACAAACACATATACACATTTTTGTATTTTTTAATTTTAGTAATTTTTAGTATTTTTCTATTTTTAGTAGAGACAGAGTTTTGCTATGTTGGCCAGGCTGGTCTTGAACTCCTGACCTCAAGTGATCCACCAGCCTGAGCCTCCCAAAGTGTTGGGATTACAGGCCTATATATTTAAATATAATACATCTGAACATAGTGGCTGGGAGATAGCCCTGCAACACCTTGTTAAATATTAAAAAGGCAAATGTCGGCGGGCGCAGTGGCTCACATCTGTGATCCCAACACTTTGGGAGGCCCAGGAGTTCAAGACCAGCCTGACCAACATGGAGAAACCCCGTCTCTACTAAAAATACAAAAATTATCCAGGCTTGCTGGTGCATGCCTGTAATCCTAGCCACTCAGGAGACTGAGGAAGGAGAATCGCTCCAACCCAGAAGGCGGAGGTTGCGGTGAGCCAAGATGGTGCCATTGCACTCCAGCCTGGGCAACAACAGCGAAACTCAGTCTCAAAGAAAAAAAAAAAAAGCAAGCAAATATTATTCAATTTTTATTAAAAAAAGAAAGAAGAAAAAAAACTCTGAAAGGGAGTTTCTATATGTTTTTGTAAATGAAGAAAACAGGAAGGAAACATATCAAATTCTTAGCAGTGAATGAATCAGAGAGTTGCATTGGAGAGCAGTGGAGCAGCTATTAACTTTATTTTAGATAATTCTTTATTGTTTGAATTGCTACAAAAGATATACATGACTTTCATAATTCAAATGATCAGTGTCTTTAAAAACAGAATTAGGGGTAAAAATTCAAAGCAAATCATATTACTTTGACAATCACTCAAAGGCAGGGTGGGCCTGCCTTCCCGGAACTAAGTCTTAGAGACCCAGCTGAGGTTTGTGTCTTAATAGAAGGCACCCCAGTTAGGCATAGAGTTAAGTTGAAGGAGTGCTTTTCAATAAAGCCAAGATTTCCCTTGAAAAACAGTCTTGACTCTTCTCTAATACATGCCAAAGGCTTGAATAAGACCCCAAAATAATGTACTATAGAACAGGTGTCAGCAGATGTTTTCTGTAAAAGAACAGATAGTAAATATATGATGGTGTGTGGCTGTAACATATACAGTTTCTGCCACAACTACTCAGCTCTGTTGTTATTGTGCAAAAATAGCCTTACACGGCCAGAGTCGGATTCGCCGCCGCAGCAGCCGCCGCCCCCAGGAGCCGCCGGGACCCTCACGTCGTTGCCGCCGCCGCCCAGATCCCCACACCATGCCGTCGGAGAAGACCTTCAAGCAGCGGCGCACCTTCGAACAAAGAGTAGAAGATGTCCGACTTATTCGAGAGCAGCATCCAACCAAAATCCCGGTGATAATAGAACGATACAAGGGTGAGAGGCAGCTTCCTGTTCTGGATAAAACAAAGTTCCTTGTACCTGACCATGTCAACATGAGTGAGCTCATCAAGATAATTAGAAGGCGCTTACAGCTCAATGCTAATCAGGCCTTCTTCCTGTTGGTGAACGGACACAGCATGGTCAGCGTCTCCACACCAATCTCAGAGGTGTATGAGAGTGAGAAAGATGAAGATGGATTCCTGTACATGGTCTATGCCTCCCAGGAGACGTTCGGGATGACATTGTCAGTGTAAAACCAGAAAAAATGCATCTCTTCTAGAATTTTTTAAACCCTTACCAAGGAAAAAAAAAGGGATGTTACCAACTGAGATCGATCAGTTCATCGAATCACAGATCATCAAACAGTAGTGTTCCCACCTAGGAGTGTTAGGAAGTTGTGTTTGTGTTTCAAGCAGAAAAACTGAGCTCCAAGTGAGCACATTCAGCTTTGGAAACTATATTATTTAATGTAGGCTAGCTTGTTTTCAAATTTTAGAAGTTTAAAAATAAAATACTTTGCATTCTAAAAAAAAAAAATTGCCTTACACAATGTGTAAGTGAATGAGGATGGCTGTGTTCCAATACAATTTTATTTATAAGAGAAGTAGCTGGCCAGATTTGACCCGGGGCTATAGTCTGCCGACCACTGGTATAGAACATGGGCATAACGATCTTTTAGAAGCAAACTTCTAAGGCCGAGTGAGGTGGCTCATGCCTGTAATCCCAGCACTTTGGGAGGCCGAGGTGGGTGGATCACCTGAGGTCAGGAGTTCGAGACCAGACTTACCAACATGGTGAAACCCCATCTCTACTAAAAATACAAAAATTAGCTGGGCATTGTGGCGAGTGCCTGTAGTCCCAGCTGCTCGGGAGGCTGAAGCAGGAGAATCGTTTGAACGTGGGAAGTGGAGGTTGCAGTGAGCCAAGATCCTGGCATAGCAGTCCAGCCTGGTCGGCAAGAATAAAACTCTGTCTCAAAAAACAACAACAACAACAACAACAACAACAAAAACACAAAACAACAACAACAACAAAAAGAAACAAATGGAAGTATATGTAATTTTAAATAGAAGTATATGTAATGTGCATACAATAAAAGTATACAAATAATTTTTAAGAAGGGAACACCTCTTTGTAAGTGGCACCCAGATGAAGATATACAATGTTACCCAATCCCAAAAGTGTTCCTCCTGCGCCTCCGAGTCATCCCCATCACCACTGCCAAAGCTAACCGCAGATTAGACTTAGAGCCTCCACATTTGTTTTCATTAGTTTTTAACCTTATGTAAATGAAATCATATAGCTCGTTCTTTCACTCAGTGGCATGTTAGTGAGTGTATGTGTGATTGTATGGGTTTGTCCAACTTCAGGCTATATTGCATAATGCCACATGCAGTGTTGCATTTATAGCATTGAACAAATATGCCACACTTTACTTATCTTTTCCACTATGATAATATTTGGGTGATTTCTAGTTTGAGGCTATTATCAATAATGCCACTATGAACATTCTTGAACATATCTTTGGACCCATATTTACACATCACTACTAGGCATATTCTTGGAGTGTGTATGCTTATGTTCAGCTTTAGGAAATGCTACTAAACAATTTTCTGAAGTGGTTGTACTAATTTAGACTCCCACCATCTGTATACAAGGGTCTCAGCTTCTCTAAGCATTAACAACACTTGGTATTAACAGGTTTTCTTTTCTTTTTTTTTTTTTTTCCTGTAAACTTAGCCATTTTTACATGTGTAAGTGTAAAATTTATATATAGTAAGGTGCAGAAATCTTAGCTAAGTTTTATTTACATATGTAAAAATCTCACTGTGGTTTTAATTGCATTTAATTGACTAATGATATTGACTCCTTTTTGACAGGTTTATTGGCCATTTGGATTTCTCTTTTGTAAAAAGCTTGTGTGTTTTGCCAATTATTTTTTAATTGCATTTTTTTCTTATTAATTTGCAGGCATCCTTTTTAAATATTCTGAATATGAATCCTCTGCTTGATATCTTTAGTTCGACTATCTTCTCCCATTCTGTGGTTTGCATTTTTGTTCTCTAATGGGATATTTTGATGAACAGAAGTTCTTAATTTTAATGAAGTCCAATTGATCAACTGTTTGCCCTTCCTTCCTTCCCTCCCTCCCTCCTTTCTTTCTTTCTTTGTTTCTTTCTTTCTTCTCTTTCTCTCTCTTTCTTTCTTTTTCCTTCTTTCTTCTTTCCTCTTTCTCTCTTTCTTTCTTTCTCTCTCCTCTCTTCTCTTCCTCCCTCTCTCCCTCCCTCCCTACCTTCCTTCCTTACTTCCTTCAACAGGCTCCTGCTCCATCGTCCAGGCTGGAGTGCAGTGGCGTGATCTCAGCTCACTGCAACCTCTGCCTCCTGGACTCAAGCCATCCTCCTGTCTCAGCCTCCCAAGTAGCTGGGGCCACAGGCAGGTGCACTGCCACCACACTCCGCTAATTTTTGTATTTTTTTCTGTAGAGATGGGGTTTCTCCACGTTGCCCAGACTGGTCTCAAACTCCTGGCCTCAAGCAATCCGCCTACCTCAGCCTCCCAAATTGCTGGGATTACAGGCATGAGCCACTGCACCCAGCCAGCTGTTTTCTTTATGGTTAGTATTTTTTTCTTTTTCTTTCCTTTTTTTTTTTTTTTTTTTTGATAGAGTCTGTCTTAGTCACCCAGGTTGAAGTGCAGTGGCATAATCTTGGCTCACTGCAACCTCCGCTTCCTGGGTTCAAGCGATTCTCATGCCTCAGGCTCCTGAGTAGCTGGGACTACAGGAGTGCACCATCATGCCTGGCTAATTTTTGTGTTGTTAGTAGAGATGGGGTTTCACCATGTTGGCCAGGCTGGCCTCAAACTCCTGACCTCAGGTGATCTGCCTGCCTCGGCCTCCCAAAGTGCTAGAATTACAGGCGTGAGCCACTGCGCCCAGCCTATGGTTAGTATTTTCATGTCCTGTCTTAGAAATGTTTCCCTATCCTGAGGACATAAGGATATCCTCCCATGTCATATCCTAGATTTATTGTTTTAGTTTACACATTTCAGTCTACAACCATCATAGTAATCATAACCAGAAATATATAATGGGTAGACATGACCCATTGCAATATTTTCAGTCCCTCATGGTCTTCCAGAACTTTCTATTGCCCATGAGAGGTGGAGTCTATTTCCCCTTCCCTTCAACCTGGGTTGGCCTCTATGACTGTTTCAACCAATAGAATAAAGCGGAAGAGGCACACATATCCTTCCAAAGATAGCTCAGAGAAGGTAATATGGCTTCCACCTGGCCCTCTCTCATTCTCTCAGGACACATGCTTTGGGTGCTGTGATCATCACATAAGAAGTATGATTCTAGGCCAGGCATGGTGGCTCACGCCTGTAATCCCAGCACTGTGGGAGGCTGAGCGGATGGATCACCTGAGCTCAGGAATTCGAGACCAGCCTGGCCAACATGGCGAAACCCTGTCTTTACTAAAATTAGCCAGGCACAGTGGAGCATGCCTGTGATCCCAGCTACTTGGGAGGCTGAGGCACAGAATCGCTTGAACCCAGGAGGCGGAGGTTGCAGTGAGCTGAGATTGTGCCACTGCACTCCAGCCTGGGCAATAGAGTGAGTCTCAGTCTCAAAAAGCACAAAAAAACAAAGAAACAAATCTGGTTCCCTGAAGCCACCACAATGGAGAGATCACATGGAGAAACCACATCGAGATAGAGAGAGAGACGCCCAAGGAACCAGCACTTCTGGCCACCGGCTCCACAGGTCTTCCTGATCCATACACCAGACTTGAGTGTGAAGAAGCCTTCTAGGTGACCCCACCGGTAGTCACATGTGATATCCTGAGCTAGAATTGTCCAGTCAAGCTGCTTATGAATCTTTATTCTACAGAAACCGTGAATGATAACAAATGAATCCAGCCCGGCATGGTGGCTCATACCTGTAATTCCAGCACTTTGGGAGGCTGGGGAGGGAGGATCACCTGAGGTCAGGAGTTCAAGACCAGCCTGGCCAATATGGTGAAACCCCGTTTCTGTAAAAATACGAAAGTCAGCTGGGCATGGTGGCAAGCACCTGTAATCCCAGCTACTCAGAAGGCTGAAGCAGGAGAATCACTTGAACCTGGGAGGTGGAGGTTGCAGTGAGCCCAGATCGCACCACTGCACTCCAGCTTGAGCAACAGAGCAAGACTCCATCTCAAACAAACAAACAAACAAATGAACATTGTTTTAAGCCACTATGGTTTGGGCTTATTCGTTACCCGGCAATAGATGATTGCAACAGGAGGCAAGAAGACCAGCCATCTCTCCACACTCTAACTTGGCACTAATTTGGAGGGGGATAGGCTTGGTCTCCACCCCTGCTCCTTATTCGAAGGGTGTGTTCTCAACCCCCAAAGGCAAAGAAGTCCTTGACTTTCCCTTAGAGAGCCTCATTTCCATCTTAGTGCCTATGCAAGTAGCAGAGCACATTCATGAAAAGAGAAAGAGTCCTGGAGATTTAAGAGATGGGAAAGATGAGATAAGAAAGATAAGAAATCCCCCTTGGCAACCCCTGAAGAGTAGTGAGGTTTTGGTGCTCATCCAGAGAGATTAGCAAGGAACACTTGAGGAGTATCATTCAGAAAGATCCATGAGGGGCTTGGGGGACACTTTATTCCTCGAAAAGAGGAAATAAGGCAGATTTCACGGAGATCTCCTGGCTCTGGAGCGCCTGCCTCTCAGCTTTGGCTCCAAGGAGATTCAGCAGCTCAGGGTGGAGAAAGCTCATTCCAAGTGGGCCCAGGACCTACAGGAAGCCTCTCTGAAACAGCCCAAGGGAAACGCTGATTCTACTTACTGGTGGCTGAGGGAAATCAAGGTGGTTGCTTCATTTATAGGACTATACGTCTCCCTTTTTAAATACATGCTGATATAATTTGGATATTTATCCCCACCCAAACTCATGTTGAATTGTAATCCCCAATGCTGGAGGTAGGGCCTGGTGGGAGGTATTGGGATCATGGGGACAGATCCCCATGAACGGCTTGGGCCATCCGTTTGGTGAGAAGTGAGAGATCTGATGGTTTAAAAGGGTGTGGCCCCTTCCCCTCACTCTCTCTCTTGCTCCTGCTTTTGCTCTTGACATGACCCCCTTTGCCTTCTGCCATGATTGGAAGCTTCCTGAGACCTCCCTAGAAGCAAATGCTGCTACGCTTCCTATATAGCCTGCAGAACGGTAAGCCAATAAAACCTCCTTTCAGGATGCAGCGAGCTGAGATCACGCCACTGCACTCCAGCCTGGGCGACAGAGTGAGACTCCGTCTCAAAAAACAAAATGAAACAAAACAAACAAACAAGCAAACAAAAATTACCCAGTCTCAGGTATTTCTTTTGTTGTTGTTTTTGGTTGGTTGGTTGGTTTTGGAGCATGGTCTGACACCTGGGCTGGAGTGCAGTGGTGCAATCATGGTTCACTGCAATCTCAACTTCCAGTCTCAGGTGATCCTCCTGCCTCAGCCTCTTAAGTAGCTGAGACTACAGGTGCGCACCACCATGCCCAGCTAATTTTTGTTTTTCTTGTAGAGACGGGGTTTTGCCATGTTGCCCAGGCTGGTCTTGAGAACTCCTGGGCTCAAGTGGTCCACCTGCCTTGGCTTCCCAAAGTGCTGGGATTACAGGCATGAGCCATCGTGTCTGGCCCAATCTCTGTGTCATCATTGTCATATGGTGTTCTTTCTGTGTGTCTCTGCCTAGACGTGGCCATCTTCTTACAAGGACACTAGTCTTATTGGATTAGGAGCCTACTCTGCGTCAGTAGAACGGCCTAACACACATGCTTAACCTGCTAATAATGACAAGAACGCCTACCTCTATCTACAGTCATGTGATTTACTTGTTTGCCTGTTTATTCCCTGCCCCCACCCCCACCCTCACCCTGCCAGAGCAGCTGTAGGAGATGGGAGACTTTATTCCTGTGGCTCTTGCCACCTCCTCTGCACCTAACCCAGTGACAGGCAGAGAGAGAGGCTCTGAAATTATTTCCTGAATGAATGGGTAAATGAATGAATGATGAAGTCAGTACATGATAATAGCAATCCTTGATGAGTGCCTGCCTGATGCAAGCACTGTACATAATTTTCTTTCTTTTTTTTTTGAGACAAAGTCTCACTCTGTCACCCAGGCTGGGGTGCAATGATGCAATCTCGGCTCACTGCAACCTCCACCTCCCAGGTTCAAGCAATTCTCGTGCCTCAGCCTCCCAAGTAGCTGGAATTACAGGCATGCACCACCACACCCCACTAAATTTTGTAGCTTTTGTAGAGACGGGGTTTCGCCATGTTGGCCAGGCTGGTCTCAAACTCCTGACCTCAAGTGATCCAGCCACCTCGGCCTCCCAAAGTGCTGGGATGACAGGCGTGAGCCACCACGTCCAGCCTGTACATGATTTCCTGTCCTCCTTCAGCCTTGCCTCCAGGGAGGGATGGTTTCCTGGTTTTCCAGAGGTTAGAAAACTTGCTTGAAGTTCCAGAATCACTAAGGGCAGAATCCCATTTCAAACTCAGCCCTTCTGAACTCCTGGGCTCAAGCCATCCTCCCACCATGCCTGGCTTATTTTAAAATGTTTTGTAGAGACTGGGTCTTGCTGCATTGCCCGGGCTAGTCTCGAACTCCTGACCTGAAGCGATCCTCCCACCTAAGCCTTCTAAAGCTCTGAGATGACAGGCGTGAGCCACAGCACACGACCTTTTTATTTTTTTTATTTTTGTATCAAGCTCTTTACTCCCGAGCGCACTCTTAGCCACTCTTAGTCTGCAGGGAATCCACCCACGCTTTTTCCTTTCTTGAGATAAGACAAGAGTGTTTTCCCAAAGGGCCTTGAGCACCAGAGAGCAGAACTCCAAGCTGCTGTGCTGGGCGTGGACCAGGCCCGGCATGGAGCCCACACAGAGCCTCTGACTTAGGCCGGGGGTTCTCATCCCATTTCCGTGGCCTGGGAACTCAGGGGGAAAGAGCAATTAAATTAGAGGGGTCAAAGAAGGAGGAGGAGGGTGGGGAGCTGGTGGCCAGACCCAGAAAGGCCAGATTTCAATTTGCATAATAATTTTGTTAGCAACAATGGTCATCCAGGACATCTCTTTAAAGGCTGTAATGTTAATTTAATGGGAAAAAAGCTAATACAATTCCCCCAGAATTTTTCAATTAAATTAATGTGATGGGCTTTAATGGATAGCTTAAGTAGAGAGCGTGAATAGGAGAAATATTGCATAAATTATCCATACATTTATATATGTGCTGCCCGTATATGTAATCTCTCCGCTCTAAGGTTTTGACATGTGAGAGGTCTTATGCTTAAATCTGGCAACAAGTTATGACTCTATTTCAATTAAAGTGACCCTTTTATCATTCAAAGAAGCGGGGGGATGCTCCTTCCCATGGAGCTTCCACACAGCCCTTCCTTTCAACAACACACCAGAAGATTCCAGTCTTAAAGAAACAGAAGGCTCGTGTAACAATAACCCATGAGAACACACATGTGCACAGAAAGTCGATGATATGAGAAATCTGTAGATGCAGAATCTCGTTCCCTGCTCTCTGCTCCCCAAAGACACTTGATGGAGCAGAAAATAAAATGGATTAAATTTCAAGGACCCCTTTATCTTCTTGAGCCTATATTTATTTGTTCCTATGTTCCATTTAGCAGATGTTTACTGGACACCCACTAAATGCTGGATGCTGTTCAAGGTGCTTCAGGGAATCGTGCAGTGAGCAATCAGATGTGATCACTGTCCACAGTATACTGTCCCTCTTGGTCAAATCTCATAACCATTTACGAAATGGTGCTGATTTGGTTCTGTAAAAAATGCAAGATAATATAAATTCAGGTAGCCTTTTCGTGCCTCCATTTGATTCTATTTTAACTCCCTTCATTTAATTTAATTATTTTAATTTTTCTTTTTTTGAGACAAGGTCTTGCTCCATGGCCCAGGCTAGAGTGGAGTGGTGTAATCACAGTTTACTGCAACCTTGACCTCCCAGGCTTAAGCGATTCTCCCACCTCAGCCCCCTGAGTAGCTGAGACTGCAGGCATGTGCCACCGCATCAGTGAGCACTTTAAAATTTTTTTAAATTTAAAAAATTTTTTGTAGAGTCAAGCTTCTGCTGCGCTACCCAGGTTGATCTTGAACTGCCAGGCTCAAGCAATACACCTGCCCTGGCCTCCCAAGATATTGGGATTACAGGCATGAGCCACTGCATCTGGTCAAATGGAAGCATTGATTTTAAATTTTTTAAGTTTTTAACTATTATGGATACATAACAGTTGTCTATGTGATATGGCTTGAACATATGTCCTTGCCAAATCTCATGTTGAAATGTGATCCCCAGCGTTAGAGGTGAACCTGGTGTTTGGGTGGTGGGGGTGGATCTCTCATGGCTTGGTGCTGTCCTCACAATAGCAAGTGAGCTCTCACGAGATCTGGTCAAGTGTGCGGCATCTCATCCCCGACTCTCTCCCTTCTTGCTCCTGCTTCCCCCTTATGACGTGCCAGCTCCTGCTTCACCTTCCACCATGAGTAAAAGCTCCCTGAGGCCTCCCCAGAAGCCAAGCAGATGCCAACACCACGCTTCCTGCAGCCTGCAGAACTGTGAACCAATTAAACCTCTTTTCTGTATAAATTACCCTATCTCATGTATTCCTCTATAGCAATGCAAGAACGGCCTAACACACCATGCCTTTATTTATCACTTGTAAAATAAAGATAATAATTGTGTTAGCCTTAAATCAGTGTCCAAGATGGCCCCAACCATCTCGCTGCCTCCTATGGGCCTTATTCACATCTTTGCATAGGACCCTCCCACACTGAGTAGTGTACCGGGTAGCATGTTGTAGAAATGGGAGGCTGTGACTTCTAAGGCAAGGCTATGGAAGACATTGCAGCCTCTTCTTTGCTCTCTCTTTTGGCTCATTTGCCGAAAGAGAGGGAGGCCAGCCACCATGTTGTGAGGACATTCCAGTAGCCCTGCAGGGAGGTCTGTGTGATGAGGAACTGAGGTCTCCTGCCAATGGTCAGATCACCTTGCCAACAGCCACATAAGCGAGTCACCATGGAGCAGATCCTCCAGCCCCCAATGAGCCTTCAGATGAGACTGCAGCCCCAGCCAACATCTCAACTGCACCTTCACGAGAGAATAGCCAGCTAAGCCACTTCCAGTTTCCTGACCCGCAGAGACCTCACAAAGTAGTGTTGATTGTTGCCTTAAGCTGCTAAGTGTCAAGAATAATTTGTGATGCATCAATAAATAAATGAGATGGTTTTCTCCCTTTCCTGCTGGCCGTAGGTGAAATTACGGTGGAGGCAAAGTAGGTTTTCTCATTAAGGTCCCCACACCTGCTTTCTGCTTACCTTTCCTAAAGCAGCACGCTCCCTTGCTTAAGCTTGTAGCTGATGCAAGTTTAATATGACCACTGTCAGAGGTATTGTCATTTTAATTACAGTCTCTTGAAAATCAAAAAAGGATTTCAAGCCCAAAGAAATGAAGGTCTCCAGGTAAAATCTCTGTAAACTGGGAAGCTATTAGGTGATGGGAGCTTCCAGGGATCCTCAAATCACCTCTCTAGGGATCCATGCTTTTTTACTCAACTCCTAGCATGTCAGCAGCCGGGACAAAAAGGGCACACAAGTGCTGGCACTGACTTATTTCCAGTTTTTTTTTTTTTTTTTTTTGCATCAATCTTTGTTTCCAGAGGCTATTTTCCCCCATCTTAGGCTATGATGGTTCATGATCTGCTGATAGGAAAAATAAAAAGCTAAGTGAGGTTTTCACTGATTGAACTCTAAAACTGGGCTGGGTGTGGTGGCTCATGCCTGTAATCCCAGCACTTTGGGAGGCTGAGGTGGGCAGATCACAAGGTCAAGAGTTCAAGACCAGCCTGGCCAACATGGTGAAACTGTGTCTCTACTAAAAAAAAAAAAAAAAAAAAAAAATTAGCCAGGCGTGTTGGCAGGTGCCTGCAATCCCAGCTACTTGGGAGGTCGAGGCAGGAGAATTGCTTGAACCCAGGAGGCAGAGGTTGCAGTGAGCCGAGATAGTGCCACTGGACTCCAGCCTGGGCAACAGAGCAAGTCTCCATCTGAAAAAAAAAAAAAAAAAGGAAAAAGAAAGAAGAAAAAAAACCTCCAAAACTGACCAACAGTGAGCATTCATGAAGGCTTGGCCACACCAGCCCATGGAGGTAGCTGCAGACTTGCATGGAGCCCCATGTTGGAATCTTGGCTCTGCCACTTACTGGCTGCAGAAGAATGAGCAAGTCTGTTGACCTCTCTGAGCTTTGTTTTCTCTCCTGTAAAGTGGGGATATTAATAGTTGTCTCATAGCCTGGCACGTAGGAGGAGCTGAATGCACGCTGCTGCTGCTCTTATATGGCACCCTATAGAGAGTGTGTCAAAGGCAGCAGGAAATGGCATTTCTGCTCAGCATCTCTCAAACTATTTAATTTAACCTTTCAAGGACTGACACCTAAGGGAGATGACGAATCTACAGCACTAGGTGGTGAGCGCTTTCTGTCCAGTGAGCCCACCTACCAAGAACTCCACTGCCTGCCAGGGTAGGTGGCTCGCTCTGTGCTGATTTCTCAAGACAGTGTCCCTCTGAAACTGACTACTGTGTTGGTCCCTTTCCCGGGAGGCATAAGGGTGACAGCAAGGGGGCAGGGGAGCCAGAGCTCCTTAGGGGAGCAGAGGAATTCTCTCCTTGGTGGGATCAACTCTGATTTGAAGTGGAGACAGGCTGAGAGCTTGAGTCTCCAAGGGCAACACATTTAGGGGAGTCATGGTGTGTCTGCCTCTGGAGCAGCAGAGCAGAGAATGCGGGACTCTTGGTTTCTTCACTTGGTTTGTACAAGGATGTGACTCAAGGGTTAGCCCAGCCATCTTCACCACCATGTGGACAAAGTCAGTCTGCAGGAAGAGAGAGGGACACACACAGCTTCTACTTCTTAACCATTTCCTTCTGTTTCTGAGCAGACACCTGGATCCTTGTCCTTGACAACATGGTTTTAGACTATCCTTGATGATATACAGCAGAAACAGAATGGGAATTAACCAGGCAAATGAGCATTAACTCCTCTGTATTGTAAAAGAAAGTGAGCAGGCAGTGTCACAGAAATCATGTAGCCAGATAAGAGCCATCAATGACCCATGTTTGCCCTTGATAAGAGCTTCTCTTTGCACCTATAAAGGAGAAAAGAGGTGGTGACTGAGCAATGATCAAGAGAGCATCCATTAACTAGTCCCTCCATCCATGCGTCCATATATCAACTCAACCACTCATTCATCCATCCACCCATCCATCAATCCATCAGTCTGTTGATCCAGTCAGCCAGCCAACCATTCATCCATCCACCCACCCACCCATCTTTCCATCCATTCATCCATCCATCATCAACTCATCATCCCTTCATCCATCTACCTACCCCTCCATGCATTGTATCCATTCATCCATCCATCCACCCATCCAACCATTCACCCATTCACTCAGCAAACTGTCATGGAGCACCTTTCATATCCTTGGCCCTATGAGAGATTTCCAATTCAATGAACATTTATTAAAACAGTATCCATCAACTTATGCACCCCATCCATCCATCCAGTCACCCATCCAACCATCCACCGACCACTCCACTACCATATCTTCCAACGTGCAAGAAATGTTATCTGGCAAAGCAGTAACAGCCCTGCGCCTGCTCTGCTAGATGCTGAGGATGCAAAGAAAAATAAGCCAGGGTCCCTCAAGGAGTTTACAGTTTGGTTGTAGGTGGGGGATAGAAATGTAAACATCCAGTAGAGTAAGGAAAGTACTGAAGGAACACAGAGGAGGCCAAACCGTCCATAGTTTACATTGGCCCACCACAGTGGGATTGGGGTTGCCCAGAGCTGAGCAGTGTCCTCACTCAATCACCACCATATATAACTGCATATTTTGTGGGGAGTCAGTGAGGTGGGAGAAGAGCTAACTCATCACAGTGGACAAGTTTTATTTGACTAACACCTTTTGAGAGAACCACTGCTCTCCACTTCTCAGTCATTGTAGTTCAGAGACAGCTGAACCCACCCATCTGCTCCAGGCCTGGCTAAGGAGAAAACCAAATACGCCTGGCCACTGGAACAGGCTCTGAGAGGTAGCCATTGAAGCCATCCTGGGGACCTTGGCTGTCCTGGGGAAAAGGGCAGAGTCTCCTTCTAAAGCTGATGAGCCTGGAGCTGCTGGGACCCATGCTTCCCACCATGAAGAAGGAGGGTGTCTGAGAATGATGCCCAAAGGGAAGCATTGCTGAGAGGAGAGAGAGCAGGGGATGAAGGCATTGGTTGAGCTTCTGGATCCAGCTGCGCTGAAAGCCACAATAGAGACCTCGCCTGATACATTAACAGAAAAATCCCTCATTTGGTCTCAGTTAGTCTATGGTGGCTTCCTCCACAAACTTGGGGACATTTGGAAAGGAGCAGGAACTGCTTTGCCAGGTAATGATGCTTGCATGTTGGGAGATACAGTGGATGGATGGATGGATGGATGGATGGATGGATGGATGGATGGATGTGGTGGATATATTGATGGATACTATCTTAATCACCAGTCACTCACAGCTTCAAGTACAAAAAGCGACTCCTATCAAGGGCAGATAGTGTTCACTGATTCTCTCATTCAGTCAATAATTGGCCTGAATTTTAGTTTCAGCCCTGCCTCTAACCAGCTGTGTGACCTTGGGTTAGATGCTCTCCCTCTCTGGGCTTCAGACACATCAACTGTAAAGTGAATGAATTATATTACATCACATTTCTTGAAGCATAATCAGAACAGTAGTCCTTTGGGATACACTGGAAAATAAACTATATTTATGGGTTGAATTGTGTCTTGCAAAAGAGATATGTTGAGGTACTGCCGGTACCTCAGAATGAGACGTTATTTGGAAATAAGATCATTGTAGTTAGTTCAGATGAGATCATACTGAAGTAGAGTGGGCCCCTAATCTAACAGGATTGGTGTCCTTGTAAGAAGACGGCCACATGTAGACAGAGAGACCCAGAGAAAGAACAGCATGTGACAATGATGAAACAGTTTGGGCCAGGCACGGTGGCTCACACCTGTAATCCCAGCACTTTGGGAGGCTGAGGAGAAAGGATCGCTTGAGCCCAGTAGTTTGAGACCAGCCTGAGCAACACAGGGAGACCCCATATCTACAAAAAATAAAAATAATGAGCCAGGCATGGTGGCAGGTGCCTGCAGTTCCAGCTACTTGGGAGGCTGAAGCAGGGGAACTGCCTGAGCCTGGGAGGTCGAGGCTGCAATTAGCCATCTTCTTGCCACTGCACTCCAGCCTGGGTGACAGAGCAAGACCCTGTCAAAAAAAAAGACAAAGGAAAAGAAAAAGGAACCGAGATTGGAGCAATACAGCTACAATCCAAGGAACACCAAAGATTGCTGGCCACCACCAGAAGCCAGGAACAGACAAGGAAGGATTCTCTACAGATTTCAGAGGGAGCACAGTCCCATCAACACCTTGATTTCTGACTTCCAGCCTCCAGAACTGTGAGACAATAAATTTCTGTTGTTTAGAGCTCGCGCACCTCCAATGTGTGGCACTTGGTTAGAGCAGCCCTAGGAGACTAATCCAGGAGTCAAGGACGCTTGCTAATTCTGCATACTGTACTCCTCTGAGATCCATCATGCACACTATCGTATTAAAGGATCTAAGAAGTCCTCCCGTAAAGACCCATTTAAATGCGTCTAATCCAGCACTTCCACAACTTCTTTGATGACTCCTAAGATTAGAAGATCTCTAAGATCTTTTGCGCCTGCAACTGCGTGGGGTGTTAGGAAGCGGACAAGCAATGAATGTGGGTGAATCTGGCTGAATGTCTATTCTTTTTATATTTCAACTTTTTATTTATTTTATTTTTTTTTTCTGAGACGGGGTCTCACTATGTCACCCAGGCTGGAGTGCAGTGGTGCAATCTCGGCTCACTGCAATCTCCACCTCCCAGGTTCAAGCAATTCTCCTGCCTCAGCCTCCCGAGTAGATGGAATTACAGGCGTGTGCCCCCACGCCCAGCTAATTTTTTTGTATTTTTAGTAGAGATGGGGTTTCACCGTGTTGGCCAGGCTGGTCTCGAACTCCTGACCTCAGGTGATCCACCCACCTTGGCCTCTCAAAGTGCTGGGATTACAGGCGTAAGCCACCGCGCCCCGCTGTTTTAACTTTTTAAAGAATACACGTAAAGAATGTGGTTTAAAAATATCCAAACAGTACAAAAACTGTATAGGAAAAATACATTCCTGTCCCATACCTCTCCCCCAGGCCCTTCAGAAGACACAGCTTCTCATGTTCTTATTTATTCTTCCAGAGTGTTTTACACACATATACACCCATATAGAGATACGATTCTTGTTTTGCACAAATGGTCATCTAGTATATTTATGATTTTTCTACTGTGTTTCTTAAAAAATTAACATATCTTAGAGATTTCTGTATTATAAGTACAAATCTGGTGCTTATCCTTGTCTGGATAATTCTGTGTTGTGGGTTTGTTCTGTGCACTGTAAGATATTGAGGAGCATCCCTGGCTTCTACCCACTAGATGCCAGTAGCACCCTGCTAAGTTGTGACAGTGAAGAATGTCTTTTGATGTTGCCAAATGTCCCCTGGGGCAGTAAAGTCACCCCCTGGTGAGAACCATTGATGTAGATCTAACTCATTCTTTGTAAAGGCTGTCCAGCCTATGGTGTATGGGGCACTACAGTTCATTATTTATATAACCAGTCCCTTGTTGGTGGATATTTAAGCTATTTCCAGTCCCTCATTAGTATAAACAATTTTATTTTTTTTGAGATGGAATCTTGCTCTGTTGCCCAGGCTGGAGTGCAGTGGCACAATCTCTGCTCACTGCAAGCTCCACCTCCCGGGTTCATGCCATTCTCCTGCCTCAGCCTCCCGAGTAGCTGGGACTACAGGCACCCGCCCCCATGCCCGGCTAATTTTTTGTATTTTTTTAGTAGAGACAGGGTTTCACTGGGTTAGCCAGGATGGTCTCGATCTCCTGACCTCGTGATCCACCTGCCTCGGCCTCCCAAAGTGCTGGGATTACAGGCGTGAGCCACCGCGCCCGGCAACAATGTTATAATGAACGTTCTTGTGTCTTTGGCACATAGGTAAGTTTATCTGTAGGATAAACTGTTGCACATTTTCTTGTTCACCACTCAGTAAGTGTTAGTTAAGTAAGCAAAAAAATGGAAAGAGAAAGGCTGGGAGCGGTGGCTCATGCCTGTAATCTCAGCACTTTGGGAGGCTGAGGCAGGTACATCACTTGAGGTCAAGAGTTTGAGACCCCCTAGCCACCATGGCGAAACCCCATCTCTACTAAAAATAATAATAATAATAATAGTAATAGGCAAGCATGGTGGCGCATGCCTGTAATCCCAGCTTCTTGGGAGGCTGAGGCACGAGAATCGCTTGAACCTGGGAAGTGGAGGTTGCAGTGAGCTGAGATCACACCACTACCCTCAAGCCTGAGTGACAAAGCAAATCAAAAAAAAAAAAGAAAAGAAAAAAAAAAGGAAGAAGAAGAATGTGAGATGAGAGCTTCAGTTCTTATCTTTTACACCAAGTCGGGGGAATCCTACCTGTTGTTGGAGGAAATGAGGTCAACCCACTGAGAAAGACAGGACCAAGAGATGGAATTTTCATTTAAGCCCCTTGATCCAGTTGCGCCTGAAGCCACCTACTCCTGGCTTTACTCATTCTGTGATCCAGTGCATTCTCTTTAAGGCTTAAGCCTGTTTGAGTTGAGGTTTTATAAACTTCAACTTAAAGACTCCTGGGTATAAACAGAAGCATGACTCCTCCAAGAAGCCTGTCTGAACTCAGCCCTCCTTTCTGGCTCCCGCAGACCCTGTGCTGTCTATGCTGAGCCAAGTACCTCCTCTGTGAGAGTCACTGTTCCCTCGTCGGTCTCCTTGCCCCTGTATCTCCAGCACCTGGATCAGAGGGGATGCTCAAAAGGATCCACTGAATGAATGAGTGTTAGTATCTTACAACTCACAGCCTCGACGCCTCTGCTCAGTGGGGGCTCAATAAATCCACACAAGAAACCTTCTGGCAGCCAGACGAACTTTCTTAACTTGATCCAGGAAGTTCTGCCAAAGGAGCAAAACAATACTCACTCCAGGGCAGGGGCTGCCCGGCAAAGGGAGGCGTTCCTGGGGTGCAGGGAGGGGCGGTCTTCCAGGAATCTCTGCCACCCTAAGCCGCTGGCTGGACATCCCTGGGCAAATGGCCCAGTGGCCTCTGAGGTCTCTGTGCTTAAACCTCCCACTCCCTTCCAGAACAGGTTTGGCCTTATTCAGAACCATCTTATTTCAGCAAATCCTGCCCCAGCTGCTGCACACAAAGCATGCTATTTACAAAGTTAATGTTTACAAAGTGTTCTGAGGGCCTGTGCACAAGTAGGACACTTTATAGGCCAGCAAAAGTGATAAGAACCTCCCCGAACGGCTTCCAATCTGTAAAGGGCCCGAATGCACACAAGTTAACATGAGGAGATCCCAAAAGACTAAGACAGAAGGGCAGCAATAAGAATGTACATTTAGGCCTGGGCCAGTGGCTCACACCTGTAATCCCAGCACTTTGAGAGGCCGAAGCAGGAGGATTGCTTGGGCCCGGGAGTTCAAGGCCAGCCTGGGCAACATAGCGAGAACCTGTCTCTACAAAAAAATTTAAAAATTAGCCACACGTGGTGGCTCGTGCACATGGTTCCAATTACTCAGGAGGTTGAGGTAAGAGGAGGCACCGCCCAGAAGGCAGTGGTTGCAGTGAGCCATGATTGCACCACTCCAGCCTAGGCAACAGAACGAGATTCTGTCTTAAAGAAAAAAAGAAATAAATGGGCCAGGCACAGTAGTTCATGCTTGTAATCGCAACACTTTGGGAGGGTAAGGTAGGAGCATCGCTTGAGCTCTGGAATTTGAGACCAGCCTGGGCAACATATCAAGACTTCGTCTCTACTAAAAATTAAAAAAATAGGCCAGGCGCAGTGGCTCACGCCTGTAATCCCAGCACTTGGGGAGGCTGAGGCAGGCGGATCACGGGGTCAGGAGATCAAGACCATCCTGGCTAACACGGTGAAATCCCGTCTTTACTAAAAATACAAAAATTAGCCAGCATGGTGGCATGTACCTGTAGTCCCAGCCACTCGGGAGGCCAAGACAGGAGAAACGTTTGAACCCAGGAGGCAGAGGTTGCAGTGAGCCGAGATCGTGCCGCTGCACTCCAGCCTGGGCGACAGAGCGAGATTCCGTCTCAAAAAAATAAATAAATAAATAAATAAAAATAAAAAAACAAAACTTAGCCAGGTGTGGTGGTGCAACCCTGTAGTCTTAGCTACTTGGGAGGCTGAGGTGGGAGGATCACTTGAGCCTGGGAAGTAGAGGCTGCAGGGAGATATGATTGTTCCACTGCACTCAAGCCTGGGGGACAGGGCAAGACCTTGTCTCAAAATAAAATAAAATAAATGCACATCTAAATGCCAGCCACATTCATGAGCATGTCATACTGACTGTTAAATGAGCACCTACTATGTGCCAAACACTGTTCTAGGTCCTAAGTGCCCAGCAATGAACAAAAGCCTTCTTTCTAGTGGAGAGAAGCGGGCAAAGAGATAAATAAATACATTTTTTGTTTTTTGGTGTTTTTTTTTTGAGACAGAGTCTTGCACTGTCACCCAGGCTGGAGTGCAGTGGCACCATCTTGGCTCACTGCAAGCTCTGCCTCCCGGGTTCACACCATTCTCCTGCCTCAGCCTCCTGAGTAGCTGGGACTACAGGCACCAACCACCACACCTGGCTAATTTTTTGTATTTTTAGTAAAGACGGGGTTTCACCCTGTTAGCCAGGATAGTCTCGATCTCCCGACCTTGTGATCTGTCTGCCTCGGCCTCCCAAAGTGCTGGGATTACAGGCATGAGCCACCGCGCCTGGCCAATAAGTTGTTTCAAACGCAAATAAATGTCATTTAAAATAACAACGCAGGCCAGATAAGGAGGGACTTGGGAGGGGCTTTTGTTGGGAAGTCACTTCTGTTACCTACTCAATCTTCACAACCACTGGATGTCCCTGTCCCCATTTCATGGAAGAGGAGGCTGTAGCTGGGAGAGCACAGTGACCTGCCTCAGACCCAGACAGAAAGAGTAGACTTCATTAAGGGTACCCAGAATCTGTTTTAATCAAGGCTGGTAAGACACACAGACACGGAAACGACTGTCATGAAGGAAGAAGTTGATGATGTCCACAGATGCCTAAAACAGGAAGCATGGCACACCACGCAGGGCTGCACGAGGCAGCACTAGGGTGGGGCAGGAGGCAGGGGAGGTGGGCAAACATGGGCCAGCGCCTTTACTGTGGTTTCCCCAGGAAGAAATAAGCAAGGCAGGGTAAGTGGGTTTAGGATTGGCTCGTTTGAATAATTTCAGCAGGCTCTGGAGGTATAGGGGCTGTCCCTTAGTTGTCTGGTTCCTGGCTCTGGGGTGACTATGGCAGGTATGTAGTGACCAAGATTATGAAAGTCTAATGAAATAGGCTGCTGGGGGTAGGGTGTCTGGAGGGATTGGCTTGCATTTGAAAGGCATGCTCTCCGGTGACCTGTTCACTTTCTCCAGGAATTGGACAGCTCTGGGAGGGGAAGTCCTTCCAGGGTCACCAAGGCCCCAAGATGTCAAAGCATCAGAATACAGAAAACAAAAGACATGGTTGATACACAGACCCAGCCTAGGGCTTCAGCCGCCCCTTGGGCTGTCCGCAGTCACCATGGGGACATAGACCCTGGAGGACCCTAAGAGGGACCCTCCATCTGTGGAGAGAATGCAACAGGTGGGCTTCAGCTACAAATGGAATTTCTCTTGTGCCACTCAAGATGGTCTCTTGGCATGGGCTCATTAATCCTCATAAGCCTGCGGACAGAATAAAATAAGATATAGAGAAGCACTTACACTGTGGAGCTGATGAGAAGGAAAATGAGTTTGTGCCAGAATACCTAAGAATTGTTTTATTTTCTTATAAATTCTCCCCCATTTCAATTCAGAGTTTGTTATGGAGGGTGGGAAGGGTGTCCTTGATTAAAACAACAAAAACACTTTTCAAAAATGTAGCTGGCTGGTGCCCATGTTGTTTTAATTTGCTGGGACCAGATTGTCCAGCCCTCATGGATTTGATCCCAGGCAGGCTAGTTTGACTTATTCAGAGAAAACTCTGTTTTTCAGCCACAAACTGTACCCCTAACCCTGGCCAAATATGTTGCAATTCCTGCTAAAGCTTCCAACAGTGGTTGTCCAGGAATCCTGAGCCCACATTCTGAGTCCCATCTCCAGACTCTCCTTGCATGCCCTCCACATGCCACTGGCCCCTGGAGGAACCACCCTGCAGAGAGACCACAGAACTGCTCTAGGCTTAGCCTCACAGTAAAACAAGACCAGGTACAAGCATGTGGTAGGTACTCTGTAGTTGTTTGCTGAATGAATGAGTGAATGATTGGAGGGGTGGAGAGGTGGATGGGTGGATGGATGGATAGGTGGGTGGATGGATGGATAGGTGGATGGATGGATGGATGGATGGATGGATGGATGGATGGATGTGTGGGAGGATGATGGTTGGATGGGTAGATGGACAAATGGATGAAAAGGAAAATAAGTGAATGGGTAGGAGGATAAGTGGCTGGGTGGGTGGATGGATGGATGGACGGATGGATGAAGAGATGGAAGGGATGGATGGATGGTTGAATAGGTAAATGGGTGGATGGGTAGATGGCTGAGAGGGTGGATGGATGGAAGAGTGGATGGATAGATGGATGGACAGATGAATGGATGGATGGATGTATGCATGGATGGATGGGTGGGGAGATGGATGGATGGATGAATGGTCTTACTGATCATGAGCCTTTTGCATTTCAGGATGAGCTTCAGAACTGAGAGACAATGTAGCATAGGGATGAACGTGCTGGAGTTAGACAGATCTGAGACTCCAAATTAAATTAAAGTGGTATCTAGTTTGTAGGGTAGTCAAAAGAAAGATGATGTGTGCACCAAGCACAGCACCTGACCAGGGAGGGGCTGGTGACTGTTTTCATGGACAAGGGTGAAGCCTGTTGTAATCTAAAAGATACTGGGAAAATAGCTTTCTGCTGAAAATGTCTTTAGCCCAACCTTATTCCCTGCAGGTAAAAAAATTTCTACCATCAGAAATGCAGATCTTCAAGAGTCATACAAATGGCCAATCATGTGGAAAAGATTCAAAGTTACTAATAATCAAATAAATGCAAATTTAAATAAATAGATACCAAATTAGCAAAGTTTTTTTTTAATTAAAAAATTCACTTAGTTTGCAAAGTGTTCAGAAAGGAAGACCCCAATATAGTATTTATGGGAATATTAATTGGTATAACCTTTCTCAATAGCAATTTGGAAATTCGTACCAAGAGTCTCAAGCCATACCCTTTGACCCATTAAACCTACTTTTAGGAAATTTTTCTAAAGAAATAATCAGAGAGATAATCAAATGTCTAGGTGAAAGGAAATTTATTGCAGTGCTATTTATATTAGCAAAAAGAAAAGGGGAAGGGGATGGCCCTTCTCTGTTCAACTGACTTATGATCAAGACAGCATCCATCAATATATCCATCCATCCATTCAATCATTCATTAATTCATTCAGCAAATAGTTATTGAGTACCTACCATATGCTTGGCCCTATGAGGGATTTCCAATTCAGTGATTAGATAATTTATAATATACCTATATAATGGATTATTATCCAGACAATAAAATGTATTTTCCCAAAATATTAAATAAATTATTTGTTTATTTATTTTTATTTTTATTTTTATTTTTTGAGATGGAGTCTCACTCTGTCACCCAGGCTGGAGTGCAGTGGAGTGATCTCAGCTCACAGCAACCTCTGCCTCCCGGGTCCAAGTGATTCTTCCACCTCAGCCTCCCGAGTAGCTGGGATTACGGCGTGTGCTGCCACATTTGTCTAACATTTGCATTTTCAGTATAGATATGGTTTTAGCATGTTGGCCAGGCTGGTCTCAAACTCCTGACCTCAAGTGATCCACCTGCCTTGGCCTCCCAAAGTGCTGGGGTTACAGGCATAAGCCACCACACCTAGCCTTAAACAATTTTTTTAAATGCTTAAAATGTAATGTTGAAAACAAATACAGGCGGGATGCAGTGGCTCATGCCCTTTGGGAGTGAGCCACCAGCACCCAGCACTTTGGGAGGACAAGGTGGGCAGATCACCTGAGGTCAGGAGTTCGAGACCAGCCTGGGCAACATGGTGAAACCCCGTCTCTACTAAAAATACAAAAAATTAGCTGGGTGTGGTGGCAGGCGCCAGTAATCCTAGCTACTTGGGAGGCTGAGGCAGGACAATTGCTTGGACCCAGGAGTCAGAGGTTGCAGTGAGCCAAGATCGCACCTGTGTACTCTAGCCTGGGTGACAGAGCGAGACTCTGTCTCAAAAAAAAGAAGAAATACAATATGAAATTTTATATATTAGATGGTCTTATCATTTTAAATGTATGTACATACATACACACACACAGGAAAAAACACATGGTGATAAGTTTCAGTGACTTAATTCTTCCTTTATTTTTCTGTATTAATGAAGTTTTTTACACTGAGCACGTCCAGAAAACAAAGTTATCAGAGTTATTTTTTCTGGGTTGTTTGAAAGTTTTTACAATGAACATGAATTATATAATTAGAAAAGAATAAAGCTATTGTCACTGAGAATAAACTAAAACCAAGAAAATCAATTAAACCTTCAGGTTGGTTCATACATTCTTTTATACCTATTATGTACTAGGCAGTGTGCTGAAGATGACAAAGATACAGGCTCCCATCTCTAGACATTCATGCTAATAGGTAATTGTCCTAAGTTCTATGAGTGTATATGTGGTGCTGTATGAGCACAGAAGAAAGAATTTTTGCCTGGGTTTATGGAGGGCAGGGGACAGGAATGAGGTCTCTGAATCAGTGGCACTGGAGAGGGTTTTGAAGGCAGAGAGGTAAGGACATGGAATACAGGCAAGGACTTGGGTCTCATCATGGAACAGTGAGAGAGGCAGGGTCTCCAGGGATTCCTGAACGTAATCCCATGAAGTTCTGGAATCACCGAGGTCTGAGAACCAGATGCAGCCCACAGACCTGTTTTGTCTGACCTGCATTGTTTTACAGCTTGGACCATGTCTCATAAAACTCCAGATTCCTGGCTTCTTAAACATCTGGCAATACTGTCCCAATTCCTTCCAGGCCATGAGCAGCTGGGACTGAGAGGCAACCACGCCCTCGGACCCATCCCCCACTTCACTCCCTTATCTTATGTCTGACCCCTATAGGCATTCAGTTAACGATTCCTGACCTCCCCCAGCCCACCACCCTTGTACAGATAAGGAAATTGAAACCCAGGGAGATACGCATCTCGTTCAATGGCACCACTGCATTGTGACTGCGCCAGGAGTCTTTACCCCAAACCAAGCCAGACTCAAAGCCGCTGCTTCTTCCTTTATGTGGTCCCAGTTAAACTCCTGGCCTTGGCTCTCTGGGTAAAGAGAAAACATAATCCTAACCATCTTCATGACTGATTGGCAATATTTTCACTGTGACTTTTCCTCCAGAGACAGGTAAAGATACCACCGTGAGTTTGTAAGATAATCTTTCCTTTAGAGTTCTGCTGTTCCTTGTCATTTTGCCCGTGAGGATGGCCTGTTGGCCGCACGGGGACGACAGTCAAGAGAGAACCGTGACCTTGTTTGCATTGCGTTGCTGATACACAGGCCATCCATGAGCCTCACAACCTCCTGGCATAGCAGGTATTAATTACTGTTCACCACTTGTTGGAGGAGGAAACGGACGTTCCAAGATATTAAATGGCTTGTTCAAGGTCACACAGCTCATGAACGACTGGTTCCAAAGCCCCCTGCCCTCTCCACCGCGCCTGGCCGCTCAGAGCCCATGATGACGTGATTTGCGTAGAGCGAGGTCAGGTCACATCTCTTAACCAAGTAGCCAGTCCTGGGCTTAAAAATTATTTGTTTCCAACTCTTTTTCTCTTTTCCGTCCCCGTATTGACAGGAACAGCTGTCTTCTTTTTAAAGAGCTACTTCCATCTCTTTCATTTTATTGTTTCCACGTCTTTGATTGTTTTGGAACAAGTCCGATGGTGGAGACGGAACAGGGAGATCACGAAGACAGCCTCTCCTTTAAAAAATGACCATGATCTCACGCCTCCTCCCAACCCAGTGGAAACTGGAGCACCGCTCAAGGAGACGCTGCTGTCACAGGATCCTGCTTACGGGCACGAAAGCTGGGAAATTTCAGAGCCAATCTGGGCCAGGGGAGGCTGGAGCTCGTGAGCTGGGCTGGAAATGATTCTTCCAGACTGCAGAGAAGACAGTGGCCTGCCCGCCGGCCGGCCTGCCTGCCTGCCCTCCCCGAGGCAAACAGGAAATCCCAGAATTTATAGATGACCCCGTTACAAGGCAAGTGTTTTGGAACAAATTGTTCTTCTTTTAAAGCCTTGTTTTCCACTAGTTTTTCTTTCTGGAGTCCAACCGCAACCCCCCCGCCCCCCACCCCGCCCCACCCACCCACCCTTTCCACCTTCCCGGTGTCCTTGTTAAACCGGAGCCACGGCGCCACCTGCTGCCTGTCGTGGGCAGCGGGACTCTGCCGGGATCCGGTCTTGGGTCCTCCCCCCACCTCCCTTGTCCCAAAATGGGTGGGAGAGTGACTTTCTGGCTCCTGTCCCGAGGAGGGTTTGTATAAAGATCACGTATCAAGCCTCAAGAGAACTGCTTCCGTAGTTACGTGACCTAAAGACTCATGGTAAACTCTTCCCCCGTCACTTGTCCTCCAGGAGAGCCAGAGCTGGCTGGCAGAAAAGGCAAGTCAGATGGCATCACCATCCAAGGCCAGGTCTCCACTCCCTGAAAACCAAGTATGCCAGCTTTGAACAACCATGTCAACCCAGTGAGCCTTGATTTCTCCAGTACCCTCTGTAGCCAATTTGCTAGGTGGTATGGAAAATGGATATGCGTGTGCCTGGCCCATAGAAGGGGCTTAATCAACGTTTGCATCCTTTCTCTCCTATTTGGGATATTCCTTATTGGGAAGGAATAGCTTGGAGGGTCTTAGAGGTGAAGGCCAGACCTCAGAAAATTGGTATATTTATCTCCTTATAAGAATGTAAGCTTCAGCACTTTGGGAGGCCAAGGCGGGCAGATCATCTGAGGTCAGGAGTTTGAGACCAGCCTGGCCAACATGGAAAAACTCCATCTCTACTAAAAATACAAAAATTAGCCAGGCATGGTGGTGCACACCTGTAATCCCAGCTACTCGGGAGGCTGAGGCAGGAGAATCGCTTGAACCAGGAGGTGGAGATGGTAGTGAGCCGTGCACCACTGCACTCTAGCCTGGGCAACAGAGCAAGATTCTCTGTCTCAAAAAAAAAAAGTAAGCTTCAAGAGGGTAGGCCACCCCAGTGCAGATAACAAGCCTCAGCAAAACAGTAAAGGAGCACAGGCTTGAAGTCCTTACACCCCAGCACCCGCTCAGGAGCTAAGTGACCATGGGCAAGCTCAGTGTCCTTACTTGTGTCTGGGGATAGTAATAGTAATCATACCTCAAAGGGTGGCTGTCACGCATTGAAATGAGAGAGGGCACGTAAATAATTTAGCAATGGGACTTGTAGGTAGAAAGTGTAGGATTGTAGAGACAACTCTAGCTATAATCATTATTATGAGATGACCACAGTGTCTGACATATAAGCATTTAATGAATATCTGAAAAACAAATGAATGAAAACCTCATAGAACATAGGTCAGAAGACTTTGCTTAGTTCCATTTCAGCCACCAACTTGCTATGAGACATGAAATACCCCTGTGCCTGCTCTTCCCCATCCAGAAACCTTTCTTTATTGAGGATAGGACTCTCTGATCGGCACCTCAGTTTTCCCACCTGTCAAATGGGCACGACATTCATCTTACCTGTTGCTCAGAGATATGGAGGGGATCTGTTGAGGCATGTATGTGAAGCTGCTTTGAAAAGTTTAAAGAGTAGGCTGGGCATGGTGGCTCATGCCTGTAATCCGGAACTTGAGAGGACAAAGTGGGAGGATCGCTTGAGTCCAGGAGTTTGAGACCAGCCTGGGCAACATAGTGAGATCTCTCTCTACATAGAAAAATACTTTTTTAAAAATAAAATTTAAAAATAAAGAGTAAAGGAAGGAAGGAAGGGAGTCTTTATTTTCTTTTAGGGTGGTTCCATGTGTCTGGTGGCTTTGCCCTTCCCTGAACGGGTGCCTGGGGCTCTCTGGAACAAATGGTGTCCCTCCTGACACCAAGTGGTAGTCATATCTGAGCCCCAACTCACTGGCAGCAACATCTGGTGAGTCTGACAATACAAACGCTAGGCAAATTAACTCCTTCACTACTGGCACAAGTTGAGCACACTCCAAGAAGTGGGTTTCCTCTCTAGAAAAGCTCTTTTTCCAACCCAAAGGGCATAGGAAAGTGCATGGTGGGTCTCAGGCATGGTGACTAATTGGGGTGACTCACAGCTAGAGGGAGGTGGATCAGGAAACAAGACTCAGGCCAACTTAGGCACTGTAGAGAAGTGTTTCAATCCAGTTCAGTGGGCCCTGGGGAGCCATAGAGGATTCATAAGCAGGGGAGAAAGATATCCAGAAAGAGACTTCAGGCAACACCATGAGGGGTAAATGACAGCTAGGACTACAAAGCTCATCCTGTGCCACGCGGCCTAGAGTTAGGGTGACCAACTCTCCTGGTTTGTCTGAGACAAAGGGAGCATCTGGGACATAGGATCTTCAGTTTTAAAACAATGAAGTCCCAGGGTGACTTGGTCACCCTGTTCCAGTGTGAATAGCATCTCCTGGAGTTGTGCAATATAGTGACGTTGGCTCTGTAATCCATACTTCCCCGCCCCCCAACCTCCTCTCTCACCCTCAAAAATACCGCTCTCCTTTGTCCCATTTCCTCTCAATTCTATTCTGCTGAGCTACAACTAGTTTAGCGGATTAACACATTGGAATGGATTGCATGCTTATCCCTTCCAGGTAATATTGTGCATTTAAACAAAGGTCTCCTGCAGATGATGTTTTAACCCAATGGAGTGACTCTGACAGTTAAACATTTAGCTCATGAGAGATGAGGAAGATTTGAGGGGTCAGTGGGGGAGTTTCCATGTCACCCACATCACATCCTGTCAGCAACTGTCTATTTTACCTTGCATGGAGTGGGCGCTGTCTTCCTGGATCTCAGCTCACCAGCCTGCCCTGCCAAGCAAACCTGCAGGAGCCTGAGCTGCTTAAATATTCTGTAAATAATGCTGACTCCAGAACTTTGAAGATAGACTCACAGAATCACAGCAATAGGATCACAGAATGTCAGAGGAGAAACAGATGCTAGACATCATACAGTCCAGGGTCAGAAAATACACTGCACTCACATTGCCTCTTCCCCCTGCTGTGCCCATGGCAGACATCACTAATCAATCATGACACTGTCTAGCTGAGCTTGTTTGGAGCCTTAGAATACTTTGAGGCATTCAGGGAAGCAGCTATCCATGATCTTGGATCTACTAATTGTAGCTAAGGTTTATTGAATACACTTACAATATTCTTTTTCCCACATCCTTTTTCATTATCATCACCTAAGTCACCGACTGTTTGCCAGGCACTTTATATCAGGATTTCTCAACTTCAGCATCACTGATTTTTTTTCTTTTCTTTTTTGAGATGGAGTCTCGTTCTGTTGCCCAGACTGGAGTGCAGTGGCACAATCTCGGCTCACTGCAACCTCCACCTCCCGGGTTCAAGCAATTCTCCTGTCTCAGCCTCCGGAGTAGCTGGGATTGCAGGTGTCCATCACTACAACCAGCTAATTTTTGTATTTTTGTAGAGACAGGGTTTTGCCATGTTGGCCAGGCTGGTCCTGAACTCCTGACCTCAAGTGATCTGCCCACCTTGGCCTCCCAAAGTGCTGGGATTACAGGCATGAGCCACTGCACCTGGCCATCATCATTGATATTTGGGCTGGATGATTCTTGGTGTTGGGAGGCTGCCCTGTAGGATGTTTAGCAGCATCCTTGGCCTCTATCCACAAAATGCCAGTAGCACCCCCTCCCCCTAAGCTGTAACAACCAGCACTGTCTCCAGACATCACCAAATATCCCCTTGGGTGTAGGAGTAGAGAGGGGGCAAAGTTGCTCCCGGTCGAGAGCTACCAGTTTCCAAATTATCTCTCATCTTCACCACATTCCTCTAGAGCGGATTTTTCTGGATTTTTATTTTACAGATGAAGAAACTGAGGCCAAGAAGGAGCTCAAGATGAACTGGTAACAAAAGCAGGATGCTGAGCTCCAGTTCCCCTCTTAGGCCGGGAAATTCCACTTGGTTCATTGTCTTCAGCAGCAAACTGCCCGGGGCAGGGGTTGGGGGGTGGGGGAAGACTAGAACCTGTGAGGCTGAGAAAAACCAGATGCCTGATGGATGCTTCCACATAGGACCAGGGCGCTGGAGGTAGATGGGGCCTGGTGCCGTGTGGCGAACGTTGAGGGCTCTTTCCCATCCTGCAAATGGCTCTGGGTGTGGAGACAGCCCAGGGAAGAGGCTGTCTGGGACCATATGGCGCTTGCCAGTGGCACTGAGGCTGTTAGAGACAGTGGTGGCAATCCCACTAATAATACTCCCTTCTCTCCAACATTGACAAGACTCTCCCCACTTCATGGGAAGCACATGAAATCTGGCCTTTTGCCTCCAGAGATTTGGGATTGAAAGACTGACAGTTTGGACGTACAGCCCGTGGGCAATGTTATCCTTCTCCGGGGCTCGTGTCTGTGCCAAGAATTCCTAACAAAGGAAGAAAAGATTAATTAATTTTAAAAACCCATAAAAAAATGCTCATGAAACCGACTAGTAAGAAACTGTCCAGTTTTTTTTTTTCCTTGGTAGCGATCAAAATGTCGCGAGTTTCTACACACATATTTTCAGACGTTCCATAAATCTTCCTGTGGTGCCTCTTCTCTATAAGTAAGCTCCCTTGGGAAGTCATTGAGGCTTCCTCACTACATGTATTCAAGAGAAAATTGGTTGTAACACTTAGAGAAGGCGGCTGTCCGGGAGGGGGAGGTAGGGGTGGGGAGTGTGGAGAAGCTAGTCCAAGTTCAGTTGCCAAGGACAGAGAGACAAGGAAGCCTCCTTTTCTTGGAAATTCCTGAAATTTCCAAACTGTCTTTTACTTCTCATGCACAAATAATCTCTTTGTGCTATCTTTTTTATCCTTTTTGTTTACTTATTTCTAATCGCCAGAGGGGTCATTCTTTCGCACAAAATCTGAAAAAGCAGACAGAAGTAGAAAGAAAGATACAACCAACCAAATAAACAAAAATCCCACGACAAATTCCAAGGTTGTTTTTTTTTTTTTTTTTTTGCTTTGTTGTATTTTGTTTTGGAAGGATTTTCCTGGGCAGTTTGACAGCACCGTTTCAGCGATGGGGGCCCAATGTTAGTGACAGTTCCCCAGGGAGCTTGTTAACATTGCAGAGTCCCCCAAGCCTGCACCCTTGAGAGTGGGAGTTTGTAGGTCAGGGGGGTTGGGTCCCCCAAATCTGTGTTTTTAATAAGCCCTTGGGTGACTCTGAGGAGGGTGGTCATCGGACCACACTTTGAGAAATAATGAGTTTCAGATTTTTCAGACCCTCAGCAAACCTGAGATGTGAAAATCCAGATTTAAAACAAAAATCGGGGGCTAATGATTTGTTTTCTGGAAGGGCTCGGCTTAAATAGGCATTTCCCTTAGTGCCGTTAACATATGATTCTGTTCACACTCGGTGATTCAGCGAGGCAGCCAGGACTTCATCTGCACCACTCTGGGCCAATACGGCATACCGCCACCTTTTTACAGAGCAGCGTTGACGCCCATCTGCTCAAATAAATTAACGTTTCCATCTCAAATAACTCATTTGGCTGGATCATTGAGGTTACACGCCAACCCTAAGAGGAAGGGGAGGAGGCAATACAGGGGAGGGGGAGAGGCAGGAAAGGCATTTTGCAACGTATAAGTTGCAAGTAATACCGTTGCATTTTTGTAGCCAGAAAGGAGGGGTGAGTAGATGAACACAGCTACTAGTGTAATTCACATGCACCCTTTTATTATCTGCTTTTCACGACTCCTACTGATGCTTCAGAGGAGGGTACAGCTTGCAGCTGGATTCGCTGATGGGCGCGATATTCCCTGTGCAAAGACACTGTGGAGTTTGTGTGAGCACATTGTGTGTGCATGGGCATGAGTGTGTGTATGGGGGCGAGGGTAAGGGGTGAGGATTGTTCTGCAGAAGATCATGATGTTCAGTGAGACGTACAGAGAACACACAGGGGAGACAGCAGGTAGTTTCTTTCCTTTTTTTAATGGACTTTATTTTTTACAACAGTTTTTGACTTTTATTTTGAGAGTTTCACTGCAAAATTGAGCAGCAGGTACAGAGATTCCCCGTACACTTCCTTCCCGAAACATGTGCAGCCTCCACCACCATCAACATCCTGCCCCAGAGTGGTACATTTGTTACAGTTGATGAATCTACACTGACACATCCTTATCTCCCAAAGTGCAGTTTACGTAACTTTTTTTTTTTTTAGATGGAATCTCCCTCTGTCGCCCAGGCTGGAGTGCAGTGGTGCGATCTCGGCTCAGTGCAACCTCTGCCTCCTGGGTTCAAGCGATTCTCCTGCCTCAGCCCTCCCCCGAGTAGCTGGGATTACAGGCAAGCACCACCACACCTGGCTAGTTTTTGTATTTTTAGTAGGGATGGGGTTTTGCCATGTTGGCCAGGCTGTTCTGGAACTCCCAACCTCAGGTGGTCCGCCCACCTCCGCCTCCCAAAGTGCTGGGATTACAAGCGTAAGCCACCATGCCTGGCTGTAACTTTTTATTTTGAAATAATTTTAGAGTTACAAAAAAAGGTGTAAAAGAGTGCAGGGTTCCCGTATAACCTTCACCCAAGTTTCTCTACTCTTCACAGCTCACATAACCGTCCTGCAATGCTCAAAACCATCCAACATGGGTTCATTACTATTAACTAAAACTAAGCTCCTATTTTCAGGTCTCATTGATTTTTCCACTTATGTCTTTTTTTCTGGACAACAGATACTTTCAAGTCAGAGAGATCTGAGAGTGAATCCAGCTGTGTCACTCGAAAATTGTCCAAGTCAGATCGTCTCTCTGAGCCTTGATTTCCTCTCTGCAAAATGGCAGATAACAAGAGCTACTTAATAGGGTCCTTGTAAAGATGAAATAAAAACATGTGTGTCCAGAGCTTGGCACACAAGTAGGCACTGATGTTGGTTTTATTTTCTTACCCTCTTTCAAAGAACCATCCTCAAGGACAAATGGGCATTTGCGTAAATTCCTGTTGGACCAGTTTGACTTCATCTCAGCTGCTGGATCAAGTTTCTCTATTTTGGAAAAATAAAAGAAAAAGAAGAAGAAGAAAAGAAAAGGCCGTAGACATAGAGATTTATTAGGAAGCCATTGTAACAATCCATGTAAGCTAAGTCTCCACAGTGGCTGCAGAGAGGTAAGAAGAGAAAAATTTTTTTTTGAGACGGAGTCTTGCTCTGTTGCCCAGGCTGGAGTGCAGTGGCACGATCTGGGCTCACTGCAAGCTCCGCCTCCTGGGTTCACGCCGTTCTCCTGCCTCAGCCTCCCGAGTAGCTGGGACTACAGGCGCCCACCACCATGCCCGGCTAATTTTTTGTATTTTTAGTAGAGACAGTGTTTCACTGTGTTAGCCAGGATGGTCTCAATCTCCTGACCTCTTGATACCCCCGCCTCAGCCTCCCAAAGTGCTGGGAGTACAGGCGTGAGCCACCGTGCCCTGCCAAAAAGAGAAAAAGTTTAATAAACATCTGAAATGCAGAATAAAGAGGAGCTGATGACTGATTGACTGGGCAGAGTTAAATGGCAGGAACCAATAATTAAAAGACTACAAGTTGGAATGACTAGGAAACTGGTCATCCCTTTAAATGAGGTGAGCAAGAGAAAACCAGCTCCAGGCAAGAGAGACGTGAGAAACCATGATCCTAACCAGCACTTGTCAAGTCTCTGGTGCTCGTACACCACGCTTAGTACTTTCTAAGTGTGATTTCATTGAATTCATCTAAGAACCCAAGAAAACTGAGACAGGGAAACTAAGTCACTTGCCCAAGTACTTTTGTTGGAAGTACTAACGTTGGAGGTACCTACAGGCAGGACCAACCACCTAATTTGTAGGGCTCACTGCAAAATGAAAATGCAGGGTCTTTTGTTCAAAATGTATGAAAATTTCAAGCCAGGCACAGCGGCTCACGCCTGTAATCCCAGCACTTTGAGAGGCCGAGACGGGTGGATCACCTGAGGTCAGGAGTTTGAAACCAGCCTGGCCAACATGGTGAAACCCCCTCTCTACTAAAAATACAATAATTAGCCGGCCATGGTGGCATGTACCTGTAATCCCAGCTACTCGGGAGGCTGAGGCAGGAGAATTGCTTGGACCCGGGAGGCAGAGGTTGCAGTGAGCTGAGATCGTGCCACTGTACGCCTGCCTGGGCAACAGAGCGAGACTCTGTCTCAAAATAAATAAATAAATAAAAAGAATTTCAAGACGGCTGACAGCAGAACATTACACCAAGCACATGGGCCCTGTGTGACTGCACAGTGGCAGGCCCACGAAGTCCATATGAAGGCAGACTTGAAGGTCGATTTTAAGAGGAGATGAGAGCTAAGGCAGAGCTTTGAGGGCAGGCTGGCACTCTGGGTCCCACAAAGAGCAACCAACAAAAGAAACCCACAAGGAGTCATCAGCAGGTAGGAGGAAGACTGGGAAGCACAGTGAGATCCACCAAGGGGGAAAAAGTGACACAAAAGAGGGAGGGGCCAGTGAAACCAAATACAGCACAAGAGTTAGGAGCCTGAGGATTAAGATGCCCCATGATAAAAAAGACATCTTGCAGGCTTGCCTCGGTGGCTCACACCTGTAATCTCAGCACTTTGGGAGGCCAAGGCGGGCGGATCACAAGGTCAAGAGATTGGGACCATCCTGGCCAACATGGTGAAAACCTGTCTCTACTAAAAATACAAAAATTAGCCGGCATGGTGGCACATGCCTGTAGTCCCAGCTACTTAGGAGGCTGAGGCAGGAGAATTGCTTGAACCCAGGAGGCAGAGGTTGCAGTGAACCGAGATGGTGCCACTGCACTCTAGCCTGGCAACAGAGCAAGACTCTGTCTAAAAAAAAAAAAAAAAAAAAAAGACACTTACACTTGAAATGTTTACCACAGCACAATTCACAATTGCGGAGACATGGAATCAACCTAAGTGCTCACTAACCAATGAATGGATGGATAAAGAAAATGTGACACATATATACATGCACACACACACAGTGTGTATATACGTGTGTGTATATATGTCACATGGTGTATATATATGTATATATATCATGTATATATTATATGTATATTATGTATATACCATGTGATATATATATATGCCACATGATATATATATATAAAATGAAATACTATTCAGCCATAAAAAAGAACAAAATAATGTATTTTGCAGCAACCTGAATAGAACTGAAAGCGATTATCCCATGTGAAGCAACTCAGGAATGAAAAACCAAATACCACATGTTCTCGCTTCTAGTTGGGAGCTAAGCTAAGGGTACGCAGAGGCATAGAGTGGTATCATGGACATTGGAGACTCAGAAGCGGGGCGGGGATGAGGAATGAAAAATTACCTATTGGGTACAATGTACACTTTTCAGGTAACGGGTACACTGAAAGCCCAGATTTCACCGCTATACAATTCATTCACATTACCAAAAACTACTCACTCCCCTACAGTGATTGAAATTTAAAAACAAAAGAATGCCTGTACCTTTGGTGATTGAGACATTTCTGTTGGCTTTTGGGACCCCAACTCACAGGACTGGGCAGAAGTCAGGCTGCAACATACAGAGAACTTAATGGAAGTGAGCGAGCAGCCGAAGTAACCCAGGCTTTCTCATCTCAAGAAGCTCTTCCATTGCCAAGAACAGGGGGCAAGTTGATGTCACTACAAAAGTGATTTTTAAAGAAAGTCAAACCGCTTAAAGACTGCTTCTTATTTAGGCCCCATGGGTGCTAAGAAATGGCTTCCTCCTTTTTTTCTTTTCCTCCTCCTCCCACTTAGCCTCACAAATGGTTGGCAGACTCTATCCTTAAATTGTGGCCAGGGACTGGAGCTGAAAGCGCCTTTGAGGATTCTTCTGCAGCAACCACTAAAATCTCTGTCTGGAGATGCGAATGCTGCCTCTGAGGCTTCAGAACAGGCAGGGAGGCTCAGAACCAGCCACAGGCTACTTTCTTTCCTTTGTCTGGACAATTGCAACCAGGAAGGAGAAATCATCATAGGCTGTTTATTTGTAGACATTGGCTTGGCTGTTGGTCTCATTCTGAAATAAAGACACTAAAAGGGAAATAGGCAGACACCCCTGTCTTCCCCAGCCCAGGAGTTTCTACCTGGGCACTAATGACATTTAGAGCATGATGATTCTTTGTTTGCGGGGGACAGGCTGTCCTGTGCATTGTCTCTGGCCCTTGCCAGATGACAGCAGCACTCCCCACCCAATGTGACAACCAAAAATGCCTCTAGACATTGCCAAATGCCTCCTGTGGGGGCAACACTGCCTCCTGTTGAGAACCACTTCTCTAATTGATTAGCATGTACACAGCGAGCTCCCATAAAAGGCTGAAAGGATGATTCTGTCCTTTTTTTTTTCTTTTGAGACTGAGTTTCGCTCTTGTTGCCCAGGCTGGAGTGCAATGGCACTATCTCGGCTCACTGCAACCTCTGCCTCCTGGGTTCAGGCGATTCTCCTGCCTCAGCCTCCCGGGTAGCCGGGATTACAGGCACCCACCACCGTGCCTGGCAAATGTTTTGTATTTTTAGTAGAGATGGGGTTTTACCATGTTGGTCAGGCTGGTCTTGAACTCCTGACCTCAGGTGATCCACCTACCTTGGCCTCCCAAAGTGCTGGGATTATAGGTGTGAGCCACTGCACCCAGCCAGGATGATTCTATTCTAAGAAGCTAGGAGAACATTCCAGATACTCCTCCGGAAACTACTCAGACTACCAAGCGGGGCAGCTCAAGAAGAGACCTAAGGCCGGACGTGGTGGCTCCTGCCTGTAATCCCAGCACTTTGGGAGGCCAAGGTAGGCGGATCACTTGAGCTCAGGAGTTCAAGACCAGCCTGGCCAACGTGGAGAAACCCCGTCTCTACTGAAAATACAAAAATTAGCTGAGCATGGTGGCGCACACGTGTAATCCTAGCTACTCGGGAGGCTGGGGCAGGAGAATCACTTAAATCCCAGAGGTAGAGGTGGCAGTGAGCCGAGATGGCGCCACTACACTCCAGCTGGCACAACAGAGCGAGACTTCGTCTCAAAATTTAAAAAATAAAAAGAAGAGAACTAAGGTTTGTCTTCCGTTAAACAAAGGCAGACCTTCTAAGCAAAGGTCTTCTGTGAAAAAGACTTTCTGGAATGTGGAGGGGGAAGGCTTACCCCTGGGGCAGTGAGGATTAAATGAAATAAGACAGGCAAAGTGCTTGGCAGAGGAGTATCAGATGGAAAGTGTTCATTGGTATTATTATTGTTATTATTATTCTATGTTCAAAAAACTGCTCATAGCTCTTCAAGCCTTAGAGGGTGCAAAAAGGTGCTGCACAGCACGGCCACTCAGGAGGCAGAGCAACAACATTCCTGACTAGGAGAGTGTAGAGAAGATCAAATTTTGAGCAGAAAAGAACATTCGAGATTATTTGGATCAACCTTTCAATTTACAAGTAAGGAAGTAGGCTGGGCATGGTGCCTCATGCCTGTAATCCCAGCACTTTGGGAGGTCGAGGCAGGAGGACCAGGTGAGTATAGGAATTCGAGACCAGCCTGGACAACATAGCAAGATCCGGTCTCTATAGAAAAACAAAAATCAAGTAAGGAAGTAAAGTGGAAGTACACGGAGGTGGTGTGAAATGACTCGTCCAAGGTCACAGAGAGCGTTAAGGGCGGGCCTGGGGCCAGAGCTCAGGCTTCCTGCCCCACCCAGAGGCTATGTGTTTCCACTGCTTAGTCTGTCACCGAGGGGTGGATGGGAGGGTGGTGCCTCCTCCCTCAGTGTAAACCGGCTCCATGCTCACAGACCTGTTCCAGAGACCTTGCCGGTCAAAAATTCAAGTTCATGTACAGTATTTTTAAGAAATGTTTCCATAGAGATGGACAAATAATTGGAAACAATAATCCAGACAGAAAAGAACCACATTCATTGGAATAGGATGTATATAGCATGAGCTTGGGTGACAGTCCTGCTGACCTGGAGGGATGGTCAGAAAAGCCAGGCTGAGAGCTGGGAGATTCTGGGTTACAAGCTCACATTCCAGGACGGGAGCTTGATATCCTTTTTTTTTTTTTAGATGGGGCTCTTGCTCTGTTGACCAGGGTGGGGTACGGTGGTGTGATCATAATTCACTGCCACCTCGAATTCCTGGGCTCAAGCCATCCTCCCACCTCAGCCTCCCGAAGTGCTGGGATTACAGGCATGAGCCACCATGCCCGACAACTGAAATATATATATATATTTTTGAGATAGAGCCTTGCTTGTTGCCCAGGCTGGAGTGCAGTGGCGCGATCTCTGCTTACTGCAGCCTCTGCCTCCTGGGTTCAAGTGATTCTCCTGCCTCAGCCTCCCAAGTAGCTGAGATTACAGGCGCGTCACCACACCCACTCTGTTTTTAGTAGAGATGGGGCTTCACCATGTTGACCAGGCTGGTCTCGAACTCCTGGCCTCAAGTGATCTGCCCACCTCGGCCCCTCAAAATGCTGAGATTACAGGTGTGAGCCACCTCCCCCAGTCATGAAATCTTTTGATAGTCCTGTATGCACATCGATAACGCCCAGCCTATGCGTGCCCACTGAACAAGCACAGCCTGTGTCTTTCTGTACACCAGGCCCAGGGGAAGGTGCTGATGACACAGTGATGACCCCTTTTCTTTCCCCACTTTTTTTTTCTTTTTTTTGAGACAGAGACTCCCTCTGTCACTGCAACCTCTGCCTCCCGGGTTCAAGCAATTCTTGTGCCTCAGCCTCCCGCGTAGCTGGGACTACAAGCATGTGCCACCATGCTTGGATAATTTTTGTACTTTTTTTTTTTTTTGGTTGAGGCAGGGTTTCGCCATATTGGCTAGGCTGGTCTCGAATCCCTGACCTCGAGCGATCCGCCTACCTCAGCCTCCCAAAGTGCTGGGATTACAGGCATGAGCCACCACACCTGGACTCCTTTTCCTTTTCCGGCTTCTAGAGGCCGCCAGCATTCTTTGGCTCCTGGTTTCTCCCTTGCATCACTCCAACCTCTTGCCTCTGTCCTCATACCTCCTCCTGCTGATGGCAGCACAGGCCCTGCATTTTCTAGCCAAGGGGCCCTTGGAAAGGAACTTAGCATCTCTGAAACTGTGTCCTTATCAGTGAGCTGGAGATGTCAGAGCGCCCACTTCACAGGGTTGCTGGGAGTGGGTCGAATGGGGTCTGTGTTAACGCTGAGCACTACGTCCTGCACACAATTTTATAATAGTAACGGTGAGGATGATCGCCACCACTGTCATCCAACAGTCGTTTCTGTAGCTTGGAGACACAGATGGAGAGGTGACTTCTGCCTGAGGCATTAGGAAAAACTTTTTTTTTTTTCTTTTTTCTTTTTTTTTTTAGAGAGATACGATCTCTCTTTGTTGCCTAGACTGGAGTGCAGTATTGTGATCACGGCTCACTGCAGCCTCAAACTTCTCAGCTCAGGCGATCCTCCTGCCTCAGCCTCCCGAGTAGCTTGGACTACAGGCATACATAGGAAAAACTGTTTTAGAAGTGATCGCTGAACTGGCCCTGATCAAATGACAGTAAAGGAATGTGACCAATAGACAAGGGGTGTGCTGGACAGAAAAACAAGGACAGCAGAAGGCACGGGTGTTTGTAGAACAGGGAGGTCCCAAGTGGCCCAGAGCAGAAGGTCAGGGTCAGTGCCAGGAGGTGGGATAGATGGCAAAGGGATAGAGAGCTAGGGCTTTGGACTCAGACAGGCTCAAGTTCAAGTCCTGCAGCTCCACATAAGAGCTCTGCAAACTGGAGTACCTCGTTAGCTGCTCCTGCTCTGCCTTTGTGAAACGCTCATGGGAACAGTGCCTACCCCCTAGGCTTGCAGCAATTAAAGGCCGTTCTGATATGGGAGAGGCACAAGAGGCAGCTTGGAAAGGGCTTTGCGGGCCTGGCCAAGGAGTTTGCACTCTGCAGGATCACGTCTTCGCTTTTCATCTACTCTTCATCCCGTGCGCTCCATCCTTTTCCCTCAGACAACAGGAAGGCTGAGCACTGACCTTCCTAATCTTACGCCTGTCACTGTTCCCCTGAACTTAAAAATAATAGCTTTTGCCAGGCACAGTGGCTCATGTCTGTAATCCCAGCACTTTGGGAGGCCAAGGTGGGTGGACCACCTGAGGTCAGGAGTTCAAGACCAGCCTGGGCAACATGGTGAAACCCCGTCTCTACTAAAAATATAAAAGTTATCCAGGCATGGTGGTGGGTGCCTGTAATCCCAGCTACTTGGGAGGCTGAGGCAGGAGAATTGCTTGAACTCGGGAGGCAGAGGTTGCAGTGAGCCGAGATCATGCCACTGCACTCCAGCCTGGGCAACAGAGCAAGACTTCATCTCAAATAAATAAATAATTAAATAAACAAAAGAAAAAAGAAAAAGAAAGAAAGAAAAATAATAATAGCTTTCTTCACAGGTGGAAAAAATGTTACAAGACCATTGATCATCTGTAAAATGCGGGTAACAATGGCATTGACCTTGTATGGTTGCTTTGAGGATTCACAGACAGAATGTGCAGAAGTGCCTGATGTTATAATGTGGGAGGCTAAAAGCTTAGAAGTCAGGGGGACTGAGCCCGAATTGAAGCTATGTCACTTACTAGCTCTGTAAAGCGGGCAAGTGACTTAACCTCTCTGAGTCACAACTCCTTGTTTGTAAAATGAGGATGATAATATCAGCCACAGAGATTCTTTGGCAAGCATACTAAGAGATCATCTAGGATGCACTCATTAACTATGATGATGATGGTGATGATGATGATGATGTCCTTTCTGTTTACATGTAAGACAAATTAGGCCCAGAGAGGGAAAGTGCCTTGCCCAAGGTCACACAGCAAGTTGGTGGTAATCCATCACACAGGCAGCTTCCTGTAGGATCTGCAGTCCTGGTGAATTCCCAGCATGAGTTCTGGGGACCCGAGGCAGTACAAAGCATGTCCTCTCCCTAGGCTGTTTTCCTGTGTGAAGGGCAAGGTAGCATCCCCCACCTGCAGCCTATAAATCCGCACCAGTGGCCACTGCCTCCCAGGACTGTGTGGCTCTGCCTGCTGAGGAATCAGATGGTACCAGCAGACGGTCTCTCCATGCTACTGGAACCTGCATCGCGCCCATCATTTATTTTGGACAAGATGCAAGATGAGATATCAAAGGAATCAGCTGCTGGTCAGAGGAAATAGAAAAGGGGCCAGAACTCTGCCTGGCTCTGCTGGGCACAGAGTAAGCCCCCTCTCCCCTGCAAATCCGAATTAGGCTCCCCAATCTTAATCCAACTTTATTAATTGAAATTAAATCAATTCAAAGATAGAAGAGGCTAACTAGTTTCTTGGTTTCAAGCTTTTTGCTAAATATATATATATATATATATATATATATATATACATTTTTAAAAACTGGAGGTATTTATAGAATTAGAGTTCAGATTAGAGAGTTTCAAGTATCAGTTGAGGCCAATGGAAGTAAAGGGTCAGGAGTTCTGGCTCCCCACATTCAAATGAGCCAAGGGATGACCTCAAACACATCAGTTCGGGGTTTTATTTTTCCAACATGCTCTGCTGAATAATTGAGCTTTTCAGACCTCTCTGGAACAGATGCTGGTGTGAATAAAGCCTTCCTTTGCTGGAGGCACAACAGAAACACCCCCTAATGCCCAGCCAACGCGCCCACAAGATTTCAACTATTATTCAGGCCAACAGGAGGTATTGCAATTAAGAGATGATTGTCACCAACCCTCTTTAACAGCAAGCATGTCCAAGACGGAGGCTCCGGGGGAGGGTGGCTCTCGGGGGCCACCATCGTCAGGGTTGGCAGGTTTCCACGCTGGGAGTGAGTGACCAGGTCATGGGTGGATTGACACACAAATATTTTCTTTGGCAGATGGGACACAGTGAAAACAAGGTGAGGAGACCTGGGATAAGAGGTGCCCCTAAGTCTCCCGTCCGTTTCCCTCTCTGTAAAATGGACATCTCCAGAAACCAGCACTCTAAGTTTTAATTTTATTTATTTATTTATTTATTTATTTATTTATTTATTTATTTATGTTTTAGAGACAAGGTCTCACTCTGTTGTTGTCCAGGCTGGAGAGCAGTGGCGCTATCATAGCTCACTGCAGCCTCCAACTCCTGGGCTCAAGGGCTCCTCCTGTCTCAGCCTCCCGAGTAACTGAGACTATAGGTATGTACCACCACACCGGGCTATATTTTTTATTTTTTATAGAGACAGGGTCTCCCTATGTTGCCCAGGCTGGTCTCAAACTCCTGGTTTCAAATGATCCTCCCGCCTCAGTCTCCCAAAATGTCAGAATTACAGGCATGAGCCACCATGCCTGGCCCCTCCCAGTTTTAAAATATTGAAGAGCCTTCAAAGAAAATCAAACCAGCTGTGTCTCAGAGGTATAGGATCCTTCTGGCAGCTTGCAGACTGTAAAGAAGTTCAAAGAAACTCTGGTTGTTCCACTCTGGTTGTGGAAGTCATATTGGTCACTAGGATCTGAAAACGTAGCTGAGAAGGGCTGAAGGGAATGGCTGAAGACCAGCGGGTGTGAATTGTCTTTCACCAACGGGAACTAGCAACCTTTTGTTCCATCAGTTTTTCATAGCAAAATTAAAAGGTTATCATGGGAAGCCCCGCCCCCCCTCCCCGCAATCAATTACTATTGTTAGGGTGAATAACAATAGACTTGCCCTCCACTTCAGCCTGTCCAGGATTCAGAAGTGCTTTTTGAATGCTAGTCCATTCATCCTCACGGTAACCTTGGAAGCATTCCATTAGGCAAATTCTGTATTATTTTTGCCTCTACAAAATATGTAGTGCCATTCTCTTGATGGAAAAATTAATCAAGCTATGATCTGAAAAGAATAATAATGCGGAGAAAATCCTGGGGGTGGTCTGAACTCACATGGACAGTTTGAATAACTCCAGACTTCAAATGTTGTACCTAGACCTCTGCCGTGGTGGGGAAGTGTTGATTTTGAAGGGTCAGGGCCCGGAAGCACCTTCTGATGGTCTGAGCACCAGGAAGCCTTTAGGTTCACTGAGTTTGCGTCTCCTGAAATAATATTATTTATTATTCTTGGCTGTGCCGCTCACTTACTGAGTGACTTGAGGGAATCATTCTAACCTCTCCACTTTCCTCGTTTGTAAATGGGTTAATTATATTTGCCCACCTCACAGAAGTGTTGTGCAGATAAAACAATGAAAGGTGAAACAGAAAGGCCCTTTCCTCATTCAGTGGGCTGCCTGAGAATTCCTAACTCTGCATGCAGTGAAATAGCTAAATGCCTTTACTTACATGGATGGTTATAGTCCTGGCTGGCAATCACCAACTGGCGATTAGCTCTGCAATCAGCAAATTTAGTGCCAGGCTGGGGGGACCTGGGGCAATGCAGGACTGGAGCGCGAGTCCCAACCCTGCCAGTTCCTGGCTGTGTGACCTTGGGTAAGCCACCTAACCTCTCTGAACCCCTATTTTCTGCTCTACGAACTGGGAAGACCTATACCCATCCCTTTAGGGTTGCTGTAAGGATTCAGTGAAACTCCTGGCATTTAATCGGTGCTTGATAAAGGAGGCGTATTATGAGGGCCTGTCATTTTCCATCAGGCCTAACAAACTTAATGAAGTGCTTACAAAATGTGCAGTACTTGTACCACTGATGGGAAACAAGAAGAGGGTTTTAGGCGATACGTGGAATTTCTTAGATATATGGAATTAGGGAACATTAGGAGGAGGACATCAAACTTGTGATTTTAACACTGTTAGTGATTAGAATGAGGCTAAGTTGTTAGAACATGAGTTAATTACAAAATTATAGTGAATAAATCATTGTATTGGTGTACATGGATAGGGTAAAAAAAATTTTTTTTGAGACAGGGTCTTGCTCTGTTGCCCAGGCTGGAGGGCAGTGGCATGATCTCGGCTCACTGCAACCTCTATCTCCCGGGTTCAAGCAATTCTCCTGCCTCAGCCTCCCAAGTAGCTGGAATTACAGGTGCCCACCATCACATCCAGCTAATTTTATTTTTTGAGATGAGTCTTGCTTTGTCGCCCAGGCTAGAGTGCAGTGGCATGATCTCTGCTCACTGCAACCTCCGTCTCCTGGGTTCAAGTGATTCTCCCGCCTCAACCTCCCAAGTAGCTGGGATCACAGGCGCCCCCATCACACCCAGCTATTTTTTTTTTTTTCAGATATAGTCTTGCCGTGTTGCCCAGACTGGAGTGCAGTGGTATGATCTCGGCTCACTGCACCCTCCTCCTCCTGGGTTCCAGCAGTTCTCCTGCCTCAGCCTCCTGAGTAGCTGGGATTACAGTTGTGTGCCACCACGCCTGACTAATTTTTTTTGTATTTTTAGTAGAGACGGGGTTTCACCACGTTGGCCAGGCTGGTCTTGAACTCCTGATCTCAATTAATCCACCCACCTTGGCCTCCCAAAGTGCTGGGATTACAGGTGTGAGCCACTGTGCCTGGCCTTGTTAACAATTCTTAAGTGGTACGTGAAATACCTCAACATTCCCTATGACAGCATATGGAAAAAAGCGCTGGGCTAGTGGCAGATTCTGACCTTAGGTTTTCACATTTATCAGTCATGTGACTGTGACCAGGCCCCTACATCTCTCTGAGCCTCAGTTTCCCATGTATAAAATGGGCTAATAAGACCTAGGAGAGTAAAAATAAGATAATAAAAATGAAAGCCACTGGAAAATTGCAAAAGTATGGTCCAATCTAAGAGGTTCATTGTTATCCCTACTGTGTGGTTTGACAGAAATGATCCATACTTATCCGCCAGCCTATGAGACAATAGCAGGGATGACATTCAAAATCAAGGATGGTTCAATCCCAACTCTGCCAGGCATCAGCTTGTAGCCTTGAGCAGCTTCTTTAAGGTCTCTGAGCCTCCATTTCTTCATCTATAAAAAGGGGTTAGTAATAACACCCTTAGCAATTCAACTCAAAGGGCTAAAATTTTCCTCTAAGGAACGACAAATTGAAGGAAAAGCCCAACAGCCCAAAGAAAAACGGTGTGAAAAGATAGTGTACCCAAAATAAAATACAAATGGCTCTTAAATATGTAAACACATCCTCAATCTCACTCATAAGAGAAATGCTCACTAAAATCACACTGAGGCAGGGCATGGTGGCTCGTGCCTGTAATCCCAGCACTCTGAGAGGCTGAGGCAGATGGATCACTTGCGGTCAAGAGTTCCAGACCAGCCTGGCCAACATAGTGAAACTCCATCTCTACTAAAAATACAAAAATTAGGCAGATGTGGTGATGCATGCCTGTAATCCCAGCTACTTGGGAGGCTGAGGCAGGAGAATCACTTGAACCTAGAAGTGGAGGTTGCAGCGAGCTGAGATCATGCCACTGTACTCGAGCCTGGGCGATAGAGACAAAAAAAAGAAAGAGAAAGAAAGAAAAGAAAAGAAAAGAAAAAACTGAGTATGATTTTTTTAATCATTAAATTTGCAAAGAATTGGTTTGATAGAGATGTATTGGTAAAGTATGGGAAATGAAGGTGCCTAGATATTGATGGCGGGGAGGTAAATTGTTACAAACTCTATGAAGTGAAATTTACAGTTTCTCAAAAGTATAAAAGTGCATACTCTTTGAGGCAGGCTGAATCATGGTGTCCACATTCTAATCCCTGGAATGTGTGAGTGTTACCTAAGTGACAAAAAGGACCTGGCAAATGTGACTAAAGCAAGAATCTTGACATGGAAGGGTTATTCTAGGTTGGCCCAGCGGGTCTGATGTCATCACAGGGGTCCTTGTAAGAGGGAGGAGGGAGGTCAGAGAGGAAAGGTGATGTAATGACCGAGCAGAGGTACAGGGAAGTCCTTTGAAGATGAAGGCAGGGCCCACAAGCCAAGGAAGCTGAAAAAGACGAGGAAACAGATTCTTCCCTAGAGCCCGTGGGAGGAACCAGCCCTGTCCACACCTTGATTTTAGCCCAGTGAATTTTTTTTTAGACTTCTGACCTCCAGGACTGTGAGAGAATAATATGCGTTGTCTTGGGCCACTTTGTTTGTGGTCCTTGGTTAACAGCAGCCACAGGAAACAGATACCCTCTTTCTCCAAGCAATTCCACTCCTAGAACTTCATCCGACAGAGACACTGGGACAGATGGAAAATAACTACATACAAGCTTCTTCATTAAAGCAGAAATTGTAGAAGCCAAACACTGGAACCAAGCTAAATATCCAACAGGGATTGGTCAATAAAGCTGAGTACCTCCATGGAAGGGAGGGAAGGAAGAAGGGAGGGAATAAAGGGAGGAACAAAGGAAAGGAGGAAAGGGAAGGGAAGGAAAAGAGGAAAAAACAAACATGCTTGTAATTCCAGCACTTTTGGAGGCCAAGGTGGGAGGACTGCTTGAGCCCAGGAGTTCAAGTCTGCAGTGAGCTGTGACTGTGCCACTGCCCTCCCGCCTGGGCAACAGAGAGAGACGCTGTCTCTAACTAAAAAATACGAATTAAAAAAAAGAAACAAATAGGTTTTCTAGATTTTTAGCCCAGCAGTGCAGGCTCAAAGGCCCTGGGTCCCTGGCTGCAGGTTCCCTGAAGGTGGGACAGTGAGGATGAGAGAATGTGATGCCTCTGAAGTTAGGTCATCACTGAGCTCAGTCTGGTTTTCTCCCTTTCATCCTGGGCAGGGTCCACCTAGGCGTGGCTTTCCTGTCCCTCCCAGCACTTTAGAGTGGATATCTGCAGGCTAGTTGTCCTGTTGATAAATCGGGGTGGGTTGTGACCTCATGTTGTCTATCAGGTTCAAGTCAATTCAAGACGTGCTGCCTCTTTCCTGCTGCACTAAACCTAGCAAGGTGACGCCCCTCTAACACGCCTTCCCTCCGCCAACCCCACATCCAGCATTTAAATTGCAGGAAGATCACCATTGTGACAGTAGATTTCCAGCTGACACCCCCAGGGTAAGCACTAAGGAGCTCCCTAATTATCTAATCCTGAGATGCCCATGGGTGAAGCCGAGTGGAGCTCTTCTCTATCAGTAAACACGACATGCAGTTCTTTGTCTTCAGTGCAAAGCAAGGCTTTTTCCTGCCATGTGAGGAATACTCCTGCGTGATGTATTAAAATCCCTCAAAGAGAGAGAAAGAGGAAAGTAAAATAAATGTATTTCCATGACTCTAAGTACAAATCCCTGTGCGAGGCCCCGTGCGATCCTCAGAGCTGGGCTGGAGCTATTTTAAAACGAATGAAGCAAACCTACTCGATTGAAAAATCCTCTGTTACAGGATAGAGATGGGTAAGAAATCAGCGCCGGGGCTCTCGGAGTGCTTGATTATGGTTATAAACATTACTAGCTGCATCAGCAAAGCTGCCGGGAGTCCACCGTAAACCTTTTGCGAGAGGAATCAGGAGGCAGGGCTGACCAGGCAAGTTCAAAACCTGAGCCCGTGTTACTCGGAGGCTTCCTAGGCTGCTAAAAATATCCAGTGATCTGCCTAAAGCAGGGGCAAGTGAGGAAAGCCTTTCTTCCCGCTGCCTCCTTGTCACCTGCAAGAAAAGGAGCCAGTTAAGGGGTGACAGGGGAGGAGGAAAATCCAACAGATACACAGAGCAGCGATTTTTGCCATGTGCATTGCTGCACAGCAGGGTGGCAGAGGTGTCTTCCTACGCTGAAGGAGCTCAGGGGAGGCCTCAGCCTGGACTTTAGACCAGAGAGAAAGTGGGTTCAAATCCCAGCTCTGCCACTGACTCATTTGCATGGTCCTCTACCCAAGACAGGGGACTTTATAAGCCTCAGTCTTCCCATCTGTAAAATGGAAATAATAATGCCAACACGTGAATTGTAAGCTTTAAAGATAACATGTGGTAAGTGCTGGGCTCAGAGCGGGTCCTTTCCCAATGGCAGCTGTTATTACTGCTGTGACAACTCAGTGGGGAGAGACAGATACATAAAAGCAATGGAGGCTGAGCATGGTGGCTTGCACCTGTAATCCCAGCACTTTGGGAGGTCGAGGTGGGTGGATCACCTGAGGTCAGGAGTTCAAGACCAGCCTGGCCAACATGGTGAAACCCTGTCTCTACTAAAAATACAAAAATTAGCTGGGCATGGTGGTGCGTGCCTGTAATCCCAGCTACTTGGGAGTCTGAAACACAAGAATCCCTTGAACCCAGGATGCAGAGGTTGCAGTGAACTGAGATCACATCACTGCACTCCAGCCTGGGTCACAGAGTGAGACTCTGCCTCAAAAAAAAAAAAAAAAGGGAAATCAAACAAGCAAGAAGGAAAACTGCACACAACCCCAGGTTGTGTATGTTTTGGACATAAGCATTGGAAAAATTCTCAGAAAGGAAAGGTTCCCACCAAGTCCTCACCTGATCTCCAGCCCATAGAAATCTCCCCTAAGCTTCCAAAGCCAGGGAAATGCTAGATTTCCTCAAAGCCTGTCCAGATGTGCCAGTGGTTTGTTCTTCCTTTGCAGCATGGTTGCAATATTCAACCACTCAGCATGTGTAGAACTGAATGGCATCATTCCCTCTCCGTATGCCCAGGCGACTCTCAAATGGCAGGTGTGTAATAAATGACTAGGTCAGGGCACTTGAGTAGTTAGTGAGAAATACACTGAGTAGAGAAGGCAGAGAGACTCTAATTGATGTGGCATGTGTATGTGTCAGCGTTCAATCAGAGAGGCTGGGCCACCATACATATCTGTGCACTTATACATATATGTGTGTGTGTTATAGAGATTTGACCTTACATGATTGTGGGAGCTGGTTAGTAGTCTCTGTAAAGCTGCTGTCTTTGCTCCTGATGCTGGAGCCTGAAGTCCTCAGGGCAGGCATTTGGAAAGAGAAGAGGAATGTTATTCAGACACCAACTAGTATACTGCAATTTGATTCTGACACGAGGCATTTGAAGTTAGTGTCAGATTCCACAATCTTAAGGGCGTGGTTGCCAACAAGACTGTCCTACTTCAAATACTAGCCACAGTGGGGTCCTCAGGCCACCTGCTCTTCTGACCAACTGGCTACAAAGCTTAGGGGAGGTTCCCACAACCCCCTTTATATTCACTAATTCATTAGAACAGCTCACAGAACCTAAAAAAGCACCATACTTGACAGTTTTATTGTAAGGATACAAATCAGAACCAGCCACATGAAGAGACACATAGGGCAAGGTTTGGGAGGGTCCTAAATTCAGGGCTTCCATGCCTCTCCCCATGGATTCGGGGTACACAGCCCCTCTGGGTATATTTATGTGTTCACCAACCAGGAAGCTCCAGTGAGCTTCAGTGTGCAGAGTTTTTATTGGATTTCTTTATGTAGGCATGATTGATTGAGTCACTTGCCATGTGATTGAACTCAATCTCCATCTCCATTCCTTCCCTAAAGGGCAGGCTGACTCAAAGTTCCAACTCTTCTCATCGTGGAGTGGTCTTATTGGTGACCAGACCCCATTCTGAGTCTTCTTATCTCTTAGCGTTAACTCAGGTGTGGTCCAAGAGGCTCATGAAGAACAAAGACACTCCTATGACATGAGAAATTCCAAGGATTTAAAGTCTCATTCCTAGAAACCAGAGGTAAAGGCCAGTCAAATTCTTTATTATACAACAGATGCCAAGTCAGGCAGTGCAAGAACTTGCTGGAAGACCAGGAGGACTGGCAGAAGCCTGTGGATATTTACTATGGACTGAAAGTTTATGTCCCCTCAAAATTCATATGCTGAAACTCTAAACCCCAGTGGGATAGTATTTGTCAATAAGACATTTGGGAAGTGATTAGGTCGTGAGAGTGGAGCCCTCTTGATGGGAGTAGTGCCCTTATAAGAAGAAAATGAGGCTGGGTGCAGTGGCTTATGCGTGTTATTCCAGTGATTTGGGAAGCCGAGGCAGGTGGATTCCTTGAGCCCAGGAGTTTGATACCAGCCTAGGCAACATAGTGCCTGTCTCTACAAAAAAAAACAAAAATTAGCCAAGCGTGCTGGTGCACACCTGTAGTCCTAGCTACTTGGGAGGCTGAGGTGGGAGGATTGCTTGAGCCCAGGAGTAAGAGATTGCAGTGAGCCAAGATCATGCCTCTGCACTCCAGTCTTGGCAACAGAGCAAGACCCTGTCTCAAAAAAGAAGAAAGAAGAAGGTGAGGCTGGGCGCGGTGGCTCACGCCTGTAATCCCAGCACTTTGGGAGGCCAAGGCAGGCGGATCACCAGGTCAGGAGATCGAGACCACCCTGGCTAACACGGTGAAACCCTGTCTCTACTAAAAATGCAAAAAAAAAAAAATTAGCCAGGCGTGGTGGCAGGCGCCTGTAATACCAGCTACTCAGGAGGCTGAGGCAGGAGAATGGCATGAACCCGGGAGGCGGAGCTTGCAGTAAGCCGAGATCGTGCCACTGCACTCCAGCCTGGGCGACAGAGCAAGACTCCATCTCAAAAAAAAAAATAAATAAACAAACAAAAGAAGAAGGTGAAGGAAGAAGGAAGAAGGAGAAAGAGAATGAAGAAGGAAGAAGGAGAATGAAAAGAAAGAAGATAGGAAGAAGGAGGAGCAGGAGGAGGAGGAGGGAGCTTGCTTTTTCTCTCTGTGTTCTCCACTGTGAAGACTCAATGAGAAGGTGGCTGTCTGCAAACGTAGAAGAGAGCCCTCACCAGAGCTTGCCCACGCCAGCTTCCTGATCTTAGACTCCCAAGCCTCCAGAACTGTGAGAAAGATGTTTCTGGCAAGTAATGCGAGCACTTTAGGAGGCGGAGGCAGGCGGATTGCTTGAGCTCAGGAGTTCGAGACCAGCCTGGGCAATGTGGCAAAACCCATCTCTACAAAAAATATAAAAATTAGCTGAGTATGGTGGTGCCCACCTGTAGTCTCAGCTACTTGGGAAGCTGAGGAGGGTCACTTGAGCCCAGGAAGTCGAGGCTGCAGTGAGCCATGATAGTGCTACACTCCAGCCTGAGTGACAGAGTGAGACCCTGTCTCAAAAAAAAAAAAAAAAAAGAAGAAGAAGTCTGTGTTGTTTAAGCCACCCAGTCTACAGTAATTTGTTCTAGCAGCCCACACTAAGCCACTGTTGTTGTAGCCTCTAGTATTACTGGTGGGGGTATCCTGAGGAAGCTGCGGTCCTTTGTTGTGGAGATGAACACGCACACCTGGCCCGGGAGCTGGAGCAGCTGGAGGGTCCAGGGAAACGTGCAGCATTTGCAGATCCTGGCTCCTGCCTCAAACCAACAAGAGGAGCCAGCAGATATGCCGTGATGTCTGTGAGCCTCAGAAGGGCTGCTGCTTCAATTCCACGCTCCAGAATCTCCACACGTGCTTCTCTTGTGGCCACCCTTGCCAGAAACACACAGGGAAGGGTATCCTGGGAAGTACAGGTGAGCCCAGCCAAGGCGACATAGAACAAAGCCACCATGTCAGTGTGGGAACAGGGAGAAGCCGATGTGAAAGCAAGTTCAGCCTGAATAGTCGTGGTGGAAAGAGGAGAGGAGCCACCACGGAGTGAATGAAGGGATGGAAGGAAAGGTGTCTCTAGAACTACCGTGGAGCTCCGTTACTCCAGGACAGCACTGACTGCTCCCTGAGTCTTTTTATTTTTATTTTATTTTATTTTATTTGAGACGGAGTCTTGCTCTGTCGCCAGGCTGGAGTGCAGTGGCTCGATCTCAGCTCACTGCGACCTCCACCTCCTGGGTTCAGGCAATTCCCCTGCCTCAGCTTCCCAAGTAGCTGAGACTACAGGTGCGTACCACAACGCCAAGCTAATTTTTGTATTTTTAATAGAGACAAGGTTTCACCATATTGGCCAGGTTGGTCTTGACCTCAAATGATCCACCTACCTCGGCCTCCCAAAGTGCTGGGATTACAGACGTGAGCCACCGTGCCTGGCCTCCCTGGCTCTTTTTAAAGCATGCAGCTTACCCCAGGAGGGGACGTCACCAAGACAGACCACAGAGTCTAGAGATTTCTGGCATTTTCCTGCTTTTTTTTTTTTTTTTTTTTTTTTGAGACGGTGTTTCACTCTTGTTGCCCAGGCTGGAGTGCAGTGGCACGATCTCAGCTCAATGCTACCTCCACCTCCTGGGTTCAAGTGATTTTCCTGCCTCAGCCTCTCAAGTAGCTGGGACTACAGGCGCCCACCACCACACCCAGCTAATTTTTTGTATTTTTAGTAGAGATGGGGTTTCACCATTTTGGCCAGGCTGGTCTCGAACTTCTGACCTCAGGTGATCCACCTGCCTCAGCCTCCTACAGTGCTGGGATTACAGTCATGAGCCATTGTGCCTGGCCATTTTCCCTGTTTTTAACTTGTTTTATTACCCCTCTGACACATGAAAACAAATATTGATTGTGCCATAGTCTATAGAATCGAATTATTTTTTGGACTGTGTTTCATTCTTTTTTTTTTTTTCTTTAGAGACAGGGTCTTGCTCTGTTGCCCAGGCTGGAGTGCAGTGACACAATCATAGCTCACTGCAGACTCAACTTCCTGGGCTCAAGCGATCCTCCTGCCTCAGCCTCCCCAGTAGCTGGGACTACAGGTGCTCACCACCACACCTGGCTAATTTTAAATTTTTTTTGCAGAGACAGCTATGTTGCCGAGGGTGGTGTCGACCTCTTGGCCTCAAGCGATCCTCCCACCCACCTTGGCCTCCCAGAGCACTGGGATTACAGGCATGAGCCACCAGGCTGGTCCTGGACTGTGTTTCTATAAAGAGCCGGAAGCAGACCCAGGGGTGCTCCCTTTGATGACTTTGCATCTTTCTCCCCAGATCCACCCACCTACCCCATTAGGGCTTGTTAGATACAAGGACTTAACACAAACACAAGCCGGGGACAGCCTGTGAGTCTTGATTCCTGCAGGCACCCAGGAAGTATGGGAGCTTTCCTGCTGCCTCCTCCAGTCATTCCTCTCAGCCCTTTCATGGCCTGGTAGCACTTCTGTCAGAGAGGAGCCGAGGCTCAAAGCAGCCCATTTCATTACTGAGAAGCCAAGCCCACTTACAGAAAGAGGATGGAGGGGTGATGGGAGATCAGGAGCTAAAATGATGCTTATCAGTTATTCATTCTCTCCCGTTATTCATTCTCTACATATCTGGGAATAATTAAGATATTTTAGAAAAAAGTAAAATAGATGGTCGGGCACAGCGGCTCATGCTTATAATCCCAGCACTTTAGGAGGCCAAGGAGGGAGGATCGCTTGAGCCCAGGAGTTCAAGACCAGCCTCTGCAACATAGCAAGAGCCTGTCTCAATAAAAAATCAATTAGCTGGGCGCGATGGTGTGCACTAGTAGTCCTAGCTACTCAGGAGGCTGAGGTGGGGAGGACCGCTTGAGGCCAGAAGTTTGAGGTTGTAGTAAACTATGATGGTACCACTACACTCCAGCCTGGGCAACAAAGCAAGACCCTGTCTCTTTAAAAAAAAAAAAAAAAAAAAAAAAAAGGAAAAAAGGAAAGAAAGTAGACACAGAAGAATACTCTGGGAGAATTGATAAGCTACTAAGGAACAGGTATATTGGTCCTATATGTTCTCAGATTTTCAGGAATTATTAATTTCAAAATTCCATCTTGTTGCTGGGAGAAAGATCTTTATTTTTGCTTAGAAAATATGGTCAAATATCTCTACACGAGGGCCGGGCATGGTGGCTCACACCTGTAATCCCAACACTTTGGGAGGCTGAGGCAGGCAGATCACTTGAGGCCAGGAGTTCAAGACCAGCCTGGCCAACATGGTGAAACCCCGCCTCTGCCAAAATTATAAAAATTAGCCGTTGTGGCACACGCCTGTAATCCCAGCTGTCTTCTTAGAATAAGAAATTGTCATGACAGGAATCCCACCTCCTCCATGTTTTAGAAAACAGAATGAAAATTCCCACGCTCTCTTGTGGGCTTGTGACCCAGAACCCAGGCACGTGGTGAGTATAGAAGGGCCATTTTCAGGGGCATGGGTGAGGATGGAGCCCCCAGATGCACGTGGCCACGATGGCAGCCCCAGTGGTCCAAAGGATGCCAGGTCGAGGTGTGACATTTGTGCTGGGCATTGTGAGAACCTGGTATTTAGTGATTAGCAGGGGCAGCAGCGGCAACAGAGATTTTGGCCTCAGGCCCCTTGGCAGGCACTGCTGTTTTGGGTGGGGATGCTGCTCTTGAAGGCTTAATTTCAAGTCTGACTCTCTCTAGTCCTCACTGCACCCCACCCAGATAATTTTGTGAGTGAACTCACTTCCTTGAATACATAAATCCCTTTTCTGCTTAGAAGAGCCAGAGTGGATTCTGTTGTTTACCCTAAGAACAGACTACTATGCCCCTCTTCAATTTGATCTCTAGTCGGGTCAGAAGTCAAAGCGATCTTTTATTTTTATTTATTTGCTTATTTATTTATTTATTTATTTATTTTTGAGACAGAATCTCGCTCTGTCGCCCAGGCTGGAGTGCAGTGGCTGGATCTCAGCTCACTGTAACCTCCGTCTCCCCGGTTCAAGCAATTCTCCTGCCTCAGCTTCTCTTGAGATTACAGGTGCCTGCCACCACGCCCAGCTAATTGTTGTATTTTTAGTAGAGATAGGGTTTCACCATGTTGGCCAGGCTGGTCTTGAACTCCTGATCTCAGGTGATCCACCTTCCTCGGGCTCCCAAAGTGCTGAGATTACAGGCATGAGCCACCGTGCCCGGCCTAGTTATTTATTTTTAGACACAGGATCTCCCTCTATCACCCAGGCTGGAGTGCAGAGGCACAATCATGACTCACTGCAGCCTCGACCTCCTGGGCTCCAAGTGATTCGCCGCACCTCAGCCTCTGGAGTAGCTGGGATTGCAGGCTTGCATCACCACACCTGGCTAATTTTTAATTTTTTTTTTTTTTTTTTTTTGTAGAGATAGGAGTCTTGCTATGTTGTCCAAGTTGGTATCGAACGCCTGGCCTCAAGCAATCCTCCCATTTCAGCCTCCCAAAGCGCCGGGATTACAGGCATGTGCCACCATGCCTGGCCCACAATCATCTTGTAAAAACTGCAGTCACCCAGCTTCGCTCACCTCTGGGTCACGGGGTTGCTGCTCAGCTCCACAGCTTCATCCCATCTCACGCTGCCGCCGGCTCTCTCTGCTCCAGCCACGCTGCCCCTAACACAAGTTTTTTCCCATCCCAGACTTGGTACCAACTCTTCTCTCTGCCTAGAGAGTTTCCCCTTCAGTCCTTTCCATGGCTGACCCCTGGATCGCAGCTTCAATGCCTCCACCTCCAAAAGGCTTTCCTGGACCTCCCATAGCTAAAGAGCATATCTCCCTTATTATTCCCCGTTTTACCACCCTGTTTATTTCCTTGGGAATATGCACCCCAATCTGAAATTATTTTGCGTACTTATTTAATGTTTATAGGCTGTCTCCTTCACTAGATTACACTAGATTACAGACTCTAGAAGGGCAGAGATCATGTTTCCTTATTAATGCAGGATCCCCAGACCAAGCACCCTGCCTGCTCCATTGTAATAACCCAATAAATATCAGTTAAATGAGTGCATTAGAACAACACTAGCATTTATTGAGCACCTTTGTGCTGGAACTGATTTAAGTGCTCTATGCACAATAAATCCTCACAATAATCCTGTCAAGTAGGTACTATTATTCTCCTTATTTTACAGATGAGGAAATAGAGCCCAGAAATGTTAAGTAATCTGTCCAAGGGCACACAGCTAGCGAAAGAGAGTGTGGACCCAGATAATCTAGGTTGAAAGTCCATGGTTTCAACTAGGGCTGTCTCATAGAAAGGAAGGAGGGAAGGAAGGGAGGAAGGAAGGAAGGAAAGAAGGAAGGAAGGAAGGAAAGAAGGAAGGAAGGGAAGAAGGAAGGAATGGAGGGAGGGAGGGAGGGAGGGAGGGAGGGAAGAAGGGACAGAAGGAGAGAAGGAGAGAAGGTGGAAGGATTAAAATAAAGCAAGAGTGAACAAATGAGTATTATACAAGTATTACACAAGTTCAGTATTTCCAAAAGCAGGGCAGCCTCTACAGGTTCCCTTGAGTCCCAGGATTCTATTATTCAATCGGGTGAAGCTGGCTGGAGCTGCCGTGCATAATGGGCATTTGCACTCATCACACACGTGGGCATTTTACCAATCCCCCCGCCAGACACTGTAAATATTATTACATCCACATCTCACAAGGGAATTGGCGTTTCAAACTTAGAGTCACGGATCTTTTACTGTGTACTGAATCATAGACCCTCCCATGAAACTCAGAGGTCCTTAGGGGAGTAAAAATTCCAGCTTAGCATTTTAAACCCTGCAGTAGTAACTGGACTGGTCAATAGGTCTAGACCACGGCCAAGGAGAGCCCTCCAAGGTATCTCATGTCACATCTTGAGTGCAGTCAAATTCATGCGTTCAGCTAATAATTCTCTTAGCTCCTCCAGACACTTTTTGGACTGAATTCTGGATAAAGTATGATACATTTTTCATTAGCAATGGTAGAAATTATCAAAACATCATCAGATTATGTTACAAATACTAGAATCTCCATGTTTGGGTTTCTTCCAAGTATCTCGAATAACCGTGATGGAGATAGGGTGGAGATCACAGTTATATTCGTCCCAAGCTATTAAAAACTAAATGAATGAAATGGGACATTGACCAAAAGATTCATGACTTCAGTGTCTTCTCCAGGCACTGAGATTCAAAATAATCTCTGCTTTGCTGTTTATATTTATATCTCTGCATATTTATATTCTCTTCATATTTTCCTGCATTTCTGTGTTTGCTGGTGTTTTTTTGTTGTTGGTAAGCATGCTCTAGTTGCTTTTATAGTCAGAAAAAACTACAGCCAGGTGTGGTGGCTCATGCTTGTGATCCCAGCACTTCAGGAGGCCAAGGCAGAGGATCAGTTGAGCCCAGGAGCTTGAGACCAGCCTGGGCAACATGGCAAAACTCTGTCTCTACAGAAAATTTTTAAAATTAGCCTGTCATGGTGGGCCATGCCCATAGTCCCATCTACTCAGGAGGCTGAGGTGGGAGGATCACTTGAGCCCAGGAGTTCAAGGCTGCAGTGAGCTATGATCATGCCGCTGCACTCCAGCCTGGGTGACAGAGCCAGACCCTGTCTCAAAAAAAAAAAAAAAAAATTACTAAGAAACCTATTCTTGAACAAGTCGCCTATGGAAGGGGTTTGATAATCTGGACGTTCATCCATGTTGCAATCTTGCTATTCAGTAGCATCCTGAGGTTAAAGCAAGGTGGGGAGATTTTGACTGCAGGGTTGAAATCAGAGAGTATGGCTGAATCAAGTTGAAAAGAGACAGAAGCAATGCCTGGGGATCAAAAGAGGCAGGGAGTGAAAAAATCAATCCAGAGGTATCAGGGTCCAGGGAGGAGGGCATGGAGCCCTCCCATTTTAAGCTCTGAAAATCCCACGTCTGGGGAACTCCTCCGTTCTGGACACACACGGGCAGCTGGTCACCTTCCCAGGGAGTGGGGATGGGTGGCCATAAAGAGACTGAACTCAGAAGGCAGCTGTCACCATCCTATGACTTTGGTCTGTCACCTTCACGAACATTCAGAATACTTCAATAAAATGGCCCGTCCGAAAGGCCTGATCTGTCTCCTTCCCCGGGAGTCCCGGTTCATTTCCTGAGAGATGACTTTATTCTCCATTTGTTTTCACAGTGGTCTCTTTAAAGTCTCAGCTGTTCCAGGGAGAGTAAATAGGTTTTAAAATTAATTATCAATTAAAGCGAGGTTAATTGGCACCAGGCTAGTCATCTATTTTGTCTATAACTGAGGCAGTCCGCCCCTCCCCCTCCCCAGAACCCGGAGACCCACGTCAGGGCCAATAAACCCCAGCAGCCGAAGCCATTCATATGTGATCCGTGGACTCGTGAAAATAATTCTGGTATTTACGCAGTACCGTTCCCTTGTCGGAGGGTGAATTCTGTGGCCATTTGGATTTTCCAGTTCATCAGTATGTAAGCGGGCCTTCTAGGTGGGCTTACCAAATTTTAAAAAAAAAAAAGTGTCTTGCAAATATTTTTATTGGCAGAAAGATTTTTCACCAATCTCCACTGCACTTAGGAAAATTACCGCAATAGAGTACATTCGAGCAGCCAGGTCCCGAGGACGCAGCACATTTATCACTGAGCTTGGATTTCCCCCCTTTAATTAACATCTCGCACCTCTTCTCACAGACTGATTTCATTGAAGCTCAGTCTGATTTCTTCTAAGCTCCTGAAATGTGATCCTGTGTCTGCCCTTGCCCCTCCCAGGTGGGGAGGAGGCTGAGGTTTGTGTTCATCATGATCCTTTGCTGAATTCCACGGCTTCATCTGACCTCATGATAAATGAATATTTATGAGAGTCGATAGGAAGCAATTGCAAACTGAGTTCAGCCCAGACAGGTGAGTACTTGCAACCAAGACAATTACATCATCTGATGTTGGGATGTACACACATATTAAAATATAGCAAATTATCAACAGGACCCAAGGGGACAGAGGCTAGGTCTTCTCTGCATTCCATCACTAACCCAGAACACCTTAAAACACATAAAACAGGACTTATAAAAGCCACACGTCATCTGGGTGTCCTGGGAATATCAATTGAGGATTTGAAACACAGTGAACCTCTTAGCAGTTAGTGTAGTGTGGTAGCTGTGAGTGTTAGGAGAAAATGCATTTGGAAATTGCTCTGTAAACACACAGCCATGCTGTCTCCCTACTTTCTTACCTCTCACCTCTGGGTGGAAATGAGTGATGGCTGCTTCCCTCTCAGTCTCGAGAACCCATGTGCTGGTGGGTGGCCTGGAGGCCAAGTATTCCTTTTTCTTTTTGAGACAGAGTCTTGCTGTGTCACCCAGGCTGGAGTGCAGTGGTGCGATTTCAGCTCGCCTCAATCTCTATCTCCTGGGTTCAAGCGATTCTCCTGCCTCAGCCTCCCTGGTAGCTGGGATTACAGGCACTCGCCACTAAGCCTGGCTAATTTTTGTATATATAGTAGAGACAGGGTTTTGCCATGTTGCCCAGGCTGGTCTCGAACTCCTGACCTCAAGTGATCTGCCTGCCTCGGCCTCCCAAAGTACTAGGATTACAGGCATGAGCCACCGTGCCCTGCTGGAGCCGAGTATTCTATATTTGTCAAGCACTGTAAACTTAAATCACCTTACCACCAGCCTGGGCAATATAGGAAGACCCTGTTTCTACAAAATAAATGAATAAAAATTAGCCTGGCATGGTGACACACACCTGTATTCCCAGCTACTCAGGAAGCTGAGGTGGGAGGATCACTTGAGCCTGGGAGGTTGAGGCTGTAAGTTAGCTATGATCACCCCACTGCACTGCAGCCTGGGCAACAGAGTGAGACCCTGTCTCAAAGAAAAAAAAAAAAAATCAAACCACCTTAGAAACTTGTTCTCAGCCACCACATCACACATATGAGACTTGGGTTGGCCCCATTGCACAGAGGAAGATATTGAGGCAAACAGAAAAGGGGACTAAGCAATGTGGGAAAAGGATCGAGACCACTGGAAAGGCAGGAGGAAAAGCCAAGTTTATGTCTTGACCCAGAGGCTGCAGTTCCTTCTGTTGCTCTTTGCATCTTCCCTTCTTCTTGTCGAAGCCTATTTCCTTTCCTTCCTCTTCATTTTCTTCTTGCAACTCTTAAACCAATGTTTCTCAACTTCTGCACTGTTGGCATTTGGGGCTGGGTACTTATTTGGGGAGGGGGCTGTGCTGGGCACCCTAGGGTGTCGAGCAGCATCCCTGGTTGCTACCCTCTAGATGCTAGCAGCAGCCCCCACCCAAGCTGTGACAACCAAAAACATCTCCACACATTGCCCAGCGTCCCCAGAGAGGCAAAATCCCCGCTGGTTGAGAACCACTGTCTTAGATCGATCAGCCACAAGGAAAGTTATTGGTTCAGCACACTGGGAACCGTCAGGCCTAAATCCTGCTCCTCTTTCCTTTCTCCTCAAACCCCAAAAGCTACACATTTGGCTGTCATTTCTGGGTCCCACACCACCCTCCAGAGTCTCCCCAAGGAATAGTGTCTTTATCTTCCAGTCTCACCTGCTCTCGGATGACACCAGTTTACAACTTTCTCCATAAATTGCACAACTATATAACTTCTCATCCAACCCAGGGTCCTTCTGAGAGTGCAGGGTCATGCTGTTTAATGATCACACAGAGACAACAGGTGTAAACCAAGACCGTCCTGGGCAAACGGGGACATATGGTCACCATAACAGAAGCTGCTTCTTAGAAGGGAAGGACACCTTGTTTGTGAGTCTGAAGTCTGACAAGGGGACTCCCCAGTGTCACGTTCAGCTTCCAAGTTTGCACTCCTGGGCTGTGTTCGCCAGATTATTCGGCTGAGAAACAGCTCATCAATGGAGGTAAAAGAAATAGACAAGCAGCTGGGTGCAGTGGCTCACGCCTGTCATCCCAGCACTTTGGGGGACCAAGGCGGGTAGATCACTTGAGGTCAGGGGTTCGAGACCAGCCCTGGCCAACATGGTAATAACATGGCAATAAAATAAATTTTGTGTGTGTGTTTGTTTTAAGGCAGGGTCTCACTCTTACCTAGGCTGGAGTGCAGTGGTGCAATCTTGGCTCACTGTAGCCTTCACCTCCTGGGCTCAAATAATCCTCCCACCTCAGCCTTCTGAGTAGCTGGGACCACAGGCCTGTGCCATCCCACCCGACTTATTTTTAATTTTTTTGTACAGAAGAGTTTTCACCACGTTGCCTAGGCTGGTCTTGAACTCCTGACCTCAAGCAATCCACCCGCTTCAGTCTCCCAAAGTGCTGGGATTACAGGTGTGAGACATCGCACCCAGCCAGGACTCGAGTTTTTTAAAAGGAATTAGAATACATCCACGTTCGTAGCACCACTATTCACAATCGCCAAAAGCTGGAAGCAACCCAAGTGTTCACTGATGGGTGAATGGATAAACAGAATGTGGTATACACACACCATGGAATACGGTATTATTCAGACATGAAAAGCAATGAAATTCTGACACGTGTTGCAATACGGATAACCTTGAAATATTATGTTAAGTGAAATAAGCCAGTCACAAAAGCACAAATCCTGTATGATTCTTCTCATATGAGGTACTTAGAGTAAGTACCTTTATGAATTTGGCTAATTCTTGGTTACAGAAAGTAAAATGATGGTGACCAGGAGCTGGAGGGAATGGGGAAAGGGGAGAGTTAGTGTTTGATGGGTACAGGGTTTCAGTTTTGCAAACTGAAAAGAGTTCTTGCAACCGGGCACGGGTGGCTCATGCCTGTAATCCCAGCACTCTGGGAGGCCAAGGCGGGAGGATCACTTGAGATCAGGAGTTCGAGACCAGCCTGGCCAACATGGTGAAATCCCGTCTCTACTAAAAATACAAAAATTAGCCGGGTGTGGTGGCAGGCGCATGTAATCCCAGCTACCTGGGAGGCTGAGGGAGGAGAATTGCTTGAACCTGGGAGGTGGAGGTTGCAGAGAGCCGGGATCATGCTACTGCACTTCAGCCTGTGCAATAGAGTGAGACCCTAACTCAAAAAGAAAAAAAAAAAGAGTTCTTGAAGAGATAGATGGCAATGATGGTGGCACAACAATGTGAATGCACTGAATGCCACAGAACTACATACTTAAAATTGTTAAAATGGCAAATTTCATGTATGTGCATTTTACCACAATAAAAAACATAGTAATGAATGATTCCAAAGGAAAGTGAGCTAGGGCCGTGTTCAACAGGGAAATGCCAGTTACGTGGTATCTGGATTCTTGTCTTATGTGTTCCTACCCAGCACAGAAGGAGGGGAGTATAGGGTCTATTACACATGAAATGACACACGTTTAGGTAAAAATACTTTGTGGTTAAGTGGCAGTGTCCCTCTTATGAGAGAAGTTAACCTGTCCTGGGCTCAAGAAACACGAGTTACCAGCAAGAACCTTGGAAAATAGCATTCTCAATTTCTCAAAACCTACAGTTTTCCCGCCCTGCCTCCCCGTCCCCATTTTTTTTAAACCACTCTCTGTACTAACCCAAGCCGCTAACAGAAATAGCAACATCCTCTTTGTGTGTCTCTGTGTAGTATCCCTGCGGTCTCTTGCTTCCAACGATTTTCTTGAGACACTATTTTTAAATCCCCTATTAGCAAAAAGGGAAACTGCGTCTTCCACCACAACCTCCCCGCTCTGCCCAGCCCAACCCCCTGACTCCTCCAAATATGAAAAAACAAGAACAATTTGTTCCGATCTGCCACTGTGAGTTATTAGAAGGAGGCTCAGCTGTCACCTTCTTAAAGGGCTTTATGCAAAGCACCCTCTCCAAGACTGTGCAGTTCAGTGGCCAGGCCTCGCCTCACCAGGGCTCTGAGCAGAATTTGCTGTAAATGGGGTTAATCTATACGATCCAGGGGATGCATGCCAGATAACTCATAAAAGCAAGAGAATGCAAGATTAGAGAAGCTTGCGGCTTCAGTGTGAACAAAGTGAAGTCGGACTTGGTCAATGACTGAGAGACACAGGGAAGAAACTTTGAGAAGCCAAGTGTAGTGGGTTGTGAAGTGTGTACACAGTGGGTACTGGATCCATGAACAGAATGGAAAGAATTCCTTTTTGTTTGTTTGTTTCGAAACAGGGTCTCGCTCTGTCACCCAGGCTGGAGTGCAGTGGAGCAATCATACCTCAATGCAGCCTTGACCTCCCAGGTTCAAGTGATCCTCCCACCTCAGCCTCCCAAGTAGCTAACTGGGACCACAGGTGTGTACCATCTTGCCTGGCTAGTTTTTAAATTTTATGTAGAGATGGGATCTCTCTATGTTGCCCAGGCTGGTCTCAAATTCCTGGACTCAAGTGATCCTCCCACCTTAGCCTCTCAAAGTGCTGGGATCACAGGTGTGAGCCACTGTCCCCAATCAAAAATGTTCTTTATTTACCCTACATTAGGAGATATGAGTGACATGGGTTAACTGATGATTCTGAAGGAGAGAACTATTGGGGTGTGTGTGTGTGTGTGTCTGTGTAAGGGTCTAGAATCAATTTAAGATTTCAGCAAAAGCTAGACACCCTGCCACCCTATCCACTGAGCCATGAACACCTGTCTCAAACAGCTGAAGGTCAGAGCTGGTGAGTCTAGGTAACAAATATTGGCATAGCTTTATTTTGAGCAAAGTCAAGCTACTTCATCTTCCACCATGCTCCTTGGGAAAATATTTTCTAGGAGCTGAACTATTTTTGGACGCAAAACAAAACCTGCTCGTCTCGTTTGGAGTTAAATGTGGAGGGAACTGGGAGTGAGCATGTTTCTGTAAATATTCATTAATTCAACAAAATGGCCTTCCTATGGGTAAGGCGCTGCGCTAGTTAGATCTGGGAATACCAAGAGAAGAGCATTTTGAAATGACACATGTTTAGGTAAAAATACCTTGTGGTTAAATGCCAGTGTCTCTTGCTCAATTTAGGATAATGAGTAGCTGAGGGCCTATGGTGGCAAGCTGGGGGTATAACTTTCCCTAGATGATGGGAATAGTCTTTTTTGTTTGATGTTACTTCTGCTAACTATGTTTCTCAGAGCAAAAGTAAACATGAAGGGCCAAGGGAGTTCCACAAATATTTGTTCTTCAGTTAATATTAATGTATGTTCGTGTTTACTTGAATTTTCAAGTGTACTCTGAATTGGTACTGACTGGCCATAAAGAAACGAGCAGCAAAACTGATAAGGACAATGAGAAGACAGGTGCTAGTTTCCTTTTTCTTTTTCTTTTTTTTTTTTTTTTTTTTTTTGTTGAGACAGGGTCTCACTCTGTTGCTCAGGCTGCCGTGCAGTGGTGTGATCATGGCCACTGCAGCCTCAAACTCCTGGGCTCAAGCAATGCTCCCACCTCAGCCTCTGGAGTAGCTGAGACTACAGGCACGTGCCACCATGCCTGGCTAATTTTTTTTTTTTTTTTTTTTGCAGAGATGGGGTTTCACCATGTTGCCCAAGCTGGTCTTGAACTCCTGGGCTCAAGCGATCCTCCCACCTTGGCCTCACAAAGTGCAGAGATTACAGGTGTGAACCACCTTGGCTGGCTAGTTTCTTTATAACTCTTTTCAGAGTCCTTAAATGGTGTCCCTGACAATTCTTGTTTTTGTTTTTTATCTTATTGGCCAGTATTACTTAATCCCCAATACTAAAGTCAAAGAGAAGTTAACAATTACAGAGTACTCCTAGGTAAGTGCTTTAAATTCATGGTCCTTAATTGGCCTCCAAGAGTTCTGTCGTTCCCATTTTACAGGCCCAGGAAACAGAAATGAAATCACTAGCCAAAAGTCAAGTGATTTGAGCCAGAGCCTGTCTGGCTCTAAAGCTCTCCAGAATTATGCAGATAAATGAAAAGACACACTTCCTTTGAGGAAGCATAGAAATTGGAAAATAAATGAAATCAGAGTTCGTTTTTCCCAGTGCATTGCAAAATTTTGCTTTCAGATTATTCATCACTTCATAGAGAATAGGGAAGAAGTGGGGCGATGGAGAACTCAAGCATCCAAAACCACTGTCAGTTGAGGATGACTAATTTTCGTCTTTTTTTTTTTTTTAAATATGGAGTCTCGCTCTGTCTCCAAGGCTGGAGTGCAGTAGCGCCATCTTGGTTGACTGCAACCTCCACCTCCCGGGTTCAAGCAATTCTCCTTCCTCAGCCTCCTGAGTAGCTGGAATTACAGGCACTCGCCACCATGCCCGGCTGATTTTTGTATTTTTAGTAGACATGAGGTTTCACCATGTTGGCCAGGCTGGTCTCAAACTCCTGACATCAAGTGATCCACCCACCTCGGCCTCCCAAAATGCTGGGATTATAGGCATGAACCACCACACCCGTCCAGTTAAAGATGATTTTGGAATAAGGATGAAGCATCTCTGAAATCATAATGCTGAAAAATTGGAAAATACAATTCAATTTAAAATGTTTGATCTACACCCAGCTTTTAGATTACTCATTCATAGCATAAACTAAAACATATTAGCAAGAAAGGAGGAGAGACAGCATGGTATATGAGAAAGAGGAGGGGCTTTGGAGTCAGATGATGCTGGATTCAAGAACATGTACAAGCTGTGTGACCTTAGGCAAACTGCTTAGCCTTTCTGAGCTGCAGTGTCCTTGTTTATGAACTGAAGGTAATAACACTGGCTTCAGCAGGGTTATTGTGAAGTTTAAATAGGATACAATACACAATGCACCCATCCCGTGGGGGATAATTAAGAAATATCAATTTCCTCCTTTTATCCATTTACTAGATATAAACTTGTTACTGAAGTATCTGAGGCCACTTCTAGGGCTTCAGATTGAGAATAGTATTGATAGGCTATAAAGGGATTAGCAAATAATCCTACCTTTTTTTTTTTTTTTTTGAGACAGGGTCTCACTCTGTCACTCAGCCTGAAGTCTGGAATGCAGAGGCGCAATCTCGGCTCACTACAACCTCCACCTCCTGGGTTCAAGCAATTCGCCTGCCTCAGCCTCCCAAGTAGCTGGGATTACAGGCATGCACTACCACACCTGGCTAATTTTTGTATTTTTAGTAGAGACGGGGTTTCACCATGTTGGCCAGGCTGGTCTCGAACTCCTGACCTCAGGTGATTCGCCTGCCTCAGCCTCCAAAGTGCTGGGGTTACAGACGTGAGCCACCGCACCTGACTGACCCAAAGATGTGTACTTGTGACTCAAATGTGGAGATGTGTCCCTTTGTGGATTGGTGCCACAAATGTGCCAACAGACGTATGCCTACTTTCTCAAGTCAAAGAATTCTTTCAACACAGCCCTTCATAAATGGAAAACCCGAATGAGTGTTCAACCTCTAAGTAAATTTGGAAATCCCAACAGAACATCTCCCCTGAGATTTATAATTCACTTGAATGGCAAACCCCACATGACCACAGAACCCTTTCCACTTAATGCCTATTATTCATCTTATGAAACTGGTGTCCTAGGATCTCACACTGGAAAATGCTGTCTTCAGACCCGCTGAGATCTACTGCATTCCAACAGTATTAAAAGAAAGAAAGAAATGTCTAGCCACTTCTGACTTGACCTTGGCAATGGGAACTGGTTCCTATTGGCTTTCTCTTTCAAAGTCATTTTACGTCTCACATGCATTCACACTTTAGTTTATTGTACTTAACAAGGGGCAATTTATGCCCGTTTCAGAATGTGAGAGCTAAATGATTAGACGGGGGAGAGAAATGATATGGCCAAGAATCAAGAGTGTTTCCTGCCGCTAATGTCCACAATGAGGAAAAAATACGAAGGCTGTGCTTGCTTCAATATGGGCAGATACTAATTTTCCCCACTTAAAATTCCTTAAAAGTTCAAAGGTCCATATTTGGCACATCAAAGAGGATTTTATTGGGCACACCAGAAGGTTAGTCCTTTCCAAAGAGCCACAGAATCACAAGAGGAAATAAGCATGCAATTTATCACTTTGTCATAACTCAACCAGGTCCCAATCAACGCGCTAAGATCCCTGAAGCCAACAGGAGCCATTGACTCAATAATCAACAGCAAGAGTCAGGATAGACAATACCAATGGATTTGCAGAATATTGTCCTACTCGAAATAGCTGTTATCCAGTGTCAATCATAAAGCTGGAACTGCTTTCATGGCGCATGAAAACATTTCGACGCTGTGGTCAGCAAAAGACACATTTTAGTGTTTATGTCAAAAGCCTTTGAAAAGCAGAATTCTAGCATGGCTAGCAAGATTCCCAGTCCATACTGTACACATACCTCTCCCAGTTACTCAGGCATTAATCTAGGCATTGCTGTGAAGGGATTCTGCAGATGTCATTAAGGTTCCAAATCAGTTGACCTTAAGATACAGAGATGATCTGAGCAGGCCTGACCTAATCCCGTGAGCCTCTTAAAGCTGAGTCTGGAGATCAGAGACAGAAAAGTCAGAGCTTCAAAGAACAAGGATACAACATGCTGTTGCTGGCTTGAAGATGAAAGGTTCCATGTAGCAAGGAATGTGGGCAGCCTCTAGGCACTGAGGTTGGCCCCAGATGACAGCCAGTAAGAAAGCAGGGACCTAGGTTCTACAGTTACAAGAAACTGAATCCCACCACCCGCAGGAATGATCTGGGAATTTTCCCTGGAGGTTCCAGACAAGAACTCGGTCCAGATGACACCTTGATTTCAGCCTGGTGATACGCAGAGAACCCAACTACTGCATGTCCGACCTCTAACCTGCAGAACTGTGATCTAATAAGTTGGAGTTGTCTTTAAGCTTCTGGTCGTTTGTTACACGGCAATAGAAAACACGTACAAGCCTTAAGCAACAACTCAGGGATAGTCTGGGAGCACAAGATGATTCTTAAGGAAGAATCGATGCAATTGCAGAATGCAATGATTTTTAAGACCCCCTACTGCTACGTTCAATATCTCAGCTGACAATTTCTCCTAAGTTCATCAGCATTGAAGTAGAAAACAGAAGTGGCAGAAATGCAAGTTAAAAATGCAATGAGATCTCACCCATTAGAATGAGATCTCCTAACGGAGATCCACCCCATCAGGATGGATATATTAAAAAATTGCGGCCGGGCGCGGTGGCTCACGCCTGTAATCCCAGCACTTTGGGAGGCCGAGGCGGGTGGATCACAAGGTCAGGAGATCGAGACCATCCTGGCTAACACGGTGAAACCCCGTCTCTACTAAAAATACCAAAAATTAGCCAGGCGTGGCGGCGTGTGCCTATAGTCCCAGCTACTCGGGAGGCTGAGGCAGGAGAATGGCGTGAACCCGGGAGGCGGAGCTTGCAGTGAGCTGAGATCGCGCCACTGCACTCCAGCCTGGGTGACAGAGCAAGACTCTGTTTCAAAAAAAAAAAAAAAAATTGCGAAAGGACAATAACAAATGTTGGCAAGGATGGAGAGAAACTGGAACTCTCATACATTGCTGGTAGGAATGTAAAATGGCGTACCTTGGAAAACAGCCTAGCAGAACCTCAAAAGATTAAACATAGAGTTACCAAATGACCCAGCAATTCCACTCCTAGGTATATACCCAAGAGAACTGAAAACAAATGTTCACACAAAAACTTGAACATGAATGTTCATAGCAGCCTTATTCATCGTAGCCAAAAGGAAGAATAACCCCAATGTCCATCAGCAAAAGAATGGGTAAATAATACGTGCTTTATCTATACAATGGAATATTATTCAGCTACAAAAAGGAATGAAGTACTGATACATGCTGCAATGTAGAAGAACCTTGAACACATCATGCTAAGTGAAAGATAGCAGTCATGAAAGACCACATAGTATATGCCTGTATTTATATGAAGTGTCCACAATAGGTAAAGCCATACAGACAGATTAGTGGTTGCCAAGGGGGCAGGGGGGAAGTTGAGACAAATTGCTAATATGTATTGGGTTCCATTTTGGGGCAATGGATGTGGTCTAGAATTAGAGAGCAGTAAGGTTTGCAGAACATAGAGAATATATTAAAACCCACTGAAATGTACACTTTAACAGGGTGAATTTTATGTTATATAAATTATTTTTCAATAAAAAATTTAAAAATTAAAACAGAAGTAGCAAAGATCTCATGGATGAAGGGATTTTTAAAAAATACATCTATTCTCCATGTTTTATTCCACCCTCCAGGTTTTTACTGTGAAAAGTTTCAAACATATAGTAAGGTTGAAGAAATGAATCCCTGAATACCTCCTACCCACATTCGACAGTTGTTAATATTTTGCAACATTTGCTTGAATGCTCTCTCATTTTCTGCCAATGCCCGCCCATACGCAGGGAGTTTGGTTTTTTTTTTTCCTTCAGTGAATCATGTTTGTTCATCTTGCCCACACCATGAATATAAGTTTTTTAGTTTTTATTTTGCATTCCCCAAATTATCTAACAATAAACACTGCCATAAACACAGCAATAACCTCTGATAAACAAAAATGAAATGCTTCACTCATCTCCAGAAACATTACTCACTAGAGCAGCAGTCTTCAAACAGTCTGTAAGTAGCAGAACTCTTCCTTTGATTGGCATAGCATTCAGATGAGCTTCAGTTACCTAGAAAAACTAACAGTGGTAAGACTTCAATATAGAGAGCTTTGTTCACAGTGAGTGAATCGTAGCTGCTGCTGTTGAGTTGCAAATAAACCAGGTGTTACCAAAATAGTAAACAAGCAGCTTCAGCTTGGGTATAAGCAGCAGGACAAAAAGGCTTTTGGATTAGGGAAGTTATTTAATGCAGTAAAAATTATGTTTTAGGCTTATCATCAAGCACAGAGGCGATAGTGTTCATTGACTGGGAGTGGCTGCTTGGAGTGCTGGGTTGCTCTGATTGATTAGTGATGTCTGCCACGGTACAGGATGTGCTCTATTCTGAGAGGCCATGTTTTCCACATCTGATCTAGATTTATAAATACAGCATGAATGCAGAGATGAGGCCTGTCCAGTCCAAAATCAATTTTGATAAAGATGTCTAGGTTCCTCCTAAATGCTCTTTATCATGCCTGACTTTTTCTTCCTGGCATCACTTTGCTGCTCACTTAGGCAACCTCCCACCCACTCTTCTCCCACCACCCCTTTTTTTATTACCAAGATGATAGAAACCACAGAAAGTTAACAGACAGAAAAACAGCTCTTGGTACCATTGCAATCAAACTCTGACACATTGGGTATAATGCCTAAAATTGAGAGGAGAAGAAACCTCATAAAGACTAAAACTCACCTTCCCTCCCCCTTTCAGCTTGAAATAATTTAGCATTTCCTGCTGGCTTTCTTTGAGGGGTGGCTTCCAGGTATAATCCCTCAAACAGGGAATATTTTTAAATGTATCCATATCACAACTTCAATCACTATGTTAAGTGAAGATTCAGCACTCTAGGCCAGCAACGATTTCTAGAAATATTTTGGCATTTCATTCGTAGCTCTCAGCCAAGTCATCTCTTGTCTCATATAAAAACTTTCTGATGAACCCACTGTAGATAATCACAATGCATTGCACCTATATAACACATAATATGTTTCAAATGATTTTTACAAAAACTGTCTAATTTCATCTGACCTAGGTTACGAAGGATATATGATGATTCCCATTTTACAGCTGAAAACACTAAGTGTCTGAAAAATAAAGTGAATGCTCTGAAATCACATAGAATGGAATAGCATGGCCCAGTATTTCTCCCAGAAATATTCTCTAAGGGTAAGGGAAAGAGCTTGGACCTTCTTACCAGCTGCATAAGAAATACAGGGAAGTTAGTTAGTAAACCTCTCTGAGCCTCACTTTCCTCATCTGTAAAATAGTAAAAGTCATAGCTACTGCATAGCCTTAATATGAGAGAAAAAGGTATACAAAGTGCCTACCTCTTGCAGTAGGCTGAAAAATACCTCTCCAAAGATCTACTCCCAATTCCCAGAACTTGTGAATATTACCTTCTATGGGAAAGATGTGATGAAGGATTTTTTTTGAGACTGCGTCTCACTCTGTCGCCCAGGCTGGATTGCAGCACCACGATCTCGGCTCACTGCAACCTCCGCCTCCCGGATTCAAATGATTCCCCTGCCTCAGCTTCCTGAATAGCTGGGATTACAGGTGTATGCCACCACGCCTGGCTAATTTTTGTATTTTTAGTAGAGACAGGGTTTCGACATATTGGCCAAGCCGGTCTTGAACTCCTGGCCTCAAGTTATCTGCCCACCTTGGCCTGCCAGCGTGTTGGGATTACAGGAATGAGCCCTCACTCCCAGCCTGATTAAGGATCTTGAGATGATGAGAACATCATCTTGAATTATCTAGGCAGGCCCCCAAATACAATCACATATATCTTTACAAGAGAAAAGCAGAGAGAGATTGGACACTCAGGCATACAGAGGAGAGGCTATGTGAAGATGAAGGCAGAGATCAGAATGATGTGGCCACAAGCCAAGGAACTCTAGCAGTCTCCAGAAGCCAGAAGAAGCCAGGAATGGATTCTCCCCTGGAATTTCTGGAGGGAGTATGGCCCGGGCAGCACCTTGATTTCAGGCCAGTGAAACTGAGTTTGGCCTCCAGAATTATGAAAGAATACATTTGTATTGTTTGAAGCCACCAGGTTTGTGGTAATTTCTTACAGCAGCCATAGAAAACGAATGCACCCCATGTCTGGCATTTGCTAAGTATCTAATAATTGGTGATTGCTGGCTCCCCAACCTGTTTTGTAAATAAAGTTGTATTGAAACACAGCCATGCCCATTCACTTGCATATTGTTTGTGGTTGCTTTTACACTTCAGTAGCAGAGTTCAGTAGTCACGGCAAGACCATATGACCTGCAGCTCTAAAGTATTTAGTATCTGGCCCTATAAAGAGAACATTTGCCCACCCTGCAACAGATGCATCCAACAGTGAAAGTCATTTCTCATGTCTTTGCATATTATCTTTGTGTGGTGGTAGCTAATCTTCAAAGATGGCCCTGGGGAACCACACTTCCTGGTAGGTGCCCACACTCTTGTGTGCTCTTCTTGCTTGTTAATTCGGGCTTGGCCTATGTCACCAACAGCCTACTGTAGAAGTGATGCTGCATGACTTTTGAGCTAGTTCATAAGGAACCTTGCTCTCTCAGAATGCTTGTGGAAGAAGTCCATTGCCATGTGAGAGTCTAGCTGCCCTGAGACGGCCATGCTGTGAGGAAGCCCCAGCTAGACTAGGAACAGTCCACGTGGAGAGAGAGATGCCAGCCAGCTCTGGCTGTTCCAATCATCCCAACTGAGACAGCAGACATTTGAGTGAATAAACCATCCTTGAGCCTTTAGATGACTCTACTTCCAGCTGCTCCAGTCAACCCACAGAACCATAAAAAATTCTCTAATAATAAATTGCTTTAAGCCATTAAGTTTTGGAACTGTTTGTTACATGGAAATAGATAATCAGAAAACCATACCATCTAGGCTTTTCCATGTACCTGTCCTATTCAATGATTTAACTACCAAATCCTTAAGAAATAAGACCAAATCCTTTCTCATTTATAAGGAAAATCAATAAACTTTTTTTCTTTCTTTTTTAAATAGAGAGAGGGTTTCACTATGTGGACCAGGCTGGTCTTCAACTCCTGGGCTCAAGCGATCCACCTGCCTGGGCCTCCCAAAGTGCTGGGATTATAGACGTAAGCCACCATGCCCTGCCCATTTTTTTTTTTTTTCTAAGTTAGGACAGAAGGGGAGGAAAATGAACACACCCACCGGCGGCACGCACTTAACTTAGATTCTTCATCTAATGCTTAATTTGAAATAAGTGCTATGAGTTCCAACTTACAGATGAGAAAACCGAGGCTTTGTATGGGACTTGTCCTAACTGGGTCACAGAGCGACATCAGCGTGTGATCCCAGTAGGGGGATGCATCTTGACCTCCAGCTGTTTTCAGCAACTACACTATGCAGACAGCCAGCAGCAGAAGCCACTGTTCAAGCAGGGTGCTCCTTTCAAGATTTCAACAAATATTTGTGCCAAAACCCTTGCTGATGCCGGAGCTGGGGATGGGACTCGCAATCTAATCAGAGAGAAATGCTTCAGGCGGCAGCAACAGGGAGGCAGGAGGCACCGTGAGGACAGAGAGGAGGGATCCATTAATTAGAGGGGGAAGGGAAAGGCTGTGGTGGGGGAGGAGAGAAGAAGGAATTGGGAAGAGGGGTGAGTGGAACACAGTGAGAACCTGCAAGATGTGTTTGGAGAACACTGGTTCCTTCCATCCGGCTAAGGCAGGGAGATGTCGAGACAACAAGGCAGATCACAGTGGAAATTGATGCGAGGTCTGGGTCTCCTCCCTAACCTCCCCTGCCACCACGCATACATGTGCGCACACACACACAACACGCACACCACACACCATATGCACACTATACGGACATCCCACACACACACGTGCACACACAACACATATACATATGCACCAGACACACATAAGCCGCTTGTTTAACAGTAATTGAGTGTCTATCAAATGGCAGGTACTCCAGGAGAGCACTGATGTAATATTACCTTCAGAGCTGGGCTCAGGGGCACGCACCTGTAGTTCCAGCTACTCCAGAGGCTGAGGCGGGAGGATCCCTTGAGTCCAGGATATTGAGGCTGCAGTGAACTGTGATCACACACTGCACTCCAGCCTGGGCAACAGCCTATCCGTGTGTGTGTGTGTGTGTGTGTGTGTGTGTGTGTGTGTGTGTGCTTCATGTATTACCTTCAGGAGCTGCCTAGAAGTTCATACCCCTGTTACAGGAAAGGGATTCCAATCCAGACCCCAAGAGAGGGTTCATGGATCTCACACAAGAAAGAATTCAGACCAAGTCCATAGAGTAAAATGAAATCAAGTTTATTAGGAAAGTAAAGGAATAAAAGAATAGGCAGAGCAGCCCCCAGGGCAGCTGGTTGCCTGTTTTTATGGTTATTTCTTGATGATATGCTAAACAAGGGTGGGTTTCCTTCCCTTCCCTCTTCCTTACCTCTTCCTTCCCTTTCCTTCCCTTCCCTCTTCCTTCCCTCCCCTTCCTGTCCTCCTTCCTTCCCTCTTCCTTCCCTCCCCTTCCTTTCCCCCTTCCTTCCCTCTTCCTTCCCTCCCCTTCCTTTCCCCCTTCCTTCCCTCTTCCTTCCCTTTCCTTCCCTTCCCTTCCTTTCCCCCTTTCCTTCCCCCTTCCCTTCCTTTTTCCCTTCCCTTCCCTCTTCCTTCCCTTCCCTTCCCCCTTCCCTTCCCCTTCTCTTCCCTTCCCTCTTCCCTTCTGTTCTCTCTTTCCTTCCTACTTCCCTTCCCTTCTCTCTTCCCTTCCCTTCCTTCTTCCCTTCCCTTCCTTCTTCCCTCTCCTCCCCTCCTCTCCCCTTCCTTTCCTTCTTTTAAATGAACATAGTGGACAAAGAGGGAAACCCATATTTAAATAAGACATTTGCACCCAGCAGACTTTTTGACCTGTCCAGGAGCCTATTAAATTAGGAGATTTAAAATCCAACAGGCAGATCACTGCGTTCATCCATATGACAACAGAAGACGGAATGGGGACCGCAGGTGATGTTTATCACTTTCTTTGAAAGTGTTGGGGTAGAATTGGAGACCAATCACCTGGCTACATTTCTGCCGCTGCTTGCCAGCAACTCATGTAACCCATGGGAATGTACATCCCAATAATGTTCCCGACTCCATGTGACTTCTGTGACATTATTGTTTCTTTTGATAGAAATAAGCCCTGCAAACTTCCCAAAGGAATACGTATTTGATTCCTCCCTTTCTCCCTGTTTATCTCTCTGCATCTTCTACTTTCTTTTCTTCTTAGAATCTTCTAGGGCAGGCAGTCCTAGTTACATACGTATCTGCTGCCTCTCTGACCCACGGAGGATGTCCCTCCCTTCCTCTCTCCCACACCCCTTCCTCCTTCATCCTCTGCCTGGAAAAATCTTCTCACTAACACAGATGTTCAAACTTGACATCTAAGCGGGAGTTGATGGGGTGGCAGGTGTCTAAGGCTGAGGCTATTTAAGAGTCAGTCTAAAAAGTAGAGTATTAGCTCATGCCTGTAATCCCACCACTTTGGGAGGCCAAAGTAGGAGGATTCCTTGAGGTTAGGAGTTTGAGACCAGCCTGGGCAACATAGCAAGACCCTATCTCTACAAAAATATTTAAAAATTAGCCAGGCCTGGTGGTGCATGCCTGTAATCCCAGCTACTCAGGAGACCAAGGCAGGAGAATCGCTTGAGCCCAGGAGCTCCAGGCTGCAGTGAGCTATGATTGCACCACTGCACTCCAGCCTGGGTGACAGAGACCCCAACTCTAACAACAAAACAGAAACAAAAAAAAGCTGTGTTGGAGATAGGCAGAACGAGTTTTAGGAACACAGTGGGAGCCAGTAGGCCTGAATACATTTACCAACGTATCCCACTGAAGCCAGAAAGCCAGTCTTGTCCCTGACACCCCAATCCCATTCACCAAGGCCACCTTGCCTCCCAGCATATGCCCATCAACCTATTGTTGAGGTTCCTGGGCTCTCCCATTGCCTGGGCCCTGGGTCCATCCCAGCCCCTGTGTTCTGTGAACCTCTGCCCCTACATCATACTCTCTGCAAGCCAGCCTGGAGATGGGTTGGAAACATGAGACATGCTGTGCTGTGGAAGTCTCCCTAGCAAAGGTGATACTTCATGACAGTCTCTAAGGACAAGCAAGTGGTAGCCAGGTGAAAGAGAGACAAAGAAAGCATTTCAAGCCAAGGACACACCTATGCAAAGACTCAGAAACTGTAAACATATTTAATCAAATTCCAGAAACTACAGGTAGTTCTGTGAGGTCAGGCCCTAAGGAGGTTTAGTGTGGGGAGGGGAAAGGGTCTTACCATTGGAGCGAGGCTGAGAAGTTAGAACATTATGCTGAGGGCTACAGAAGCTCTTCAAAAGCTTATGAGAGGGCCAGGTGCAGTGGCTCAGGCCTGTAATCCCAGCACTTTGGAAGGTGGAGGTGGGAGGATGGCTTGAGGGCAGGAGTTCGAGGCTGCAGTGAGCTATGATCACACCATTGCACTCCACCCTGAGGACAAGGCAAGACCCCATCTCTAAAATAAATAAGCTTATGAGATATAGAAGTGTTCATAGCAGCATTATTCACAATAGCCAAAAGGTGCAAACAACCCAAACACCTATCAACAGATGAATGGTGATATGGTTTGGATTTGTGTCCCAGCCCAAATCTTATGTTGAATTGTAATCCCCAATGTTGGAAGAGGGACCTGGGGGGAGGTCATTGGATTACGGGGGCGGATTTCCCTCTTGCTGTTCTCATGATAACAAGTGAGTTCTCACTGGATGTTCAAAAGTGTGTAACACTTCCCTCTTCTCTGTCTTCCTCCTTCTCTGGCCATGTAAGACGTGCCTGCTTCCCTTTCACTTTCCACCATGATTGTAAGTTTCCTGAGTCCTCCTCAGCCATGTTACCTCTACATCCTGAAGAACCGTAAGCCAGTTAAGCCTCTTTTCTTTATAAATTACCCAGTTTCAGGTAGTTCTTTATAGCAATGGAAGAACAAACTGATACAAATGGATAAACAGAATGTGGTCTATCCATACAACAGAATATTATTCAGCCTTAAAAAAGAATGAAGTTCTGATGCATGCCACAATATGGATGAGCCTCAAAACATGCTAAGTGTAAGAAGTCGGGCACAAAGATCATGTATTGTATAACTCCATTTATACAAAATGCCCAGAACAGGCAAATCAGTAGAGACAGAACCCAGACTGGGGGCTGCCAGGGGGTGGGGGTGGGGGAATGAGGATGACTGCTTAATGGGTACAGTATTTTTGGAGTATGAAAATGAAAGTGTTTTGGAACTAGATAAGGTGATGGTTGTACAACATTGCAAATGTACTAAATATCACTGAATTGTATATGTTAAGATGGTTAGTTTTTTGTTATATGAATCTTGCCTCCATTTTTTAAACAGTATGAGAGGAACAGTTTCTTGGTTTAGTAAATATCTATCGCATAATTTGAGGGATCTACATCACAGAGCAGACCTCAGAACCCAAGGCAGGTTTTTCATTCAGATGCAACATTCTCCCAATTCCTTAGCTGTCAAAAGGGTTGGGAGAGCTTCAAACTCCAGCTGACAACACCATAGCTTTCAAAGTGAAACCAAAGATGAGAGCTATGGAAAGTGGACAGAGTCCAGGCCACTTCGAAACAGTAATCTCTGCCTTCCTCTTGTTCCAGCCACAAAACAGAACTCACACTTAAAAATGTCAGTCTAGGCTGGACACAGTGGCTCATGCCTATAATCCCAGCACTTCAGGAGCATCACGTGAGCCTAGGAGTTCAAGACCAGCCTGGGCAATATAGCAAGACCTGGTCTCTATGGTAAAAAATAAAAACATTATCTGGGCATACTGGCGTGCACCTGCGGTCCCAGCTCTTCCGGCAGCTGAGGTGGGAGGATTGCCTTAGCACGAGAGGTAGAGGTTGCAGTGAGCCAAGATTGCACCAGCGTGGGTGACAGAGTGAGACCTCATCTCAAAAATAAAAATACAAAAAGTCATCATTTGAGCTGCCTGTGAATGCCGGTAGCTTCCCCTCTAACTGGCTGCTTCCATGGTTTGGAAGTCCCAGGAGGAAGTACATCTTGTTCGGGAGAGCTTGGGGGTAATTGCCTGAATCCTTTCCCCAGTACTCCCTTCCACATAATGTTTTTAAATTTCCTCCAGATGACTGCCACCCCTGGTGATATGGTTTGGCTGTGTCCCCACCCAAATCTCATCTTGAATTGTAGCTCCCACAATTCCCACATGTCGTGGGAGGGACCCAGTGGGAGGTAATTGAATCATAGGGGCAGGTCTTTCCTGTGCTGTTCTTGTGACAGTGAGTAAGTCTCATGAGATCTGATGGTTTTATAAAGGGCAGTTCCCCTGCACAAATTCTTCTTGCCCGCTGCCATGTAAGACATTCCTTGCTCTTCCACCATGATTGTGAGGCCTTCCCAGCCATGTGGAACTGTGAGTCCTTTAAACCTCTTTCTTTATAAATTACCCAGTCTCAGGTATGTCTTTATTAGCAGCATGAGAACAGACAAATACACCTGGTTTTTGGCCTTTCTTCTAAAACCACAATGTTATTTCTTCTAGCTCAAGGAGTTGTGGGGAGGGGCATGGGGGAATTGAGCAAGGGCTTTAGAAGCTATGCGGACATTGAGGGTGAGGTTAACATGGCTGTGCAGGAAGGAGCAGTGTTTTGGTTCTTTGCACTCCCCAAGTGCTTGAGTCTTCATCATAAGCAGGGGCATGAATTTTTTCCCTTTGCATCAATGAGGCCACCCATGGATCCCAGATGTGCCGAGGCAAGAGGAGGGAAAAGCCAGGTCGCGCAATCTATTCACAGTGCCAATGGTCTCAGTGCAGAGCAGCCTTATGAGACGAGGGAAGTATTAAAAAGAAAACGAGCCTGTAATCCCAACACTTTGGGAGGCCAAGGAGGGCGGATCACTTGAGGTCAGGAGTTTAAGACCATCCTGGTCAACATGGTGAAACCCCATCTCTACTAAAAATAAAAAAAAATTAAACGGACGTGGTGGCATGCCTCTGTAATCCCAGCTACTTGGGTGGCTGAGGCAGGAGAATCACTTGAACCCAGGAGGTGGAGGTTACAGTGAGCCAAGATTGTGACACTGCACTCCAGCCTGGGTGACAGAGTGAGACTCTGTCTCAAAAAAAAAAATAAAGAAAGAGAAAGAAGAAAGAAAGAAAAAAAGAAACAGAGAAAGAGAGAAGGGAAGGAAGGAAGGAAGCAAGGAAGGGAGGGAGGGAGGGAGGAAGGAAGGAGAGAGAGAGAAAGAAAGGAAGAAAGAAAGAAAGAGAAAAGAGAGAAAGAAAAGAGAGGAGAGAAAGAAACAAACAAAGAAAGAAAGACAGAAAGAAAGAAGAAAGAAAGAAAGAAAAAAGAAAGAAAACAAAATCAAGAAAAATTTGGATGAAGTTTACAACTTTAATGTTAAGAGTCACAACTCCCTTAGGATAGTCCACGGTGGTTCTCAGTTGGGGTGATTTTGCTGCCCCAGGGGACACTTGGCAATGTCTGGGGACATTTTCATTATCACAATTGGGAAGGAGGGTGCTGCTGGCATCTATGAGACAGAGGGTGCAATGCTGCTCAGTATCCTACAGCGCACATGGCAGACCCCTGCAACAAAGAATAATCCAGCCCAGAATATTAATAGTGCCATGGTTGAGAAACCCAGTTATACTGTGTTTACATTAAAAGACTAGTTTTACTTTGTATTTTGAACATATTGTTTTCAATCAAAAAAGAGAATTTTACATTTAAAGTCATTTAGAAAGGACTCCAAATGTTTATTCATAGTAGTTCCTATTGATACAATTCCTAAAATAGAAAATTAAATAACACAGAGTCCCCAAAGCTTCCTCATCTTTTTCATTAATCTACAAATCTACAAACTAGGAATTTTTAGAGTATGTGCCTGAAATGTCCACAGAGGGGATGGCAGCTCTGTACAGGAGGTCTAACTGGAATTCTGGGACTCTGAGCTCTATTCCTGGGTGGATAAGGTGGTTTCAGTCCTCAGGTTGCACATAATGTGATAAATTCTCTAATAGAAATGCCAAAATGCTATAAAGATAGAGAAAGACGGTTGGGCACAGTGGCTCATGCCTGTAATCTCAGCATTTTGGGAGGCCAAGTTGGGAGGATCACTTGAGCCCAGGAGTTCAAGACAAGCCTGGGCAATATAGTCAGACCTCGTCTCTACAAAAAGAACAAAATTAACCAGGCATGGTGGTGCACACCTGTAGTCCTAGCTATCCTAGCTACTCGGGAGGCTGAGGTGGGAGGATCACTTAAGCCTGTGAGGCAAAGGTTGCAGTGAGCCGAGATCACACTTCTGCACTCCAGCCTGGGTGACAGAGTGAGACCCTGTCTCAAACAACAACAACAACAACCAAAAGAAATAGACAAGGAGGTGATCCATTTCTCCTGTGGTATTCAGGAAAAATAAGAAGGTGAACTTTGAACTGAACCTTCTAGTAATTCTTCAAGAGAACAAAATAGGGAAGAAAATTTCAGACAAAGGAAGAACTAAGGCATTGTTATGGGTTGAAGTGTATCCCCCCAAAAGATATGTTAAAATCCTTATCCCCAGTACCTGAGACGATGATCTTATTTGGAAATAGTTTCATGCAGATACAATTAGCAAAGATGAGGTGATACTGGAGTAGGTGGGCCCTTAATCCAATATGGCTGGTGTCTTCATAAAAAGAGAGCACAGAGCCATGCAGGAAGGACGCCATGTACAGAGGGAGTCAAGAATGGCAGAGCTGCAGCTGCACACCAAGAATGCCAAGGTTTGGGCCAGGTACAGTGGCTCACGCCTGTAATCCCAGAAGTTTGGGAGGCAAAGTGGGAGGATCATTTGAGGTCAGCAAGATCACTTGAGGTCAGGAGTCTGAGATCAGCCTGGCCAACATGGTGAAACCATGTCTATACGACATATGGGAATTCAAGATGCTACTTGGGTGGGGACACAGCTAAACCATACCATTTTTTTTTTAATGGATAAATGCTTGGAAAAGACAAATAAGATATATGGATGGCCAATAAGCACATTTAAAAGTGTTCAACAATTGTCACCAAGGAAATGTAAATAATAACCACAATGAGATACCACCACACACCCATTAGAATGGCTAAAATTAAAAAGACTAACATGTATTGCCTAGGATGTAAAGCAACTGGAACTCTCCTACATTGTTAGTGGAAATGTAAAAATGATACAACCACTTTGGCAAAAGATCTGGCAGTTTCGTTTTTTCTTTTCTTTTCTTTCTTTCTTTTTTCTTTTCTTTTTTTTTTTTTTTTTTTTTTTTTTGAGACTGGGTCTCACTCTGTTGCCTAGACTGGAGTGCAGTGGCATGATCATAGCTCACTGCAGCCTCAACCTCCTGGGCTCAAGCAATCCTCCTGCCTCAGCCTCCCAAGTAGCTGGTACCACAGGCACATGCCACCACTCTGGGCTAATTTTTGTATTTTTTTATAGAGACAGGATCTCACTATGTTTCCCAGGCTAGACTTAAACTCCTAGGCTCAAGCAATCCTCCCATCTCGGCCTCCCAAAGTGCTGGGATTACAGGCATGAGCCACTGTGCCCAGCCTGACAGTTTCTTATGAAGGAAATACACACCTACCATACAATCCAGTTACACTTAGATATTTACCCAAGAAAAATGAAAACATATGTTCACACAAAGACTTATACACAAATGTTTATAACAGCTTTAGTCATGATATTCAAAACCTGGAAACAACCCAAATGTCCATCAGTAAGTGAATGGATAAACAAATTGAAGAATACTACTCCACAGTAAAAGCGAACAAACTACTGACACACGAAACAACGCAGATGAACCTTAAAAACCAGTGAAAGAAGGCAGACACAGGAATATATACTGTATGACTCCACTCTATGACATTTTAGAAAATACAAAACTAGAGTGACAGAGAGCAGATCAGCGGTTGCCTGAGGTCGGGAGTGAAAGGGAGATTGACTTTAAAGGAACTTGAAGGAATTCTGGGGGGTAATAGAAGTATTCTATACCTGGCCGGGCACAGCGGTTCATGCCTGTAATCCCAGCACTTTGGGAGGCCGAGGAAGGTGGATCACTTGAGGTCAGGAGTTTGAGACCAGCCTGGCCAACATGGTGAAACCCCGTCTCTACTAAAACTACAAAAATTAGCCGGGTGTGGTGGTGAATGCCTGTAATCCCAGCTACTCAGGAGGCTGAAGCAGGAGAATTGCTTGAATCTGGGAGGCGGAGGCTGCAGTGAGCCAAGATCATGCCACTGCACTCCAGCCTGGGCAACAGAGCAAGACTCCACCTCAAAAAACAAGAAAAAAGAAATAAAATAAATAAATAAATATTCTATACCTTAATTGCAGTGATGGTTCCTTGAATGTATACACTTGTCAAAACATCAAATCAAACACTTAAAATGGATGCAGCTTATCCCACGTAAACTATATCTCAAAGCTGACTAGAAGAATAATGAAGGCAGGGGCAAAGTTTTTTATATTATTGGAGGTTTGGCTGGGTGGTGGCTTGAGTCTCTCTCCTTTTGAGCAGTTCATGTTATCCGGGTGTTCTGTTGACATGCAGCTAGGGAACAGGATTCCAAGTTTTCCTTTGCTGACTTACGTGTATGTCATCCCAGCACTCAGTAAATGATGGCACTAAAAGGTTTGAGATCAATTCTCATCTTGTGTGCTCTGCGGCAGGAAACCCTGATTGTGATTCGAGACGTTCTCTCTCTGTCGGCCTCTCTTTCAAAACGCAGAGAGACTGAAACATTTGTCATTGGCCTGAAAGAGAGAGGCTGGTTTTGGTAAGCGCCAGCCTGAACCAACAGCCACTTAGCACAGTCTTTGATTGGGAAGGGTTGAGACACAGGGCTCCTCCTTGCCTATCTTCAAATGGGGAGAAGCTCTAGTGGGTTTGCCTGGACCCAGGGCAGGGAACCTGATGGATTCCCAGCCACCTAAACTGAGCTCATAGGGCCAGAAGGAAACTTGAGAGCCACAGAGAGCTTCATCCCTCCTCTCATGTGATCAGAACCATCTCCATCTGCATGAGGCAGGTGGAGATGATAGGGGAGGAGGACTCCTTGGGAAACCAACTGCCAGGTTGACAGTGAGCAACTGCCTGAGGTGTCAAAGGAGCAATGGCTAATCTAAAGCCAGAGATGTGGGACATCTGCAGTCAGTGTCAATGCCCTTGTCTCTCTGGGGCCCAGGAAGCAACTGCATGAAGGTGCAGATGACCCTGCTACCCTGGAACTGGTGACTGAAATAAGGGGCAAGTTGACCCAGCGAAGCAAAGGGATGAGGGAGACCGTGGAGATTTTTTTTTTTTTTTTTTTTGAGACAGAGTCTCCCTCTGTCACCCAGGCTGGAGTACAGTGGCATGATCTCAGCTCACCACAACCTCTGCCTCTCAGGTTCAAGTGATTCTCATGCCTCAGCCTCCCCAGTAGCTGGGATCACAGACATGTGCCACCATGCCCAGCTAATATTTTTATTTTTAGTACAGACGGGATTTCGCCAGGCTGGTCTTGAACTCGTGACCTCAAGTAATCCGCTCTCCTCAGCCTCCCCAAATGCTGGGATTATAGGCATGAACCACTGCACCTGGCCAAGGCCATGGAGATTCTGCCCTGGCCATCTAAGTGGTCTGTCCACCTCCCCCATTATCCCACACCTCTCAGTTCCTACGCAAGATGCAAAACATCTGGGAAAATGGACTGTATCCATTCCTCTCTTCCAAACTCCTCACTGGCCTTGATGTGCATTTAGGATAAAATCCAGACTCCGAAGCCCCCTGCATAAAATAATCCCTTAGGATGCTTGCTCATCAGGCAGATTCCAAGCTCCTGCCCCAAGATGTTGATTCAGCAAGGCTGAGATGGACCCAAGCATCTGCAATTGCAACAACCCCCTGCGGGAATCCTGATGCAGGCCACCCATGAAACTTATTTTGGAAATTCTGTCCTCCAGATTTGACCTCTAATGCCTCTTCTCTCATCTGGTCCTGCTTGCTCTCCCCTGGTGCACAATCTCCTGTTGCAGAGCCCAGAAAGGGCTGGGTACAGGCTTTAGCCATCAGCCCTGATCTCTGACATCCCTCACACCCATTCTTTGATGTAGACAATTCTCATTTCCTCAAAGTCACATAAAGTGCTGTTTTAAACTTAACTTCAAGACAAACAATCCATTTTCTGTATTACTGATATAGAACATTCTGGAGCTACCAGCATTCTTTCCTATATCAAAAGTTTCCAGTGGCCTGTATTTTTCTTCCTAGGACGTCAACCTTTGCCCCAAATGTACCCCCACCCCATTCTTGGAGTGATTCATGTCAAGTGTTTAGCTCCCTACTAGACTGAAAGCTGTTTGAGGGCAAGAGCTCTTTTCTTCTCTGCTGTATACAAAGAGCTGAGCATATTGCCTGGAATATAATTAAGGCTTAATAAATATTTGTCACATGAACATGAAAAAGCAGGCAATTTCTGGATGACCTTCAAGTAAATAAAGTCAGTCTGAGATGTGGGAGGTCTCCACGGCAGGTAGCAAGAGGAAGACTAAGAAAAGTGAACGGTGAACGGAGCTGAACAGTGACCACCCTGTGATGTTCCCAGCTGGGGGTGAACACTAATGAACACTTGCAAATGGCCCCAGGGCTCTTCCAGACCTTTGAAATCCTAGGCCAGAGGTCATCTCTCGGCTCTGATTCAGAGACCACCTGCCACTGCGCAGCCCTGGGATTCCACTGCTCACCCCAACTGCAGAGGCCTGACTCCTCCCTTACCCCCTCCTCCGACTCCTCATAAACCAGGTTCAACTCACCTTAAAATCAGTTTCCTCATTTGTCTTTTTAAGGACTACTAAAATCCTTAAAGAGACGTTCTAATGAGCTTATTCTCTTTGACTTAAGAGTACAGAGGTGTTTGGTCATTTTAAGGATTCCTCCTTTATTTTACTAAAAGTTTTGTCTTCACCCCTCTCCAGCCCCCAGCAAATATTCTGAGATCTCTGAGACCCCTGGACTCCTCCTAGGAGGGGCATAGCTTTAGGAGGTTGTGAACCCCTTAAAACTGTATCTGATCTTTTGTGTGTATATTCATGGCTTCCTATTCTATTTTAAAAGATTGAAAATCACCGGCATAGTAAAAGCAACACTGTCTTTTTAACGAAAATGTCTGTGTTTAAATCCCAGCTCTACACCTGTCGATTGAAGTAACCGGGGGCAGACCATTTAAGTCATGTGAAAGCTCTGTAGATGGCTGTCATGGGATCTTACTAAATTGTCTGCATGAAAGCCCTCGTAGGCTACAAAGCATGGAATTCCAGCATGTTCTCTCTCAAGAACCTCAGCCAGGGGCCCCTAGACAATCACATTTGCTCTTTTCACCTTCCCCATCACTGCATAAGGTCTGCGCAAGTGATTCCCATTCTACACATGCGAACACTGAGGCCAAGGTAGGTGATTGAGTGTCCCTGAGGTCACAGGATCAATGATTGAAAGAAGCTGAACCTTGAAGGTAGAAAGGAGGGGAATTAAAAGAAGAAAAATAAAAACAAGAAACAAAATCATGCTTCTTTGTTGTCCTTCTGGAACTCAGACTCTGAGTGAGTTAGGTGGAGTTCTGGAATGTTTTGCGAGACGAAGATAGCTTTCCCATTCTGTCGCGTTCTTGCTCTCCTCTGACGCCCACCTGCTTGTTGCTTTCTGCTGGTGTCTCACCTTCTGCAGGCGAGGAGCGCATGAGAGTCGGGCTGGGTGAAACCGGGGCTCCATCTGCCTGCGTGCTTTCTGGGGATGTCTGAAGGTAACTTTGTGCTGGCGCCCCTTGCCAGGAAGCTGAGAAGCCTTCTGCAGCGCCACCCGGCTCCCATCCCCTCTCCGCGGAATAAGCTGGTACCAAAGCCAGCCCCTGGTGCCGCTCAACCAGATGGCAGGGGAAGCAAAACAAAAGTGACCTTGTTAGCAGAATGTGTCTTCCCCGGGAGAAGCTATTTTTGTTGTGGTTGTGAACTGAAGTCGTCTCAGCTGAATTCTCCTTCCCTGCGAGGGCTGTGGAATGTTAATTTGTTCCAAAGTTCAGTATTTTGATTAGAACCAGGAGTGCCAGATTTTGTCAGAAACATTTTGGAATGGGGTAGGCTCACACACACTCTCTCTCTCTTTCTCTCTCACTCTCTCTCTTGGCCGCTGTACAAAGTAAATGTTGTTGCAGCAGCTGCCCTGGGGGAACAGCCCATTGCAAATCGGAGCTGGGGGTGAACAGGCTCCTCCCTGTTGCCGTGACCTTATTGCCATAGAGGCACCCAGACTAGGGACAAAAGTGGAGACACCCTTTCAATTGGAGAGAACAAAGAGCCCAGCACAGAACCTGGAACGGAGGGGTCCTCAGGAAACACGTGTGAGCTGAAAAAAAGAATGAAGCCAGGGGCGGTGGCTCACGCCTGTAATCCCAGCACTTTGGGAGGCCAAGGCAGGTGGATCACAAGGTCAGGAGTTCAAGACCAGCCTGGCCAAGATGGTGAGACCTCGTCTCTACTAAAAATACAAAATTAGCCGGGCCTGGTGGCGGGCGCCTGTAATCCCAGCTACTTGGGAGGCTGAGGCAGAGAATTGCTCGAACCCGGGAGGCAGAGGTTGCAGTAAGCCGAGATTGCACCATTTCACTCCAGCCTGGGTGACAGAGCAAGACTTCATCTCAAAAAAAAAAGAAAGAAAGAAAGAAAGAAAGAAAAGAATGAACTTCCCCCAAGATGTAGCACTCAGAGTTTCTGCAACCCAGAGGTCATGTCCAAAGGGAATTATCAGAGTTCTAGATTCTGAGAACTCTATTTCTCTTTTTTCTTTTCTTTTTTAACATTGTAATTTACTTTTTTTTTTTTTTTTAGGGACAGGGTCTCCCTGTATCACCTAGGCTTGAGCGCAGTGGCATGCTCACAGCTCACTGCAGCCTCAAACTCCTGGGCTCCAGTGATCCTCCGTCCTCAGCCTCCTGAGTAGAGGGGACTACAGGCATGCATCGCCATGCCTGGCTAAATTTTTTTATTTTTTGTAGAAATGAGGTCTTGCTCTGTTGTCCTGGCTGATCTCAAACTCCTGGCCTCAAACAATCCTCCCGCTTTGACCTCCTTTGGATTACAGGTGTGAGCCACGGCACCCAGCCTGGTTCTCTTTTTCTGACCGCTTCTCTCTCTCAATGAGTTATTAAGCCAAGTCATGCATGACTATTTTCTAAAACACAAAACGAACACAGATAAGATGAAAGTGCCTCTGATCTCTACTCCAATCCTAGCCCTCTGGTCCTTCTCAGAGGTAATCAGATGCCGATGCCACACCACAGCCTCACCAGAGCTTGATAAGATCAAACCTATCATTTGTTGTTGGTCTGGTGGGTGAAAAGTGTTTTTTGTTGTCTTCTTTTGTAGCATAGTATAGTAGTTAGGAGTATGGAATTTGAATGCGGGTTGCCTGGGGTCTAATCCTGGCCCTGGAGTAGCCAGAGGAGGAGCAACTGTGCGGACAAGTGAACCTGGCTGAAAGTCAGCTTCGCGGTGTCTGGACCAGGAATGATGGCAGAAGTTATGTTCCAGGGTGGTCGTGAGGATCGGTGCATGAACTAGAGCGTGCTAAGTGCTCAGAGCAGGCTGGCCGGCACAAGCGTTCTGCAGGGGTTTGTTTTTATCATTGCCGCTATCATTTCCCCAATCACTTAGGACTCTGGGCACCCCCACCCCCCACCTTCACTTTCAGTTCAGTGTTGACAGTTTCCCACGTTTCCCAGTCTCCCAGCACTAAGGCTGGGAAATAACCCGGAAGCAGTGAATTCCCGGTTCTGTTTCTGCCTCTTAAAGTGAGAGGTGACAGCGTGCTGGCAGCCCTGCAGCCCTTGCTCGCTCTCGGCGCCTCCTCGGCCTTGACGCCCACTCTGGCCGCACTTGAGGAGCCCTTCAGCCCGCCGCTGCACTGTAGGAGCCCCTTTCTGGGCTGGCGAAGGCGGGAGCCGGCTCCCTCAGCTTGCAGGGAGGTGTGGAGGGAGAGACGCAGGCGGGAACCGGGGCTGCGCGCGGTGCTTGCGGGCCAGCGCGAGTTCCGGGTGGGCGTGGGCTCGGCAGGCCCCGCACTCGGAGCCGCCGGCCAGCCTGCAAGCCCCGGGCAGTGAGGGGCTTAGCACCTGGGCCAGCAGCTGCTGTGTTCGACTACTCGCCAGGCCTTAGGTGCCTCCCCGCGGGGCAGGGCTCGGGACCTGCAGCCCGCCATGCCTGAGCCTCCCCTCCCGGCCGTGGGCTCCTGCGCAGCCCGAGCCTCCCCGACGAGCGCCGCCCCCTGCTCCAAGGCGCCCAGTCCCATCGACCACCCAAGGGCTGAGGAGTGTGGGCACACGGCGCGGGACTGGCAAGCAGCTCCACCTGCGGCCCGGTATGGGATCCACTGGGTGAAGCCAACTGGGCTCCTGAGTCTGGTGGGGACTTGGAGAACCTTTATGTCTAGCTAAGGGATTGTAAATACACCAATCGGCACTCTGTATCCAGCTCAAGGTTTGTAAACACAACAGTCAGCACTCTGTGTCTAGCTCAGGGTTTGTGAATGCACCAATCGACACTCTGTATCCAGCTCAAGGTTTGTAAACACAACAGTCAGCACTCTGTGTCTAGCTCAGGGTTTGTGAATGCACCAATCGACACTCTGTATCTAGCTACTCTGGTGGGGACTTGGAGAACCTTTGTGTCCACACTCTGTATCTAGCTAATCTAGTGGGGACGTGAACTTTTGCGTCTATCTCAGGGATTGTAAACGCACCAATCAGCACCCTGTCAAAACGGACCAATCAGCTCTCTGTAAAACAGACCAATTGGCTCTCTGTAAAGTGGACCAATCAGCAGGATGTGGGTAGGGCCAGACAAGAGAATAAAAGCAGGCTGCCGGAGCTGGCAGTAGCAACTGGTTGGGGTTCTTTTCCACTCTGCGGAAGGTTTGTTCTTTCGCTTTTTGGGTCCACGCTGCGTTTGTGAGCTGTAACACCGCGAAGGTCTGGAGCTTCACTCCTGAAGTCAGGCGAGAAGACTACGAACCCACCTGGAGGAAGGAACAACTCCAGACTCGCCGCATTAAGAGCTGTAACACTCACCGCGAAGGTCTGCAGCTTCACTCCTGAGCCAGCGAGATCACGAACCCACCGGAAGGCTGTAACATATCTGAACATCAGAAGGAACAAACTCCGGACAGGCCGCCTTCAGGAACTGTAACACTCACCGCGAGGGTCCGTAGCTTCATTCTTGAAGTCAGTGAGACCAAGAGCCCACCAATTCCGGACACAACAGGACACACTGCGGCTTCTCCTGGCTTTTTCAAAGTTCAGCCCAAGAGGAAGAGAGACCTAATTAATACCCAGGAGATGGTGGCGTCTATTTTTTCCAGCTGGGACAACTAAGGCCCCGAGAGGAGAAAGGGACTATCCGGGGTACAGAGGCCACTGAGTCAGAGCTAGGACCAACATACCACCAGCTCTCCCTCTTCGGCGCGGACCCCAACTCACCAGCGGTGGCTTCCTGAAGAGCTGGGTTAAGGAGGATTCTGAGGTGCAGCAGAGCTCGCTAAGAGAGGCTGACGGGTAAGGGGTGCTGCGCTGTGAGCACAGGAGCCAGGTGAGTGTTGCCTGCCATCCCCTCTACCTCTCCCTCTTCTCTCTACCACCTCGGGTTTTCTCCATCCTTTCACTCACCCCCGACCCGCCATTGTTTCACCTGCCTGGAAATGGCACCCTTCGTTGAGAGTAAGGATAGGGCCTCTGCTGTGCCCAGGCCACGTTTCTGGGCCTCTTTTTTCCTCTCCCAGGTCTGAAGGGGCCTCAGTTTGGGATTCTGAAAGGGCCCAGAGACCTGTGAACAGTTGCTCCCTCCCCTACTTAGTGGCCCACGTGGAACTCAAGAGTATCCCGCTCCGTGGCTGTTCAGAAATGCAGCAGCACAGCCCCCAGGCAGCAGTCGTTCAGGAGCGCTGGGAAGCCCACAGCCAGCCTGAGCCCTCCGAGATGCCTCTAGACTCTGGGCCCGGGATCAATACTTGGGAGGGGGAGAGCAGATGTGAATGCGATGCGGGCACACGCACAGCGTGCTGCTGGAGGCCCAGCTCAGAGGAGCTGGGCCAGCCTCCCCCGCCCTCTCCTTTCTCCTTGCCTTGCGGGGGCCAAGAGGGCTGTGGAGGGCTCTGCTGGAGTCTGCCATCTGCTGCTGAAAACATCTGCCCTTGCTGCCTTCCACGCAGACGAGCTGTCCGTCCTTCCTCCTCCCCCTCCTCCGCCAAGGCTATTCAGACGGGCGTGCAGGCTGCGGGCAGAGGTCAGGAAGCTCCCCGGCCTGTCCAGGCACGAGACAGCAGGCACTGCCTCTTTGGTACCTAGGCAGCTGTGTCTGCGAGTCCCTGGCTCTCTCCCAGGTGCCCTGCTTTAAGAAAATCCAATAGGAACAAAGTCCTGTTTGCAAAGTGGACACCTGCGGGCAATGTATGTCTCTGTCTGCATTGCACAGAGATCATCCTGAGCGATTCAATGATTTTTTCTCTCTGTGGGTTCTAAGTTCTTAACCAGAAAAGGAGATGTTAATTGAATCACCTGGGAGGTTTTTCAACATTCGCCCGGCCAGTCCCCATGTTTCCCACTCTCAGACAAAACAGGTGTGGGGGAGAAGAGTTTGTTGAAAGAGGTCCCTAGCACCCAGTGATGCTGACAGATCCCCTCCCCACCTCTCCCTGCTCTGCTACCCTTGCGCATTTCAGCTTTTATTTAAAAGTCAGTAACTACCTACAGTGGAGGAGGGGGCTTTAAAGCTGAACTGTTCTATCTCACTATGAATTAAAGATCAGTTAGAAATGAAATTTCAACACCCAAGAAAAGAATAGGTACATTTATTAGAAAATGGGAGTGCTGTATATTTAAATTTTTAAAATGTATACAGATTAGGTCCAGAATTCATTGTTTCTATAAAATCATATCTGTGGCAAGCCCCTGCCTCCACAGAAACAATTTTATTTCATAGAGCAATCTATTTGTAAGCATGGAAGGACCATTATAGATCCTAACAGTGTCCTTTAAGAATGAGGACACAGAGTTGACCCACTTCTCCTAGTATATGTTGGAATTCCAAATTCTATCGGTTTATTTACTCATTTATTGAGACGGAATGTTGCTCTGTCGCCAAGCCTGGAGTGCAGTGGCACAATCTCTGCTCACTGCAACCTTTACCTCCCAAATTCAAGCGATTCTTCCACCTCAGCCTCCCAAGTAGCTGGGACTACAAGTGCGTACGTCATCGTGCCCAGCCAATTTCTTTTGTATTGTTAGTAGAGACAGGTTTTCACCATGTTGGCCAGGCTGGTCTCGAACTCCTGACCTCAAGTGATCCACCCGCCTCAGCCTCCCAAAGTGCTGGGATTACAGGCGTGAGCCACTGCACCCGGTCTCTATCAAGTTTATTTCTTTGTATCCACATGGAAAAGGAAAGCAGAAGGAGCACCCTTCTGCTCACAGGTACTATGTCTGCTTTGCTCACTGCTATATCCCCAGTGCCCAGAATGGTGTTTGTTGAATGAATGAATGAGCACATAGACAGGTCTACTGGTGGCTGTTGCATTGCAGGGATCTGTGAGAATGCACTGATGCTTACATCTGTGTCATTTTAATATGTCCACTTCTGTGCATGTCTGCATTACTAATGCATGTTTTTATGGATCGAGCATTCATTCTTAGAGATGACCTAAATATACATTCAACGCCGCCAGCTAAGAATTCTACCGAGGCTTCATGCATTGTTAGTATATGTTATATGTTACAAATAAGGATACAAGGCATATATATTAAGCTCTCAAATCTTGGAAAATTAGTTCTGGAAGGTGTTCTGAGAAGCAAATATTCCATGGTCAAATGAGTTTTGGAAATTCAGGATTAAAGAAAATGAAGTAAGTCTCTAAATATGGAATGTCTCAGAGACTTTAAATGCCAGTGTGTGCAGTGACTCTCTGAATATGGAAAGACTATACAGCTTTTTTTTTTCTTTTTCTTTTCTTTTTTTTTTTTCCTGCGCCTGGCCAGAATATACAGCATTTCTCAAACTCATTTGACTTTGGGACCCTTCTGGATCTCTCTTTTGGGGAGGATTTGGCAGTAAATGTAGGTAAATGCTGAACCACGACAATTTTGCTTGAAGTAAGAATTCATCTTGGCTGGGATTAGAGAGCTAGAGGCAGGTAGGGTTAAAGAACTTTTGACTGGGTGTAGTGGCTCATGCCTCTAATCCCAGCACTTTGGGAGGCCGAGGCAGGCTGATCACTTGAGGTCAGGAGTTTGAGACCAGCCTGACCAAGATGATAAAACCCCATCTCTACTAAAAATCCAAAAACTAGCTGGGTATGGTGGTGCACACCTGTAGTCCCAGCTACTCAGGAGGCTGAAGCAGGAGAATCGCTTGAACCTGGGAGGTGGAGGTTGCCGTGAGCCAAGATCATGCCCCTGCACTCCAGCCTAGGTGACGGCGGGAGATACTGTCTCCAAAAAAAAAAAAAAAAAAGTTTCTCCTTTTTCATTCACTCACTCATTCACCCAACACACATTGAGTTCCTACTCAGAGCCAGATCTTGTGAATGACACTGAAGAATATGAACATGAAGAAATGCGATGCCACCTCAACCTCACACAGTCCAGAAAAATCAGCCTATCAGGCCTCCCTGCTGCAAATGTCAGAAGCCCCATCAAACTGACAAGCCAGAATGTGGAAGTTAAGGACAAAACATCTGAGAAGACCATAGAATGAATGGGAAGGTGAAATACAAAATTATGATAAAAGCCCAAGGAACAGACAATGAGGGTTGGGGTGAACAGCGTAACCTGTGAAATAACTGGATTTGTCCATTCAGCCAGTACATGACCTTAGAATACTATCTTATTTCAGGCACTGTGGGGCGATGGGAGAAATAAATACAAGATATGGTTTGGACCCTGGAGGGGAGGTTATGTCTAGTGGATCCACTCAGAAACATCTTCTCAACAAGGCTAATCGACTTTGTCAGAAACAAATACATCCCAGGATTGAAGGGACAAAAATGAAAATGGGTCTGTAAGACCTACGGTTCTTACAGAACTCAGAAAGGACACAGGAAAGACCAGCCAGCTCCTTTCCGTCCCGGCTGTCACAAGATCTACTGCCTTTGAGGGGGACGGGCAACTACGGAGTGACGGATTGAAACGCCGCACCTTGATTCTCTCATGATTACTGGAATAATTCCAGCCTAAGAGAGGAAGGAAATCGAACAAAACAAGAACAAGGGTAGGGTGGGAGCAACGACTAAACAGAACAACAAATTATAAAATGCAGGATCCAGGCCCAAGCCGCACCATGCCAGGAGGGGGGAAAGAAACCAGCACAAGGAGCATGATGTGCCTGTTTGCAGAGACTCCGGAAAGATGAATGACCTCCCGAATGTGCTTTGGGAGCTGTGGCTCTCTAAAATGGCCTTCTGTGCCCCCTCAAATTCAACAGCAGCTGATGACGATCGGAGCCATGAGCACAGGTCAGGGGCCCACAGGCTTGCAGAGGAAAGAGGTCTGAGTCAGTGGTGAGATTCGAGGTTGATATTTTATTAGTTTCTTCCTGGAATTTGTGGGTCTTCGAGTTGCAAACCCAAACCAAATGTTCCCTTTGAGCATTCCTGGCTGTGTAATTATCATTTGCGTTTGTGTAGGGATTGGAGGGAAAAGGATGGCTTAGAGTGTGTCTTTTCAAGCGCAGGCATTAGAAGGGTCTTCCAGGCAGCTGTGGCGGGGTAAACCGGGCCTGTGGAATACAACGTGCCATGAGAACACTCGGCCAGGCAGCGATCCACAAGGGCCACTTAATAACACATGCGCACGACACAGGGAGACGCAGAGGTGGGGGATCAAGGGCCCGAATGGGGATTGCCAATTCCTCCATAAGGAAAGACAGGAGAGAAAATAGTTTGGTTTTGATTTTACTTTCAAGTGAGTTTCACGCTGGGAAAACACTCCCAAAGATCCTGAACCAACCGTGACTCCATTTCCCTCTCCTGAGTTTTTCAGGATGTCACCAGGTTCCCTATCAGACATGTCTGGTTTTTTGTTTTGTATTTTTGTGAGACGGAGTCTCACTCTGTCACCCAGGCTAGAGTTCAATGGCACAATCTTGGCTCATTGCAACCTTCACCTGTCAGGTTCAAGCTATTCTCCCGCTTCAGCCTCCTGAGTAGTTGGGATTACAGGCACGTGCCTCCACGCCCAGCTAATTTTTGTATTTTTAGTAGAGATGGGATTTCACTATGTTTGCCAGGCCAGTCTCGAACTCCTGGCCTCAAGTGATCCACCCGCCTTGGCCTCCCGAAGTGCTGGGATTATAGGTGTGAACCACCACGCCTGGCTGGACACATTCATCTTTAGACTCGTGCATGCTCCAGCCTGAGGGATGGTGCTAATGGTGAAATGCATTCATGATACTTGATATTCTGAAATGTGATTCATGACTGTTCCAACAGAACTTGCCCCTCCCAACCCCACTAAACCCCCATCTCCAGAGCTTTGTTTTAGAATTATTCCCATTTTACTGACAAGCTGAAGGTAGAAGGCAAGAGTCTGTAGTCAGCCAGGAACAGCTGACAACTTTAACACCCCAAATTTCAACTTCCATATTTCCTGTATCCCTCTAGGCCAGGAGTTGTCAAACTGTTGGCTGCAGGTCCACTGCCTGCAAGCTAAGAATGGTTTTTACATTTTACAATGGTTGGAGGGGACCCAGCGTGGTGGCTCACACCTGTCATCCCAGCACTTTGGGAGGCCGAGGCAGGAGGATCACCTGAGGTCAGGAGTTTGAGGCCAGCCTGGCCAATATGGCAAAACCCTGTCTCTTTTAAAAATACAAAAATTAGCTGGGCATGGTGGCAGGTTCCTGTAATCCCAGCTACTCGAGAGGCTGAGGCACAAGAATCGGCTGAACCTGGGAGGTAGAGTCTGCAGTGAGCCGAGACCATGCCACTGCACTCCAGCCTGGGAGACAGTGAGACTTTGTCTCAATCAATCAATCAATAAAATGGTTGGAGTTGGAGGGGAGTCAAAAAAGAATAATACTTGATGACACATACAAATTACATGGGCCAGGCTTGGTGGCCCACACCTGTAATCCCAGGAAGCTGAGGTGGGAGGATCGCTTGAGCCCAGGGATTCGAGACCAGCCTGGGCAATAGTGAGACCTTGTCACTCAAAAAATTAAAAAATTAGCCAGATGCAGTGACGTGTGCCTATAGTCCCAGGTACTGAGGAGGCTGAGGCGAGAAGATGGCTTGGGCTCAGGAATTTGAGGCTGCAGTGAGCTATGATTGCGCCACTGCACTCCAGCATGGGTGACAGAGTTAAAGTTTAGCCTAAAGCTTCCCCCTTACATATTTTAAGTTCAGCCTAAAGGTTTCTCTGTACATCATGGACTATAATAAGTGGAGGAGGCTGGGTGCGGTGGCTCACGCCTGTAATCCCAGACCTTTGGGCAGCCAAGGTGGGTGGATCATTTGAGGTCAGGAGTTCGAGACCAGCCTGGCCAACATGGTGAAACCCCATCTCTACTAAAAATACAAAAAGTAGCCAGGAGTGGTGGCAGGAACCTGTAATCCCAGCTACTCTACTCAGGAGGCTGAGGCAGGAGAGTCGCTTGAACCCGAGAGGCGGAGGTTGCAGTGAGCCCAGATTGCGCCATTGCACTCCAGCCTGGGCGACAGAGCGAGACTCCGTCTCAACAAAAAAGTGAAGGTGTAAACTGACCGTAGCCTACACTTGTGCCAGTCACCAAGTTTTAGCCAATAAATGTAGCCAACTGTTTGAACTGTGTTCGAATAAGGCAAACGCCGAGCTGTAACCAGTCCGGCTGTGTCTGTACCTCACATCCATTTTCTGTACCTCGCTTTCCTTTTTCAGTCCATCAATCATCCACCACATGGCTGCCCTGGGGTCTCTGAGCGTACCTTGGCACAGGAGGCTGCCCGATTTCTGAATTGTTCATTGCTCAATTAAACTCCTTTAAATTTAATCCAACTGAAGTTTTTATTTTATCAAGAGCAAGACAATCTTGTCTCTAAATAATAAAATGAAATCAAAAGTAAAGTGTCTATGAATAAAGTTGTATTGGCCAATGGCCATGCTCACCTGTTTACAGATTGTCTATGGCTCATTTTGTGCCTTAGTGGCAGGGTTGAGTACAGTTGTCCCTCGGTATCTGTGGGGGATTGGTTCCAGGACCTCCCAGATTACTAAAATCCACAGATGCTCAAGTCCTTGATATAAAATGGTATAGTACTTGCATCTACCCCTGTATACTTTAAATTTTCCCTGTATACTTTATATCATCTCTAGATACAATACCCAATACGATGTAAATGCAGTGTAAATAGTTGTTATGCTGTATTGTTATTTAATTTGTATTATTTTAGTTATTATTTTTATTGTTTTTGATATTTTTTATCTGCAATTGGTCGAATCCTTGGATTCGGAACCTGAGGATAGAGAGGGCTGGCTGTAGTTCCAACAGAGATCGTGTGTCCCGAAAAGCTGGAAATATTTACTATCTGCTCGTTCCTAGGAAAAGTGTGTCAATCCTTGCTCTAGGCCACTGAGTACAGAGAAAGCAAAGGGATCCCCCTGGCTACCAAATAAAGTTGAAAGTCTTTAACACTGCACTTAAGAAATCTACAAATAGCCTCAACCCTCATTTTCAAGGTTATGCCTTCTCACTCACCTCATACCAAAGTCAATCTCAGAAATCCATCTACCATCAGTGTGAGCAGCAGCAAATCCATACAGGCCTGCAGCAACTTGATTCTTACCTCCTCAGAGGAAAGAATTCAGCTGAGGGCATAAGGCAGAGTGAAAGTCCAAGGCAAGTTTTAGAGCAGGAGTAAACCCAGGAGACGCTGTCTCAAAAAAAAAAAAAAATTTATATATATATATATATATATATTTATATTTAAGTGAAATTCACATAATAAAAAATCATATTAAAGGGTAGAATTCAGTGGGTTTTAGTATATTCACAATGTTGTACAAACCCCACTTCTACATAGTTCCAAAACATTTCAATGACTCCAGAGTAAAATTTCTCAACCTATTAGGCAGTTTCTCCAGTTTCTCCCCTGGCACCCAGGCCCTGGCAACCACAAATCTACTTTTTGTCTCTATGAATTTGCCTATTCTAGACATTTCCTCTAATGCTGTCATACAGTAGGTCACCTTTTATGCCTGACTTCCTTCACTTAGTATAATGTTTTCAAAGTTCATCCATGTTGTAGTATGGGTCAGTACTTGGTTCCTTTTTATAGCCATATAATATTCCATTGTATGAATAGCCCACAATTTGTTCAGCCATTCCTCCATCAATAGACATTCAGGCTGTTTTCACCTTTTGGCTACTGTAAGTAGTGCTGCTATGAACATTTGTGTTCAAGTATCTCTTTAAATACCCCTGTTTTCAGTTATTTGGGGTATATATCTAGGGGTGGATATGCTATATCACATGATAATTTTATGTTTAACTTTTTGAGGAACTGCCCAAAATGGCACAATGGCTGCACTGTATTTTTTCCAGAATGGCTGCTCTGTATTTATATTTGCACCAGCAACACATGAGGATTCCAGTTTCTCCACATCATCGTCAACACTTGTTATTTTCCCTTTCTTTTGTTTCCCTGGTTATAGCCATCCCCCCCGGGTGCAGTGGCTTGTCGCTGCTTTTGCCGCTGTGGTTCCCTCTGCCCATGTGCTCCTCCTCATCCCTTCATCTCTCAATAGTGCCGTCTCTCCAGGCTCAACTCAGAGCATGCACGTTGGGGGTTTCTACCCCCAATCTCATATCCCAGAGCACGTGTCTCCCCATGTGTGTTCCCAACTTCCTGAGCTTGTGCTTTTTTTTTGGTGAGGGAAGACATGGTCTCACTCTATCACCCAGGCTGGAGTGCAGTGGCATGATCTCGGCTCACTGCAACCTCTGCCTCCTGGGTTCAAGCGATTCTCCTGCCTCAGCCTCCTGAGTAGCCGGGATTACTGATGCATGCCACCAACCATGCCCGGCTCACTTTTTTTGTATTTTTAGTAGAGACAGGGTTTTCACCATGTTGGCCAGGCTGGTCTCATTGAACTCCTGACCTCAAATGATCTGCCTGCCTCGCCTCCCAAAGTGCTGGGATTACAGGCATGAGCCACTGCGCCCAGCCGAGCTTGTGCTTTAGAGAGGGGGAGAGAGAGAGAGAGAGAAAGAGAAAGAGAGCAAGATTGGATGGGTGGATAGATAGATAGATAAAATAGATTGATAAGACTTGATAGATTGATAGATGATAGATAAGATGATTGATAGAAGATAGATTGATAGATACGATGGATAGATGATTGATAGATGATAAGATAGATGATTGATAGATAAGATAGATTGATAGATGAAAGATAAGATAAATAGACTGATAGATGATCGGTAAAATACATAGATTGATTGATTTCGGGAGTACAGGTGCAGTTTTGTTATATGGATATATTGCATACTGGTGAAGTCTGGGGTTTAGTGTAGCCATCACCCGAATAGTGTACATTGTACCCATTAAGTAACTTTTCATCCCTCTCCCTCCCCCTCCCCACCCTTCTGAGTCTCCAATGTCTATTATTCCACTCTCTATGTGCATGTGTTCATATTATTTAGCTCCCACTTATAAGTGAGAACATGCAGTATTTGACTTTGTGTCTGTTATTTCACTTAAAGATAACTGCCTCTAGTTCCATTCACGTTGCTGCAAAGGACATGATTTCATTCTTTTACATGGCTGAGTAGTCTTCGTGTGTGTGTGTGTGTGTGTGTGTGTGTGTGTGTGTGTGAGATATTTATCCATTCATGTGTTCTGGATACTTAGCCTCTTTATCTTTGCTATTGTGAATAGTGCTGCGATATGGGTGCAGGTATCTTTTTGATACAATGATTTCTTTTCCTTCGGGTATATACACCAGTTTTGGGGTTGCTGGATCGAATAGTAGGACTATTTTTAGTTCTTTTGAGAAATCTCCCTACTGTTTTCCATAGAGGTTGTACTAATTTACCTTCCACCAGCAGTGTAGAAGTGTTCCCTTTTCTCCACATCCTCGCCAACATCTGTGATTTTTTTGCCTGTTTAATGATGGTCATCCTGACTAGAGTGAGATAGTATCTCACTGCGGTTTCAGTTTGCATTTCTCTGATGATTAGCGACGTTGAGCATTTTTCACATGTTTCTTGGTAATTTGTGTGTCTCCTTTAACAAGATGTCTGTTCATGTCCTTTGTCCACCTTTTAATGGGGTTATTTGCCCTTTGTTGTTGCCGAGTTGTTCGAGTTCTTTGTAGATTCTGGATATCAGTCCTTTGTCAGATGCACAGTTTGCAAATATTTTCTCCCATTCTGCAGCTTGTCTGTTCACTCTGTTGATTGTCACTTTTGCTGTGCAGAAGCTTTTTTAGTGAACTTTTGCTTTTACTGTAACACATGCTGCATCCTGTCTTACATGACAGTTGGGTCCCTTGTTCTCATCTCCAGTAACTTTGCTTCCCCTCACTTCAGTGTCCAAGGGCCTGCCTTTCCTGCCAGGCTGTGAGGACCAGGAGCCCACAGCCGTGCCTGCATGCCTGTTTCAAGCTTGCTGTATACCCAACGCACAGCACAACAAATGCCTGTATTTTCTTTTTTTTCTTTCTTTTTTTTTTTTTTTGAGACAGAGTCTCACTTTGTCGCCCAGGCTGGAGTGCAATGGCGTGACCTCAGCTCAATGCAGCCTCCAAAAAAACAAACGAAAATATTTATAGCTACTTTTAATTACATGTAGCTTAAGGGGCAGTTTATGCAGAAATTTCAAGGAAAGGGTGGTAGCATTTGGGTCCTCGGTCTTTGCCACGGAAAGGAGCAGTAACTCCCAGTGTTGCCATGGCAATGGTAAACTGTCAGCGCTCACAGGTGGGCATGTCTTATGGAGAGGTGCTCCTGCCCCATCCCTGTTTTAGCTAGTCCTCAATGTGGTCCAGTGTCCAAGCCCCACCCCTGGAGTTAAGTCCCGTCTCCTACCTCACTGGTTCTAGGGAGCTCTGGGATAACCTGAGATCTCCCTTGTATCCGCCCAATATTGCCCTTACGTCCTTATGGGTGTTGTTTCCAAGAACACACACCCATAAACCTGCACACAAATCTCTGCCTTAGAATCTATTTCCCAAGGGCGCCACCTAGGAAAGAAGGCATAACAAAGTTTGGGGGAAAATATTGTCTTGTCTTCTCCAGTAACCACAGACCAGCAGGCCCGTACATCTCAGCTTCTTCTTAACCTGGGTAACATCAATGCCTGTTCTGTTCCAGATAGGTTCTCATTCTGTTGATTAGATTTAATAGGGAGAACTGGGGGGGCTTCTGGTTTTCTGGCCAGCTTTTCCTATTGATGCCTTCCAAAGTCATTCAACTTCCTGCCTTGAGATGTATCAGTGACTTCCCACTGCTCTGGGGAAAGGCTGCATATGGCCCGGCTTTCTCTGTGTCCTCACCTTATCCACACATGCTTCCTGAGCTACATCTGAAGCTTGTCAATTGCTCATTTCCTCCACCACAGGGCCTTTGTATATGCTGTTTATGGTGCCCACACCCCACCAACCCCACCCCTCATTCACTGAATTAACTCTTGTTTATTCTTCAGATATTAATTCCATTGTCTTTTCCTTGAGGCAACCTTTTCCCAGAGGCACAACTGCATAGTGTCCAGGGTCTATGATACCTTTAGGGGCCCAGAAAAAAAGGCTTAATTTCTTTTAAAATCAGAAGAGGGAGACAGTGCCTATATTATGATGAATCCAACCTGGATTTATACCAACAAAGTTGCAAAGTGTAATTTTTTTTAACGAGAAAAAGCCCCTGCCCACCCCACTGCAGGGCAAAAGTCCCTCAGACCTTTTCTGGCCTCCCCCTAACCCACCAGCACTGCTAGGTCAGGTCTTCCCTAAGTAAGATGCTTTCACTCTGCCCTGAACTCTTCTGCCTAGGCAGGTACCACGGTTGTAACTTGACATTTGGCCCCTAAACCACTAGCTGGATGAAGGCAGGGACCATGTCAGACTTATTCTCTGTGCAACACCGAGTCTACACAGCACTTGGCTCTTATTATATGCTCAATAAACATTTGCTGCAAGTATGACTAAGCGAAAATGATCAGACTTCGTGATCATCCCACAAGAACACTCATTCCATCTATTATTTTTTTGTTTCTTTTAGAGGCAGGGTCTTATTCTGTTGCCCAGGATGGAGTGCAGTGGCACCATCTAGTTCACTGCAGCCTTGACCTCCTTGGATTACACGATCCTCCTGCCTCAGCCTCCCAAGTAGCTGGGACTACAGGCTCACCCCACTGCACCCAGCAAATTTTTAATTTTTTTTTTGTAGAGATGAGGTCTTGCCATGTTTCCCAGGCTGATCTCAAACTCCTTGGTTTCAGGCAGTCCTCCTGCCTCAGCCTCCCAAGGCCTTGGGATTACAGGCGTGAGCCAGTGCACCCGGCTCACACTCCATCTACTTCTAACTCCCTGCCTCTCCTGTAGGCCGGAGGGGAGGGGAGGGGAAAAGGCTGCAAGACGGAAACCAGGAGGAAAGACTCACAATGGACGTGAGAGAATTGGTGGTACTCAACCTTTCTCCCTGATAGGGGAGTCAGGCCGGGGGAGGTGGGTGGCGGCAGAGATTTAGCGTAAACAAACATTTCCTTGTCTGGTAGGTCATTTTGTAATTATATGCAGGTCAAGCTCTTTAGAGCTCCCGGAAATCAGACAATATCTGCCTGCAGAGGCCAGTCCTGCTCCAGGGCCCCCAGCGTGGAGGGGACTTTCATCAGAAGATCTTTCCCTATCCAGCCAGGAATCTAAGTGACCGTCCGGTGTGAAACAACGAAGCCAGCAAAAAGCAATAGGAAGGAGAGCCGACCTCAGAGTTCAGAAGATAAGCGGGGGAACAAAATGAATACGTGAACTTGGGGAAAACGGGCTGAGCCTGAAGCCCTGGGCAAGGTTCTCTGGGGAAAAGGGGATGACATTGACCTTGGCCTTCATGCTCTCGGGAGGGACGCTGGCAAGAGTGATGGAGAGAGGCACCTTTGTACATAGGACATTCCAAGCCACCACTTGGTACTCTCCATGGATGGCAAATGTGTCAACTTTGAGAGAGGATAACAGACCATTAAGAGAAAGCAAAGGAGGCTGTTGCCAGAGGTGGAAATTGGTTCTTGCCAACTAACTGCCCTCCTTCAATTTCACTCGGTCAAGGCAGTGGGGATTTTTCAAATCATCCTCATGGCTGTGGTTCCAGCACCACCCTGGGAGGGATGGGGTTGCAGGGTAAAGACTATAAAGAAGAGGGCTGGGTGCAGTGGCTCATGCCTGTAATCCCAGCACTTTGGAAAGCTAAGGTAGGCAGATCACTTGAGGTCAGGAGTTCAAGACCAGCCTGGTCAACATGGTGAAACCCCATCTCTATTAAAAATACAAAAATTAGCTGTACGTGGTGGTGTGTGCTTGTAATACCAGCTACTCGGGAGGCTAAGGCAGGAGAATTGCTGGAACCCAAGAGGCAGAGGTTGCAGTGAGCCAAGATCATGCCACTGCACTCCAGCCTGGGCAACAGAGCAAGACCCCATCCACCCCCTTCCCTCCCAAAAAAAGGCTCATGCCTATAGTCCCAGCTATTCAGGAGGCTGAGACAGAAGGATTGCTTGAGGCCACCAGTTCAAGGCTGCAGTGAGTTATGATTGCACCACTGCATTACAGCTGAGGCAACAGAGCGAGACTTGACTCAAAAGAAAAAAAAAATTGATGGAATTTTGGCCGGATGCAGTGGCTCACGCCTGTAATCCCAACACTTTGGGAGGCTGAGGCAGGCGGATCACCTGAGGTCAGGAGTTTGAGACCAGCTGGACAACAGAGCATGACCCCATCTCAAAAAAAAAACCCAAAAAACAAAACAACAACAACAACCAAAAAAAACCACAGAAGAGGCTTGACTGACAGCCAAGGAGAAAACTTAACGACACACACACACACAAAACCCCGAACTGGTAGCAAACAGGATGGACTGGTGGCTGCATGCCAAAGTCCTTTGGGTTCACATTTGACTTCAGCTTAGAGGGACAGTAGCCAGCGTTTCCCTTTGTCGGAACTAGGCAGATTATGGGAAGAGGCTCTGGCACTCTTAAAATTCCCCTGCCCTCACAGACCTAAAATTAACATCACTGTTTATAGTGCTGGCTGTGGATGTAGAATATCATATTACAGTAGTAAATGATACGATAAAGATATAGTAATCCAATATTGGAAATCTGAACTGACTATGACTACCAATTGCTTATGCATTTAACAGGTCATAATTATTAGCACTTACATCACTGTCCTTTGTGTTCAAGGATGACACCGACGGATACTGTCTCTGCATGTGGCCAAGATCACGAAAGCATGAGAACTGTGTAATCTTTCTCTTTAAACAGCATTTTGAGATATAATTCATATACCATGCAATGCATGCTATTCAAGGGCTTTTGGAGTATTCACAGAGCTGTGCAACCATCACCACAATCTAATTTTAGAGCAGCTTTTTCTCCTCTAAAAGAACCCCCCCTCCCAAAAAAAAAAAACCCAAAAACCCCATACCAATAGCAGTTAGTCCCAAGTTCCCCTTTCTTCCACCCCCTGGTAACCATTTTCTGCCTCTGTGCCTTTGCCTAGTCTGTGTATTTCATATAAATAGTCATGCAATATGTGGTCTTTGGCAATGGCTTCTTTCACTTAGCGTAATGTTTTCAGGGCTCATCCACGCTGTAGCATGAATCAGTACCATATACTTTATTCATTTTCTTTATTTTTTTCTCTTTTTGACTTTTATTTTAGAATCAGGGGTACACGTGCAGGTTTGTTACAAAGGTATATGACGTGATACTGAGGTTGGAAGTATGAATGGATCCCTCACCCCCAGTAGTGAACATAGTATCCAATAGGTAGGTTGTTTTCAACCTTACTCCCTTCCCATCCTCCCTCCTCTTGTATTCCCCAGTGTCTGTCATTCCCGTTTTTATGACTATGTGTACCCAAAGCTTAGCTCCCCCTTACAAGTGAGAACATGCAGTATTTGATTTTCTGTTTCTGTGTTAGTTTGCTTAGAAGAATGGTTTCTAGCTGCATCCATGTTGCTGTAAAAGACATGATTTTTTTCCTTTTATGGCTGTGTAGTGTTCCATGGTGCCTATGTACCACATTTTCTTTATCCAGCTCACCATTGATGGGCACCTGGGTTGATTCCATGTCTTTGCTATTGTTACTTTTTTTATTGCCAACTATTATTCCATTGTATGGATATGCCATGTTTTGTTTATCCATTCACTGGCTTGACTTTTCTTTTTCTTTCTTTCTTTCTTTCCTTCTTCTTTCCATACATATAAGATGTACATATTTTGGGGGTACCTGTGATAATTTGATACAACCATATAATCAAATCAGGGTAATTGGGATGTCCATCACCTTAAATAATTATCTCTTTTTATTATTATTATTTTTAAGACAGAGTCTTACTCTGTTGCCCAGGCTGGAGTGCAGTGGCGCAATCTCGGTTCACTGCAACCTCCACCTCCCAGATTCAAGCAATTCTTGTGCTTCAACCTTCCAAGTAGCTGGGATTACAGGTGCCCACCATCAGGCCTGACTCATTTTTGTATTTTTAGTAGAGATGGGGGTTTCACCATGTTGGCCAGGCTGGTCTCAAACTCCTGAGCTTAAGTGATCTGCCCGCCTCAGCCTCCCAAAGTGCTGGGATTACAGGCATGAGCCACTGCACCCAGTCTATTTATCTTTTCTTTATACTAGGAACCTTTGAATTATTCTCTTCTAGCTATTTTGAAATGTGCAATTGATTTATTTGACTGTAGTCACCCTACTACTATATTGAACGCCAGATCTTATTTCTTCTAAGTATATCTTTGTACTCATTAATCAACCTCTCTTCGTTCCCCTTCTTCTTACTTTAACTTTCTAAAGAAATGCCAGATTGTTTGCCAAAGGGCATACACTATTTTATGTGCTCACCAGCAATGTTGAAGGGTTCAGTTTCTCCACATCCTTGCCAACACTTGTTCTAGTCTATCTTTTTTATTACAGCCATCCCAGTGTGTGTGAAGTGGTCTCATTGTGGATTTCATTTGCATTTCCCTAATGGTGAATGATGAACATATCTTCATGTGCTTATTGCCTTTTGTAGATCTTCTTTGGAGATATGTCTATTCAAATCTTTTGCTAATTTTGTAATTGGGTTGTCTTTCAATTATTGAGTTGTAAATGTTCTTTATTTATTCTGGATACAATTCCTGGATCAGATATAAGACTCACGATTTTCTTTTTTCTTTTCTTTTCTTTTTTTTTTTTTTTCTGAGACAGGGTCTCACTCTGTCACCCAGGCTGGAAGTGCAGTGGCACAGTCTTGGCTCAGCTCACTGCAGCCTCAACCTCCTGGGCTCAAGTGGTCCTCCCACCTCTGCCCCTCAAGGAGCTGGGACTACAGGTGTGTGCCACCATGCCCAGCTAATTTTTTTTGTATTTTTTGTAGGGATGAGGTTTCACTATGTTGCCCAGGCTGGTCTTGAACTCCTGAGCTCAGGCAATCCACCCACCTTGGCCTCCCAAAGTGCTGGGATTACAGGCATGAGGCACCACACCCGGCTGATTCACAAACACTTTGTTCCATTCTGTGAGTTATCTTTCACTTTCTTGATGGTGTCATTTGCAACACAAAGGTTTCTTATTTTTAAGTCATCCAATTTATGTTTTATTATGTGACTTGTGTTTTTGGTGTTGTATCTAAGAATTCATTGCCTAATTCAAGGTCATGAAGATTTACTCCTATGTTGTTTTTTGTTACTTTATTTTTTTAGAGACAGGGTCTGGTTCATAGCTCACTGCAGCCTCAAGCTCCTGGGCTCAAGTGATCCTCTTGCCTCAACCTCCCAAGTAGCCGGAACTACAGACACACACCACCTTGCCCACTAATTTTAAAAAATTGTTTTTCCGTAGAGACAGGGTCAGCTATGTTGCCCAGGCTAGTCTCAAACTCCTAGCCTCAAGTGATCCTTCTGCCGCAGCCTCCCAAAGCACTGGGATTACAGACATGAGCCACCACCCCCAGCCTCCTGTTTTCTTCTAAGTGTTTTTTTGATTTTTACAGTTTTAGTTCTTACATTTAGGTATTTTATTTGTTTCTGTGTATGGTCTGAGGTAGGAGTCCAAATTCATTCTTTACATGTGGCTATCCAGTTGTCCCAGTACAGTTTGTTGAAAACACTATTTTCCCCCATTGGATTGTCTTCCCAGCCTTGTCAAACAAAGCAATTAACATCATATGGTAGTTCTAGTTTTAATGTTTGGAGGAACCTCCATAGTGTTTTCCATAGTGGCCACAGCAATTTATATTTCCACCTACGGTGTACAAGAGTTCCCTTTTCTCCACATCCTCATCAATTCTTATTTATGTATTTATGTATTTTAGTAATAGCCGTTCTAACAGGCATAAAGTGATATTCCACTTCTGGGTATACATCCAAAGGAACTGAAATCAGGATACTGAAGAGATATCTGCACTCTCATGCATGCTGCAGTATTATTCACAATGGCCAAGACATAGAAGCAACGTAAGTGTCCATCCATAGATGAGCGGGTAAAGATAATGTGGTATAGACATATAATGGATTGTTATTCTGCCTTGAAAAAGAGGGAAATCCTGCCATTTGCAACAAGATGGATGAACACAGAGGACATAATGCTAAATGAAATGAACCAGGCACAGAAGGCCAAGTACTACATTATCTCTCTTATACAAGCAACCTAAAATAGTCAAACTCATTTTGATAATCATTGCCAGGAGCTAGAGGGAGGAAGGAGAATGGGGAGATGTTGGTCCAAAGGTACAGAGTTTCAGTTATCCAAGATGAATAAGTCGTAGAGACCTACTGTACAGCGTGGTGCCTATAGTTTATAATATTACATTTTATACTTAAACATTTGCTAAGATCTTATGTTTAGTGTTCTTACCACCAAATAATAATAATATTATAGAGGGCTGGAGGAAACTTTTGGAGGTGACAAATATGTTTATAGCACTGACTGTGGTGGTGGTTTCACAGGTGTACACTTATTTCCAAACTCATCAAGTTGCATACATTAAATATATACATTTTTTGTATGCCAGCCATACCTCAATAAAGTGGTTTTTAAAAAATAAATGGACAAGCTGGATTCAGTGACTCATGCCTGTAATCTCAGCACTTTGGGAGGCCAAGGCAGGAGGATCATTTGAGTCCAGGAGTTCGAGACCAGCCTGGGCAACATAGTGAGACCCCGTCTCTACAAAAAATTTTAAAAATTAGCCAAGCATGATGGCGTACACCTGTAATTCCAGCTACTTGGGAGGCTGGGAAGATCGCTTGAGTCTGGGAGTTTGAGGCTGCAGTGAGCCACGATTGTGCCACTGTACTCCAGCCTGTGTGGCAGAGGGAGATCCTGTCTCCAAAAAAAAAAAAAAAAAAAACAATTGTCATAATTTAATAGCTTCTAGACTGCAAACTCTGCATATCTTAACAGTATGTGATACAATTCATGCTCTACACTTTGTGTTACCTTTTCCTAAAAGGCAGCTTTGCATGGAGAGATCAAGGCAGCCTGAGAGTTGGAATGGTGGAATTTGTGATGATGCAATACTTTATTTGAAAAAGTAAAAATGCTTAGCTAGGCAATACCTTTGATGTGATAACTTTGCAATGCATGTTAATTTGCATGTATGCCATTTATTTATTTATTTATTGTTGAGACGGAGTCTCACTCTGCGCCCAGGCTGGAGTGCAGTGGCGCCATCTCAGCTCACTGCAGCCTCTGCCTCCCTGGTTCAAGCGATTCTCCTGCCTCAGCCTCCCGAGTAGCTGGGACTACAGGTGCACGCCACCACACCCAGCTAATGTTTGTATTTTTAGTAGAGATGAGGTTTCACCATGTTGGCTAGACTGGTCTCCAACTCCTGACTTCAGGTGATCCTCCTGCCTTGGCTTCCCAAAGTGTTGGAATTACAGGTGTGAGCCACCGCCCCTGGTCTGTATGACCTTTTATAAGATGGGCCACATGCAGAGACTGCAAACTAGGGGCTCTGGGGCCCAATTCACCCCCACAGGCATGCTGTGTTGGGCCAATATATTGTTTTAAAATTATTTTATCCAACATTTAAAAAATTATAAACAAAAATCTTGATTTCTTCTTTCTCTTGCAAGTGTAGGAGCTCTAGTTCCATGAGTAGTTGCCCTCTGAGGTGGAGCAACCACTCTCTCCCTGGTTCTGAAGCCAGGCTCAGCTGTCATTCACCATTCACATCATTTTACTAATGGTGGAGAAGCATATTTTGCAGCTAGGCCTCCACCAAATGTGAGAACATCTAGTTGAGCAAGCCTCCAGACAAATGGAGAAGGTATATTTGTTGTAAAGAAAAGGAATATTTTGGCCGGGCGCAGTGGCTCACGCCTGTAATCCCAGGATGTTGGGAGGCCGAGGCGGGCGGATCACGAGGTCAGGAGATCGAGATCATCCTGGCTAACACGGTGAAACCCCATCTCTATTAAAAATACAAAAATTTAGCCGGGCATGGTGGCGGGCACCTGTACTCCCAGCTACTTGGGAGGCTGAGGCAGGAGAATGGCATGAACTCGGGAGGCGGAGCTTGCAGTGAGCCGAGATTGCCCCACTACACTCCAGCCTGGGTGACACAGCGAGACTCCGTCTCAAAAAAAAAAAAAAAAAGAAAAGAAAAGGAATATTTCTATATTATTGATATGTACAAATATATGTATACACGGTCATCCCTCACTGTCATGGGGGACTGGTTACAGGGACCCATAGATACCAGAATCCTCGGATGCTCAAGTCTCTCATGTAAAATGGCATAGTGTTCACATTATAACCTACACATATCTTCTGTACACTTTGTCTGTAGATTACTTATAGTACCTAATACAATGGAAGTGCTATGTAAATAGTTGTTATAGTGTGCTTTAAATTTTTCTATTACTTTTCATTGTTGTATTTTTTCCCCCTAAGTGTTTTCCAATTGTGGTTGGTCGAATTGAGGTCAGAGAGCCCACGGATTCAGATGGCCAATTGCAGTACCCATCTCTCCCGTGAGCTGCCTGTCTGTCCCCTGTAGGTATTAGCCAGCCACCACTGGCCTGCAGTTTTTCACATATGTTGATAGAATCTCTCCTATCAAAGCATATGTTCTTTGAGGACCGCCCCATTCCCCTGATTGTTGGTAGTATTCACCACCCGTGGTGTCCTACAGCACCAGCCACGGTAGGGGTCCCCGATCCCTGGACCATGGACTGGTACTAGTCTGTGGCCTGTTAGGAGCTGGGCCACACAGCAGGAGGTGAGCGGTGGGCAGTGAGTGAAGCTTCATCTGTATTTACAGCTGTTCCCCATTGCTCACATTACCGCCTGAGCTCCGCCTCCTGTCAGATCAGTTGTGGCATTAGATTCTCATAGGAAGGAGCACGACCCTATTGTGAACTGCGCATGCGAAGGATCTAGGCTGCGCCCTCCTTATGAGAATCTAATATCTGACGATCGGTCACTGTCTCCCATCACCCCCAGATGGGACCATCTAGTTGCAGGAGAACAAGCTCAGGGTTCCCACTGATTCTGTATTATGGGGAGGTGTATAATTATTTCATTACATATTACAATGTAATAATAACAGAAATAAAGTGCACAATAAATGTAATGCACTTGAATCATCCCGAAACCATTCCACCTTCCCTCCCTGGTCCTTGGAGAAACTGTCTTCTGCAAAACTGGTCCTGGGTGCCAAAAACGCTGGGGACCACTAAGCTATGGCACTGTTGCCCAAACATGCCTCAACACATAAACAGACTCTCATATATCCAACGAAATCTTTCAAGATGCTAAGGGGTGCATCTATTAAACACTTGCTGTGTGCCCAGCTCTGTTATAAGCTCCTTGGTTGTATCATCTCACCTGCCCCACAAAGTGGGCACAATATCATCCCTGTGAGACACAAACCAGGTATATGGGTTTCCCAAAGTCACACAGTACATGGTGGAGCTGGGATTTGTAGTTGGGTGATCAGATTCTGGAATCCACTCTCTCAAGCACTAGTCAAGAGGGCTATCCTAGACTGACTTTTGTTTGATGTGAGTTCTTTCTTGAACCTAGTGGGAGAAACTGAGGCACGAAAGAGAACCAAGTCTCATCCGGTATCAAATTAACTCTGGGTGCCCAGGACTTTGTTCTGAACAAACCATCAGCAAAGTCCCTGCTCTGTTTTGTGTAGGTACCTGATTCTCTTTGTAATAGACCTTCCTGTTCCAAGCCAATCTTTACCTTCTCCAATGCCGGGGATTTGGAGATAGTGATGAATAATATTACTTTTTATAAGAACTCATTCAGAAAAAAAAAATGTTTAGAAGCTGTGTTTTCTCATTAAAAATTTAAAAAGAAAAAAAAACCCTCTGTGTCCCACAAGGAGATAAATTGTAATTCTTACAACTTAATTACTTTACTGACCAGAAGATATTTCAAAAGTTTGTTCTACTTTAAAGCCACTAAAACGTTAATGGCCGCACACAACTGAGACGTGTTCATAGGAGCAAAGGGACAGCCAGTCGTTGAAACTTTCCAACTGCAGAGCTCGCTGGGGTTCACCAAGTGCCAACACATCCATTATTCTCTGTATTCTAGAAACTTCTTAAAACAGTCCCCACAGGTAGGTATGATGATGGAGAAAGCGTGGCTCAGATGTGTGAAGGTCCCAAAGCCACCTGTATCAAGTCAGTGGCAGGGTTGGGAAGAATGATTTCATTGCATACAATGCAACAATTACCAAGTAACTATGATTCTGGTTCTGCAAGAAGCACTGGGAAGATAGCGGGAAATACAATGTACCAATCTCTCCTTAGAGGGTCTCTGTGCTTGGCTTAGAAAGGACTGGCCATGTTGTGCACCATGTCTCCAGTAGAACCAGCCCAGAAGGGTTTGCTGTCTGGGTTCTGGTAGCTTCTGCAGGTGGAGGCCCCAGCCTGCTGTGACCCTGGCTCTCCCTTCGAGATTCCCCGCCCCCCATCCCCGAGTCAGGTGAAGCCAGGTACAAGGGAATCTAAAGAGGCTCCCCTCAAAGCCAAAAAATTAAGCCAGGCCCCTATACCACTCCTTTCACCAAAATAAATTTCAAATGCTTAGAGTTCAATTTAAAAATGAAAGCCATAAAAAGGCTGAGAAGAAAAAAAAATGGGTCATTAATAATCGTGGAGAGGCAAAGGCAAACATGAACCCAAAACCCATAAAGAAAAAATTAATATTTCCAACTACATAAAAATGAAAGTCCTCTATATGGTGAAAAAAATTACAAAGACAAACTGTAAATGGGAAAAATCTTTGTAACGCATTTCTTTAGTGTCCAAAGAGCTCTTATATATCTCTGTGAATAAGACAAAGCCGAAACATGAAATGTACAAAGGACACAAAAAAGCAGTTCATAAAAGAAATATAAATGGCCAATAAACACATGAAATAATGTGCTCATAATGCATGGGAATTTAAATGAGCTAATTTTTCAGCAGTCAGGTTGGCAAAGATGAAACAGGTTGATGAGGTCCGGGGAGGGGAAAATTGGGGATGAACACTTTTCATGCATTCTTGGGGGGAGTGTAAATTGGTGCTGTTGTTTGGAATGCAATTTAGCAATATCTACCAAAATTCAAAGTATGTGTACCCCATGACCAGCCAGTCCACTTCTAGGAATTCATTCTACAGATAAACGTTTGCTCAAGCACTCCAAGACGTACATACAAGGATGTTTTGACAGCAGCTCTATTTGTAGGAGGGCACACACAGCCTGAATATCCATCGGTAGGCAAATGATGAAGTAACTAACATGAAATTTCTGCCATGTAAAAGAATGAAGGGCCAGGTATGGTGGCTCACGCCTGCAGTCCCAGCACTTTGGGAGGCCGAGGTGTGTGGATCACGAGGTCAGGAGATCGAGATCATCCTGGCCAACATGGTGAACCCCCGTCTCTACTAAAAATACAAAAATTAGCTGGGCGTGGTGATGCACTCCTGTAGTCCCAGCTACTTGGGAGGCTGAGGCAGGAGAATTGCTTGAACCCAGGAGGTGGAGGTTGCAGTGAGCCGTGATCACACCACTGCACTCCAGCCTGGCAACAGAATGAGACTCTGTCAAAAACAAAAAAAGAAAGAAAAGAATGAAGAAGCCTATATGTACTGATATGGAAAGATCTCCAAGAAATACTGATATGCAAAACAGACTAGTCCTGATTAGTCCATCTAAGAAGAGAGGTACATTGTATTTCTCTCCGTCTTCCCAGTGCTTTTTGCAGACCCAGAAACATGGTAGTTGCTTGGTAATTGTTTCATTGTGTGCAATGAACTCTTCTTCCCAACCCTGCCACTGACTTGATACGGGTGGCTTTGGGACCTTCAGCACATCTGAGCCATGCTTTCCCCATCATCATCCCTACCTCTAGGAGCTATTTTAAGAAGTTTCTAGAATAAAGAGAATAATGGAAGTGTTTGCACTTGGTGAACCCCAGCAAGCTCTGCTGGACTGAGCATCCCTTCCTTTGCCTTATTTCAGTTCCAGCACAAGGTCAGGGCTAATTTACCAACTGAATAAACTTGGGAAAGTCACTCAAGGTCTCTGTGTGCCTCAGTTTCCTTCCCCATGAAGTGGGAAACCATAGTGCCTGGTATCATAGGATTCAGTGGGATAATGCATGGGAAGCAGTTTTAAAAGCTTCTGATACCTAGTGCTATAGTCTGAATATCTGTCCCCTCCAAAACTCAGGTTGAAATTAAATCCCTTAATGTGGCAGTACTGGGAGGTGAGGCCTTTAAGACGTGATTGGGTCATGAGGACTCTGACCCAATCAAAATGGATTAATCCATTCATGGGTTAGTGGATTAATGGGTTGTCATGGGATTGGGGCTGGTGGCCTTGTAAAAAGAGGAAGAGAGACCTGAGCTGGCACAGTCAGCACCCTCACTAGGTGAAGCCCTCCACCACCTGTGGACTCTATAGAGCATCCCCTCTAGAAAACGGCCCTCACCTGTTGCAGCCCCTTGACCTTGGACTTCTCAGCCTCCGGAAGGGTAAGAAATAAATGTGTTTTCTTTATAAATTACCCAGTTTCAGGTATTCTTTTATAAGCAACAGAGAATGGACTAAGACATCTAGTAGGAACTATCTAAATATTGGAGTTTAAACATTTGTTTCACAAAGCAAAAGAACATGAGAGACAGGTGTATACAGCATGCTATATAGCTCTTGTACTTATAGGAAAAAGAGAAATAATACCTGCAAGTATTCATTTGCATATGTATAACTCCCTTTGCTTAAACACAAGAAAATGGTGTCACTGGAGGAGAAATCAGTGGCGAGGGTCAGCAGGGAAGAGAGATTTTTCACTGTTAAACCCTTTTGAGTGTTAAACCATATGCACGTACTAACTGTTCAAAAATAGATAAAATTAAAAATTGGCCAGGCGTGGTGGCTCATGCCTATAATCCCAGCACTTTGGGAGGCCGAGGCGGGCGGATCACCTGAGGCCAGGAGTTTAAGATCAGCCTGGCCAACATGGTGAAACCCTGTCTCTACTGAAAAAACACAAAAATTAGCCAGGCGTGTTGGCGCACGCCTATACTCCCAGCTACTCAGGAGGCTGAGGCAGGAGAATCGCTTGAACCTGGGAGGCGGAGGTTGCAATGAGCTGAGATCGTGCCACTGCACTCCAGCCTGAGGAACAGAGTGAGACTCTGTCTCAATTTAAGGAAGGGAGGAAGGAGGGGGGGGGAGGGAGAGAAGGAAGGAAGGTAGGAAGGAAGGAAGGAAACATATTGCTTAGCATATATTTCATATAATAATCAAATGATGCTACTGGATGGCTCTGCGTTTCTTATTTTTACCTCTTCTGGTCTTCAAAAAAGCTGTTCCTTCTACCCTGTACTAACCTCCTTCTTCCTCTTCTATCAGAAAACTTCTCATGAAACCTTCCCTGACACCCCTCCCTTTTGTATTCCCATAGTATTAATTCATTTGTTCATGGTGACAATCATCACGTTGACTCTAGTTATGTTAAATGTCAACCTGCTTCCTCTAGACTGGAAAGTCTGCAAGGGCTATGTCTTATTTATCACGTAGTACAGATCCAGGCAGAGTAGATGCTCAACAAATGTTTTTTGGATTTTTTCTTTTTCTTTTTCTTTTTTTTTTTTTTTTTTTTTTGAGACAGATTCTCACTCTGTTGCCCAGGCTGGAATGCAGTTGCACAATCTCAGCTTACTGCAACCTCCACCTCCCAAGTTCAAGAGATCCTCCCACCTCAGCCTCCCAAGTAGCTGGAACTACAGGCATGTGCTACCACGCCCAGCTAATTTGTGTATTTTTAGTAGAGCCAGGGTTTCATCATGTTAGCCAGGCTGGTCTTAAACTCCTGGCCTCAAGTGATTCGCCTGCCTCGGCCTTCCAAAGTGCTGGGATTACAGGCGTGAGCCACCATGCCCGGCCAACAAATGTTTTTTGAACAAATACATTTGCTTAACTATCCTCAGTGAACCTCTGGGCACCAACTTTATCATTTTCATCATGAGAAGGAGATTCACTGAGAAAAACAAAATATGCTTCCAATCCAAGGAAGCAGAAAAGGGCTGCTGCCAACTCCAAGTGGCTGGTCTTTTGTCTAAAAGAAAGTTACACAGACCTTTGCTGTTGGTTTCCATGATACTTTGCCATTTCTCACGTACAAGACTTCCATTTAATGCATACGTGTTTACATACAATGTAACCCCTGGGCACAATAACGTTGCCTTCTCTTTCAAATGGAATGGTTATGACAAAATGGAGAGGCAAGGCGTACCATTTTACTTTCCAGTTACAGTTGTACTATAGCACCAACACAGAGAAATATCAACCTTGTTCTCTTTCTGTCTGCAACTGGGAAAACATCAAAACATGTTTCTAGATTGTGGCTACAGACAAACAAACGTCTCCCTGGCTGGACCCGGAAGGCCCAGCGTCAGCCTGGAGTAGGTTTTACAGCCATGGTGGAAACCCTTGAAATGGGAGGTGCATGTGGAGACAACTGTTCCATGATGTCTGGAACAGCCAGCTGGGTGGGTGGGGATGGAGGGGGTCCCAGCACCCTGGGCTCAGACGGAGGGAGGGAGGCATGGTAGCCTTTGGATCTTTGCATGACTCTGGGATCTGGGTCCCCACTGTCGAATTGAGCATTTTATAGTATAGGTTATGGAGCTGTGGAAAGAAATGAAAGAATAAGAGAGCAAAGGAAGGAAAGGGTAAGAAAGGCTGGGCATGGTGGCTCACGCCTGTAATCCCAGCACTTTGGGAAGCTAAAGCAGGAGGATCATTTGAGCTCAGGAGTTTGAGGCTAGCCTGAGCAACATGGTGGAGACCCTCATCTCTACAAAAAAAATACAAAAACTAGCAGGGCGTGGTGGCGTGCTCCTGTGGTCCCAGCTCCTTGGAAGGGTGAGGTGGGAGGATGGCGTGAGCCCAGGAGGTCCAGGCTGCAGTGAGCTGTGATCATGCCACTGCACTCCAGCCTGGGTGACAGAACAAGACCTTGTCTCAAAAACAAAAAGAGAATGGCAAGAAGGAAACTGTATTTAATTAGCAGCTCCTACATGCCTAGCACTGTGCTGGGAGCATTGATATCATCTCATTTCATCCTGATGTCCGTTCTGGGAGATGGGCATTCCTATTTTGCAGATAAGGGAACTGAGGCCAGGGAGGGCCACACACACAGAAACGTGGCCTGTAGCACAGTTAGAATTCCATCCCGCTCTAAGTGGCTCCAATCTTAGCCCTTTTAGGCTACTCCCTGGAGCAGCAAGAGACAGGGGCAGGATTTCCCTTCTGCAGGGAAGGAGCGCCCTCCCTCTGGTGCCCAGGAGACTCAGTGCAGGGGAAGCCAGCTGCATCCGCGTGGCCTCTGCTCCTAGGGAAAGCACGTGCAAAGGCAGGGGAGGAAGTGGCAGTGCCCCCTGGTGGTGGGCGGACCACACACACCTCCTCAGCTCAGACCCATGCAGCAGCTTTAGGGGCTATCTCCTCTCTCCGGACACCTCTTTCTCTCGAAGGCTGCCCTAAATGTCCATTTTGATCAGATTTCAACCTCATCACAATGGAGGACTATGTCATTCACTCTGTACTCAACCAGGATTCTAGGGGTGGCCCAGCGGTCATAAGGCACAAAATGAGGCAGTGCTTGGCATGCGGTGGGTGTGGACATTCGCAGAATGAGGATCCAGAGCTCTTTCCTCTCAAAGGAATGGCCGTCACCTGCAGTAGGGCAGAGGCTCTCTGATCCCAAGTACATGTGTGCTGAAAGAGAGTTTCTGCGCTGCTCCCACATCTTTTTTTTTTTTTTTTTTTTTTGAGACAGAGTCTCTTGTTGCACAGGCTGGAGTGCAATGGCATGATCTTGGCTCACCGAAACCTCTGCCTCCTGGGTGCAAGCAATTCTCCTGCCTCAACCTCCCGAGTACCTGGGATTACAGGCATGCACCACCACGCCTGGCTAAATTTATATTTTTAGTAGAGATGAGGTTTCTCCATGTTGGTCAGGCTGGTCTCGAACCCCCGACCTCAGGTGATCTTTCCGTCTCGGCCTCACTAAGTGCTGGGATTACAGGCGTCAGCCACGGTGTCCGGCTGCTCCCACATCTTTAAAGAGGTGTGGCTCACCCACAGAAGCAGGCGGTGGTGGGGTGGGGTGGGTGGGTATCCCCTGGTGGGGAAATAAAAAACAAAGTTTGTGTATAATCGATGCACGATGTCATATTTTGGGTCAGATAAAAGATTTTCCGGTCTTCATACTACTAAAGAGCCTTTCTACAAGTTTACTTTTCAGTATAAGTGCTCAGTAATCAGAAAAGAATACAATTCTGAATAAGCCCCTGCTTTAAAACAGAATCTTGGGGCCGGGCACAGTGGCTCAGGCCTGTAACTCCAGCACTTTGGGAAGTCAAGGCAGGAGGATTGCTTCAGGTCAGGAGTTCAAGACATGCCTGGGCAACATGGTGAGACCCTATCTCTACAAAGAATTTAAAAAATTAGCCAGGCACAGTGACATGCATCTGTAGTCCCAGCACTTTGGGAGTCTGAGTCAGGAGGATCACTCGAGGCCAGGAGTTCGAGGCTGCAGTGAGTTAAGATCATGCCACCGTACTCCAGCCTGGGCAACGAAGCCAGACCCCGTCTCTAAGACAGACAAAACCAGAATCTTGTGCAGTCCTGCTTCCCCACAACAAAGAATGAATCCCAGTTTCAGAACACCTGTTCCAGCTCTGCAACTTCCTGGAAAATTTTCCCTTGTCTTTGTTTGCCTCAGTTTCTCCTATCTGTAAAATGGAGCCAGGCTATCTACCATTTGTGAAAAGATTCAAGGAAACTTAAGGCTCTTAAGCTTTCAAGTACCCTAGACTAGGAGTCCTCATCACCACTAGCTAATTTCACCTTCAAAGCACTCTAGCGTTAACCAGACCTGCCTAATTACATTGCAGGGGAATGGCGTGCGTTGGTTTTGCCTGAATATGACAGAAATTGGGGTGGTCATCTGTCAAAAAATGTTCCTGTGCCCGAGAGATAGATATATAAACTCTAAGTCCTATCTGATTATCAGTGAAGGTTTCGTGTGGTTTTTTAAGGTCTGAATACCGGGTGCATGATAAAAGAACAGTTCCTTTTTTGCAATATGCCAGCTGTCATGGGTTTCCAGGCAAGACATTATTTCTGATAAATAGATATGGACAATAGATAATGTCTATATTAATATTACTAAAAAGTGGTCCTCTCCTGCAGTTCACCCGAGACGAGGACGACCGTGTATAAAGAGGCAGCCTGCAGATGCCAGACAAGAGACTTTCTTCTTGTGACAGTTTGAGCTCCCTCACTGCAATTAACTTTTTCTCCCCCTCCCTCTCCTCCTTCATCTTATGCAATGCAGTTCAGAAAAAGGGGGCCTGTATTTTCCTCCTGCTGATGGAAGTTGATTAGCAGTCAGGTGGAGTGATGCTCAGGGGACAGCACAGCGGATTAATTAAATCACTTCTACTGGCTAAGTGGTGACACTTTGATTTATAGCAGAGCTCACTCAACCAGACAGCGGCTTTTCTTGCATACCGAAGGAAGAAGGGCCATACTGGCCAGTGGTTGGAGACTGGGGGCTTTGCAAACTTTAAACACAAGCATCGTAGTTATTAAAGCCAAAGCCCCCCACTGTGTTCCTCTCTTGGGGGTAGGGGGATCTGCAAGGGAGAGAAACTAGACAAAGCAGAGAGACTGAGCCAGGGGAGGCACAGGACTGTATCACGCCCTGCAGAAAAGTGAGCTTGAAGCAGTTCAGCACTGTTTCCCCCAGGTCTGTCTTTACTGAACCGTTCTTTGGCATCGAACTTTGGCTCACCCTGAAGAAATAGACCTATGGGAGTCCTATGGTATTGGCTCAGGAGTGCTGGTGACTGTTTCCATGACAGCACAGGGTCTTCTCAATTAGGAGCCCTCAGATCAAAATGCATGGATTAGCTGTGCCTCTGCTGGTATGTTTTATGTCACAAATGGCATACATTTTGTGGCTGATCCTATTTCAGTCTTTGCTTGGGCCGTTGAGAAGTGCAATCGAAGCCGGGCACAGTGGCTCACACCTGTAATCTCAGCACTTTGGGAGGTCAAGGCAGGCTGATCACCTGAGGTCAGGAGTTTGAGACCAGCCTGGCCAACATGGTGAAACCCCATCTCTACTAAAAATACAAAAAAATTAGGTGTGGTGGTGCACGCCTGTAATCCCAGCTACTCGGGAGGCTGAGGCAGGAGAATCGCTTGAACCCGGGAGGCAGAGGTTGCAGTGAGCTGAGATCGCATCACTGCACTCCAGCCTGGGTGACAGAGTGAGACTCCATCTCAAAAAAAAAAAAAAAAAAAAAAAAAGTTCAGTCGCACATGCAGCCCAAACTGTGGGCCTTCATACACTCTCCCGTGTATGAGCTCTTTATGGATTCCCTGTATAAGTCTCTCCCAACTCTTTCTTTACCTGGAACATTTTTGTTTATCTTGAAATGCTCTTTGAAGAGCTGCCTCCAACAACCTTAAGAATGAGGTCATATAACATAGCAGTCAAATCCCTAAACTTTAGAGCATACTTAGCAAGGTCTGCTTCTCTGATAACCTATATTGGATTAGGGAGCTTGTTATACAGATCCCGACTGGGCGCAGTGGCTCACGCCTATAATCCCAGCACTTTGGGAGGCAGAGGTGGGAAGATCACTTGAGGCCAGGAGTCTGAGACCAGCCTGGGCAACATAGCAAGACCCAGTCTCCACAAAAATAAAAAATACAGATTCCTGGGTCCCATTCCATACCTTCTGAATCAGAATAGGTCAGACACAGCCTTTCTTTTTAACAGAATCTTCTAGGCAATTCTGGAACACGCTCACATTGGAGAACCATAGTTTTAGGGTCAGACATCCCTAAAAGCAAATCTCAGCTCTACCAGTCAATAGCAGTTTACTTCAAGCAAGGATCATCTCTTTTTCTCGACCATAAAATGACACTGGTGAGAATTAAATTAGATGTCTGTAAGTAGATAAACATCTAACATGGCTGGCTGGCTACCTGTAGACTCAATAAATGGTAGACAACTCGAACGTCCAAAGATGGATGAATGAATCAGCAAAATGTGGTCCATATGTATATGGAATATTATTCAGCCTTAGAAAGGAAGGAGGTTTTGACACATGCTGCAACGTGGATGAATGTCCTTTGAGGACATGATACCAAGTGAAAGAAGTCAGACACAAAATGAGGGTCTCATTTAGATGAGGCCTGCCGTACGGTCAAAATCATAGAGACAGGAAGTAGAATGGTGGCTACCAGGAGCTGGAGGGAGTGGGAGATGAGGTTAGTGTTTAATGGGTGCTATAGAATTTCAGTTTGGGGGCTGGGCATGGTAGCTCAAGCCTTTAATCCCAGCACTTTGGGAGGCCGAAGCTGGTGGATCACTTGAGGCCAGGAGTTCAAGACCAGCCTGGCCAATATAGTGAAACTCTGTCTCTACTAAAAATAACAAAAATTAGCTGGGTGTGGTGTGCATGACTGTAATCTCAGCTACTTGGGAGGCTGAGACAGGAGAATCGCTTGAACCCAGGAGGCAAAGGTTGCAGTGAGCCGAGATTGCACCACTGCACTCCAGCCTGGGTGACAGAGTGAGACTCTGACACACACACACACACACACACACACACACACACACACACACAAAGAATTTCAGTTTGGGGTGGTGCAAAAGTTCTGGAGATAGATGGTGGTGATGGCTCCACAACAGTGTCTATGCACACGATGTCACTCAACTGCACACCACTTTTAGGTGTACACATTATCTGACATAGTCTTCTTGGGCATTGAAAATGGCAAATCTTGCCAGGTGCAGTGGCTCACACCTGTAATCCCAGCACTTTGGGAGGCCAAGGCATGAGGATTGCTTGAGCTCAGGAGTTTGAGAGCAGCCTGGGCAACAGAGGGGGACCCCATGTCTTAAAAAAGAATATATGAAAATACAAAAATTAACTGGGCATGGTGTTGCAGGCCTGTAGTCCCAGCTACTCTGGAGGCTGAGGTGAGGATCACTCGAGCCTTGAAGTCGAGGCTGCAGTGAGCTGAGATTGCAACACTGCACTCTAGCCTGGGTGACAGAGTGAAACCCTGTCAAAAAAGAAAGAAAGAACGAAAGAAAGAGAAAGAAGGAAGGAAAATTGCAAATCTTGTGTGTATTTTACCACAATCAAAAAGTAAAATAAATGATATTGTTACCACCACCGACAAACAAAAGTTATTTTTCAACTCCCAATTCCCCACCTTGCCCTTCCAGATCTTCTACAATCGATCTAGCAACAAAGCATCCAGTTGAGGTGCAGGAGGAAGGGGAATGGAGGAGAAATGGGAAAGAAATAATAGTCTCTAGCCCTCTCATTGTTTTTTCTTAACCCAGGAGTCCAAAAAGTCCCCAAGAAGCCACGGACCGCTTATCCCAACTGTGAAGGAAGCTGATGCGACATCAAATATTAAAAGGGTAGAGGAACCAGCATAGTTTTCCATATAAATGAAGCTACTTACATATATGAAGATTGCTTTTAAAATTCAAATATAATTATTTTTTAAAAGGCATCCTGCGAGCTCTGTCTCTCTCCCAGCACTGACACTTCTGGGCTGTTGTCATGTGCCAGTGAGGTGCCTGTTGGCAGACAGCCCAAAGCACTTTGTAACATGCCCTCCAGATCCTAAGTGAAAACTGATCAAAGAATTGGCACCAGCAAAGACAAGACTGAAATCAGCTCTAAAAGGGGTGGGGTTGGACTATTGTCCCTCTTTGTGGGAACAGCTGCTTAACGGGGCATTGGAGCGGCGTGATTATAATATGCATACGGACTGCTCTGTTAACAGAAGCCGGCTTAAAGTACTCCAGGGGCCTCCACCTTGTGTTTTGGCAAAGGGATCTTCGAGGATGCTGTGTCAAACCTTTTTGAAAATGTCTCCTTGACACGGAGGGTGAGGAACGGCGTCTGCGAATCTCATTACACAGGGTCCCACGCCTCCCTCTGCTGTTCTCCGGCTCCCGTTTCTTGGCTGCCGCCAGTGGGAGTCGCACGGGGGTCACCTGCCCCCACTTTTAATCAGGACGGGGAAAAATGCACCAAAGGAGTGCCGCGGGTTACCTGAGCAGACCCGGGAGCCCGTCTCCTGAGTCCTGGGGGAGGATCATTTATTTGTCTGCAGATCGGCAAGCGGGCAGGTTTGCAGAGTCCCTGGGGGCTAGTAGTTCTTATAAAGGAGAATGCACCACCAAGCAATTAGTTTCATTGTATTGTGCATGGCATGGCATCGCCCGCTCTGGAACGGAAGAGGAGAGGGGACATCCCGGCACTGGGAGTGGGGAGGGCTGAGAGGGACCCCATGGACACAGCTGACGCCCAGTTCCACAGGCCAGGGGAGGGAAGAGAACCGTGCAAGTGCTGGAGTCGTGGGGCTGGGATCTCCCACATCTGAATCTGACACGTTCCTCCCAGGGCACTGGAACTTAAGATGTGAGTTAGCATCCCCCTTCATCGGAGGTGGAAACTGGAGATCAGCAAGGTTAGGACAATTTCACCAAAGTGTCCTAGCTAGTAAGTGGCAGGGCTAGGACCACACTGCCCCCCTCCCCGCAACACCCTCATCTGTCCCACTCCAGGGCCTATGTGTTTTGCTAGTTGGTTTTGTTTTTACTTGCACCCCACCCAAAGGAAACGGATATGTTTCTTTTTCTGGGGGGGTAGTTGGCTGCTCCCCAGGCCCTGCCGAGTCCCTGTTCGGGATGGTTTCCCTGCCTCCGTCCTCAGCCCGTTGGCAGCTAAAATACCCCCTGGCCTCCATCTCCCAGTGTCTGTGGGTAGAAGCGAAGGGAGGGTGGGAGGAGGGGAACAGTTTTAAAATGAATATATGCATGTGTCTCTCCTGCTAATCACCGGAATGCATTTTCAGGAGAGGTGAGCGGAGGGATTAGCTGCAGGACTCCCATTAATGTTAACTTTATTTCAGTAATGAGGTGCCAAGGCATAGAACAATCACTGTGGCTAACACGGTGTAATCACAGTGATGAGATCCGCATGCTGCGAGGGGAGGGCGAGGGGAGGATCGTCAGGAGAGGGGAGCTGCTCGCTGGTGGGGACGGATGACACAGAAGAGGTGGGGGAGCAGGACGGGAGAGGAAGAGGGAGGAGGAGGCAGGTGACCCTTGGCAAGGGCCGAGTGGGTTAAATGAGGGCCCCTGATAAGGAGGAAATAATGGTAGCAACTCCTCGGTGCTCAGAGTGGATAGCCCGGGAGGAGGACTCCGCTCATTTAATTTAATCCTCATGGCGAAAGGGAGGGCAAGGTGTTATCTCCATTGTATAGATCAGCAAACTGAGTTTGAGAGATGTTAAGTAATTTGCCCGACGTCACAGAGCTGTTGGAAGAACCTCAATTGGAAGTAAGTTTCTCCTAATCACTAAACTTTTCGGGACTGCACCCTGACTACAGAGAGCAGAGATAGCAGGCAAGTGCCGAAAAGCTAAAACAGCAGGGCTGGCAGGAGGAAGACGCGGTTGTGCATGCCCAGCTCGCCTGGAACACCAATGCACGTGCCTGGGTCAGTAGGACTCAGCACTGAACCACAGCTGACCATTTGGGTGTCTTAGCCATGCTGAGAGAAGAGAAGAAAGGAAAGGCTGAAAAATTGCTACATAACCAGATTCCAGGTGCCATCTCTAGCCACAGAGGAAATCATCAATGCATCCACAAACAAAAGTTAGAATGTTCTCTGAATCTCCTGACCACCCTATCCTTCCGTTTGCAAATGCTTGCACCCAAGGGACAGTTAACTCCTAACAGAGGCTAGTGTTTCTCCAAGTGTGAGCTGCAGACACATCCGGGCACCTGTTAAAAACACTGCTTGCTGGGCTCTGCCCCAGACCTGTGCCCAAAGCATTTCCTTCTGTCTTTCTTTCTTTTTTTGGGGGGGTGGGGGGTGGTGGGGGCGGGACAGAGTCTCTCTCTGTTGCCCAGGCTGGAGGCTGGAGTGCAGTGGCTCGATCTCAGCTCACTGCAAGCTACGCCTCCCGGGTTCAAGTGATTCTCCTGCCTCAGCCTCCCGAGTACCTGGGATTATAGGCACACACCACGATGCCTGGCTAATATTTTATATTTTTAGTAGAAATGGGGTTTCCCCATTTTGGCCAGACTGGTCTTGAACCCCTGACCTCAAGTGATCTACCCGCCTCGGCTTCTCAAAGTGCTGGGATTACAGGCGTAAGAGACTGTGTCCAGCCCCAGAACATTTCTTAGAGCAGTTCCTGGATGAGGTTTCCCGGAGGTTTCCTGAAGTTTTCTCTGTATTTGTAAGAACTCGCAGAAAGCAGACATCTATAACCAGCAAAGCACATTCTGTAGGCCAGTCTTGCCCCAATTCCATGACCCCATCACCTCCCCTGGTTGTTCAAAAGTACGAAGTTCATGCCTTCAGCACAACACATTGAGCACCTACAATGTGCCAAGCTCTAGTTCAAGCCCTGGAGATAGAGCAAGAATCAAACCTAAGTCCCTGCTTTTGCAAAGCTTGCATTCCAGGGAGCAAGACAAGCAAACAACCAAACCGGGAGGATATCAGGATATCAGAGAGTGCCGTGGGGGAAACGAAAGCAGGAGGAATAGAGCAGTGGTTTTCCATCAGGGCGATGTTGCCCCCCAGGGAACATCTCGAAATGTCTAGAGATACTTTTGGTTGTCATAATCTGGGGAGGGAGGTGCTGGAATGTAGGGGCCAGGGGGGCTGCTAAACACCCTTCAACACACAGGGCAGCCCCTGCAACAAAGAATTATCCAGCCCTAAATGTCACTGGTGCCCAGGCTGATAACTCCTGGGCTAGGGAAGACAGAGGACTGCTGTTCAAGGCAGGGGTCAGGGAAGGCCTCCGGTGAGGGACACTTGAGCAAGGACCCAGAGCAGATGAAGGATGTCTGTGGGCGGAAGGTCTCAGGCAGAGGGGATGGGGTTGGAGGAGGCGCCCTCACTGCAGGTGGGAGCATGCACGCCTCGAGGGAGAGATCTGGGGGTTTCAGCCTAAGTGTGATGGAGCCTGGGGGTCCCAGCAGGGCCAGAGATGCTCTCACTTAAGCCTCCAAAGGGTTCCTTTGGCTGCTGCAAGGAGAACAGCCTAGAAGGAGCCGAGAGGAGCTGGGGACCAGGTGGGAGGATGCTGGGTCACCTAGGCAAGAAATGTAGGGGCTGGAAGGGGAAGAGGAGCCCCAGGGTGGTAAGGTGTGGTCTGGATCAGAATGTGTCATCCAGGACCGGGCGCAATGGCTCACGCCTGTAATCCCAGCACTTTGGGAGGCCAAGGCGGGCGAATCACTTGAGGTCAGGAGTTCGAGACCAGCCTGGCCAACATGGTGAAACCCTGTCTCTACTAAAAATACAAAAATTAGCTGGGCGTGGTGGCAGGTGCCTGTAATCCCAGCTGCTCAGGAGGCTGAGGCAGGAGAATCACTTGAACCCGGGAGGTGGAGGGAGCAGGGAGCCGAGATCATGCCACTGCATTCCAGCCTGGATGACAGAGCAAGACTCTGTCTCAAAAAAAAAAAAAAAGACTGTGCCATCCAGGCTGTAGCTTCTGGGATTTGCTGAGGGATTAGTTGAGGGTGTGAGACAGAAATCAAGAGTCACGTTGGAGCTGACTTTCCATGAGGTCCCTGCTCCAGGTGTGTCCTTGACAAAAGGGACTCCAAGCCCTGCTTCTAACCCTAAGCCAGTGGCTCTCAACTAGTGGCGATTGTGCCCCCCAGAGGACACTGGAGACTAGGCCATGTCTGGAGACATTCGGGGTTGTCATAGCTGGGGGTGCTGGCTCCTACCGGCATCTAGTGGGTGGAGAGGTCAGGGATGCTGCTGAACGTCCTGCAGTGCCCAGGACAGCCCCCACCACAGTCACCCAGCCCCGAATGTCACTAGTGCCAAGACTGAGGAATCCTGACCCCTGATTCCCCCTAAACCCTGCCACCTCCTCTCACATGGGGCCTGGCCCCACCAACTTAGCGGGGACTTTGTCAGAGGCCAGAGATTCCAAATCAATGCATCTCAGTGGCTAAGGTCCATATTAACTACATCTCACTTGCTTCTGACAGTGACACAGATCAGATGCTGCTGCTGTCGTGGCTGCCACCACAAGAAACAAGAGTGTTGGAGTGCAAATTCATTATCCAGCTGTTAAGAGCGACAGAGCATGCACACATCTCTCCCCGACCAGGGTATCTGAGAGCCAGCCCTGCTGTATGATTGAGTGGCTGCCAGCCTCCTCTTCTCTGTAACCTTGACACGCCAGAGCCGGGCCTCCGGTGCACAGGCTAAAAATCCTAAAGGCAACGGCGGCGGCAACAAATAGATGGGTTAATTTGTTTCATGCCCCCGTTGTCACCAGGCTCTCGCAGAATAAAACCACTACCACCACCACCACAACCTCCATTTGTGGGGTTTAATACCCCAGCTGCTGGGAATCAGATTCAGCCGGAGGAAGAAAATGTGACGTCGATGCAGAGATCCATTTATTCGGTGATGTTTGCCTAAAAACCGGTTTTTCATCTGCAGGTTATTCTTGCACGCTTGGACCTCAAGCAACACAATATCACATTTCCAGGTGGTATCTTTAAGGAAAGCTAATTAAGACTCTTGGCACTTGTAGCATGAAACATTTTACAATTTTCTTCAAAGCAATTTGCCAACATTAGCTAATTAAAACACCCAGCCTTCCATTGAGGGACAATGGGAAGAGCGTACAATTGTCATTTCTGAGCATCTGTTGTACGGATAGAAATCCAAATTCCTGTTGCTTCTACTTGGTCAATGTCCTTCTCTGAAGGTGGCCTTTCATGGTTTTTCTGCAACCTGCATTTAGGAGCATTTAGAAGAAGATTCCAGCTTTTCTAGCACTTAGCCTCTAAAATAAAGAACAACACAGGGAAAGGAGTTTGAGCAATTGAGGCTGGTCTGCTAAGCCAGGGGTTGGCAAACTATGGCCCAAGGGCTAAATCCGGCCCTTGACCTTTCTTTATAAATAAAGTTTTATTGGAATACAGCCATGCTCATTGGTTTACATATTGTTGCTGGCTACTCTCAAGCTAAAACAGCAGGGTTAAGTGACTGCTAGAGAAAGTATAAGGCCTAGAAAGCTGGAAATATTTTTACTGTCTGGCCCTTTATGAAAACAGTTTGCAGACCTCTGCATTCAGCGGTCTGTTGCATCTGCCTATGATTTTCCCGCTCTGCAGGCCAAACTACCCCATTCCCAGTTGTTGATTGGACAGCTCTTTTCCCATGGTGTCATTACTGTTATTAAGTGTCTAGGCCCCAAATGAAGGTCTCCAAAGAAGTGTCTCTGGTCAGTAGAAAGGATTTTTTTTTCTTTAGATAGAGATAGGGCCTCTCTATGTTAACCAGGCTTATCATGAACTCCTGGCCTCAAGCAATCCTCCCATCTCGGCCTCCCGAAGTGCTGGGATTACAGGCATGAGCCACCATGCCCGGCCCATTAGAAAGGTTATTCAAGGAAAGGGAATTTGAATTTAATCTCTCAGTATAGAAGATAATTTGACAATGTCAAAACCCAATAGAGGCCGGGCACAGTGGCTCACACCTGTAATCCCAGCACTTTGGGAGGCTGAGGCGGGTGGATCACCTGACGTCAGGAGTTCGAGACCAGCCTGGCCAACATGGTGAAACCCCGTCTCTACTAAAAATATAAGAGTTAGCCAGGCGTGGTGACACATGTCTGTAATCCCAGCTACTTGGGAGGCTGAGGCAGGAAAATCACTTGAACCTAGGAGGCAGAGGTTACAGTGAGCCAAGATCGCACCACTGCACTCCAGCCTGGCAACAGAGTGAGACTCCGTCTCAAAACAAAACCCAATAGAATCTTTCTCCCATTTTACTCCGTTTTCCTAAGGATTGCAAGGTCAGCCTTCTGCTGCAGTTCGTCCAAAACATTTCCCCTTCTCCAGCCGCCACCACCCCGTTTGGAGATTCCGTCTTGGGGAATTCGTTCCCCTTTTTTGAGCCCTGCCTTCTGGATAGTTCGAGGACCCTTCAGTTCTCCATGGATGGAGCTCATGGTCACCTGGATGCCTGCGACTGGGGAATGAGAGGCCAGGGATCAGGGGTGGGGATGTAATTAATTTCATCTGGGTCCTGGGGTGTCTGAAGGCAGGACCAATGTGACTTTTACCTTCAAGGTTGGCGGAGACATTTCTAGATACCCCTTACCTTCTCCCCCATCTGCCTTAGCACATCCTTATCTGAAGGCAAACCTTTATCTGCTGCATTGTTTATGTGAAGTAGCTTGAAGAATCCTCATTCATCCAGGAGAAACTCCTTTCAAAGGGTGCAGGAAAAACCCTGCAGGTGGTACACCCCCAGAGACACCCCCGCAATAAGGCCACTCTGCAAATCGGGGCCTTCAAGAATGAGTTGGTGAAGGCAGGGGTGGGGATAACCAGACAGAGATGGGGAGACACCCTCCCTACAGCCATAGCAGCCACTGCCATCACGGAATTAGTTCCAGGCTAGTGTGCGTGTCCCACTGACTCATGAATGGCCATGTGCTGGATTAGGATCTTGCAGTGCAGGACAAAATAGGCTTGCGTGGAATCTAACTTACAGAGGACATCTAAATAGGGATTTTAGCTTAGTTCAAATCCCGCTATGTTTTTGGGCTCACTCAGCCACATTGCCCACTAGAAGATTCTGAGAGCAAAAGGACTCAGTAGAAAGCATTTTTGCTAGTCTGAGGGTTACCAAATCATAGCTTCTTGGTTTAGAAGAGAGACTGAAACAAATTTCTGTTGTACACAGTGTGGGCAAAAAACTTTACAGATATTATCTTTTTTTTTTCTTTTTTTTTTTTTTTGATACAGAGTCTCGCTCTCTTGCCCAGACTGGAGTGCAGTGGCATGATCTCGGCTTACTGCAACCTCTGCTTCCCATGTTCAAGCGATTCTCACACCTCAGCCTCCCAAGTAGCTGAGACTACAGGCGTGCACCAACACGCCCAGCTGATTTTTTTGTATTTTTAGGAGAGACAGGGTTTTGTCATGTTGGCCAGGCTGGTCTCAAACGCCTGACCTCAAGTGATCTGCCTGCCTCGGCCTCCCAAAGTTACTGGGAATACAGATGTGAGCCACCACACCCAGCCTACATATGTTATCTTTTTAAATCCCCCCTAAAAACCTGTGGGGGAGGGTATTACGATGCATCTTGGCAATTTTACAAATAAAAATTTCCAGCTTCAGAAGGGTTCAGAATTGGTGTAAAATTATGCCACGTGTAAGGGGCAGAGTTGGATGGAAGCCCAGGTCTCTCTGGTCAAGCCCACTCAGCTCTCTGTGCTGGGTTCCATTCTCCCATGCCACACATACAAGTGTATTCTTAGTATGTTTCTTTCCTTTGCTTTTTTTGTTGAAGAGCTGGGGTCTCACTATGCTGCCCAGACTGGTCTCAAACTCCTGGGCTCAAGTGATCCTCCCACATCAGCCTCCCAAAGTGCTGGGATTACAGGCATGAGCCACCGCACCTGGCCATCTTCGTATATTTCTTAGTATATTCAGAGTTGCACAGCCATTCTCACAATCAATTCTAGAATATTTTCATTACCTCCCTGAAAGAAATCCCATATCAATTAGCCGTCACTCCCCATTTCCCCCAGTCCCTTCAGCCCCAAGCAACCACTAATCTACTTTCTGTCTCTACAGATGTGCCTATATTCTGATTTGCCATTTCACGTTAAGTGGAATCATAGATGATGTGGCCTTTGTGACTAGCTTCTTGTTTAGGATTTAGCATCAGGCTGTCGAGTTTCATCCATGTTGTAGCATGGATCAGCACTTCCTTCCTTTTTGTGGCTGAGTAATATTCCACTGTTTCGGTAGACCACATTTTGTTTATGGCTGAATAATATTCCACTGCATGGGTAGACCACATTTTGTTTAAATATTCCTCTGCTGATGAACATTTGGGCTATTTCTACCTTGTGGCTACTGGAATAGTGCTGTTGTAAATATTTGTGTACACATTTTTCCATACATTTTAGAAAATCACATTTTTGTGCCTTTTGTTAAAGACTGAAAGAAAAGTTGTAAACACATGCTCTCATTGAACAGTGTTACAAATATTTATTGAAACGACTGAGGCATTTAGGGCAGGATAAAGCAGCTGGGTATGGTAAAAAGAAAAGTGAGTCAAAAGTCAAGGCCGGGCATGGTGGCTCACGCCTGTAATCCCAGCATTTTGGGAGGCCGAGGCAGGGGGATTGTTTAAGTCCAGGAGTTCAAGACCAGCCTGGCCAACATAGCAAAATCCTGTCTCTGCTAAAAATACAAATATTAGCTGGGCATGGTGGTTGCCTGTAGTCCCAGCTACTTGGGGGGCTGAGGCAGGAGGATCACTTGAACCTTGGGAGGTTGAGGCTGCAGTGAGCCGTGATCGCACCACTGCACTCCAGCCTGGGTGAAGGAATGAGACCCTGTCTCAAAAAAAAAACAAAAAAGTCAACATACAGAATGATTGATCTTTTTGATTCATTCACTAAATACTTATTAAAATATCTCCTGAGCATAAGATGGTATCGTGGGTACTGATGATTTCACTCCCTAGCTAGTCTATCATTCCATCATCATTATTATTATTATTATTATTATTATTATTATTATTATTTTGAGATGAAGATTCACTCTTTTCACCCAGGCTGGACTGCAGTGGCATAATCTCTGCTCACTGCAACCTCCACCTCCCAGGTTCAAGCGATTCTCCTGCCTCAACCTCCCGAGTAGCTGGGATTACATGTGCATGCCACCAGGCCTGGCTAATTTTTGTATTTTTAGTAGACACAAGGTTTCCCATGTTGGCCAGGCTGGTCTCCAACTCCTGATCTCAAGTGATCCGCCCGCCTTGGCCTCTCAAAGTGCTGGGATTACAGGTGTGAGCCACTGCACCTGGCCTATCATTCCTTGAAAAATACAAAGTTGCTGCTGTTCTAGAAAACAATCAAAGGTCAATCATGTGTCTTTTCAGGGCCTCGTCTTCTCATCAGCAAGCAGGGACAGTGCATCGACCCAGAGGCCTGGGAGAGGCAGGAATAATGATGCGCCAGAGAGAATTCTGGATTCGGGAGAATCAGAGACTTAACAAATATAATGCTGACAATATGACCATTATGATACAAGAAACTATTTGTATCCATTGTCCTTTCCTCGCCTGAAATAACCTATTGCTTCCTACTCAGTGATGACATTTTTCAGGCACCAAGAGTTGCCCATGGAACAAGAAGTACATAAACTTCCTTGCTTTGTAGAAAACAGATTCCGTTTTATAAGTGATTTAATATTTAGACACTACCTCCAAAGGTTGGGAAGGCCCTTACAAAGCAACAGGAGTCGGCCAGAATGAAAAGAATCAGCCAATGGCTGGGAGGCGGAGGCTGCAGTGAGCCGAGATCGCACCACTGCACTCCAGCCTGGGCGACAAAAGTGAGACTCCATCTCAAAAAAATAAAAATAAAAATAAATAAAGGAATGATAGACTTGCCAATCTGCCTTGGAGAAGCAACAGACGGCTAAATCGTAGGGTTCCTGGCATTGCATTTGCCCACATTTGCCAGCAGATGGCGACGTGATCCTGCAATGTTGCATTAGTGCAACCCCGGGCAATGAAAGGTCAGGGACAGGGCACCTGAAGCTGGCTACTTGGAGACTTGTGAACCTCATCTATTGCTTTGCAGAGGTCCGAACACCACTAAACACATTTGGGAGGGAGGAACAGAGGAAGGTCGACCAATGACGTGTTTAAAACAGCTGCAAGGATCGGATGAAATTTGCAATTGGCTTGAGCTTGAACTCCAGATAATCTCCAGAATAAAGACATGGGGGTGGGAGTTAAAACAAAGAACTTGATGCAAATTAGGGTCAAACAATGATCCCCTTATGGCACATCCATTCCAAGGAATATCTTCAGTCATTAAAAAACCAAGTGGTAGTCTGAGCACGGTGGCTCATGCCTGTAATCCCAGTGCTTTGAGAGGCTGAGGCAGGCAGATCACTTGAGGCTGATTCAAAACCAGCCTGGCCAACATGGCAAAACCCCATCTTTACTAAAAATACAAAAATTAGCCGGGCATGGTGGCGTGCGCCTGTAATCCCAGCTACTCGGGAGGCTGAGGCAGGAGAATCTCTTGAACCTCAGAGGCAGAGGTTGCAGTGAGCTGAGACCACACCACTGCACTCCAGCCTGGGTGACCCAGTGAGACTCTGTCTCAAAAAAAGAAAAAAAGAAAAAAAAATTAGACAAATTGAACTTCATCAAAATTAAACTTCTATGCTTCCAAGAACGCCACCAAAAAAGTGAAAAAAACCAACCACGGAAAGGGAGGAAATATTTGCAAATCTGATCTAGAATATATAAAGAATTCTAACAACTCAAAAATGAAAAGACATAAAAGCTAATTTTAAAATGGGCAAAGGATTTAGATACATCTCTCTCCAGAGAAGATACACAAATGGCCAATAAGCACATGAAAAGATGTTCAACATCATCAGCCATCAGAGATGTGCAAGTCAAAACCATCCTGCGATAGACCCCACTTCACATCCACTAGGATGGCTATAATTTTAAAAAGCAGACAATGACAAGTGTTGGCAAGGATGTGATGAGAAATTGGAATCCTTGTACATTGTGGGTGGAAATGCAAAATGGTATAGCTGCTTTGGCAAACAGTCTAGTAGTTCCTCAAAAGGGGAAACACTGATCAAATTTGACCCAGCAATTCCACTCTTTCATATCCCAAGAAAACTAAAAACATATGTCCACGAAAAACTTGGACATGAATTTTAAAGCAGCATAATTGGCCAGGTGCAGTGGCTCACGCTTGTAATTCTAGCACTTTGGGAGGCCAAGGCGGGCAGATCACTTGAGGTCAGGAGTTCAAGACCAGCCTGGCCAACATGGCGAAACCCTGTCTTTACTAAAAAAAAAAAATACAAAAATTAGCCAGGCATGGTGGCACATGCCTGTAATCCCACTATTTGGGAGGCTGAAGCAGGAGATAACTTGAACCCAGGAGGCAGAGGTGGCAGTGAGCCAAGATCACACCACTGCACTCCAGCCTGGGCAACAGAGCGAGACTGTCTCAAAAAAAAAAAAAAAAAAAAAGAAAGAAAGAAAAGAAAAGAAAAAAAATCATTATTCATGAGAACCAAAAGCGGAAACAATCCAGATGTCCATCAACAGATGAGTATTTTAACAAAATGTGGTATAGCCACACAATGGAATACTATTCGGTCATACAAAGGGATGGAGTACTGGTCCATGCTACAACATGATTGAACCTTGAAAACAGCATTTTAAATGAAGGAAGCCAGACACAAAAGACTCTACTAAAAAGACCCTGTCTCCACTAAAAATACAAAAATTAGCCGGGCATGGTGGCATGTGCCTGTAGTCCCAGCTACTCGGGAGGTTGAGGCAGGAGAATCACCCAAACCCGGGAGGTGGAGGTTGCAGTGAGCCGAGATTGTGCCACTACACTCCAGCCTGGCTGACAAGAGCGAAACTCCATCTCAATCAATCAATCAATCAATAAAATTGATAGTGGTAATGGATGCACAACTCTGTGAATAAAGTCATTGACTTGTATACTTCAAATGGGTGAATTGTAAGTAAATTATATCTCAATAAAGCTGTTACCAAAAAATCAAATGCTAGACTATTTAACATGGAAAACCATTCCCATTACATTGTTAGGTGAAAAAAGGGAGAGAGAGAGAATGGGGCCCCAGGGCTGCTGGGTTCCATAGCTCCCTGTGAATGATGGCCCTTGGAGATGCAGAATGAAATGTGGGATTTCACCCCTCTCCATGATCCATGCATGCGTGGTGGAAATTGACTCTGGCTGCCCAACTCCACAGTGGCGTGCAACTCACTTTCCAACTCATCCTTCAAAGCCCTTTAAGGGATATTTGGTTACAACATGGTAAAATATAATGGGATCCCAATTTTTGTTTCTATTAAATATATAAGCACATGTGTGCATGAAAATAGACACACATCAAAGGATAACAGTGGTTGTCTACAGGTAGAAGGGTTATGGAGTTTTTATTTTCTCCTTCATATTTGTATTGCTCTAATTTTCTGTAATGCATTGTATTAATTTGCAATTAGAAAAATATATATATGTATTTTAAAATGTGTCTATAACCCCGACACTTTGGGAGGCCAAGGTGGGCAGATTGCTAGAGTCTAGGAGTTCAAGACCACTTTGAGCAACATGGCAAAACCCCGTCTCTACAAAAATACAAAAAATTAGCCAGGCATGGTGGTGTGCACTTGTAGTCCCAGATACTCCGGAGGCTGAGGTGGGAGGATCACTTGAGCCTGGGAGGTTGAGGCTGCAGTGAACCGTGATCACACCAGTGTACTCCAGCCTGAGTGACAGAGCAAGACCCTGTCTCAAAAAAAAAAAAAAATTAAAAGATAAAAATAAAAACATATTGTTTTATTCTGTAAGTCTTCTCTGCCTGCCTCACTCACATAGTAACACTCCTTTTATCCTCACATTTATAACCCTATATAACAGGTAGTGGCATAATTGCTTATCTTCTCCAACAGACATCTGAAGACAGATATCATTCCTAATTTATCATTCCATCCAAAACCCAGAAATGCCTGCCTTTGATATGCCTGGTGAACATAGTACACATTACCAAATACTAAGCAGTATCTTCTGTGTGAAGCCTACATTAAAATTTTATTCGAGACTTTGTACCCTTTGAGGAGACAGTAATACAATCCCTTCAATGCTTTATATTATCATGAAGGATTATTTCCCTTTTTGCCCTTGCTGCCAGGAAGCTTACTTGCATCAACTGTGTTGCTGGCTTACAGTTGCACATCTGATTCTAACTTTCTTCCTTGAGTCTAATATGTAGCATTTCCTCAACTTCTTTTTGAAAATAAACCAGCTACAATCAGTGTAGCTCTATGCATAAGGTAGGAATAAATAAATAAATAGTGGCTACTCTGTTGAGGATAAAATATTTTCTTTGGAAATCCACAGTGGTATTTTATCTTAAGAGGGATGGTAGCATCAACATCTAAGGGTGCTCAGGCACAATGTGTCCAGAACCAGAGGCTTGGAGCAACTCAGTTTTAAGCCCCGGAAGGGATGAAGCATCTTCCAGTTCTGTATACTCCCCAAGTACCTACACAGAGCTGGGCGAAGAGTAAGCACCCTTTAAATACCTGCTGCGTGAATACTCAGGGCTCAAAATTCCGTATCCTTGCCATGCAAGGGGTCACAAAGTTTAACCCAGGGTTTCTCAGCCTTAGCACTTCTGACACTCGGGCCAGTGAGTTCTTTGTTGTGGGCTGGTTGTCCTGGGTGTTGTGGGATGTTGAACAACATCCTTGGCCTCTACCCACCAGATGCCAGTAGCACCCCTGCACATAAATTTTTTGACAATCAAAAATGTCTTCAAACATTGCCAAATATCCCCTGGGGGCAAAATCTCCCTCTGGTTAAACAGCATGGGTTTTTGCCAGGTGTGGTGGCATGGGCCTGTAGTCCCGGCTACTTGGGAGGCTGAGGTGGGAGGATCACCTGAGATCAGGGATTGGAGACCAGCCTGGGCAACACAGCAAGACCCCATCTCTAAAAAAAATTAAAAATTAAAAATTAGTCAAGCATGGTGGCTCATGCCTGTAGTCCCAGCTACTCAGGTGGCTAAGATGGGAGGATCACTTGAGCCCAGGAGTTCGAGGCTGCAGTGAGCAGTGATTGTGCCACTGCACTCCAGCCTGGGCCACAAAGCAAAACTTTGTCTCAAAACAAACAAACAAAAACAACAACAAAATGTCTTCAAACATTGCTTGAAGTGGGTGGTGTAAAATCTCCCACTGATTAAACAGCACTGGTTTCAAGCAACACCTTCCAGGTCCTAGAAGCCACCAACTACAATTCTAGAATACCAGGGCTGGAAGGACCCCATGCATTATTCTGTTTACATCCTTTCACAGACAGGCCAATGGGCCCAGAAATAAGAGACTGAGGCACAGCCCCTGCCCACAGGAAACAACAAAGGGTGATCAAAACGTGCCAAGGCAACGCGCTGCCCTGGCCCTGCTTGCACGCAGATTGGAGTTGCAGGTGGCTCCTCCATGTCATGGTGTAAACTTGTGCTAAAATTAACCTGAGCATCTGAGATTTCCTCTATAAAATGACAAAAAAGAACGCCTGGCTGGGCGCGGTGGTTCACGCCCTGTAATCCCAGCACTTTGGGAGGCCAAGGTGGGCAGATCACCTGAGGTCAGGACTTCGAGACCAGCCGGCCAACATGATGAAACCCCATCTCTACTAAAAATACAAAAATTAGCCAGGCATAGTGGCATGCACCTGTAGTCCCAGCTACTTGGGAGGCTGAAACAGGAGAATCGCTTGAACCCGGGAGGCAGAGGTTGCAGTGAGCAGAGATCGCGCCACCGCACTCCAGCCTGGGTGACAGGACTCCATTCCAAGAGAAAAAAGAAAAGGAATGCCTGGCTGGGTGCAGTGGCTCACGCCTATAATAATCCCACCGTTTTGGGAGGCTGAGGCAGGCAGATCACTTGAGCCCAGGAGTTCAAGACCAGCCTGAGCAACATATCGAGATCCCCATCTCTACTAAACATGTTTAAAAAATAACTGGGTGTAATGATGTGTGCCTGCAGTCCCAGCTACTCAGGAGGCTGAGGTGGGAGGATCACTTGAGCCTGGGAGGTTGAGGCTGCAGTGAACCAAGATCGCGCCACTGCACTCCAGCCTGGGTAACAGAGTGAGACCCTGTCTTGCTCTCTCTCTCTCTCTCTCTCTCACACACACACACACACACACACACACAAAAGAAGAATGCTGGTCTCCGAAGATGGGGATGGGACGCTGCACGTGCAGAGTGGCACATGGCAAGTGCTTCATAAATGTTTTTCTTTGTCTGAGTATGAATGGTTAAGAGGCCTATCCCACTTTTCGTGTTGGCGGAGGGTGCAGGAGGAAGAAGGGGGTAGCTGTGGGTATTTATTTAAGCCTTGGGTCTTCTCTGCACCAGCAGCATGCCCAGTTCCCTCTTCTGCAAGGGCTACTTTCCTGAGTCCCTGTTTACAAAATCACCCGGACCCGGGAAAGAGTCCTGATCTGTCATCCCCACCAGATGGTTCTCATCTATAGAAACAGCTTCATTGTTTTCAGGAGAGAGAGCTCCACGCAGGCACGGGGCCCATCATCTCTAGACAAGGATCACATTGAGGACAGAAAACCTATGGCATTGGTGCCACCAAGTGGCACAGAAAGCAATTGTCGGTGTCTGTGTCACCCGCGCTGCCTTGCTCTCCACTTTCCATCTCTCCATCTTCTCCTCCTTCCCTTGAAATCGCACCGCAAGTGTCATTTGACTACACTGCCATCCTTCGAGGTCTGAAAGGGCTGCAGTGAGAAGAAAGGGCTTTACGATCACATGTGACTCGGCTCTGTAGTTCCTCCCCGTGCTAAATCAGGTCAATGAGCTGATTTGTGTCAAATAAATTAGCCCAGCCGGCTGCTAAGCTGCTCCAAGCCTATCTGTCTTGGGCTTCCAGGTTGGCATTTAGCAGGCTGCAGGCACAGCCCAGGCAGGTATGGATGCCACGGACGGAGCTCGAGGAGCACGCCCTGAAGTGCTGCCCAGATGCAAACCTCCCGGGAGAAACTGAGTCCAGCACGTGCCTAGGGAAGAGAGCACAGTGGATTCCAGCTCCCGACATCCTGCTGCAGATGCCACGGAGCATTTAGGAACATCTTTAGAAACTGAAGTCCTTTGTACCCTCGAAAACCACCATGTAGACCAGCAGCTTGACAGGGCGGAGCTGGTGCTGGGGGAAATGTGGACTGCCTCGAGCTCAAATAATCTTACAACACCAGGTAGCCAGTAAGACGGTCCACAGATCCTCCCCCAGCCTTTTTATATTTTACATTTCTGCATTTAGCAATTCACTAAAATAAATGACAGGCTCAGGAGATCTGGAGTGCAGTTTTCCCGATCTCTGCTCTCTCAGGAAAGTCGGAGTCACGCCGAGAGACGCCCTGCCGTGACAGGTTTCTTCAGCATCCCTAATGCAGGTCAACTCCGGCCGCGGCAAATGCCTATAATTTATTTGTGCAGAACAAAAAGACTTCCTTCCCCACTGCATAAAATCAGACAAGGAAAAAGCAGGCAAAGCTAAACTCCTGTGCAATTATGAAAGGGTTTTAACCTCTAACTGGGCTTCAATCTTCCAGGCAGGATGATAGAAGTGGAAAGTGCGCTTGCCTGCTCTGCAAATGAATTCGCTATCATTGGATTAAATCAATCTAACAGGAGCTAATTATTTTAAAATAATATGGACAGCAGGGTCCTACCTTTATTTACATACAAATACAAAATCCACGTTTATATACAAAATACAGGCAAAACGCTCCAGCGGAACTTTAATTAGTGGTTATCTCTAGGGGCTGGGAATCTAATTTGGCACAATTTAATTTCTTTGTAAGTTCGTACATTTTAAGGTTTCTGCCTGGTAATCACAAAAGCAGAGAAAGGAAAACCTTTTACTGAGCTGAGCAATGCCTGTAGAAGCCCTGCTTAGTAGGAGTTCCAAGATGCTCTGTGTATCTCAGGTGAAGCACACCTAAATAATTTAGCACTGCATTAAGGCTCAGAAACGTAGTGCCGTTGTGTGCTTCTCTGCCAAAAGACAGCTATTTTTATGACAGAAAACACAGCAGCTGTTTTCACAGGTGCAGGGCAGCAGTACATGGGAAGTTGGTCCCAGCAGAGAAGGATATGGTGTCTCTTTAAACCTGGAGGAGGAAGAGGCAGAAAATGGTGAGCCCCAGTTGAAATCTGCAAGAGAGAAGGAGGAAGCCCTGGTTTGGAGAAAAACGGGCTCCAGATGGCTGGGCTACATTTGTCCTGTGAAAATCAAAAGCCTGGGACCCAGCCGCTGGGATACGAGGGCTCTGGTCTTGCTTTAACAGCCAGGGGGACTTTTGGCTTGTTACAAAAATTGGAATTTGGATCTGCAAGATACGCTAGCCATCACCCTTAATTGACAAATGAGGAAACCAAAGCCGGAGAGGGTAATTTACTCAACGTCATTAAGGTCAGTGCTCTTGTCAATAAAATTAGGATATTGCTCACATACTTCATACTGCTTTTGTTACACACACACACAGACATGCGCGCGCACACAGAGCCAATGTATGGAAACATCCCTGAGAATATATAATGTCATCACATTTGCTATTCAAATTAGCATCAACTGGTCAAATATTTATTCAGGTAGTAACTTACTCAACATTTCTATCTTGACATCCCCCCGTACAACTTAATACAATGCCCCAATCCCCATAGGACAGGACAACACTCTCTCTCGCTCTTGCTCTCTCTCTTCCTTAAGAATAGTGAGATGTGGCCAGGCGCGGTGGCTCACGCCTGTAATCCCAGCACTTTGGGAGGCCGAGGTGGGCGGATCACGAGGTCAGGAGATCGAGACCATCCTGGCTACTAACACGGTGAAACCCCGTCTCTACTAAAAATACAAAAAATTAGCTGGGCACGGTGGCGGGCGCCTGTAGTCCCAGCTACTCGGGAGGCTGAGGCAGAATGGCGTGAACCCGGGAGGCAGAGCTTGCAGCGAGCCCAGATCGTGCCACTGCACTCCAGCCTGGGCGATGGAACGAGAATCCGTTTCAAAAAAAAAAAAAGAATAGTGAGATGTGACCAACATAGCCTGGAACCTTAAATTACTGATAATGGTGATTTCTCATTTAGACAACACTTTTTTCCCCTCCCCAGACAGGGTCTCACTCTGTGGCCCAGGTTGGAGCACACTGGCGCAATGACGGCTCACTGCAGCCTTGACCTCCTGGACTCAAGCCATCCTCCCGCCTCAGCCTCCTGAGTAGCTGGGACTACAGGTGTGCACTACCATGCCTGGCTCCTTTTTTTTATTTTTTGTAGAGACAGGGTCTCCCTATGTTGCTCAGGCTGGTCTCGAATTCTGGGCTCAAGCAATCCTCTCACCTTGGCCTCCCAAAGTGCTGGGATTACAGGTGTGAGCCACCACACCCGGCTGCCAACACCACTTTCGATTTTGGGATAATCTGGGTGCACAGTGATCAGAAGCTTACCTACCCCACGTTGCATAAAAAAAAGTATGAATTTAAAAATTCCAAGAGTAAACTACCCTATGAAAACCTCTGGCAGTGCTGATAAAAACACATTTCTGGTAGTGATATGTCTTGGTCCCTCTGGTCTCACAGAATGTGTAGTCCTGAGAAAAAATAAACCTGGACTCTTGGTAAAATATTTGAATAATTAACTGCTTTGCTCATTGGTTGTAACTGGCAAGTCATTCTCTTTACTACAATATTAAAGTCTGCACTTTCGTTTTACAGACAGTCCTACGGTTCAACTCCAACATCAGGGACTAACTGAGTCGTACACAGGAAGATCACTGAGTAGGTTCTGTGGAGACGCAGTCGGCCCATATGCACGTCACCACTCGGCTCCCAGCTCAGGTGCAGACCAACGGCGACCACTTGCTCCACTTTGCTCTGTGACAACAGACCAGGTAAGGCATGTTGCAGATACATGCTGAATATAGGGATGACTGTACACAAAACTGCACTCATGCTGTGATAACACGCAAAAGGTCACACGCTGGAAGAGCCTCGCCCAACAAACGATAGACTAACAGGCCAGAGGCGGGGAAAGCTTCTCGGAGTCCCACTATCTTCTTTGTTTTTATTGCTCCTACTTACTTATGTGATACCTTTTTAGTAGAATGACTAGTTTTCTAAACAGAACCTGTAATGACAGGCCCACATTTCTTCCTCAACTCCCACCTCCAAAGCCACTCCATTCAAAGAACTGCTGGTGAGGTGCTGGGGAGTCAATCCGTCGTAGAGGGGAGGCGTTCTACCCCTCCAGATCCTTCTGCAGACAGGAGGGTGTCTGCATTTGGCGGAGTCCAAGAGTGCGGTGAGGACACAGTGGCAAAGGAATAATGCCATTCCTTGAGGCAGCGCTGGGCTAGTAGAGACCTGTGAGGAAGTAACGTGTCCTGTGGGGATTTCAGGGTAATTTAATCAGCAGCACTTCAGCAGGGTAGAAAGCAAGGGCAGGGAAATAATGAAGTCAGCACTCAGCTACCAGGAGCTCCTCTGTTCAACCTAACGGGGAGATATGACCCCAGAGCAGGGCTTCCCTCCCTCCACCCAGCTCCCACTTCCAGCCAGGTAATTCTGTGTCGTGGGGGCTGTTGGGCACCATCCCTGGCCTCCCTCCACGAGTGCCCACAGTACCGCCCTCCTCCCCAGCTGTGACAAAAATGTCTCCAGACATTGCCAAATGTTCCCTGGGGGGCAAAATTGCCCCTGGTTGAGCACCACTGCCCTAGATGAACTGGAAAAGTTGGTTTGTGAATATGTGAGCTTAGTTGTTTCTAACACAGGGCTGAAAAACAAGAGAAGGGGACAAAGGCTGCTTTCATTTAAAAATGTACTGTAGTAATCAGTAAGAAAAAGAAACAACATTGGCTAAGTCACGAATAGGCATTTCACCATATGTACATGATAAATGGCCAATCAAAATAAGGAATGGGGCTCATTCTGCTGGAAATTAAATACATTCAAACAAGAACAGAGATCCATTAGCAAAATGTTTAAAAATAATATCACAGGGTTACCAGGGGTATGACAAAAATGGACACTCCCATACACACTAGGTGAATATATTGGTGAAAATAGTTCAGATAAACATACAACCATGTATGTAAAAGTATTTATCATCAATGCATTATTTGTAGTAGCAAAAACAACAAGCAGCCTTGGAAACCAGTTAATGTCCTCAGCAGGGAATTAATAATATTATTGTATATTCATGAAATTGACACCATGTGGCCACACACATGCATTACACAGGCCTCTATGTAACACAGGATATTCATTAGAGAATTGTTTTTCAAGAGGACAAAGTGCTTTCATTTTTGCCTAGAAAATGGGCGAAGACAAAAATGCGCTTATCTCTAGGTTGTGTGATTTTAGGTTATCCTAAGTTTCATCCTTACGTGCTCCTGAATTATCTGAAATATCGTATCTTTAAAAACAGTAACAACAATAGTAACAAGAGCTCTGTAATTCCTACCCTTCCAACCTCAGGAGCCCACCCACCCCTATCCGAGCCGACCCCTGACTGCCCCTGCCATTGCTCCCCGCTGAGTTGCAGACATTGACTTCTTGCCAAACCTCAGGCCTTGCTCATGTCGACACCTCACAGTGACCCTGAGAGGCAGATGCTGTGACCCCATTTCACAGATGAAGGGCCTGAGCCACAGAGGAGGAAGACTGCCTCAGCCACGCCGCTAGTAAGTGGTAGTTCCCAACTCTAGAGTCCCAAAAGAATTCTGTCCTACCTATGAAAAGTATATCCAATAAGCAGTACCTCCCTGTGTTTACAACTTATCTGCTGATCCCAAGGATGGGAAAAGCTGCACTCAGAAACTTGCAAATTGTGCAACTGTTCCCCACGATTCCCTTGGGGCCAACGCCAACTGAGGCATCTCCAGGAGGCCCCAGTTGGGCTTGGGGACATGCTGAGAGGTGACAGCACTGCTCTCAAGTCATATCCTCTGCTTCTGCAAAAGCTGTGGAGCTCACCCATCAATAGCAGCTCCACGCCGGGCGCAGTGGCTCACGCCTGTAATCCCAGCACTTTCGGAGGCTGAGGCGGGCAGATCATCTGAGGTCAGGAGTCCGTGACCAGCCTGGCCAATATGGTGAAACCCCGTCTCTACTAAAAGTACAAAAACTTAGCTGGGTGTGGTGGTGTACGCCTGTGATCCCAGCTACTCAGGAGGCTGAGGCAGGAGAATTGCTTGAACCCAGGAGGGGGAGGTTGCAGTGAGCTGAGATCACGCCATTGCACTCCAGCCTGAGCAACAGAGCAAGACTCCATCGCAAAAAAAAAAAAAAGGCTCTAGCATTGCCAGATCCCAGGCCCTGTGGAAGATATTTCCCTCCCTCTTTTGTCCTTGCTTGTCTCAGAGCCCTTTTCACAGTCTCTTGTGTGTTTCTTTCCCTGTTAGGACCAATCTTTACAACTCCAGCAAGCGCAGCAAATAAGATGCAGAACTGGGGGAGATGCGACATATGACTCAATTCCCTTGAGCCGAAAACACTCACTTATTAATAACATTTTTTTCTTTTTTTTGAGACAGAGTCTCACAAAAACAGGCACACGCCCCCACACCCGGCTAATTTTTGTATTTTTAGTATAGATGGGGTTTCACCATATTGGTCAGGCTGGTCTGAACTCCTGCCTTCAGGTGATCCACCTGCCTCAGCCTCCCAAAGTGCTGGGATTACAGGCATAAGCCACCACGCCCCACCAATGAAATGTTTTCTAAAGGTGTTTTCATCCCTTTTGTGATCTCCTAAACTCCCAAGGTGTATCACACACTTCATTGGGCTCTGGGCAAACAAACTTAGACAAGGTCCCTGATTCTAGAAACCCTCTGTCGAGGGAACCACAAACCAACCAGAGTGGAGGGCAGGGAGAGGTCCTAGGTTGGGAGCTGGGAGCCTGGAGCACGTGCCAGGTGCTCTGCAGCCTGGCTTCATTATGGAGGCTCAAGCACTGTGAATTTCCAAAAACAATGAACACACCCCTAGCTGATTGAAATACAAAAAACATATTCCACAGCCAAATGAAAATGACCTTCGGATCCTCCACCTAATTTGGGTGTTTATGCCGCCTTGCCCCTCTTTTGGCCTGGACAATTGAAATATATCTGCTCTCAGGGGAGACGCCCACGGTGTGAGGGCTGGAGCTGGCAAGAGACAGCGGGAAGAGGACTAGACCTGGAGTCAGAGATGAAGTTCTTGTCTGGGATCTGTCACTAAGTCTCAGCGGGGACCCAGGAAGTCACTCCACCTCTCATAGTTCCTCATCCACAAAGTGGAAATACAAGCAAGCTTAATTCTCCATCGTAAGGTTGGAGCTCCTGTCTGTGAAAGGACTGGAAATGTAAAATGCGCTCTTCAAGTACAAAGGCAGAGAGGATCCGTAAACAGGCACAGGCTGCCCTTTGGTATAAACTGTTCACATTAAATCTATGTTATGTTGCTCAAGAGTTAAAATAAGCTCAAAGGAGAGGCTGATTCCAATGTCAACCCAGGGAAGATAGACACTGAAATTCCAAACTGAGTTACCAAAAACAATAGATGGATGAGACATGCAGACATGCCACAATCCGGCACATCAGAGTTCGATGTAGTCCTGCTGCAAACACGTGGAATCCGACAAGTCCAATGCAAATGGAATAGATTTCTTGGGATCTAATATTTTTCAAATTGCCTGACCAGCTTACCCTCTAGGAAAACTTATTTAAGGGAGGCAAATAATTTGGGGAGACGAGTATAAGAGGTAGTAGGAGGAAGTTAAGGGAAATCACCACTACATATTGCAGGAATGTATTGGAAGGCAAATATGGCCCAAAGAAAAAGCTCCACTGAAAAAAACGTTGAATACTGACCACAGAATTAGCACCTTGCTCCCAGGTCAATAAAGTGTACCAAAAAAATTACAAAGACCTTGCTCAATCCTGAGGTTCGTGAGGAATATAGGAGAGTTGTGTGTTCATGTGACTCCTGAAAACGAAGAGCAGTACTATTCGAAGGGCATGATGTCTTGATCTTAGGATCAAATATTCTAGACCTTGAGCCGGAGAATCTGCGTTACAGCAGGAAAAATGGGGAGTGCTTTATGCCTGTGGATTCAGGACACACCAGCAACCTACACGTGTAGCATTCTCTAAGTCATAATGACCATTCTCATCTCCCACTGAGGGCAGGTGTAAGACTCTTCTCTTGCAGTGCTCTGATAGAAAGCTGGGTTTCTTCTTCTTCTCTATAAATCATAGGGAAACCAAATATTTGTACCTGTTACAGCCCCAAAGCTGAAAGCAATAAAGAATAAACACATACAGCAAGCTACGAGGCGCGTCTGTTTAGGAACTGCCTCAACATTGGGTTTCTATTGATAGAATAGGGGAGGAGGTTGCCTCTGACCTTCCTGACGCTCCCACTGTACCCTGGCTGAGTAGCCCACAGTTAATTTTAAGTGGCAAAAGAAATGAGAACAAATTCCTCCAGGAAGAGAAATTAGATTTCTGCTAAAACAGTGCTCTCCATAGGGTATATGAGCACATTCGACTGCCACTGGAAAATAACCTGAGGGCAGGCACACGGTGCCCACTGTTAGAAATCGTGCAGTTAGATTAGAATGGAAGAGTGTCTGAGTTTTTAGATAATTTTACACGTCAGGATATGGCTAACAGGTCACGTTCAGGGCCTATGCTTGATACTGTCGAAATACAAACAAAAATAACTGCCTAGAGAGAATATTCACGTCCTAAAAGAGAAAATGTTTTATCTGGGTGGAAGAATGATTTAACTCCTGAAACTCGAGAACACAGAACAACAACAAAAATAATTTCCTTGAACATATTCAACTAGAATGGCAAGGCATTTTCCTACATAAAACATTAGAATGTTCCCATTACTCCAAAGGAATCCAATAAATAATTTTACGGTGAAAGGGCCTGGATCAAAACTGGAAGTGACACCGGCCCCCGATGAACACAAGTCACAGGTCCCTGTGCAGGTCCCAGGGCTGAGTCATCCAAGAACTCCACCACCACCGTGAGCCCGGCCTCCGGTTTCATCTTTCCCGAATGGGACTGGCTGGAGGGGCCAAGCTGCTTTACAGAAGAGTTCCATCTGGTAAGCCCGGGTGGTGAGCGAAGCCAAAGATGACAACACGAGAAGTGGTCAAAGCCAAGGTTTCCTCACGCTGCCTTTGTCTTCTTCCTGCAGCCTGGCCCGATGGCTGAAGCTGGGTCCCAGGAGGCGAGTTCTTCGGCGGGGCCTCCTCACCCAGGCTGGAGCAAGTCCGCTGCACCCGTCAAGCGGGGAAGAGCTCGGGCGGGCTTTCTCCATAGCAATACTTTGCTACGGGGTCCCGGTAGGTGTTCTCATGCTGCACGCTCTGTTGGCAAAAGGAAAATAAGAGCGCAGTGAGAGCGAGCACAGCTTCACACACCTCCCTCTCGGAAGAGTGAGAGTGGATCGGGACTGTCAGACTATCCCTGCAGGGGGCTGGCCGAGTCCATCTCCAAATGTCACTAAAGGCTCCAGGGCACTTTCTGGAACAAAGAAGAATGCTCAACCCAGAATGCCAATGAAGAGCATGAATACGGACATAACATCACTGTGGGACTGTTTCTTTTTATGTACACCAGTGAGTTTTTAAATAACTTTGCTGTGACCTGGTGACTCAAGACAACTACTTTTCCTCAAATTACTTGAAACAGTCTAAGATCCAATGGGTGTTTTGCACCTGATCCTGAGCTTCACTCAGTTCCCGTAAGGAACCCTGCAGAGACACTAAGGAGATGCACTTTAAATTGCTTTCATAAAGTTTATGTACCTAAAAATTTGGGGCATGAGCCAAATCCTACAATACCATGCAAGCCTCATTTGGCTAAGCAAATTGGAAGTGTGATTTAAAGCAGACAATCATTCCTGATGGCTAATTTTTCAGCAATTTGTTTTCATACAAGCAACTTGGGTTTTTGGCTAGTCTAGAATTCATTAATTAGTCCAAGACCAATGCTAAGCAACAAACTTGTAAATATTCATCCAATTTAACAGACATATAGCCAAATCTTCTCTTTCTTGGGATACTTTTATCAAAACAAATCAAATGGCAATTGGGAAATCTTTTTATGGTAAAAAAAGACCAAGTCCTAAAGTATAGTAGCTTCACTGAAGACTGGAAATAATTCCTGGGTTTTATCAGTGAAGGAAAGAAAATACTTCGCCTTTTCTAGCGTTTCTCAGAATGAGAGAGAATCTGAATCAAAATGAGTCATGTGTTCAGCCTTCCTCCTCATTTCCTTTAAAGCTCATTCAAGTGGAAAACTCTTCAAGCAAAACAAGACCATCAGGAATTTCTTAATGTTTTCAAATGCTCATTATAATCCCTGAAACATTTACCCAATGATACTGAATGCTCGCAGAACAAACCAGAGACATGAGAAGGGGCATAAAATCAAAAGGTGGACTACAGAAATCTGGCAAAGCGTACAAGAGCTTTGGAGAATGACAAATGAGTCCGTTATCTCAGACGAAGCCAGTAAAATCTTAGAGACACCATGAATAGGAGCCAGAAGAAGTGTGCTTGTATAATAAACACGTCTGGTGATTTTACAAAGAGAGCTATGACAACTGCCCAACCACAATAGCTGAGAGCCGAGGAGACAGTGATGAAAAGGCAAAAGACTTTCAGACGCTTTCAGCAGCAGGTGCAATAATATTTAATGCCAAAAGAGCGAAGCATTTAATGACAGCACGCTAATATGTATTGAGAGCCCAACAGCCTACAGATTTATTCGTGTATTTTTCAACATTCACCTGCCTCATCCCCTTGAATCCTAAAATAAACAGCAACTCCATCCCAGAACAAATTGCTACTTACTCTAAACAAGTGGTTACTGGAGAGCCTTAGTCAAATTTCAAAGACAGGGAGGAGGGCCTTCTCTTAGAAGCTGACTATTAGGACTCCACCAGACTTAAAATAATTTTAAGCTTCCACTTAAGGAACAAATGTACCAACCACATAGAAGAGATGCCAGTTGATTAGACCTTGATTTAATATAAATGCTTCACCTCCCCTAACTTGTATAAATCTCACGTTGACATTTTAAATACTATCATCACACCAAACAAAGCGTGACACGGCTTCGAGTCTCTTCTCCCTTACCACCCCACCAAAAGGATCGACAGTGTGTATTTTCTAGTTTCCTTCTAACCCGTCAGCTGCCATCCCACAGCTAGAGACATCACAGCTTCTGACCTGAGATGAGGTCCTGCATTTGGCCAGGCACAACTCAAAGTGATCTTCGACTGCCATGAAGAGGTTCTGGAATGCCACGGCTGCCCGGTTGAGGAAGCGCTCCAGGAGAAGTTGCTATGGAAACAAAAGTTAGTGCCTGTAATAAATTACCTAAGCCAGCACAAGGTGACCTTGGCTATCTCTCCTAAACTAAGAGAATGCTGATACAGGGAAGGGGGGAAGAGGAGCAGAAAAGGAGGGAGGGGAAAGGACACACGCGTGCACACACGTGCATGCCAAAACACCCTGGGTATCTTATTCGTTAGATATGTGATTAGCAATACAATGATCCATTCTGCAAAAGAACCATTCAAGCAACTGGGAACCACCTCCTTTTCTTAGATAAAAGCTATTGTGCAGCAATTTCTGACACCTACAAAGCTCCTTTCTAAGTTTTATTTTCAGAGGAATCTCACATGAAGAGCCTAATGCTCATCATAAAACAGAGGCCGAAAGAAAAAAGGAGCCGCAGAACCAGGATCAACTCCCCATACCTTGTTGGGCTGCAGGCAGCAGGAGACACAGTACTCATAGGCGCTGCAGCAGCCGTTGGGCCAGCAGCCATCACAGCAGTACTGCTTCGTGCTAGGGACGTTGACGTTACAGCAGCCATTTACCAGCAAATCCTTCCTCTCGCAAACGTAGCCTGAAAGTCAGAGACCAACCTTAGCATAAAACCAGCAGCCTTGCCACCTCCCTACCAGGGATGACCATGAAGCAGCAGTGAAAGTACACAGACAGAAGCTGGAGTCTGGGGCATCATCCTAAGCACCAGAGAGCTGGAAACTGGACATAATGTGAGTGGGGCTTACTTTCCCCAGGCAGTCGTTTCCAGGAAGCAGGCACTCCCCTGTTATCGCCAGGCTACACGTCGGAACCTACCTACACCTACTGTTTAGTCGGCTGGCACATGTTTGATTTCATCACCAGGTCAAGCTACAGCTATGTTCTCCTATTCTAACCTATGCAAGCCAACGTCTCATCTGCGCTTGAAGAAAAATGTCATTCTTTTTTGAACAAAAAGTTTAAAACAGAAAAAAACCGAGGCACTGATTCACAAAAGTGAGTTCCTTCTAGATTTAACAAACAAACCACTCTTTACAAATATCTTTCAGATGCTCACTGCATACTGACTAATTTGGAGATTACAAAAATAGAAATATTCACATCTAACCCTTATAAACTGATTTGTACGTGTACGTGCCACGGACTCAATCACCCTCTGGCCTTTGGGAATGCAGTTCTCTAATACTCAAGAAAGAAAAAAACCTCTTAATCCCCCCCTCAACTTCTTATAAATCTCATCATCTATATACACATGCCCCTTCCAACCCAGCCCATTCATGGCCAACTTTAGAGAAAAAATCTTCTTACAAAAGCTAATGTATTGTTCAGAGCTGCTAAACAGACATTTCTCTACATCCTTCTGGGAATGGGATAGAAAAATGTAAGGATAGGTCCACAAGGGCCACCACTGGCCCCGAGGAAAGTCCCAGGTGCACACATGAGCTCCCAGGTGCACGTTCAGGCCCACAGGTGCAGAGCAGCTGCTCCCCACATCACTGCATTCCAAACACCCCAGCTTCTTCATCCTCAGAGAAGGAGACTTGCTGAAGTATAAGGTTGTTTTCAGAAACTACTTTAGAAAACAAAGTCTGTTCAAAAGCAGGAGGCACCAGTAGAACAACAGTAACGAAGAAACTAAAAGGGCCCTCACTTAAGACTTGGGCAAATGAGGTCTATAGAGAACTGGGTTCCAGATACTTGGGAATCGGTGCCTTTTGTGGTAGTTGTTGTTTATGTTATTCTGTCTTCTAAATTAAGAGAGGATGATTCTAATGCTATAGTAAATGTTTCTTGGGATTCTTCCTATTTCTACTCATTTTCTTTTCAGGGACTAGAAACAAACACAAAATGTAATTAAGTTAGTTAGCATTTTCCTCGAAATTCTGCTCAAAATAATAAACACATAGCAACTGTATATAATGTGACCTAAACTCTGCCAGTTGAAATTCTCTTTCTGCCTTTTACTTTTCATCTTGTAAGTGTCAGCATCTCAGGCACCCTTTTTTTTCCCCACTGCCAACTTACACTATTCAGCCTTGAAATGCAGCTCTTTCTAGCTTGGTGAAAGCAAGCTCATCAAGAACTCTCATCTTGTATCAGACATCTGCTAACTCAAACGTTATCTCCAACAAGGAGTCCTGTAAGATCACAACCTCATACTGTGTTGCTATTGCCTTGAAAATTAACTTCCAGCCTTTGAAAAGTTTGTAAATGCAAATGATCTTATTTAATAATGTGTTACCCCGGCAATATTCACAGCGGCATCTGCTTGCTAAGAAGCATAAGTTCTTACATGCTTTCTTTACTAAACTACTTACTTCACCCATATTCATGGAGAAAAATAAAACCTATAGCTCTTGGATTTTTATTAATTGATTGATTCCTTCACTCCTGGAATTTTTTACTCAAAGAGTCCAAGAGTCTCTGTCTCACCCAAATTAATCAAAAGAATATTCTTTCACTAGCTATGATAAAAGATGACAAACTGTGCTCACAACCCAGCACTAAAACATTAAAGTGAGAGTGTAAGATTTCATGTTTTCTCACTGAATGTCACACATCCTGTAAGAAGCCCTGAACTCCAAGTCAATGTCTGCCTACTGACTATGTCATCTTATGGAAGTAACTTCCTTTTGCTAAACTTCACTCTGCTTATTAAAAAACAAAACCCACATTATTTTCAATATGATTTGCTTTTTCAATGTGATCTGAAAAATATAGCTTGTCACTGGCATCACTGCTGAGTTGGGAATGCATTCTGGTCAGTCAACAAGTACATTTCTTGAGTGTCAACACAATGTGAATTTTACTCAGGTTACCAAGAAGGAAAACTGAGCTCTTATCCTATAGAGTTCACCCTCGAGATGAGAAAAAAAGATTGGCAAGATGGGGAAATAGTGAGGCTGGGGAGAGATTGTCAGAAGGGGCCTGGTGACTGATGCGTGACATAGTGCTCATGTTGTAAGTTGTAGGCAGAAAGAACTTTTAAGAGTTAGAGTTATCAAAACAAGCTTCTCTGATGTTGAAGGGAACCTTGAATGATGAGTAGGGTATAGAAGACAAAAACCTGGGGAATGTTGGAGATGAGCGAGGAGAGAAAATGTGTTGCAGAGGAATCCCTATTCAAACAAAAACCCTATGAATGGCCCAACCAGCCTACGCTCCTGACCGCCTGGAGAGGAAGGGAAGCCAGCCTCACCGAGTTCATCCGTGATGAGGTGCTTCCCTTGAATGGAGTTGCGGCACTGATTGCTCGGACGACTGCTATTGCCCAAGTTAAACTGCACTTTCCACGGGATGGGCTGATTATGGTCATGAACCTGGAGGAGATTCCTATCTCTCACTGCCCTCTCCTCCTGCAAAGAAACCATAAGTGAGAAGGTTAAGTATCCAGTATCCTTTCTTACAATTTCACCAGTTTTTCACAGAAACTACAGTAAGAGGACAGAAATACTATAAAAGGCTTACACTACCAGAATCTGCACTCTCCTGGTACAAGCAAAGCCTGAGCCAAAGTCATAAAATAAACCTGTAGGAAAAAGTAATAAGCTAGTGCTATGCTTGAAAACTGGCATACTTACATGCGTGGCTCCTGGATGGCATGCACATCATAAATGTGTATAAAAGTGTTAATTTTATGAAAAAATTGGAGAGGAAAAGTTTTGGACTTTTTCTTTCTGATGGCAAGTAATTTAAAATATTTTTCATATTAAAACAAAAACATTGTGGAATGGAACTTAAAATGTGAATACACTTTTTAAAGAGCGGAAGAAACTTTCGTGACTCTCATCTCAGACATCTAGAGCACAAAATCCCTTTCATTTGCAGTTACAGGTACTTTGGTGGAAGACGTTTGGGAAAACGTGAATTAGGACATTGATTTTAGGAGCAAAATGAAGCATGTCAACTTGTGAATTTCTTCTGTGAAGGACCACTGAGTATGTAACCCGCTACGGAACACACCCAGGCCGGCCACCCCTCTACCCGGACAAGCAATTGGAAGAGTTGCCCTGGAGTCAAGAGTTGAAGATCATCTCTTCTGGTCTTGAAGCTATGTCTGATAGGAGCCAGCTTACAAAACTGCCTTTTCTATACTGTTTTCTATACTGTTATAATCTTTTCTATACTGTTAAAAAAAACTAAAGAGGAAGCTGCCTAAGTGCTAGAAAACAAGCCGAGCTTGAGACGGCCTCTTCTGAACGCTTCAGTGGACTACTGGATAATAAAACAATGATGGACCTGAAACATTCACTGTTCTAACGGAGTTCTGTGGCTTCTACCTTTAAAAATAACCTGTCATGTGTCGCTTTTTAAGCAAAAGGGACTAATCTTGAAAATTTGATGAAGAAGCTTATATACTTAAAAAATGGTAAAGATCTTTATCGTTACTAAAATTTATCTAGGAAAGTAATCTAGGAAGATCTATTCGTATTTTAAAAATATATGTCTACATACACTTTGGCCCAGGAAACTCAGGTCTGTCCTATGGAAAACACCAATGTATAGGGAAATACAGGGATGTTTACTACATGATCGTTTCGATGGTATAAAAAACCTGAAACCTGCCGGGCGTGGTGGCTCATGCCTGTAATCCCAGCACTTTGGGGAGGCCGAGGCTGGTGGATCACCTAAGGTCAGGAGTTCAAGGTCAGCCTGGCCAACATGGTGAAACCCCATCTCTACTAAAAATACAAAAATTAGCCGGGCGTGGTGGTAGAATTGCATGAACCCAGAAGGTAAAGGTTGCAGTGAGCCGAGATCACACCACTGCACTCCAGCCTGGGTGACAAGAGCAAAACTCCATCTCAAAAACAAACAAACAAAACCCCTGAAACCCCAGTAACAGAGAAATGACTGAATGAACACTGGTATAACAATACTGTTACAACCAAACTGAGATACGACTGATAGCTATTTAACTAGAGTAGCAGCTCTACAAACTGACTTTTGCACATTAGATTAATGTAGGGAGCATAAAAACAAATTCTGATTCCTAAGCCCAGCTATGGGCAGGAAAATCTGTGGAGACCTGGGAATCAGTATTTTTAAAGTACCTAGATGATTTTAATACATAGACAGGGTTGCAGACCACTGCACGACTATAGTGTATTATCAAGGGAAAAAGCAAGTTGCAGAATAATGTGCCTATCACACATATTATGATAATAATTATGATAATATGCACATATAGGTTTGTAAGAGCTAAGATAATGGTATGGAAAGATATACAGTAGTCTCTCTTACCCATGGTTTTACTTTCTGAAGTTTAACAGTTACTCGCAGTTAACTGTGGTCCAAAAATATTAAATAAAAAACTGCAGAAGTAAACAGTTCCTAAGTTTTAAATTGAGCACTGTTCTAAGTAGCATGCTGCAACCTCACGCCATCCCATTCCGTCCCGCCCGGGCTGTGCATCATTCCTTTATCCAGCATATCCATGTTAGTCACTTAGTAGTCACTCAGTTACCAGGTGGAAAAACAGTATGGATAGGGTTTGGTACTAGCCGCAGTTTCAGGCATCCACTGAGGGTCTCAGAACAGATAAGGGGGAACTACTATACTACAGACTACTAACATGGGAGGGACGTATGTGGTTATTAAAATTATCTTTAATCATCTTGGGAATATTTTTAATTTAAAATAAAGTGATAACATTAAAAACAGGATTATTAATAACAGAAGGAAATTAAGTAAAGATTCTGTAGAACTTTCTATTATACTTAGTACTTTTCTGGCCGGGCGCCGTGGCTCACGCCTGTAATCCCAACACTTTGGGAGGCCGAGGCGGGCGGATCACGAGGTCAGAAGATCGAGACCATCCTGGCTAACACAGTGAAACCCCGTCTCTACTAAAAATACAAAAAAATTAGCTGGGCGTGGTGGCGGGCGCCTGTAGTCCCAGCTACTCAGGAGGCTGAGGCAGGAGAATGGCATGAACCCGGGAGGCGGAGCTTGCAGTGAGCCAAGATTGCGCCACTGCACTCCAGCCTGGGCGACAAAGTGAGACTCCTTCTCAAAAAAAAAAAAAGAACTTTTCTGTAAATCTATAATTATTCAAAAAATTGTTTGAAAAACACGATTACCAACATTAAAGGCAAAAATTGTCCATAATCCCATCAACTTAAATAAATTCTATTTCTTTTTGCATATTAACTTCTAGCTTTTGACCTCAACATTTACACAAATTAGGATGTTTTGCATTCAGCTCTTCTTGACACTAATTGGATAGTAAAACATTTCCAAGTCCCTACATTATCTTGATAATCACATTTTCAAGGCCATCTAATAATCCATCATGTTGATGTGCCATCGTTTAGTAAACACATCCTCTATAGATCAATATTAGGCCCAGGTTTTTGTTATCATAGATAATACTGCAATAAAATGTGGAGCTTTTAAAACAATTCTCTTGAATAACTTGTAGTAAAATGCTATGTAGTGCCAAATAATGTCCCACATTACATCTACCATCTGTAATAGTACCAGCATTTAAATAACAGTGTTTACAATTTGACCACAACCCCACCAGTAGCGGGTTTTGTTCTTTAATTTACCGTCTTTCAAGGTGGCTTTAATTTCTATTCTGCCCCCTCCCTTTTGTTTCTTTGCAAAGAAAGAACTGGTACTAGCAGGACCGGGAGGGGGGCGGTTATACAAAAACAACATCTGTATTCCTCAGTTATTGCAAGAAGAGGAGCTAGGTGCAGGAGCCTTGGGAGTAAGGGACAAATCACTTAGGTGCATGCTGCTTAACTACCTGTAAATTCATATGCTTCTGCTCTACTGGGACCCTATCAGTTAACTGCATCATCAAGCTATGTGCAAACTAAACTGAGCTGCAAATGCTACCCTAGATAAATAGCCATAAAGACTATTAAGAGCTTGGTCAAAGTACAGTAAACTGGATTTTACGACAAGGTTAAAAGTGCTCTTAACATTACTCCCACGCTATCCTGTCGTTCTTCCGAAAGAAAACAAGAGTTCACGGTCAAGTGCATCCCAGAAGGACCCCTGCCACATCATGACATTCCTGGTAAACAGGAAAGCAATTCTCCCAGCACTTCAACGCGTTTCCAAACACGAATATTCAAGACCTTGCCAAAAGGACAGTGAAAGCATGTGGCAGAAATAACTTAGCAATGTTTGCTTTTTTGAAGGCCCAGTCTTGCAAAGGGTGCTGAGGACATTCCTTCACAGGATAGGGAGCTTTCTACCTTTCCTGAACTGTTTCACCTACCCTATTAGGTTGTCTCAATTTTAAGCTTTTCTTCATATTTATATTTTTTCATTCGAAATTCATTCAAAGATATCTAGTTCTTACAGAATGCTAAGGATGCAGAGATGAATGGCAGTCTGGTTCTGTATTCGAAGAGCCTCAGAGCTGTTGAGAAAGGGGTACCTCCATATATCAGTGCGATCAGGCACTGCAGATGCTGTGACACATGTCCACATGGGGTGCACCAGGCACAAAGAGAAGAGCAGGAGCCAAAAGTACATGAGGGCTTTCTTCCTAACTGTAAAGAGCTACAGAAACACACTGTGATTACTAATGCGTTGCTTTGTGTCTGACTTCAGAAGGGCTGTATTCATAACTGTGCTGTGTACTTTTCAGGAGTTATCACAGGTCAAGTGAGATAAATGTCCCATGTAAGCAGTAAAGCACGGAAACATAAGGCACTCTTATGAACCTCAAAAAAAGAGGGGAGGGGGAGAAAGGCCAGAGGGTACTCCAAATGTCTAGTATTTGGGAAATGGCTAAATGCAGCCTGATAATGGAAATTTTTAGTTATAAAAATCCTATTTCCAAAGAGCTTTTAAAGATAGGGAAATGCTTATATGTTAAATGAAGAAACAGTATGCCTCAACTATACAAACAAGAAGGATGAAAAATGGCAGGAAGAAAATATGCCCAAATATGAACAGTGGATGCCTCTGGTTAGTGAGATTATGGGTAACTGTTCCTCTCCTCTACCCTGTGCAATACAAGACAAACATTCTGCAATATATATATATATCTCTCTCTTAATAATCAGTGCAAAACAAAAAAATCCCCACCAAATTAGCAAGTCTCATATTATATGATATATACTTCACTCTAGACAGTATCTAACTTGGCACCAATTTACACACTTAGCTCCTTTAAGGCTGAACATGTTCGTAGATTTTCAAGGAGTTATGCAAACAGCCCTGAGACTTTCAGGAGCTGCACCACTTGAACACGTACGAGAACATCTGGTTACACGAGAGGAACTCTAAGGACCCTTCTGACTCCCAAGATGGGAACTTGTTTAATCTCAGGTCAAATGCCTCGCATAGTTAGGCCCGCCCTGCCACTAGATCATGTCATCCTGTTTTGTTTTCTTCATAACATACATCATTATCTGAAATCATTTTGCTTATTTACTATCTCTCCTCCTTACCCGCTAGTGGAATATAGGCTCTTGGAGGGGAGAGACGTCATCTGCTTTGCCCACTCTGTCTCTGCCATCCAGCAGAACAGTGCCTGGTACACAGTTGGTGTTATTTGTTAAATAAATGCACCCAAGAAACCTGGTACCATTCACCATTCCCAACCCTCCCCTCAATGGCATCCCCACCATCATCACTGATTTCTTCTGCCTCCCATCTCTACAATTTAAGTTATCCCCCATAGCATTAATTAACATGAAAACCAAAGAAAAGAGGAATTCAAAGCAGCAGAGAGGATAATCAACTATTCTCCAGGCAAAAGCTGCCGCATCTGCGCCATGAGTTTCCAGTCTCACTGCAGCGGAGCTAAGGGGCACGGGGAGCTTCACAGTGTTCATAGCGTCTTCTCCATCAACGGTACACACCCTGGACCCGTACACTCCATCTCACCATCTCCATTTTACAGAGGAAGAACCCCAACTCCCTCAAGGCCCACAGCTAGGGAGTGGAAGACCACCCAAACTGAGGCCAGCTGAGCAGGGGCGGCCAAGTCAGACGCATGCAGGAGCGCCTCTGCCAGAGCACCCAGGACAGCGGGGCTCAAAAGCCTTTGGTCCTGGAACCCTTTCTAATCTTAAAAATTACTGAGGACCTCAATATGTGGGTTTATGTGAGTTATGGCTATTGATGCTTACCATATTGAAAATTAAAACATAAATCCTTAAAATGTTTATTTTAGATAGTTTTTATTCATTTAAAAATAACAACAATGAATTTGGTACATGAGTTTTTTGTGAAAAAAACACTTAAAAAAATAGTAAGGAGAGGGGCAATGTTTTTATATTTCTGCAAACCTTTTTAATGTCTCCCTCGATGGAAGACAGCTGAATCTCCAAAGCGACCTCTATATTCAATATCTGTCACAATATATTGTCTGGGTTGGAATACACCAAGAAAATCTATTCCACACAAATGTGTAGTTGGAAAAGGGAGGACTACTTTAACAACTTTTGCAGAAAATTATGGATAATACTAAAGCATACTTGACACTAAATACTACACCAGAATTTGACAACTGCAGGTTCCTAAAAGTTCACTGCACACAGTGCAGCCAGTTTGGAAAACAGTTGTGCAGTTCCTCAAAAAGTTTAACACAGATTTACCATCTGACCCAGTAATGCCACTCCTAGGAATATACCAAGAGAAATTAAAACATGTCCACATGAAAACTTGTAAATGAATGTCTGCAACAGCGTTATTCATAATAACTAAAAGGTGGAAACAACCCAAATGTCTCTCAACAAAGAATGAATAAACAAAATGTGACAGATGCACGCGATGGAATATTATTCGGACATAAAAATGAAGTGCTAATACATGCTAGGACATGGATGAACTTTGAAAACATTATGCTAAATGCAAACGCCAATCAAAAAAGACCACATATTATAGAATGCCAATTATATGAAATATCTAAAATAGGCAAAACTATAGAAACAAAGTAGATTACTGATTGCTTAGGACTGAGGGGCAGGGGGAAGATGATGATGAAAATGTTTTAAAACTACTGGTTTGTGAATATACTACTTTTTTATTTTTATTTATTTATTTATTTATTTATTTTTTGAGACGGAGTCTCGCTCTGTCGCCCAGGCTGGAGTGCAGTGGCGCAAATCTCGGCTCACTGCAAGCTCCGCCTCCAAGGTTCATGCCATTCTCCTGCCTCAGCCTCCCGAGTAGCTGGGACTACAGGCACCCACCACCACGCCTGGCTAATTTTTTGTATTTTTAGTAGAGACAGGGTTTCACTGTGTTAGCCAGGATGGTCTCGATCTCCTGATCTCATGATCCACCTGCCTCGGCCTCCCAAAGTGCTGGGATTACAGGCGTGAGCCACCACGCCCAGCCTTATTTTTACTTTTTAATTTTTTTTTTGAGACAGTCTTGCTCTGTCACCCAGGCTGAAGTACAGTGGTGGATCCTGGCTCAATGCAACTTCCACCTCAGGTTCAAGTGATTCTCCTGACTCAGCCTCCCGAGTAGCTGGGATTACAGGCACCTGCCACCACACCCAGCTAATTTTTGTATTTTTAGTAGAAACAGGGTTTCACCATGTTGGCCAGACTGGTCTGAAACTCCTGACCTCAGGTGATCCACCCATCTCAGCCTCCCAAAGTGCTGGGATTACAGGCTGAGCCATCATGCCCAGCCTGTGAATATACTACAAACAAGCGTTACATACTTTAAATGGGTGAACTGTATGATATGTGAATTATATCTCAATAAAACTTACCAAAAAACCCAGTTCCTTCAGCAAAATGTGGCATCTGAAACCATATCAATGAATTTTTCATAAACTGTTCAAATCCATGAGTCTGTCTTGCACATTGAACAGATCTTACGCAGATCTTCTAATTGACACATTTTCATTATACAATACTAAAAAAATCACATTTGTTAATATCACCAGGGATTTAATCTTTAGGTGTTAGAAAGTTACAAGCTAAGCGTAGCAGATACGCATTTTCCAAAATTCTAATTTTCACTTGAAAGCTTAAATATTATCATTGGCAAATAATGTCAGATGTTTTCTGTAAAGTAACAAGCTCACTTCGTTTTCAAGAAAATGTCTACCAAATACCCAAATCTGAATAACTAGTGTATCATTGTTCTTTCAAGAAAAAATAGTGTTCCATGAAAAAAAGTGGCTACTTAAGCTTGCAGCTCAATTGCCAAAGCTCTTCCTCAAGACACCCATCATATTTCTGTAGGCAGAACGTACTGTTAGGCATATTTCCCATTTCATTCTACAGGAAAGATATGTACTTGGGGATCAAAATTTAGCAAAGTAATAATTTTGACTGCTTTATTCTTAAGTGAAATTAGTACTTTTTAAAAAAAACTACAAGTATGGCCGTGAAGAATACGACAACTAGTAGCACAGTCTGCTGCCGCTGCTTTGACCCTTGCTAAGGTACTGGCTTGACCCCCCATGACTTCTGCACCATCAGTGGAAGTGTCAACAAGGTGAAAAAAGCAAATAACATTTTGTCGTTATTCTGAAAAGAATTCTGGCCTTGCAGATCCCCTGACAGAGTCTCAGGGGCCCTCTGGGGTCCCCAGACCACATTTTGGAACCCAGTGGGTTAGGTTATTATAAAAAACTAAAGGCTGGGTGCAGTAGCTCATGCCTATGATTCCAGCACTCTGGGAGGCTGAGCCAGGCCATTGCTTAAACCCAGGAGTTGGACACCAGCCTGGAAAAAATAATGAGGGCCCATATCTACCAAAAAAATAAATTAATTAATTAGCTGGGTGTGGTTGCCCACGCCTGTAGTCCCAACTACTTGAGAGGCTGAAGTGGAAGGATCCCTTGAGCCTAGGAATTCGAGGCTGCAAAGAGCTATGACGGTGCCACTTTACCCCAGCCTGGATGACAGAGCAAGACCCTGTACCAAAAACAAACAAATAAACAAAACCAAGTTAAAAAAAAACCCTAAGCCTCAGTGGCTTCACAGAAGATTGTTTCTTGCTCATGCTACAAGTCTAACATGGGTAAGCCGAGGGGTTCTGCTCATCCTATCCCTCAGGCTGAATGAGGCCCCCTCTCAGCACATGGCCTCCACGGTCACCACGGCTTCTGCCTGCAAGTGACAGTTCACATTGTATAAGCCAATGCAGGCCACACAGCCACCCTCCTTCCAAAAGGGTGGGAGCCAATCCCACCATGCACCCAGAGGAGGATGACCAACTCCTTGTGAACAACCCTGCTAACTACTACCCCAGGAGATCAGGCAAGGACATTATGAGTCACTGAGTGGTCCAGTGGAGGGCAGATCCCAAGATCTAAAGGACTGCAGCTTGGCTCAGTTAGTTCCCCAACTGCTGCTGGAGCAGACATAGACCCAGTGCTGACAAGTATCCTGGTGTTTCAAGAGAAGCCAGAAGAAAGGATTTATATAAAATCTCATACATTTTTAATCCCTTTTTAAAAATACCGGCCAGGCACAGTGGCTCACACCTGTAATCCCAGCATTTTGGGAGGCCGAGGCGGGTGGATTGCTTAAGCTCAGGGGTTCAATACCAGCCTGAGCAACCTAGTAAAACCCCATCTCTACTAAAAATACAAAAGGCTGGACGCACTGGCTCACACCTGTAATCCCAGCACTTTGGGAGGCCGAGGCGGGCAGATCATCTGAGGTCAGGAGTTCGAGACCAGCCTGGCCAACATGGCGAAACCCCGTCTCTACTAAAAATACAAAATTAGCCAGGCATGGTGGTGCACGCCTGTAATCCCAGCTACTCAGGAGGCTGAAGCAGGAGAATCACTTGAACCTGGGAGGAGGCGGTTGCGGTGACCTGAGATTGCATCACTGCACTCCAGCCTGGGTGACAGAGTGAGACCCCATCTCAAAAAACAAACAAAACAAAACAAAACAAAACAAGAAAACAATAAAAACCATGCAAGCAAAACCAAGGTTGTATGTTACCCATTTCATCTCTATCATGATGGTTACAAATTGAGAATGTGGGCTTTAAAATCAGGTGGCCCTGAATCAGAGTCCCAGCCTGAGCCATCACAAAGAAACAGTAGCCCTAAGCACAAGGAATTCCTACAAAGTGACAGAGACATCCAATAGTAAAATGGTCAAAGGACATGATAAGGCCACTTCAGATGCAGAACAGTCAAATTACCAAAACCAGTAAGATGTTCATCTTCAACCACTAGTCAGGGAAATATACAGCACAGTAATAAAGATGGGGAATAAATCTGTAAGGTTATCTGAAAAAAGCGTTTTAAGTGTTACTGAAGGACACAGAAGAAGGCAGGATGTGGAGGGGGAGACAGGGATACTGGTGATCCTGACCCTGTGAAGGCCTAGGCTAACGTGTGTGCTCGTCTTAGTTTTTTTCTTTTCTGAGACGGAGTCTCTGTCGCCCACGCTGGAGTGCACTGGTGCGATCTCGGCTCACTGCAACCTCCGCCTCCTGGGTTCAAGCGATTCTCCTGCCTCAGCCTCCTGAGTAGCTGGGACTACAGGCGCGTGCCACCAAGCCTGGTTAATTTTTTGTATTTTCAGTAGAGACAGGGTTTCACCGTGTTAGCCAGGATGATCTCAATCTCCTGACCTCATGATCTGCCCACCTCGGCCCTCCCAAAGTGCTGGGAATTACAGGCGTGAGCCACTGCGCCCGGCCTCATCTTACTTTTTAACAAAGAAGTTTAAAAAGTAATAAAACAAAATAGAAAAACAGGAAAAAAAGCATATAGAATAAGGATATAAATAAGAAAAATATTTTTGTACAGCTTTACAATGTGTTTGTGTTTTCAGCTGTTAAACACAGCCAAAAAGTTAAAAAAAATTAGTTTATAAAGTAAAAACATTACAGTAAGCCAATGTTAACTTATTATTAAAGAAAAATCTTCAAATCAATGTAGTGTGGCCCTGTGTGGACAGCTGACAGTAGTACACAGTAATGTGCTAGGCCTTCACGAGTTCACTCACCACTCACTCACTGACTCATCCACAACAACTTCCAGTCCTGCAAGCTCCACTCACGGTAAGTGTTCTTTATGGGCGTACCATTTTTACTCTTATATTTTTTGAAACACAGTCTCACTCTGTTGCCCAGGCTGGAGTGCAGTGGCATGATCTCGGCTCACTGCAACCTCCACCTCCCAGGTTCAAGCAACTCTCCTGCCTCAGCCTCCTGCATAGCTGGGATTACAGGCGTGTGCCACCACACCTGGCTAATTTTTATATTTTTAGTAGAGATGGGGTTTTGCCATGTTGGCCAGGCTGGTCTCGAACTCCTGACGTCAAGTGATCTGCCTGCCTCAGACTCCCAAACTGCTAGGATTACAGGCGTGAGCCATCGCACCCAGCCCATTTTATATCTTTTATACAGTATTTTTACTGTACCTTTTCTATGTTTAGATCTATTTAGATCCACAAATACCTTCCATTGTGTTGCAATCACCTACAGTATTCAGTACAGTCACATGCTGTACAGGCTTAGAGCCTAGGAGGAATAGGCTATGCCACATAGCCCAGGGGTGTAGCAAAATCACCTAAAGATGCATTTTTCAGAATCTTGAGCGACGTATGACTATAATCTTAAAATGAAGATGATGTATCAGGGTAGTGAAAAGGTGGTTGTAGGGAAGGTGACAGAGTGGACAGCACCTGAGCCAAGAGGTGAAAGGTTAGCAGAAGTATGCCAGACTGAAAAGAAACATTCATCCCAGTTAAAAAGACTCACTTGTTTGTTCAATCAATATTTGGATTCCCATGAAGTGGCTGGCAGTATCCTAGGGGCTGGAGAGTCTATGAACAAGACAGACAAGGTCTCTGTTCTCAAGAATATTATAGTCTAAAAGAGAGAGTGAGGCAAGACAGATAAGCAAGTAAATGAACAAGAAATGTTCAGTTTGTGATGCCTACCACAAAGAAAATAAAGCAGGTTTATGAGCAAGGAATTGAAGTAATTTACACCGTGTCACCAGGTATGGTCTGAAGCAGTAACAGTCTGACCTGAAATGACAAAAAAGATTCAACCATGCAGAGATCCTGGAAGACAATCCAGAGTTTTATCTGAGAATTTTACCTGGGGAAATGACATGATGATCCCATCTTTTTAAAGATTATCACCCCTACTGCTGGGAAGAGAAGAAGACAAGAATGGAAGCAGAGACTTGCAGCTGGGCTACTGCAGTGGTCCAGACGAGAGATGCCAGTGGCTTGGCCTAGAGTGACAGCAGTGACACTCTGAAGAAATGAGCAGATTCAGGATACACTCTGGAGGCAGAGCCAATATTGTGGATATAGGGAGTGAGAGGAGAAAAAAAGAATGAAGTGGCTTTAATACCTGGTGAACAGTAATGCCACTGAGCGAGACTGGGAAGACTCGGGGAGGAACAAGTGCTGGCAGAGAATCAAGAGTTCTGTTGGTCCAAACACGAACACATTCAACGTCAACTAGAAAGTAGGAGGGTGGTTGCCGGGGGCTGGGGAAAGGGAGAAATGAAGAGTTATTGTTAAATGAATATTAAGTTTCAGTTTCTACAAGCGTTATGGGGATGGATGGTGGTGATGGTCGCACAGCGTTAAGGATGTATTTAATACCACTGAACTGCACACTTTAAAAATGGTTAAGATGGGGCCGGGCGTGGTGGCTGACGCCTGTAATCCCAGCACTTTGGGAGGCCGAGGCAGGTGGATCACTTGAGGTCAGGAGTTCGAGACCAGCCTGGCCAACATGGCGAAACCCTGTCTCTATTAAAAATACAAAAATTAGTCGGGTGTGGTGGCGCATGCCTGTAATCCCAGCTACTCAGGAGGCTAAGGCAGGGAGAACTGCTTGAGCCCGAGAGGTAGAGGTTGCAGTGAGCCGAGATCATGCCACTACACTCCAGCCTGGGTAACAGAGTGAGACTCCATGTTAAAAAAGGTTAAGATGGGAAATTCTGGCCAGGCGTGGTGGCTCACACCTGTAATCCCAGCACTTTGGGAGGCTGAGGTGGGTGGATCACCTGAGGTCGGGAGTTCAAGACCAGCCATGACCAACATGGAGAAACCCCGTTTCTACTAAAAATACAAAATTAGCTGGGCGTGGTGGCGCATGCCTGTAATCCCAGCTACTCAAGAAGGCTGAGGCAGGAGAATCATTTGAACCCGGGAGGTGGAGGCTGTGGTGAGTTGAGGTCGCCCCACTGCACTCCAGCCTGGGCAACAAGAGCAAAACTCAGTCTTTAAAAAAAAAAAAAAAAAAAGATGGGAAATTTTATGTCGTATTTTACCACAATAAAAAAAAATTGAAAAAAAAAAGAAATCAACTAGGCAATTGGATATAAGAATTTGGGGATTTCTGGACAGATCTGGGCTGTTGTTATCAACTACTGGCATCAACAGCATACCTCCAGAGATCACCTGAGTATTTAAACAATGGCCCAGAGATCACCTGAGTCAGATAGAGGAAGGCAGAGGACGGAGTCCTGGCGCACCCCACCACTCAGGGGTCACAAGACAGAGAAGGGACAACACGCGACTGTGAGGAGGTGTCTGAGGTGGCAGAAAACACAAGTCACAGAAGTCTGGTAGTCACATGATTGCCCAGACATCCTGGCCAATAAAAGGGACTTACAACACTCAGCCTCTCTGTTTGCCTAAGGTGGCAGGTCACGTACAATTCCCTATTCTTCCCTTTTCACAGCTCCCCTGCCAATCCACTAAACGTAGGGTGACCACATAGTTTTATCAATGTTCTATTCATTTATATATTTTATTTACACACTTGAGCTTTGAGAGTAAAAAGGAGAGCTTTTTATAACCATGTCAGGACAACAGCATAACCCATTATCCTGGGTGCACCCTGGGGTGTAACCACCCTTTCTACACAACTAAGCACTCAACCTGGACTTCTAGACAAACTTACTAATGCTTTGGGTAAGATTTCCCCACCCGTGCTCCTTGCTGTTTCTCCCAGAAATTCTCACATGGAAGAAAAATGAAAGGGTGCAGTGTGTTGGAGGGGTGGAATTCTACCAATCAAGTTATGCACAAAAAGCATAAAAGGAACTGTGGGTCCTTTTGAGTCACCCAGGAGGACACAGAGCCCCCAAATTAAACGAAGGGCACCCATGCGAGGGCTGGCCGACCCTCGCCACCTATGTCTTGGTTTCCCCCACTGTAATACTGGGAACCCCACTTCTCCCAGGCCTGCTGCGAAGATGAAGCCAGCAAGTGCACGCCCTCTCTTAGCTCTGGACCGGGCAGGTGAAAAGCAGGGAGGTGTTCATAAAAGCAGTCCCCACCGCTGAAGGGTCCTCAACTCGGGGTTCTAGTCCCAGCTCTGCCCTGGCCTAGCAACCCCTTCCCGCTGCAGGGACCAAGGCGGTGGGCAGGTCCCTCACCCGTGCTGAGACCGGGACAGGAATGCGCACCTCTCCCCACCCTCGGACGCCCCGGCGGCGCCGCTGCAGAAGTCGGGAGGTCGGACAAACGCGAGGAGGAAGGAAAAAGAGGAGGAAGGGAAGGAAGGAGGAAGAACGAAGTGAGGAAAGAGGAAGAAGGGAGGAAGGGAGAAAGAGGGACAAAAGGAAGGAGGATGGAAGGAGAAGGGGAGGAAGGAAGGAGGGAGGAACGGAGAAAGGGGAGGAAAGAAGAAAGGGGAGGAAAGAAGAAAGGGGAGGAAAGAAGAAAGGGAAGGGGAAGGAAGGAAAGGGGGAGGAAGGAAGGAGGAGGAAGGTAAGGAAGGAGGGGAGGCAGGAAGAGGGGAAGGAAGGAGGAAGGTAAGGAAGGAGGGGAGGCAGGAAGAGGGGAAGGAAGGAGGAAGGTAAGGAAGGAGGGGAGGCAGGAAGAGGGGAAGGAAGGAGGAAGGAAGGGAAGGGGAGAAAGAAAGGAAGGGAAGGGGTAGGAAGACAGGGAGGAAGGAAAAAAGGAGGAAGGTAACGAAGGAAGGAAGGAGAAAGTAAAGTAAGGGGGAGGAAGGAAGGAAGAAGGGAAGGGGAGGAGGGGAAGGGCGGCCACTGACCTGCTTGAAGGTGCTGCTGAGGAAGTAGACGAGCGACAGCCCGAAGACCAGGGCGAGCACCCACCTCTTCCGCAGAAGCCGGCGCCACACCATGGCCGCCAGGTTCACCATCCCGGCGCGGACGTGGGGCGCGGCGGCCGGGGCGCGGAACGCGGCAGGCCCGGGTCCCGGGCGGCATGGCCCCTACGCGCCCGGCAGCCTCATCCCTCCAGGCGGCCGCCGGCCCCGCGGCCCGCGGCCCAGTCTGCTCCCGGCAGCCTTGCGCGCAGCCCCACGTGACCCCGCCCTACGCCCCGCCTCCGCTCCGCAGCGACAAGGGCTAGTCGCGCAAGATCTCCTCACCATTGGTCCCTAAGGAACGGCGGCCTTCTATTGGTTAAGTGCCGGGAAAGGGGGCGGACAATCGCGTGAGTGCGGCGGGCGTAGCTGTGCCCGGGTCCTAGCGCCGGACCCGGCGACGCCAAGAAACCACCTAATAGGAGGCCGGAAGCATCGGAAGTCACATGCTGCCCAGGCTGCGCGGGTGATTGGCTTGGCTGGACCTGAATGATGCGGCTGTGATTGCTGAATTGTCTGGGCAGGTAAAAAGAGAACGCGATTTTTTTTTTCTTTTCTCCCATCACGGTCTGTGTAGTCTCCTGCCCTTGCAGTCCCAGAGCGTTTTGCGCTGTGTGTTGGTTGCAGGGATGAAAAGCGCTCGCGACGTTGTTCCCGAAGTGCACCTGCCGGCTGCCAGTCCAAGTGATGCAGGCGATGCTCCGCTGAGTGCATTTCGGTGCAGTCCTGTAACGGGCCCCGGGGGCGCAACTTGAACCATAGCAAGCATCGAAAAGTCTCGGTGCGGTCCTTCAAAGGGACATAGTGGGATGTACAGAGCAGAGGATTAAAAAGCGTTTCATTCATTCAGATGCATCCCGCGTGCAAAAATTTATTCCAGAATTATGTACGGCCTGCTTCCAACAAAGAATCCGAAGCCTCTTCCAATACAAGCATCCGAAAGTAGAGTTTCGAGCATTCGATTTAGGAGGTGGTGTTAAATGTGTGGATGAGAACTTTGGAATATGAATTTTATTTTCCCCCAAGGATTTGCAATGTGGGATAATGGAGGGAGGGGCGAGAGGAGGATTAAGTTGAGATTGCAAATTCTTGAAAAATATTTATATAATGACCTTTTCTTGATATATGAAGATGCTGCTGCTGACCGGTTTGTTTCCTAATTTTTCAAAAGAGAAAGGAGGCTTCACTGGCGGGTCATTTTTAATCAGTGGCCCTAGTGACACCATTGCTGCCCCCTCAAGAAGCCTGGTCAGGATTAGGAAGTCATTCAACAGCCAATAATCGTGCCCTGAACTGAAGTCAGACACCATCTGACTGATATAGACACCCTATATCCACAATATTGGCTCTGCCTCCAGAGACAAGAAGATATTCACGGAGGCTAAACCTTTTCATGGGAAGTAGATGGCCCTTATTACCTTGCTAGGGTGAAAGGTGGGACAGGGAGCAAGGGATCTAGAAAAGGGGAACTGGGAGACCCATAGATGTTTTATTCATTGAGTAAATACTTGTTGAGCGCCACTCTGTGCCAAACAGTGTCCTGGATGCTGAGGCAGAGGGGTGAACCAAGTAGACAGGATCCCTACTTTCAGGAATGGCATTTATATTCTAATGGGGAGGACAAATCATAAATAAATAAGAAAACATGAACAAATAAGTGCTATGAATAATATAAAACAGGGCAATATTATGGGGAGTCAGGAGAATGAGAAGAGAAGGCCTCTGGGAAGAGACGACATTTGCCCTGCGGGACCAAGCCCTGCCACATTTAGAGGAGAAAGTATTCCAAGGGGAGGGCACAGCAAGTGCAAAGGCCCTGAGGCAGGGACACGCTGACACATTAGAGGAACAGAAGGGCCACTGTGGGTGGACAGGAGTGGGAAAAGGGAGAATGGGAGGAAATGCAGTTGGAAACAGATGATGCTACATCATGGACAGAGCTCGGGTTTGATTCTGATTGCACTGGGCAGCCGTTGGAGGGTTTAAAACATATTTTCTGGCTTCCCCAATCAGGACTCTTAGTTTGACAATAGGATGAAATACAATACATTAAGAGTTTCAAAGAGGGCCGGGCATGGTGGCTTATGCCTGTAATCCCAGCACTTTGGGAGGCCAAGGCAGGCGGATCACTTGAGATCAGAAGTTTGAGACCAGCCTGGCCAATATGGTGAAACCCCATCTCTACTAAAAATACAAAAATTAGGTGGGCATGGTGTCACATGCCTGTAAGCCTGTAATTTCAGCCACTCAGGAGGCTGAGGCAGGAGAATCGCTTGAACCTGGGAGGCAGAGGTTGCAGTGAGCCAAGATCGCACCACTCCGTCTTAAAAAAAAAAAAAAGGAGTTTCAAGGGGGGATCACTGAGAGGCTACCCAGAGATACTGAGCAGATGGAATCATCTGCTTATAGCTACCAACAATGTCCTAAGGCTTCTTAGCAGATTCAAGGTATCGCAGGGACTGTTCATCCAAGTGTTCTGTTCCATCCAGGTTTGGAGTCTCCGGCAAGCTCCCCTGACTGTGCGTCCCTCTGGAGACGAAGAGGAGGGGGAGGCCTGTCCTCTCTGGGATCCATTGGTCACATCCCCCTGAGGAGTCCCGAATGCCTACCTCCAGTGTCGTCAACATGGAGTTCTGAAGTCCATGTGGCTCTTCACAGTGAATCAGGTGACACGTCTCCAAGAGAATTTGCATCTTTATTACTACTTGATTAAATGTGAGAGCTGGAAGGAAGTTTTGGTTTGACCACTCCACCCCTCCCATGTAACACATGGGGAATCTGAAGCCACAGAGAGGTTACTGGTTTGTCTAGGGTCACAGCAAGTTAGCCGCAGCATCAACCCAGAATCCATGTCTCCTGCCAGTCCGCTGCCCACTTCACTTCATCCAGCACCTCTTGGCTGCACAGTTTACCGCGTTATCCTCTCACATGAGGACTGTCTCCGCCTCTGAGTCTCATCGTCCTCCTCTGTGAAATGGGGTGATAGCTTTCCTCATGGAATAGAATGTCACATTGAGGATGGAATGGCATGAAAGATTGAAACATACTTTGGAAAATGCCAGAGAGCACTAGGGGTCTAAGATACGACTAGTGCAGGTTTGCAGTTTACAATTACCTTGGCAATCTGACAGGCAGTGGGAGTGTTGGGAGACTCTGGCTCACCCATGTGTTGGGTTTTAGGTGTTAAGGAAGATGCAGAGACGCCACAGCAGCAACACGGATAACATTCCACCTGAAAGGTAGGCATCCCTGCTTCTGTTCCATCTGAGGGCTCTAGGCTTCGGGTGGTGAGGGGCAACCCGAAACTGGATTGAACAATACCTCACCCTCAGCGTTAGTTGTTAGAGTCACACTGATGGCCTCATACTAAACATTCAATGCATAATAGCTTGCTCTTTCTTTTATGCTAAATTTCAAAGTCTTGTGTGATAGATGAGCCACCTGACTCATTGTATCAATGAATGTACCTGTGGAATTTTGATTTATAGAGATGTCTTAGTCCATACAGGCTGCTATCACAAAAATATCATAGAATGGGTGGTTTAAACAACAAATGTTTATCTCTCACAGTGCTGGAAGCTAGGAAGTCCAAGATGAAAGCTCCAGCATATTCAGTGTCTGCGAAAGGCCCACTTTCTGGTTCACTGATGGCCATTCTTTTGCTATGTCCTAATGTGGTGAAGGGAAAGGGATCTGTCTGGGTCTCCTTTTTAAGGGCACTAATCCCATTCGTGAAGAGCCCATCTCATCACCTAATCATTCCCAAAGGCCCACCTTCCAGTACAATCAAATTACAGGTTAGGTTTCTTTTTTGAGAGAGAGTCTTGCTCTGTTACCCAGGCTGGAGTGCAGTGGTGATCATGGCTCACTATAGCCTCCAAATCCTAGGCTCAAGTGATCCTCCTGCCTCAGCCTCCTGAGTAGCTGGGACTACAGGCATGTGCCACCATACCTAGCTAATTTTTAAAATTTTTTGGTAGAGACGGGGTCTCACTAAGTTGTCCAGACTGGCCTCAAACTCCTGGGCTCAAGCGATCTTCCTACCTTGACCTCTCAAAGCCCTGGGATTATAGGTGTGAACCACTGCACCTGGCATGGGTTAGGTTTCAACATAAGAATCTACACAAACATTGAGATCATAGCTCTGAGAAACAACACGGAGAGGCTAATGACATTGAAAGATGAGATTTTTATTTCTTCCATTTCTCAAGATGAGGGGGCATACTACTGCTTGCAGGGCCACCTGGGGAAGCACCAGCAATAATCAGAGGGCAGAAAGGACCGAGGAAAAAGCATAGGCCACAGCCTTTATTGTGTTTTCTGGGGGAAAGAAAGGCAAGGCAGGGGCAATAGTTTAGGACTGGCTAGTTTGAATCATGTTGGTGGGCTCTGGGGTACCGAGGTGGTTTCTTTTTTTTATTTTATTTTTTATTTTTTTTGAGATAGGATCTCCCTCTGTTGCCCAGGCTAGAATGCAGTGGCATGATCTCGGTTCACTGCAGCCTCGACCTCTCAGGCTCAAGCAATCCTCCTACCTCTCAGCCTTCCGAGTAGCTGGGACTAAAGGCATGCACCACCATGCCCGGCTAATTTTTGTATTTGTAGAGACAGGGTTTTGTTATGTTTCCCAGGCTGGTCTCAAACTCCCGGGCTCAAGCGATCTGTCCGACTTGGCCGCCCAAGCTCCTGCTCGCTGGGATTATAAGCGCAAGCCACCACGCCTGGCCTCAAGGTGCTCTTTAGTTTGGTGTCTGGCCCTAGATGATTTAGGACAGGAGAAATATTGGCTGCGTGTGTAAAACTTAGATGAAGGAAGGGCCATGCAGTGACTCACGCCTGTAATCCCAACACTTTGGGAGACCAAGGTGGGAGGATAACCTGAGTCCAGGAGTTGGAGACCAGCCTAGGTGACATGAGGAGATCCTGTCTCTACTAAAAAACTTTAAAACTAGCCACGTATGGTGGTGCATACCTATAGTCTCAGCACTTTGGGAAGCCAAGGTGAGAGGATTGCTTGAGCCCAGAAGTTTGAGATCAGCCTGGGCAAAACAGGGAGACCCTATCTCTACAAAAAATAAAAACTTACCCAGCATGGTGGCATGCATCTGTGGTCCTAGTTATGCAGGAGGCAGAGGTGGGAGGATTGCTTGAGCCCAGGAGGTGGAGGTTGCAGTGAGCTATGATTGCACCACTGCATTCCAGCCTGGGCAACAGAGTGAGACCCTATCTCAAAAAAAAAAAAAAAAAAAAAAAAGGTTAAATGAAGCAGTGGTTGGGGTTATGGGCTCTGGATCACAAGGACATGTAAATAACTTTGGCCGTTAGTTTGGCCCTGTGATTAATAGATACCAGGTAGAATCTAAAAAAAAAAAAACAGTTAAAAAACACTCATGAGCTAGAATTTTTTTTTTTTGAGATGGAGTCTTGCTCTGTCACCGAGGCTGGAGTGCAGTAGTACAATCTCAGCTCACTACAACTTCCGCCTCCTGGGTTCAGGCTACTCTCATGCCTCTGCCTCCCGAGTAGTTGGGACCATAGGCACGCACCACCACGTTTGGCTAATTTTTTTGTATTTTAGTAGAGATGGGGTTTCACCATGTTGGCTAGGCTGGTCTCGAACTCCTGAGCTTGGGCAGTCTGCCCACCTCAGCCTCCCAAGGGGCTGGGATTACAGGCATGAGCCACTGCACCCAGCCTAGAATTTATATCTATTGAAACCCAAGAGGGAACACACCTGGGGGCCTGTTCTCAGATTGGGACAGCCTCCAGCCCCAGAAGCCCCGTGCTAGCACATACATCCAAGGGGCGGGCAGCCAAGCCTTCCCTTCCTCACATCCCATACCCCCTGCGACTCTGGGGTTGGCTACAGAATCACAAATGGTATCCCCCAGTCCCAGCACTGGGACTGAGTTTTGTATGGTGCCTGCCTGTTCTGCAGGGAAGAACACGGGGCTCAGCCAAACCCCACTCAGCCACTTCCCACCTGTGGTGACTTTGATACATGACTTCACCCCTAGGTCTCAGCTTCTCCATCCAAAAATGGCAGGTAACAGAACTCAAGAGTTGCTTATGGGCCAGGCATGGTGGCTTATGCCTGTAATCCCAGCACTTTGTGGGGGTAAGGCAGGCTGATCACCTGAGATCAGGAGTTTGAGACCAGCCTGGCCAACATGCTGAAACCCCGTCTCTACTAAAAATACAAAAATTAGCCGGTGTGGTGGCAGATGCCTGTAGTCCCAGCTACCCAGGAGGCTGAGGAAGGAGAACCACTTGAACCCTGGAGGTGGAGGCTGCAACGAGCAGAGATCATGCGACTGCACTCTAGCCTGGGTGACAGAGTGAGACTCCTCCTCAAAAAAAAAAAAAAAAAAAAAAGAGTTGTTTATGGATGAAGGAGTGAGTGTGAAGATGCAGAAACAGCATCCGGCTTGTAATAAGCCTGCCTGTTGGAACCTTTTCCGCCTCTAAAGACAACATTGTCATCTGCTCTCAAGTGAACCATGAGATCTCTTGCGGGCAGAGAGCACAGCAGGAAACTCAAACCGTGTATTGAGTGCTTATGCTGTGCCAACCGCCACATTAGCCCAGTGAGAGCACCCATTTTACAAATGCAGAAGCTGAGGCTCAGAGAGGGGAAGGAAATTACCTAAAGTCACACAGCCAGGAAGTAGCAGGGCTGAGATTTGGGCCCCCATCCCTGTGTCCCCCAGCACCTGTGCTTTGAGATAGCACATTTTGGCTGCCTAGTGTCTGAGCAGAACCACTTTTCCTCCTGGGTTGCCTCAAGCTCTGGCGCTTAAGTGGTTAAGTTGGAAGCACAGCCTCTGTCCCCCTAAGGAATATTCTTTCCCAGTCAGGCTGAAATCTCGGCTGGATGCAGGGGAGAGGCCCAGGGAAGGGAGGCCAGCTATAAAAAGCCCCTTGGTGAGTTGAGTCTTCCCTGGTTGTACTGGAGGCCCCTGAGCCCAGTGAACTCAAGAGTGCTGGCAAGCTCAAGGGGGACAGGATGGCTTTCTAGGGCCCCTTGGGTGGCCACAGAGAGAGAGTGGCCTCCTCATGGACCAACATGGGTACCTGCCAGGGCTCTTGCTTTCTGAGCTGAGCTCTTTGAAGTGCAGAAAAAGCTCAAGGCCCCTTGAGGATCATAGCCATGGTGTTTGCTGTTGTTGTCATTATTAATATTATCATTATTATTATCCAGAGCCCAGTGGAGAAGGAGCGCATATTTCCTGGGCTTTTGGAGCCAGCAGGGATGGGGCTTGGTGAGGGAGGGAATCCAATCGTGAGTTTCCTCCATTGCACCTGAATTTTTTTTTTTTTTTTTTTTTTTTGAGATAGAGTCTCACTGTGTTGCCCAGGCTGGAGTGTAGTGGCACAATCTCAGCTCACTGCAACCTTTGCCTCCCAGGTTCAAGCGATTCTCCTGCCGCAGCCTCCTGAGTAGCTAGGATTATAGGCATGCACCACCATGCCCAGCTAATTTTTATATTTTTAGTAGAGAGGGTTTTTTGCCATATTGGCCAGGCTGGTCTCAAACTCCTGGCCTCAAGTGATTCACCCACCTCAGCCTCCCGAAGTGCTGGGATTACATGTGTGAGCCACCACACCCAGCCTGCTTCAAACTCTTGACCTCAAGTGATCTGCCCACCTTGGCCTCCCAAAGTGCTGGGATTATAGGCGTGAGCCACCACGCCTGGCCTCACTAGGTTTTTAGTAACATACCTGCAGGCCCAGTTTGTGCAGCCAGGGAAACCACCGTGTCCCACTGCTGTGTGTCACAGGTGTTCTGCAAGATGTTAAATAGTTTTTCATGGATAAAAAGAATTCTGTGGTCAAATAAGTTTGGGGAACACTGGGCTTAAGCAAAGTCCATTATTTCACTTGCAGGCCTTCTCAGAGCGTTTAGTATGCCTGTTCATGTATTCTTTCAAACACTTTTTATTAAGCATGTTCTGAGTGCCAGGTGCATTGTGCGGGGTGGTAAAGATACAGTGGGGAGCAAGGTTATGGTCTTTGACCTTGTGGAGTGGAGCTCTGTCCAAAGCTATGGTTTGCAGCACTGACCACACATTAGAATCACTGTAGCTGGGGGCAGTGGGGAATGGTGGCTCATGCTTGTAATCCCAGCACTTTGGGAGGCCAAGGCAGGTGGATCACTTGAGCTCCGGAGTTCGAGACCAGCTTGGCCAACATGGTGAAAACCCATCTCTACAGAAAATACAAAAATTAGCCAAGCATAGTGGCGCACACCTGTAATCCCAGCTACTCGGGAGGCTGAGGCATAAGAATCACTTGAGCCCGGGAGGCAGAGGTTGCAGTGAGCCGAGATCGCGCCACTGCACTCTAGCCTGGGTGACAGAGGGAGACCCTGCTCAAAAAAAAACAAGAATCAGTGAGGGGACTCTGAGTAACTTCAGATGCTGGGGCCCACCCATAAAGATTTTGATTCAGTTGGTCTCCAGTGGGGTCGGGGCACCTGTCTTTTGCAGAAGTTCCCCCAAGTGATTATAATATATGGCCAGGGTTGAGAGCCACAGGTCTCAAGGGAAAGATGAGGAATAAAATAACAGCTGTGATCAATCCTGTGCAGGTGACATGAGGGTGCAGTGAGAGCAAAGAGCAGGGGACTGTCATTGTCTAGGAAGGAGTGAAGCCTCAATCCAGGAAGGGAGATTTTAGCTGAAATCTGACAGATGAGCGTGCGTTACCTAGTTGGGATGGGGTACGGGTTAGGGGAGACATCCGGTGAAGGTGATAGCCTGTAGTAGAAAGCCCTTGAATGATGAGAAAGGGGCACATGATAAGATTGGAGTTTGGGGCCAAATAATCCAGGGCGCCTGGCAACTTCATCTCTCTGAGCCTCAGTTTCTTTGTCAGTAAGGAACATGATATTTGGGAATGATATTTGTACCTATCTAGAGGGTTCCTCTGAGACCATGGGAAGGAACACAGAATGGGAAGCCCTGGGAGGGCTTTTAGTGGGATCGTGAAATAATCAAATACCGTCAGCCCTCCAGATTCATGGGGGAATTGCTTCCAAGACCCCATGGATATGAGAATATGCAGCTGCTGAAGTCCCTGGTATAAAATGGCTAGGACAGTCAGCCTTTTGTATCTGTGGGTTTTGGTCCACGACTCAAGATTGGTTGAATCCTTAAATACAGATGCTGGACATATGTGTTTTATTATTATTTATTCATTTACTTATTTATTGAGAAAGCATCTCTCTCTGTCACCCAGCCTGGAGTGCAGTGGCGTGATCTTAACTCACTGCAACCTCCACCTCCTGGGCTCAAGCCATCCTCCCACCTCAGCCTCCCCACTAGCTGGGACTACAGGTGCATGCCACCATGCCTGGCTACTTTTTAATTTTTTGTAGAGACAGGTTCTTGCAATGTTGCCCAGGCTGGTCTTGAACTCCTGGGCTCAAGCAATCTGCCCACCTTGGCCTCCCAAAGTGCTGGGATTATAGGCGTGAGCCACCATGGCTGGTCTTTTATGTATTTTAAAACATATTTCCTGGAGCCAATTGCAGTGGCACATGCCTATAATCCCAGCTACTCAGGAGGCTGAGGTGGGAGGATCACTTGAGCCCAGGAGTTTGAGGCTCTAGGGAGCTATGATCACACTATTCCAGCCTGGGCAACAGAGTGAGACCCCCGTCTCACTCTGTGGATAATGGTCTCATATAATAGATGATATGAGATCAAGTATGAAAACAGTGGAAAATTTCCACCAAAGCCTCCCTCCTGCGGCCATTTCGGACTGAATAACATCTGGCATACATTTATTAAGCACCTACTGTGTGCCCTGGGTTGTGGGGTCCAGAGGATGAATGAAGCCCAGCCCATTATCAGTAAGCTCATGGTACATCTGGAGTCTCTTAGTGGTCTGTGGAGGTGCCTGCAGGGTGAGAGAAGGAGGGAGTGGCTCTTTGTCCTCCTGCTCCCCAACACATGCACGTCGAGCACATCGGCTCCGCTTGCATCTGTGGTGTGGACTGAGTTTGCAATGTAGTGATTCCACTTGAAAAGAGGATGAACCCTCGGCCGGGCACGGTGGCTCATGCCTGTAATCCCAGCACTTTGGGAGGCCGAGGCGGGCAGATCACCTGAGGTCAGGAGTTCAATACCAGTCTGGCCAACGTGGTGAAACCCTATCTCTCTAAAAATACAAAAATTAGCCGCACATGATGGCAGGTGCCTGTAGTCCCAGCTACTCGGGAGGCTGAGGCAGGAGAATCGCTTGAACCTGGGAGGCGGAGGTTGCAGTGAGCTGAGATGGCGCCACTGCACTCCAGCCTGGGTGACAGAGCAAGGCTCTGTCTCAAAAGAAAAAAAAAGAAAGAAAAGAGGATGAACCCAAGAATAGAAAGATGGTACCCAGAACTTGATGTTCGTAGGAAACTGCACCCAATTCTGGGCTCTCCATTCCTGCAGGCCTAACTCCGGGCTCTCTGCTCCGCCAGCAGTGGCTCTGTAAGAGCTACAGAATCCTTTGCCTGATTCCAACCCAAGAGGCCCTTGCTTGGAACTAGAGAAAGCAATATGGCACTGCAGGTCTTCCATAGGAACTAGAGATAACAGTTCCCACGTATTGAGAACCTATTATTGCAAAACGTATTTTAAATTTAACACCCCCACCCCCAGGAATTCTATTCAGGAATAAAGGCCCATTTTTCAGGTGAGAAAGCTGAGTGCAGAGGTATAAGGCCCCTAGAACAGGTGGAGCTGGAGTTTGAATGTGGGCCTCCCAGCTAAGTCTTCTTCACATTACTCTCTGCCGCCCACCCAATGTCAGCTGTGACCAAGGCTGGCCCCTCTGGGGAACTGGGGGCCATTGAACTTGAAGACTGCAGAGCCAGCGGTCCTTGGGATCCCGAGGTAATTCTAGAATCATAGAATTCTGTGCTCCCTTTTCAACGAAGTGTGCTGGTTACTAAAGTGGGCTCTAGAGAGAGTCGGCCTGGGTTCGAATCTCCCCTGCTCCATCCCTTACCAGCTCTGTGACTCTGGACAAGTTACTTTCTCTCTCTGAGCCTCCATTTCTTTATCTGTAAAGCGGGAATATCAGTAGGACCTAATTCCAGGGTTGATGGGAGGATTTAGTAAGTTAATCAATGCAAAACACTCAGAAGACTATCTGACACGTAGTAGGTTTCAATAAAGGTTACGACCTATTGTTATTAATATTATTTGTATTAGTTCCTAGGACTGCCGTAACAAAGTACCACACCCCAGGGGGCTTAAACAACAGAAATTTCTTATAACAAATTCTGGAGGCTGGAAGGCTGAGAGCAGGGTATCAGCAGGGTTGGTTCTTTCTGAGGCCTCTCTCCTTGGCTTGTGGACAGCCGTCTTCTCCCTGGGTCTTTACATGGTCTACTCTCTGTACCTGTGTCCTAATCTCTTCCTCTTTTTTTTTCCCCCACTTTTGAGACAGGCTCTCTGTCGCCCAGGCTGGAGTGCAGTGGCGAGATCTTGGCTCACTACAGCCTCAACCTCCTGGGCTCAAGTGATCCTCCCACCTCAGCCTCCTGAATAGCTGGGACTACAGGCATGCACCACCATGCCTGGCTAATTTAGCTCTATTTCTTGTAAAGATGGGGTCTCCCTATGTTGCCCAGGCTGGTTTTGAACAACTAGGCTCAAGTGATCTTCCCACCTCTGACTCCCAAAGTACAGGGATTACAGGCATGAGCCACTGCATCAGCCCTAACCTCTTCTTACAGAGACAGCAGTCACACTGGATTGGGACCCACTCCAGTGACTTCATTTTAACCTCATTGCCTCGTATAGACCCTATCTTTAAACAGGGTCACATTCTGAGGTCCTGGGAGGAAGGACTTCATGTGAATTTGAGGGGTACACAGCTCAACCCATAACATAATTGATATTATTAGTCCCCATCCTCCTCTGGAGTAAGGTCTTTTCCATCTGCCTGACTTCCTGGGGTTTCTCTCCCCTTGGCACCCAGAAACCGCAGCCAGGCGCTCAGCTCCGAGGCGAGTGTGGATGAAGGTGGCGTCTTTGAGAGTCTGAAGGCAGAGGCAGCCTCCCCACCAGCGCTCTTCTCGGGCTTATCAGGCAGCCTCCCCACCAGCTCGTTCCCCTCCAGCCTGGTGCTGGGCTCCTCGGCTGGCGGCGGGGACGTGTTCATCCAGATGCCCGCGTCCAGGGAGGAAGGAGGGGGCCGGGGCGAGGGGGGCGCCTACCACCACCGCCAGCCCCACCACCACTTCCACCATGGCGGCCACCGCGGGGGCTCCCTGCTGCAGCACGTGGGTGGGGACCACCGGGGGCACTCGGAGGAGGGAGGCGACGAGCAGCCTGGGACGCCCGCCCCCGCCCTGTCCGAGCTGAAGGCTGTGATCTGCTGGCTCCAGAAAGGACTCCCCTTTATCCTGATCCTCCTGGCCAAACTGTGCTTTCAGCATAAGCTCGGTGAGTTCTGGGGGCATGAGTTTCCTAGCCATGGGCTTCACAGGCAGGCTGCCTGCAGCCGGTGGGGTGGGGGCTCCTCCTCTGAAGCCCAGGGAGAGGCAGCAGAGACCAACATGGGCTTCAGGATGTGGGATTCTGAGTCAGACCTGGGTTCAAATCCTGGCCGACTAGCTGTGTGACTTCAGGCAAGTCACTTGGCTTCTCTGAGCCTCGGTTTCCTCATCTGTCTAGTGGGGGTTATGATAGAAACTTCCTCGCTGGTTGGCTGGTGTAAAGGAGTGCTGTGTAATAACTCAGACTGCTGGAGTCTGCACCCTAGCTCTGTCCCCTCCTAGTTGTGTGATGCTAGGTGCATTATTTAACCTCTCTGTGCCTCAGTTTCCTCATCTATCAAGTGGGGGTATGATTTTATAGTCTTCATGGGATCACAGTGATGTTAAATTTGAGTTAATATGTGTAAAACACATTATTTTTACTATATATGTGTGTGTATATATATACTATATATTATATATAGTATATATAATATATATAAAATATATATTATATATTATATATTATATTATATATTATATATATAATATAATATATATATATATATAATATATATAATATAATATATAATATAATATATATATTTTATATATATATATATTTTTTTTTTTTGAGACAGGGTCTTGCTCTTTCAGCCAGGCTGGAGCGCAGTGGTGCAGGTCTCAGCTCACTGCAACCTTCGCTTACTGCAACTTTTGCCTCCCAGGTTGGTGATCCTCCCACCTCAGCCTCCTGAGTAGCTGGGACTACAGGCATGTGCCACCACACCCGGCTAAATTTTAAATTTTTTCATAGAGTCGAAGTCTCACTATATTGCCCAGGCTGGTCTCAAATTCCTGGGCTCAAGCAATCCTCCCACCTAAGCCTCCCAAAGTGCTGGGATTACAGGTAATGAGCCACTGCCCCGGCCTACTATATTTGTTATTAACACACATTGAAATATTTAACATAGAGCCTGAATTGAAATATTCAACACAGCAAATGATGAATAAATACGACCTATTGTTATTTTTAGGAAATAAGATAATGATTCATAAAGTGCTCAGCCTCCTATCTGACACATACTCAACAGTCAATAATTGGCCTCTAGTATACTGTTTTCTGTTTGTTTGTTTTGACATGGAGTTTTGCTCCTGTTGCCCAGGCTGGAGTGCAATGGCGTGACCTCTGCTCACTGCAACCTCCACCTCCCGGGTTCAAGCAATTCTCCTGCCTCAGCCTCCTGAGTGCCTGGGATTACAGGCAACCGCCACCACACCCAGCTAATTTTTGTATTTTTTAGTAGGGACGGGGTTTCACCATGTTGGCCAGGTCTCAAACTCCTGACCTCAGGTGTTCCATCCGCCTCAGCCTCCCAAAGTGCTGGGATTACAGGCGTGAGCTACTGTGCCTGGCCTAGTATACTGTTATTGTTATTATTAATCTTACTTACTGTTTTTTTGTTTGTTTGTTTTTGTTTTTGTTTTTGAGATGGAGTCTCACTCTGTCACCAGGCTGGAGTGCAGTGGCGCGATCTCAGCTCACTGCAAACCTCTACCTGCTGAGTTCAAGCGATTCTCAGCCCTAACCTCAAGTGATCCACCTGCCTTGGCCTCCCAAAGTGCTGGGATTACAGGTGTGAGCCACCACGCCCGGCTTACTTATTAGATCATGGTGTTGCTGTGCCCTGGCAGGCTTATACACTGTTGTTTTAGTACTGCAGTAGGAGTGATGGTAAGAATTATCTTGTGGCCTACTACTTTCCATGAGAAAATATCGGTCAGGTGTGGTGGCTCATGCCTATAATCTCAACACTTTGCGAGGCCGAGGCAGGAGGATTGCTTGAGGCTGGGAGTTCGAGACCAGCCTGGGAAACATAGTGAGACCCTATCTCTACTGAAAAAAAAAGAGAGAGAGAGAAAGCTTCGAGAGGAGACGAGACCATTCTTTATTTCTTATTTTCTTCTTTCTGGTGACTGCCAGCTCGCTCAGATTCCTCCACCTTCCTTGCTGGGGTGCTGCCCTATCAGCCCCACCCTTTCTATTCCTAGAAGTGAAAGCTGGCATCTTCCCCACTACCCTGAATTCTGGCATCACAGCTAAGTTTTGTTTTGTGAGTATGATCATTTTATTTTTCACTTGGCAGGTTTTTTTTGTTTTGTTTTTTAATCAAAGGGAAGAGTACCAAAAAGGATTATGGGGCTACTCATTCTTGTTTTATGTGCTTATAGTGAAGAAATACAGCTTCTACAAAGTAGATCTGGAAAAATAGCTGGAGTACACATACCTATTAAAAGAGTAAGTGAGACCAGGTACAGTGGCTCATGCCTGTAATCCTGGCACTTTGGGAAGCTGAAGTGGGTGGATCACTTGAGGTCAGGAATTCGAGACCAGCCTGGCCAACATGGTGAAACCCCATCTCTACTAATAATTCAAAAATTAGCCAGGTGTGGTGGCACACACCTGTAGTCCCAGCTACTCGGGAGGCTGAGGCACAAGAATCACTTGAACCCAGGAGGTGGAGGTTGCAGTGAGCTGAGATCGCACCACTGCACTCCAGTCTGGGCGACAGAGTGAGACAGTGTCTCAATAAATAAACAGTAAGTGCATCAGGTGAAAGAGGAATCCTGTCTACAAATAACAAAAAGCAGGACTCGAAAATCATTATTTGGGGAGAATTCCAAGATTGTAGCTTGGCAAACAGTGGCAATGAAATGACTGGTGGAAGAAAATTCAATTCCATTCTGCCATCTGCCTGGGTCATGTTTGTCTGTTAGCTGGGATTTTTTTTTTTTCATTGAACATTAAACTTGAATTCCTTATGGCGTTGTAAGTTTTTTCTTTTTCTTTTTTTTTTTTTTTTGAGACAGAGTCTTGCTCTGTTGCCGAGGCTGGAGTGCAGTGGTGTGATCTCAATTCACTGCAGCCTCCCCATCCTGGGTTCAAGCAATTCTTGTGCCTCAGCCTCCTGGGTAGCTGCGACTACAGGCACATGCCACCATGTGTGGCTAATTTTTGTATTTTACTAGAGATGTGATTTCACCATGTTGGCCAGGCTGGTCTCAAACTCCTGGCCTCAAGTGATCTGCCCACCTCGGCCTCCCAAAGTGCTGGGATTACAAGTGTGCGCCACTGCACCCAGCGGTGAGTTTTTTCAATGTATGCTTTTATCACAAATTCTATCTGATTCTATCAATCAGATTCTTTTTAAAAGTAGAAATAATAAGAGGCATCATTTACTAACTGCTAGGGATTATGATCTAGAAGCTTTATCCCTCTATGAGGTGTAAGTAATGTTATTGTTCTGTCCATTTTACAGATGAGGAAACTGGGGCTTAGAGAGGTGCAGTGACTTGCCCAAGCTCAAACAGAGAGGAAGTGGCAGAGCTGGGAATTGAACCCAGCCCTTACCAGACTGCACAGCCCATCCCCTGATCCAGTGCTATAAAGTATCCCCACAGGGACCTAAATCCTGTCCCTAAGTCAGAATGGCTCAGAATTCCCAGAGATTTAGATGGCAGCCCAAATCCCCAAGAAGTGGGATTTTTTTTTATTTTTCTCTCTCTTCTGTCAACTCTGAGGGGACCAGGGATGTGCCTTTTCCCCCATGTTGCTCAGCACCTGGGCTAGGCCTGATGAGTCTAAGTGGGTGACATCAGGCCCTTCTCTGTCCCACAGGCATTGCTGTGTGCATCGGGATGGCCAGCACCTTCGCCTATGCCAACTCCACGCTTCGAGAACAGGTCTCTCTGAAGGTGAGTCACTTTCCGACCTAGTCTCCTGTGGCTGCTGCAACAAATAAGCCACAAGCCAGGCACAGTCTTCCCGGCAAGTCTCCAGAGTTCATTGTATCATTCTTATGCCTTTGCGTCCTCATAGCTTAACTCCCACATATCAGTGAGAACGTACAATGTTTGGTTTTCCATTCCTGAGTTACATCACTTAGAATAATAGTTTCCAATCTCATCCAGGTCACTGCAAGTGCTGTTAATTCATTCCTTTTTATGGCTGTGTAGTATTCCACCATGTATATATGTATATACATATATATACACCACAATTTCTTTATACACCCATTGATTGGTGGGCATTTGGGTTGGTTCCACAATTTTAAAATTGTGAATTGTGCTGCTATAAACTTGCGTGTGCAAGTATCTTTTTTGAATAATGACTTCTTTTCCTCTGGGTAGATACCCAGTAGTGGGATTGCTGGATCAAATGGTAGTTCTACTTTTAGTTCTTTAAAGAATCTCTCACACTGTTTTTCATAGCGGTTGTACTAGTTTACATTCCCACCAGCAGTGTAGACGTGTTCCCTGTCCACCGCATTCACACTAGCATCTATTGTTTTTTGACTTTTTGATTATGGCCATTCTTGCAGGAGTGAGGTGGTATCACATTGTGGTTTTGATTTGCATTTCCCTGATCATTAGCAGCGTTAAGCATTTTTTCATGTTTGTTGGCCATTTGTATATCTTCTTTTGAAAATTGTCTATTCATGTTCTTAGCCCACTTTTTGATGGGATTGTTTGTTTTTTTCTTACTGATTTGTTTGAGTTCATTGTAGATTCCGGATATTAGTCTTTTGTCAGATGTACAGATTGTGAAGATTTTCTCCCACTCTGTGGGTTGTCTGTTTACTCTGCTGACTGTTCCTTTTGCTGTGCAAAAGCTCTTTAGTTTAATTAGGTCCCAGCTATTTATCTTTGTTTTTATTGCATTTCCTTTTGGGTTCTTGGTTATGAAATCCTTGCCGAAGCCAATGTCTAGAAGGGTTTTTCCAATGTTATCTTCTAGAATTTTTATAGTTTTAGGTCCTAGGTTTAAATCCTTAATCCATCTTGAGTTGATTTTTGTATAAGGTGAGAGATGAGGATCCCGTTTCACTCTCCTACATGTGGCTAGCCAATTATCCCAGCACCATTTGTTGAAAAGGGTGTCCTTTCCCCACTTTATGTTTTTGTTATGTTCAGTTAGCTGTAAGTATTTTGGTTTATTTCTGGGTTCTCTATTCTGTTCCATTGGTCTATGTCCCTATTTTTTTTTTATAGCCCAGAGGTCTTTTTTTTTTTTTTTTTTTTTTTTAACACCTATTATGCCATGAATTCATAGGGAATAGGTTCCAGCAGCTCAGGCTCCTTCCCATTGGTTCTCACAAAGTGTGCTTCTCTGGGTGGAGCAGGCTGGCACTTGAGTTGAACCCACGTACCTTTCTCTTTGGCTTCTTTCTTTTTCTGATCATTTTCCTTCATGCATTTCAGGAAGCTGTCTCGGCTCTCAGAGTGCTTAATGTGCTCAATATGCACATTAATTCTCTCGGCAAGAATCTTGCCCTTAACTTGTTTGTTTACAACAATGCCAACAGCATGCTGGGTAACATTGTAGAATCTTCCAGTTTTGCCATGGTAACACTTACGGGGCATTCCTTTTTGAACAGTACCCATTCCCTTGATGTCTACAATATCACCTTTCTTATAGATTCACATATACATGGCCAAAGGAACAACTCCATGTTTTCTAAAAGGCCTAGAGAACATATATCGGGTGCCTCTCCTCTTTCCCTTTGTGTTCGTCATTTTGGCGAATTACTAGAAGATGGCAGTTCCGGCTGAAAGGAAAAGATATGTCCTTATTTTTGTACCAGTACCATGCTGTTTTGGTGACTATGGCCTTATAGTATAGGTTGAAATCAGGTAGTGTGATGCCTCCAGCTTTTTCTTTTTGCTTAGTCTTGCTTCAGTTATGTGGGCTCTTTTCTGGTTCCATATGAATTTTGGAATTTTTTTTTTCTAATTCTGTGAAGAATGATGGTAGTATTTTGATGAGGATTGCATTGAATTTGTAGATTGCTCTTGGCAGTATGGTCATTTTCACAGTATTGATTCTACCCATTCATGAGCATGGGATGTGTTTCCATTTGTTCGTGTCATCTATGATTTCTTTCAGCAATGTTTTGTAGTTGTCCTTGTAGAGGTTTTTCAACTCCTTGGTTAGGTATATTCCTAAGGTTTTTTTTTGTTTTTTGTTTTTTGTTTTGCAGCTATTGTAAAAGGGGTTGAGTTCTTGATGTGATTCTCTACTTGGTCGCTGTTGGTGTATAAAAGAGCTACTGACTTGTGTACATTAATCTTGTATCTGAAAAGTTTGTTTTATGTTGGCTGTGGGTTTATCATAGATGGCTTTTATTACACTAAGGTATGTCCCTTTTATGCCATTTTGCTGAGAGTTTTAATTATAAAGGGATGCTGGATTTTGTCAAATGCTTTTTCTGCATCTATTGAAATGATCATGTGATTTTTGTTTTTAATTCTGTTTACGTGGTGTATCACATTTATTGACTTGCGCATGTTAAACCATCCCTGCATCCCTGGTATGAAACCCACTTGATCATGGTGGATTATCTTTTTGGTAATTTGTTGGATTCGGTTAGCAAGTATTTTGTTAAGGATTTTAGCATCTATGTTCATCAAGGATATCCATCTGTAGTTTTCTTTTTTGGTTATGTCCTTTCCTGGTTTTGGTATTAGGGTGATGCTGGCTTCATAGAATGAATTAGGGAGGGTTCCTTCTTTCTCTATCTTGTGGAATAATGTTAAAAAGATTGGTACCAATTCTTCGAATGTCTGGTAGAATTCTGCTGTGAATCTGTCTGGTCCTGAACTTTTTTTTGTTGGTAATTTTTTAATTACCATTTCAATCTCGCTGCTTGTTATTGGTCTGTTTAGGGTATCTAATTCTTCCTGATTTAAGCAAGAAGGGTTGTATTTTTCCAGGAATTTATCCATCTCTTCTAGGTTTTCTAGTTTTTGTGCATAAAGGTGTTCATAGTAGCCTTGATTGACCTTTTATATTTCAGTGGTGTCACTTGAAATATCTCCTGTTTCGTTTCTTAGTGAGGTCATTGGATTTTCTCTCTTCTTTTCTTGGTTAATCTTGCTAATGGTCTATCAGTTTTATTTATCTTTTCAAAGAATCAGCTTCTTGTTTTGTTTATCTTTTGAATTTTTTTGTTTCAATTTCATTTAGTTCTGCTCTGATCTTGGTTATTTCCTTTCTTCTGCTGGGTTTGGATTTGGTTTCTTCTTGTTTCTCTAGTTCCTTGAGGGGTGACCTTAGAGTGTCAGTTTGTGCTCTTTCAGTCTTTTTGATGTAAGCATTTAGGGCTATGAGCTTTCCTCTTAGCACCACCTTTGCTATATCCCAGAGGTTTTGATAGGTTGTGTCATTATTGTCATTCAGTTTGAAGAATTTTTTAATTTCCATCTTGATGTCATTTTTGACCCAATGCTCATTCAGGAGCAGGTTATTTAATTTCCATGTGTTTGCATGGTTTTGAAGATTCCTTTGGGAGTTGATTTCCAGTTTTATTCTGCCATGGTCTGAGAGAGTACTTGATATAATTTCAATTTTCTTAAATTTATTGAGGCTCGTTTTGTGGCCTATCATATAGTCTATCTTGGAGAAAGTTCCATGCGCTGTTGAATAGAATGTGTATTCTGCGGTTGTCAGATGAAATGTTCTGTATGTATCTGTTAAATCCATTTGTTCCAAGGTATAGTTTAAATCCATTGTTTCTTTGTTGACTTTCTGTCTTGATGACCTGTCTAGTGCTGCCAGTGGAATACTGAAGTCCCCTACTATTACTATGTTGCTGTCAATCTCATTTCTTAGGTCTGTTAGTCATTGTTTTATAAATGTGGGAGCTCCAGTGTTAGGTGCATATATATTTAGAATTGTGATATTTTCCTGTTGGACAAGGCCTTTTACCATTATATAATGTCCCTCTTTGTCTCTTTTAACCACTGTTGCTTTAAAGTTTGTTTTGTCTGATATAAGAATAGCTACCCCTGCTTGCTTTTGGTGTCCATTTGCATGAAATGCCTTTTTCCACCCCTTTAAGTTTATGTGAGTCCTTATGTGTTAGGTGAGTCACCTGAAGGCAGCAGATGGTTGGTTGGTGAGTTCTTATCTATTCTGTGATTCTGTGTCTTTTAAGTGGAGCATTTAGGCCACTTACATTCAATGTTAGTATTGAAATGTGAGGTACCATTGCATTCATCATGCTCTTTGTTGCCCGTGTACTTTGGTTTTTTTCATTTTTTGTTTTTGCTTTTTAACTTGTATTTTTGTTTTATGGTCCTGTGTGATTTATGCTTTAAAGAGGGTCTGTTGTGATGTGTTTCCAGGATTTGTTTCAAGATTTAGAGCTCCTTTTAGCAGTTCTTATAGTGGTGACTTGGTAATGGCAAATTCTTGGTAATGGGTGAATTCTCTTAGCATTTGTTTGTCTGAAAATACTGTATCTTTCCTTCATATATGATTGTTAGTTTCACTGGATACAAAATTCTTGGCTAATCATTGTTTTGTTTGAGGAGGCTGAAGATAGGGCCCCAATCCCTTCTAGCTTGTAGGGTTTCTGCTGAGAAATCTGCCGTTAATCTGATAGGTTTTCCTTTATAGGTTAGCTGGTGCTTCTGTCTCACAGCTCTTAAGATTGTTTCCTTCGTTTTAACTTTGGATAACCTGATGACAGTGTGCCTAGGCAAAGACCTTTTTGCGATGAATTTCCCGGGTGTTCTTTGTGCTTCTTGTATTTGGATGTCTAGGTCTCTAGCAAGGTCGGGGACATTTTCCTCGATTATTCCCCCAAATATGTTTTCCAAGCTTTCAGAATTCTCTTCTTCAGGAACACTGATTATTCTTAGGTTTGGTCATTTAACGTAATCCCAGACTTCTTGGAGGCTTTGTTCATATTTTCTTATTCCCTTTTCTTTGTCTTTGTTGGATTGGGTTAATTCAAAGACCTTGTCTTCGAGCTCTGAATTTCTTTCTTCTACTTGTTCAATTCTATTGCCGAGACTTTCCAGAGCATTTTGCATTTCTAAAAATGTGTCCAAAGTTTCCTGAATTTTTAATAGTTTTTTCTTTAAGCTATCTATTTCCTTGAATATTTCTCCCTTCACTTCTTGTATCATATTTTGGAATTCGTTGCACTGGGCTTTGCCTTTCTCTGGTCCCTCCCTGATTAGCTTAATAACTAACTTTCTGAATTCTTTTTCAGGTAAATCAGGGATTTCTTCTTGGTTTAGATCCATTGCTGGTGAACTAGTGTGATTTTGGGGGAGTGTTGAAGAGCCTTGTTTTGTCATATTACCAGGGTTGGTTTTCTGGTTCCTTCTCATTTGGGTAGACTCCGTCAGACGGAAGGTCTAGGGCTGAAGGCTGTTGTTCAGATTCTTTTGTCCCAGGGGGTTTTCCCTCTTTTTGGTACTCTTCCCCCTTTTCCTATGGATGTGGCTTCCTGTGAGCCAAACTGCAGTGATTGTTGTCTGTCTTCTGGGTCTAGCCACTCAGCGAGTCTACCTGGCTCCAGGCTGGTACTGGGGGTTGTCTGCACAGAGTCCTGTGATGTGAACTGTCTATGGGTCTCTCAGCCATGGATACCAGTGCCTGTTGCCGTGGAGGTGGTGGAGGGTGCAATGGACTCCGTGAGGGTTCTTAGCTTTGGTGGTTTAATGTGCTATTTTTGTGCTGGTTGGCCTCCTGCCAGGAGGTGGCGCTTTCCAGAGAGCATCAGCTGTGGTAGCGTGGCGAGGAACCCGTGGAGCTCTAGAACTCTCGAGTTTCTATGGCCTTTGTCTTCCGCTACCAGGGTGGGTAGGAGGGAAGGACCATCGGTTTGGGGTGAGGCTAGGCGCTTCTGACCTCTCACTCTCCTTGGGCGGGTCTTGCTATGGGTTAAGTAGGTGACATTCCCAGGTCACTGGTGTTGTGTACCAAGGAGGATTATGGCTGCTTCTGCTGAGTCATGCGGGTTGTCAGGGAAGTGGGGGAAAGCTGGCAGTCACAGGCCTCACCCAGCTCCCCTGCAAAACGAAGGGCTGGTCTCACTCCCACCGTGCCCACCACAACAGCCCCCAGACCATTTCCAGGTGGAGAGCGATAGGGGCTTGAAAACCTGCCCCAGACTATCCGCCTCCCAGCTGCCAAAGAAGAGGGTTTAGTTCGTGCCGCCGCTGTGGAGTCTGCACACTGGATTTGCACCCTCCCCTGAGTTCTGGCCAGGAGGCTTCTTACCCTGTTCAACTTGTTACACAGTTCAGCTAGAGATTTGCTTCTCCCTGTGGAGTTTTAGCCCTTGCTCCTACCCATTGGATCCCCGTGGTGCCAGACAGGAATGGGCTGCTGGGGGACCCAGTGAGCTCCCAGGGCCTTGCTGCTGCTTCCTCTACGCCTGTATTTTGCTCGGCTTTCCAAATTGACTCAGCGCCAGATAAAGTTGGAAACTTCTCCTGCAAACAGACCTTCAGCTTCCCCCGTGAGGGTGAGTGTTCGGGAGAGGAGGGTCTCCCTTTCCCACTTCCGCAGTTGGGGCATTCGCAGTTTTGGGGGCTCTCCTGGGTCCTGCAGGAGCAGTCCGTTTCCTTCAGAGTCTGTGGGTCCTCTCGGCATTGCTGGTTCGTCCTTGCAGTCAATCTGGTGCTATAATTCACAATGCGAGCTGCCGCCCGCCGCTCTCTCTGGAGCTGCAATCTAGTCCTGCCTCCCATCCGCCATGATCTCACCAAAACTTCTTCTTTTATTTCATAATTTTTAGAGACAGAGTCTTGCTCTGTTGTCCAGGCTGCAGTGCAGTGGCATGACCATAGCTCATTGTAGCCTCCAACTCCCGGATTCAAGCAATCCTCTGACCTCAGCCTCCTAGGGAGGCCATTCTTCTGTCTATCAGCCCTGGGTAGATCCCTGAATGTTCCTTCTTTCTCCCCTCCAACAGCAGCATCTCCTCCACGTACACCTAGCCCAGTCCCTTTACGCCGCAGACATTCAGCTCATTAGCTCACTTTCATTTTTTGTTACTTTCTTTTTGAGACGGAATCTTGCTCTGTTGCCCAGGCTGGAGTGCAGTGGCATGATCTTGGCGCACTGTAACCTCTGCCTCCCAGGTTCAAACAATTCCTCTGCCTCAGTCTCCCCAGTAGCTGGGACTACAGACACACACCACCCCGCCTAGCTAATTTTGTATTTTTAGTAGAGACGGGGTTTCACCATGTTGGCCAGGCTGGTCTCAAACTCCTGACCTCCGGTAATCCGCACACCTTGGCCTCCAAAAGTGCTGGGTTTACAGGCGTGAGCCACCATGCCCGGCCCCATTAGGTTACTTTCATTCCACCTTCATGCTTATGGCCATTCCTCTTATGCTGCTGGGTGGACATAGAGCTTCACCACCATCCTCCTGCATGTCCTCTGTGTCTGCTGAGCACTAACTGCGTGCCCGGCACAGTACTGAGCCCATTGCTCATCTCAGCAGGTTCATCCCAGCAACCTGGGAGGGAAACAAAATCATTTTTCTGTCATTTTCCCACTGAGGAAACAGTGGCTCAGAGACACTAAGTTCCTTACCTGAGGTCACACAGCCAGTGCAAGTGATGGCATCATGATTTGCACCTGGGTAGTTGAGCCCGTGCTCATTCCAGGTTCAAATCCCTGCTCCTCCACCCACCTGCAGACCCTCAATTAGGTTACCTTGGTGATCTCAGCCTCAGGTGCCGCCTCTGGAAAAGAGCCTGTTGGCACCAATTCACAAACCCATTGAAAGGATTGAATGAAATAGTGCATCCAGGCCGGTCGCGGTGGCTCACGCCTGTAATCCCAACTACTCAGGAGGCTGAGGCATGAGAATCATTTGAATCTGGGAGGCAGAGGTTGTAGTGAGCCAAGATCACACCACCACCCTCCAACCCGGGTGACAGAGTGAGACTGTCTCAAAAAAAAAAAAAAAAAAACAGAAAAAAAGAAAAGAGCCAGGCACGGTGGCTCATGCATGTAATCCCAGCATTTTGGGAGGCCAAGGCAGGTGGATCACTTGAGGTCAGGAGTTCGAGACCAGCCTGAACAATGTGGTGAAACCCGGTCTCTACTAAAAAGATACAAAATTAGCCAGCCATGGTGGCTCACACCTGTAATCCCAGCTACTTGGGAGGCTGAGGCAGGAGAATTGCTTGAACCTGGGAGGTGGAGGTTGAAGTGAGCCAAGATTGTGTCATTGCACACCAGCCTGGGTTGAGATGGTTTGATGGTTTGAGATGGTTTCACTCCATCTCAAAAAAAAAAAAAAACAAAGAAAGAAATAGTGCATACAAGGTGTTTAGCACAAGTACTGGGTATGGTGGCCTATGCCTGTAATCCCAGCAACTCAGGAGGCTGAGGCGGGAGGATCCCTTGAACCCAGGAGTTTGAGACCAGTCTGGGCAACATAGCAAGACCCCTTTCTTCTCTACCAATTTTTTTTTTTTTTTTTTGAGATGAAGTCTCACTCTGTCACCCAGGCTGGAGTGCAGTAGTGCAATCTCGGCTCACTGCAACCTCTGCCTCCCAAGTAGCGAGATTACAGGTGTGCACCACCAAGATTACCAAGTGATTCTCCTGCCTCAGCCTCCTGAGTAGCTGAGATTACAGGTGCATGCCACCATGCCTGGCTAATTTTTATATTTTTAGTAGAGATGGGGTTTCACCATGTTGGCCAGGCTGGTCTTGAACACTTGACCTCAGGTGATCCGACCACCTCAGCCTCCCAAAGTGCTGGGATTACAGGCGTGAGCCACCATACCTGGCTTGCAAAAGTTTTTTTAAAAAGTTAGCCAGGTGTGGGGGCATGTGCCTGTCATCCTAGCTACTCAGGAGGCTGAAGCAGGAGGATTGCTTGATCCCAGGAGTTTGAGGCTGCAGTGAGCTATGATTGCACCACTGCACTCTAGCCTGGGCAACAGAACAAGACCTTCTCTGTTTAAGAAAAAATAAAAAGAAGGCAATGTTTAGCATGGTGCCTGGCATGTAGGAAACATTTAATTGAGCTAGTTTTCAAAAGTCTGTGCTTTCAGAAAAAAAAAAAAAATCTCATCAGAAAGTGGCCTAAGGATGTTAATAGGCAATTCTCAAAAGAAGATATACAAATGGCCAACAAACTTATGAAAAAATGCTCAGCATCACTACCGATCAGGGAAATGCAAATCAAAACCACAATGCAGTACCACCTTACTCCAGCAAGAATGGCCATTATCAAAAAATCAAAAAATAATAGATGTCGGCATGAATGCGGGAACACTTCTACACTGCTGGTGGGAATGTAAACTAGTACAACCACTATGGAAAACAGTGTGGAGATTCCTTAAAGAACTAAAAGTAGAACTAGGCTGGGCGCAGTGGCTCACGCCTGTAATCCCAGCACTTTGGGAGGCTGAGGTGGGTGGATCACAAGGTCAGGAGATCGAGACCATCCTGGCTAACACAGTGAAACCCCATCTCAGTTAAAAAAAAAAAAAACAACAACAAAAAAATTAGCTGGATGTGGTGGCAGGCGCCTGTAGTCCCAGCTACTCGGGAGGCTGAGGCAGGAGAATGGCGTGAACCTGGGAGTTGGAACTTGCAGTGAGCCGAGATCGCGCCAGTGCACTCCAGCCTGGGTGACAGAGCGAGACTCCATCTCAAAAAAAAAGGGGGGCGGGGGGGAAAGAACTAAAAGTAGAACTACCATTTGATCCAGCAATCCTACTGCTAGGCATCTACCCAGAGGAAAAGAAGTCATTATATGAAAAAAATACTTACGTACTCATGTTTATAGCAGCACAATTCACAATTTCAAAAATGTAGAACCATCCCAAATGCCCATCAACCAACGAGTGGGTAAAGAAACTGGTATATGTATATGATGGAATTCTACTCGGCCATAAAAAGGAATGAATTAATGGAATTCGCAGCAACCTGGATGGGATTGGAGACTATTATTCTAAGTAAAGTAACTCAGGAATGAAAAGCTAAACCTTTTGTATGTTCTCACTCATAAGTGGTAGCTAGGCTATAAGGATGCAAAGGCATAAGAATGATACAGTGGACTTTGGGGACTCTGGGGGAAAGAGTGGGAAGGGAGTGAGGGATTAAAGACTACAAATTGGGTTCAGTGTATACTGCCCAGGTGATGGGTGCACGAAAATCTCACAAATCACCACAAAAGAACTTATTCATGTAATACCACCTGTTCACCAAAAACCTATGGAAATAATTTTTTTTTTTAAGTCTGTGCTTTCTCCTGCACAGGTGATCCCATAATAATCACCAGCTTCACTGACCCTTCTATAGCATCATCTGCTTTCTCAAAAGCACTTGGTCCTCCATGCAGCATGGAGGACAACCCAGTCTCCATTTGCACATGAGCACATTGAGGTTCGGAGTTGGGGACAGAGTCAGAGGTCCTTCCTGACCCTTAGTCTCATCTTCTTTATGCAAACTCCTTTCTGCTGTTGTTAAAACAGTAGGAGGGGGCAAGGACAGTGGCTCACGCCTATAATCCCAGCACTTTGGGAGGCTGAGACAGGTAGATCACCTGAGTTCAGCAGTTCGAGACCAGCTTGGCCAACATGGTGAAACCCCGTCCCTACTAAAAATACAAAAATTAGCTGGGCATGGTGGTGGGCGCCTGTAATCCCAGCCACTTGGGAGGCTGAGGCAGGAGAACCACTTGAACCCAGGAGGCAGAGGTTGCAATGAGCTGAGATTGCGCCACTACACTCCAGCCTGGGCAACAAGAGCAAAAGTCCGTCTCAAAAACAAACAAACAAAACAGTAGGAGGCAGCTTTGAGGGCTAGGTCTGTCTCAAATGCAGTAACATCCAAATGGCACCTTGACTTAAATTTTAGGAGCTGAGAGGATCTCTGTATCCATGGACGGGCCTCCAGGGGTCCTTGATGCTCATGAAGACACAGGTGACACTTTGCCTGTATGTGCGTATCTTCCATAAGAGCAGGTCTACATGGCCCTTAGTAAGCTTAGGCGTCGCAGCTGATTAGGAGAGAACTACCTCCTTTGTCCTTCAGTTTCTGTCTTCCCAGAACATTGCTAATTCCCTCTTCCTATTCACCTTTGGTTTGGATTCATAGAGAATTAAACTGGAATCTATTATTCATTGGAGTAAAAAGAGCTGCCGGGTGGATTAATCACATTGATAAGAGCAGTTGGTTGGTTGGAGGTGGTTTCTAGCATCATTAACCTTGACTGCTCCTGGAATAATGGGTGGATGGAGATGCATTTGTTTCGTCCACTCTCTGGAAATGTGCATCATAACAGTGCGTGGGGCACTGAGCTGTGTCTGGAGACACTGTGTATTGAGCATTTACCGAAACCACAGGGAAGGTTACACTGGGAAAGTTATGACCTCATCTTATTCCAGCAATGCAGCCACTCCAGTCTGAAAAAAGGCACGAGCTGTTGAGAATCAACAGCAGAGGGATCTGCCTATGTGTCCCAGGGTACATAGGCAGGAACACGCCCCCCTTTGCATCTCCTTCAGACATTTCCTAGGATTGCTGTCAGGCTATGAAACTGCTGGGAAACAGCAAACTGAGGATTTCCAATTTGTCTTCCTGGGGACTAGACAGGAATGAGGCTGAAGAAGGAGAAATGGGGCTGGATTGTGAAGGGCTTTGAGAATTAGGTATATAAGCTTGGATTTAATTCTACACTGTGGCATTCCATGGAATGGTCAGTCCAGGGCAGTGGGCCAGAGGTCTTCCCTAGAAAAAGTGAAAGCAGAAATTTCCAACCTCTAGATCTGAATCTTCTGCTGGGTTGTAAACTCTTAATAATCAGTCCTACCCCTTAGCAAGCTTTAAATACGAATCTGTACCAGACTGAATGTTTGCATTTAAAAATTTGACTTTTGCCTGTAATTCCAGTGTTTTGGGAGCCCAAGGCAGGAGGATCACTTGAGGCCAGGAGTTCAAGACCAGCCTGAGCCAAATAGCAAGACTCTGTCTCTAAAAAAAAATTTAAAAATTTTGTTTAGCCAGGTATAGTGACACCTGCCTGTGGTGCTAGCTACTTAGGATGCTGAGGCAGGAGGATCACTTGAGCCCAGGAGTTCAAGGTTACAGTGAGCTATGATCACACTACTGTACTCCAGCCTAGGCAACAGAAAAAAAAATTAAAATAAAAAATTTGATTTAATCTTTAACAACCCCATTTTCAAATGAAGACACTGAGACTTAAAACACAGCCCCTTGAGGTTTCTTAACCTCTCTGTGCTTTAGTTCTTAACAGCATTTTATGTACTTTAATTCTTACAACTCTATAAGGTAGATACTAAGATATACCCATTTTACAGATGAGGAAAGGGAAACTGAAAGAGTTTAAATAACTTGCCTGGAGTTGGACAGCTCCCACACAGGATTTGACCAGGGATTTGAATGTGTGCCATCCTGCTCTGGAGTCTGCTGCGAACCATGGTGTTCTCTTGCCTTTCTAGATAGTTTTTCAAGCAGATGTCCACCATTCTGCCACTTTCTCCGTGACCACCGCTTGGGTATCAGTGGAATAGAAAGGTGCCAATGCCCTTCCTTTCACCTTCAGCACCACTTCCTTCAAAATGTTGACAAAGTGAAAAGCTGCCAGTCATCAGGGTACATTCTGGAAGGTTCTGCCACATGCACCTTTGATATCACATATCTCTTGCTTTGTCTTCAGGAGAAGAGGTCAGTGCTGGTCATCTTGTGGATCCTGGCCTTTCTGGCGGGGAACACCCTCTATGTGCTTTATACATTCAGCTCCCAGCAGCTGTACAACAGGTGAGCATGGGAATCCAACCCCCACGGTGGGAGAGTAGGGCACTTGGCTGGGGTTGGGGCACGTACCCTTTCACTTGAGAATGAGGCACAAGCTCTATGTCATGTTGTAACTTCCAAATTCCACCCTGCTGTTACTACTCATATATATCTAGACCAGCACTCAATAGTAGAATTTCAAGGCAAGCCACATAGGTAAATTAACATCTTCTAGTTCCTGAAAACTAAACAGAAACAGGTGGAATCAATTATAATAATTGATTTTATTTAACCCAGTATATCAAAAATATTTGTTTTTTGTTTTGTCTGTTTGTTTTGCTTTTTTTTTGAGACAGGATCTCACTGCATCACCCAGGCTGGCAGTGGTGTGATCATGGCTCACTGCAGCCTCGACCTCCCAGGGCTCAGGTGATCCTCCCACATCAGCCTCCCAAGTAGCTGGTACTACAAGTGCATGCCACCACACCTGGCTAATTTTTACATTTTTTGTAGAGATGGGGTTTCCCTGTGTTGCCCAGGCTGGGCTCGGGCCTCTGAGCTCAGGCAATCCACCTGCCTTGGCCTCCCAAAGTGCTGGGATTGATTACAGGTGTGAGCCGCCGCACCTGGCCCCAAAAGATTGTCATTTCAACATATGATCGATATAAAAATTATGTTTTGTTTTTTTTTTTTTGTTTTTTCTTGTTTTTTGAGACAGAGTCTCACTCTGTCGCCCAGGCTGGAGTGCAGTGGCACGATCTCAGCTCACTGCAATCTCCGCCTCCCAGGTTCAAGCAGTTCTCCTGCCTCAGCCTCCCAAGTAGCTGGGATTACAGACATGTGCCACCACGCCCAGCGAATTTTTGTATTTTTAGTAGAGACAGGGTTTCACCATATTGGTCAAGCTGGTCTCAAACTCCTGACCTCGTGATCCACCTGCCTTGGCCTCCCAAAGTGCTGGGATTACAGGCGTGAGCCACTGCCCCTGGTTTTACATTCTTTTTTCACGTTAACTCTTTGTAATCTGGTATCTTACATATACAGCTCATGTCAGTTCCAACTAACCACATTTCAAGTGTTCAAAATGGTTAGTGAACACTGTATGAATAGTGCAGGTCTGGAATATTTCTGGAAGGACAACCAAGAAACTAGAAATAATAATTGCCTCTTGGTGGGCACTGGAGATCAGAAACTTACTTTGCACAGTTTGGCCTTTTTTTTTTTTTTTTTGGAGATGGAGTTTCACTCTTTGTTGCCCAGGCTGGGGTGCAGTGGTGCAATCCCGGCTCACTGCAACCTATGCCTCCCAGGTTCAAGTGATTCTCCCGTCTCAGCCTCTTGAGTAGCTGGGATTACAGGCACCTGCCACCATGCCCAGCTAATTCTTGTATTTTTCATAGAGATGGGGTTTCACCATGTTGGCCAGGCTGGTCTCGAACTCCTGACCTCAGGTGATCCGCCGGCCTCGGCCTCCCAAAGTGCTGGGATTACAGGCATGAGCCACCGCACCCAGCCCAGTTTGGCCTTTTATATTACAGTCATGTGTCACGTAATGATGTTTCTGTCAACGATGGACCATATAGACAACAGTGGTCCCATAAGGTTATAATGAAGCTGGAAAATTCTATTACCCAGTGATATTGCAGCCATCATAACGCTGTAGCACAGTGCCTTACTCATGTATTTGTGGTGATGCTGGGGTAAACCTATTGTCCTGCCAGTCATATAAAAGTAGAGTGCATGCAATTATGTACAGTACCTAATGCTTGATAATGATCATAAAAGACTATGTTACTGGTTTATATTTTTACTATACTTTTCATTGTCATTTTTTTTTATTTTTCTCTCTCTCTTTTTTTTCTTTTTGAAACGAGTTTTGCCCTTGTCGCCCAGGCTGGAGTGCAGTGGTGTGATCTCGGCTCACTGCAACCTCCGCCTCCCAGGTTCAAGTGATTCTCCTGCCTCAGCCTCCCAAATAGCTGGGATTACAGGTGCTCACCACTACGCCCGGCTAATTTTTGTATTTTTAGTAGAGAAAGTGTTTTGCCATATTGGCCAGGCTGGTCTCGAACTCCTTATCTCAGGTGATCTACCTGCCTCAACCTCCCAAAGTGCTGAGATTGCAGGCGTGAGCCACAGTGCCCACCCATTGTCATTTTAGAGTATACTTTTTCTACTTGTAAAAAATAAAAGTTGGCCGGGCGCAGTGGCTCACACCTGTAATCCCAGCACTTTGGGAGGCCAAGGTGGGCAGATCACGAGGTCAGGAGTTCAAGACCACCCTGGCCAAGATGGTGAAACCCCTGTCTCTACTAAAAATACAAAAATTAGCTGGGCGTGGTGGCAGGTGCCTGTAATTCCAGCTACTTGGGAGGCTGAGCCAGAGAATTGCTTGGACCCGGGAGGCAGAGGTTGCAGTGAGCCGTGATCACGCCACTGCACTTCAGACAGAGTGAGACTCCGTCTCAAAGTTAACTGTAAGGCAGCCTTAGGCAGTGCCTTTTAGAAGAAGACATTGCTGTCGTAGGAGATTACAGCTCCATGGGTGTTATTGCCCCTGAAGATCTTCCAGTGGGACAAGATGTGGAGGTGGAAGACAGTGATATTGATGATTCTGACCCCACGTAGGGTGAGGCTAAGGTGTACGTTTATGTCTTAAGTTGTAACAAAAAATTTTAAAAATAGGAAAAACCTTATAGAATAAGGATATAAAGAAAGAAAATATTTCTGTACAGCTGTACAATCTGTATTAAGCTAAGTGTTATTATAAAATAGTCAAAAAATAAAAACTAAGTGTACCAAGTAAAAATGTTACAGTAAGCTAAGGTCAATTTATGATTGAAGAAATAAACATTTTAAAATAAATGTAACGGCCGGGCATGGTGGCTCATGCCTGTAATCCCAGCACTTTGGGAGGCCAAGGCGGGTGGATCATTTGAGGTCAGGAGTTTGAGACCAGCCTGACCAACATGGTGAAACCCCGTCTCTACTAAAAAAAATACCAAAATTAGCCGGGTGTGGTGGCAGGAGCCTGTAATCCCAGCTACTTGGGAGGCTGAGGCAGGAGAATCATTTGAACCCGGGAGGCAGAGGCTACAGTAAGCCAAAATCGCGCCACTGCATCCAGTCTGGGTGATAGAATGAGACTCTATCTCAAAATAAAATAAAATAAATGTAGTGTAGCCTACATGTACAGTGTCTGTAAATTCTACAGCAGTGTATAGTCATATCCTAGGCCTTCACATTCATTCACCACTCTCTCATTGACTCACCCAGAGCAACTCCCAGTCCTGCAAGCTCCAGTGATAGTAAGTGTCCTATATGGGTGTACCTTTTTTCATCCTTTATACGGTGTTTTTACTGTGCCCTTTCTGTTTAGATATACAAATACCATTGTGTTATAATTGTCTATAGTATTCAGTACAGTAACAAGCTATGTAGGTTTGTAATCTAAGAGTAATAGGCTATATCATATAGCCTAGATGTGTAGTAGGCTGTGCTAACTAGTTTTGTGTAAGTCAACTCTGTGGTGTTCACACAAGGACCAGGTCACCTAAGGATGTGTTTCTCAGAACATGTCCCAGTCATTAAGCGATGTATGACTGTATTTGATTTTTCCCCCATCTGATGAATGTAACAGCTTTTAAAAGCTATTTTAAGTATGTATGTCTTTTTTCTTTGTTTTTTCATTTTTTTTTTTTTTAAACAACATCTTGCTCTGTCACCCAGGCTGGAGTGCAGTGGTGTGATCACACTCACTGAAACCTTGACCTCCCAGCCTCAAGCAATCTTCCCACCTCAGACTCCCAAGTAGCTGGGACTTCAGGCGCATGTTACCATGCTCAGCTAAATTTTTTTATTTTTAGTAGAGATGTTTCTCCATGTTGCCCAGGCTGGTCTTGAACTCCTTGCCTCAAGTGATCCACCCACCTCAGCCTCCCAAATGGCTCACAGGTGTGAGCCATTGTGACCAGCTTTTTCTTTTTTCATTCATTCATTCTTTCATTCATTTATGCCTATACTTTTTAAAAGTCCTTAAAGATACTCACTAAAACAGAGGTTGGCAGACTACAGCCATTCACCCATTTTTATTAGTAACATTTTGCTGAAACACAGCTACACCCATCCATTTACGTATCATTTATGAGTTCATCTGTGCTCCAACAAAGTTGAATGGTTATGGCAGAGACCATATAGCTTACAAAGCCAAAAATATTTGCTCTCTGTTTTTAAAGGAAAAGGTTGCTGACTCCTGACCTAAAATATTAACAGTGGTCCTCTAGACGTTAAACATGTGGATAGGCCAGGTGCGTTGGCTCACGCTGTAATCCCAGCACTTTGGGAGGCCAAGATGGGCAGATCACTTGAGCCCAGGAGTTCGAGACCATCCTGGGCAACATGGTGAAACTCCATCTCTACAAAAAATACAAAAATTAGCCGGGCATGGTGGCGTGCACCTATAGTCCCAGCTACCCTGGAGACTAGGGTGGGAGGATCACATAAGCCTGGGAGGTCAAGGCTGCAGTGAGCCATAATGACACCACTGCACTCCGGCCTGGGCGACAGAATGAGATCCTATCGTAAAAAAAAAAAAAAAAAAAAAAAAAAAAAAAAAAAAAAAATTATATACGTATATGAGCAATTTTATTTTTTTCTTTAGAATTATCTGTATTTTATAATTTTTTTGTAATGGACACTTTTTTTTACATAGTAATAGCAGTGCTTTTTAAATAATGTTAAGTGATAAAAATGTCTACCCCATCTGGGTTGGGCTGTGCAGAGACAAGGTAACAGGGCTTCTTGCTCCTACACCCCAAATACATGTCCCATGATGTGGGCACCCTCTTCTGTGACATTGACTCAGAGTTCTATGCAATGTGGTGGGGCAAGTGGGGAGGCAAAGCACAGGAAATTGAATGGATTACTTAGCCCCGACTTATCATCAGCTTCCTTAAAATATCCCTGTCACCCTGGCAGCCATGCACCTGGAAATTCTTTTGAAACGAGACACTTCCTCCACAAATCTGCCCACGTAAATGAAGCAGGCAGAATCTCACTCACTCCCATGAACATCTCGAACGGTCAACAGTTTCCCTCCTGAGTTCCTTCAGGGCTGCTTGCCAGCCTCCGATGTTTTTTAGTGAGTTTGTTTCCCCTGGTGCCTATACAATGCTGTCCCATAGTTGCTGCCCCATCAATATTTGTCAAATAAATGAGTATCTCAGATTTCTTTTATTTTGGAGACACAGTCTTGCTCTGTTGCCCTAGCTGGAAGGTAGTGGTGCCATCATGGCTCACTGCAGCCTTGAACTTCTGGGCTCAAGCGATCCTCCCACCTCAGCCTCCCAAAGTGCTGGGAATACTGGCATGGGCCACCACACCTGGTCACAATTTGTAAAGTTACTTATATTTCTAATTTCAAAAGTAATTTTTATTTTATTTTGTTTTTATTTTTTGAGACAGAGTCTCGCTCTGTCACCAGGCTGAAGTGCTGTGGCGCCATCTCGGCTCACTGCAACCTCCAGCTCCCTGGTTCAAGCGATTCTCCTGCCTCAGCCTCCTGAGTAGCTGGAATTACAGGCATGTGCCACCACGCCCGGCTGATTTTTGTATTTTTAGTAGAGACAGAGTTTCACCATATTGGCCAGAATGGTCTTCATCTCCTGACCTCGTGATCCACCCGCCTCGGCCTCCCAAAGTGCTGGGATTACAGGTGTGAGCCATTGCGCCCAGCCCAAAAGTAATTTATTTTTAATTGTGAAAATTGGAAAACCCATTTAAAAAGGACCAAAAACACCTCCAATTCTGTCACCTAACAGCAACTCTGCTAACATTTTTCTCTACATATTTATACATATTTGTTGTGGAAGTTGTAGTGTGCAGAACATGCCATTTTACAACTCTTTCATTTACCAGCATATCACTTTAATGCACAAGAAATGTCAACAAATGCAAGGAGCATTTCTTTATTTATTTTGAGACAGAGTCTTGCTCTGTCGCCCAGGTTGGAGTGCAGTGGCACAATCTCAGCTCACTGTAACCTCCGTCTCCTGGGTTCAAGCAATTCTCCTGCCTCAGCCTCTCAAGTAGCTAGGACTACAGACACATGCCACCACACCCAGCTAATTTTTGTATTTTTAGTAGAGACAGGGTTTCACCAAGTTGGCCAAGATGGTCTCGATCTCTTGACCTTGTGATCCACCTGCCTCGGCTTCCCAAAGTGCTGGGATTACAGGTATGAGCCACCACGCCCGGCTAATTTTTCATAATTTTAATAGAGACAGGTTTCACCATGTTGGCCAGGCTGGTCAGGAACTCCTGACCTCAGGTGATCTGCCCGCCTTGGCCTCCCAAAGTGCTGGGATTACAGGCGTGAGCCACCATGCCCAGCCGCAAGTAACGTCTATTGACACTTCCTGTGTGTGTGCCCAGGACTATATTAAGAAAACATATCAACTAAGGGCCCTTTGGGTTACTAACTTAAGCAAACAGGGAATTCTTCCTTTAGGCATTGTTCCATGCAGGGACTCAAACAATCCTAGGAAAACCAAACAACAAGCCTCGAGAAAGGGCAGGGACCAGGGACTTCCTGGAATTTGATGTTCAGTTCTTGGCATGACTTAGCCGTTCACTGGCAGTCTCTGTTTCTCCTTTAAAATTAAAGACAGAGCGCTTCTGGTTGGCTTTTCATGGGCCAGAGGGGCTGGGTCGCAGAGTCCAGTGGGGATGTGGATGCTTTCCCTGAGGATGGCAGTGGTGAGCACATCTCAGAATAGTCACAGGCTCAGCAGAGGCCCTAAATGCAACTACTTGGAAGAATCTGTAGAGGGTGTAAGGGTGATGGGAATCACATCGCTACATCAGATACAAAATTGTGCAAGTCCCAGACTTAGAGATTTCACAAACCAGTAAATTGACCCACAACAAAGTCCAGGGGTTTACCATGTAGATATCTGCTTGCTTTTTGCAACTAAAAACATATTTTTAAAATGATCATCATGCAATAGCCAAAAGGTAGAAGCAACCCAGTGTCTATTGACAGATGAATGGATAAACACCCTGCGGTACGTACATACAGTGGAATATTATTCAGCCTTAAATAGAAAGGAAATTCTGACACATGCTGCAACATGGATGAAACTTGAGGACATTTTGTGAATTGAAATAAGCCAGATAAAAAAGGACATTAAGTGTATGATTTCACTTACATGAAGTACCTAAAGTAGTCAAATTTATAGACAGAAAGAATGGCGGTTGCCAGGGACTGGGGGGAGAAGGGAATGTGGAGTTACTGCTAATGGGTACAGAGTCTCAGCTTTGCAAGATGAAAAGAGGTCTGTGGTTGGATAGTGGTGATGATTATGCAACAATGTGAATGTACTTAGCATCATTGAACTGTGCGCGTAAAAATGGTTAAGACGGTACATTTTCTGTTATGTGTGTTTTACCACAATTAGAAAAAAAGATCATCTACCACTGACATCATTTCATAAAAGAATGGTTATTTTAACACCAAAGAATTAATTAGGAAAGAAAAATAATCCTGTAAGCAGAATATATTTAGCTTCATTTAAAAAAAAAGTATTTAGAGATCACTGCATAAGTGAATGCTAATCAGAACGTGATTGCTGTTTGTGGAAACTATCAGAGCTGTCAGAATTGAGGGAAGATTCTTTTGTGGATGGTTGGGGGTAGGGTTGGCCAGAGGACCTCTAGGACAGGGATGAAACTCAAGTCAGCCTTTCAGATCACATCCATCTGTTTTGAAAACGAACTTTAAGGACTGAGTGGTTTTGCCATCTTCTGAGGCTACCCATAAAAGCAATTTGAGGACTCAGTTCTGAGGCGTCAACACAGATCTCATACGCTGCATTCAGTGCATGGTCTAGAATGTCAAGGTCCGGGTGGAGGGTGGAGGGGATGGAGGGTGGAGGAGGTGGAGTTTCCCAGAACCTTGGATGAATTTCCAGCTCATGCCATTTTCTGGGTATGATGATATTCCCAGTCTCAGACGTCTGTGCCCCCATCAAAGCAGGCTGAGTCAAACTGGTGCACAGAAAGAGAGAGAGAAGCTTAAGAGAGGAGCAACAGGCCATGTGCGGTGGCTCACGCCTGTAATCCAAGCACTTTGGGAGGCTGAGGTGGGTGGATCCCCTGAGGTCAGGAGTTTGAACCAGCCTGGCCAACATGATGAAACCCTGTCTCTACTAAAAATACAAAATTACCCAGGTGTGGTGGCACATGCCTGTAATCCCAGCTACTTGGAAGGCTGAGGCAGGAAAATCGCTTGAACCGGGGAGGTAGAGGTTGCGGTGAGCCAAGATTGCACCATTGCACTCCAGCCTGGGCAACAAGAGTGAAACTCTGTCTCAAAAAAAAAAAAAAAAAAGAGAGAGAAAAGCAACATAGCTGAGTCCTTGTCCTTACTGAAGTCACCAGTCTAGAGGGTGCTTGTATGTGACACCAACAACCATTACCTTATTTTGGCCTCCTGGGGACCCATTTCACAGGTGAGGACACTGAGACTTCATGAAGCCCTTGCTAAGGAGTGCCGCCTTGGAGGCAGCACTTACCACTGAGCTTGAATCTTCTCAGGATTTGATGTCTGATGACCAACATCAGAGCCTTAATTCTACCACTTCCCAGCTTTGTGCCCTTGGGCAAGTCATGTCACCTCTCTGAGCCTTCCCTAGTTTCCTGATTTGCAAAATTGGAACCAAGTCCACATTGTTCCCTTATCTGCCTACAGGCTAGTTAGGAAGGCCGCATGTCATAAGACTCATTAAAGTACTGGGTAAACAATAAAACATTGGACATATATCACAATTAATATGATTCTTTTACGATTAATTATCATAATTAGGCTGGGCACCGTGGCTCACGCCTGTATTCCCAACACTTTGGGAGGCCAAGGTGGGTGGGTCACTTGAGGCCAGGAGTCTGAGACCAGCCTGGCCAACATGGCGAAACCCTGTCTCTATTAAAAATATAAAAATTAGCCCGGCATGGTGGTAGGCCTCTGTAATCCCAGCTACTCGGGAGACTGAGGCAGAAGAATCGCTTGAAGCCAGGAGATGGAGGTTGCAGTGAGCCAAGGTTGCGACACTGCACTCCAGCCTGGGCGACAGAACGAGACTCTCAAAAAAAAAAAAAAAAAAAAAAAAAACCTCGTAATTATTGGTGGAGGTGCCTAAGGAGGAGCAAAACTGACAATAAAATATATCAGTCCATTAAAGTTTGTAGAGTACTTTAGAAATGATTGGACTTGATGAATCCATAGAAAAACACTTTTGCACCCACCCCCCAACCAAAAGCAAAAACAAACAAACAAAAAAACTCACTAAGATGATAGAATAAAACCCAGATAGATGGATTGAACACCAACTTGTGTCCAAGATAAAATGGAAAGGATAAGGCAGATCTTCATTTGATCATGATCATGGAAGCATTGGAGATTTGGCAGAGTGTGGAAATCCACCAACCAGCCTGGGATATCCCAGGAAGGGCAAGAGCAGAGCTAAAGACGGGAGCTCAGGGCCGCAAACCTCTCCCTGTGTTATGACCTGGATGACCACTCCAACTTGCAGGTGAGGAATTCCTTGGAGACAGGGCGGGGATGTGGGAGGGTCACTGAAGGTGTTGTGAGTGACTTGTCAGTAATTTTGCCCTACTCAAAATAACCCAGACCAATCCGTTCTTAGGATTCTAGAATAGAGGCCTCATTTTGCACCCTTTTCCCCCAGCCCAGCTGAGTATTTCCAAAGCATATAGAAAGCATCCATTCTGTGCTGAGTGTACTTCTCCCTGCTTTGGAGGAGACAGATGGGATTCAGTCTGGCCCTTGCCCAGAGCCTGTAATCCAGCGGGAAGAAAGGAGAGGGACCAGCGTGGGTTCAGTACTGGTTCCAATCTAAGCTCCACATTCAACCAGAGATGCTGCAGGAAGGTGACTCCACCTCTTAGTGCCCCAGTGTCCTCAGCTCAAAATGGGATTTTTTTTTTTTTTTTTTTTTTGAGAAGGAGTCTCACTCTGTCGCCCACGCTGGAGTACAGTGGCATGATCTCGGCTCACTGCAACCTCTGCCTCCTAGGTTCAAGTGATTCTCCTGCCTCAGCCTTCTGAGTCGCTGAGACTACAGGCATGCACCACCATGCCCAGCTAATTTTTATATTTTTAGTAGAGACAGGGTTTCACCATGTTGGCCAGGCCGGTCTCAAACTCCTGACCTCAAGTGATCTGCCTGCCTCTGCCTCCCAAAGTGCTGGGATTACAGTCGTGAGCCACCGTGCCCAGCCTCAAAATGGTATATTCACAGTACCTACTTCATAGAGTCTTTGGGAAGACAACATGAGTTAAGACATATAAAATATACAGAGCAGGGCCTGCATGACATCTAAAGCCAGGATATTTTAGCCACTATTACAAAGAACATCCCCCTCTTGGGGGGTGTTGGAGAGCAGTGCCACTCAAAGTGTGGTCTCTTCACCAGTGCCAGTTTGAGAGCCACCTGTTGTCTGTCTCCAATGAGTTAAGTACAGAAACTGAACATGAGGTTTCACATATCTGGTCATGGATAGGTTTACACTACTCAGCTGTAGAGTATGGATGGAGAACTGTAACTGCAGCCAGGATGTCTGGGTTCCAGGCCACCTCTGTCCCTTAATATTTTTAGGACCTTCCACATATTTGCCTTTCTGTGCCTCAGTTTCCTCATCTGCAAAATGGGGTGGATAAAAGTACCTGCCTCATAATGTTACTGTCATCATCACTGCTGCACCGCAGGGTCTGTAATCTGTCCATTATCTCATCAAATCCTGCCAATAACACCATGAGGAAGGGAACAATTCCCATTTTATTCATGAGAACCCTGAGGCTTCCAGAGATAACTTTATTTGCCCAGAGTCCAATAAATGGAGAAGCCTGGATTCAAGTTCAAGTCTGTCTGATACCAACGCCTTTATGCTTATGTAGTGTGACTTTGGGCAGCTGACCACCTCTCCAAGCCTCAGTGCCTTATTTATAAACTGGAGATAAGCAACACTCACTGCACAGGACAGTCGTGAGGATTAGTGAGACACAGTGAGCAAAGAGCTTAGCACAGTTCCCGGCACATCAGCTTCCCCCGCTCCTTCATAGTATTGGCCTGCCTTCGTAATTTCCTTCCTCCCTGCCTTTCCTCCCTCTCTTCCTCCCCCTTTCTTTTCTTCCCTCCTTTCTTCCTTCCTTCCTTTTGCCTCCTCTCGTAAAGCCTGTTGTGGACCCACAAAACTAGAGGGGACTGTTATGGTTGGGTTTGTCCCCACCAAAACTCATGTTGAAATTTGATCCCCAATGATGTTGGGAGGTGGGGCCTAGCAGAAGGTGTTTGGGTCATGGGTATGGATCCTCCATGAGTGGTTTGGTGTCGTTCTCATGACAGTGAGTTCTTGCTCTAGTAAAACTGGATTAGTCTCATGGGAATGGATTAGTTCCTGTGAGGGTGGGTTCTTATAAAGCCAGGACGCCCCTGGGGTTTTGTCTGCTTCCCCTTTGGCCTTCTCCTTCATGTTATGATGCACCAGAAAAATAGGCCTCACCAGAAGCTAGTGCCATGCCCTTGAACTTCCCAGCCTGTAGAACCCTGGGCTAAATAAAACTCTTTCCTCTGGCCAACAGCAGTGGCTTACGCCTGTATCCCAGCACTTTGGAAGGCTGAGGCGGGTGGATCACTTGAGGTCAGGAGTTTGAGACCAGCCTCACCAACATGGCGAAACCCTGTCTCTACTAAAAATACAAAAAATTAGCCAGCTGAGTTGGCAGGTGCCTGTAATCCAGCTACTTGGGAAGCTGAGGCGGGAAAATCACTTGAACCCGGGAGGTGGAGGTTGCAGTGAGCCGAGATCATGCCACTGCACTCCAGCCTGGGAGACAGAGCAAGACTCCATCTCAAAAACAAACAAACAAACAAAACCACCTCTTTCCTCTATAAATTACCCAGCCTAAGGTATTCTGTTATAGCAACACAAGAAAAGGACTAAAACAAGGACCTTAATGAAACTCCAGGCCAATATGGCCATTTAACTCTCAAGGGAACTAAGACTCAGAGAGGTTAAAAGATCCACGTGAGGTCACACAGCAGGTGAGTAGCAGATTCAGGAAAAGGACACAGACGTCTGACTCCCAGTTCAGCGCTCTTTCTACAGGTGATACTTAGAAGGCTCCTGAGTGAGTAGAAGGAGCTGCTGAGGCCTGGCCCTAAGGGAACCTTCTGACTCTCTCAATCCTCCCCCCAGCCTCATATTCCTGAAGCCCAACCTGGAGACGCTGGACTTCTTTGACCTGCTATGGATTGTGGGGATCGCAGACTTTGTTCTGAAGTACATTACCATCGCCCTCAAGTGCCTCATCGTGGCCCTGCCCAAGATCATCCTGGCCGTCAAGTCCAAGGTAGGCACTGGCTGCGGCCACCAGTTAGCCCCAGTCACATGGATCATGCAGAGGATTCAGGTTGCCTTCTGAGGAGGAAAGAATGGATGAGGGTGGACTGATGTCAGCATATAAAATAAACAGAGCCTGAGCTCATAGCTCCTGTCACCCACCTCTTCTAATTCCACAAAGCTGAGCATGGCTCTTTGTCATCACCACTTTGTCACACCTCTAGTTTCCAAGTGCATTTCCTAAGTTAGGTTGTTCACAGCTACCCTTGATGCAATTTTCATCCACATTTCACCTGAGAGAGGAAAAAAAAGCATGTTAGCATGCCCCGGGACCTGCTTCTCCCAGGGAAGGAGAGTCCTAATAGGTTTTGACTCTTCGTGGCTTCCAGGAGTTCATTTTATAGAGGGGACTGAGGCTCAGAAGGAAAGAGCTCCATGATTGATTAGTGATGTCTGCCACAGACCCTGCAGTGGGGAGTGAGGGCAATGATGCTTTGCAGTGTATCATAGAGAAAGGCCTCCAGGCAGGTGTTGGAATGAAGAGGCCTTGGGGAATAGACATTGGAGTTCAGAGGACTGAGCAGGGCTCAGACAAGGTATCACCTGTAGGACATAGTGATTGCCAGTGGCTCTGTAAGGTGACCCAAAGGGAATCTGGACCGAAGCAGCTGGACTAAAGAGTGTTTGAAGTCTCCTGCTTTCCATTCTGTAAAACCAGCCATCTTTCAAGTTCAGAAAGCTGAGACATGTCCCAGGCATTGCTTGGCAGCAGAGCAGCTTGGAAGTGACCATCGATCTTGAGTGGTAACTAACCCAACCCATAACCCCAATCTTTGGGCCTGTTTTGGTCCTCTCACCTTTCATGTCCATTCCCTTTCTCCACTGTGTGACTTAACATGGTGGTCCCCAACCTTTTTGGCACCAGGAACCGGTTTCATGGAAGACAGTTTTTCCACGGATCAGGGTGGGGATGGTTTCAGAATGAAACTGTTCCACTTCAGATCATCAGGCATTGGATTCTCATAAGGAGCATACAACCTAGATCATCCCTCACATGTGCAGTTCACAATAGGGTTCCCACTCCTAGGAGAATCTACTGCCGCAGCTGATCTGATGGGAGGCGGAGCTCAGGCGGTAATGCTTGCTCACCCACTGCTCACCTCCTGCTGTGCGACCTGGTTCCTAACAGGCCACAGTCTAGTACCAGTCTTCAGCCCCAGGACCCCTGGTTTCTAGTTGAGCCAAAATCCTAGGCTGTTGAGGTTTTCTTAGATGAAGCCGCAGCTCTGGTACCCAAAGGCAGTGCCAGGAAACGCAAAATGGCATAAAGACAAAAAAAAAAAAGAGATGTGGAGAAGAAAGGCCAGAGGGAAAACAACAGGCCTGGGGAACTCCTAAGATGCCTCCCATTGACCCTCCCCAAGACCATGATGACGAGGACCTTTTGCCCATTGAGCTCATGCAGGGTTCCAGGTCGGCACCACGCACTTGACACTGGAAAGCAGCATGGCCTGATGGCTATGCCCATGGACTTTGGCATCAGACACATCTATGTTCAGATCCCAGCCATGCGCCTCTCCAGCTGTGTGACTTTGGGCAGGTGACAAAAACCTAGTTTCCTCATCTGTCAACTGAAAATAACAATAGCGCCTTCCTCCAAAGTACTCACTTTGTAAGAACTATTGGTTGTGGGAAATATAGAGTGCTTTGCTCCACGCTCTGCACATAGTAATTGCTCAATGAGTGATTCACAATACCTGTGTTGTCTAATCTTCATGACTGCCAGCTCTGCACTGACTAGCTGTGCAATCTTGGATGAATTACTTAGCCTCAGTGCCCTCATCTGTAAAATGGGGTAATAGTTTTCCAGCTAAATGACTTCCTCTGGCCCTTTCAGCTACACCCTCCATCTTTCTCACCCTGCTGTCTGCCCAGGGGGCTGACCTGCGCGAACTATATCAATGGGCTCCTGTGCCCATCAGCTTCCAGTTGGGTTCAGCTGATGGGAAGCCCAAGAGGAGAGAGAGGCAGAGGTATTTATTCCCCCAGCATGTTAGTCTCCTGTGGCTGCTGTGACAAATTGCTACAAACTTAGAGGTTTAAAGCAACATTAATTTATTATCTTATCGTTCTGGAGGTTAGGAGTCCAAAATGGGTTTTACTGCGGCGAAAACAGAAGTTTTGGCAGGGCTGTGTTCTTCCTCCGTCTTCCGAGTCAGTGATGGCAGGTTGAGCGTTCTCTCCTCTCTCCCTCTCCCTCCCCCTACACCTCAGCCTTCATTGTCGCATCTCCTGATTCTCGCCCGCCTGCCTTCCTCTTATAAGGACCCTGTGATGACACTGGCCCCACCCGAATAATCTAGGCTCATCTCCCATCCTTAATCACATCAGCAAAGTCTCTTTTGCCACAGAAGGTAACATTCACAGGTTCCAGGCATTAAGGTGTGGACATCGGCTGGGCACGGTGGCTCACGCCTGTAATCCTAGCACTTTGGGAGGAAGAGGCGGGTGGACTGCCTGAGCTCAGCAGTTCAAAACCAGCCTGGGCTACACGGTGAAACCCCGTCTCTACTAAAAATACAAAAAAATTAGCTGGGCGTGGCAGCATGCGCCTGTAGTCCTACTTAATCGGGAGGCTGACGCAGGAGAATTGCTTAAACCCGGGAGGCGGAGGTTGCAGTGAGCCAAGATCGCACCACTGCACTCCAGCTTGGGCGACAGAGCGAGACTCCGTCTCCAAAAAAAAAAAAAAAAAATGTGGACATCATGCCCACTTCAGCAGCACATATACTAAAACTGGAACGATACAGAGATTAGCATGGCCCCTGTGCAAGGGTGACACACAAATTCATGAAGCATTCTATATTTTTTTAATTAAAAAAAAAAATAGGGCCGTGTGTGGTGGCCAATGGCTCAAACCTGTAATCCCAGCACTTTGGGAGGCTGAGGCAGGAAGATTGCTTGAGGCCAGGACTTTGAGACCAGCTTGGGCAAGATAAGCCTGCTGGCGAGACACTGTCTCTACTAAAAATTTAAAAAATTAGCTGAGTGTGGTGACACGTGCCTGCAGTCTCAACTATTTGGGAGCCCAAGATGGGAGGATCGCTTGAGGCCAGGAGTTCCAGGCTGCAGTGAGCCATGATCGTGCCACTGTACTCCAGCCTGGGCAACAGAGTGAGACTCTGCCTCTTAAAAAAAAATAAAATAAAAAATGTAAATAAAAATAAAATAATTTTCTAAAAGACGTGGACATTTTTGGGTGGGCGCAGCATTCCATTCCCTGCCACACCTGGTTTCCTCCCTCCCAGGTTACCATGGGTCAATGCTATTCCTTGTACTTCACACTCAGTAACCCACTGAATCTCTACAACATCCCTGGAAAGTGGGCACTGTTATTCCTACCACCCCCTTTCTCACATGCCGAAAATAAGTCTGAACACACAGTTCCTATCACAGGCAGCTCCTCCAGACAGCTTTCTATGCAGGTCTGGTAACTGTGCCCTCCCTGTACCCTTCTAGACTAGACCACTCCTTGTTGGTTTCCCCAAACCCTGCCCGCACCTTCGTAAATAGCACAGGTATTAAACTCTTCAGTTACCTGATTTTAGTATGCCAGGACCCTACTCACTCTACCATGAGACTTCCCTCATGGCGAGAACAGAGTTTATGAATATTCAGGGCTGGCCTGGCTCATCATAAGTGCTCAATACATGTTGGCTACCAGGGTGATGCTTTTAAATCACTACTATGCCCATCTTTCCTCCTCCTACTGCTGCTACCACCCGGTAGGAGATACACACTCTTATCCCCATTTTACAGACAAAGACATTGAGGCTCAGAGATCCCCCGATAGACACTTGTCAGAACCAGGATTTGAACTCAGGTCTGCCTTATGCCAAACCCAAGGGTTTCTCCCAGCTGTCTGACCTCTGAGAATCCTAGCCGGGTGATTGTTTCCATAGGCTTTGTGTGCCCCTACACTGGCTTCGTGTTCTTGGGCTGGCAACCCTAGGGGGATGCTTCTGGTTGGCCTCCTCCTTGAAACATCTGCTCAGGCCTCACTCCCTTGTTAGATAATGACAGGTCTGGCCAGTGAAGTTCTGAGAGCTACACTGTCGGCTTCCTGGGGACCACATATGTTGACCAGGAATAGGCTGCAGCCATCAGCTGCCTCGTCAAGGTGGACCAGCTCCTGCAAGGCGACACAGGTTGCAGCCACCTGCAGGCACAAGGCACATCATCCTCACTTGAGCAATAACACCCCTCCCTGTGCCCAGCTACAGCCAAGCTCTGACCCCAGGAACCCAGGATGGGAAGGAGCCTGGACTGAAGCCAGTGCTGAGAAGTGGCAATGTCTTCCACCTTTCCTTAGCACCTGTTGGCTGCTGGAATCTTGTTGGCTCTCCACAGCCAGCCAGGTCAGACAGAGGAGCAAGACAGGCAGAGCCCACAGAGTGCTAAGTGACACTTGAGAACAGATTGTCAACAACGGATCATTTTTCTGCCTGTTCTAGTTAGGACCAGGAATAACAACTGTAATAGCAAACTCTTAGAGGCCGCTTAACCGTGTACTGGCCACTGTCCCAAGTACTTTACATGTACAAACTCATTGAGTCATGACCACATCCCTGTGAACAGGGTCCTGTTATTACCACCATCCCATTTTCACAGATGTAGAAACTACAGCACAGCACAGAGAGGTTCAGTGACTTGTCCAAGGCCACACAGCTAGAAATTGAAGAGCAAAGTCAGACCACCAGGCAGTCAGGCCCCTGAGTCTGAGCTCTTAATCTCTCTGCTGTAGTCAGAACAGAGATGCTGTCCAGTTACTGCGCGGGGCATTGTACAGATTCACTTCTGTAAGTAGACTCAGAGATGAGAGTACAAAGCTAGACCAAGGCTTCCTAGCAGTCTCCCTGGCTCTCACTGCAGCTCACGGTCTGTGGTAGGCAGCATCCGCCGCACGTGTCGTGTCCTCTTAAAATTCCCCAGTGCAGCTCTTGGGAGAAGGTCTGATTGGCCCCAGTCATTTTGTGTACCAGCTATTTCATAGGTCAGCAGCTGGCCAATGAATGGGCTGCACATGGTCATGTGCCTAGTCCTTATCCAATCAACTGTTGCCAAGGAGGAGGCAATGTCAGCTGGTATGAAAAAACATGGCTGCCTAGGGAGGCCCTTTCATCTGGGGCCTGGGTTGAACCAGGCAAAGCAATGAGGCATAGTAGACCCATTTTCAAGAAGGAACTCAGGATCTTCCCCAAAGCCTGGGCTTCTTCTCATTGTTCTAGATCTCAGAGTGTAGCACCTCCCTCCACCCCACTGTTCACATCAATAACCTGGAAAGGACCTCTAACATTTCCTCTTTCTTCCTTGCTTCTTCCAGTCAGCAACCAAGTTCTGTTCATTTTGCCTCCCCAGTGACGTGGGAGCCCATCCTCCTTCTATATCTCCACCGTCACCACCCTAGTGCTCGCCACCATGAGACCAAAGTAGTCTCCCTCTGTGTGTCCACTCCAACCCCCTCCACTTCATTCTTTTCCCTGCCAGCAGAGCAGGACTCTAAAAGAAAATTAATCTGATTGTCCTCTACTATCACTTCCCCTCACCTTCACCCAATTTAAACCCTCCAGGGGCTGCCCTTGTGCTCAGGACAAAGACCAAGCTCCACAGGTGAGGCTACAAAGCCTACCCAGCCTGCCTCTGCCCCCGCCACCAGCATCACGCCCTGACACACCTTGATTCCCCCTCTGTTTCTTCCCTCTGCCCTCCTCCCTCCTGTCTCGGCCTCTTGCACATGCCCTTCAGACCCCCAGAGATGCTCCTTCTCTAATGGATCCTTGAGGCGTCAGTTCAGAAGTCTCTTCTACATCCCCCTAAGTCCAGTTCTTTCATAGCATTTGTGATTACCTACTTCTGTGTGTGTGTGTGTGTGTGGCGGGGGGGGTCGTTTGTTTGTTTTGTTTTGTTTTGTTTTGTTTGAGACAAGGTCTTGCTCTGCTTCCCAGGCTGGAGTACAGAGGCGCAATCACAGTTCACTGCAGCCTCAACCTCCCGGGCTCAAGCGATCCTCCCAGCTCAGCCTCCTGAGTAGCTGGGACTGCTCAGTGCACCACCAAGCCTGGCTAATTTTTTAATTCTTCTTGGGGATGGAGTCTCACTTTGTTGCCCAGGCTAGTCTTGAACTCCTGGGCTCAAGTGATTTTCCTGCTTCAGCCTTTCAAAATACTTGTGTAATTATTACATTCATTCCTGCCTCCTCACTATTTGAAAAGTCTGTTTGGCTCACCAGTGTATCTGTAAGACCCGGCCCAGCACTGGGCACTGGGCAGAGCTCTGTAAACGGTGAGTAAGTGAAATGGCAAAGAAACCGAAGTTAGCTCAATCCTGCCCTGTGCCTTCTGGTTTATTTTCAGCAGACGAAAATAAAACAGGAAAGCCAGGCATTGTGGCTCACACCTGTAATCCCAGCACTTTGGGAGGCCAAGATGGGTGGATCGCTTGAGCTCATGAGTTCGAGACAAGCCTGGGCAGCATGGTGAAACCCTGTCTCTACAAAAAATACAAAAAAAAAATTGGCCTGATGTGGTGTACATGACTGTAGTCCCAGCTACTCAGGAGGTTGAGGTAGGAAGATTGCTTGAGCCCAGGAGGCAGAGGTTGCAGTGAGCTGAGACCGCGCCACTGCACTCCAGCCTCAGCAATAGAGCCAGCCTCTCAGTATTCTTCTGACATAGGTGCTGATTACTCTTATCAATGGATGAGGCAATGGAGGTTAAGAGATCAGGTAGTTTTTTTTTTTTTTTTTTTGAGACAGAGTTTCACTTTTGTCCCCCAGGCTGGAGTGCAATGGCGTGACTTCCACTCACTGCAACCTCCACCTCCCAGGTTCAAGGTATTCTCCTGCCTCAGCCTCCCAAGTAGCTGGGATTATAGACATGTGCCACCATGCCTGGGTAATTTTTGTATTTTTAGTTTGACCATATTGGCCAGGCTGGTCTCGAACTCCTGACTTCAGGTGATCCACCCACCTCGGCCTCCCAAAGTGCTGGGATTACAGGCATGAGCCACCGCACCCGGCCGAGATCGGTTAGTTCTTACAGTCATGCAGCTGCTCGGTGGTGGGGTCAGGATGACAGCACAGGTCTTTACAACTTCAAGACTCCAGCTCTACCTCAAAGGAGTGGGTTTGGGACAAGATAAGGAAGGCATTTGATGGTGACTCATCACCTGGCGCCTTCTGGGTTCTGTCTAGATTCTTTCTCGTAGTCCAGCTCTTCCAAGGCTCTCAATACCCCTGTAAGATACAATTCACTGTCACCTCTTTCTGGATGAAAAACTATTCGTTTCCTGTGGTTGCAGTAACGAAATACCACAAACTTGGTGGCTTGAAATAACAGAAATTTGTTCTCTCACAGTTCTGGAAGCCAGAAATCCAAAATCAGTGTCACTGAGCCAAAATCAAGGTGTCAGCGGGGCTGCACTGCCTCCGGAGGCTCAAGGAGAGAATCTGATCCTTGCCTCTTCGGGCTTCTGGTGGCTCCTGGTGTCTTTGGCTTGTGGCTGTGTCACTCCAGTCTCTGCCCCCATGGCCACATGGTCTTCTCCTCTTCTGTGAATGATGCCTCTCTCTGCCTCTCTCTTATAAGGACACATGTAACGGTATTTTGGGCCCAGGTGGATAAGGCAGGGTAACCTCCCCATGCCGATATCCTTAATCACATCTGCAAAGACATGATTATTTTCTAAATAATGTCACATTCACAGCTTCCTGGTATCCTTGAGTGGCCATTATTTCCTTTACTACACTGAGACTGAAAGAGAGGTGAGATAGTTTGTCCAAAAAACACCCAGTTGCTCAGTTATAGAATCAAAATGAAAATCCAACTCTTCCAACTCCCAAGCCCATGGCTACTTCTTAGGACCAGGAGATCATCTGCCAGATCGGCCAGGTGCTAGAGGGCCTAGGCCATTCCTAACCTGCAATTTTCCAGCCATGGTGCCTTGAGCAAGTCGCTTAATGTGAGCATTTTCCTCCTGCAGAAAATCGAGATGTTAACAGTAGCGTTCTTTAGATACTGTAAAGGTAAAAAGACTTGACAGGGCACAGTGGCTCACACCTGTAATCCCTGTTTTGGGAGGCCAAAGTGAGAAGGTTGCTTGAGGCCAAGAGTTTGAGACTAGCCTGGGCAACACAGCAAGATGCCATCTTTATAATAAAAATAAAAATAAAAATCAATTAGCTGGGCATGGTGGAACGCACCTGTAGTCCCAGCCAATTGAGAGGCTGAAGTGGGAGGATCATTGAGCCCAGGAGTTGAGGTTGCAGTGAGCCATGATCATGTCACTACACTCAGCCTGGGCAATAGAGGGAGATGTTGTCTCTAAAAAAAAAAAAAAAAAAAAAAGATATAATGTGTATAATGTGTGTATGAAGAGTTATCACCTAGAGAGGAGGCAGGTGAGGCTTTGTGGACCATCATCATGGGTCCCACCTCCCTGTCTGGCATCTTACTTACTCATCCCTCTCCCTCTTTCACTCCCTTACTCTTACTCTGTTTTTTGTGCTCCAGACAGACAGACCCTACCTCTTTTGCTTCTTTTTTGTTTGTTTGTTTTGAGATGGAGTGTCGCTCTTGTTGCCCAGGCTGGAGTGCAATGGCGCAATCTCGGCTCATCACAACCTCTGCCTCCCGGGTTCAAGCAATTCTCCTGCCTCAGCCTCCCGAGAAGCTGGGATTACAGGCATGCGCCACCACACCCAGCTAATTTTATATTTTTAGTAGAGATGGTGTTTCTCCATGTTGGTCAGGCTGGCCTCAAACTCCCAACCTCAGGTGATCCGCCTGCTTTGGCCTCCCAAAGTGCTGGGATTACAGGCGTGAGCCACTGCACCCGGCCTCTTTTGCAACTTTATACTCATTAACTCGCCCCATTCTGCAGCATCCCTATGTGGTAGATGCTGTTCTTATGCCATTTTCCAGATGAGAAAATTGAGGCACTGAGACATTGAGAAACTAACCTACAATCTTCTAGAGTGGGCTGCTTGCTGCCCTGTCTCCCACCTGCACCTACTGATTCATCTGCCTCAAAGAGCCTTCCCTCCTTCTCATGTCTTGATAACTCCTGTTCTTTCTGCAGATCACTGCCTCTTAGAAACCTACCCTGCCTCTTCAGGCTAGGTATGGTGCTCCCACGAGGACTCCTAGAGCACCCTATACTTCCCCTATTCTGGCACCCACCACTCTGACTGTAATTGTTTGTTTAAATGTCTGCCTTCTCTGCTTGATTGTAACCTCTGTGACAGCAGGAAATGAATGCATCCAGTTTGTTTGTTGATGGATCATCAGTATCTGCTGTGTATCCAGAAGTGTTCATTGTATGTATGTAAGTATGTATACATGTGTGTTTGAGTGGGTAGATGGATGGGTGAATGGATATATAGGTAGGTAGATAGATGAATTAGATGACCATCTGGGAAGTTTGGTGGATGGATGGATAGATGGATGGATGGATGGATGGATAAATGGGAGGAGAGTGGATGGATGAATGGGTAGGTGGATGGGTAAATGGGAGGAGAGTGATGGATGGATGGTGGATGGATGGATGGATGGATGGATAGATAAATGGGAGGAGAGGGATGGATGGATGGATGGATGGGTAGATAAATGAGAGGAGAGTAGATGGATGGATGGGTGGATGGGTAAATGAGAGGAGAGTAGATGGATGGATGGATGGGTGGATGGGTAAATGGGAGGAGAGTGGATGGATGGATGGGTAAATGGAAGGAGAGTGGATGGGTGGATGGGTAAATGGGAGGAGAGTGAGTAGATGGATAGATGGGTGGATGGGTAAATGGTAGGAGAGTGGTGGGTGGATGGATGGTAGATGGGTAAATGGGAGGAGAGTAGATGGATGGGTGGATGGGTAAATGGGAGAAGAGTAGATGGATGGATGGGTGGATGGATAAATGGGAGAAGAGTAGATGGATGGATGGATGGATGGATGGGTAAATGGGAGGAGAGTGGATGGATGGATGGGTAAATGGAAGGAGAGTGGATGGGTAAATGGAAGGAGAGTGGATGGGTGGATGGGTAAATGGGAGGAGAGTGAGTAGATGGATAGATGGGTGGATGGGTAAATGGGAGGAGAGTGAGTAGATGGATAGATGGGTGGATGGGTAAATGGTAGGAGAGTGGTGGGTGGATGGATGGTAGATGGATGGGTGGGAGGAGAGTGGATGGATGGATGGTGGATGGGTGGGTGGGTGGATGGATGGATGGATGGATGGATGGATAGATAGTCTAATCAGTTGTAATAACTCACTACCTCTTACAGCAACAGCAAGAGCTTGGATTTCATTTTCAGCTCAGCTCAAACCTCTTATATTTGGTAGGTGTCAAAACACTTCTTTCATGAAGACACAAAAACCTATAAGCAAAGTAGCACTCACTTCTCTGTGCTAGAAAAGACCATATAGGGCCTTTGAAAGAAATCTGGCAGCCACACTTATAATAATAAACATGGCTAAATATTGCTGAGCATTTATTATGAGGCAATGTGTTAAGCAATGCCATTTGTTCAAGAAATATTTACTGAATGCCAGCTACATGCCCCACTCTGTTCTAAACTCTGAGGATACATCAGTGAACCAGTAAATAGAAACCCCTGTATTCCTGGAGTTTATATCCTCTTAAAGACATTGTCTCATTTAATCTTAACAGTCCCAGGAGGGTAGATGCTGTTGATATCTCTTTTCACAGAGAGGAAACTGAGTTAAATAACTTGCAAAAGAGCGCAAACCTTGCAGTAACAAACTTATAGCAGCGGGAGCAGCCAGTGTGGGGCCAGCCTTTCACGTGGGCAGGCAGGGCTCTAATTCATTTCCATCTGATGTCAGCCTCATGAGGGAAATGCTGTTGTCTTGATTTTTTGTTTTCTTATTGAGATACAATTCACGTAACATAAAATTAACCATTAGGCTGGGCTCAATGGCTCATGCCTGTTATCCCAGCACTTTGGGAGGCCAAGTTGGGAGGATCTCTTGAGCCCAGGAGTTCAATACCAGCTTGGGCAACATGGCGAAACCCTGTCTCCACCAAAATACAAAGATTTAGCCGAGCATGGTGGCACTCACTTGTAGTCCCAGCTACTTGGGAGGCTGAAGTGGGAGGATCACTTAAGCCTAATAAGGTTAAGGCTGCTGCAGTGAGCCCTGATCGCAGCACTGCACTCCAGCCTAGGCAACAGAGGGAGACCCTGTCTGAAAAAAATAAAATAAAATAATAAAAATAAACCATTAATCATTTTAGAGTTTGCCATTCAGTGGCGTTTAGTACATTCACAGTGTTGTACAACCACCACCTCTGTCTAGTTCCAAGACATTCTCATCACACCAGAAGGAAACCTTGTCCCCACTAAGCAGTCACATTCCATTCCCGCTTCCCGCAAGCTCCTGGCAACTGCCAATCTGCTTTTCATCTCTATGGATTTGCCTATGCTGGACATTTTGTGTAAGTGGAACAATACCCTATGTGGCCTTTTGTGTCTGGCTTCTCTCATGCCGTGCTATGTTTTCGAGGTTCATCCATGTTGTAGCATGTATCAGCACTTCATTTCTTCTTTTTCTTTTTTGAGACGGAGTCTCACCGTGTTGCCCAGGCTTTAGTGGAGCATCATGATCTTGGCTCACTGCAACCTCTGCCTCCCGGGTTCAAGCAATTCTCCTGCCTCAGCCCCCAAGAGTAGCTGGGATTACAGGAGTGCGCCACCAGGCCTGGCTAATGTTTGTATTTTAGAGAGATGGGGTTTCGCCATGTAGGCCAGCCTGTTCTCAGACTCCTGACCTCAGGTGATCTGCCCACCTCGGCCTCCCAAAGTGCTGGAATTACAGGCATGAGCCACCATGCCCGGCTTTCATTCCTTCTTATGGCTAAATAATATTCCATTGTGTGGATAGACTACAATTTGTTTAGCCATTCCTCTGTCAATGGACATCTAGGCTGTTTTTGCTTTTTGGCTATTGTGAATAGTGCTGCTACGAGCTTTCGCAGACAAGTATCTGTTTGAACATAATTTTTGCGGTAAATACGTAGGCATAGAATTCTGGATCATGCTGTAATCCTATGTTGAACCTTTTGAGGAACTGTCAAACCTTCCCACAGTGCCTGCACCATTTCACATGCCCAGCGGAAGAAAATGAAAACAGCCAGAGGCTAAGAAAGTAGCCCAAAGCCACATAGCTCACAAGTGGCTATGTGGAGATTTGAACTCAGGCAGTCCTCCTGCTCCAGAACTGCTACCCTGAATTATTAGACCGCGATCCTTCCCGTGTATGTTCCCTGAATTCCTTTGGAAAATTTTCTTTTTTGTTTTTTGAGACAGAGTCTCTGTTGCTCAAGCTGGAGTTCAGTAGCACAATTTCGGCTCACAGCAACCTCCACCTCCCAGATTCAAGCAATTCTCCTGACTCAGCCTCCTGAGTAGCTGGGATTACAGCTGTGCACCACCACGCCCAGCTAATTTTTGTATTTTTAGTAGAGACGGGGTTTCACCATGTTGGCCAGGCTGGTCTTGAACTCCTGACCTCAGGTGATCTGCCCACCTCGGCCTCCCAAAGTGCTGGGATTACAGGTATGAGCCACTGCGCCCAGCCTAGAAAATTTCTGAGAATTAATTTTGGAGAAAAGTCCTCCTAAACCATTCATATAAAATTCCCCCAAGTCCAGGCCAGAGCTACCTCACTTCCTTCTCCTTGAAACGGACACTGCTAGGGCCGAGGAGGCGGGGATGGACCCAGCACCCCTTTCTTGCGCCTCCGAGCTGTGGGCGACAGTTATTAATGCCTCCCTGGCAACTGTCCAGCTCCCTTTTTTTGATGATGATTATTTTATTCGGTGAGATTAATGTGCCAGGTCAGCGCGTAATCTAGCCTGTAGAAAGTGATGTGAATAGTCTTCCCCAAGATAAATTGCAGGCTTGGAAAAGGTTCACAGCCTTCCCTTGCCTGTCTGAGTGCTCTCCCGAATCCTCATCAATCCTTGTCTGTGGAGAAGAAAAGGATGGGTTTTCATCTGCAGCGGGGGGAAGACACATTTGTCAGAGACCCCTAATGGCTCACGGCACAGATGCTCTTTCCCGGGCCTCCGCACCATCCACTGAGAGGGTGGGTTGGTTTTAATATTATAATTATTATATTGAAAGTGCTTTTGCTATTTGGGTCGGTTGATGGCCCTGACGTGTGAGGTTGGGTGAGCCACCTTGTCTAGGGACTTTGGGAATCTCTCCATTTTCTGCCTTTCTTAATCATCCCGCTGCCAATGCCAATTCCCACGTGCCTTGCAACGCTGGAGGGTCTGTCAGGAATCCTCATACCTGGGCCTTCTAGGAGAACTGGGCTTCCTGGCCAGCCAAGACGGGTTAAAGGTGGCATTGACTGATCTTCAGCCTCAGCCCCAAAACCATCACACTGGCCAGGTGTCTTCAGCTGCCACTTGTCATTACATATCCAGATAGCTTTTTTTTTTTTTTTTTTTTTTTTTTGAGGCAGGGTTTCATTGTCCAGGCTGGAGTGCAGTCGCGTGATCTCAGCTTACCACAACCTTGACCTCCTGGACTCCAGTGACCCTCCCACCTCAGTGTCCCACATGCCACCATGCCCAGCTAATTTTTAAAATTTTTGTAGAGACAGGGTCTCACTGTCTTGCCCCAGGCTGGTCTCGAACTCCTGGGCTCAAGTGCTCCTCCCACCTCAGCCTCCCAGAGTGCTGGGATTACAGGCATGAGCCACTGTGCCTGGTCCAGAAAACTTCTATATAGCTCATATGTGTTGCATTTGCCTGGCCTGGCTCCTACTCCACCTCTCCGACATCATCACTCATGACTCTGTCTCTTGCTCACTCAGGACTAGCCGTGCTGGTGACTTCTTGGTGCCTCCAAAGCACCCAGCGCCTTCCTTCTCAGGCTTTTGCTCTTGCTGTTCCCTCTGCTGGGAGCAGTTTTTTCCTGGATGTTTCCATGGCTGTCTCCTTCCCATCATTTGGATCTCGACTCCAATGTCACCACCTCTGGAAAGTCCTTCCTAACCACCCTGCTGAGAGTGCTTTTCTCCAACCTGCAGTATTCCACCATCATTTTATATCTTTCCTAGCATATACCAGTATCTGAAATAATCAGATTGTCTTTATTTATTTTCTGTCCTTCCTCACTAGAATGTGAACTCATGTGAGCAAAGACCCCTAGGTTGCTCTTGACTCACAGGGAATGTACCACTGTGGGCTGAATTCAGAGCTTCTCTGGGTGCTGTGTGGCTCACGCCTGTAATCCCAGCACTTTGAGAGTGTGAGGTGGGAGGATCACTTGAGCCTAGGAGTTCGAGACCAGCCTGGCAACAAAGTGAGACCCTGTCTCTATAAAAAACTAAAAACGTATCCAAGCATAGTGTCATGCACCTGCAGTCCCAGCTATTTAGGAGGCTGAGGTGGGAAGATTGCTTGAGCCAAGCAGGTTGAGGCTGCAGTGAGCAATGACTGGGCCACTGTACTTCAGCCTGAGCAACAGAATGAGATCCTGTCTCAAAAAAAGCCTGATATTAATGATCTATTAGAAGGTTTAAAACCAGGCCAGGGCTGGGCATAGTGGTTCACGTTTGTAATCCCAGCACTTTGGGAGGCCAAGGCAGGCAGATCCCTTGAGGTCAGGAGTTCGAGACTAGCCTAGCCAATGTGGCAAAATCCTGTCTCTACTAAAAACACAAAAATTAGTCAGGTGTGGTGGTGCACACCTGCAATCCCAGCTACGCGGGAGGCTGAGGTGGGAGGATTGCTTGAACCCGGGAGGTGGAGGCTGCAGTGAGCCGAGATTGTGCCACTGCACTCCAGCCTGTGTGACAGAGTGAGACTTTGTCTCAAAAAACAAAAGAAAGGAAAGAAAGGGAAGAGAAGGGGAGGGGAGGGGAGGAGGGAGGAAGGAAGGAAGGAAGGAAGGAAGGAAAGGAAGGAAAGAAAGAAATGAATTCCTCTTAGCCCAAGATCCCAGAGCTATGCTGTCTAATATAGTAGCTAAAAAAACAAAACCAGGCCTGCTTATTTCCCACCGCATAGAGTTCGGCTCGGCCACTGCCCCTGTCTCACCAATTTCACTGATGTTATTCAGGACCTGTTTGCTTACAGGGGCAATGCTAGATCCTGAGAATATAAAAATGAGTAAGACATCATCGTAACCTTTGTCCACTTACTTGATTCTCTGTGAATGAAACTTGGTTTTATATTAACTTAGCCCAAACCTTGGTAAGAAGGCAAATCCTCTGTCCCAGAAACATACATAGAAATATATCATATACTCCTACTTCTATAATACTAATACTAATTATTAAACATTTGATGTGTCCACATTGCCTCTTTATGAAAATGAAGGCCGGACACGGTGGCTCGTGCCTGTAATCCCAGCACTTTGGGAGGCCAAGGCAGGTGGATCACCTGGGGTCAGGAGTTCGACACCAGCCTGGCCAACATGGCAAAACCCTATCTCTACCATAAAAATACAAAAATTAGCCGGGTGTGGTGGCATGTGCCTGTAATCCCAGCTACTCCAGAGGCTGAGTCAGAAGAATCGCTTGAACCCAGGAGGCAGAGGTTGCAGTGAGCCGAGGTCACACCACTGCACTCCAGCCTGGGCGGCAGAGTGAGACTCCATCTCCAGAAAAAAAAAAAAAAGAAAGAAGAAAGAAAATGAATTCCCCTTAGCCCAAGATCCGGGAACTGTGCTGTCTAATATAGTAGCTACAGGCCACATGTGGCTCTCTAAATTTAAATTAATTATGTTTAAAATTGAGTTCCTCAGTTGCACCAACCACGTTTCAAGGGCTCAAACGCAGAAATGGCTCACGGCTACTAGGGTGACAATGTAGAGGTAGAATATTTCCATCCATGCAGAAAACGCTATTCTAGAATGTTCTTAGGACAAAGTTTAATTCAGCTTCCCAAAAGTACAGGTAGCAGATGGAGAAACATAAAAGCGGGCCCTTCCCTAAGAACTCTCTACAAGTCCACTGTTCAGGGAGACAGCACTGCAGGGTAGAAAGAACACAGCTGGAGTCAACAAAACTGGGTTCAAATCCTGGCTTCCTGACTTATTCCCCAGGTAACCTTGGCTACTCTTTTGAGGCTCCCAGCTTCTTCATCTCTCCAGTGGTCATTTCTTTTCCTTTTTCTTTTTGAGACAGAGTCTCACTCTGTCACCCAGGCTGGAGTGCAGTGGTGCAATCTCGGCTCACTGAAACCTCTGCCTCCCGGGTTCAAGTGATTCTCCTGCCTCAGCCTCCCAAGTAGCTGATATTACAGGCGCCCACCACCACGCCCAGCTAACTTTTGTATTTTTAGTAGAGAAGGGTTTTCACCATTTTGGCCAGGGTAGTCTTGAACTCCTGACCTCAAGTGATCCACCTGCCTCAGCTTCCCAAAGTGCTGGGATTACAGGTGTGAGCCACCATGCCCAGCCTCTCCAGTGGTCATTTCTGTCTCTTTAAGGTTATCATAAGGTGCAAGGTCAGGTATCTCATTGCTGGGTGGTTACTAGGACTGGTTGTATCAGAAACAAGGAAAGGCTTAGCTGAACTGATTTCTCTGAATAACACAGCATTTGACCAACTTGCCATCTTTTCCATAAGGACAGGGAGGAGGAAGCCCTTCCATATCCTGAATCATCTTAACTAAGTTCTAGCTCAGTAGGCTCAGCCAAATCCCTGGACAAGAGGTTCCAGTAGGGTGAGATCCCATAGGCTCTCAGTCCTATTGGTTTTTCTCTAAGCACAGGGACGGGGAGGGAAGGTGGACAAAAATAAGAAAGGTGGTCTTCTCTGACATGAGAACCAAGAGGATTCATGGGGCTTTCAGTGCCATTAAAATCTCTATATTTTCCAGGCCCTGAACCCAGCACTTTTGCTCTCAAAGTGGTTTCCCATTGTTGGAGGCATCTTCGCTCCTGGAGGTCACACCTTCCCCTCTCCCCGCCTTCCCTTCTCCCAATCAGACATCTGTCTATGCTGGGGCAGGTCTGAGTATTCTAAGCTTCAGCTATGGTTTTGGCTGCATAACATTCTGTGTGTAAAGACACAGTGCCCCATCCTGGAATAAGAACTTCGAGAAGAGCCAGCCACACTGGTTCCAACTACCCACACACAAGGGCTGGAAGAAGGTTAAGTAGTGATTCCCAACTAGGGGGCTGTGGTAATTTCTGGATCATTTTTAGTTGGCACCATTGGAGGGGGTGTGCTACTGGTATTTAGTGGACAGAGACCAGGGGTGCTGCTGAATATTCTACAGTGCACAGGACAGCCCCCTACTGCAACCCAGAATTATCCAGCCCTAAATGTCAGCAGTGCTGAAGTTGAGGAACTCTGGGTTAAATGTGTGCCTTATGGAACTGGGTCAGCTCCCCAAATGTTATGGATTGAACTGTGCTCCCCAAATGTTATGGACTGAACTGTGCCCCCCAAAATATGTGTGTTGGAGTCCAAACCCCAGGACCTCAGAATTTGGCTATATTTGGAAATAGGGTCTATAAAGATGGCCAGGCTCTGTGGGTCACTCCTGTAATCCCAGCACTTTGGGAGGCTGAGGCAGGTGGATCACTTGAGGTCAGAAGTTCAAGACCAGCCTGTCTCTACTAAAAATACAAAAATTAGCCAGGTTTGGTGGCGTGTGCCTGTAATCCCAGTACTTGGGAGACTGAGGCAGGAGACTTACTTGAACCCGGGAGGTGGAGGTTGCAGCTGAGATGATGCCACTGCACTCCAGCCTGTCTATCTCAAAAAAAAAAAAAAAGTTATTAAGTTAGAGTGAGGTCACTAGTGATGCAAGGCAGGCAAGCCCCAAAGAGGGGCTTAGACTGTGAGGGTTCTTGGCTTTGCCCAAGAAAGAATTCAAGGGTGAGCCAGTGGTAGGGTAGAAGAAGGTAGCTTTATTGAAGAGGTGTTACAGCTCAGGCAGTGTTACAGCACCGTGACTACTCCTGCAGAGCAGGGCTGCCCCATAGGCAGAGAGTAGCACCTCAGGGCAATTTTGCAGCCATATTTATACCTACTTTTAATTACATGTAGATTAAGGGGCAGTTTATGCAGAAATTTCCAGGGAAGGGGTAGTCACTTTTGGGTCACTGGGTGATGGTCATGGAAAGCAGTGGTAACTCCTGGGTGTTGCCATGGCAATGGTAAACTAACATGGCATACTGTTGGGCATGGCTTATGGAAAGCTGCCTCCACCCTGTCCCTGTTCTAGCTAGCTCTCAACTTGGCCCCATATCTGAGCCCCATCTCTGGAGTCAAGTCCCGCCTGCTACCTCACTAGGACGGGCCCTGGTCCAATAGGACTGGTGTCCTTGTAAAGGAGATTTGGAACACTGACAGGCACAGAGGAAAGATCACGTGAGGACACAGAGAAAATAGCCACCTACAAGCCAAGGAGAGAGAGGCCTGGGAAACAGAACGAGACTCTGTCTCAAAAAAAAAAGAAGCAGCAGCAGCAGCAAATATATGTGCGTGTTCTTTTTACTCACCTTTGTATATTCAAATAGAATAGTAACATTCTATATACAGCTCCCACCTTGCTTTTATTATCCATCTATCTTAGAGATTGTTCGGATAAATACATAGAGAAAACACTGCACAGTGGTTAAATGCATGGACCCTGGAGCCAGATTGCCTGTGTTCAAATCCTGTTTGAGAAACCCTCTGCCATTTACCAGCTTTGGGACCTTAGCAAGGTAGTTTGCATCTCTCGCATTCATTTTCTCATCTGTAAAATGGGATCATAATAGTACCTATCTGCATTGTTTTTTTTATTTTTATTTTTTATTTTTTTGAGACAGAGTCTCTGTCACCCAGGTTGGAGTGCAGTGGCGTGATCTCAGCTCACTGCAACCTCAGCCTCCCAGGCTGAAGTGATTCTCCCGCCTCAGCCTCCTGAATCTGGGACCACAGATGTGTGCCACCATGCCCAGCTAATTTTTCATATATTTCTTTTTTTGGTAGAGACGGGGTTTCACCATGTTGCCCAGGCTGGGCTCGAACTCCTAAGCTCAAGCGATCTACCTGCCTCCGCCTCCAAGTGCTGATTACAGACATGAGCCACTGTGCCTGGTCCAATCATAACAGTACCTACATGTGTTAGTTTTCATTTACTGCCTAACAAATGACCACTGACTTAGTGGCTTAGAAAACACTCATTTATGAGTTCACAGTTCTGTAGGTCAGCAGTCCAGGTCAGCTTGATTGAGTTTTCTACAAAGGGTCTCACAAGGCCAAAAACAAGGTGTTGGCCAGGCTGGGCTCTTATCTGGAGGTTCTGGAGACAAGTCTACTTCCAGGCTTATTAAGGTTGTTGGCAGAATCAGTTCTGTGTGGTTGTAGGACTTGAGGTCCTCCATCCTTGCTGGCTGCCATCCAGGTCACTCTCAGCTCCTAGAAGCCACGCTCCAGTCCTTGTACACAGTTGCCACCATCTTCAAGCCAAAAGCAGAGTGCTATTCTTGTGTCTGACATTTCTCTGACTTCCTTTTCCCCCAGCCCAAGAAAACTCTGCTTTTAAAGGGCTTAGGTGATTAAATTAGACTCACTGGGACAGCCTGCTAACCAACTAAAGGGTAACTGATTAGTAACCTCAATTATATCTCCAAAATCCCTTTTATCGTGTAGCCTGTAATATGATCTAGATGTGATATTTCATTACCTTCATAGTACTGGGCATTAAGATGGGAAATTTTGCTGGGTGCCCACTGCACTATCTCAGAGGGTTGTTGTGAAAATGCAATTGCACATCTCTTAGTATGCAGTATTTATAAGTTAGCTGTGTTTTTTTTTAACAGCGGTTGTGTGTATTTTGGAAGTTGTTTGGATTTATCAAGGATTTTTTAAAGGGATTCCTCAGCTGGGCACGATGGCTCATGCCTGTAATCCCTTTTTTTGGTAGAGACAGGGTTTCACCATGGGAGGCTGATGTGGGCAGATCACCTGAGGTCACCTCGTGTCTACTAAAAATATGTACCTGTCCCTTGGAACTTACAGTCCAGTGATGAAAATGATGGCCTGGATAATTAGGGGTAGTGTGGTGATACAGTTTGGATGTTTGTCCCCTCCAAATCTCATGGTAAAAAGTGATTCCCCATTGTTGGAGGTGGCGCTTAGTAGGAGTTGTTTGGGTCACAGGGGTGAATCTCATGTGAATGGCATGGTACCCTCCCCAAGGTAATGAGTGAGTTATTGCTATATTAGTTCATGCACGATCTGACTGTTTAAAAGAGCCTGGCATCTCTTTTGCTTGCTCTCTCAACATGTGACACACCTGCTCCCCCTTCACCTTCTGCCATGAGTAAAAGCTTCCTGAAGCTTCACCAGAGGCCGAGCATATGCAGGTGCCATGCTTCCCCTACAGTCTGCAGAACCATGAGCCAAAATAAACCTCTTTTCTTTACAAATCACCTAGTCTCAGCCGGGCATGGTGGCTCATGCCTGTAATCCCTGCACATTGGGAGGCCAGGGCGGGCAGATCATTTGAGGTCAGGAGTTCGAGACCAGCCTGACCAACATGGTGAAGCTCTGTCTCTACTAAAAATACAAAAAATTGGCCGGGCACAGTGGCTTACACCTGTAATCCCAGCACTTTGGAAGGCTGAAGCGGGCAGATCACCTGAGGTCACGGGTTCAAGTCCAGCCTGGCCAACATGGTGAAACTTTTCTCTACTATAAATATAAAAAATCAGCCGGGCATGGTGGTGGTTGCCTGTAATCCCAGCTACTCGGGTGGCTGAGGCAGGAGAATTGCTTGAACCCAAGAGGCGGGAGGTTGCAGTGAGCCAAGATAATGCCACTGCCCTCCAGCCTGGGTGACAGAGCAAGACTCTGTCTCAAAAAAAAAAAAATGGTTTAAAAATGCAAAAAATTAGCTGGCACTGTGGTGCATGCCTGTAATCCCAGCTACTCAGGGGGCTGAGGCAAGAGAATTGCTTGAGCCCGGGAGGTGGAGGTTGCAGTGAGCTGAGATTGTGCCGTTGCACTCCAGCCCAGGTGACAGAGCAAGACTCCATCTCAAAATAAAATAAAATAAAATAAAATACCATTTGACAGATAAAACAGAGGCTCAGGGAGGCTAACCAATTTGTGAAGGGTCACTGCTGGAAGGTGACAAAGTAGGACTCAGCTTGACTGGGTGACAATAAGAATAACAGCTGATATGTCTAGGATTACTCTTCTTGTTTGTGTATTTATCCACTGTGTGAAGTGCTTTATTTGCATGATTTCATTTGGTCTTCTCAGCAACACTCTGAGAAGGTAGGTGCTGTTATTGTTCCCATTCCACAGATGAGGAAACTGAGGGCCAGCAAGAGAATGCCACCCAGCAGTGAGCAGCAAAGCCAGGGGGTGCTGAGCCCAGGGGGTGCCCTGTCTGCCTGCAGCTGTTATTGAAGATGTCCCTTTTCTCACCGTCAGGTTTTACTGGAACAGAAGAGAAAGCCAGTGAGATACTAATCATTAGCAATGTTAATTACCTGATATTTAGTCGGCTTTATGCTTTTACAAAATGTACCTCCCTTTCTGTTGCCAGGAAGATTCTAGAGCATGTAGCAAGAAAAGCAAGTAATTGTCTTTCTCTGCAGCCCTGTGGAATTGTCGAAAGAGCACATACTATACCCTAAAATTAAACCTAGATTCAAGTTCTAGCTCCTTCTGCCTCTGAGACCTTGATTAACCTCATTGAGCCCCAATGTCTCTGTCTTTAAAATGGGAATAGCAGGACTTAACTCATAACACTGTTGTGAGAATTAAATGAAATAACACAAGTCAAGTGCTGGCTGGTTAGTTAATTATTGTCATTCTGAGGAAGATAAGAGCATTAGCAGCCATCTGTTTATAATTTAAAGTGAGTAAGAAAGTTAGAATCTAACCAAAGTCAGGATCGAACAGAATACCGTTTTTTCAAACTATGTTTCTGGGCCCTTAGGGAGATGTTAATAGGCATTTTATTGGTTTGTTTGTTTTCTGTGGGTTTTTTTTTTTTTTTTTTTTTTTTGAGACAGAGTCTCACTCTGTTGCCCAGGCTGGAGTGCAGTGGTGCGATCTTGGCTCACTGCCACCTCCGCCTCCCAGGTTCAAGCGATTCTCCTGCCTCAGCCTCCTGAGCAGCTGGGATTACAGGCACCTGCCACCATGCCCAGCTAATTTTTGTATTTGTAGCAGAGATGGAGTTTCGCCATGTTGGCCAGGCTGGTTTTGAACTCCTGACCTCAAGTGATCCACCTGCCTTGGCCTCCCAAAGTGGTGACTTAAAGGTGTGAGCCACCGCACCCAGCCTAATAGGCATTTTATAAAAAGTTGTTCTATGGTTAAATAACTTTGGGAAATGCTCTGTATATTATCCCCTACTCACACACTCACATAGTAAAGGCTCTGAGAAGTCCCGCAATAAAGAAATTCATTTCACTTTGTTTTCTCTGACACATTTCCAACTTATTAAGCATGGGACCCTTTTATTGAGGAGCACAGCATCTTGCAGACTCTAGTTCAGGAGTCGGCAAACTACAGGTGGGCCCACTGCTTGTTTTTGTAAATAAAGTTCTGTTGGAAACCAGCCATGCCCATTTATGTATGCATTGTCTGTGACTTTCACTGTACTGTGGCAGAGTTGAGGAATGATGACAGAGACTCTGTGGCCCACAAATCTTAAAATATTTACTGTCTGGTCCTTTAAAAAAAAGTCTGCTAAAACTGAAGTTAGTGTAAAGATGGGGGCAGACATTGGGAATGATGTGGCCACAAGACAAACAATGCCACCAGCCACCAGGAACTGGGAGAGGCAAAGAATGACTTTCTTCTCTAGAGTCTCCAGAGGGAATGTGGCCCAGCCAACACTTTGATTTGGGCCCAAGGAAACTAATTTTGGACTTCTGGCCTCCAGATCTGGGAGAGAATAAGTTTCTTTTGTTTCAAGCCACTCAGCATGTGGCAATTTCCTACAGGAGCTACAAGAAACTAATGAACAGGTGGGCCGGGCGCAGTGGCTCATGCCTGTAATCCTAGCACTTTGGGAGGCCGAGCCAGGAGGATCACTTGAATCCAGGAGTTCGAACCCAGCCTGGGTGGCATGGTGAAACTCTGTCTCTACCAAAAAAAAAAAAAATTAGCCTAGCACGGTAGCATATGCATATAGACCCAGCTACTCAGGAGGCTGAGGTGGGAGAATCTCTTGAGCCTGGGAGGCAGAGGATGCAGTGAGCCGAGATCACGCCACTGCACCCCAGCCTGGGCAACAGAGCAAGACCCTGTCTTAAAAAAAAAAATCAAAAACAAATACACAGGTGTTTATGCCACTTGTATTTGTCAGAGAAGGAAGTTGGTCCATCTCATGAGCGACATTCACAACAGCAGAGGAAACACCTGGTCTTGTTATGCCAGCAGTGGAGGTTATAAAGTCCTCTGGGTGCAGCCGACACCACCTGCCACGGGGGTGATGTTTTACACTCTCCCTCCTCTTGTTCCAGTTGTCATTAGTTGCCTGTATACATCTGAGATTTTTCATTTTTAGGTTATTTTTGAATATTTTAAAATTATAAAATATTTCAACTATACAGAAAATAATATATAACAGGAATCTCCACACCTACCATTGAGATTGAACCTTTTCCATGCTTGCTTCAGATCTTCCTCTTTCCTTTTAGAGAAATAAAAGCCACTCCGCTGACCCCACTTACATCCACTGTATTGTTTCCTGTCTGTATTAATTAGGGTATCCCAGGTGCTGCTGTCAACAACACCAAAGTCTCAAAGGTGTCGCCCAACATTCTTTTCAGCTCATCAGAGTCCAGTGGAGGTTGGCCAAGGTGCTCTGCTCCAGGCAGTCATTTAGGGATCGTGGCTTCTTCCATGGAATGAAATCACCATCCCCCAGGATGTTCTCATAGGACAATTTCTCAACTTGAGGTGTATATAAAAGTCATCTGGAGAGCCTTGAGTAGCAGGGGGATGAGATCTCAGTCTCCACTGGAACCTCAACATCAGGGGGCCAATGAGTGAAGGGAAACTGGAGAATTACATGAAAGGTTTTTGGCCCAAGGCAGTGGTGCAGAACACTTCCACCCACATTCTTTCCTTGGCTAGGACCCAGTCAGAAGGCCTCACCTAACAGCGGATAATCTGGGAAACTTTTGTCTTACTGAGAGCCTGGGGGAAGATTAAGTGGGACTTGGGGAACCATGGCAGTATCTCTGCCACATCCTTTGAAATGTGTATTCCTTCTCCTTCCCTAGAGGTTACCACTGGTTCCTTACTTTTACTACACATTTATGTCCATAAACAAAATATGGTGTTGGTTTTGGTGCATATCAAATTAACATAGCTTATATTCTACATACATCCTTTGGCAACTTATGCTGTTACACAGTGTTGTGTTTTTGAGGTTTGTGTGTATTCTTGCTTCTCAAAGTGCAGTCCCTGGACCAGTAGCATGAGCACCTGGCAACTTGTTAGAAATGTAAAGCCTCAGACCCCACCCCAGACCTACTGATTCAGAAACTGTGAGGTGGGGCCAGCAGTCTGTGCCTTTCCAAATCCTCCAGATAATTTGAATGCACACTGAAGTTTGATAACCACAGATCTTTATTAATATGTGTAGCTCTAGTTCTCAGTTTATTCATTTTTCAGCAATATGTAATACTCTTTGGTTTATTCATCCATTCCCCTAACTCATGAGCAATTAGATTGTTTCTTTATTTTTTTACCATTATGTATATTACAGTAATGATCATCTCACTACATATGCACAAAAGTTTCTCTAACACAGCCATCTAGAAATGAAATTGTTGAATTTTAGGATTGAGTAGCTTTAGCTTTATCCAGAATCCCAAGACGGTTCTTTCTCGAGGCAGACTGGGTGCGGTGGCTCACGCCTGTAATCCCAGCATTTTGGGAGGCCACAGTGGGCAGATGACCCCTAGGAGTTCAAGACCAGCCTAGGCAGCATGACAAAACCTTGTCTCTACAAAACATACAAAAATTAGCCAGGCATGGTGGTACATGCCTGTAGTTCCAGCTATTCAGGAAGCCGAAGTGGGAGGATCGCTTGAGCCTGGGAAGTAGAGGCTGCAGTGAGCCACGATTACACCACTGCACTCCATCCTGGGTGATGAAGTGAAACCCTGTCAAAAAAGAAAAAGAAGCTATAGCAATTTACACTTCTTCCAATGCTGGATACAAGTTGTTTTTTCTTGTTTTCCTTTAAGCTTTTCGCATTACTTTGAAATCCCTTATCTTCAAGGTGTACTAGAGACACATTATCAAGAAAGGGTTAAGACATTGTCTTTTTTTTTTTTTTTAGAAGTTTTAGATTTAAACATGGACACAGAACCTGGCTCCATCACTTCCTCTATCGCCCACTGCTTGGTGGGTTTGCTTCTGGATGTTTGATTTTTCTTTGCCTAACAGAGGTAATAGCGGGCAGTTCTCTCTTTTTCCTAATCTTGATGGGAGTGCCTCTAGGATGCCTGTAACAGACAAGGTTCACCAGAGAAACAGAACCAGTAGAATATATGTACATAGATTTATTTTAAGGAATTGCCTTGTAGGACTGCAGGGGCTAGAAAGTCTGAAATCTGCAGAACAGGCCAGCAGGCTGAAAGCTCTTGGAAGGAGCTGATGCTGCATTTTTTGTTGTTGTTGTTGTTGTTTTTTGACACAGCGTCTCTCTCTGTCGCCCAGCCTGGAGTGCAATGGTGCAATCTCAGCTCAGTACAACCTTCGCCTCCCGGGTTCCAGCAAGTCTCGTGCCTCAGCCTCCTGAGTAGCTAGGACCACAGGTGTGAGCCGCCACACCGGCTAATTTTTATAATTTTAGTAGAGACGGGGTTTTGCCATGTTGGCCAGGCTGGTCTCGAACTCCTGGCCTCAACTGATCTGCCTGTCTCGGCTTCCCAAAGTGCTGGGATTACAGGCGTGAGCCACGGTGCCCAGCCCTGATGCTGAAGTCTTGAGGCAGAATTTATTCTTCCTCGGGGAAACCTCAGTCTTGTTCTTACAGCCCTTCAGCTGATTGGATGAGGTTCACCCAGGATATCAAGGAAAATCTTCATTGCTTATGTCAACTGATTGTAGATGTTAACAACATTTACAAAATGCCGTCACAGCAAAACCGAGATCAGTGTTTGATTGCGTAACTAAATACTACAGCCTAGCGAGCTGAATCGAGACATTAAACTAAACATATAGTCCCCCATTAAACAAGAGGCCAGCTTTGGAGCTGGCGCTGATGTTTTATCATGTTAACAAAGTATTCATCTTGGCTGGGTGCTGAGGCTCATGCCTGTAATTTCAGCACTTTGGGAGGCCGAGGTGGGCAGATCACTCGAGGCCAGGAGTTCAAGACCAGCCTGGAAACCCCATCTCTACCAAAAATACAAAAATTAGCCAGGCATGGTGGTGCATGCCTGTAATCCTAGCTACTTGGAAGGCTGAGGCATGAGAATAGCTTGAACCTGGGAGGTGGAGGTTGCAGTGAGCCCAGATGGCACCACCGCATTCCAGCCTGGGTAACAGAGTGAGACTGTCTCAAAAAAAAAAAATTTAAAAAAAAAAAAAAAAAAAAATATATATATATATATATATATATATATATATATATATATTCATCTAGTTTAATCTAGTAAAATGTTTAAAATTAAAGATGGTTGTTATGGCCAGGCACAGTGTTTCACATCTATAATCCTAGCAGTTTAGGAGGCTGAGGCCAGGAGTTCGGGACCAAGCCTGGGCAACATAGTGAGACACCTTCTCTATAAAAAAAATTAATTAAAAAATTAGCTGAGCACGGCGGTGCACACCTGTAGTCCCAGCTACTCGGGAGACTGAGGATCCCTTGAGCCTGGGAGTTCGAGGCTGCAGTGAGCCATGGTCATGCCACTATACTCTCCACCCTGAGTGACACAAGAGACCCTGTCTCAAAAAAAAAAAAAAAAGCTGTTGAATTTGATCAAAAAGCATTTGATTTTTCTCCTTTCATCTGTTGCTATGAAGAGCTGCATTATTAGATTTTCTATTAATCCTTGCATTCAATGAACCCCTCTTGATCATAACCTATTATTCTTTGAATGTACTTCTGGATTCCGTGTGCCACTGTTCTGCTGGGATTTTTGCTCCTCATTTGTAAAAGTTCTTAAGTGTTCCTCTCCCTTTTTACATGGCTTCCCGGAAATGGCTCCCGTCACTTTCACTTAGATCTCATTGGCCACCACTCAGTCACACTTACCACATGGCAGGCTGGGGAGTGTCATCTTGTGGCTGGGTGCCAATGGCCCTAAGCAAAGATTGAGACGCTTATTTTGAAAGAGGAAGGGGAGAAGGGATATCGGGAGGCACTAGCAATCTCTGTACCGGGGTGATTATCCCTTGTCTATAAATGAGAGACTGGAAGCTCAGCAAGGTGTGTTCACTTATCCAGGGTCACACAGCAAGTCTGTGGCCAGGCTGTGACTTCAGAGGCCAGGTCTTCCAGATGCCAAGGGAGATGCCATTAGGGACCCGTGATAGTAATAAAATAAGAAATATTAGATGATAATACGACGGAGTAATAATAAATATCCAGTGTCCCTAGTACTGGTCTAAATGCTTCATTAACATGAACTCATTTCATTCTCACAACAATCCTATGAGGTAGACACTCTTAATGCCCCCAATTTGCAGATGAGGAAACTGAGGCACAGAGAAGGTAAGTGACTTGCCTGGGGTATGTAAATGACAGGGCTTAGAATCTAAGACTCTTAATCACTGCATGATTCTGCCTCTCCCCGCACCATTCCCCACTCGCACTCCCCTGACCCAGAGACTGCAACTCAGACAGCAGCAGCCACTGCTCCCTGTGCACCTGCAGAACCATCGAAACTGCTCCCACCAACTCAGGCACCATACACCCTCGTCCCCAGCCTCCTTACATCCTCTTCCCTCAACTACCCTGGTACCCTCCTTTTCTGTCTGTGGGGCCTGCACCTCACTTTTTCTTGAGTCTGTGTTTTTATTTTGAGATAGGGTCTTGCTGTGTCACCCAAACTGGTGTGCTTTGATGCGATTGCGGCTCACTACAGCCTCAAACTCCTGGGCTCAAGCAATTCTCCCACCTCAGCCCCCTGAGTAGCTGGGACTACAGGTGTGCACCACACTCAGCTAATTTTTAAATGTTTTCTTTTTAAGACAGTTTCGCTCTTGTTGCCCAGGCTGGAGTGCAATGGCACGATCTCACTACAACCTCCGCCTCCCAGGTTCAAGTCGTTCTCCTGCCTCAGCCTCCCAAATAACTGGGATTACAGGCGCCCGCCACCATGCCCAGCTAATTTTTGTATTTGTTGTAGAGATGGGGGTTTCACCATGTTGGCCAGGCTGGTCTCAAACTCCTGACCTCAGGTATCCACGTGCCTTGGCCTCCTAAAGTGCTCGTGAGCCACCACACCTGGCCTAATTTTTAAGTTTTTTATAGCAACGGGGTCTTGCTGCATTGCCCAGGCTGGTGTTGAACTCCTGGCCTCAAGCAATCCTCCTGCCTTGGCCTCCCAGTGTGCTGGAATTACAGGTGTGAGCCGCTGCATCCAGCCTTCATGTTTTGTTGCTGTCCTTGTGTTTTGTTTTGTTTTTCCCTTCACTCTGCCCCCTGGGAGACTCCCAAAGGCTACATTCTGCCACCAAGGGACGCAGCAGGGGCAGGGCCCCAGCAGGCACCTGGGATTTCCCACACCCCACCCTCTACTGGATGAAGATGGTGGGGAGGTTTTGGGTTATTTATTTATTTATCTAGTCCCGCCTGGCTCCACACCCCCCAAGCTGTTGTTCCTCCACTAGAGAAGATGAAAAACAACCTCAGACAATGGAAGACAAGGCTTGCCACATGGCCCCTGCAGTTTAATTTCCTTTAATTCATTTTCTATTGAACCAAATGATACTGTTTGTTTTTAATGGCAAACAGCAGGGAGGAGGGGCAGTCAGGCCTCCTCCTGGGGAAATTAGGAACACAGCTGCTATTGAAATTCTTGCTCCCTCTCCTGTGCTCCCCCTGGCTCCCCCACTCTCACCCCCAGCACTGGGCCGTTGGAAATCGATCTCCAGGTTGAAAGATGATACCTGTCACCAGCTCAGATGGTCACTGTCTGGCGAGCTGGCCTGGCTCCACCCCAGCTGCCATCAGCCCCTTTTAGGATGGCCGCCCCATCCCAAGGCCCACCCTTCTCTGGTTATAACTGGATGCACAGGGCCGGAGCCATGGCTTTTTTGGTGCCCCTCTCCCCTGCCTATCGCTGGTAATCCTGAGCAGGCACCTAGTCCTTGCTGGAGCCATCCAGTGCCCTCCCCCAGGAACTGAAGAACACAGAGGCTGGGCACAGTTAGAGCTGAGTTTTTTCATTCATTCATTCATTTATTCATTCATCACCTGGGAGCAGAGTCGTGGCTGCATCCCAGTCCTCCTCCATCAGAGGTTGCGTTTGAACTCGATTCCTGGTGGTTCAGGTGCTGACAGGAGTTGAGACGTGCTGATGAGAGGAGAGGTCCTTCCACTTCGTTGTGAGGTTTCGGCAACTCCTTCATGTGGCCTGGGGACTCCAGCGCTTCTTTGAAGTCCGAGAAGATCCACAATCTTTCCAAAGCCCCCTCTTTTTTGCTGGAATGGGCCAGAGTCAGCTCCAGTTCTCGCAGGTAAAGAGCACTTTGATATGCAACCAGCCCCTTTGGGAGAGGCTTTGGCCTGCTCATGGCTTCACTGGGAGCCATGCCAAGATGGTCAGTGCCCGATTCAGACATCCCGGAGGCCTCTCTGGTTCCTCAAAGACTGGGCTTCACCCCTGCCCTCTTTTTCACAGACCGGTAGACCCAGAAAGACCTTCTTTTTTTTTTTTGAGATGAAGTCTTGCTCTTGTTGCTCAGGTTGGAGCGCAATGGCACAATCTCAGCTCACTGCAACCTCCACCTCCCGGGTTCAAGCTATTCTCCTGCCTCAGCCTCCTGAGTAGCTGGGACTACAGGCACCCACCACCACGCTCAGCTAATTTTTTGTATTTTTTAGTAAAGACAGGGTTTCACCATGTTGGCCAGGCTGGTCACAAACTCCCAACCTCAGATGATCCACCCACCTCGGCCTCCCAAAGTGCTGGGCTTGCAGACGTGAGCCACTGTACCTAGGCCAGAAAGACCTTCTTATTCTGCTGATTTGAGGAAACCAAGTCCCCAAAGTGACCACTTCTGGGTCACATGATTTGTTTTCTCATGCATTCATTCTGCAGATATATTGGACACCCCAGAGTGCCGAGCCCTATGCTAGGCATGGGGTTCTGCAGACCAGGAGTTTCACGCTGAAAGCTCACAGTCCGGTGGGGGTGTTGCAGGCAAGGAAGCAGTCACTCCAAGGCCCTCTGGGAAAACAGAGAAGGGACACCTAAACCAGTCCCCAGCAGAGTCTTCCTGAAGAAGGTGACATCAGAGCTGAGTTTTAAAGCAGGGCTGGGAGTTACCCGGGCATCGCAAAGCCACAAGGGCACGGCAGGAAGAGGGGACAGCCACAGCCATGGTGCAGAAGTGGAAAACAGTTCAGGGTGTGCGTTTTTCCAGATAACTCCTGAACATCCCATTCCCACCAGACTCTAAGCTCCATGGGGGCAGAATAAGAATCTGCCCAGTGGCTCAGGGTAGGTGAGTGAGTGACTCTCAAATAAAGTGATGAGCAAACAGCAGTGGTTGGTATGAATTTGCTCACAGGGCAAAGCAGGGAGGCTCACGTTCTTGGCTCCGAGACCCACCCTGACCCACCTTTCCAAACTACATCATGGGTATGTGGTGGCAACCCCTGCTGTGGGGTGCTGGGGGAATTAATCATCAAGCTAAGGGCTGATCATTTTTCTCTTCTTCAACTCAATGATTAAGCAAGGCAGCCAGGCTCCCTGAGGGGGCCTTGGAGGTGCCCACTTTGGCTCCCTGCTCCTGAGGGGGAAGACAGAGACTGCTGTGTTGGTTTCCTGCTTTTTGCTTCCACTGGGGTAGGGGGGACTACCCTGCTTCCATATTTCCCCCAGATGTTTCTCCTTCCCTGGAGAGAAGAAAAGGTAGCAGAACTGAGATTTGGCCTCAGGGAGCCCACTGATAACACGTCTCAACTTTTAGCTTGTCCAGAAAGGTTCCAGAGTGGATTGTAAAGAGCTTGGGCTCTGGAGTCAGGTGGATCTGAGCTGGAATTTTGGTTCCACCATTTCCATCAGTATCACTTCCAGTCAGTCACCTCCCTTCTCCGTGCCTCAGTTTCCTCATCTGTAAAAAAGGAAGTTATCCACCAGGCATGATGGCTCACGCTACTCGGAAGTTTGTCTTTCCAGCTACTAGGAAGGCTGAGGTGGGAGGATGGCTTGAGCCCAAGAGTTCAAGTCCAGGTGGGCAACATAGAAAGACCCCCATTTCAAAAAAAAAAGAAATATTCCTGTTTACCTCTGGAGGTAGGGTGGAGACTGGAGGTGATTTAAAAAATAAATTGAAGCAATGCAGGTGGAGGTGATTTTAGCAATCCCTGGCACATGTAAATGCTCAATGGGTGTATTTTTTTTTTCCTTTTTTTGAGACAGAGTCTCACTCTGTCGCCCAGGCTGGAGTGCAGTGGGGCCATCTCGGCTCACTGCAACCTCTGTTTCCCAGGTTCAAGCAATCCTTGTGCCTCAGTCTCCTGAGCAGCTGGGATTACAGGCGCCCACCACCACACCTGCCTAATTTTTGTATTTTTAGTAGAGACGAGTTTTCGCCATGTTGGCCAGGCTGATCTTAAACTCCTGACCTCAAATAATCTGCCCGCCTTGGCCTCCCAAAGTGCTGGGATTACAGGCGTGAGCCAACGCACCCGGCATGCGTGCGCATGCGTTTGTGCGTGTGTGTGTCTGTGTGTGTGTGCATCCTCCCTCATGACCCTCGTGGAAATCCAGGCCCTGTTGCAGGGGGCTTGGCAGCCCACCGAGGCTTTGCTGGCCTCTGGCTCTTCTCCTCGGGGCCCAGAAATGCTAAGATCAGAACCCTGAATGGAAGGAAGGAAAAGAAGGGAGGAAATATTATCCTTACTAGTTACCAATAGGCACCAGCCCTGGACTGGGTCCTGGGGCTGCCTGGTTTGAATCCTGCCTTTGCCACTAGCTATATACCCTCGGGTGAGTGAGTTCACCGGGTCAAACTCTGATGCCTCTTCTGTGTACATGACTGATGATGTTACCTGGCTCCAGGAGGATCCCGGTGAGGAACAAATGAGGTCATGAGGTTTAGAACAGAGTTTTCAGTGCCTGCTCAATCTTAGCTGTTGGGATAAGACCTGACCCTGACTTCAAGGGGCTGATGGAGAGGTGGGGCAGAGACACACAAAAGAACAAGAACAAGACAGAGGGAGATGGCACCTGGAACACAGACTTATTCCCTGCTGCAGCCTTATCCAGGTGCCTGGCACATAGCAGCCCGACATAAATACACACTGAGTGATGACCATAGCAGCCCGACATAAATACACGTTGAGTGACAATGCAGAGATGCAGGCAGAGGACGGGGATGGCAGAGGGAGGACAGGAGGGACAGCTCTGTTCCCTCATGGGCCTGACCAGATTACCGCAGGTCCCTGGGGCGTGGCATTACTGAAAGCAGACTTGTCACTACACTAGGTGAGGCCGGGAGGTGGTGGGGAGATCTCTGCAGCCAGCCTTCTGTGTCTAGGCCTGTTCCTATCTTTTTTTTTTTTTTTTTTCCTTGAGACAGGGTCTCACTCTGTCACCCAGGCTGGAGTTCAGTGGCGCGATTTCGGCTCACTGCAACCTCCACCTCCTGGGTTTAAACGGTTCTCCTGCCTCAGCCTCCTGAGTAGCTGCGATTACAGCATGCGCCACCACACCTGACTAATTTTTGTATTTTTAGTAGAGATGGGGTTTTACCATGTTGGCCAGGCTGGTCTCTAAATCATGGCCTCAAGTGATCCACCTGCCTTGGCCTCCCAAAGTGCTGGGATTACAGGTGTGAGCCACTGCGCCTGGCTAGGGCTGTTCCTATTTTAGGAGGAGGAAACCATCATTCCAAGAGTTTCAGTACCTTGTCCATAATCCCACGCCATTCAGAGGCAAGAGAGTCCTTTGGTTTTTTGTTTTGTTTTGTCATTTGTTTTTATTTTTTTCTTTTGAAACAGGGTCTCACTCTGTCACCCAGGCTGGAGTGCAGTGGCACGATCACGATTCATTGCAGCCATGACCTCCCAGGCTCAAGCCATCTTCCTGCCTCAGCCTCCCCGATAACTGGGACTACAGGCATGTGCCACCATGCCTGGCTAATTTTTTTTGTATTTTTTGTAGAGACAGGGTTTTGCCATGTTACCCAGGTTGGCCTTGAACTCTTGGGCTCAAGCGATCCACCCACCTTGGCCTCCTCCCAAAGTGCTGGGATTACAGGTGTGAGCCTCCTGGCCAAGGGAGTCCTTTTGAATGCTTGCCTGGCCTTCGCCTCTCTTCCCAGCCCGACACCTCAGCCATCGCTTGCCAAGTGTTTTGAATTCCTCTTAGGGCTGAATCATGCTCTTGTTCTCTCACCTCCTCCAGGCCTTTGCAGTGGCTGTTCCCTGTGCTAGGAACACTGTCTCCCCAGCCCCATCTGGCTGACCCCTCATCACCCCATCACCCTCAGGTGTTTAGATATCATTTCCACTTGGAAGTCTAAACTTGTGGTTGGGTGACTCACCTGTGTGCTTCCACAGCCCCGAGGCCACTTCTGTTGTGAATGCATCATGTGATGTTGTGTTTGCTGGTTTGTCTCCCCCATTAGGACTTAAAACTTGGCAAGAACAGAGATCAAGTCTCTTGTATATTTCATTTTATTCCCAGCACAGTGCATGGTACATAGCAGGTACTCAAAACACATACGCTGAAGGTAATTAATTCATGAGAATGTTGCAGATATTTCTCCCTTCACTATATTTTCTCTGAAGCAGGCAGTGTGAATTCAGTTGGAAGGGTCTACTAGACTTGGAGTCAAGCAGGTTCCATTCCCAGCTCTTTCACTTATAAGTCATGGACCTTGGATGAGTCAGTAGCCTTCTCTAAGCCTCAGTGTTCTTCCCTATATAATGGGGATAGTATTCATGATGTGAAGATTAAACAGGACCATACCTTTAATATGAATGAAGCCTTTTGATCACTACAGCTTAGTAAGTGCTAGGCTCGATTTATTAATTAGTGAAAAAACAAGGTAAGCAGAGGAAACGGGGCCTTGGAAAACATGACCCCAGCCCTCCCCGTGTCATTCTCCAGGAGTAGATGATGATAGTCATTGTCATGGCAACATTGTAGAAGCCAGTCACCATGCACATACTACCTGCCAGCCACTGTCCTAGGCACTTTCCATTCATCCATTTCTTCATCCACTGAACCAGTATTTTTTGGCCACCTATTCTGTACCAGGCCCAGGACTAGGTCCCAGAAATACAGCAGTGAAGAAGCAGAGCATGCACTTTCAAGGGACTTAGATAAAAAGATGCTGAAATCAATAGGCAATATGTCAGACGGAGATCAAACAGGGAGTGTCATGTTTGCAGGGCGGGGAAGGGAGGGCGATGCTCTTTTAGACAGTGGTGGGGGGTAGGGAGAAGGTAACATTCATGCAAAGCCTTGAAGGAAGCAAGGGAGTGTGCCATGTGGATATGTGGGGAAGAGGATTCCAGGCTGGGGAAACAGCATATGTAAAGGCCCTGAGGTGGAAACGTGCTTGGCAAGGTTAAGGAGCAATGAGCCTGTGTGGCTGGAGCAGAAGAAGGGGCAGGGCAACTTCATGGGCAAGCACCCTTTGCAGAAGGCCCAAACACTTGGTTTAATGCTCCACTGTTGCCGTATGATTTTTTTTTTTTTTTTTCGACAGAGTCTCACTCTGTTGCCCAGGCTGCTGGAATGTGCAGTGGTGCAATCTCGGCTGGCTGCAACCTCTGCCTCCCGGGTTCAAGTGATTCTCATGCTTCAGCCTCCCGAGTAGCTGGGATTACAGGCATGCACCACCACGCCCAGCTAAGTTTTCTGTTTTTAGTACAGATGGTGTTTCACCTGCGTGCAAGCATGCCCAGCTAAATTTTTGTATTTTTAGTAGAAATGGGGTTTCACTATGTTAGCCAGGCCGGTCACAAACTCCTGACCTCAGGTGACCCGCCTGCGTCGGCCTCCCAAAGTGCTGGGATTACAGACATGAGCCACCGTGCCCAGCCGAGATTCTTAGTATGTCAACAAGGGGCCCTGCATTTTAATTTTACACTGGGTATCATAAATGATGTAGCCGGTCCTAGTAGTAGTAGATGTAGTCAAAGAGGTGGTTGTAACCACAGCTCAGAGGCCACTCCCAGGCCTGGGTGTGCTCTGGCCTCCTCCCATCTTGCCATGGAAGCCAGCCCACCAGAGATGCTCCAGCCATGCCATCCTGACACTACCCTCATGACAGTCTAACTATTTCTTCTCTGTGTTAGCTTCCTGTGAGTACTGTAACAAATAACCACAAACCTTGTGGCTTAAAACAACACAACTGTATTATCCTACAGTTCTGGAGGTCAGATGTCCAAAATCTGTGTCACTGGGCTAAAGCCAAGGTGTCTGCACTGTGGTTCCTTTGGGAGGCTCTGGGAGACAATCCATTTTCTTGTCTTTTCTAGCTTCTAGAAGCTCCCTGCCCTCCTTGCCTCTGGTCCCCTTCTCTATCTTCAAAGTGCATCTCTCCAACCTCTGTGTCTGTTGTCTCATTGTCTTCCTTCAACCTGACCCTCTTGCCTTCCTCTAATAAGGATCCTTGTGATGATATTGGGCCCGTCCAGGTCACCTGGGATAATCTCCCCATCTCAGGAGCCTTAATTTCATCACATCTGCACGTGCACAAAATTCCTTTTGCCCTGTAAGGTACCAAATTCATAGGTTCTGGGGATTGGGATATGGACATCTTTGGGGCGGGGGCATTATTCAGCCTTCCATATCCCCTACTTTGCTAACGAGGAAACTGAGGCCCAGAGAAGTGATTGATATGACTTCGGCAAAGTCACCCTCCCAGCAGGACAGATCCACACTTGAGGACCCTGTTTGTCAAGTTTGAAGTCATGGGCTCCAGACCACCAGGAAAGGAGATGCCCTCTGCCCATCTCTGTCTGTCTCCCTCCTTCCCTTGCACCTCTCCCTCCACTCCCTAGTGTTTTGGGAAACAGCCAGGCTTGGGCAGTTTAGCCCAGAGCATTTGTGCTTAAGACTGTAGCTGACATGGGGACAGATAAGCTCATCCATCCACCTGGGACCAGGACAGAGGGAAGAGAATGCCTTTTCGTAGCTAACAGGGTCCCAGGCCACTATGGGCTTAATCATCAACATCTTATAATTAGGCCTGTCCTGGGTACTGGGGAGCAGGGCCCTGTGTGTAGGGAAGCTGCTGATGCAGTTGCTGGGGCACGTGCGCTGGGCCCTTCCTGTTCATGGGGCCGATGCTCTTAGATCAAGGGAACCATGGCCAATGAAATTGGGTACCCCACTGCTGCTGTTGACAGGAAGATTTTTACTCACAGCCCAGCAACTCCTTTGGGGCCTCAGCCTGGCCCCAAGGACTCTGCCAGCTGGCCCCTGGGACCATAGCACCAGAGGCGATCGCGGCCTCCTCCTCCCCCTCCTCGCCAGAGCAGAGAGAGGATCTTTATAGGAAATTGGGGGTGAGAGGGAGAAAATGACACATTTTCATCAGCTCTGGTTTTAATAGTGAGTGTCCAGTTATCTAGTGGCAGATGTTGTGGGTAAGAGCATCTGTACAGACATCAGAGACCTGGATTCAAATCCCACCTCTGCTACATCTGAGCTCTATAAGCTTAGGCAAAATGGTGAACTTCTCTGAAACTGAGCCTCAGTTTCTCTCATCTGCAAAGTGGAGGTGACAATTTCCCCCCTCATGGGGTTGTTATAGTCTATTTTTAAAGTGGGTAAGCAAAATTTCAGCTTGTGGCCTTAAAAAAATAACATGTATGAGGTATAAAAACAAAAAATAACAAATACTCGTGTACCCAGGTTAAAAAGTAGAGAACTGCTAGTTTCTTAGAAACCCCTTGTGTATATCTCCTGGGTTCCATCCATCTTCTTCCCTCCCTTTGCCCATAAGAAAAGTTTTGTGATTACCATTTGTGTGTTTTCCTTGTGTCTGGTCTTTGTAGTTTCCTTGTTTTTGTTTTGTTTTGTTTTTTGAGATGGAGTCTCGCTCTGTCGCCCAGGCTAGAATACAGTGGTGCGATCGCAGCTCACCGCAACCTCCACCTTCTGGGTTCAAGCGATTCTCATGCATCAGCTTCCCAAACAGTTGCGTCTACAGGCGCGCACTACCATGCCCGACTAATTTTTGTATTTTTAGTACAGATGGGGTTTCACGATGTTGGCCTGGCTGGTCTCGAACTCCTGACCTCAAGTGATTTGCCCGCCTCAGCCTCCCAAAGTACTGGGATTACAGGTGTGAGCCACTGCACCTGGCCTGTTTTTATTTTTTAAATAGAGACAGGAGGTCTCATGATGTCTCCCAGGCTAGTCTCAAACTCCTGGCCTCTAGCAATCCTCATGCCTCAACCTCCCAAAGTGCTGGGATTACAGGCATGAGCCACTGCACCAGCCTGATTTTTGTAGTTTTTACGTCTTCTTCCTTGCTGTTATTAAAGGTCAGAGCATAAGCTGTATAACCTTGTCCCTTCCACGCCTAATTTCCTACTCAGTTCCTCTGATTTCCCTCTCCTCTCAGCTACCAACAGAGGACACTACTGATTGGGAAACCAGAATGCCAAACTTGTCACTACTGTAGTACACTTAAGAATTAATAGGCTCTGAAAAGCACCACAGGGACTTCACTGTAAGTAAAGTGTATGTAGCAAGGGGCTTTTGAACTTCCTAGAAAGTATGGAGTAAGACCACACTTTACACTCAAACAAACCTGAGTTTTGAACAGCACTGCTCACCATCCTAAGCCACCAATTCTTTGCATTTACTCCAAAAATATTTCAGTGTCATATTATGACAGGCACTGCGAAGGTGTTGGGGATAAGATGATAAATGAAAGAAACAGACCAAAACAGAGTCCCTGCTCTCATTTCATTGGGGGAAATCACCATTAAACTATATCAACACGCAAATATAGAACTTCAAGTTTCAACAAGCACTAGAAACAAATAAAAACAATTCATGGAGAATTCGTTTAGGGAAATGGGAAAGGGCTTTCTCTGTGGGATGGACATTTGAGCTGAAACTTGTACTTCCTTGACATCTGACTTTGGTTTTAAAAAATATTTACCAGCCTGGGCAACACAGGGGAGACCCCCTCTCTACAAAAAAAGTCTTTAAAAAATTATCTGGGGCATGGTGGCACACACCTGTGGTCCCAGCTACTCGTGGGGCTGAGAGGGGAGGCTCGCTTGAGCCCAGGAACTCAAGGCTGCAGTGAGCTGAGATCGCACCACTGCACTGCAGCCTGGGTGACAGTGAGGCCCTATCTCAAAAAGAAAAAAAAAATCCGCTTTTTCGTCTGCAAACCTGGGCTGGTAATATCCCTCCCAGCTTTGCCCTTAGTAACAGGCCCTGGCTCAGTGCCTGGTTCAGCACTGCCGTTCAGTAAATGTCATGTCCCTTCCTTCCTGTCGTTCCTGGCTGTGTATGTTGCTGGAGGTCTTCTGAGGAGTGGTGTGAGTGAGCAGTCTCTAAGTGATGGGAGAAATGTGCTGCTGGCAAGTGAGTTGTGAAGCCTCTAATAGGCTCTCACTGGACCCTCTTCAACTGGGTTTGATGGCGACCGTGTCGGAGAGAGAAGGGAGGGTGTATCGTCCACTGTCAACATTCGGAAGCCTTCCTCTTTTTCTGGGGAAGGTGGTGTCGAGTAATTGAAAGGCTCTGCTGTAGAGTCAAGTCACCTGGGTACAAGTCCCAGTTCTGCAGCAAGTAACTTGACCTCTCCGAGCCTTGTGTTCTCATCTGTAAAATGGTCCGTATAATTCCTCTACAGTGGTCTGTCATGTGGAACAGGACCCAGCATTGCGGGGGCACGCCGCAAGTGGGACCGTTACCACTGTTTCCACCAGAGCAAGGAGGAACTGCGGTAAAGGTGCAGAGGTTTGGGGTACAGGTAAGGGGAAGAAAAAGGCTGTCAAAGGGCTCATTCACATCATGGAGGTCCGGGTTCCTGCGCCACCCTTCCCTACGTGGGTAATCTGGGGCAGATTCCTTTATCCCTCTGATCCCGTTTCTTCGTCTGTAAGACACAGCTCCACAACTTCTTCACTCAGCGGCTGTGAAATCCTGCAGGCAAGCCGCGTCGCATGGCCCCTGACTTCAAGTTTAGGGGAGCTGATGAGGTCACTCCCTGCTGGACAAGGGGTCTTCGGGGTGAAATGTTCAAATAAGAGAGCGGGGAGGGGACGCGCAAAGATGCGTCAAAAGGATGGAAAACGCAGCTTTGCCCTTCGCAAACTGAGATCTCCTTTGTCCGCGAATGGCTAAAAGCCTCAGGCTCGGGGGCCTGGTACCGGCGCGGGACGCCCGGAGGCCAGACCCGGAGCCGGCGGCGCGCAGAGCGGGGCGGCCCGGGGCGCGGGGCGGCCCGGGGCGCGGGGCTGTGACCTCATCGGCCGGCGCCGTCCCGCGGGGCCATGAGATCATGAGATGCCGGCGCTCGCCGAGGAGTCGATTTGTTGGGAGCGCGGGGACAGCCGGCCGCCCGACGCGGTGATCTCATCCGGGCCCGGGGGAGGAGGAGGCAGGCGGCCGGGCCAGCCCGCGCCGCCAGGAGGGGGATTAATGGCTGCCGCCGGGTGGTGACGTCACCGGCAGCACCCGTTGCCAGGCAACGCGCGGCCACCAGCCCCGCCCCGCTGGCCCCGCCCCCTACCTGCTGCGCTTCTTTCCATCCTGGCTCGCCCTTCTCTTGCCTTTTTTCGTTTTTCTTTTGTATTGAGGCATAACTTACATACTGTGGAGTGCCCTAATTATAAAGCTCAGTGGATTTTTACAAACATATGTAATCACTCAGATCAAAGTATCAACAAAGCTGTCCGACAGAAATATAAGGGGAGTCACACAGACGATTTTAAATGTTCTAGTAGTCACGTTAAACAACTAGAAAGGAACAGGTGACTTTAATTTTAATACTATATTTTATTTAGCCTAATGTGTCCAAAATATTATTTCAACATGTAATCAACATAAAATTTTTAATGAGATATTTTACCTTTTGTTGTTTTTCTAAGACTTTGAAATTCCTTGTTTCTTTTGTTTTTAAGGGAGATTGTTTGTTTGTTTGTTTGTTTGTTTTTAAAGACAGTCTTACTGTGTCACCCAGGCTGGAGTGTAGAAGTATGATCATGCTCACTGCAGCCTCGACTTCCCTGGGCTCAGGTCATCCTCCTGCCTCAGCCTCCCAAGTAGCTGGGTCTACAGGCGTGCGCCATCATGCCTGGCTAGTTTTTGTAGTTTTTGTAGAGACAGGATTTCATTATGTTTCCCAGTCTGGTCTCGAATTCCTGGGCTCAAGGGGTCCTCCTGCCTCGGCCTCCCATAGTTCTGGGTTTATAGGTGTGAGCCACCATGCCCAGCTATCCCTGTGTATTTTAGACTTTCAGTACATCTCAATTCAGAATAGCCACATTTCAAGTGCTCCATAGCGACATGTGACCAGTGGTTACTGGATTGGCTGTGGTGGATATGGAACATTTCCGGCATCTGGAAAGTTCCTCTGTCCTCACTTCCCCCACCAGGGGTACCCATTATTCTGAATTTTATCATCCTTCAGTTATCCTTCCCTCTCTACCCCCATAGCTTGTATCTTTTCTTTCTCTTTCTCCCACATCTTACTTTATCTCCTAAGGTCTCCTAGGGTCTCCCTTTCTCTGTTTCTCAGAGTGGCACAAAGCCACTCTGGAAAATCAAGCTGGATTTAAATCCCGGCTCCACCACTGTCTAGCAACTTCGGACAACATACCCTGCCTCTTTGAGCCTCTCTCTCCTCACCAGTTAACAGGGGCAGATAATTTCAGTGTCCATCTCCTGGGATTGTCAGAGTCTGGGGACAGCCTGCAGGTACTAAGTGTTCAACCGAGAAACTCATCACTAAACTAGAAGCCAGCCCTAGTCCTTCTCTCTTTCCTCTTGTAATCCTCTCACTTGCTGGGTCTCCCACTCTGTTCTTCCCTCCCCTGCCTCTGTGTTTGGGCTTTCTCATCTAAAAAATGGGAACGCGTCATAACTACCTACAAGAGGAGCAATTGGTGTGCCGTTCCTGGCCCCTGGTAAGCGCTTAATACGGGGGTTACTCTTCCCCTGTCGCCTTCTCACCTGGACTCTGCCTCCTGGGTGTTCTTTCTCTTCTGGCCTCTAACTCTGCCATTTCTCTCTTCCTTTCTTCTGCCTCCAGCCCCATTTCCCCCTCCTGTTTCTATCCACTTCCCTCCTTCCTTCCTGTGTTCTCTAGCCTTGCTTCTGTCCCCAGTCCTGCCCCGTCACACTTGTTTCTCCCACCCCTCCTGGCCGGGCGCTGCTGTGAAGTCAGTGGTCCAGCCCCGATCCCACCCCCAGCACTGGAGGAGACCCAGCACGGGCCTCAGCTCATTAGCCCAGCCCTTCAAGCCTCCAGTTCGGTGCTGGGTCTGCAGGGCTCTGCCAGCTGTGGTCGCCACAACCCCACCATCCTAACAGGCCCGCAGGCCACCTTCCCAGGACAACATGTCTTTGTTTTCAGCTCCTTGTCCTGGCCGCCCACTTGGGAGCAGGACTTGTGGCCCACATCCCCTGGGGCTTTTGGGAGCCAACAGGCAGTCCATCCAGGGAAGAAAAGCAAGCAAGGAAAAGTCTCGCAGGAGGCTGAGGGGCCCCTCTGGCCCAGGAGGCTGGAAGCAGTCCCTCCTGCTTATTTTTCCACATGTGGAAGGAGGGCTTTGAAATGCAGATTCCTGGCCCTGTGCTAGCTTGCTAGCTTTAGTCCGTGAAGCTTTCTATCCTCCTTTTTCTGACTACTCGTTTCTTTTTTTTTTTTTTTTTTTTTTTTTGAGGCAGAGTCTTACTCTGTTGCCCAGGCTGGAGTGCATGGAGTACAGTGGCGCAATCTCAGCCCACTGCAGCCTCTGCCTCCCGGGTTCAAGCCATTCTCCTGCCTCAGCCTCCAGAGTAGCTGAGATTACAGGTGTGCACCTCTACCCCAGCTAATTTTTTGTATTTTTGGTAGAGACGGGATTTCACTGTGTTGGCCAGGCTGATCTTGAACTCCTGACCTCAGGTGATCTGTGTGCCTCGGCCTCCCAAAGTGCTGGAGTTACAGGTGTGAGCCACCCTGCCTGGCCAACCTCCTTCGACCAGAGGAACCAGCCCTCCTCTCTGTCCCCTTAGTTCTGATGACACCGTCAGTCACAGTGCTGCCCCCATGGTTGTGACCAGGACTGACCAATCATAGAACCCCATGACCTCTTGGCCTCAGAGCTTGGTTCCCAGAGGGGAGCAGGGCCATCATTTTGGCAAATGGCCCCAGGAGAAACAGGGTCTGTCTCTCTCTCTGTGGCAATTCCAGCTGTAAGAGTGTTGGCTTGGGGCTGCCAGTGGCCATCTTTCCTACTAGATACTGTCAGATCCAGCATTTTCCAGCTGCGTCACCTGGGGCAGGTTATCTAACTTTTCTGTGCCTCCATTTCCTTATCTGTAAAGTGAGAGTATTAATAGCACCTGCCTCATAGTGGTGTGCACAGGGTGGTGCCTAGCACATAGTTAACAGCTAAGTCACCATCATCATCATCACCACCACTACTACCACCTGCAGTGAGTCCAACCTTGGCAGGAGAGAATGAAACTTACACACAAGAAACAGAGACATCTGAGCTGAGAGATGGGGAAGAAGAGGAGAGACAGAAAGAGAACTGGCTGGGTGCAGTGGCTCACACCTGTAATCCCAGCACTTTGGGAGGCTGAGGCGGGCAGATCACCTGAGGAGTTCAAGACCAGCCTGGCCAACATGGTGAAACCCCATCTCTACTAAAAATACAAAAATTAGCCGGCCATGGTGGTGCACGCCTATAATCCCAGCTACTTGGGAGGCTGAGGCACGAGAATCACTTGAACCCGGGAGGCAGAGATTGCAGTGAGCCAAGATTGAGCCACTGCACTCCAGGTTGGGCGATAGTGCGAGACTCTGTCTCAAAAAGCAAAAAACGAAAAGACAAAAGGAAAGATACAACTAGAGAACTAGAGAAGGCTCTTTGACTATATTGTTTGACCTCCTGGATCCAGGAATCCTTGAAGCCAGAGCCGCCCGTGCCTTCCCAGTTTTGTGACCTGATACATTTCCTTCTTTGTGGAAGCTACTTCATGTTAGCTGCCACTTATAGCCTAAAGTGACACCAGTAGTTGTTGTAACAGTGCATAGAGGCCCAGAATGGCAGAGCTGGGTCAACACCCCCATCACACAGAACACTGAGGCCCAGAGAGGGAGAGCAGCTTGCCCAAAGTCACACAGATACAGAGGATGAGCACCTAGCTACCTGACTTCAAATGCCACACTTTAACCCTGTTTTCATGTTATAAATGGTGACATATAAAAATCAGGCCAAGCGTGGTAGCTCACACCTGTAATCCCAGCACTTTAGGAGGCCGAAGTGTGTGGATCGCTTGAGGTCAGGAGTTTGAGACCAGCCTGGCCAATGTGGCAAAACCCTGTCTCTACTAAAAATATGAAAATTAGCTGGGCGCCGTGGCGCATACCTATAATCCCAGCTACTCTGGTGGCTGAGGCAGGAGAATTGCTTGAACCCGGAAGGCGGTGGTTGCAGTGAGCCGAAATTGCACCACTGCACTCCAGCCTGGGTAAACAGCAAGACTCTGTCTAAAAAAAAAAAAAAAATTAATTAATTCTTCTGCTTCCCTGGTCCACTGCCATCCTCTTTGACCAGACTTAATTTATTTTTTCATATTTCCAGGCTGCTAACAGTGCTGCAGCTAACATTTATTGAGCACTTACCATGCGCCAGGCACTGAACTCAATGCTTTACACACATTTGCTCATTCATCCTCCCAACAACCCTAGGAGCCAGGGGCTACCATTAGCCCTATTTTACTAGCAAGGAAACTGAGGCACAAAAGGATGAAGTGACTTGCCCCAGGTAACTCAGGAAGAGACAGAATCAGAATTCAAATTCAGGTCATCTGACTCCCAAGTCCATGCTCTTTGCCATTGTGCTTGCTCAGAATCCAGGGCCTCATCTCTGAAGAGGCAGAGCTAGGATCTTCACCCAGGGCCACGTTTCTTTCCCAGATCTTTCCCATGGTATTTCTGTGCCCAATATGGCAGTCACTGGCCAACCCTCCCCGTCTCACTCCTACCCTCATCATTTTCTAGAACATGTGTTATGTATAGACTCCCATTCCTAGTATCTTCAGCATTAGAGCTCTCTATGAGCCATGCCTGTGGGAAACCCAGCTGTTTCGAAGCACAAGGCCATTTAGTTTGCCCCCTCATTTGTCCATTACTCATTCAGCAAATATTTCTTGGTCACCTACTGAGTCCCAAATGCTTTCTATTAGTTAGGATTGGAATCAAATAGTAACAGCAAAGAATCCAAAATAATAAGACTTAAATTTAAAAAATGTATCTCTTTCTCATGTAAAGGCCAAAGATAAGCAGCCCGAGCCTGGGAGTATGACACCTTCCAGCCCACTGCTTCACCAGCTCTAGGGTGTGGGATTCCCCCTCATGGTCCAAGATGGTAGCAAGAGCACCAGCCATCACATCCAAGTTCCAGACAGTAGGATAGAGAAAGTGGGGAAGAATAAGGTGAAAGCTTCTCTGAAGTTTCTACATGACGCTTATAATTGTGTTCATGGTGAAGACCCTCTTCCTGGCTTGCAGAAGGCTGTCTTCTCACTGTGTCCTCAAGTGGCAGAGAGATCTCTCATGTCTCTTCTTATAAGGGAACTAATCCCATCATGAGAGCTCTACTCTCATGATCTAATTACCTTTCAGAGGCCTTATCTTTAAATACCATGACATTAGGGATTAGGGCTTCAACAAAGGAACTTGAGGTGGGCACAGTTCAGTCTATAGCACCAGCTGAGTAGCCTTAGATGGTACTTTAGTTTTTGTTGTTGTTGTTGACTTGAAACAACCATTTAATTCTCACAATTTTGCGGGTCAGGCGTTCAGTCAGGACACACTGGGTACAGCTTGTCTCTCCTCCCCATGATATCTGCTGGGGCTGGACTGTCCAAGATGGCATCTTCACTCCCAGGTCTGATGCATCAGCTGTAATGGCAGGAATGGCCTTCTTAAGGTCCTATATCTGGGGCCTCAGTTCTCACTGTTGGCTGGTTTCCATATTTCTCCTCCAATTAGTCTCAGAGCTGCTCCCCTTCCACATGTCCTCTTCACTGGGTCTCTCCTTATAGCTTGGGCTTCCCACAAACATGGCGGCTGGAGGAGGGAGAACAAGCAAAAGGAAGGAAGTGAAAGCTGTCTGGTCTCTTAAGGCCTAGGCTTGGAAGTCCCAGATATCACTTCTGCCTTAATTCTAGTTCACCTTAGTTCATTTGAACCTGCATTTTCTCCTCTCTAAAATAAGGCAGCAATAACATAATGGCCACATTTCTGGATTAGCATGGGGGCCAGTACTAGCTGTATCATGTACTGGGCCCTTCTTATGTACCTGTGTTTTAGATTTATTGGCTTATTTAATCCATAAGATCACCTTGGTGTGTTGAATACAGGTTTTACTGACATGTGAGAGCCAATGGTTACATTTTCATGAAATCTGCAAACAGTTGTTAAATCATTGGTAGCTTGAAGTTGGCCTTGTGGGAACATTTACACCACAGAAATTGGCAAACACACAAATCAGGGCCTTTTCTTTCCCCCGGAGACCTAGTTTTCCAGCACACCACTGCATGCATATCTATATGTATGTGTGTATATATGTATGAATGTATGGGTGCATTCAACCCCATTTACAGATGAAGAAACTGAGAGTCATAGAGGTTGAATTATTGTGCCAAATCAACCAATTTAGTAGGTGATAGATCTGACCTTAGAATCCCAAATCCCATGCCTTTAAACCACTAGGCTGTCCTGCCTCCACAGATGAAAAAATGTGTATAAAAGAGATTCGTAAACAGGCAAAGCTGTATAAATATTATTCATCTTGATACAGAAAAAAAAAAGGTCTCATCTCTGTCTGTGCATTTTTCATACATTGAAGCTGCTGACAGATACTTGATTATGTCTCTCCTCCCTTCCTCCCCACCCCCACAAGTCTTCAAATCATCTTTCCCATGTAGGTGCGTTCTTCCAAAAAATTCTCCTCTCTGTTCATTTCTTCTGCTTCTCAGCATCCTACTCTCCTTCATTTCCCACCCGCTTCTGGAGCCAGCCCTCTGTTGTTTCGATGTTTCCCATTTCTCTTATTGTCCCACCCCTCATCTTGGCAGTGAGGAAGTCGGAATAGAATCCGCCTTCCCAAGTTGACACTCCCACCCCCTTTATCTGAATCCAAGCAGAGAACCGTCCGTGCCCAAGCACGTCCTGCAACAATTGCTACCGTTTCCCCTTCACGGTGGCAGGGAGGCGAGACAGCTCATAATCTGATCGTATTCCTTGTTCTCTGAAGCCCCAGAGAAACCACACATCCCATTTGGTGGTCGTCAGAAATAACATGCTTAAGAAACCTGGAATTATAAAACTGCTTAATTAGGGAGAGATGGTTTTGCTGGGATATGCCCAGTTTTCCTTGGTGGTTTGATCTCCTTTTCAAAGTGGCCCACCCCCTGGCAGCTAATTGCTACCTTTAACGGGGTGCCACATAGGCTCTCACTCTCCTAAATTTACTTGCTGTGACATCAGTGCTTGCTTATAAAGAGATATTCTCTCTTCAGCGTTTCAACTCTCCTCCATCAGCAAACTGTAGGAAGTTGACTTGAGTAATAAGGATGGAATCTTCAGCTTCAAGAGGTCCTCCTTTGTTACATGAGCACCTACTACATGCTAGATGCTGGGAATATACCCAGAGTCAAATTATCTTCTCCCGTAAGGGGCTTACAGTCCAGTGGGAGGGATGGATAGTAAAAATAATTTTTTAATATTGTGAAAAATGCTTTGAAGGAGTGATTTAGGGGCTGGGTGTGGTGAATCATACCTGTAAACAGCACTTTGGGAGGCCGAGGCGGGTGGATCACCTGACTCAGGAGTTTGAGACCAGCCTGGGCAACATGGTGAAACCCTGTCTCTACTAAAATACAAAAAATTAGCTGGGTCTGGCAGCAGGTGCCTGTAATCCCAGCTACTCAGGAGGCTGAGGCAGGAGAATCGTTTGAATCCGGGAGGCGGAGGCTGCAGTGAGCCAAGATCATGCCACTGCACTCCAGCCTAGGCAACAGGGTGAGACTCCATCTCAAAAAAAAAAAAAAAAAGAAAGAAAGAAAGAAAGAAAGAAACAAAGGAGTGATTTAGGGGAGTCTTCAAAGGTGTACATAACAGGAGCACCTAATTCAATTAAAAAGTCAGGGAAGGCTTTTCATAGGCGGTGACAGTTAGCTGAGACCCAAAAGATGAATAGATGTTAGCTCAGCAAAGAGTAGAGGGACCACTATTCCATCTGCAAAGGAAGAGCTTGGTGTCCTTAAGCAACCGAAAGACAGGGAAAGAAGCTGGTATTAGAGCCTTCTGGGAAATCCTGGGGATGTGTTAGAATCCCCATCGTGACTTATCTAGACTCTGATAGAACAGACCACACGTCAGAAAACTACAGGCTACAGGCCGAATATGTCCTGCCACTTGTTTTTATAAATAAAGTTTTATTGGAACACAGCCACACCCATTCACTTACCTATTGTCCACAGCTATTTTCCTACTGTAGTGACAGAGGTGAGTAGTGGTGCCACAGACCGTATGGCCTGCAAAGGCTAAGTACTCACTACCTGGTTATTTGTAGAAAAAGTTTGCCAACACTTGTTCTAGAGCTGCCCAATAGCAAGTGGGAAGTTTGGGATTTGGCCCAGAAACCAACCTGCAGCTCAGGGGCCTGAGAATTGGAAGATCCAAAGACAGTGACCAAAACTAAACCTAAGGTGGCAAGTGACAATCCTAGGTCTGATCCCAGCCTCTTTGGTTCCTGGGGCTGTGCTCTTGACCACCAAGCCAGACTGGTTGTTGAGACTGGCCTGCAAGGAAGAACAGAGAGGGGACCAGAGTCAGCCAGATGCCAGCAGGCAGGGGGTCCCAGAGACACAGGGATGTTTCATGGGGTAGCCGTGTCCTTACCTGTCATGAGACCAGGCAGACCAAGCAGGAGGCTGCCCACCAAGATGGCGCTCAGACCAGTGACCATCTTTTCCTTCACCTCTTGGCTCTGGAACACCCTTCCTCCCTTACCTGCCCTCATTTCTTCACCAGCTTGGCTCTTATTCATCCATTAAAGTAGTGCTTCTCAAACTTGGATGTGCACTCGGGTCACCTGGGGACCTTATTAAATTGTAGATTCTATTTCAGGAGGTCTGGGGTGAGGCCTAAGAGCCTGCATTTCTAACCAGCTCCCAGGCGATGCTGATGGTGCTGGTTCATGGCTCACACTTTGGGTGGCTGGAAAGATAACTTCTCTTAGACTTTCTTGATCAGTTTCCCCTCCACATCCCATGCCTCAATTCTGGGGCCCACTCACATTCACCTCTAGCAGAGTTCTACCACACTGTATTATAGTAGTTTGCTTAGTGATGGTCTTCCTCATTGGGTAGCAAGCTTCCTGATGAAGGGATGAGGTCTTAGTTATCTTAGTACCACCAGAACCTGGCATTGTGTCTGGTGCATAGTAGGTGTCCAGAAATGGAAGCAAGGATGGGAGGGAAGAAGAAAGGGAGTGGGCGAGGAAGAGAGGGAGGGAGGGGCAGAGGAAAGGGAAGGAAGGCACCATCAATGGATAAAAGGCAGGAAGGGAGGGAAGGAAGAAAGGAAATACAGATGGGTGGAAGAAAGAAAGGTAAGGAAGGAAGGAAACAAGAGTGATCTAGGGATGCACTGAATGTAGGGAAGAGTGACAAAAGCAGGTTAAGGCCAGGCATGGTGGCTCACATCTGTAGTCCCTACAGGGGACTCAGGAAGCCAAGCTGGCAGGAGGATCACTTGAGCCCAAGAGATGGAGACCAGCCTGGGCAACATAGATAGACCCCATCTCTAAAACACACAGTGTTTTAAGTGGAAAAAAAAAAAAACTGCAGGTCAAGACTGGCAGTTGAGAGAGGTTGGACCGTTTAGTCCAGGGTAAGATGGAATATGCAAGAGTTGAGAGACCATGGGTGAGAGCAATTTGGGAGACATGAGGGAGGCATGGGGCAGCTGAGGGTGGGTGGTTCAGGGAATGAAAGTTCAAATCATGGGTGTTCTGCAGATCTTGGGGTCTGCAGCAGGATATGGACAGGCTTGGTTAGCCCTGGCCATACACTAAGTTGCTGTCCGTTGGTCCAGCATCCATCATGCCCTTGTCCATGTAAAACAAACATGACGGCCACCCCCTACATCTCTGTACTCCAATCACCCCCCATCTTCCCAAAAGTTCCAGAGGGAAACCAGCATTTCCCTCCAGGGGATGTTTCTGGGGCTCAGGGACTGGTGGGAGTCAGGAGGGGAAAGGAGGGCCCTTTGGGAAACAATGGCCTCACAACTGGAGGTGGCGAACTAGTCACAAAAATCAGGCAGGGGGTGAGTGATGATTGGATGCCCCTTCTTGGTCCTTGGTAGATGTGGGTGTATGTGCTCCAAGGAATCCTCTTCTGAGTGACATGTGCCCAGCCCATCAAGATGGAATATAAAAGTTGGCTATAAATCTCTGTCCACATGCCACGCATACGATGTAATCTTGGCTCACTTCAACCTCCACCTCCTGAGTTCAAGTGATTCTCATGTAGCTGGGATTATAGGCACGTGCCACCATACCCGGCTATTTTTTTGTATTTTTGGTAAAGACAGGGTTTCACCATGTTGGCCAGGCTGGTCTTGAACTCCTGGCCTCAAGAGATCTGTCCACCTTGGCCTCCCAAAGTGCTGGGATTACAAGTGTGAGCCACCATGCCCAGACTCATTTCTCCTCTAATTTAAACGTATCACATGCTCAGTATAAAAAATCTGGAGAGAGCATAAAAACACAAAGAGAATGAGGATTTTTTTTTTTTGCATTCTCTATTATTTCCATTTGGAACAATAATATGAGCATTTGCTTGGGTCAAATGATATCTTTCATCAGGATGATTTCTTTTTTAACTTTTAATTTTGAGATAATTTTAGACTTAAAGAAAAGTTGCAAAAGTAATGCTGCGAGTTCCCATATACCCTTCATTCCTCTTCCCCTAATGTTGATATCTGATATACCAGAGTCCAATTAGCAAGGGCAGGAAATGAACATCAATACTGTTACTACTAACCTAAAGACCTCATTCACATTTTGCCAGTTGCCCCATTGACATTATTTTGTTTTTCAATTTTTATTGTTGTTTTTTTGTTTTCGAGACAGGGTCTTACTCTGTCACCCAGCCTGGAGTGCAGTGGCACAATCATAGCTCACTGCAGCCTCGAACTTCTGGGCTCAAGCAATTCTCCCACCTCCGCCTCTCAAGTAGCTGGGACCACAGGAACTCACCACCACTCCCAGATAATCTTTTAATTTTTTGTAGACACAAGATCTTGCTCTATTGCCCAGGCTGGTCTTGAACTCCTGGGCTCAAGGGATCCTCCCACCTTAGCCTCCCAAAGTGTTGGGAGTACAGGTGTCAGCCATTGCACCTGGCCTATTGACATTTTTTGCTAGTATAGGATTGAATCAGAGCTGGGCGCGGTCGCTCACACCTCTAATTTTAGCACTTTGGGAGGCTGAAGTGAAGTAGGTGGATCACCTGTGGTCAGGAATATGAGACCAGCCTGGCCAACATGGTGAAACCCCATCTCTACTAAAAATACAAAAATTAGCCGGGCATGGTGGTGTGTAATCCCAGTTACTTGAGAGCCTGAGGCAGGAGAATTGCTTGAACCCAAGAGGCAGAGGTTGCAGCGGCTGAGATTGTGCCACTGCACTCCACCCTGCCTGGGTGAAAGAGCAAGACTCCGTCTCAAAAAAAAAAAAGAGAGAGAGAGAGAAAGAGAGTATAGGATTGAAACCAAGATCCCATGTTACATTATTTGTCACGTCTCCTTAATTCTCTCCAACCTCACACTCCTTGGTCTTCCCTTTGTCTTTCATGATCTTGACATTTTTGAAGAGTGTTGGGCCCCTTCAACTTGGGGCCAGGTGCAATGGCTCATGCCTATAATCCCAGCACTTTGGGAGCCTGAGGTAGGAGGATCCCTTGAGCCCAGGAGTTTGAGACCAGCCTGGACAACACAGCATGACCTTGTCTCTCTACAAAAAAAAAAAAAAGAGAGAGAGAGAGATAATATCCTTCAACTTGGATATGTCTCTTGTTTTCTCATGATTAGATTAGAATTTATTGATGAGTTTTGGTGAGAATACCACAGAAGTGATACTGTGTCTTTTCAGGACATCATGTCAGAGGGTTCAGGATGTCAAAATGACTTCTCACTGGGGATGTTAACCTTGATCACCTGATTAATATGATGTATGTTTCCTTTCTTCACCATAAAGTTGCTGTTTCTTCAGGGTACATTTTTAATGGCTGTATGGCTTTCCATTATAGATCTCTAACATAATCAGACCCTCTTTTTTGTACATTGTGTTTTTCACTTTTTTTTTTTTTTAGTATTACAAAGAATGCTGTAGTGACCATTCCTATAGGCACATCTTTGCACCTATCTCTGATTATTTTGTTAGGGTAAATTGCCAGACATAGAATTGTTAGAGTAAAGCTTATACATATTTTTACAGATATGGATGCTTGGGGTAGTGTTGTTTGTTTGATTTTATCAGCTTTATAGAAGCAGGATTTAAATACAGTAAACTGCACATGTTAGGAGTGTATATTTCAATGAGTTTTGGCAAACGTGCACACCCATGTATCCCCCATCCCAATCAAGATATAAAATATTTCATATTTCTAGGCCAGGTGCAGCAGCTCACACCAGTAATTCCAACACTTCGGGAGGCTGACAAGGGGCAGATTGCTTGAGCCCAGAAGTTTGAGACCAGCCTGGGCAACATGGTGAAATCCTGTCTCTACTAAAAATACAAAAAAATTAGCCAGGCGTGGTGGTGTGTACCCGTGATCCCATTTACTTGGGAGGCTGAGGTGGAAGGATTGCTTGAACCTGGGAAGTCAAAGCTGCAGTGAGCCATAGTCGCACAACTGCACTCCAGCCCGGGCAACATAGCAAGACCTTGTCTCAAAAAAAAAAAAAAAAAAAAAATATATATATATATCTTTCTATCCCTTTCCAAAATTTCCTGACACCTCCTTGCAGTCAGTTCTCCCCACCTCTCACCCCAGACGACCAGGGATCTGATTTCTATTATCTCAGATTAGTGTTACCTATTCTAGGACTTAGTATAAACCAGAATTATACAACAAATATTCTTCCATGACTGTCTTCTTTGATTCGACATAATGTTTGTGACATTCACCCATGTCATCGCGAATGTCAGGCATTCGTGTATACTTATTGCTGGACAGTATCCTGTTGTATAAATACGCCATCATTTGTTTATCCGTTCTTCCATTGATGGGCGTCTGGGCTGCTTCCAGTTTGGGGATTTTATGAATAAAGCCACTAAGGACATTGGCATACATGTGGACATATGTTTTCATTTCTCTCGGGTAAATAGCTCAGACTGGAATTTCTGGGTCATAAAGTAGGTATGTATTCAACTTTATTAGACACTACAGAGTGGGTGTATTTTCATCTCCATTTTACAACACAGGCCACAGAAAGCTTCAGGGACTTGTCCAAGGTCAAGGGGAGGAAGAGAAATAGGATTTTTCTCCAGGAATAATGCTAGGTGCTTATCCTGTTCATCTCCTTTAATCCTCAAAGCAACCCCGTAAGGTGGGAATGCTGATTCCCATTCTGTAGATGGGGGAACTAAGGGTCATGAATATCCAGCAAGGTCAGGTTCAATCCCAGCCCAGTGTGAGTACCCAAGTCGTGTTCTTTTTTTTTTTTTTTTTTTTTTTTGAGATGGAGTCTCGCTCTGTTGCCCAGGCTGAAATACAGTGGTACAGTGGTGTGATATCTTGGCTAACTGCAACCTCTGCCTCTCAAGTTCAAGCAATTCTCCTGCCTTGCTTGAGTAGCCTCCGAGTAGCTGGGATTACAGTTGTGCCACCACGCTCAGCTAATTTTTGTATTTTTAGTAGAGTTGGGGGTTCGCCATGTTGGCCAGGCTGGTCTCGAACTCCTGACCTCAAGTGATCCACCTGCCTGGGCCTCCCAAAGTGCTGGGATTACAGGCATGAGCCACCACACCCGGCCCCTGTTCTTTCTCAACACAACTAGGTATTCATCCTGCCTCCTTGGAAGAGAGCAGGTGGTGGAGCTAGGAAGGACACGTATCTCCCCGCTTTGGGACTTATTGCCTAGCCTTACCTGCATTCTGTGCCCATCCTGCCCGGGCCCCTGAGAGCAGTCGCCTGTGATGCTCGAGTCAGCCCTCTAAAGATGAGGATGGCCTGGATGCGGAGGGCAGGGACTGTGCCCCCACCTTGGGCTTTGAGCCTTCCAAGCCACAGCGAGACCCAGAGGGTGACCCACTCTCCAGCCCTCTGCCCAAAGGTGTAGGGTTTCTCCTACCCTGAAACTCGATCCTCAATCCTGGGCACTTTGGTCTTCTGGGCTGCTGGGTGGCGGGTGAGGGCAGTGGACAGGGGCCGTGTCTCCCTGGCCATATCGCAGCCCCATTAGGAGCTGGCCTGAGTGCTTTCCAGAGCTGATTAATGGCCTGCCTGTGACCTAGAATGTCATCACTGCCCGGGGCGGGGGGCCCCCCAGCTGGGTCCTTTGGGTCTTTACTGCTAATAATAATTGATGTTCTCTGTGTGGTTGCAGGGAAAGTTCTATCTGGTCATCGAGGAGCTGAGCCAGCTGTTCCGATCCCTTGTCCCCATCCAGCTGTGGTACAAATACATCATGGGTGACGACTCCTCCAACAGCTACTTCCTGGGCGGGGTCCTGATTGTTCTCTACAGCCTCTGCAAGGTGAGGTGGCCCCAAGGCTGGAGGGCCGGCCTAAGGAGGGCCCCATTTACTAGTCAGGCCTCAGGGGGCTCCTGGGCAACCTAGAATACCCATGCTGATTTATTTATTTATTTATTTTAATTGAGGGAAAATTCATACGACATGAAATTAACCACTAACTGTTTTATTTTTATTTTATTTTATTTATTTATTTTTGAGATAGAGTCTCACTCTGTCGCCCAGGCTGGAGTTCAGTAGCGCAGTCTCGGCTCACTGCAACCTCCACTCCTGGGTTCAAGTGACTCTCTTGCCTCAGCCTACCGAATAGCTGGGACTACAGGCATCCACCACTATACCCAGCTAATTTTTTGTATATTTAGTAGAGACAGGGTTTCACCATGTTGGCCAGGCTGGTTTTGAACTCCTGACCTCAAGTGATCTGCCCACCTCTGCCTCCCACATTGCTGGGATTATAGGCATGAGCCACCACGCCCAGCCTCCAATAACTATTTTAAAGTGTACAATTAAATGGCATTGAGCGGATTCACAATGTCACACAACCACCACCACCTCTGTCTAGTTCCAAGACATTTTCATCACCCTGAAAAGAAATACCCATTAAGCAGTCACTCCCCATTCTTCCAACCTCCCCTTCCCCCAGCCCTTGGCAACCACAAATCTACTTTTTCTGTCTCTATGAATATACTTATGAATGTTTCATATAAATGGAATCATGTAATAGGTGCCCTTTTGTGTCTGGCACTTTCATTTAACATTGTATTTTTGAGGTTCATCCACATTGTAACATGTATCAGTATTTTTTATGGTTTAATCTACCCTAATTTCTCACCTATGAAGCTCACCATATGATATTCTTTCCAATAGTCATCTTCACAAACCCTTCAAGGTACATACTATTATTACTCCTTTTTTTTTTTTTTTTTTTTTTTTAGACCGAGTCTTGCTCTGTTGCCCAGGCTGGAGTGGAGTGGTGCAATCTTGGCTCATTGCAACCTCCGCCTCCCGGGTTCAAGCGATTCTCATGTCTCAGCCTCTCTAGTAGCTGGGATTACAGGCATTCACCACTATACCTGGCTAATTTTTGTATTTTTAGTAGAGATGGTGTTTTACCATGTTGGCCAGGCTGGTCTCAAACTCCTGACCTCAAGTGATCCACCTGCCTCAGCCTCCCAAAATGCTGGGATTACAGGCATGAGCCACCCTACCTGGCCCCCATTATTCCCATTTTACAGGTTAAGAAACTGAGGTTCAGGGAGGTTAGAAACTGAGATTACTTGCCCAAGGTCACTCAGGTAAAGACAACAGAACAAGCATTGAACCCAGGCAGGCTGCCTCTAAAGCCATAAGCTCCCAACCACACTTCTACTGAATGTTTTCTCTCTCTCACCTCAAAAATAGTATCCGTGTTAAATTGCACACCCTCAACTCCTCAAATTAGTATGCAGTGCTTTTCTTTTCATCATTAGTACAAATCAGAGGTTTTTTTACCCTCTAAAAATCCATACATCCTTTTCTTTCTCTTTGGTTCTCCATTTCTGGCTTTAGAGAATCCTGGGAGGATGCATGAGTTCTTCTCTTTCCTTCCTTCCAGCAGGACTGGCAAGGCAATCCACGTAATATCAGCCATTGGGGTGTACTGATTACTTGCTGGTTCTGATCAACACAGTGGCTGACTGGAGTGCTAGATGGAGAAGGGTTATCAGGGTGGGCTGGGCTCAGAGGAAGAGTGCTGTGATTGATTATCAATGCCTGCTGTGGGCTTGGGAAGGGAAATAGGCACTATGCATGCCATATATTTGCTATTCTGGCCTAGGTAGCAGGGGAAACTCTTGATATTAGGCAACAAGACAAAAGCCATGCAACACTGTTGGGAAGGAAGAAGTGCAAATGAGAAGAGGAGCCCTAAAAATGTTCTGAGTCAAAAATGGGTGGAGGGTCAGAGGATGGGGTGGGGTGATTGTGCAGGGGTCACGAGTGATCCTTGGGTACGTTTCAGCCACCACCCTGCTCTCCTTTCAGTCCTTCGACATCTGTGGACGTGTGGGCGGAGTTAGGAAAGCCCTGAAGCTTCTCTGTACCTCTCAGGTGAGTTGGCTTCAGGTGGTCCCCACCAGGGTCCTGAGAATCAGGAACTGGAAACAGCAGCGACCCCTTCCTCAGCCCACAGATCTCACAGTGCTCCTGAGGGCGTAGTTCCCAAGGGCGTCCATAGCTGTATTTGCTTCTCCCCTCCCTCAAATAGAACTATGGAGTCCGAGCCACCGGGCAGCAGTGCACAGAAGCCGGTGACATCTGTGCCATCTGTCAGGCCGAGTTCCGAGAGCCTCTGATTCTCCTGTGCCAGGTGAGCAGGGCTCAGGCGGGACCATTGGAGACCAAGGCTGGGGGAGAGTAGGACCCTTCCCCATGGGCAGTCCTCGGGTCTCTGGCATGGGTCTCTGGGGGGCAATCCGGTTAAGACCGGAGTCAGCCAGACCTGGGTTCCAATCTCACCTCTGCCTCTTAGTAGCTGGGTGGACTTGGGCATGTTATTTCACCTCTCTGAGCTTTGGTTTCCTTAGTAAAATGTAGAATGCCAAATTCCGTATGGTGTAACATCAAAATATCCTGCATGTGAATTTCAGCAGCATTCTTGACCCCCTATGGGTCAGTGACTCTCTCTCTGAGCCTTGGTTTTTCTCATGTCTAAAATGGACATAATAGTGGCCAGGCACAGTGGCTCACACCTGTAATCCCAGCATTTTGGAAGGCCGAGGCAGGCAGATCACCTGAGGTCAGGAGTTCGAGACCAGCCGGGCCAACATGGTGAAACCCTGTCTCTATTAAAAAAAAATACAAAAATTAGCCAGGCATGGTGGCACACACCTCTAGTCCCAGCTACTCTGGAAGCTGAGGCAGGAGAATTGCTTGAACGCGGGAGGCAGAGGTTGCAGTGAGCCGAGGTCATGCCACTGCACTCCAGCCTGGGCAACAGAGCAAGACTACATCTCAAAGAAAAAAAAAAGGACATAATAATAACAGCTACTTCATAGGGCTATTATTATGATTAAAGTAGATCATCCATGGAAAGAACTAAATTTCAATTATTCAACCATAGAAGTTGCTAGAATTATCATTGTCATCTGTATAATTATTATTACCGTTTGTTTTTATTAGTCGTGGGTCACCAGCCCACAGTCGTAAGTGCTGGCCAGTTCCTTTTAACTCCCTAAATGCATCCCTCCTCCTCCTCCTGACATCAGGGACTAGGTGTCAATTCAGCAAATGTGTATTGGGGTCAAAACATCCTATCTGACACCAGGAAGGAGAGGCAGAGGGCCCGCAGATCCCGTCCCCTCCTCTGGAAGCTCACAGTCTCTGCCGGGAGACAGACACTTACATAAATAACTGTGAAGCAAGGCAGGCAGTGATAAGTGCCGTGTAAGAGAGATTCATGCAGTGTCTCGGGGGACTGAGGCAGAGAGCGATGAGTTCCAGGTTGGGAAGGGTTTTTGGAGGAGGCATAGCCTGGAGACTAAAAGGCATGGAAAGGCTTATGGGTAGGGGGATAGAAGGTGGGTTCCTTTTTAACATCGACAAGCATTTTTGTTGCTGTTGTTATTGCTGTTTGGAGATTTGGAAGGGGGAGGTTGTTTTTCATGTTCAATTGTATTTCTTTTTAAATGGATAATATATTTGCATGAATCAACATTCAAAAAGAAGACTAAAGAGACATGATGACTAAACACAGTCTGGGACCTGGGTTGGATCCCAGAACAGAGAAGGGACATTAGTAGAAAACGGGTTTGATGAAATCCAAATAGAGTCTGGAGTTGAGTTAATAGTAACATATCAACGTGGGTTTCTTAGCTTTGACAAATGTACCACGGTAATGCAAGATGATGACATTAGGGGAAACTGAAACCCAGTGAGGGGTGTACTGGGATTTTCTGTTCTATCTTTGCAACTTTTCTGTAAGCCTTAAATTATTCCAAAATAAAAAGTTTACTTTAAAAAGATCTTTGAAAGATATAAAAAGGAGGCCTGTCACCATATGTATGTATATGTGTGTATATATTTATACATACACAAACATATCTTTTTTTAAAAAAAACGTAAGTTATAGTACATTCTACCTATGCTGTTTTCTGCACCTTCCTTTTTAACTTAAAACTCTATCTTAGAGATTGCTCCTTATCCTATTTTATAGCTGCATAATGTGCCATTTTATGAATAGACCAGTTTGTTTAACCATTCTTCTATTGATAGGCATTTAGTAGCTGATAATCTTTTGTTATTACAAATAAGGCTGTCATGAATGATCCAGAATGGGGAGATCAATTGCACCAACCTGGGCCCATCGTGTTGATTAAAGGTTAATTCAAGGGAAGCATTTAGAACTGCTCCTGGCACGTGGTCAGGGTTCAATAAATATTAGCTCTTATGGGCATGCATCCCATTTCACACACACATGAGCTCTTGGTAGGATAAATTCCTAGTGGCAGAATTACTGGGTCAGAAGGTACACAGTTTTGACAGTTATTGCTAAACTGCCCTCTGTAAAGAATGTATCCACTTGTGCTGTTAGTATGCAGTATGACACAGCCGCTCGCTTCTTCCCTCACCAACACACAGCGTTACCAAGCCTCTTTTGAGCTTTGCCAATCTGACAGGTGACAAACGGTATCTCAGTGCAGTTTTAATTTGCATTTCCCTAATTATGAGCGTGGTTGAGCATCTTTTCATATGCTTCAGAGCCATCTGTAGTTCCTTCTTGGTAGCAGGGACGATTTGAACATGATGTCAAGGTGAAAGTCTGACAAGCTCTCTAAGCCTCAGTCTGTTTGTCTCTCCTCCATTCTTCTCCTGATACCACTATGTGCAACTGGATTAGAAATTCTTGGGAGGAGTCAGACAAGACACCCATTGTCCCAGATCTAGGAGTAACAGCTGTACCCAGTGCTGGTTGAAGACTGTACATATGACCAGGCCAGGCACACATTTTAGTCTTGCTCTGTTGCTGTGAGCTAGGCCTGGAAAGGCAGAGATGATTCACATAGGTAAATGGGTCATGCTGATTCCTAAAAGCACTGAATGAATGACTTGGCTGCGATGTTGCTTCCTCCATAAAGCCTTTCCTGACTCTGCTTCTCCAGACTAGTCACGTCCCTAGCTATATGGTCTCATAGATGCCTGTGTTTTTCCTACTTAGCACTTATTCCAATTGTTAACTAGGTAGTTCATTTGGTAATTAGATGGGCAAGGTCTGTCTGCCTTCTGCCGAATCACAAGCAACATGAGAGCAGATACCATGTCTGTCTTGTTTAGCAGCAGAGCCACAGTACTGTCTCAGTAAATATTGGATGGATGGATGGATGGATGGATGGATGGATGGATGGATGGACAGAAGGAAGGATGGATGGGATGGTTGGATGGAATGTTTAGATTAATAGGATGGATGGGTGGGTGGATGGATGGATGGATGGATGGGATGGGTGGGTGGATGGATGGATGGATGGATGAATGGAAGTGAATGATGGCCAGGTGGAGAAGTTGGTGGGTGAGTGAAAGGTAGGTGGACAGAGGTATAAGTGGGTGAGTGACTGTATGGATGGGCAAATGGATGGACAGATGAGTGGGTAAATAGGATGGATGGACAGATGGACGGATGGATGGAATGGTGTCCAAGTGGAGGGGTGGATGGGTGAGTGTAAAGGTGGGTAGATAGAGGTATAAGTGGGCGAGTGACAGTGTGGGTGAGCAAATGAATGGACAGATGGGTGGGTATATAGATGGGTGGGTGGGTGAATGGATAGGTGGAAGGAAGGAAGGGAGGGAGGGAGGGAGGGAGGGAGGGGCGGAGGGGCCCACTAGGCTAAAGCCACACCTTGTCTCCCCTTTAAGCTCAATATGTCACTCCCACTCCACCCACTACCCCCTGAGCTAGGGCTCAGGAAGCAGATTGTTAATTGAAGCTAGTTGGGCAGACACTGAGCATGTCCTGAGGTTAGAACGCTCTGCTCAGGAGCACACTTGCCCAGTTAGGCACTCTGCAAGTATTTATGGTGTGCCCTCTGACAGGCTACAGGGAGCCAGGGAAAGGGCATTTTGAACACAAAGTGAGAAGCTTGGTTCATTTAAAGAAATCCTTTGCCAAAGAGAAGAGTAAGAGTGCATTTAGAGAATGAACTGTCCTCCAATGCTTGGTCACTATGAGTTTGGTTTTTTGCATGTTTTATGATATGAAGGCAAGAGGGCAAGAGAATGGTGACTCCTGTTGATTTCGTGCTTACAAGTTCTTCATACTTGACCTTATCTGTCCCCATCCTCACAGACACTTCGGGCGGGAAGTAGTAACCCTATTTAATAGAGACAAAGACTCAGGCTCAGAAAAACAAAGGGATGGACTTGCCTGAGGTCCCGTTGTTCCTCAGTCACAGAACCAGGATTCAAATCCAGAGCCTCTGATGCCATTGGCCATGCCCATTCCACAAGGCTTGGTCTCAGGCTTTGAGATGCCCCCAGGGCTGCATTACAAGATCAGAGCACTTTTTCCAGAAATTCCCGGGAATAGTCTCTGCTGTGTTCAGCCAGGCCTGTGCACGTTGCCTCCTCGGAATGAATGAATGACTAAGCTGGAATCAGAGTTCTTGACACCTACCTCTGACTCCTCCATCCAGTCATCTATGCTTTGAGGGCTTATTGAGCACCAACAATATCCTAGGCACTAACTCTGTAACCCTGAGCAATGCATTTCATTGCGACCCTGACCCTCCATGTCATCTGTCACCCAAGATTGACAAGCTGCTGGGCAGCTTGTAGGACTTTTTTAAGAGTCATATGAGATGATGTATAGGGCTGTATATGTGTTTTGAAAATCATAGTGTATTATACCGATATTCAGTATTAGTGTTTAATTCTAAGTCTGGACTTGGCTGGCCTGGTTTGTGTGATTAAAGAGGATCTGAGGTTAGGGGTATGTGTCTGTGTGTGTGTGTGTGTGTGTGTGTGTGTGTGTGTGTGTCCTGTCTGGTAGTAGCCACATTTTCAGTAATGTCATTTTTCATAATTAAATGCTTCAAACATCCTTTCCCAGATTCCCTATAATGAGTAACGGTTTTCACTACAAAGTCAGATGCTTTTTGTATCAGTTATCAATTGCTGTATAACAAGCTATCCCAAAACTCAGCAGCTTAAAGCAACAAATGTTTAATATCTCACAGTTTTTACGGGTCAAGAATCCAGGCACAGGCCAGGCATGGTAGCTCATGCCTATAATCCCAACACTTTGGGAGGCCAAGGTGGGCAGATTGCTTGAGGCCAGAAGTTCAAGACCAGCCTAAGCAACATAGCAAGACCCCATCTCTACAAAAAATACAAAAATTAGCCAAGTGTGGTGGTGCACGCCTGTGGTCCCAGCTACTCAGAATGCTGAGGTGAGAGGATTGCCTGAGCCCAAGAGGCGGAGGCTGCAGTGAGCCGAGATTGCACCACTACACCATAGCCTGGGTGACAGAGGGAGACCCTGTCTCAAAAAAATAAAACGACTGGGCATGGTGGCTCACACCTGTAATCCCAGCACTTTGGGAGGGTGAGGCAGGCGGATCACCTGAGGTCAGGAGTTCGAGACCAGCCTGGCCAACATGGTGAAGCCCCGTCTCTACTAAAAATACAAAAATTAGCCTGGCATGGTGGCACACACCTGTAGTCCCAGCTACTCAGGAGTCTAGGGCAGGAGAGTCACTGGAACCTGGGAGGCAGAGGTTCCAGTGAGCCAAGGTCATGCCACTGCACTCTAGCCTGGGTGACAGAGCAAGACTCTGTCTCAAAAAATATATAAATATAAATATATATAAAAATATATATAAATATAAATATATAGAGAGAGAGAGAGAGAGAGAGAGAGAGAGGGAGGGAGGATCCAGGTACAACTTAGCTGTGTCCTCTGCCACAGGGCCTCTTACAGGCTGCAGTCAAGGTATTACCAGGGCTGTGGTCCTCTCCTGGCTCAACTTGGGGAGGAGCTGCATCCAAGCTCCGCCGTGTGGTTGCTGGTAGGATTCCGTTCCTAATGGGCTGTGAAATTGGAGGCCTCAGTTCCTCACTGGCTCTTGTGGCCAGTAGATACCCTGAGTTCTGGAAGTCACAGTCTTTTGTAACCTAATCCCAGAAGGGACATCCCATCACCTTCACTGTATCCTCCTTGTTGGAAGCAGGTCACTAGGCGCCACCCTTACTTAAGGGAAGGGGATGCACGAGGCTATGAACACCAGGAGAAGGGGATACTGGGGGCCATAATGGAAATCTGCCTCTCACATGCCCAAGGTTGGATTCCAACCCTGCCACTTAGCAGCTGTGTACCTTGGGCGCACAGCTCCCCCTCTCTGAGTCTCACTGACCTGTCTGTTTGCTGTTATGAGACTGGGGTGCAATTATGCACATAAAGAACATTGGCAGGGCCTGGTATCATGTTCCTACTTTATTTTATTTATTTGTTTGTTTGTTTGTTTGAGACAGAGTCTCCCTCTGTCACCCAGGCCAGAGTGCAGTGGCATGGTCTTGGCTCACTGCAACCTCTGCCTCCCGAGTTCAAGCGATTCTCCTGCCTCAGCCTCCCGAATAGCTGGGATTACAGGCACCCACCACCATGCCCAGCTAATTTTTGCATTTTTAGTAGGGACGGGGTTTCGCCATGTTAGCCAGGCTAGTCACAAACTCCTGGCCTCAAGTGATCCACCCAACTTGGCTTCCCAAAGTTTTGGAATTACAGGCGTGAGCCACCGTGCCCGGCGTGTTTATACTTTATAAGGGGTAGTGGCTCATAACTGCCTGTTCTCCTCCTCACCTGCATTCATCCACCTGGACCCAGGCCTGGCTGCTTCCTGCTTTCTCGGCTCACGCTGAACACCAAGTGCTAGGTCCAGAAATGCCCCTCTCCCACTCAAAGCCTCTTCTCTCACATTGGGGCTGGCTCTTGTGATTGTAGGCTCTTGTCCCAAGCCCCACCTGCCTGCTCTGGATCTTTGGGCAAGACCTGGATAGAATTTGGGGTGAGGGTGAGGTGACTGGTTTAACCCCAATTCTGTGCTTCGGGAGGCACGACCAGGGGGCAGTTAACAATCCAAGGCCAGCCGGGCACAGTGGCTTGCACCTGTAATCCCAGCATTTTGGGAGGCTGAGGCGAGTGGATCCCTTGAGCCCAGGAGTTTGAGACCAGCCTGGCCAACATAGCAAGACCCCAACTCTACAAAAAATACAAAAATTAGCTGGGTGCCGTGGTGCCTGCCTGTAGTCGAGCTACTCAGGAGGCTGAGGTGGGAGGATCACTCGAGCCACAAAAGGTCGAGGCTGCAGTGAGCCGTAATCACACTACTGCACTCCAGCCCAGGTGGTAGAGTGTGACCGTGTCTCAAAAAAAAAAAACAAAAAACCCAAGAAACAAACAAACAAAAAAACAATCCAGGGCCACCTGCCTTCCCCACTGCCCATCAATCCACCCAATCCTATCCTTCCCAGCTGAGAAAGGGCTCCTTCTTCCTCCCCCTTCCTCTGTAGACGTTCATCCCTTTCTCCACATGCTGGAGGCAGTCCACAGCCGTGAACTCCTCAGCTGGGCCCTGGGTAAACCTGGTTTTTTGAACCTTTTCATTTGACACCAGATTCTGTCCTCCCATTTCTCTGAGGAAGGGATTGTGAGCTCCCGGAGGGCAGGGACCAGGCCTTCGTCACCCTAGTATCGCCAGACTTTCCTGTTTGGTCATTTGTCATCTGCATTCCCATTCATTTGTCCTCTCCATTGACAGAGCCCCTACTCTGTGCCAGCTCAGGGCTGGACAGTAGGAGTACGATAACAACATGGCTGCCCTCATGGCATTTACCACCTAGAGGGCGGGGCAGATATTGACTAAGCATTTAGAACAGTGGTTCCCAAAGTGTGGCCAGGGTACCCCTGGGGGTTCCTTTCAGGGGGTCTGTGAGGTCAAAACCATTTATATAATAATACTAAGACATTATTGGCCTTTTCGCTCTGGTTCTTTCATGAGTATACAGTGGAGTTTTCCAGAGGCTGCATCGCCTGTGAGGAGGTCATCACTCTGGTGGCTCATGAATATGTGCTTGTGTATTATGGGGGTTTTTTTTGTTTTGTTTCATTTTGTTTTTCAGACAGAGTCTCACCCTGTAGCCCAGGCTGGAATGTAGTGGCACGATCTTAGCTCACTGCAACCTCCACCTCCCAGGTCACGGTTCAAGCAATTCTCCTGCCTCAGCCTCCCGAGTAGCTGGGATTACAGGCACACGCCACCATGCCCAGCTGATTTGTGTATTTTTAGTGGAGACGGGCTTTCGCCATGTTGGCCAGGCTGGTCTTCAACTCCTGACCTCGTGATCTGCCCACCTTGGCCTCCCAAAGTGTTGGGATTACAGGCGTGAGCCACCGTGCCTGGCCATCAAGTTTTAAATATGTCTCCGTTTCTATTTCTAAATATTTCTAATATTTCTAAATTTGTAAATATAGACAAATTTAAACCACATAGACAAAAGCTCTTTGAGGTCTTCAGTGTTTTTAAAAAATATAAAGGGGTCTTAGCACCAGAATATCTGAGAACTATTAAATTAGAAGCGTGAGAGCCTCAGTGAATGTGTTGAATGAATGAGTGAAAAAACTGCTAAATTTCATGGCTATTTCCCATTCACTTAACCAAGTCTATGTGAACAGGGGTTGTGTTGCATTCTCCTATGTAAGTACCTCTTTTGTCCAGGGTAGCATAGTTAAGTCCCATTTGGTTGGTCAATAGATATTTACTGAGCATCTGAGCAAGAACCGTACTCAGCATAAAACCAGGTTCTGCCCTCAGAAAGCTCTCAATCCACTGGCTGGGCATGGTGGCTCACACCTGTAATCCCAGCACTTTGAGAGGCCAAGGTGGGAGGATCACATGAAGCCAGGAGTTTGAGACCAGCCTGGGCAACACAGTGAGACTCCATTTCCACAAAAAAATTAAAAAATTAGCCAGGCATGGTGTCACGTGCCTATAGTTGTAGCTACTTGGGAGATTGAAGCAGGAGGGTCACTCAAGCCCAGGAGATCAAGGCTGCTGTGAGCTGTGATCGCACCACTGCACTCAAGCCTGGATGACAGAGCAAGACCCGGTTTCAAATATATATATATATAGAGAGAGAGAGAGAGAGAGAGAGAGAGACAGCTCTTAATCTAGTGAACAATCAGATGAATTTGCAAATAATTCCTCATGCAATGCTTTGAGAGGGGTTTTCACCAGGAAGAATGGCATAGGAGAGAAGACGCGATCAGTACTTACATTTGCAGGAGACAGTAACAGGATGGAATCGGGGCAACATCATAAAACAGGGGAGACATGATTGCTTGGCTGAGTCTTCCAAAAGAACTGGGCATGCACCCAACTGGTCAAGATGGAGAAAGAGCATCCCAGAGTGATACTAAAGTTGGTTGGAAGGCTGTGAATAAGCCATGGGTTGAAGGTCATGTGGCACGTCAATGACATCAGTTACTCCAGGGTGTGAGGATGGGGCTGGACGGGAGAAGGGCCATCATAGAGGGTAATGGGTGCCATAGTGGGAATCTGTAGAAGCTGCAGGGCTTGCTGACCCCTGGGTCCTGCCCTCCAGACCATGATGAGAATCCAGTATGGTCTTCGCGGCTCTGTGTGGACTTCTCTCCTTTCCCCACTCTCTCTCTCCCCTGCACCCCCAACTACAGCCACATCAGCTATCTTCAAGTGCCTCAAACATCTTCCTATCTCAGGAGCTTTGCACAGGAGACTTCCTTCAGCCTGGAATGTTCTATCTCTATCCCATCCCCTCTCTTCTGCCCAGTTAACTGCCAAATGTTCTTCAGGCTTCGACTCAAGTGTCCCCACCTCCAGGAAACCTTCCTTGACTACCCCTTGGATCAAACTGGTCCCTCTGTCACACACCTCCATAATACCATGGAAATCTCCTTCAGAGCGTTGTCTACAATTAGGCACCCACTGTACACCATGCTAGGAATGAAGGGGTTTACAAGAAGCTTACAGCCTGGTATGGAGAGACAGATAATAAACTGTAAACACATAAGATAATAATCATTATTACTATCATAATAGCTAACAGTTATAGAGCACTTACTATTTGCCAGTCATTATTCCAAGTGCCTTCTTTTTTATATTATTGTTATTTTTTTAGACAAGGTCTCACTCTGTCTCCCAGGCTGGAGTGAAGTGGCATGATCATAGCTCATACAGCCTCAACCTCCTGGGCTCAAGCAATCCTCCCACCACTTCAGCCTCCCAAGTAGCTGGGACGGCACATGCCACCATGCCCAGCTAATTTTTTTTTTTTTTTTTTTGTAGAGACACGGGGCATTGGGGTGGAGGAAGTCTCGCCATGTTGCCCAGGCTGGTCTCAAACTCCTGGCCTCGAGCCATCCTCCTGCCTTCGCCTCCCAAAGTGCTGGGGTTATAGGCATGAGCCACTGTGCCCAGCTTCTTTTTTGTGGTTTTGCTTTTAAAAAAACATTTTGTTTAGATTTTTTTTTATTATTTCCTCAAATGTTTCATTTTGAAAAATTTCAAACCTGCAGGAAAGTTGCATGAAACTCTTTTATTCTTCATCCAGATTTACTGATCATTAACATTTTACATTTGCCCTTTTTTTTGACATCAATTTTTTTTCCCTAAACCAGTTAAGAGTAAGTGGTAGACATTTAGATTCTTCATCCCTAAATACTTCAGTGTGCATCTCCCAGGAACAAGGACATACTCTCAGATAATCACAATTCCACTAGCATGCCCAGGATTTTTTTTTTTTTGAGATGGAATCTAGCTCACTCTGTTGCCCAGGCTGGAGTGCAGTGGCGCGATCTCGGCTCACTGCAACCTCTGCCCCCTGGGTTCAAACGATTCTCCTGCCTTAGCCTTCCAAGTAGCTGGGACTATAGGCGTGTGCCACCATGCCTGGCTAATTTTTGTATTTTTAGTAGAGACGGGATTTCACCATGTTGGCCAGGCTGGTCTGAAACTCCTGACCTCAGTGATCCCCCCCGCCTCAGCCTACCAAAGTGCTAGCATTACAGGTGTAAGCCACTGTGCCTGGCCACCCAGGAAATTTTAAATTAATGTGACATATTATTTAATATATGGTACATATTCAGATGTCTCCAGTTGCCTTCAAAGTGCCCTTTATAGCTGGCATTTTTTTTGCCACCCCTGGGACCAATGAAGACTCATGTGCTACATTTGGTTGTCATAGCTAAGTACTTTTAACAAGTTAATTAATCTTCCAATGAGGGGGTTCTATCCCCATTTTACAGATGGGGGAACTGAGGCACAGACAGGTTGCATTACTTGTCCAAGTTATACAGCTAGAGAACGGTGGAACCCATTGGTCTTTCCAATCTCCCTGCCTTTCTCTCTCCCTCTCTTTTTTTTTTTTTTTTTTTTTTTTTTTTGAGGCAGAGTTTTGCTCTCGTTGCCCAGGCTGGAACACAATGGCACGATCTCAGCTCACCACAACCTCTGCCTCCAGGGTTCAAGTGATTCTCCTGCCTCAGCTTCCCGAGTAGCTGGGATTACAGGCATGTACCACCACGCCTGGCTAATTTTGTATTTTTAGTAGAGACGGGGTTTCTCCATGTTGGTCAGGCTGGTCTCAAACTCCTGACCTCGGGTGATCCGCCCACCTCAGCCTCCCAAACTGCTGGGATTACAGGTGTGAGCCACCGCACCTGGCCCTCTCTCTTTTTTAAAAAATTTAATTTAATTTTAAGTTCCAGGATGCATGTGCAGGATGTACAGGTTTGTTACATAGGTAAACGTGTGCCATGGTGGTTTGCTGCATCTATCAACCCATCACCTAGGTATTAAGCCCCACATGCATTAGCAATTTATCCTGATGTTCTCCCTCCCCCAGCCCCCGCAACAGGCCCCAGTATGTTGTTCCCCTCCCTGTATCCATGTGTTCTCATTGTTCAGCTCTGACTTATGAGTGAGAACATGTGGTGTTTGGTTTTCTGTTCCTGTGTTAGTTTGCTGAGGATAATGGCTTCCAGCTCCACCCATGTCCCTGCAAAGGACATGATCTCGTTCCTTTTTATGGCTGCATAGTATTCCATGGTGTATATGTACCACATTTTCTCTATCCAGTCTATCATTGATAAGCATTTGGGTTGATTCCATGTCTTTGCTATTGTGAATAGTGCTGCAGTGAACGTATGTGTGCATGTATCTGTTTATCGTAGCACTAGTTACCTGCCTTTCCTCTTGACCCTTGTGTTCTATTCTCAACCTAGAAGGCGGAGGGATTGCTTTAAACTGCAAATCATATCAGGTCACTCCTCTGCTCCAAGCCCTACCATGGCCCCTTACTTCTCTCAGAATAAGAGCCAAAGACCTCACAATGGCCCACAAGTACCTACACCATATGCACCCCTCACCCTCCATCACTTCTGTGACCTCATCTCCCTCTCCCATCCACCCCGACAACCCCAGCCCAGCTATCCTCTCCTTCCTGCTCCTCCCGCACATCAAACACAGTCCAGCCTCAGGGCCTTTGCACATTGCTGTTGCTGCTAGAAGTGCTTTTCCCCAAGATCTCATCAGGGCTCACTCCTCACTGTCCTGCAAGTTTTACCCAAATGTCAGTATCTCCGTAAAGTTGTCGTTAACGTCCCAACCCGCCCAAGCCCTCCCTGTTCCTTCTCCCTCCTGCTTTCTGTTTGTTTGTTTTTTGTTTTTTTGTTTTTAGATGGATTCTTGCTCTGTCACCTAGGCTGGAGTGCAGTGGCACAAACTCAGCTCACTGCAACCTCTGCCTCCGGGTTCAAACGATTCTCTTGCCTCAGCCTCCCGAGTAGCTGGGACTACAGGCGCCCACCACCACGCCCGGCTAATTTTTGTATTTTTTAGTAGAGACTGGTTTTCACCATGTTGGCCAGGGTGGTCTCGAACTCCTGCCTCAGGTGATCTGCCCATCTCGGCCTCCCAAAGTGCTGGGATTACAGTCCTGAGCCACCACACCTTTCCCCTCCCCTGCTGTTTCATCTTGGTGCTTCCTACTGATAACTCAGTATTTTGGAGTCGCATTGTCTCCCCAACACGAGTGCAGGCGCCCCGAAGGCAGGGGTTGTCTGTCTAGTCCGCTGCCCCTTCTGCTCCCGAGACCGAGGCGGACGCGCAGTAAAGAGGCCTGGTGCCTGCTGATTGCTGTCCCCGCAGCACGTGTTCTGTGAGGAGTGCCTCTGCCTGTGGCTGGACCGTGAGCGCACCTGCCCGCTCTGCCGCTCGGTCGCTGTGGACACCCTGCGCTGCTGGAAGGACGGCGCCACGTCCGCACACTTCCAGGTGTACTAGGACCGAACACTGAGGACACCCAGAAGGACGCCAAGGGTCAGCATGCCCGGACCCAGCCCTGCGGGGGCTTCCTGAGAAACAGGCCTCAAGCACTTACATCCTGCCTCTTGCCCTCCACCACCTCTGACCCCAAAGTCCCGCCCCTGTCTTGTCCTTCTGACCTTCATCTTCCTCTCTCGTTCTGTGGTATAGTGCATGCCTCCTTCCCCTGCAAAAGGGGACGTCTTCCTAACTCAGACTTGATGCCCTTGTAGATGCATCTTCCTTCTCCACTCCAAGTCAAGGACCTGGCAATACATGAAGTTCCCACTTGTTGGTTATTTTCTCTTTCTTTTTTCTTTTCTTTTCTTTCTCTCTCTCTCTGTTTCCCTCCCTCCCTCCTTCCTTCCTTCCTTTTTTTTTTTTTTTTTTTTTTTAAACAGGGTCTCGCTCTATCACCCAGGCTGGAGTGCAGTGGCACAATCTCGGCTCGCTGCAACCTCCACCTCCTGGGTTCAAGCGATTCTCCTGCCTCAGCCTCCCGAGTAGCTGGGATTACAGGCACCCACCAACACACTTGGCTAATTTTTGTATTTTTTAGTAGAGACAGGGTTTTGCCATGTTGGCCAGGCTGGTCTCCAACTCTTGACCTCAAATGATCAGCTCGCCTCAGCCTCACGAAGTGCTGGGATTACAGGCATGAGCCACCGTGCCCAGGCTCACTTTTTTTTTTTTTTTTTTTTTTTTTTTGAGACAGGGTCTGGGTCTTCACCCAGGCTGGAGTGCAGTTGGCACAATCACAGCTCACTGCAACCTTGAACTCCTGGGCCCAAGCCATCCTCCCGCCTCAGCCTCCCAAGTAGCTGGGACTACAGGTGTGTGCCACCAGGCCTGGCTAATTTTTTTTTTTTAATTTTTAGTAGAGGCGAGGACTTATTATGTTGTCCAGGGTGTTCTCAAACTCCTGGGCTCAAGCAATCCTCCTGTCCTGGCCTCGCAAAGTGCTGAGTGCTGGAATTACAGGTATGAGCCACTGTGCCCAGCCCACCTGCTGGTTATTTTAACTTAGTACCTAGTACCTAGGACTTGATGGTGCAGGCTGGGGAGGAGCCTAGAGATCACTGCCTCCCAGATAGCCCAGGCCTGCAGATTAGAATCCCTGTGAGCCCTGTGAAGTATTTTTTTTCTTTTCTTTTCTTTTTTCTTTTTTCTTTTTTTTTTTTTTTTTTTTTTTTGTTGTTGTTGTTGTGAGACAGAGTCTTGCTCTGTTGCCCAGGCTGGAGTGCAATAGCACGATCTTGGCTCACTGCAACCTCCGCCTCCCGGGTTCAAGTGATTCTCCTGCCTCAGCCTCCCGAGTAGCTGGGACAACAGATGCGTGCCACTATGCCCAGCTAATTTTTTTTTGTATTTTTAGTAGAGATGGGGTTTCACCACGTTGGCCAGGCTGGCCTCAAACTCCTGACCTCAAGTGATCCACCTGCCTCAGCCTCCCAGAGTGCTGGGATTACAGGCATGAGCCACCACACCTGGCCCAAAGTATTTTCAAAATACAGTTGTTGGGCCCTACCATATACCTGTAATGACTTAAGGTCCCAAATACTTCATGCGCAGCAGGCAAAGCATCCAGCATCCTGCTTGGATTACGTGCTGTCATCCTCACAACAGCCCTGTGATGGGGGAGGTACTGTTGGGTCCCCTGTTTTATAGATGAGGAAACTTGGGCACAGAGCTTGGTGCGGTAACTTTCCCAGGGTCACCCAGCCAGCATGGGCGGGCCGAGTTTCCAACAGAGGCCTGGTACAGTTTCAGAACCCACATCTAAAAAAAAAATTTATTAGAGATGTGGTTTCTAATAAAAATCCAGGTTGTCCAGGCTAGATTCAAACTCCTGGGCTCAAGTGATCCGCCCTCCTCAGCCTCCCAAGCAGCTGCAACTACAGGCACACTCCGCTATCCCCAGCAGAGCCCGCACTCTTAACCTCTGCACTGCTCTGCCCCTCAGACATTCCAGGCATGGGGCCCAGCAGACACGGTCTTCTAAAAGCACACGAGAGGCTGGGTGTGGTGGCCCATGCCTGTAGTGCCAGCATTTTGGGAGGCTGAAGCAGGCGGGTCACCTGAGGTCAAGAGTTCAAGACTAGCCTGGCCAACATGGCAAAACCCCCTCTTTACTAAAAAATACAAAAATTAGCCAGGCGTGGTGGCGGGTGCCTGTAATCCCAGCTACTCAGGAGGCTAAGGCAGGGAGAACTGCTTGAACTCGGGAGGTGAAAGTTGCAGTGAGCCGAGATTGCACCACAGCACTCCAGCCTGGGTGACAGAGTGAGCGAGACTCTGTCTAAAAAAAAAAAAGAAAGAAAGAAGGGAGGGAGGGAGGAAGGAAGGAAGGAAAGAAAGAAAGGTCAGCTTTGGCCCAGATGTGGTTACCCCTTGGTCTCCTGTCTTTATGTCTTTCTCCTCTTTCTATTCTGTCATCTCCCTCATTTAAGTCTCAGGCCTGTCAGCGGCTCCTGTGGACATTGCCATCCCCTCTGGTAGCCTTCAGAGCAAACAGGACAACCTATGTTATGGATGTTTCCACCAACCAGGGTAGTGGCGTGGAGCACCGTAACCATCTGTGCTCCTGTGATCTCTATGACAGAGCCACTTCTCCACCTCTGAAATGTTCCCTGCTCTGAAATCTGGCATGAGATGGCACAGGTGACCACGCGGAAGCCACCGGAATCTTGCCTGCCCTATTCCTCTCCCAAGTCTGTTCTCTTATTGTCAACCTCAGCACAACAGGCTGGCACCAATAGCATTACAGAGAAAGCAATCTGTGTGGCTAGTGGGCAGATTACCATGCAAGCCCCAGGAGAAATGGAGGAGCTTTGTAGCCACCTCGCTGTCAGCCAGTATTAACATGTCCGCTTCCCCCTGCCCCGCCATAGATTCAGGACATTCGTCCCTGTGTGCCACCAAACCAGGACTTTCCCCTTGGCTTGGCATCCCTGGCTCTCTCCTGGTACCCAGCAAGACGTCTGTTCCAGGGCAGTGTAGCATCTTTCAAGCTCCGTTACTATGGCGATGGCCATGATGTTACAATCCCACTTGCCTGAATAATCAAGTGGGAAGGGGAAGCAGAGGGAAATGGGGCCACATGAATGCAGCTGCTCTGTTCTCCCTACCCTGAGGAAGAACCAAAGGGAAGCAACAGGAACTTCTGCAACTGGTTTTTATCGGAAAGATCATCCTGCCTGCAGATGCTGTTGAAGGGGCACAAGAAATTGGAGCTGGAGAAGATTGATGAAAGTGCAGGTGTGTAAGGAAATAGAACAGTCTGCTGGGAGTCAGACCTGGAATTCTGATTCTAAACTCTTTATTACTTTGGGAAGTCACTCGGCCTCCCTGTAGCCATCTCCAGGGTGACGGAACCCAGTGTATTACCTGCTGGAACCAAGGTAACTAACAATGTAGGTTACTAGTGAATACCCCAATGGTTTCTCCAATTATGCCCATGCCACCAAAACAATAAAACAAAATTCTCTAACACTGCAAAGAGTGAGCCATGCCTGTTAACACTGTAAAGAATGTAACATGTGGGGGACACACAGGGGCAGGTGGGATGGTTTAGTTTAGGATTTTATTAGTGCATGCCCTACCTCTGGGGGAACGTCCCATCTGAGGTTTTCTTCTCGGTGGGGGGATTTAACTTCTGTCCTAGGGAAAACAGTGTCTGATGAGGAGTGTTTCCAACACAGGCTGCATGAATTCCCCTATACCAGTGCGAAAGCAGCCAGGAGTCCCCGTTGGAAAAGAATAATGCCACTCTCTTTTATGTATCTTGGTTCTGCAACTCATTTGTTGTAAGTAGGGTTAATCGAGTATCAGGTTCACAGTATCCTGCCCTTAATATTTTATGATTCACTGACTCAAGTTCCACGAAGTCCTTAGAAATGGTCCTCTTCATGTAAAATATCTTGAGAATAATAAATGTGAGGGAATAAGAAAGGCAAGCTTTGGACACAGATATGATAGGTGCATCAGCTTTGGAAGAGAAGAATGATGTGCAGAGTGTTAGGAAGACATCCGGGCTGCTGAGACTCGGGATTAGAAGAAAGAGAGGTAAATAAAGTGGGTCCTGGAATCTTTTAGGACTTCTGCTGTAGGACAAACAGCTGCCTTTGGTGTTTTAATGTCTCCCAAAGTACCCTTCAGCCAATAAATACCATCTGTTGGTGCAACTTGTGTTTGTGGTCTTGATTTTCCTTTCACCTCTTGAAGCCAAGTGCAACTGTCTTAGATCAAAGGAGAAGAAGCCCTTCGCGGAGTGGGTGGTTTGTCTTATGTTGGTTTCCCCTAAAGCAGATCCTGTTCAGGTGCATGTGATTTATTACAGAAGTGCTCCCACGAGAAACCAGTAAGGGAATCATGAGTGAAATAGAACAGGGAAGGGAAAGAAGCCAAGCTCTGGCGAACTCTCAGTCTTAGCCGGATCCCCCAGGGAGCTCAGGAGCATAAGTTTCATCTCAGAGTTTGTCCCATCCCACAAAATACACACCAATTGATACTTGGCACTGGGCTGATGGGGGGACATCCTGCACTTCAGACTCTCCCCTAAGAGGCTCCAAGGGGAAGCCTCTGAAGGCCCCAGATACCAGCAAAGCACACGAAACTGCAGGATAGGAATCTGGCAAAAGGGATCAGAAACGGCCTCTGTGGGGCACTTACAGTGCCCACTACAGGGGCTAACTGGAGGTTGTGCGGACCAAAAATGTATAGGCTGATTCAAGAAGGGTTTTCCAGGGCGCCAGATTATGATAGATATTTAAATGTAGATTAATAGCACGAGGTGACAGTACGTGCCTCTCAGGGCAACATTATGACACCAGCCATGAAAACATCGCATCAGGCCAAACTTTTGGGTTGCCATCAAGGCTGGGCGTGGTGGCTCACTCCTGTAATCACAGCATTTTGGAAGGCCAAAGTGGGAGGATCGCTTGAGCCCAGGAATTTGAGGACAGCCTGGGCAACATAGCGAGACCCCCATCTCTACAAAAAAATTAAAAAATTAGCCAGGCATGGTGATATGCGCCTGTGGTCCCAGCTACTCCGAGGTGGGAGGATCGCTTGAGCCCAGGAGGTGGAGGCTGCAGTGAGCCATGATCACACCACTGCACTCCAGCCTGGGCAACAGAGCTAGACCCTGTCTCAAAAAAGAAAAAAAAAAAAGAAAACCAATTCAAATATGGCTTAAGTAAAATAAAGACTTTATTTGGTTTACGTAACTGTATGGGCTTCAGGTACAGCTGGATTCAGAGACTCCCAGTGTTGATATAGAATTGTGTCTCTTGGTCAGGCGCAGTGGCTCACGCCTGTAATCCCAGCACTTTGGGAGGCTAAAGCAGGCAGATCACTTGAGGTCAGGAGTTGGAGACCAGCCTGACCCCCTCTCTACTAAACACACACACACACACACACACACACAAAACAACTAGCCAGGCGTGGTGGCCCACACCTGTAATCCCAGCTACTCAGGAGGCTGAAGCACAGGAATCGCTTAAACCTGGAGGCAGAGGTTGCAGTGAGCCGAGATAGCACCACTGCATTACAGCCTGGGTGACAGAGTGAGACCCTATCTCTGTAAAAAAAAAAAAAAAAAAAAAAAAAGAGAGAGAGAGAATTGTCTCGGCCATCCCTCAATTCTGTTTTCCTCTGAGACAGTTTGATTTTCAGGCAGCTGGACCCATGTGGTGGTAAGATGGCCTGCAGCAGTTCTGCGCTTATGTTCTAGCAGCTTAACAACCCCTGCATCCCAAAAGCTCCACCAAAAGTCCTAAGACTGACTCTCATTTGTTTGTCCCAAACCAATTACTTTAGCCGGTGAGATGTGGAGCACTGGCCAGGCCTGGGCCAGCTGTTGAGCTCTTGAGGTAGTGAGAGGATGGAGTCGGCCCCTCTAAGTCGTGTAGACTGAAAGTGGGGCAGGGATGGGTGTTCAAAGGAAAAGAGAAGGTCTGGTATCTAAAAAAACAACCTGGGCCAGGCGTGGTGGCTCATGCCTGTAATCCCAACACTTTGGGAGGCCGAGGCAGGTGGATCACCCGAGGTCAGGAGTTCGAGACCAGTCTGGCCAACATGGTGAAACCCCATCTCTACTAAAAATACAAAAGTTAGCCAGACGTGGTGACACACGCTTGTAATCCCAGCTACTCGGGAGGCTGAGGCAGGAGAACAGCTTGAACCCAGGAAGCAGAGGTTGCAGTGAACCAATATCATGCCACTGCACTCCAACCTGGGCAACAAGGGAGAAACTCTGTCTCCAAAAAAAAAGGTATGTGTACTCAACCTCCCATTCTTAGGATGAGACTAGAACCCGAGTTGTCCGCAGTTGGAGACATTAATCTGCAGCCTCATTGGCTTGTCCACAGGATACCATGCATAAATTATGGTTGTGTGCACTCACCTCGAACTGTTGGGCAAGTTTCCCAAACCTGTGGCCCAACCCAAGGGCATTCTTTAGGCCAGTCCTTCCCTTCAGGGTTTGGGGGGGGGGGGGCGGTGGATCTTAGGAATTAGAGGAGAGAAGGAAGTGTCTGGCCTTCTGCCCGAGGGAACATTGGGGCAGGCAGGAGCCAGGGGCAGGGATCCTGTCCCTGTTATGCAGCTGAGTACTCCCAGAGTCTATGAGGGCCAGCCTTCCAAAAGGAAATGAAAACACAAATGTCTTTGGCTAGAAGTGCACAATCAATTTTTTAATAAAGTCATTACAAATATGTACAAAGCGTCTCCAAGGTATGAAATTCCTCTTACAAAAGAGCACAACGATGTCAGAACCAACAACGTCAGAACCCAGAACGGAACGTCCCCAGGCTTATTGCCTCTCTGGCTAGGCCAGAGGCCTCACTAAGGTTCTCCAGATACCCTCCCAGCCGCCCCTGCCACGCGCACGGGCTCCTTGGCGCTTATAGTGCAAAAGACCTTCAGGAGAAGAAACTTGGGAGTTCAGGTTGGAGAAGAGGGTAGGAAGGAGGTAAGAAAAGCTTCCCGTGTCCTAGGAAATAAGTCATACAGGCCGTATTTGCAAATTCCATGCACCTTCCCCGGGGCCTTATAGAAACCAGGAACACGGGGTTAGGGCATGAGTATATAAAATCCACAATGAAACCAACCAGCCTGTCCTTGAGTGTCCCCAAAGGTGACACTTTTTCCAGTAGACCTAAGTCAGGCACCCGGCTCCCAGCGGGGCCATGTGCTGGCACTCGCCCTGGAACTAGCAGTGCTGTGGGACGACCTCATGAAGGGACCCAGTGGAGCAGAGCAGTCAGCTCACGAGCGTGGGGGTCCCATGGACTCGAGTCCAAATCTTGGCTCAGGCACTTCGCTGGTGGTGTGGCCTTCAGCTAAGTTGCTTAACCTCTCTGAGCCTCAGCTTCCTCCACTGTAAAATGGGAATGCTAACAGTACTATCTGCTAAAGTGGGCATGAGGCATCGCGGAGGGGAAGACGGGTAAAGCACTTCGCCCAGTGCTTGGGAGTGGCGAGCACGCCATAAAAGGTAGCTTTGATTATTGTGTAAAGCAGCAAGGACCAGTCTGTTCATGCTGGAAATGAGTCGAGATTGCAGGCTTTTTAACTGCCTTTACCAGATAGCAGGGCTCTCAGTAAATACTATATAACAATCTGCCAGCAAAGCTTGGGGTCACAGTGGTGACCTGACAAATCTGTTAAACATCGTGAACCAGACTGGAAAGGAACATTTCACATCATCTGCTTCCAAGCAAGACTGCCCCTCCACCATCCACAAGTCAAGTCTCTTCTGAGATGGAATTCTACAACTGGCACATTGTAGATGCTCAATAAATATATGCTAAATGAATGAATGAGAATTTAAAAAATAAACTTTCAGCTTAAGCTTTAAAATGACACTTTGACATCAATTTCCTCCCCTCATGGAACTTCCAGTCAGCTCCATGGGACTAAGAAGAGTGTCTAGCTGGTCCCCCAAACCCTTAACCAACTTCTGACCTTCAGAAAAGAAATGGGTATTGACACAGAAGAGCAAAATCTGTGTTCTGGTCAATGCAACTTGTAATATCAGGTGGACACTCAAAAAGTCCACAATGGTGAGCCACTGTCCCTAAAAGATACTTGTGTAGGAGGTGGGCGGGTGAGGACTCCTCTAATGCCCCAGGGAGGGAGAGTGATATTTTATCACTGTCAGAAACATAATAATAGGAGAACATGAGATCAGCTACATACATTGTGAAAACCAGTCACAGTTTCATTTTTCTGTGACAGTATTGGGTAAATCATCCTTTCCTCTCACCATCAAAACAGAAAAGAATCAAAATAAGAAGTGGAGGCTGAGCTCGGTGGCTCACGCCTGTAATCCCAGCACTTTGGGAGGCCAAGGCAGGTGGATCACTTGAGGCCAGGAGTTCAAAACCACTCTGGCCAACATGGTAAAACCCCGTCTCCACTAACAATACAAAAATTAGCCGAGGATGGTGGTGGGTGCCTGTAATCCCAGCTACTCAGGAGGCTGAGGCAGGAGAATCGCTTGAACCTGGGAGGTGGAGGTTGCAGTGAGCTGAGCTCGCACCGCTGCACTCCAGCCTGGGTGACAGAGTGAGACTCTGTCTCAAAATAAAAAAAAAGAAGAAGTGGAAAAGAAGTCCCCAGTATCCAAATGAAGGTGGCTAAAAAAAAAAAAAAAAAAAAAAAAAAGAACAAAAAAACAGGAACTGGGCTCTAAGAGATGCACAGGGCCAAAAAAAACCCCCCAAAAACAAAACAGGAACTGGGGTCTAGGAGATGTGCACGGCCTAGGACCATGGACAGCAGCCAGTGGGGCCAATGGGCTCCCCAGAGAAACTTCCTACTCAAGCTACACCAATAACAAAGAGAATAGGAAACGGACCCCCAAATTTGAAGAGATTGTATTTGTGGGGGATCAGGTGGGGGTGAGAAGCTTCCAGAAAGGACTGGATCTCATTCGGAGTGTTGAAGTCCCGGGGGCTCCAGTCCCAGAGGTTCCTGGCTCCCCACTCTCTGAGAGCAAGCAGCACCATCAGAAATGAAGAGGCAAAAGTCTCTTCATCTCATTATGCAGCAAGCTACCTAAACGATGATCTCAGAGGCCTCCCTCTGCTTGTACGGTCACACACACACACACACACACACACACACACACACACACACTGCTGTCTGCTGAAACCCGATATGAGGTCTTTTTTAAAATTTATTTCAAAGCCTCCCTCCCTTTCTCTCTCTCTCTCTTCACAGACGTTCTGCAGTGAAGCTAATCAAAATCAATGACTCCTTGGCAGCCAGAGAAAAGTGGGGGAGCGGTGGAGGAGAGGGAGGGATGTTGCCAGCACTTTGCACACTGTGGAAATATTTTTTAAAAAACAAGAACCACCCCGCTATCTCATGCAATCCAAGTAATACAACAGGAGAGATGGTGGAGACAATATATACATATATATCATGCTTCAATTTCCTAATACAAATGTCCATCAAGAAGTCAAATCTCATATAAAAACAAGCATTAAAAACAACCCCTTGTCAAAAATCGGGGCAGTCGAGAAGTGCACTCCAATGAATGATGTGCAAGGAAAGGTCAGGATTCGATAAATACGTGGTCTCTAATAAAACAGGAGAATATCTACAAGGGACTTGGCTGAGAAGCTCTATCAGGAGGTCGTGGGTGCCCCAGTTCTCTCAGCAAAGTGGCTTCATTGAAATCAAAATCACCCAAAATGCCAACCCCAGCGTTTGGAGTTTGTATCCTCCAGGGGAAACATCAAAAGCCAGTAGGCAAGTCGGGATTGAAAAAGGGATCCTTTCACCTTTCATCTTCTCCTGTGTCTATAGGTGGTCAGCATGCCCCCACTACGATCTTGAAGGTACAGCCTTAAAGAAGCAGAGAACTGTGATTGGATACAGCTGTGTAGTAATGGACGCCCCTCCCCAGAAAATGGGGAGAGCTGGAAAGACCCTAGTCTGTGGCTAAGAAAATGATTAAATAGAAGCAGTGACTGTATTTCATATTATTCTAATGAATTTGCCTTCTCTAAGTTCGTAGCTTTGTGGGAATATTACCCACTGCTCTCTGCAGTCCCCAGCTAAGCGAGGGTCCCCTGCAAACATCAGCTAGGGGGAGGGCACGAGTAATGAGGAGAAACACGTTCTCCCAAAATAAGCATTATTCTTCTTCTTCTTTTTTTTTTTTTTTTGGTTTGCTGAGTTCAAAGCTGCGGGGTGGGGGAGTCTTCCCTGGCATTCAGCAGCCCTGGGGTTGCATTTCTCTTTAAAGGGCTATTTAGGAAAACACAAGGAACGGATTTTAAAAAGAAGACAGAAAGAAATCCAGCTCCCAGCTTGCAGCAGCACTGAGAGGTTGTACATTCTAAAGGACCTGGTCATTTACAGCAAAGCCTATGGAGGGATAATTCCCATTTCAGCCGCATCCACCTTAACAAATGTGGATCCCACTGCTGGCTTCTTAGAACTGTACAGCAAAGCCTGTGGGGGGATAATTCCCATTTCAGCCGCATCCACCATAAACGTGGATCCCACTGCTGGCGTCTTAGAACTGGAGCGGTGTCTGCTAACCAGCCTGCTGGACCCTCTGTCTATAGGTACCGGGTGGTGACCTGCAAATCCAGCCTTGGAGAATGACCGTCCGAATCTGCAGTCTGACACCTCGCCATCTCACCACCTCGGCTTTGAAAATGGCAGTGTGTGGTATCCTGCACAGAGGAAGAATACCTGCTTATGTTGGATTTTTCGAAAATGAAAGCAAAAAATAATCACTGCTCCCTGAAGAGTCTTTGCAGCCAAGTCTCCGTCCAGCACACATCTTTTTTTAGCCCTTCTAGAAACTTCTGAAAATAGTAGCTTATCCTTGGGGGGAAAAAAATCAGACCTCTGTCAATCAGTGAGATGCTGGTGCATTTCATTTAAATGGCCCACTCCCTCCCCCAACATCCCCCGGTTATAAATCATCTTTGACCAGAATGTAGCCATTTCTTGGCTCTTTAATCCATAAAACCTAAACCCTGAAATCCCCTTGGGGAGTGGAGGAGGCTGTGGGCTGAACTCCGAGGACACTTTTGTGGGGGTGGGGGAGATAGCAACCAAGTCATGCATGAGGTCAGCTTTCGGCCTCATAACCAGCAAGCCTCTCAATGCCCTCCTCCCTCCTAGACCCCAAGGTTTGCTCCAAACCACCTCTGGATATTCGTCCCCACGTAGAAAAAGAGAAGAGACTCTCAAGTGGCACTTTTGCAACTTGTCCCTTAAAAAAAAAAAAAGAATCTGAAACAGCAAAATAGAAATCTCTCTTGATCCCTGGCCTTCCAAGTCTGTCAACAGAACACCACAGCAGCACCAGCAGGAACGCACTTAGCACCAGCAAAATTTTAAGTGAAGCACCAGAGACTCAAAAATCCCATTTCTCTTGACGTGACAGTGGGATCTAGCGATCGACCTAGGTAAGTATAGAGGGAGAGGCTAGGACGAGTCAAGAAATGGAGGCATCCCAGACTGCCCCTACACAATTGGCCCCAAGTCCTATTTTTTTTCTATCATGCCTTTTGCACTGTTACCTCTTATTCCACCAGCATCTATCCCCAGGCAGTTGGCCGATGCTGGGGCTAATTCCCACCAGTCTTTGCAAATAGTTTCTAAGTACACAGCAGGCATCTCTCTTCTGGCGCCCCAGACATTACAGAATATCAAAGTTCACATCGCAAGGTGCAGAAAAGGAAGGCAACCACGTCCTCAACAAGGCATGCACTGATACGTAATATTCATATTTTTTTTATATATATAGAGCTGTATGTAAATAGCATTGGGGTGTCTGTTTCTGCAGCTGGATTTCCAAAGGGCTTCCCCAGTCCCATTCTGTGTTTCTACGATCGCTCCAGGCGCTGTCTTTACTCTCCACTTCCTTCTCGAAGTGCCAACCGCGGCCTTTCAAGCTCTGGGCTCCCCCTCTGGAAAACGGGAACCAGCTTTCTCCAAGGACACAGGGTTTTCACCAACCTGCAGAAATAAAGATTGGTATTTTGGTCAGTGCAGACAGCTGCTGGGGGTGACGTCAGTGCAGTGGGCCTCTGCACGCTCAGCCCCGGATGTCGGGAGGGGGAGGAGGGAGGGGAGAGCTACTGGATGCAAAGCTCTGGTTTTGGAGGAAGGATGCCTCAAAAGCTAGCCTTGGCACTCTTCCCCTTACCAGAATCTCTGTCTATGTAGCAGCCTTCCCCAAATAGACACTTGTGCGTGCACACACACTCCCCTCTCTGCTTTTAGACCTAGATATTTACATAGGCATCTTCAGAGATGTTTTTAAAAAGAAGAATCTAGAGACACATGAACTTTTTGCTTCTCCAAATTCAGAACAGGACCTTCCTCGATTCATTTCATAGACCCAGATTCAAGAGAGAGTTGTAGGGCAGTCTCTGTTCTCTTTTGTTTGTTTGTTCGTTCATTCATCCATTCACTTATTCCCAAGTATGCCAAGTGCCATACTAGGGGCTACAGGTTCAATGACGTAATTCTTGCCCTTGAGGGGCTCAGAATCAACAGGGAGATGGGAAGAAGTGGATAATGACAGTCCCATGTAAAGAGCATATGCAGTCTGGGGAAACGTGGTCTATGGGAGCCCAGGGGAGGCAGCTCATAAGGGAGACAAAGCAGACTCCTCAGAGAGAGTGGCAGGCCCCTGCTGACTATTGAAGAGTGCCAGGAAACTAACCAGGATAAGAAAATGAGGCATCCTAGGCAGGGCAGAAAAAACAGCCCATACCCAGGAGCATCCACCACAGAATGCACAAAATGTGTGCACAAATGCTCATGGCAGAATTATCCATGATAGCAAAATACGGAAACAACCCAAATGTCCATCAACTGATGAATAAACAAAATATGGTCTCTCCATACAATGGACTATTAGCCATCAAAAAGGAATGAAGTATTGATACGTGAAGATGGATGAAACTTGAAGGCATCATGCTGAGTCAAAGAAGCCAGACACAAAAGGACACATATTGTGTGATTCCATTTATATGAAATGTCCACAACAGGCAGATCTTCTGAGACAGAAAGGAGAATGGTGGTTGCCTAGGGCCGGGGCGGATAGGAGGAATTGGGGAGTGACGCTCATGGGCATGGGGTTTCTTTCAGGGAAACGAAAATATTCCAAAGTTGACTGTGAAGATGGCTGCAAAATTCTATGTATACTCCTCATCATTTACTTGTACACCTTAAAAAGGTAGGGTTTTTTGTTTGTTTGTTTTTGAGACAAGGTCTCGTTCTGTTGCCCAGGCTGGAGTGCAGTGGTACGATCTCAGCTCACTGCAACCTCTGCCTCCTGGGTTCAAGCAACCTCTGCCTCCTGCCTCAGCCTCCCAAGTAGCTGGGACTACAGGTGCACGCCATCATGCCCGGCTAAATTTTTGTATTTTTAGTAGAGACTGAGTTTTGCCATGTTGGCCAGACTGGTCTTGAACTCCTGACTTCAAGTGATCCACCCACCTCAGCCTCCCAAATTGCTGTGATTACAGGCATGAGCCACCGTGCCCAGACTTAAAAGGACAGATTTGGTGGCTATAAGTTAGCGGGGGAGATAAGAACATATCACCCGTTATTCTAAAGCAGGTGGCATAAGAACGAGCATGTGGGTAATACACACCAAGTGATATAGGAGAGAAAGTGGAAGGGAGATCACTTTATGGCTTCTGGGTTTGAAAAAGTCTGAGATGTTGACTTGTATGAACTGTAGCAGCTGGTACCCTTGACTTCTGGCTTCCTTCTGGGTTTGGCCAACAGGAGGCACTAATGGGAAAGTAAGATCAGGTGTTTGTTCCCCAGCTCCCCTCCCACTGGTCAGAGGTTGGCCACAGCCGCTGTCTGTACTCTGGTACAGTGACACCCTCCTGGAGACTCCAGGTCCCATTCCTTACCCTGGCACCTTCAGGCCAGGGTGGGAATAGCTCCCCTCTATGGCCAAGCCTGGGTACTGCATTCACTCTCGCTGGTTTCCCAAACCCTGCCCACGCCTTTGCTGTTGAAGCTGTCCTAAATTCTCCTCTGATTACTGAGTTTGGAAACACTTTCTGCCTCTTACTCGGGCCCTAATGGATACATCTGACTGCATGAAAGATATGAGTCATAAACACATGGACCCCATAGTCTATGTCAGCTGACAGTCACAAGGATCCAAATCAGTGACTTCAAACCTTTTGCTTTTTTTTTTTTTTAAAGAAACTGGGTCTCGCTCTGCCACCCAGGCAGGAGTGCAGTGGCGCCATCATAGCTTACTGCACCCTCGACCTCCTGAGCTCAAGCGATCCTCCCACCTCAGCCTCTAGCCGGGACTATCGGCATGCACCACCACATCTGGCTAATTTATTATTTTTATTTTTTCTTTTAGAGACAGGGTCCTTCTATGTTGCCTAGGCTGGTCTCAAACTCCTGGCCTCAAGCAATCCTCCCGCATTGGCCTCCCAAAGTGCTAGGATTACAGGTGTGCGCCACCACACCAGGCCAATTCCCCTTCTATCTCATGAGGGCACAAACACAGTAGGAACTCTGCATTGTTATGTAGCCACCATATATTTTCACAGAATATGGAATTAGTCATCAATCAACTCAACTGATAAATACATTCTAAATTTAGTTTATGAAACCAGCTTTTGTAACCCCTAAACATCTCTGTTGGTGTCTAGCCATAAACCTACAGAATGAAAGTCAGTGTAACCCTGCAGCATTAGCCTAAAATAATTATGCTGCCTGAAGCACAGGTGGGATGGAAGGAGAGACAGGAACGCTTATTAAGTACCTATTATGCTATTGAGTGTGTGGACATCGTAAGCATGGTTATCTGCACCAGATAAGGCCAGGTGCCTGCTTTAAATTTGCCTCCAGGCTTACTGGAAGGATATGCCATGCCAGAGGCCAGTACTGTAAATGACCAATATCTGGAGGTGAACCAATAGCCTAGAAGTCAGAATGGGGTTACAATCACCAGAGAAGCTTCAGAGCGGACCCAGGATTTGATCAGGGCCTAGAACACACACACATACTTTTTCTATATTTGGAAAAAAGAAGCGTGGCTTAGGTGGGGGAAGGGGCCAAACAAGACCAAGGACAGTGATAAGCATGGCACAAACAGGGAAGCATGATGAGCAGGGAACTGTATCAGAAAGTTGTAGGAATTGAGGCCAGGTGCTATGGCTCATGCCTGTAATCCCAGCACTTCAGGAGGCTGAGGAGAGAGGATTGCATAAGCCCAGGAGTTTGAGGCTGCTATGGGCTATATTTTATATATATAGGGTTTCTTTCTTTCTTTTTTCCAAGCAGCAGTAGTAATCGTGCAATTTAAAACTATTTTTAAAACATCAAGTCCATCAACCCCTGTGAGCCACTGCCCCACCCTTGGGATGTGTTCCCTTAAACTTGGCTCATAAAGAATTTTCTCAGATGCTAACTCACGCCAAAACTCGTGGCTGAAGTGATTCATGAAATACCTTTGAAAAAATGTCCCTGTTTCCATTTTTCATCCACCATGTGAGGGGGAGGCGGGCAGAGAGGGAGAACTTGAACCCGCAAGGTCCTGCCTCCGTGGGCTGCAGTGATGTTGTGCCGCTTTGGGTACGGAAGGTGAAAGCTGAAAACCGTAAACCCCACTGCAGCATTAGGTGGGGCAAGAGGCTTATTCCCTTTTTCTGATGTCAGCAAAGAATTAGGACCCTTGGATTCCCTCCTAAGAGGCCCCAATTTTTAATTTAAAAAAAACCTTGGCCAGGTGTGGTGGCTCTTGCCTGTAATTCCAGCACTTTGGGAGGCCAAGGAGGCCAGAAGTTCGAGACCAGCCTGGGCAACATGGCAAAACCTCATCTCTACTAAACATACAAAAATTAGCCAGGTGTGGTGGTGCACACCTGTAATCTCAGCTACTCAGGAGGCTGAGGCATGAAGAATCTCTAGAACCCGGGAAGTGGAGGTTGCAGTGAGCTGAGATCATGCCTCTGCACTCCATCCTGGGCAACAGAGCCAGACCCTGTATCAATAAGTAAATAAATAAATAAAATTTTAAAAATACCTTTTTTGCCCTTGCTATTTGCACAAGTGATAAGTTACAAATTCAAACAGCAAAGAAGAATATAAAAATAAAAGGAAAGCCCCTTCAACCCAACCCTTAAGCCCCACTCCCTTTCCCAGAGGCAGCCAGTATTACCAGCTGGTTGTGTAGCCTCCCAGAGTATTTTCTGGACATTTATAGACGCCATGTCTCTTTTTTGTTCTTTTCCTACCATTATGTTCCCAGAGCCCAGCACAATGCCCAGCGTATACTAGGCGCTCAATTCATTATCTACTGAGGGAGAGTAAATAAGTGACAAACGAATAAAGATGACAGGCTGGGTGTGGTGGCTCACGCCTGTAATCCCAGCAATTTGGGTGGCCAAGGCAGGTGGATCACTTGAGGTCAGGAGTTTGAGACCAGCCTGGCCAACATGGTAAAACCCCATCTCTACTAAAAATACAAAAATTAGCCAGGTGCGGTGGCGCACACCTGTAATCCCAGCTAGTCAGGAGGCTGAGACAGGAGAATCACTTAAACCCGGGAGGCAGAGGTTGCAGTGAACTGAGGTGGTACCATTGCACTCCAGCCTGGGAGAGAGAGCAAGACTCCATCTCAAAAAAAAAAAAAAAAAAAAAAAAAAAGCAGTTTCTCGCATCTTCCGTCTTTGGTTTCAGCAGGTTGATTTTGACCAAGGAGTTTCAATGGTACCAATCATCCTAGTCCCTAAGACTTGAAGGAAGGACTGGGCATGGTGGCATGTGTCCCTAATCCCTGCTACTCAGGTGGCTGAGGCAGGAGGATTGCTTGAGCCCAGGAGTTTGAGACCAACCTGGACAATATAGCAAGACCCTGTCTCAAAAAAAAAAAAAAAAAAAAAAAGACTTGGAGGAGAAGCTCTCCATGCAGAATCCTCTGGAAAAGAAGATTGCTCCGGTCCGTGTTATCCCTTAAATCTCCATCTGTATAGTTCATGTCGGCCAGGTAGGAAGCTGGGTGCACAGGAGACTGTGGAAAGGAAGCTGAAAAGACGGCTAGGTTGTGATATGTGAGGAAGGAAGGGGCCATTTGGCAGCCTCTGGAAGAAGTATTTGCTCTCCTTGGCCCAGCTCTCTTCTATCAGTGAACAGTTGTCAATGCTATCAGCTACTAGATAGTGATTACTTAAAGTCTATGAAGAGAGACCTGAGCTCCTACCCACTAGGAACTTACGGCAGGTGGGCCTTGGAAGCCCAACTCGCTTGACTTTCAGAAGGGTAAGCAGTGAGAGTTGGGTAGTAGCTCAGCTCAGCACAGAATGAATGCCAAAACAAACAAACAAAAAATACAGACTCTTCTTAAGGCAAACTGTGGCCTGTAAGACAATGTTGCCCATGTCCCATGTCCCACATGTTATACTATGCACATTCTTTGACCTAACAATTTCACTTTCAGGAACTTCACTTTTTGTTTGCAAAGTTGTCCAACTATGAATGTCCCCTGCCGGACACAGTGGCTCACACCTGTAATCCCAGCACTTTGGGAGGCCAAAATGGGAGGATCACTTGAGTCCAGGAGTTCCAGACCAGCCTGGGCCACATAATGAGACTCTATCTGCACATATACAAAAAAAACTTTTTTTTTTTTTTTGAGATGGAGTTTCGCAATTATTGCCCAGGCTGGAGTGCAATAGCGCAATCTTGGTTCACTGCAACCTCCGCCACCCTGGTTCAAGCTATTCTCCGGCCTCAGCCTCCCAAGTAGCTGGGATTACAGGCATGCACCACCACGCCCCGCTATTTTTTTGTATTTTTAGTAGAGATGGGGTTTCACTATGTTGGCCAGGCTGGTCTCGAACTCCTGACCTCGGTTGATCCACCTGCCTTGGCCTCCCAAAGTGCTGGGATTACAGGCCTGAGCCACTGCGCCCGGCCACAAAAAATTTTTAATTAGCCAATTGTGGTGGTGCATGTCGATAGTCCCAGCTACTCAGGAGGCTGAGGTAGGAAGATCACATAAGCTCAGGAGTTTAAGTTATAGTGGGCTATGATCATGCCACTGCACATCAGCCTGGGTGACACAGAAAGACCCTGTTTCTAAAACAACAGAAAAAGTTCCTAACAACCTTGTTTACCCTACCAGAAAACAGGAAACAATGCAAATGTTCCCGAGGAAGTGACCATATAAGGAAATCCTGGTTCATCCAAGCAACAGAACATCATGCAGCCATTAAAAAGGATGAGGAAAACCTTTGCGTGTTGACATGGGAAGATCTCAACCACCTATTTTTAGTGAGGAAAAAGCAGGTTACAAAACAGCATGAACAGTATGAGCTCATGTATTTAAAATAGGATGTGTCTGTGGGTGTCTATGCATCAAGGGAAGAGCATAGGGGGCTCCCTGAAATCAGAGGTCATGAACTGAAATGCACTGGACCCAGTAAAGGTACCCAGGAGGGGCTGGGGACACTGTAGTGTTTTTGTGCTTTCTAAAGGGGTTTCTGACATTCATCTCCAGCCTGTTTCTGCCACATGGGAATACATGTGTTAGAATACATTGTCAGATCTTTTCATTTTTCAAGAAAAATTGGAAATACAGGCTTCTACCTGAAAATGACTGATTTTTTTTTTTTATGGGATCTCACTTTGTTGCCCAGGCTGGTCTCGAACTGCTGGGCTCAAGTGATCCTCCTGCCCCAGCTTCCTGAGTAATGGGCACTACAGGCACATGCCACCACGCCTGGCTAAAATGCCTGACTTTTAAGTGTTGGGAGAAAACCACGCAGGTCAAACAGAACTCAACTGCAAGCCAAATTCAGGTAGAAGACCACCCATTTTCACCCTGCCTGAGATACTCAGACACTCCTACTATCCCCTGGCATTTAAGCTCGCCTCATCTGAACCCTCAGCAGCTATCTCTGGGCCCCAGGTTCTCCATCTGTACAATGACGGAGATGGGTTAGATGTCTCTAATGTCCTGTCTGGCTCTGGCTATGTTTCCAGAACACAGACCCTTTTGGCTCACAGATCTTTTGAGAATTGGATCCAAACTATGTTTTCTGTCCCAAGTAGGGGAAAGTAGAAGAGGAGGATGAAATCAGCCATGTTATTAGCTTGATTACTGGGTGTTCACGAATTTCCTGAGGCCTCCCCTACATTCATTCATTCATACATTCATTCATTCACCAGTTAGTGAATGTCACCATGGCCAGGTGCTGGGATACAGTAATGGGCAAAATAGGCATGGCGGTTTGCATCTTTCTGGGACCTGAAGGCCAGTGTTGCCCGGGCTGGAAAGCCCTGATCTAGTGGTTCTCCCAGCCCTGTCAGAGTGGCCTAAGTAGGCCCTTGGTGAGTCCCAGATTGGGGAAGGCAGGATTAAAGCAGATAGCATGTGCCTTAAGCAAAAGGCTTACCATAAAGATGGGCCATACCATAAAGATGGGCCCATGGACTAAACTTCTTTTTTTTTTTTTTTAAAGACAGGGTTTTTAAAAACAGCCTGTTGTCCAGGCTGGAGTGCAGTGGCACAATCATAGCTCACTGCAGACTTGACCTCCTGGGCTCAAGCGATCCTCCCACCTCAGCCTCCCAAGTAGCTGGAACTACAGGTGTGTGCTACAATGCCTGGCTAATTTTTGTACATATTTTTTTTAAAATAGAGGCGAGATTTCACCATGTTGGCCAGGCTGGTCTTGAACTCCTGATCTCAAGTGCTCTACCCACCTCGGTCCCCCAAAGTGCTGGGATTACAGGTGTGAGCCACCACACCCAGCCTATGGACTCAATTTTACACCAAATAAGAACAACACATATCATAGGCTGTCACTCACCACGTTCTGAACACCAGTACATCCTTGTACTGCACTGGAGTAGATTATAGCATGCTAGGAGCTCACTACGGAGATAAAACAGAATTTGTTCTCCAAGCCACTCACATGTAGAGGGGGCTGAATCTGCGCCAGCTGCTTTATACATAGTGCTCCTCCAGCGCAGACGCTATTATTCTTCCCATTTTACAGATGAGGAAACCAAGGCTCAGAAGGTAATGGGATCGGCCTAAAGTCACACAACTGACAAATGGGAGATGGAGAAAGTGATGTGAAAGTCGGCCTGACTCCAAAATTCATGTCCCTTTCCATGAAGCTTCCCTGCCTCAGCATAAAGTATTGGTGAGGAAGATACACAGTTACCAGAGTTAAATTTTCTGAATCAAGCCTTAGGCTTTTTGGTCTGCCAACAGTCTCAAATATTCTAAGTCTGAGCTATCTTTGAAAAATGGACCTTGGCCAGGCGTGGTGGCTCACACCTGTAATCTCAGCACTCTGGGAGGCCAAGGCAGGCATATCTGGATCACTTGAGGTCAGGAGTTAGAGCACCAAACTGGCCAACATGGTAAACCCCTTCTCTACTAAAGATACAAAAATTAGCTGGGTGTGGTGGTGGGCACCTTGTAATCCCAGCTACTAGGGAGGCTAAGGCAGAAGAATCACTTGAACCCGGGAGGCAGGTTGCAGTGAGCCAAGATTGTGCCGCTGCACTCCAGCCTGGGCAACAGAGTGAGACTCCATCTAAAACACACACACACACACACAAAACAGAAAATGGTACCTCTTCTTGAATCCATTCCAGTAACTCAGACACATCCCCACTCCTGGAAGACCTCCCTCTCCACCCAGGCAAGCCACTTTGTCTTAGTTTCTCCAGCATCAGTGTGTTAGCATTTTACAGGATTTATTGAGTACCATGTGCTAGCTCCAAGAATATTAGATGAACATGATTCCTGCCCCCAGGATGATAGGTACAGCCAGGCAGACAGAGAAGCTTTCCAGATTAGTGACATTACTGAGACTTGGAACTTTTCCCTGAAGTGGGGAGAGGCATGCTAGGCGTCATCCACACTCCCACACTGGCTAGAGGTGTGGTCCATGAAGACCAGTCCACAGCAAGGCAACAGAGATTCAGCTGAGGCCAGTCACAGCCAGCTCAAAAGCCAACAGACACCTGACATATAAAGGCCAGTGACATGGGCTGGGCACAGTGGCTCACACTTGGAATCTCAGCACTTTGGAAGGCCAAGGCAGAAAGACTGCTTGAGCCCAGGAGTTCCAGACCAGACTGGGCAACATAGCGAGACCCCATCTCTAAAAAAAAAGTAAAAAATTAGTGGCACACACCAGTAGTCTCAGCTACCGGAGAGGCAAAGGTGGGAGAATCACTTGAGCCCAGGTCGAGGCTGCAGTGAGCCCTGATTGTGCCACTGCACCGCAGCCTGGGCAACAGAGAGACCCTGTCTCAAATAAATAAATAAAGGCCAATGACATGAATGTGATATGGGAGCCAACGGCAGTGTTTCCAGATCTTGACATGATTGTATGCTCTAGACAGCCTTTATAATACAAGAATGCTAACTATGTTTTTTGTTTGTTTGTATTTGAGACAGAGTCTCACTCTGTCGCTCAAGCTGGAGTGCAATGTCATGATCTCGGCTCACTGCAACCTCTGCCTCCTGGGTTCAAGCGATTCTCTTGCCTCAGCCTCCCAGGTAGCTGGAATTACAGGCACGCGCCACCACGCCCAGCTAATTTTTGTTTTTGTTTTGTTTTGTTTTAGTAGAAGCGAGGTTTCACCATGTTGGCCAGGCTGGTCTTAAACTCCTGACCTCAGGAGCTCTACCCAACTTGGCCCCCTAAAGTGCTGGGATTACAGGTGTGAGCCACCACACCCATCCCAAAGAATGCTAAATATGTTTTGATATCAAAGTTACACTTGAGAGCATTAAAAACATTTTTTTTAAGATGGAGTTTCTCTCTGTCACCCAGGCTGAAGTTCAGTGGCACAATCTCGGCTCACTGCAACCTCCACCTCCCAGATTCAAGCGATTCTCTTGCCTCAGCCTCCCGAGTAGCTGGGACTATAGGCATGTGCCACCACACCAGGCTAATTTGTTTCTATTTTTAGTAGAGATGGGTTTCACCATGTTGGTCAGGCTGGTCTTGAACTCCTGACCTCAAATGATCCACCCACCTCGGCCTCCCAAAGTGCTGGGATTATAGGTGTGAGCCACCGTGCCCAGCCAAAAAAAAAAAAGTATTATTATTTTTTTTTTTTGAGACAGGGTCTTGCTCTGTCGCCCAGGTTGGAGTACGGTGGCGTGATCACAGCTCACTGCAGCCTCAACCTCCCTGGGCTCAAGCAATCCTCCCATCTCAGCCTCCTGAGTAGCAGGACTACAGATGCAAGCCACCATGCTTGGCTAATTTTTCTTTTTTCTTTTTTTAGTAAAGATTGGGTCTCACTTTGTTGCCCAGGCTAGTATTGAACTCCTGGCTTCAAGCAATCCTCTCACCTGTGAGCATTAAAACAATTTGTTTTAATTAGTTCTTTTTTTTTTTTTTCTTTGAGATAGGGGTCTCACTCTGTTGTCTGCCCAGGTTGGAGTACAGTGGTGTAATTGTAGCTCACTGCAACTTCGAACTCCTGGGCTCAAGTGACTTCACAATGATGGATGGGGAATGTAAATGATGGACTAACCAAATAAAGCAATACTAACCAACTTCTAAGCATGGTGGCTCACGCCTGTAATCCCAGCACTTTGGGAGGCCAAGGCAGGCGGATCACAAGGTCAGGAGTTCGAGAGCAGGATGGCCAATGTAGTGAAACTCTGTCTCTACTAAAAATACAAAAATTAAGCCAGGTGTGGTGGCAGGCACCTGTAATCCCAGCTACTCGGGAGGCTGAGGCAGGAGAATCTCTTGAACCTGGGAGGTGGAGGTTGCAGAGAGATTGCACCATTGCACTCCAGCCCAGGCGACAGTGTGAGACTTCGTCTCAAAACAAACAAAAAAAAACCAAACATACAAAAAGAAGTGTCTCATAGAAAAATATTAAACTGTTGAACAAATGCCTGTGATATATGGAAAAGGTCAGGTTACAGATAATATATTTATAGTGATTCCAAGTCTTAAAGTACCTATCCAGCCAGGAATGGTGGTGCACACCTATAATCCCAACACTTTGGAAAACCAAGGCAGGAGGTCTTGAGCTCAGGAGTTCAAGACCAGCCTGGGCAACATAGCAAAACCCTGTCTCTACAAAAAATACAAAAATTAGCCAGGAGTGGTGGCGTGCACCTGTAGTCTCAGCTACTCAGAAGGCTGAGGTGGGAGAGTCACTTGAGCCCAGGAGGTTAAGGCTGCAGTGAGCTACGATCCTGCTACTGCACTCCAGCCTGGGTGACAGAGTAAGACCCCGTCTCAAAAAAACAAAGAGAAAGAGAGACAGAGACAGAAACAGAGAGAGACAGGAAGAAGGAAGGAAGGGAGGGAGGAAGGGAGGGAGGGAGGGAAAGAAAGAGAGAAAAAGAGAAAGAAAGGAAGAAAGAAAGAAGGAAAGAGAAATGGCAGAAAGAAGGAAAGAAAGAAAATCACATCACTAAAGGGTCAAATCTAATGCAATGGAAAGGTAGAAAGGCTTAGAATCTGTCTGGTCTTTACATGGGAAAGGACTGCAATCTTCTGCTACTCAGACCTTCTGCTCAAAGCTGAACCTCCTTTCTCCAGAGGCAAGACTACAATTTTCTTTTTCACTTTTTTGTTTTGTTTTGTTTTGTTTTGTTTTGAGACAGAGTCTCATTATGTCACCCAGGACAGAGTGCAGTGGCACAATCATAGCTCACTGCAGCCACAAAGTCCTGGCTCAAGCAGTTATCCTGCCTTAGCCTCCCCAGTAGCTGGGATTACAGGCACATGCCACCACGCCTGACTACAATTTTCTTTTATTCAGCATTTTCCAAATAGTTGCCAATGAACTTGTCATATTTTTTGTCATCAAGAAAAAGTTATTTATTTTTCTGAGACAGGGTCTCATTCTCTTGCCCAGCCTGTAGTACAGTGGTACGATTATAGCTCACTATAGCCTCAGTCTCCTGGGCTCAAGCAATCCTCCTACCTCAGCCTCCCAAGTAGTTGGTAACACAGGTGCAGACCACCATACCTCACTAATTTCTTATTTTTTATAGAGATGGGGTCTCACTATATTGCCCAGGTTAGTCTCAAGTTCCTGGGCTCAAGCAATCTTCCCACCTCAGCCTCCCCAAGTGCTGGGATTACAGGCATGAGCCACCACATCCAGCTACTTTTTAAAAAAGTAATATTATATCAAGTTTCCCAGAGCAATTAAATTCCACCCTGCCCAGGTCTCTGGCCCATGGAGCAAAGGTTCAGTGTGGGAAAGCTCTGTGGAAAGCAGCCATCTTGGATAAGCCAGTTGCCTCCCCACAGGAAAAGGAAGGAGCTTTCTCCTTGCCTGGCCAACCAGCAGTCATAAAAGGATGCAACTTATTGATGTGGGCTAAATCAGAAATCCCCCACCCAACAGCAGGGGCACCAGTTTAGGGCAGGAAAGGAGAAGGGAGCCAGTGCTGAGTTGAATGGTGAGAGTTCTAAGGGTGATGGAAACCCAATCGATGTCCACAATGTTCCCCTGGCACTGAGGGGAGTGGGCATGAGTGAGTTGGTTCAGGGATCAGGACCTCTCAGAACTTGGCAGGAGGTGAACTGGTTTATTTCTACTAAGAGGTGAGGGCAGGGGCAAAGCCTGGGCCTCCTGTCTCTGAAAGAGTCTGGGGTCACCTGAGGGCTGTGGTTGGGACTCATTCATCTCTGCATCCCTGCATCTGGGCACCCAGCCCTGGCACTAAGCTACACTGCTTGTTTTTCTTTCCTGAAACGTACTATGCAGTCTTACCTCCGGGCCACTGGACTTAGCTCTCTCTCTTCCCAAAACACCTTTCTCGCATGTCTTCATATAGCTGGCTCCTTTCTGTCATTCAAGTCCGCTATTCCCCTGGTTCCTCTTCAAAGTGGCCTGCCTTCCCTCATCACCACAGGTGAGGAGTCCCTGGGGCACTCTCTATTGTGTTACCTTTGTGTATTACCTTCAAAGCCCTGAGGAGTTTCTAAAATTATCTCTGTGTTAGATTGCATAATCCAAAGGTAGCCACTAAAATATCTCCCATTCCACATGCTATTCTAGAACCTCACCACTCCCCCATGAGGTGGAGTCTAATTCCGCCCCACCTTGAATCTGCATCAGCTTGTGACTTGCTTCTGACCCAAGTGACTTTGGAAGCTGGGACAGAAAAAGCAAAGCAGCTTCCACCTAGTTCCCTGGGGTACTTGCTTTTGGAGCTCTCAGTCACTGTGTCAGAATCCGGCTGCCATGCTGTGAGGAAGCCCAAGCCACACGAAGAGGCTGAGTATAGCTGCTCCAATTGACAGCCCCAGCTGACTCCCAGTATTAACAGCCAGACATGTAAATAAGGTTGCCTCCCCACCCATGACTCCAGTCCCCAGCCATCCTGGAGCAGAGACAAGTCACCCCCACTATGCCCTGACCAAATTCCTAACCCACAGAATGTGTGAGCATGGTCAAATATGTCAGCCTTCCATATAGGTGAGTTCCACATCCATGGATTCAACCAACCTCAGATCAAAACTATTGGGAAAAAAAAATTAAAAAATAACACAACAAGTATAAAAAACACACATAAAAACAATACAGTATAATTAGTTACATAGCACTTACATTGTATTGGGTATTATAAGTAATCTAAAGATGATTTAAAGCCTACAGTGTGTGGGTTATATGCAAACACTACACCATTTTATATCAAGGACTTGGCATCCTTGGATTTTGGGATCCAAAGTGGGATCCTGGAACCACTCCCGCCCAGAGACAGAGGGATGGCTCTAGTTGTTTGAAGCAAAACTTAGTAGTTTTGGAGTAATTTGTTACACAGAAGTAGTAACAAGAACAATATTTACTTATTGTCTGTCTCTTCCCACTAAAATGTGGGCTCCATGAAAGCAGGGAACTCTTATGTCTTGGTCCTTCCTGTATCCACAGTGCCCTATACACAGAAGGTACTCAATAATTAGCAGTTGTATAAGTGGAAGAACCTGAATTTGGGAAACAATAGTGACTATGTTGCATAGTTTCTTTTTTTATTTTTTATTTTTTTGTGACAGAGTCTCACTCATTCTGTCGCCCAGGCTAGAGTACAGTGGCGCGATCTCGGCTCACTGCAACCTCCGCCTCCTAGGTTCATGCAATTCTCCTGCCTCAGCCTCCTGAGTAGCTGGGACTACAGGCACACACCATCATGCCTGACTAATTTTTGTATTTTTAGTGGAGATGGGGTTTCACCACATTGGCCAGGCAGGTCTCGAACTCCTGACCTCAAGTGATCCACCCGCGTCAGCCTCTCAAAATGCTGGGATTACAGGTGTGAGCCAGCATACCCGGCTGATGTTGCATAGTTTCTGATTCATTTAACACAGCACATAGTTATTGTACACCTACTATGTGACAAGCAAGTTGCCAGGGACTAGGGACACTGTGGGTTAGCTTTCTATTCCCGTGAAATCCTATCACAGGGACACTAGTGAGGACTACCAAAGAAACGGAAGCCCCCTCCCCACCTCTCGTTATCTGCCTGTCTAAAAGGCTGACTTTTCAAAAACTCTAGAGTTATGATTGCCAAATCCAGCCAGCCCACATCTGGGGGTATATTTAATTATCCCCGGGTGTGGCTCTTTTCCATCCACAGCTCAGTCACTTGTACTCTGGCCTCTCACTATGCGAGCGGATGACTCCAGACAGAGACCATGTGGCAGGAAGGCTGCCTGGTTCTGCACATCTGGCCCCTTCCCGGGGGGTTCCTCCCCAACAGCTGTCCTCCTCGGGCTCCCTCGCCAAGCAGAAGGCCAAGCTTTCAAGCTCTAAAAGTAATTCTGGCAGGGGTGCTGCGAGCTGGGAGGGAGGCCTGCGGGATGCGCCTCCAGGTTTAACCACTTAATCCCCAAAGTACCTGCCAAGAACCAGTTAGCATGTCTGGCTGGTGGGCCAGGCTGTCATTAATTCATTAAAGCAGGCTCCCGCTGGCCCATTATCTTCCTTGCCACTGACCACGTCGCCTTATGGGCCTGCGGAGTCCCCCTCTCTCCCCTTCCCCTGCTCCCAAGGCAGGATTCTACCCAGCCCTGGCCCCGAGTTCCAGGCAGATTCCTCGGCTCCATTCTCTCTCCCTCCCTGCCCCCTCCCCAGGCACGCTTCTCCCTCCCTCCCTCCCACGCCTCCGCCAGCCAGCACTCACCATAAAGCGTCTTTTGTTCCCTCTCTCCTGTATCTTTGAGTATTGACTGGTTAAATCATACCCATCCTCCTCCAGGCCTCCCCAGCCTCAGAGGAGCCTCCCCTGGGGCTCTGGAAGAAAGGGAATTTCACTTGTGCAGGAATTCACTGTGCACCAACCCGGTCTGCTTACTGCCCCTATCTCCTCTTCCCCTGCAAGTCATGGGGTGGGGGGCGCTGTGTGCCCTCAAAGACAGAAGCTCCAGTTCCACTGGGGACCACTTAGGTGGATGCTCTCTGCCTCGGCTTCCCCTTTGAATTAAAAGGAATGACACTGACCATTTCATGACATCCTCTGTTGAGTGAAGTTAAGAGACAGACATTGCACTGGACTTTTTTGAGACAAGAGTCTCACTCTGTCGCCTAGGCTGGAGTGCAATGGTGCGATCTCAGCTTACTGCAACCTCTGCCTCTGGGACTCAAGTGAGCCTCCCACCTCAGCCTCCTGAGTAGCTGAGACTACAGGTGCACACCACCATGCCCAGCTAATTTTTTTTTTTTTTTTTTTTTTTGGTACAGACAAGGTTTCACCATGTTGCCCAGGCTGTTCTTGAACTCCTGGGCTCAAGTGATCCCCCCACCTTGGCCTCCCAAAGAGCTGGGATTACAGGACTGAACCACTGGCCCAGCCTGCACTGGACACTTTAAATGAATGTTCTCTTATCATTCTCCCAAAAACCCTGGAAGGATACAGCTCCAGTTTACAGATAAAGGTGCAGAGGTAATGGTTCTTTCTCAAGGTCACGCTGTCAGCAAATGGCTGGACACTTAAGAGTCTCTAAACCATTATTCTCTCCTGACCCTTCTGGCACTGACTTCCCAGGAGGGCAGGTAGGAGTGGTGTGGAATGGCCAGCAATAATAATGGTAAAACGTTGACTACCTTGGGAAAGAATGATGGTAAATGCACAATAATAATCATGATGGCTCACATGTATATCCACTGTTCTAGAGCTTTCCATGTATGAATTCATTTAACCCCCTTAATAACGTGCCTATGCACTAAGTCTGGCTGGTGGGCCCCCATTTTTTGCCCCCATTTTACATATGGGAAAACTTAGTCTTGGGTTTTTGTTTCTGTTTGTTATTTTTTTAAAGGATGACTTCTGAGAAAAGTATTGCTGGTTCGCAGTAGAGACTCAAAACAAGTATGCTGGATATATGTATGTGTATATACACATATATGTTTTAAATTATTATTGAGATGGAGTTTCACTCTGTCGCCCAGGCTGGAGTGCAGTGGTGTGATCTCAGCTCTTCTTGGCTGACTTCTTGGCTGACTGTAACCTCCGCCTCCCAGGTTCAAGCGATTCTCCTGCCTCAGCCTCCCGAGTAGCTGGGATTACAGGCGTGTGCCACCATGCCAGGCTAATTTTTGTATTTTTAGTAGAGATGGGGTTTCACCATGTTGGCCATGCTGGTCTCAAACTCCTGACCTCAGGTGATCCACCTGCCTTGGCCTCCCAAAGTGCTGGAATTACAGGCGTGAGCCAACCTGCCTGGCCTGTATGTTGAAAATATTGATTCTGCATATAGCGGAGCACACCCTTAAAACCTACGGGAATTGAAAGTGGTAGTTCCCACCCTATATGGCTGGCACAGGCCTCCCTCAAACACCTAAGGTACAGCTGTGAACATTCCCCTTTTTCTTTTAGGGTAGGGAAGGTGGAGAGCACCCCATATCCAGCATAGAACGCAACAGACTGTCTTCCTCCGGTGATTTTTCTTTCCCCTTTACTTAACTTACCAGAGCTGGGAAAAAATGAGTTTCCCCAAATTAAATCAAAAGCACAAGAAAGGCCGGAGCGGCTGGTATTCTGAGGTCAGATGTAGGCTGCAGGGAGAGAACTTGATCAGTGCCAGTGCAGGGAGCCCCAGCACTGAGAACCCGGCCTGGGAGCGCAGGAAGGCGGGTGGTGAGCAATTCTACGGGTGTCCCGAGGGTATGAGGGGCGGTGCTGCTGGGAAGCCGAGCGGGGCATCCTGAGGTCAGGGCGCCAGAGGCTGCAGAACCCTGGAGGGTGTGGCTGCAGGGGACGCCCGGGCGGGACAAGGCAGGTAGGAGAAGAACCCAGAGGTGTGGGAAGAGGGTGTCTCCGAGTCAGGGCGCAGCACTGAAGTAACTCTGGGGTAGAAGGCGAGGGCGGGGCGGGGGAAATAAACTCCACAGAGACAATAACCTGCTGCTGCCCCCCTACACCGACTCAAAACAGCGAAACTCCTGGCCGCCGCCCTCCCCTGCAGCGCAGGCCCCAGTTACCCAACTCCTCCCCTGCGCTCCGGCGCAGAGCGGCGCACTCTGCCCGCCCCGCCCGCAGCCTCCCCGTCCAGGCCCCGGGAGCATTCCCACCCCGACACTCACACACCGGCAAACAGGAACACACAGTCAGGCTCCGGCCCGGAGTCCTCGGCCTCCCGGGAGGGGCACCCGACATCCCGCACGCCTGGTCCCGGGAGGGGAGAGCGTTTCCAATCTCCTGGACGACAGAACCAGAGAAAGCCGTGTCCCAGCCCTCTCTCCACAGTTCTATTTGATTTTACTACCTTCCTCTCTTTCTTTCTCATTCACTTTTCAATTGTCTTGCAACTCGTTTTCCAGGCAGTTTCTCTGTTTCTCTATCCTCCCCAAACTTCTTGTCCCTCCCCATCTCGTCGCTTGTTTTTTCTCTTCCTCTTCACCCACTTTTTTTCTGCCTCTTCCCAAATTCCACGCTTTGGGCTTCGCGTCTGTCGCTCAACTTCCTTTTCCTGCACCCCGCGATCCATCCAAAATGTTCTTCCTGTCCCTGGGATTGGGCAGCCTCAGCCTGGCCCCTTTCAGTCGCGGGAGCCCCTGGCCTCTCCAACAGGAGAGAGAGAAGGTAGGGAGAAGTGGATGGGACCCCTGGCGCCCGGGAGCCAGGCAGAGAGCGCCCCGAAGCGCGCATTTCTCTTCGCCAGCACCCGGGCTGCGCGGGCCCACGCGACATCTGTCGCCTGCGGTCCCGGCTCACACCCCGCGCACCCCCGCAGCTCCCTGGGCGCTGCCACCCCCCACGCTCCGGCTGCCGCCTTTCCCCGCGGGCGCAGACGCTCGGGCCTCGCCTTCAGGCGCCGCTCCAACTTCCCAGGGTGTCTGCGGCGCGCGGCGGGGCTCGGGGGCGGGGACCTAAGGGCGGCTGGCTATGTCACCTTCGAGCTTCACCTTCCGGCCCTAGACCCATCTATGGTGGGCTCAGCCTGATTCTCTCTCCCTCATTCTCTGCAGCGCTCCTCGCTACTCCAGGATCCAGAGTAGTAAGACGATGCTTACGCTGTGTGCTTCCTCAAAGCGCCTAGCACAGTGCCAGGCGCACAGCTAGGGCACAATGATTCCCCCACCCCAAGAGCCTAGTACTTTCCTCCCACTGATACCAACCACACTAGGTGCTCAGTACCCACTTCCTGTCCTAAGTTCTCAACACATGACCTCCCTAAACAGTGCCCAGCACCCCGAAGGAGCTCAATAAATGTTCCTTCCTTAAGGCTTCCCATTGGAGTTTCCCTGAAAGCCCCCTATTCCAGCCCACTCCGAGGGCGTCTCCTTCCCATAGCAGCTACAACCGTCTGGGGAGAAGCAAGCCAAACTCCTTAAACAGGACACCTCACTCGAGAAGGAGCGAAGTTGGCAGGGCAGAGGAAAATTGCAAATCCGCGGAGCTTGGGAAGAAAGATTGGGCCAGCCAGAAACCTGGAGGGGGAGGAAGTCTCGAGATGCGCTTGGGGTGCCAGATAATGAGGATCAGAGATTGGAGAAGTGACACTTAGGGACAAGAGGTTGGGAGCAAAGGTGATGGAGACGGGGGCGACTCAGGAACGGCAAGAGGCTTGGAAGGGGACCGGGGACCTTTCTTGGAAGTGCGACAGATTTTAAGTATTTGGCGTGGCTTACAACTACATTCCCATAGCAGGCACACTTTTTACTTGCATTGTGTGTTTATTTGTGGGGCTGGTGGGGATTATGGAGGCTGAAGTCCTCCGCAAGCCACTGAGCTATAAGTGAGTAGCAAGATGCGCTTAAGCACTCGCAGAGATGGGGGCAGAAACGGTGGACCTTACACTTGGAAGGGAAGACTGGGGACTGGGTAGAAGAGGAGAGGTGGAGATGCTTGCAAGAGAAGAGAACGGAGGAAGAAGGAAAGGGAAAAGAGAAAGCCAAACTTGCCACTCTCCCGCTCCCGGGCCAGCCCAGCGTCTCCAGTGCCCAGCTGCCGCGCCCTGGCTCTCGCTCGCTCGCTCGCGTACCTGTTGCTCGCTCCGGCTGGGTCTCGGCTCCGGCCCCACCAAGAAGCCCCGCGTTCCTACAAGTTCCGCCTGCCGAGCAGCCAGGCCGCCAGCGCCGCCACCTGCGCGGCCGCGCACAGCCAAGGCCAGTAGGTGGGGAGCGCGCCGGGCGCCGGCGCCCTCCGGCTCCGCGCGCGGCGCCGCCACATGGTGCGCTGGTGCAGCTCGTCGCCTAGCGCCTTGAGCCGGGCGGCGGTGAGCTGCGCGGCGGACGAGCGCAGCCCCAGGCGACCCGCGCTGCAGGCGCACACGGCCGGGGGGCCGCGGCCGCGGTGCAGGGGGCACGGGCACATGACCGCTGGCCTCGCTCCCGCCCCGCGCTCGGGCCGCCCCTCGCCTCCTCTCCCTCCGGCCTCTGCGCCCGCTGCCGCAGCGCTCCAGCCGCCGGGGGCCTCCCCTGGACACCAAGTTTCTCCTTGTGTTGTGCGTTTGTTGTGCTGACGGCGCTATTATTAATTAAAGTGTCACATGGTGGAGGGGGGCGGGGAGGGGGGTTACATCATCCGGCCCCCGGGGGTTGGGGGGGGGGCTGCAGGCAGAAGAAACCGAGAGGTAACTTTTAACCCTAGCGGCGCCGGCAGCTAGGGAGCGCGAGGTTTTTGGGAGACGGGGAGCGCGGCGCGGGGCGACGCGAGAAGGCGCCCCGCAGCGGAGGTCCTGGGCTTTGGGGGTCTCGGGGGACCCCCGCGGAGGCGCGGAGCGCGAGGGAAGGTTGTTCTCCTTCCCCTTTTCCTGAATTCAGCTCGAGTTCCGATTTGGCGAGGGAAAAAGGCTTGTTTGCCGTTTTGGATGAAGCTGATGCTGAATTCGGCTGCATTATTCAAAAATATTCCGAGGCTGTTGTTTTGTTTGGGGGAGGTGGGTGGATTCAAAATCTTACGGAAGGGCCAGATTACACCCAACTTGCCTCGTTTCAGGTCTGACTTGGCACCTGTAGGCTTTCAGCCTGACCCTAACGTGCCCCCAGCGCCTGGCTAGAAACCTGACCCTAAAGTGCCCCGAGCGCCCGGTGGGAGGCTGGATGGGTCGGTCCTGAGCTCGCGTGGGGCGCGGACGGAGGCATTATCGCTGCCCGGCACCCGCACCCAAAAGACCCTCGCAAGGGGCTTTCTAAAGGGAAACTTCTTGTCTGCTTTCTTTGTGAACATTATTTTCCTGATGGGGTTACAGTTTTCTGCGATGACCCCGATTTAATGCGCAGTGGAGACCCTAAGGGGTCGGCGAGAGGAGGGGCGCGGGGGACTTTAATTCCCCCTTTTCCAATCCGACAGCCACTCCTGTGCACCTCCAGACTGGAGCGTCTGCAGTTGTCACAGCCGGTGAAGGTTCAGATGGGCTGGGCGGCTGTCAGGATTCTGTGGGGGAGAATGAAACCTGTGATCTTAAATCGACTGGGATTCAGACAACTTTGGGATTCAGACCATCGGGATGAGTCCAGAGATGGCTCCAAGTTGGGAGTCTGGAACCTGCTGAGGAAGCTTCCGTTCTTGCCTTCCCACCGCAGAGTATAACCAAGATTCTTCGAGTCTGTGAACTTAGTTTTGGTCTGAATTGATCAGGGGGAGAAATGTCCCTTTTGGCCCACAGCGTGGTGAAATGACAACAAAGTCAGGGCTCAGAGCCCACAACACTGTGTGATTCTGGTGGCCTTTTCCCTCACCCAGCTCCAATTATTCTAGGCTTCATAATGGCCAAGACTTACTGCGCACCTTCTATGTCTGGCACCTGTGGGCTTTGGGCGCCCTTGCCTCTGCTGCCTAAAGGTAAATCTCCCAACAATTCTACATGCAATTACTATAATATTTCAAAGATGAGGAAGCTGAGGCACAGGTAGGTAAGGGCTCTTGCCCTAGCTCACAGAGTAGCTAAGAATGAAACCGTCATCTGAACTAGGGCAGTATGCCGCAGGCTCTAAGCTCTTAACCACGGTTTTATACTGCCCCCTGTAATCTGGGAATAATAATACCTCCATCCCAGGATTGGGGCAGAGATTAAATGAGAGAAATGTGTGCCAAGCACCTGGCACGCAGTGGGCCCTGGATAGACCTTGGTTCCCTTTGCTTCTCGCCAGAACCACTTCCCATTCTTCTGGGACTCACCTCCTTAATCCCCCCTAGTCTTTGCAGAGGGGACCTGATCCATTGCCCGGGTGTAGCGTTCCAAGAATGAAGACACAGTGTCTATTTAAAAAGCCCTTTGGATTTAAATTGAACAATTCCCTCCCCCCATTTTTAATCTGCACGCTTTTAACGGCTCACTTCATGGACATTAATTTTAATGGGACGATTATTACCCTGTTTGGAAGCCTGCCCCTCGAAATGCTGGGCTCGCAAGGTGGCGCTGGGTCGGGTCCCAGCAGCTTGGATGTTGTCTGTAGAAGAGGGGGTGCAATCTTGGCCATGGGGATGCAACGTTCAGCAGAGGGGGAAGAGAAGGGGGTGATGAAAAA